>NC_085934.1:0-1250000 GCF_963556715.1 Cydia fagiglandana | reverse complement strand
ATCCAACGACCCGTGAAATGTGCTGACATCCGTGTCACGGGACTGGATGACTCAGCGATCGCTGAAGAAGTCGTAGTGGCCGTGGCTAAGCTCGGGAACTGCGCTGTTGAGGCCGTCAAGTCCGGTGTGATTGCGCGTAGCCACAATGGCTCTGGGTCGCTGTGGTTGAGTTGCCCTGTGACTGCTGCCAAAAAAGTTGTGGATGCGGGTCGGCTCAAAGTAGATTGGATTTCGGCGCGCGTAATACTTTTGGACGCTAAACCTCTTAGGTGTTACCGCTGTCTGGAGACGGGCCACGTTGGTGCCAAGTGCGACAAGGCGGTCGACCGGAGCAACCTCTGTTATCGCTGTGGGGAACCCGGACACAAATCGCGCGAGTGCAATGCCCAACCGAGTTGTGCTGTCTGCAAAGCAGCTGGGAAACCAGCTGATCATCCGATTGGTGGCAAAGGGTGCCAGAATAAAAAGGCTCGCCCAAACAAAGACGCCGGGAAGAAGGTAGGAGTGAGCCAAGATACACCTCCACCTTCCCAGCAAAACTCTGCGGAGGAAACTATGGACACAACCCAATAATATGGCCCTCAAGTGTATCCAGGCAAATATTAACCACTGCCTTCAGGCTCAGGACCTATTAGTCTCAGTCCATGGCTGAGTGGGAAATTAAGGCGGCTATAGTTTCGGAACCCTACTTTATCCCGAATCGGGACGATTGGGTGTCGGACCAAGACAAGACGATGGCCATAATTGCTCCCGCTATAGCCGGATCTCCGGCTATCGAAAAGACTGTGAGTGGTAGGGGATTTGTGCTGGCTGTCATAGGTGGCTTAGGTATCATCGGAATTTATTTCTCACCAAGACGTGTCCTTTCCGAGTTTGAGCAGATGCTCACAGAAGTTGGAGCCCTAGTAGGGCAGATATCCCCTATCTGGGTACTGGTCGCTGGGGATTTCAATGCAAAGTCAACGGCATGGGGATCCCCATCGACAGACGTCCGGGGGGAGGTGTTGGAAGAGTGGGCGATCTCTCTGGGGTTGACTGTCCTCAACACCGGGTCGGAAAGTACATGCGTGAGGCCACAAGGGGAGTCGATCGTGGACGTTACTTTTGCGTCCAACGCCTTGGCCCGCCGTGTACAAAACTGGAGGGTGGAGATTGGCGCAGAGACGCTATCGGACCACCGATATATCCGGTTCGATGTCGCAACTCTAACCGCCACTCCAAGACAAAACCGACCCGCGGTAGGGGACAGTCCAAAGTGGATGGTGTCAAAGCTTGACAGACAGATCGCAAGGGAGGCGGGCATAACCGAGTCTTGGAGGGCTGCTAATGACCCAGCACAGGTGGTACCTGTCGATCAGGAAGCGGAACTTCTCAGCGCCGCTCTAACCCGTGTGTGTGATGCGGCAATGCCAAGGGCTAAGCATTTCTCGCCCAAACGCCAAGTGTACTGGTGGCGACCTGAACTCCGCCAATTGCGGAACGCTTGCGTGGCTGCGCGTCGCCAGTACACTAGATATAGGAGAAGGCGAATCCGAGACCAGACCGAGGAGGAGGCCCTGTATGATGTCTACAGAGAAGCACGCTCAACTCTGCAGAAGGCCATTGCGAAAGCCAAAGAGGTGGCTTGGGAGGAGTGGCTTGAGACTCTTGATAGGGATCCTTGGGGCAGGCCGTATCGAGTTGTTAGGAAAAAGCTCCGACCTTGGGCGCCTCCACTGACCAGTAGTCTCCAGCCGGACCTCCTGGAACGAGTCGTCGGTACTCTGTTTCCAGAGAGGGGCGAATTTGTGCCGCCAGCTATGGCGCCCAACATAGGACCGCCGGACGTAGCAGGAGAGGTCCCACCGATAACGGAGGTTGAGCTCAATGTTGCCGTCCGAAAACTCCGGTCGAAAAATACAGCTCCCGGGCCGGACGGCGTACCTGGACGTGCTTTGGTGGTAGCACTCGGCAAACTGGAAGAAGAAGTCAGAGGCCTCTTTACCTCTTGTCTGACTCAAGGGCGGTTCCCTGATAGGTGGAAAACAGGCAAGCTGGTACTCCTCCGGAAGGATGGGCGCCCATCTGATCAGCCATCAGCCTACCGCCCAATAGTGTTACTCGACGAGACGAGTAAGCTCTTTGAGCGTATAATCGCAACTCGTCTCGTCAGGAGCTTGCAGCCGGGTCTGAGCGACTGCCAATATGGATTCCGCCCACTGCGCTCGACGCTGGACGCGATTGCCCGAGTAAGGGACTTAGCCAAGGAGGAGGTCTCTCAGGGTGGGGTTGTGATGTCTGTGTCACTAGACATCTCCAACGCCTTCAACACCCTGCCCTGGGAAACAATTAAGGCGGCTCTAAAATACCACAACGTGCCCGAATACTTGCAAAAAATCGTGGCAGATTATTTTGCAGGCCGCGTTGTGATATTTCCAACCAAGAACGGCTGGGGGAGGCGGGAGATGTCGTTTGGTGTTCCCCAGGGCTCGGTGCTGGGGCCGCTCCTGTGGAACATTGGGTATGACTGGGTCCTACGCGGGGACACTCTGCAGGGAACCAATGTCACTTGTTACGCTGATGACACTCTCGTGTCGGCCCGTGGCAGGACCCACAGGGAGGCCGCTTACCTGGCAACAGCCGGAGTCGCACTCGTGGTCCACAGGATTCGAGCTATAGGTCTGGAAGTGGCTCTGCATAAATCCGAGGTTCTGGTTTTCCATGGGCCTCGAAATAAACCACCAGAGGGGACTCAGATAACTGTGGGAGGAACTTCCATCGCCGCCGGGTCAACGATGAAGTACCTTGGACTCGTTCTCGACGGTAGGTGGAAGTTTGAGGAGCACTTCAGACGCCTGGCTCCAAAACTGCTGGCTGCAGCCGGAGCGCTTGGGCGGATCCTTCCAAATCTGGGCGGTCCAGGAGGAGCCTGCAGGAGGCTATATTTGAATGTGGTGCGCTCAATGGCGCTCTACGGGGCGCCAATATGGGCGGATACCCTGAGTCCTCGGAGTGCAGCCCTTCTGCGCCGTCCGCAGCGGGCCATAGCTCTCAGGGTGGCTCGAGCGTACCGCGACAACTCGCACGCAGCAGCCGGCCTGCTAGCAGGGAGCCCGCCATGGGACCTTGAAGCCAAGGTTCATTCCGCGGTCTTTTGGCGGGTGCTAGCAGCAAGGAGGGAGGAGAACTGGCCCGCCCCTCGTGAGGTCCGCCAGTGGCGTGAAAAGGCGCAAGACGTCCTCTACCAGCAGTGGTCAGAGCGTCTGGAAATCCCGGGAGCTAGCCGGGACCTAGTGGCTGCCGTGCGGCCTGTTCTAAAAGAATGGGTCGAACGCAAACATGGCGCACCCTCCTTTCATCTTACGCAGCTTCTGACGGGGCACGGCTGCTTCGGTTGGTACCTGTGTGAGAGATTAGGCAGAGAACCGACGACGGCGTGTCACCACTGTACCGGAGGAGCCGTGGATACGGCCCAACACACACGCGAAGAGTGCCCTGCGTGGGCGGAGCCTCGCACCGCCCTGTCCGCAGCTGTGGGAGTAGACCTCTCACTGCCGGCGCTAATACGCCGCATGCTCAGCAGTGAGGAGGCATGGGCGGCAGTGGCCACCTTTAGCGTCACCGTCCTGACACAAAAGGAGGCTGCAGAAAGAATACGCGAGGACGATGCAAATTCGCTCCCTCAGCGCCGTAGGAGGCCGGGCCGGCGGCGAAGGGCCTACGCAGCCCGAATGATGCCGCATTAACGGGAACCTGCGGGTGATGGGCCGGGAGTCTCATCACTCGCCTGAAGAGGTTCCGAGCTGGAAGGCCTTTCAAGTGTTCCGAGGTGCCTTCAGCGGAGTAGGCTGCTAGAGCAGCCCCAAAAGATGAGCCCGCAAGGGCAACGCCGGCGGGGTATCGGAGGTCTACATTGGAGTTCCCGAAACCCCGTCCATAAAGCGCGCGGCGGAACACCCCAGGGGTTTTAGTCCGTGGGAGTCGGACATACCCACTTTGCTGCTCCCGGGCCAGTGGGATCCATAACGGATTTCCCCTGGGTAACAAAAAAAAAAAAGATTAGAACTGCGACCCCCAAGAAAACGAACTGTTGCCAGAAAAGTGGGTTAGGTTAGGTTACAACTGCGACCCCACGAAAGCAAACTGTTGGCCGCCGAAGGCGACCAGCAAGCCGAAGCTGCTGAGGTGAGCATTTATTATGCCTGCGCTTAGATACGCAAGGGAGTTGCGCAAGGGCGAAGGGGCTGCTTTGCCCTTAGCGCCGGAGCACGAATCGATAAATTCGGAATTTAAAAAATGGGGATATTTAAAATAGGAGTCACGTGGAATCGGAATTCAAATTTTCGGAATAATGGCATTTCGGAATTCGTGATTTCAAAAATCGTAAACGTTAAATTCCGTGTTTATCACTATCGGAATTTTTATATTCGGAATTATGTGGTAAGGAATTTAAAAAAATCGTCTTTTTTGCTATTCGGAAATATACACTTTCGTGATTTTCATCGTTCGTAATTACGACAGTCGGAATTTTGATGGGTCGAGCATTTAAAAATCGGAACAATAAAATTCGATATTCTAAAATTCGGCATAAAATATTTCAGAATTATGTAGTGTAGGTACCCAAAATAAAGTGACACGTCAAGATTGTTTCGCGTTTATATGTAATGCTGAAAAAAAACTATAATAGTTTTTAAGATTTTATGTTTAAAAGTACCATTATTGCAATGGTTGAAATGTTAAATAAAACAAATCTATGTCTAATTGTCTTTGTCGTTCATAACAATAATATAATAAGTTGAAATTTGGAGTTAATGTATTGTCATTAACTCCAAACTAATGACTAACATTATATAACTAATGTCTAATACATCGTTTCACACGCGTCATTGTAACACTGCTTTTAAAACAATCTGTTCGTGTTAGTTGCTAACAAAATACACAAGACCATGAAATATTTACTAATCTTAATATATTCAAATATTTTCTATTGTTCGTGTAAAAAATTTAAAGCCAACCTCATCAATATCGAAAACTGTACAAACTTAGAAGTTCCGTATGCCGAAGAAATACCCTATTCAATTGATTTAGAAGTCTACGAAGGCATATATAACAATCGTCTCAAATTCAATTTGACAGTGAAGAAGGACGTTTCAGTGTCTGACTTGGAAGGTACACTTATCGTTGGAAGAAAAACAGCCGCGGGTACGATAGAGACGGCAGCAATATTGAAACATATCACTTGTACAAGCTCTTTCTTTAAAATGTGGTTCCATTTATTCGGCATGTCACCTATTGGATGCAAAATAAGGAAAGGGAATTATTTCGTAAAGGATATTGACATTAACGCCATAAATTATCCAGCGGTGCCAATAGGAAAAATACATGGCGGAGATTTCGTTATCAAGTTTGTCATATTGAGCAAAAACAGGACAATGGGCTGTTGGTTGACCACTGTAAAAAGGGTGCCGATAGAGAAATAGATGTTTGGATTGTTAAATAAAAAAAAATCTATGTTTAATTGTGTAATGCACCCCAAATGTCCTTCTTTATAAAAATGGCAGAAACCATATCTCAACGGTGGAACCGTTCTCTAAGCACCATACTGGGCTGGCTGAGATGCAGAATCAGTATCGCCGTTATACGCGCCACCAGCATGTGCATCCGAGGAACACGCCACCGGTTTAAGTCCACCGCCAGGTGGCTTGGGTTCGACGACGGTGCTGCCCTTCCACACATCGACTGAAACCCCTTTTCTACCCTACCTACATATGTCTTACCTAAACCTTTGCCTTTGTATTACTTATGATTGTTGTAATAAATGCTTTATGTTTGAGTTCTAAAAAAAAATGTTTAAAATGTCTATGTCTTTGTCGTTCATAGCAATAATATAATCATTTTAAGTTTGGAGTTAATGACAATACCTAATGACTAAAATTATAAAACTAATGTCTAATAAATCGTTTCATCCAGGAAACGTGTAATTGTAACACTACTTTTAATAAATACAATCCGTTCGTGTTTGTTGCTATCAAGATACAAAATCATGAAATATTTACTAATCTTAATATATTCAAATATTGTATATTGTTCTTGTAAAAAATTGAAAGCCAACCTCATCAGTATCGAAAACTGTACAAACCCAGAAGTTCCGTATGCCAAAGAAATACCCTATTCACTTGATATAGAAGTCTACAAAGGCATATATAACAATCGTTTCAAATTCAATTTGACAATGAAGGAGGACGTTTCAGTATCGGATGTGGAAGGTACACTTATCGCTACAAGAAAAACAGCCGCGGGTACGATCGAAACAGCAGCAATATTTAAACATGAAATATACAAGCCCTTTCATTCAAAATTGGTTCCAATTTTTCGGTTTGTCACCTATTGGATACAAAATAAGGAAAGGAAATTATTTGGTAAAGGATATTGACATTAACGCCATACATCATCTAGCGGTGCCAATAGGAAAACTATATGGCGGAGATTACAATATCAAGTTCTCCATATTGAGCAAAAACAGCACAATGGGTTGTTGGGTGACCATTATTAAAGTGGAGCCGATAGAGAATTAGTTACGGGAGGAGGATAGCAGAGGGGCTACCGCCAAAACCGAAATTCGCAAATTTCGGGGATCTTTCTCTTTTACTCTATTGAAGGCGTAATTAGAGCAACAGAGCCCGATGCCCGCAATTTGCGAACTTCGATTTTTGCGGTTATAGCCCTGACGATTGATTCTCCAAACAAACGTAGTCCCCGTTCTCCTCATTGGATATTGACGTTATGGAAAACATTTTTACACAGTTTGATTTATTTTAATCATTTATATGGCCGTCCGTTTGATTTTTTAGATTTTTATTTTGTTATAAGAATTAGCTTTTAAAATTTTGTATTAAACCTGTTTTTTGCTCATTACTCTTACAAAAATAAAGCGAAAAGAATTCAACGGTAAGACACAGCTACGAATAAAATTCATCAAAGTGTGTATAAAGAATTTCAATAATGTTAATATATAGAGGAAAATGGGGAATACGTTTGTATGGAAAACCAGTTTCGAGACTGCCATGATTTTTTTTAAAATAATAACTTAAATGATTAATTGCTTTGTTCCCGCTAACCAAAAGTTATCTGGAAGAGATCTCTCTTCCTGTTGATTGTCTCTATCTTTCATCAATTGTTTTTTCTTAAGCTGTATATTTATTCTGAGGTGTGTCAATAAAGACTATTCCATCTAACTTTCTACTTATTACCCTACCAAGTTTATCTGGAGAACATTTCTTTTCAGCTTTAAGACCGCCAAATTGTCAACCGTTGTTCATTGTTTTAGTTTTCATGTAGTTTTTCTTTATATTCAGGTGAGCAATTGATCTTTGGTATTGTAGTTTTAAAAATTATAGCAGATAGGATACAAAATTAGAACAAATATGTTTATTACCTCAGCAGCTCGAACAAGGGTACTTTGCTACAAAATCGCGACATAAAAACTATCGTTCCCTTCCCGGGACTTAAACTATCTCTATGCCAAATTTAAACTAATTCCGTTCAGCGGTTTAGTGTGAAGAGGTAACAGACAGACAGACACAATTTCGCATTTATAATATCAGTATGCGATTAGTATGGAAGTTTGGATTGTTTGTAATTGTCTGTCTATCATGTTTTTACCCGATGTACCTAGTAATTTGAAGTTAATAACAATAATGACTAAAATTATAGAACTAATGTGTATATAATAAATCTGTCTATCCTAACATGTTGATATAATGACGCATGTCATTAAAACACCACATTTAGTACAATCCGTTCGTGTTTATAACGTTGCTGCGTGGTTGGTAACGAAATACGACACCATGAAATATTTGTTGGTCTTAATATATTCAAATATCTTATATTGTTCATGTAAAAAATATCAAGCGACCATAGTCAGTATCGAAAACTGCACACATCCAGATTTACCGTATGCCAAAGAGGTACCCTATTTAATAGACTTGCAAGTCTACAAAGGTTTATATAATAACCGTCTCAAATTTAATTTGACAGTGGAGAAGGACATTTCAATTGTGGATTTCGAAGTAACACTTTATCTTGGAAGAATAACATCTGCTGGTAAAATCGAGTGGAATGCAACATTGAAAAATCTGACGTGTACAAGCCCTTTTATGAAAGTGTGGTTCCAACTTTTCGGTTTTTCGCCTCTTGGATGCAAACTAAGGAAAGGGAATTATTTGGTGAATGACATTGATGTTAATTCCATGGATTATCCAGCGTCGCATGTAGGAAAAATATATGGCGGAGATTACATTTCTAAATTTGTCCTTGTGCGTAAAAACAGTACATTAGGTTGTTGGGTAACCGTCGTAAATGTAGTGCTGATAAAGAAATAGAGACGGGAATATGAAAAAAAAACATTACTTATTATTATTACCAATATTATCTGGATGACATTTATTTCAGCGATCTGCCTATTGTCTACCGTATTTTAATTTTTAAGATTTTGACATTTTTGTGTTTTTTTTTTCATATTTAGGAGAACAATGAAAAATATTGTATTGTATGATAGGTACCTACTTTTAAAATTATTGTAAATATAGGTATATGTATTATATTAGAAAATGAGAACAGAAAACGTTCGTTTTAGTTTGCTGATTTTGCTTGCTTCGTTATAGTTTATAGTTAATGCATTTACAATAAATTTAGATTAGTATTATTTTATTTTATTTTAAACGAAAAATGGAAAAAAATCCTCGCTTCGAGCAAGACTTTATCTAGACTGAGAAATTAAATGTTATTATTTTAATTTAACCGATCATATAAATCCAGGCGTATGCATAAGAGTGATGTTTAATATAAAATATAAATATTGTGATCCTTTTGCACAGATATAATTAAATTATACCTAATTTCCAATGTACAGTCAACGGTAAAAATATGGGTGTAGACAACTTACTCAAAAATATGTCCCATAGTTCTTAATTCACTGACATAAGAGTTATGGGACATATTTTTAAATGATTTGTACACCCATATTTTTACCGTTGACTGTACATGTTTTTCAGAAGGCCATTAAACAATTTTTGAATCAAAATTTTTCATTTCATATATGGCGGTTGGCGCTTACGCTATTATTAACGCCGCTCCAATATTATTGCGACGCTATGCGACGTAAGCGCCAGCCGCCATAAGGTACCTTTGGCATGGAACGTTGTTTAACCGCTCGTGCTAATATTCACAAAAAAATTTAAAAATGAAAAATGGAATCTTGAGCGTTGCGAGGGTTTCAAAGCACGAGGGTTAAACAAAATTTGCCCCTGAGTGAAACACAAAATTTTTCACCACACGAACCCGAAGCCAATATTAAATGTAAAATATCAAACCAAATCAAATTCAAATGAATGTTATTAAATATTTATCATCCAAAATCATCATTCATCAGTCAATTCTACCAGCAAACATAAGAAAACAACACAAAATTTGCATTTGGTTACTTTGCCTCACACGTGAATTACTAAAGTGCAACTTTGCTATCCTTTTTTGAAGGGCAAAGTAAGCCTTTCCGAGCTGGTGTGAGCCAGGATTTGAACCCGCGACCTCCGGATTGAAAGTCCGACGTCCACTCCACACGCCACAAGCGCCACTTCATAAAATAATGTTTATGCAGTTAATTGTCTTTTTATATTATACAAGTGACATATGAGTCTTGATCAGTAATATGTTTTTCTAACTCCATAAACAACGAGTAATTTAATACCCCTACTCTTACTAAAATCAGGCGAGATTTTTAAAATTGTTTTGTTTATTTTTTGTCATTTATTTTTCTTTTACAAGTGGCAATTAATGTGGTATTTAAACAGCTTTGTAAGATATTTCAAATGAAAAATTAAGTACTTAAATTTTATTTCTAACTGGGACAAACTCGGAGTAATTAAAAATGGAGCCGCCATTAACAGGCGTTCCCCTCTGTCGAAAATAGGCGGCCAATGGTCAACCTCATGTCAACCATATGTATAGACTGACGTTTATCTGACATGACGTACCTATACATTTGATGTGCCCCTCCCCCGCAAAAAACGGCAGACTATTTTGTACCCAAAATTTTAGACATGGCGTCTCCATTGGTTATATCCTCCAAGGGGACAAATGACAAAATTGATGTCAATGACAGTTCCGATTCAAGGAGGCGATTCAATTATTAATTTAAATATCTTAATACGCCTTTGTAATATCCTAAATCCACTTATAAAAGTAAAATAAATGACAAAAAATAAACAACAAAAAAAATCTTGTCTGATTTTAGTAAGAGTAGGGGCATTAAATTGCTCGTTGTTTATGGAGTTAGAAAAACATATGACTGATCACGAGAAATGTCACCCTGTATAGATACAATAGCTACGCTATAAAAACACCAAATTCAATGAATCATTGACAATGATTCAGAAATGGTATTTTGATGTGTTTTTAATGATACAAAACATTAATTTTGAGCGAAAACAAACTGATAACATATAGGTAACTAACATAAAACCATGAACTAATTTTTAATCGTAAACTACTTATTTACCTACTTACAGTCCGTTTTTTTTAGCATTAGAAAGAACTTCGCAGAAGTAAGCTTGTGGTTCCAAATCCGGCACATTTAGCGGTAATAATTTGAAGTAAATGATATGTATTGACCATGCTACATTAGATAATTCAATAATTATTAACAATTAAAGAGCCTGATAAAAACTGCACGCTTGCTTCTGTGGAGTTCTTTCTAATGCTAAAAAAAACGAACTATAAAGATTTAAATTCACTGTTTCTTTCGTAAACAATACAGAATCCACATTACCAGCATAGACAACTGTGTTAATCCGGAATCAAAATATTTCAAAAACAGCAGTTGTTTGAGCTCTATTTTGGGGTGCCATTTTTCATCAAATTACCTGAATAATTTTATGATATCTATCACTAATGTATTTAAAATTGTCCCTAAACGGTAAACGTATCTATCAAAGTCATATTTAGTCATATTTACCAGTCAATCTACGACTATGAACCCGTTGCTAGTTATCATATATTTAAACATTTTGTTTTGCTATTGCACTGGTAAACAATACAGGGCTAAGCCTATCAGTGCAGAACAATGCAAAAATACCAACCTGCCTTACGTAAATCCAGTGCCGTACGAAATCGACATTAACATCTACATTGGAACTTCAGGCCGTACGCTTATGAGTGTAAATCTAACAGTACCGCAAGACATACCGGGACAAGACAAAAAAATCAATGTCCAGTTTGGAAAGAAGACAGTTTCTGGTACAAAATGGTTGGTAACACTAAACGACATGAACTGCAACTCTGCTATCGTTAAAACTATGTTAGAACATATCGATCTCCCACTTAAAGATTGTATACTTAAAAAGGGAAATTATTATGTAAAAGACATAGACTTTGATACTTTGGAATCTGCATTGCCGGGATCAGCAGCGCGGCCAAGCGGTATGTACGCTACTAGAGTGGTCATTTACTCCAATACGCATACTTATTCATGTTTAGTCGCTTATATCAAGATAATGTCTTCAAATAAAAACAAAAATTCGAAGCAGCAACGGAAATTATGAAAATATTTTGTTATGGATGAAGGATTTTGGAACAATTTCAACGTAAATCGTACTAATAAATAGCTTGAATAAGTAAATAGGGTACATCGCCAATTACTAGCCACCCCCCAATTACTGGCCACTTAATTTGATTTCTATTAATAGGTGAACAAAGTTCATTTTAGTATATAAGGTACGAAAATCCAATTATTAGCCAGTTTTCAATTACTGGCCACCTATTCCAAAAATGAATTCTATTTACAGATAAATAAAACTCATTTTCAGTATAAGGAAAATGGCCAGTAACTGAAATTTATCCACAACCCACTCGTTCAATAACTGGCCGCCTCTTACAAAAATGAGTTCTATTCACCTATACACAGAATTCATTTTAGTATAGGTGGCCAGTAATTGAAAACTGGCTAATAATTGGCGATGTACCCTAATGTGTTTTGTTTATGTGCCTTGTAATGGTGTTTAATATTAGGTACTATTACTACGTCAGAATCAAAACAAAGTAATGATACGTACATTCTACATTGATTGCTGAATTATTACCTACAATTTATATTTTTAGGGTTCCGTACCCAAAGGGTAAAACGGGACCCTATTACTAAGACTTCGCTGTCCGTCCGTCCGTCCGTCCGTCCGTCTGTCACCAGGCTGTATCTCACGAACCGTGATAGCTAGACAGTTGAAATTTTCACAGATGATGTATTTCTGTTGCCGCTATAACAACAAATAGTAAAAACAGAATAAAATAAAGATTTAAATGGGGCTCCCATACAACAAACGTGATTTTTGACCAAAGTTAAGCAACGTCGGGAGTGGTCAGTACTTGGATGGGTGACCGTTTTTTTTTACTTTTTTTTGTTTTTTTTTTTTGCATTATGGTCCGGAACCCTTCGTGCGCGAGTCCGACTCGCACTTGCTCGGTTTTTTTTATAACCCGTGTAAACGTAGCTATATTCATTAGGGCCTATAGGTACAGTAGCCCCTAGCTACCCTTAGAATGTGTGTTTGTACGAATCATACCTTTGTGCTTTTGTTTATGATCTTAAGTTTACCCATACTAATACTATCTTGGGTAATGTATAAAGTAACATTATATATTTTCAGTTTTAAATTTAAAACTAACCAGTCAGAAAAGTTACTCAAATGATAATACCTAAGCGATAGTTTAACTGGCAGCAAGTTCATATTAATTACCTGAGCGATAGTTTTACTGGCAGCTAGTTGATAATAATTACCCGAGCGATAGTTAACTGGCAGCAAGTTGATAATAATTACCTGAGCAATAGTTTTACTGGCAGCTAGTTGATAATCATTACCTGAGCAATAATTTTACTGGCAGCTAGTTGATAATAATTACCTGAGCAATAATTTTACTGGCAGCTAGTTGATAATAATTACTTGAGCAATAGTTTTACTGGCAGATAGTTGATAATAATTGCCTGAGCGATAGTTTTACTGGCAGCTACTTGAAAATAATTACCTCAGAGCGATAGTTCTACTGGTAGCAAGTTTACAATAATTACATGAGCAATAGTTTTACTGGCAGCTAGTTAATAATAATTACCTGAGCAATAGTTTTACTGGCAGATGCTTGAAAATAATTACCTCAGAGCGATAGTTCTACTGGCAGCAAGTTGATAATAATTACCTGAGTAATAATTTTACTGGCAGCTAGTTGATAATAATTACTTGAGCAATAGTTTTACTGGCAGATAGTTGACAATAATTACCTGAGCGATAGTGTTACTGGCAGCTAGTTGTTTCTATTTGCAAAACAGCATGCACCACACGTCTAGCACACCGATGTCGTCGTTAACTTGTAAACCGGTTGACTTCTCCCTCAGGCCTGGACCGGCTCTCTGTAAATAATTAGTATTTTGTGCAACAGGTACATAATTAGGGTTCTTAAAATTCAAGGGCCGAAGTTACAAAACGAAACGAAGTTGAGTTTTGAAAGACAGGCCCGAGAATTTGAAAACTTCATTATGTGCCGTTGCACACAATTTTTTTCTAAGACAGCAGCAAACATTGAGTATTATAAATGAAATAATTATTTGTTGAGCTTTGCCTAGAAGTGAGAATAAAAAACAACAGGTGCATAATATTGTATGAATATTCATAAGAACACTGCTGTATTAGGATCCCAATTAGGATTGTCTGCGTGAAATGATGTTTGATGAAAACTATCGCACCTATGTCCTTCCCCGGGCTTCAAACTATTTCAATTCAAAATTTCATCTAAATCGGTTCAGCGGTTTAAGCGTGAAGTGGTGACAAACAAACAGAGTTACTTTCGCATTATCTAAAGGCTCCTCTTCACTTTGGGCCAACCCCAACGCCAACGAGGGACGCATTTATGCGTTAGAGGGAGCAAGTGATATTGCTATCTCATTCTACCGCATGGCTGCGTCCCTCGTTGGCATTGGCGTTGGCCCAATGTGAAGAGGAGCCTTAATCTAATACCTTTAAACGAGCAATTCTTGTTTATTTATTTATATATGTATATATATTTCAAGGGGGAGGCCTATGTTCAGCAGTGGACGTCTTATGGCTGAGATGATGATGATGATATATTTCGGCGATCTCGGAAACGGCTCTAACGATTTCGATGAAATTTGCTGTATGGGGGTTTTCGGGGGCGGAAAGACGATCTAGCTAGGTCTTATCTCTGGGTAAACGCGCATTTTTGAGTTTTTATATGATTTCCGAGCAAAGCTCGGTCTTCCAGATACTTAATATGTTAGGAGGGATATTATATTGATGAAGGATTTGCAATGAAAGTACTTACCAGCGGTAAAGACATGTCAATCCTCCTGTTGACGTTCAGCAGCACTTGTCGCAGCGGCAACGCGCATGTGGCAAACGGCTCCTTAGCGCTGTCCATCTCACATATCAGTATCGGCATGTCTTCCTGAATCACAAGTAGGTATATTATAATTTTAATTTTCTTTTTTTAATTTTTTGATATTTTGTAGGTATTTGTTTAGTACCTCTCGCGACATGTTTCTCAAAATTCAAAACAACCAACTTTGGAAACGCTTTTAGGTGATTCTGTATCTAGTCAGGTGTAAAAATATGGGTGCATATAACTTATTCAAAAATATGTCCCATAGTTCTTAATTCGCTGACATAAGGGCTATGGCACATATTTTTGAGTAGGTATGATATTTTTACACTTGACTGTAAGTACCTAGGCGTAAGATAGATAGATAGAATATAAGACCGCCTGTTGCTACCATTATTTACACTGTAAATCTGTTATTGTATTTTTCTTTGTGGTGCAATAAAGTGTATTTACTTACTTACTCTTTATTGGCATACCTCAGTATAAAGATACCTACTAAAGAAACGAACAAATTTTTTTTTATTAGATTTATTTTAAAATTTTAACTAGAATTACGAGTACCTATTCGTTATGACACTTATGACAACTAATAGGTACTTATTTTGATCAACAAATTACCAAAATAACAACAGTCATTGGAACATCCCGCTTGGTTTTTTTTTGACGAAAGCATGTTGTGGATACAATTTTTGTGTGTAGCAACTATACCGGGTGTGGCCTGTAATATGAGCAAAAAATTAAACTGTAGGCTGTACTCCTCATACCGATCAACATTTGTTCAGCGACTTTTAAAAATAACTTGTGGTTTGATTTTTAATACACTTTAAAGTTTATTCTAAGACGTAATGTATTGCGAATTTTGTTATGTTTAAGGCGTGACAAGTAACGTCAATCACCATGATATGGCGTGGAAATGTCGTCCATTGAAGATAATATTTATTTTGTATAAAAAATAGGGAGTCTAACTAAATAGTTCATAATTTTTAAAAGTTGTTGAACAAAAGTGTCACCGTTTGAGGAGTACAATCTATGTTTAAATTTTTTGCTCTTGTTACAGGCCACACCCGGTATGAAAAAGCCGCATGATAGATTTTCAATGAATATAATTGTTTGTTTACATACATTTTGAAAGTATTCTTCCATTTCCTTAGTCAACTGCAATTCATACTGCGTGGAAAAGTCGAAGTAGGTGACGCGGCCTTTGCCCAAGGGCGTCATGGTGGTTTTGTGTTCGAAGCGCCATTCTAGCACCAAGTTAGTGTCGCGAGATCTCAATATCGCCTATAAAGACAAAATATAGCCTTAAACATAAGGTCATTGCGTATATACCTAGGCTGATTTTGGTATTTCTGAGGGTCGAATAGGTAGATATGTAGGTCATACTAAACAACTTTTACTATAAAGCCAAAAATTCAGTTGTTCCAGAAAACATTGCCTCTGATTCACCGAAATGTATGAAAAGGGATTTTTTTTCGCGATTTCGGGGTTGGCCTCATAGTGTACGTATGTATGTATAAACTATTTATTGTACAAAACAAAAAACACAAATTCATAGCACAGGATAGGCAGTACAAAGGCGAACTTATCCCTTTAAGGAGTTTAAGGGATTTCTTCCAGTTAACCTTACTGAAAGTTGTTCAGTATGATCTACATTTTCACCCCTCAGAGTTTGGTCAGAGATAACAAAATCATTCTGTATAAGGGAAGATCTTCCATATCGCTCCTTGAGAAACACAGTGTCATTAAGCGAAAAACGTGTTTTTTGGGTACAGTCAGCAGCAGATATACCTGAGCGGGCAAGGTGTCCAAGAAAACATATACACTTCAATCGTCACAAAAATAAGGACATCTTAGTTGTCATTTTCACTTAGGCTTTCAGTTCGTCACATATACCTTAACTTCTGAGTTTTTCTTTAACACATACACCCTTATTTAATCACAATGACAATAACGGTTAGAATGTCAGTGGTAACTAAGCGCTTAAATTCAAGCTGCTGCCATTAATACCTACACGCACTGCAAATCACGTACGTCAGCAGCCAGGGTGCCACCAGTTGCTAAGCAGTTGTTATTTCAATGGTAACTAAGCATCAACATTTTATCTGTTTAACTTTAAAATAAATACTGTAGCACTACGAATTGACACCTCCTTTCTTAAAGAAGTATTTTATCGTTAAGTGTCAAACTTAGACAATAAATAAGTAGGTTCTACTAGAATGATCGGTTTTTTTATTTTAACTGTCATATGCGGCTGTTCTTCCAAACCGTAATAGAGCATATTATATATGTTAATATATTTATTTAGCCCGCTTATTGTACTAAAATATACTATACAGGGTGGCCCATTTAGATCGGCCAGTATGGGAAAATCTGATACTATAAGATATACACCGATCTCTTCTTAGGAACCATGTCATCGATTTTAGTAACACGAAAAACTGCATTCATACATTTAAAAAAAATGTGTACTCAGCTTGGGAATCGAACCCCGAACGTTTTGAAAAATAAAACTAAGACTATTTCTATTTAATATCGATTGTGTAGGTCTTAAGCTTAAATGTTACTATGAAATATGATGTCTGAAATTAATAAAATGCATTGTTTTCATATCCTTTAATTTAATTTAGTAAGTTTTCCAAGAGACCACCATTTTTAGGGTTCCGTAGCCAAATGGCAAAAAAACGGAACCCTTATAGATTCGTCATGTCTGCCTGTCTATCTGTCCGTCCGTATGTCACAGCCACTTTTTTCCGAAACTATAAGAACTATACTGTTGAAACTTGGTAAGTAGATGTATTCTGTGAACCGCTTTAAGAATTTCACACAAAAATAAAAATAAAACAATAAATGTTGGGGGTTCCCCATACTTAGAACTGAAACTCAAAATTTTTTTTCATCATCACGTATAGGACGTGTGGGGTATCTATGGATAGGTCTTCAAAAATGATATTGAGGTTTCTAATATATATTTTTTTCTAAACTGAATAGTTTGCGCGAGAGACACTTCCAAAGTGGTAAAATGTGTGTCCTTAATTTCCTGTAATTTCTAAAATAAGAGAATGATAAAACTAAAAAAAAAATATATGATATACATTACTATGCAAACTTCCACCGAAAATTGGTTTGAACGAGATCTAGTAAGTAGTTTTTTTTAATACGTCATAAATCGTAAACCGCAATTTTATTGTTGCTTGCTGCTATGGAACCTTCATGGGCGAGTCCGACTCGCACTTGGCCGCTTTTTTCCGCACAGGAGTAAACTAAGTAACGCCCACTGCGAGTTCAAACCTATTACAACGTTCTGATAGAAAGTCGTACATACGCTACATGTGACATAGCTTCAAAAATTATATACATAGCATAAAACCAAAAGACACAAATTATGAAATTAATAATAGATATGAAACCCAAAAAATATAAAAAGCTGTAATCTCTAGGTGCGTACGACTGAGATTTGAACCCGCGGTCTCTGCTTTGAAAAGCAAACGCCTTTTACTGAGACCACAACGTGCCTTGACAGTTGGCTCTAAATTCCGCTTCAGTTAGCTTTCGCTGTGTCATTCGTTTTGACGATTCTGTTAAAAGAAATAGTTTGCAGTAAGTTGACCGAGAGGCTCCTGTCAAATGGTTGAAGGATAAAACGTGAGATAGATGTATGTGATGACAAGACTGTACTGCTTTCAATGATTGTCAAAACGCTTTACCTGAAATTAGCATGGCTATCTTTCATTCAATATTCGACCATACTTGTATGCTTTAAAGTCTATTTTTCCATATTGTTCAGACATATTTGACACGTTGACCGCTTAGATACCATTGGTTTTTTGACAGCTAAGGTATCAATGACTTGTTGTAAGTGTAGAAATTAATGAATAGCGACTGTTAAGATATTTGTGACACGTTAAGCGCTCACAAGTAAAATACTGCTATGACAGCCAACAACTTTTTGTCAGTTTAAACGTTTACCTCTCTTTGAGCACCTGGAGTGTATAGTGACTTCTGCTGCTGACTGTACAGAGCTTTAAAATTTTCGAAATCTTCAAACGTCTAAAACTGCCGTACTAAAGATAAAAGGAAGAGTTTTTTGCTATATTTTGTTAGATTTTAAACTAATCTTGTGAGTCATTTGAGTAAACTGTGTTTTTTTTGTTTAATTTCTAAGATAATTCAATTAAAAGAAAATTGTAATGTCACTATTCCGTTTAGTTTTGCTTAATGTCACATGACGACTTCGCAATATTGATTCAATTTATGGAACAGTGACACTATATCCAGTTATTTGATATAACTTAAAGTTTATTTCAAAGAAAAAGCGCAAATAGAATCATTTTACATGGATGTTAATTAATATTTACTAAAGTAAGCGACTTTCAGTCTTAAAAAATTAGCAAATAAGACTAGTTTTTCTTTAAAACTAGAGTATTCTTAGCTTGTTTTTTTTGGCTATATTTTTACGATCAAAAATTACCAAAGTAAATAAACAAAGGGGAGGATAATATTTGGGGGATGCGATGCAAGGGGCCCGAATGTCATGTAATGGACCCCAGACCAGCCTCTCCTGCACGTGGTCACCCTGTGGAATACCAAACAAGCCTCTGGCGATCCACCAACCCGCACTGAACCAGCATGGTGGGCTTATGGCCCAATCTCATTTGACATGTACGACTCCTCGTTACGGCGCTAAGTACCCTGTAAAAGTGGTGCTAAGAATCCCCGGGCGGAAGATACCCACGTCATCATCATCCTGCTAGGCCTTGTTCTCATTTACTTGGGGTCGGCCTTCCCTGTTCTTTTCCTCCATTCTGCACGATTGAGTGCAACGTCGGCGTCTATATTGAGGTCTTTCAGGTTTCGCTGAACCGTCGTCAGCCAGGTAGCAGGTGGTCTTCGACGTCCTCGCTTGACTCGCTTCGTCGTTGAAATATCGAGCGCTACCTTAACCATGTAGTCTACAGGACGCCTCTGTACATGACCGTACCACCTTAGACGTTTTTCCGTTAGCTTTTCTGTTACTGGCGCTACTTTGAAACTACCCGGCGGAAGATACCCACACGCTTTGTCGTCAAAAAGAAGTGGCAGGACAACATTGTCGGATTATCAAATTACTCCGACAAGGTGGCTGTGTTGACGTTAAGCATATCCCAAATCCCAAAGCTATATACCTACCTTAACCGCAATCAAAGCCTACGCATCAACATCTACACATTGCGATGATAAGATTGAAGAGTATTACGAGATTATGACCCTCTAAATAAATCTACTGATGAAAAGCAGGAAACATGGACCATTGTCCTTGGTGAAGTCAGATCAAGCACACATACATAGTCGGACCACATATGGCCTTGGCAGCAGAAACGACCGTAGTTCTAGGTCTATTCCATTTGCCTTTGGTCGAAACATGAACGTAGATAAGTAATTCCTTTTTTCTCAAAAAAACTTAAGTCGCTGGACCTGGACTTCGCCTGGCGGAATATCACACACGAAATTGACTACTTATATAATAATATTTTCATCTGACAAAAGTTTAATTAGATATTTATTTATGTAGGTATTAGGTACATCAATAGGTTTAAATTTAGTTCCGATCACAGACCCGTGAGAGCAAAAATAAAGTTTAAGACTTAAATCCACCGTAAGCAATTAATTCATAAATAGGCAAAACACCTAAACAGAAACACACTCTTATTTGTAACCACGATCAGTTTAACTTAGAATTACGAAGTAATTTTGACACCTTACAAGAAGAGATACCACAAATACACATTCAGAAGTTCAAATTCAAAATAACAACATTATAAATACTTTAGAAACAGCCAGTAGCAAAATTAAACCAACCCGGAAAAACAACAAAAAACTCACAAGCGACACATTACGTTATTAGAACTAGCTCTTCTGAAGGAGGTACGAATTCTTCATCATCATAAGTATTATCTTTATTAACAGTTTCAACTAAAACAGTAGTATTAACTTTATTCAAATAGCTTTAAACTTTTTTGTCATTCAAGACACATTGAGACATTTTCTACTGTAAGAGAACAATAGTTTTATGGGTAATTAATAGGTAAGTACCTACCTAGTGATAATAATAATTAATGTGTGTTTTGTGTCACCTTGTCAGAAATAAAATTGGAACATAACAGACATCACAAAAATAACTTGCTAATTTTGATGAATGAAAAAGTATCACACAGCACATAAATAATATTATATTATAATTAATAAATATGGGAATCTTACACATACCAACCTAGTTTCACAGTTAGATCAATAGGGCTCGTAATGTGGCTATATCTATCTAATTATAAATAGTCGTCTAGTAGGTACCCATAATACAACTCTATTATGAACCTTATAGAAAAAATACAACACAGTGACATTAAACAACGAATGACATTCATTAACCACACCGTTATAATAGACTGGTCATATTTTTCATCAAAACGATTTCGACTGGCAAAGCATATTACTTTTTGGCAACCGGGTTTTTTAACCTAATTAGACCCCGCTGAATCCGAATTTGCCGGTTGCTCGATCGAAATCTTGACCGGAAGTGAGATATTTGACATTAAAGGTCCCTTTTTTTAGTTTTTCGTAAATAACTCTTAAACGGAGGCGCATAGCAAAAAATGTTCTATTACATAAGTAATCTGCATAAAATTGCCTACAAGAAAGATTCAGTACAATTTTTCGCTAGGATCAATATTCAAAGAGATATTAACGCGGGAAATTTAATTATAATCACTTCTAAGGTCCCTTTTTTTAGTTTTTCGTAAATAACTCATAAACGGTGGCCAATATCAAAAAATGTTGTTCAACGATAACAATTTACACAAAATTTTGAACAAAACAGATTCAGTACACTTTTCGCAGGGATCAATATTTAAAAAGATAATAAAGAGGGAAAGTTCTAGTATAATGAATTCTAAGTTTCCTTGTTTTTATTTATTCGCCGATAATTTGAAAAGTATGACTCATAGCAAACAAAATCTTATACCTAAATAATAAACATAAAATGTCCTACAAGAAACATGTAGAACACTTTTCGCTAGGATCAATATTTAAAAAGACAAAGCAGCGGGTAAGTTAATTATAAATAATTTTAAAGTTCCTTTTTAGTTATTTGTAAATAACTCGTAAACTGTGTCCCATAACAAAATAGGTTTTTAAAAATAAATTATCTACATAAAATTATCTCCAAAAAACATCTGGAACACTTTTCTCTAGGATCAATATTTAAAGCGATATTAATGGAAGAAAGTTAATTACAATCAGTTCACAGGTCACTTTTTATTAGTTTTTCGTAAATAACTCGTAAACGGTGGCCCTTTGCAAAATAATATTCTACATAAATATTAAACATAAAATTGTCCACAAAAAAGGTTCTGTACACTTTTTCGCTACGATCAATATTTAAAGAGGTATTAAAGGGGGTAAGTTCAATAATCAATAATAATGAATTTCCAAGTCCCTATTTTCAGGTTTTCGTAAATGACTCGTAAACGGATAAATGGGGGGGGGGGAATGGTCATTGTTTGGCTATGGGGGGGGGGGCTTTATCTCCGAAACTACTGGGTTTATGTATAGATGACAGGAAAACCTATTAGAAATATGCAGTCAAGCGCGAGTCGCACATTACTTAGTTTTTGAACCGACCCCTACGGGTTTTTAAATGGCAATTCACTCGCGTTTCACATATAAAGAATACGTTGTTGAAATTTGGGTAATGTACGGAACCCTTGCAACGCGAGTCCGACTCGCGCTTGGCCGGTTTTTTCCTTTTGAGGTACGGAACCCTAAAAACTAAAAAGAAGTGACCTGTGAATTAATCGTAATCAACTTTCTTTCTTTAATATCGTTTCAAATATTTATCCCACAGAAAAGTGTTCATTATGTTTTCGTAGAAAATTTTATGCCGATTTTTTATTTACAAGAACTTTAAGGACTTACATATTTTGCTATGAGCCTTATTTTACGAGTCATTTACGAAAACCTAAAAATATGGACCTGGAAATTGATTATAATTAACTTACACCCTTTAATACCTCTTTAAATATTGAACGTAGCAAAAAAGTGTACAGAACCTTTTTTGTGGACAATTTTATGTTTAATATTTATGTAAAATATTATTTTGCAAAGGGCCACCGTTTACGAGTTATTTACGAAAAACTAATGAAAAGTGACCAGTGAACTTATTGTAATTAACTTTCTTCCATTAATATCGCTTTAAATATTGATCCTAGAGAAAAGTGTTCCAGATGTTTTTTGGAGATAATTTTATGTAGATAATTTATTTTTAAAAACCTATTTTGTTATGGGACACAGTTTACGAGTTATTTACAAATAACTAAAAAGGAACTTTAAAATTATTTATAATTAACTTACCCGCTGCTTTGTCTTTTTAAATATTGATCCTAGCGAAAAGTGTTCTACATGTTTCTTGTAGGAAATTTTATGTTTATTATTTAGGTATAAGATATTTTTTGCTATGAGTCATATTTTTCAAATTATTAACGAATAAATAAAAACAAGGAAACTTAGAATTCATTATACTAGAACTTTCCCTCTTTATTATCTTTTTAAATATTGATCTCTGCGAAAAGTGTACTAAATTTGTTTTGTTCAAAATTTTGTGTAGATTATTATCGTGTAACAACATTTTTTGATATTGGCCACCGTTTATGAGTTATTTACGAAAAACTAAAAAAAGGGACCTTAGAAGTGATTATAATTAAATTTCCCGCGTTAATATCTCTTTGAATATTGATCCTAGCTAAAAATTGTACTGAATATTTCTTGTAGGCAATTTTATTCAGATTACTTATGTAATAGAACGTTTTTTGCTATGCGCCTCCGTTTAAGAGTTATTTACGAAAAACTAAAAAAAGGGACCTTTAATGTCAAATATCTCACTTCCGGTCATGATTTCGATCGAGCAACCGGCAAATTCGGATTCAGCGGGGTCTAATTAGGTTAAAAAACCCGGTTGCCAAAAAGTAATATGATTTGCCAGTCGAATCAAGAAGGAGAGCGGTTTTGAATTTTTATGTCTAGTCTATAAGCGTTCTGTACCAGTTGTAGTGGCTTTAAGCTTAAAACGACATTTTTCACTTAAGCATGCCAACTGTCGCTATGGTAAACTAAGCTAGCATATTGACACTACACAGATAATGACGATCGACCTGCTAAAACTTCTGTCAGCTTCTTAAAATCACAATGTCACTTAAAGTAAAAGAACAGTACGTTTTTATTTTTAGTCAGCATTATGGCTTTAAGTTTTAAGCAAAACCGTCATTATAGGTATAATGTCACTTTACTTATTTCAAAACGTTATTCTATTCTATTAAATTCAAAAGTACAAGTGTCCTTAAAGGGAAAAGTACGATATTGCTTTAAATTGAGTTTTGATTTTGATACCATATTATAAGTTTAAAGTGACATAGTACGTATAGATACACTATTTCTTATGTAAATTGACGTACTTACGAGTACCATTGAATCTCATAGAAAACCGTCACTAAACAAAAAAATACAATTTACTTCCCTTTAATGACATTGTTCTTATGAGACGGGCACCTATTCCCTCTATTCGCCATAACGACATTAGCGCCCTCTGGCGGTTCTAATAGAGCTAGGGCGATAGGTGTCTTCGTATTGCGTGCGTTACGATCATACGAGCTAGATGGCGTTATTAACTCAAAAACCCCATTTTTTGGATAATGACGTTATGTTTCTCAAGGAGCGATATGCTCCTTAACGATTACCATAATAAACAGTATTGAATACAATGAATAGTAAGAAAACTAACGAAATTGGTTAGTCTCGTTAGTTTTCTATACTATTACTGGATCCAGACGTCTCGTCTGGCTATTCATCGGCGGAAGTCAGAATGACAGACCAGCAAAACTTTTCACTTGGGAAAAAGGTAAAAGCAAAAATACATTTGATAATAGGCTACCTACTACACTTACCTCATCAGAAAGCACGACAGTCACAACATGCATCGTGAATAAGCAAGATGGCGCCACCGTGCCATCAAAATGGGACTTTCCCTCAGTTTTCCGGAGCACCAAGGAGACGGGGTCGACTGTGACAGCCTTTTTCTGCTATAGTGAAACAGATATTGCCGCATTTCCATATTTAAAGCCTTGGCCAGGGCCACGAAACGCACGCTAAGAGTGCACGCTCAACTTTTACGTTTACCGTCGGACATTATTTAAAACAAAATGTATGGTGGTTGACGTCAGGGGACCATTTCTCAAACGGTATTAGTCTAATATTATCAGTGTGTTGCCATGGCAACCCATACGACAGTTCGTGAACTAATAATAATTATTAGCTTAAAACCAATCGAGAAATGGGTCCCTAAGGCTGGGCTTGAAGCTTGAAATTCAACTCTTGGCATGTTCATTTGATAGCCAAAGTTAGAAATATGTAAATAAGGTGTAAAACGTTACAACATTGTTCCAATGAAAAGGATTTAAGACGATAAAGGTACGCGGTACAAGGAATAAAACCCAATAATTTGTGGAGCAATTTATTGAGGCTCGGAACTAGTGTACATCACAATCAATGATTAATAAATCTATAGGTATATGTTATAACTGCACAAAGATGAAAATACTATGATTATGATCAACGGTTTAGTACAATCTTAAATAAAGAAAAACAATATTTAATAGTAGGTATAATGGACATAAAGTATAGGTATTTAATCTCAATGACAACTAAAACTCAACTGATATAAATATACATAATATAGGTACTCAACATCGCAACACTCAACTTACGAATACGACTATTCACAAAACTAACATCTAAAGTAGGTAAGTATAGATGGTCAAGCAAATCTAGTCAGTAGAAAAAGGCGCGAAATTCAAATTTTCTATGAGGCGCTATCCCTTCGCGCCTACATTTTTCAAATTTGCCGCCTTTTTCTACTGACAAGATCTGCTTGACCAAGTATAGGTATATAATTTTAATGACTCTTGCTCTGAAATGACCCATTGATTTTAGCTATTTGTGGTATAACAATCTCTATTTACGTCACCTCCTGCGGCCTTTGGGTCTGCAGCAGCGATCGACAGCGAGCCAACTCTTGAGAGATCACTTGCAACATCGCCTCCATTTTCTGCGTCGAAGATCTTTGCTCGCTGCACAAATATAATAGTATTCACATAAGGGGCATTAGCTACATACTATATACAATAGGTACATAAGACCAGACAAGATCTGATTTACACATTTGTAGTATAGTCCTAGTTTAAGAAGGTAAGAGAAATTTGTAAGAATTTCGATTAGTGTGTCAACCGATAACATCAGGGGCCCATTTCTCGAACAGTATTAGTCTAATATTATTAGTCCACGAACTGTCAAATCGTATGGGTTAACATGACAACACACTAATAATATGAGACTAATATTGTTCGAGAAATGGCCCCCAGTTTGTACACTAATAATACCGGTCGAGAAATGGGTAGCCCGGCAACAGACTAAAATAAAATAATATTAGACTAATACAGTCCGAGCAATGGGCCCCTGGTGTTATCTATTTTTGTGTTAATTAGAGAGGTTTTTATTTGTTCAAATCATCTTAAACAATGCTCGGGAAGTATTGTGTCATGTAAAGATCTATCTTACCCAAATGAAGAGTCTTCTTTCGCGTAGTCTTTTCTTCGAACCTCTCCTAAGGACTTGGATGTCCTGTGTTCCTGATCTAAAAATAAAAATAAAATATTATTATCTAAGATTTGCCAATATTCGGCGTCAGCGTCGAGGCGTGTATTTCGTGGTCCTGAGTTAAGACCGGAAAATACCTAACATAAATTTCAATTCAGACTAGATTTGGCAATAGGGCGTCTTAATGGAGATGCCAAGTTGAAGAGTAGCAACGACGTCACAAAGTCGGCAGTACAAAGTTTTTAACTCTTTCCTTCTAACCATACGTAGGTACATCTACATACCTACCATGTGGGATACCAAAGAAAGGTCTTTGTGAATATATGACATAATCTTACATTTTTACTACAAGGTCTAACAAATTAAAGGAAAACTTCCACTAATTTCACAATGCAGAGTTGACTTACGAATTGCCCTCTCCACTATTTACGTATTTACGATGCTGTACCATCAGGCGTGCCTCACTCCGCGATTTCGTCACTTTGCTACAGGTAGCTAAAAGTACATCCGTTCGGCCCCAATTTTGGGGTTTGCCATAACCCGCGCGTGGCGCTGTCACCACCTAGCGGCCATATCTGTCCTGGCCGCGTAGCCAAGATGCCAATCGCTTACGCTCCGTAGCGATCGAAACGCAACTGTCACTGTCGCGCTAATATGGAAGAGTGATAGAGAGACATAATGGTTTCGTTGTCGAAGCGATAGCGATTGTATAGCCTGGCAAGTTCCTTTTTGACCCTGATATAGTGTCGCTACAAACAGCTTACATATAGCAATACTACGTCTACGTCACGAATAGTCGGGACAGTGTGTATTGGCATCGTGCAAGAGCGAGTGAGATATACAAATACCTATGTAATTGTAGATTGTGAAACTATGTTTTCAGGTAATCGAAAGAGCATGTTTAATTGATAATTAAATATGAACTAACCTATCCGTCAATATCTGATTCTAAATATTCGACATCCATATATTTATCAGATTCTGGCTCCGATGAATCTTCATTTGATTCATCAGTTGATGAGTCACTTTCGGGACCACCAACCTCGATTATAAATCTTTCTGTCTGTAATTCGATTATAGGACCTTTTGTACTATATCCGTCTTCTATTTTTTTTACGTGGTCGCAGCATTTTCTCAAATTTTCTATAGGGACTTCCTAAATAATAACAAAGTGTTAAGTTAGTTATATTTTTAACTATTCAATAAAATTCTAAACATTTGTAAATGTAAATATCTGAAAACTATCTTCAACGAGCTTTAGGAAGGCATCATTTGTGATGGAAACATTTTTAGTTGCCACTTTTGCTTTCACGATGCCCCAAATCATCTCAATAGGATTTAAATCACAGTGATAGGGCGGTAACCTTATCACTTTGTGACCATGATTTGAGAGAATCGTATCTATTTCGTATACTGGTTCCGGTTTATGACGTCTCAAAATTGTGACCAATTTATCTTTATATGCGTTTTGTGGAAATGAGATGTTATTTAAACGCAGCCACTCAGCAATGATGTGTTTTCTATCGTTTGATGTTGGAGCTTTGTTAATTTGGAAAGAATGGTACCGGGCATTATCCATTATAACACACGTGGGTTCACTGAGATTGGGAATTAATTTCTGCAAAACCCATTTCTTAAAATTGTTTCTGTTCATGGTAATCGGCTTTTTTTTCTTTATCATTATATATTAAGAGTGCATTAGGAACAAATCCCGATGGTCCACCAGCATGAATGATAATATATCGTTTGCCGGTTGAAACGGATTTCGACACACCGGGTTCATTTTCACTCTGCCAACATTTTGCATGGTTAAGAGAAGTATGGATGTAAGTCTCATCTAAATAAACAAGAGGCATATTTTTGTCCCTCGCTTCTTTTATTTCGTCTAAATAACTTTCCCGCCAAACTACAATATCCGAACGCTCCTTCAATATGGACCGTTGGTTTCTGCACTTTTTATATTTGAACCCCATACTGTGCAATAGCAATCGCAAATACTCCCTACTACCGGTAAAACCTATATCTTTTTTTAATTCGGTAAGCAGAGTTTTGAGAGTTGGTACTTGCTTTCTAGACCAGCGGTGGAACAAAAATGGGTTTTGATAACATTAAAGTTTTTTCTTTTTTGATATGTTATTGTAAGCATGTTAAATAACATTCATGTAAAAAGTTAGAAAATTTTAGGTGGAGCGTTCGGCCATATTTAAATATTTCATATTTTGCTAAATAACTATGTAAATATAAAATTAAAGTTACAAAAAACTTTAACATATTCAATAACACTTTAATTTATTCACAATATTCGGTTTTTAGAAATTTGGAACAGCTGCTTTCTGGTGAACGTAAAAACACGAATTATTATGTAAATACAGAATTAGAGTAGCTGATATTGCAAAATTACGATATTACCTATCAACTTAGTATACATGTAAAAAGTTAGAAATGTAGACAATGTGCTTGTCTAGATATTGATTTCTGGTTAAGCAGTATAGCCAATATTGAATTAAAGTTTGTAGAGTTAATATTACACGGTCATAATAAAGATCTTACTTCTCACAAAAAAGATTAGAAATATAAAATCACGGCGACACTAAATACTGATACGTAAGTATGCATTCCGAGCTTATATTAAGAGCCCTTATTCCTTAGAGCGTTCGCCGATTTTGCGAAATAACACTCGATAGATGGCGCTGGCGCTTGATACGCGAGCGCCGGCAAAGCTATGCGCGTTTCAACGCAGACGAGAATAATATTGATACTTTTCAATTTAATTTGCAAGTAAATTTATTTTAACGTTATATTGGCACTCTTTTATAAGCATGATAGTAGTGAATAGAGTGTATGTGTTGAGAAAATATATAACCAACGACGAATAAATAATAATGATTGTTTACCTATGTCATGGAATTATTGCGACAAGTTCATCCATGAAGTCAAGGAACTATTCAAGTCAGTTCACCAAGGAAGTTGAATAATTAAATGTTTGAAAGATAATATTATACTAAATTATAGTATATATACATACGGTGTTGCTTATTTCGTCGAAATTGAAATTTTCTATGTCTCAACCCCTTAAATTGTTCTCTTTCACTAAAAAACAAATGTGTATTTTTTTCAGAATTTTCAATTATGTTTTAGGGGTCGCTACCGAATTTTGAAAATTTGCACCCTCCATACAAGATTATTTTTTTTAGTCTTTTTTCTTGTTTTTTTTTTTTTATATGAATCAACGGGTCAGGATCAGGGTGTATTAATGTGCAGTTTAACATAAAATAATACCACTATTTTTTTAAAGCTTATTATGCGTGTTTTAGGCGTTCTAAATATTCATTCAGCAGTGCGCACTCCTAAAATAGGAAAAAAAATTAAAATATATTGACTATACCTAGTATTGAATTACATGTAAATAGCTTCCATATACTTTGACTCACTGTCTCACTAATTAAAAACTAAAAATTAAAAAAAAATCATAATGTATGAAGGATTCAAATTTTCTAAATTCAGTAGCGACCCCTAAAACGAAATAAAAAATTCTAATTGTTTTTTAGTGAAAGAGAACAATTTAAGGGGGTGAGACATAGAAAATTTTAATTTCGACGAAATAAGCAACACCCTAATATATACCTGTATGCATATACAGGGTACCCAAATATAAGGGCATTCCCGTTGCCAGGGAGCTTTAGTGATTATACTGAGCAACTTTTAGTATGGGACCTACACCGAAATCGCAAAAAAAAAAATTACTGTTTCATAGATTTTGGCTAGTCCATTTTCTATGGGAAAAATTTTGGCTAGTCCATTTTTTAGCAACCATTTTCTTGCTAGCAACGGAAAAGCACTTATTTTTTGGCCACCCTGTATAAAAACAATAAATTTGAGAGTACTAACAATGTAACAACTCTCTGCCACCCAGATTTTTGATGTAAATTTTTAGGGGGCGGAGGGGGCGGGGGGGGGGGGGGGCTCACAACTTGATCTTGATATCTGTATCATTTAAGCCACTAGGCCAAGTTTAGTATCATTTTCGTATAAATCGGGGGTGCCGAATTCATTGTCATTATCATCATCATCATCAGGTGTCACCATTCCGAAGTAAAAACACATAAAGTATGAAGAAAAAAAATACTTTTTTTAATTCCTCTTCACACTTAAACTGCTGAACCAATTTAGTTAAACCCACATTATAGACGGGTCTAACGCGGGTATGTGAGTTAATATGTGTTCAAAACGCGAAAGTTTAAAATATTCAATTTAGTTCATATTTGGTAGGTACAGAGATAGTTTGAGTCCCGGGGAATAACATAGCAAACTTTTAATCTCAAAAATTATCCCTTAAGGATGTGAAAAGGGAGGAAGCAAAAGAAGCTTTATTTGTAAGTATATAAAATAAAATAATATTAATAATCTATCAACCGCATCTAGATCGATAGTGCTCGTCAAGGCAAATCTATTGAGCCCAAATACGATGGAGTTATGATGAGTAGATTCGGAGTTCTGGTGACCAACTCCTGACTCCATCATGAGAACCTGGGCTTCATCTAGATCGATGGTGCTTGTCGGGGCAAATCTATTGATCCCAAACACGATGGAGTTATGATGAGTAGATTAGGACTTCTGGCGACCAACTCCTAACTCCATCTCATTAATGGAGTCAGGAGTTGGTCACCAGAAGGGGCTCGTGACTCTGGACCTCATCTAAACAGATGATGCTCGTCAGGGCAAATCTAATGAACCCAAACACGATGGAGTGATAATAAGTAGATTAGGAGTTCTGGTGACCAACTCCTGAGTCCATCATGAGAACCTGGACCTCATCTAGATCCGTGGTGTTCGTCAAGGCAAATCCATGGAGCCCAAACACGATGGAGTTAAGATGAGTAGATTAGGAGTTCGGTGGCCAATTCCTGACTCCATCAAGAGAACCTGGACATCATCCAGGTCGTCCGGGTATAATTAAAATGCAAACCCTAACCAAAATTCAAGTAACACTGAAAATCTATCACATAAGCGGGAGTCGGTTGTTAAAATTTAATATGGTGTGAAAAATGTACTCTCCCTTGGATCAAGATTTTCTAATCATAGTTTACAACAGTTCTCGGAACTCGCTCAATGTTTACGAAGCAATGAGCGCCTGACGATCGAGCGCAGGTCCGTTCCCTAAGCGCGCTCGGCGGAGAATGAGCGCGCGGCGTCGCTGCAGCGTGATTTATAGGTCTTTTAAAAAAATATATATTTACGGCAAGGTAGGTCCTATAGTTATGATTTTTTTTTAATGAGTAAACATAAAGTTACAGTTTGTTAAAAGATTTTTTTTGTGGCAAAATATAAGTCCAATTAGCGATAAAAAAATGTAATGTAACCCTGTTTTCACCAAAAAAATTAAGAAAACTCGGAAGGTATTTTATCATGTTTTTTAAATGAAAGTTCGATTTTCAAGCATGTAAGCCCCTCGTATAACATATGATGAGTTGAATTGTAATCATTCATATACCAAATGATTCTTGTTTACTGCAAAATTGAGAGCCGAAACGACCCTTCTCACAGCAAATTTTGAAAAAGACTTCTAAGAAATCTCATTTATTTTAGGTTCAAAAAGAGGAAATGAAAATTAGAACGTTTGCAGCCCCTAGTTTAAGAAATGATTATTTAAGTACGTTCTCAGTTTTTGAATAAATACTAATAGTTACGTCGTAATCTTGAATGAAAAAGGAAGCATTTTGTAAAATACGCTCGTCTGTAGGAGTAAGGACTCTTAAGTTACATTTCAAACGCGCGGCGTTTTCGCGCGCCGCGCTGTGCGCCGGGGCAGGAGGCAGCGATCGACTGGCTAGCGGTTAGCGCGGTGACCTTAAAAATACGCAAAGCGTTTATAAAATTATTATCAATGGTAAATAGTTATTTTACACAGTACACTAATGGAAACTTGCCTTCCCTTATTTATTTCTATATGTACTAGGGATTGCCCGCGGTTTCGTTTATGTAGAATTCGTTATCGTGTTAAGTATAGAAATAATAGATACATTTAAAATTATTTTAGGTGCATTGTCATACAGATAACTACCCTTGTTAAAGTATTCTTCAAATTCAATACACAGGTGTCATTTCAATATAATTTTGCGTAATTTGGCGCTTTTAGGTTATAAATGACTAGCGACATATATTTTTTAAGAGCGATCATCTCCGATAATATTTACTTTATCATAAAATCAATTTCAAACTAACGTTATTCAATATTTATCATTTTAAAGTCAATATTACCAACCAACTGATCCAATTTACCTACGGAAACAACTCAAAATTTGCATCAAATTAAATGCCACTTTTCTTATCCGTTTCGAACAATCAAGAGGGCCTTTACGAGCTGATGTGATGAAAATTTTATTTAACCTTCGTCCCTCGAAACCTTCACTACGATCAAGGTTCAATTTTACGAACCACTCGCTACGCTCGTGCTTCAATTTTAGAATGTTTGAATTTGTGAATGTACTTCCTGCCTCGCACATTCAAACTGTTATGTGGAATGAACTGTCCGATACGACCTTCAAACCTTAAAAGACCCCCATCTTAAAGGTCGCCAACCATGGGCGGCGGTAATCGCTAACCACCAGGTGATCCATCTGCTCGTTTGCCTCCTATTTAATAAAAAAAAAGGTTTCGCTTGTTTGGGTATCAATATTAGCACGAGCGGTTAATCAACAACTTTTCCCCTTGTAAAACAAATAAGGTAGGTGAAGTGCAGGCGTATGAGGCCCGGCGGGTAACAAGGCCCAGCATTCAAAAATAACAGTTGCTCCCTATTATTCCCAATTATTCTGAATTTGTACTTGTTGCTAAGAAGGCCCACTGTCAGTGCAGGTAAAAAGGTCCAGTCCCGGGCCTTATTGAACGTATGAGATGAAATATTAGATTAAAATATTTTAAGATAATTTTGAATATTTTTAATCTCTTATTGATAAGGTCGATTTGAAGAAACTTCTATAAAATTATGACTTATAAATAACACTTGCACTGCGTGGGCTGTCAAAATTGCTGCAGACTTTTCTTGGTCTACAACTCTAATAATTTATCACTTGCTGTATTGACCTAAAGACGTTTATAGAATCAAAAAGTCTTATAACATTGAGGCACTTATACTTTTTAAAGGCAGTAACTATTTACAAGTGACTTTTTTTGTTAATACATAGGTAGGTATTTACGATAGAAGTGCTAAAAATAGATATTTTGCAACGAGTGACAAATTTTAACACACGGCCAAAGGGAGTGTTTTAATGTGCTTATTATAGCACCGGTGTCGTAATGTAGCACCAGATGTACTGTCAAAATTATGTTAAAAGATAATACTTATTTGTTACGAATAAATATTTATACTGTAAAAAATTATCCCACCAAACACATTTTCATGTAAATTGTTGCTAAGACGAAACCATAAGACTCGCACTGTCAAAAAGTTGTCAAGCTTCAAACTCTACAAGCCCTAACTTCACTAACTCTACACCTTAGTCAAAATATGTGGCTTGGCTGTTTCGCTACCGCCACATGGGCATAAGGTGAAAAATTTATTAAATTCATTATTTTTAGGGTTCCGTACCTCAAAAGGAAAAATACTGAACCCTTATAGGATCACTCGTGTGTCTGGCTGTCCGTCTGTCACAGCCTATTTGCTCCGTAACTACTGCACCAATAAGTTGAAATTTGGTATACACATGTAAGTCTATAACCCAAGAACATACATGTAAAGTAAATAATATAAATTCAAATAAAGGGGTCACTTTTGAGATGAATGATAAATAGTAGAAAAAAACACTATATCTTGTTATATATCAAATTAAGGGGCTCATTGTGAGAACCTCAGATATATTTTTTCATAATTTTAAAATAAATAGTTTAGAAGTTATTTAAGAAAATACGCAAAAAATGACCATCCCCCCCCCTTATCTCCGAAACTACTGGGTCTAAAATTATGAAAAAAATACACATATTAGCTCTTTTCCTATAGATGCCAGAAAAACCTATTAGAAATGTGCAGTCAAGCGTGAGTCGGACTTAAGTACCTAGTTTTCCGATCCCTACGGATTTTTAAAGACATTTTACTCACTTTTCTCTAAAAAAAATATATATTGTTAAAATTGTGTAATGTACGGAACCCTTGGAACGCGAGTCGGACTCGCATTTGGGCGGTTTTTGTATTATACTTACAGTAGTTCTTGTAGAAACGAAACGGCCAAGCCACATACTTTTGGTGTAGAGCTAGTAAAGTTAGAGGGCTTATAGAGTTAGAAGCTTGGCAAGAGATCTGATAACTTTTTGACAGTGCGAGCCTTATGGTTTCGTTTGGGCAGCATTTTACATCAAAATGTTTTTGGTGGGATTTCACTTCTTTTTGTAAGTTGCTTATGACAATCTTCCATCCCCTAATTCAAAGGGTTGGGGTGATTTACTATTAAAAATCCTGAAATAAGTATCTGGGGGCATCTGTTACACAATGTACTTCTTACTGATTCCCCATATAAACCCTTCACCCCGTAAGGATAAACTTTGGAGTTGAAATCTGCCTTCACCCCGTAAGGGTAAACTTTGGAGTTGAAATCTGCCTTCACCCCGTAAGGGTAAACTTTGAGGTTGAAATCTATTCTATATCCTTCCCCATAACAATACCTATCTACATACCAAATTTCAACTAAATCGGTTCAGCGATTATTGATTCCCCATACAAAATTAAACCCCCTCTTCATCCCCTTAGGGATAAAAAATTTCAAGTTTTTGAATTTATTTGTTGTTTGTGTACTAAAACTATCTTACATACCAAATTTCAGCTTCTTAGAGGACTTCAGGAAGTACCCGGTATTGATGATCATCAAGTGAGTGAGTCAGTGACGAAATCGAAGTTTTTAGATATGAATAAAATCTAAAGTATAAGAGCTATGCAATTGATATGCTTAATAAGTCCGAGAACTTTGTTTATCTGGTATAATCCAACCTCAAGTTATGAGGGTTCCAAAAAACGACGAAGCGCTTCGAGAAAAGGTAGATAGTGCCCTTGCGCTTTGCTCGTCTTGGCAGGGGCACTGCCGTGCCCCCAGATGTTAAAAGATGATACTACTGTAACTAATAAAGATTTATGTTTAGTTACCTACTATTTTCGCGTAAACTAGACAATTTTTATATCTTTAGTTATTAAGGCCCAAAATAATTATTTTCACTTATTATAAATAAATCCTCCTGTTATGAAGTATCAAATATTGTTATTTGTATATGTATAACTCTTAAGTTAAAAACAATAAAATCTGTTATTACCTACTACTGTCGAAATGATTATTTTTTGCGGGATTAAGTAATACACTGCTAGTGTTCAATAAGGCCCATAATAGGACTTTTAAGGTTTATTTTCCAAGAGTATCGTAATATTTTTATAACTATTTTGGTATAATGAAGAAACTTAAATAAATGAGAAACCTATTTGAGTGAGTTTTTCATACTTCATATCCTGTTTATTAAAAAAAACCATTTTAATTTAAGGTGGGCTGTATATAGGCATATACGGCCCACACGGAATATACAATAAGGTAAGTGGCCTCACTTACCTTATTGTATATTCAGGATGTATACCGTGTAATATTGAGCAGTTGGTTTATAATATACATATTATGATATTGACCTTGAATAAGACAGGACATGACAATAGGAACCAGAAATAGGTATAGGTGGTCAAACCATTTGTCAGTAAATAAAAACAAAAAACTATATTCATCCTTTTCTTTTGGGTGCTAGTACTAGTGTAAGTCAAAGATAGTATGATGATTCTCTCTGTCTATGTTTGAAATGAGACATTCCTTTGACAAACTATGTATAGTAAAAAATAGTTGTGAATATCTTGTACATTTTTATTACAATATTAGTCAAGATAATGAAATATAGCTGGTCAAGCAAATCTTGTCACAAAAAAAAGGCGCGAAACACAAATTTTCGCGCCTACATTTTTCAAATTTGCCGCCTCTTTCTACTGCCAAGATCTGATTGACCAGCTGTAGGTATTTTTACGTAATAGGTTATTTTAATTTCACGTAATGTCCGCATCTAATTTATATATGTGCACGGTAAACAAACAAATGAATGATAAGAAAAGACAGACAGTGTTACTGAGCGGGAGGTGGGGCGAGGGGCGAAGTATAGGTAGGCTATGATAGGCTCTCGAGCGCCGCGCCGGCGACTGACGGACCAGCGCGGCGTATGTATGAATTTCGCGCCTTTTTAACTAGATTTTACTATTACAATGCAAGCTACACGCAGAAATTTCTTACTTTCCATAATATGGCTGCGTATATTATTTTATAGTAATAGACTTATTTTTACAGACTCTAATTCAATATTAGATCTTATAGGACAAATAACGCATATTAATTCTAGAGCATATATCTTATTCTTCTAGCTTTTTAACGTGCCTATTAACTTAAAAAAATGAGATATGTTGTTGTGGATTTATTAAACTTTAATTCAATATCGACAAAATAATAAGCTAATTTGTAGTTTGACAAAGAAGCACGTTAAAAAAATTTCTAATAATTTTACATTATAAAGCGTCATACATATTATAAACAATGGAACTTAAACATTGCACTTTAATTCAATATTAAAAAATTAATTACTAAAAATATATAAATACCTAATTTATATCTAACGCTCGTTCTAACTTTTCATCATATATTGCAAATATGCTTAAAAATATGTCCCATATCAGATAAGTATCACTTTTTCAACTTTAGAATTATCAAAACTTATAGTGCAAAAATCCGGTCCCACTATTGAGCTATTCGCACAGCATAGAATTCATGAATTTTGTGCCTAATGGCACATTTGTCGAAGTCGTCTATTTGTATTCTTTTTTTTGGTATCGGTGGCAATGGCGGCAAAGTCTCATTCTTTTTGTGCATATTTTTGATTGTAGTACTACAGACGCCTTGAATGAGAAAAAAATAATAATTTAATAATTAATATACATATTTAGTACCAATAAACTAACCAGTTCATTACAACCGCACTATGAATATCAGTACCCGTCATGTCAGCAACTAATTTCAAAACATTGTTTAATGGAATGCTGTTGAATCCTTCGTCCTTTTTCTGCCGCAAGTATTTAAATGTGTTTAAAATTATTATTTTTGCATCGGGGTGAATTTTTTTGGGCATTTTGATTTCAAAATCGATTATTATCCTGAAATATATACAATTATTTTCGATATGTTTACATCGGTGACATTCAATGACTTCCAACGTCTGTTGTCAAAAGAAATCATTGCCATTGAAATAAATTAGTTCCATTGAAAATCCGCAACGTGGCCAAGGGCAAAAAGGAACTTGCCAGGCTTTAACCTTGGCTAGGTCGGCTGATCGTAACAGACGCGTTTTGTTAGAGAGTGAGTCTTCTGTACTTAGTACATACTATTATTTATTCTGTGGCTGTACTTACCGACTGGTACTTCGCCTTCGCTCAGTGTGTATCCTTGCCGCGGTGTCGTTTCCGTGCTAGTGCTGGTAGACACAGCTCTATGTTCGCCGGGAGACAGTCTGCTAGATAGGCCTGCAAGGGATATAATATAACTCTGTAGAAATTAATCCCATTATGTTATTTGCTACTCAACAGTGTGACTTGGCAAGTTTTACCCCCCAAGATGAATAAAAAAACCGGGCAAGTGCGATTCGGACTCGCGCACGAAGGGTTCCGTACCATAATGCAAAAACAGGCAAAAAAAAACGGTCACCCATCCAAGTACTGACCCCTCCCGACGTTGCATAACTTCGGTCAAAAATCACGTTTGTTGTATGGGATGGGAGCCCCACTTAAATCTTTATTTAATTGTTTTTAGTATTTGTTGTTATAGCGGCAACAGAAATACATCATCTGTGAAAATTTCAACTGTCTAGCTATCACGGTTCGTGAGATACAGCCTGGTGACAGGCGGACGGACGGACGGACGGACGGACAGCAGAGTCTTAGTAATAGGGTCCCGTTTTACCCTTTGGGTACGGAACCCTAAAAAAGAAAAATGTTCACCTTTTATTTGGTCTACTAATAACGTTTCAAGCTCTGGTGGTCTAGCCGTAAGAACGTGCGACTTTCAATCCGGAGGTTGCGGGTTTAAACCTCGGCTCGCACCAATGAGATTTTCTCAAGTTATGTACCATCACGGTTCGCGATTATTGCGCCATTTAGGGTCCTAGTCCTAGCTAAATTGGTTGTGCAATACTTACACTATAGAATAACAATCCCGTGTGGTTCAGTGATTATTTGATATTTGACGAGAGGAAGACAGTGTTGTGAATAACGCTCATCTCGAGGCTTAAAGACTCGAACCCTTAAAACTCTCGAGCTTAACGCCTCAAAGGCGGCAAAGATGATTTCTGACATTCATACGCGTAAAGTAAATAAATACAATTCTCAAATATACCTAGTCGAGTCTTGAGCGCTCGAGTCTTTAAGCCTAAAAATAAGCGCTATTCGCAACACTGGAGGATGATGTACTCACCATCGTTTTCTGATGGCAAGTCAGTCATAACTGATATCTCATGTTCCGTGTTCGCCGGACTGTTGGCTCGAGAGTCTGGAGACTTATTATCTATGGTATAAGTGTGCGGTGACATGAGACGAGGCTTTTCTGCTTTGGGAGTCGACGAGCCAATAGGAGCTCTTAAAATTGAGCCTGAAAAAAATGTGCACAAATTGTGAATATGGTTCGGTATACGGTATACTAAGCGTAACTAAAACCCTTCATATAGTTTTACTTAACATTCATTTTTGAAAAATTTAAAGTAAATAATAATTAATCAATGTGTTTAATGTAATTATAATACTAATTTTTAGGCTATATTAAAAAGTCATATAAACTACTTTGACTTTTGACTGGAGCAGCATAGTAAAAACTAGAGTCAACCAATTCATTTAAAGAAAACGTATCAATGAGTGAAATTTGTTTTAAGTTTAACCTAAGTATTTATAAACTAGTTTTGACTAAGGAAAATGCGAATTAACCAAGGCATTAAGGGCATCCGCTAGCTGGCGCGGGTTAAGAAGAAACAGGAGCTGAGTTTTAAATATTTTAGGTAAATATACCCGTCTCGCTAACGGAAGCGGCTCCTAAAACTAGTGCGATGCGAATGCGAAAAATCCTGCGTAAAATCCCAAAAATCAAGGTTTCGTACTCGACTGTTTTCTCCTCCAAAACTTAACCAATCGTAACCTTTGGAAATCTAAATGATAATGAAATTATCTTTTTGCTTTTTTGGCTAATTGATATCAGTTTTGAATACTACGCCTCTCATTGCGGTATAGTCAATGAGGCCTTTTGGCCATTTTTGAAGGGCTCCTAGCGCATTAAAAAACAAAAATATCAAAAAAAGCAAAACGGTCCGACACAGATATTGACAATATTAATCTGTGTTGAAAAGATCATTGCTCTAGCATCAAAACCCACGGAGGAAACAGTCGAGTACGTTTGAATTTATTACAATTGTGAGTCGTTTTCTCACTGCAGCCGCATCTCCTAAACCTGCTGTCCTTATGCAGCGTAGCGAGGATCTGACTCCCACTGCATGAACGGAATAGGGAGAGAGATGGACCGGGCTTTTCGGGGCAAGTGCAGAATGACACGTGGTGCTGGCAAAAATCTGTGTGGTGATCGAGAAAACGCAAATAAGATACTTAAAGGATTGAAAAAAACAATGCTTCTCTATCAAACTGCTGATTATATCAATTTCCTAATAAGTGAAGAGTTATTGATTGTGGAAAATTTTCTCTACCTGTCAATTTCAAATCACGATTTTTTCTTAGACATGTCTTCTTCATAGATTTTACTAATTTGGAAAAAAAGTGACTGTTTTCAATCTATATTTGATTCCCAAAAATGGGATAAAGGAGACGATTACATATTTTTGAAAGAGATAGCTGTTTGGTAGAGAATTGTTATTTTTCCTCCTAAGCTAAATAGTTGGACAAATTTGTCTTCTGGTCGGGGTTTTCAAAAGTGGTCTGGTAATGGTCATTAAAATAATTTATGATAAGTACCTACACTTACCATATTCATAAATCCTTCTTATTTCGTTAGTTTTAGAAGTAACATCCAGTGGCAATTTCTCATTCTCATATTCTTGACTTTTAAGTTCCCCTGTTCCGTTATGCCCAATTGTTTCGTTAGGCTCAACTTTACGTGCAACGTTTACATCTTTTTGATCATGTTTCAAAGCCTTTTTATCTTTCTTACTAACTTTTTTATTTCTATCATCTTTACTTTGGTCTTTGGCCGACTTAACCTTTCTCTTTGTTAAAGAAAATCTTCGTTTAGTTGCTGAGTCATTGAGAGGTGGTATAGGCCCTGGTATTTGCTGGTAATTATCATCATATTTTTTTGGGGTACGAACAATAGAAGAATATTTGACACTTAAATCCTGTTCATCGATTGGTGGTATTTTTGTTTTAGATTTGTCATGATAATTGACAGGTTTTGGTTTTACAATTCCAACCTCTGTGTGCAAGTTGTCTCCTGGTTCTATTTTTTTTGGATAATTCAATATCTGATCTTTATTAACCATGAGACTTAAACTATTTTTTGGGCTTTTGGTCTCATTTCTTTCAGTCAAGGTATTTGTTTCAAGATCGTCGCGGCAGCAATTTTTTTCAACAACTTGATCAGTATTGACGTCGTGGCATTCACATTTAACTGAGCAATTATTTTTAACAGCTCGATCAGTATTCTCATCGGGGCATTCGCATTCAACAGGGCAGATTTCAACATGTTGATATGAATTGTTTACCTGAGTTTCATTACTTTTATCTGAATTAGAATCATTCCTTACATATATTTCTCTATACGGGTATTCATTATCTTTAGTAGGTGTATCCGTTTCAATCGTCGCATTTAGTTTATCACTGTTATATATTGTGTCAGTTTCTCTTTCATTATCAAATGTTACTTTATCTGTACTTTCAGGTTCACTTGGTAATTTTATTACTATAGCTTCACGTTCAGAAATGGATATTCGTGTTGGTTTTGCCGAGATATATCCATCTTTAATTTTTTGTTCATCGTCAGATTTGTAGTTGTGATCAATTGATTTAGAATATGGAGATGATTCTTGTTCAGCGTTATCCTTTTCAGCCTAAGAACAATATTAACCTTTTAACCGCCGTAGACTGATATATGTCATACAAAGTCGGGCTCATTTTGCAGCAGTCTGATATAAGACAAAACTTCGTATAACTTCGTACCGCCGGCGACACGAGCACGCTTGATGAAAAATTCTATGGCGGTTAAAAGGTTAAGGTATTTCTGGTGTAAGGTTTGTAGTAGCTAAATAAATTTTAAGATTTACATAATGTACGAGAACTTTGTAAAGTGATTTTTATTTAGTTGATATTTGAACGATCTTTTTAAATAATGAACATTTTAATGAAATTTTTTACACCATTCAAAAGTATAGGTGTGTGACATCACAATGTAAATCTTTGTTCACACAAAGCCGATATAGGGTCAGATGGTTTGTAAAATATCAAAATCATATTCGTATCAAACATACTTACCTTTGCTAATCGTAAGGCGTCTAATTGCGCTTGAATTTCCTTTATCCTTTTCATCAACTCTAGATTGGGCTTATTATTCTGGAACAAAATAAATGTACAGTAAGGAAATAAGTAAGTTTTTAGTATATTATAATTATTAACTATATACATCGTTGTCTGAGTACCCACAACCACAGAATAACTAATAGTACTACCGCCACAACACAAGCCTTATTGGGCTTACCGTGGGAATCAGTCAATTTGTGTAAGAATGTCCCTATAACAAATTAACTCGTTTTGAGGGTTCCGTACCCAAAGGGTAAAACGGGACCCTATTACTAAGACTTCGCTGTCCGTCCGTCCGTCCGTCTGTCACCAGGCTGTATCTCACGAACCGTGATAGCTAGACAGTTGAAATTTTCACAGATGATGTATTTCTGTTGCCGCTATAACAACAAATACTAAAAACAGAATAAAATAAAGATTTAAATGGGGCTCCCATACAACAAACGTGATTTTTGACCAAAGTTAAGCAACGTCGGGAGTGGTCAGTACTTGGATGGGTGACCGTTTTTTTTTTTGCATTATGGTACGGAACCCTTCGTGCGCGAGTCCGACTCGCACTTGCCCGGTTTTTCTATAATATCACGTACCTTTTCGTCATTGTCGGTTTCTTCTCTATGGTCGGCGTAACCCGAATCATCTGATTTGGACGGTTTGTCGTCTGGGACTGTTAGCTCATTCGGCGTTTTAGTTGACGTTGTAGTCGGCACGGGCTACAAAAGAAAAAAAAACAGTGTTCATGGGTGAAATTAATTAATTACAGTGAGACGCCTCATTCTGTTCTCGTATGTTTCTTTTCTCTTAATGAATGTATTAATTATACAGGATATTGACTCTTGGAGACCCTATACATCTACATCTAAGGATAACTTGATAAACTATATAATCTTATAGTTCTGACACCTAGAGACATTTACACCTCTAAATATTATAGATTTTTTTTTGTGTGTTTTTTTATCTGTATCTTGTATGTAATTCGACATTAAGAGACCATATACATCTCTTAGTAATTGTAATACGTTAGATTGAATTGTTAGTTTTATTTTATAAAATTGTTGATGTTATTATTTTTGCTTTTATGTAAATTCAATGTTGACGTGTAAAAGTGCCCTTGTGGCCTATTTGCTGAATAAATGTTGATGTTTGATGATGATGTTTGAAATCAAGTTTTTATTGTATTTGAGTCGCTTAACTTCAAACTCGGGTAAATCCATCTGTCAGATTATGCGATTTTGGTACTAAGAAAACTTAATAGGGTAGATATTTGCTGGAGGGTCCAATGGATTTACCCGAGTTTGAAGTTAAGCGACACATTTGTTGCTATAGTTACGGTGTGTTGGACAGGGGAAAAAAACTCTTTAAAATCTCGATTTTCGAGACATTTCGAACGTTATACAACATATTTTCTTCTAACAAACGACTGTATTGTATGGTTTGTAATTCTTTGGATTCGGCATGTCCATCTAAAAATACCTGCGATATATTATAAAATACTACAATATCAAAATCATGTTCGTTTTAACCTTTGCTAATCGTAAGGCCTCCAATTGCGCTTGAATTTCCTCTATCCTTTTCACCAACTCTAGATTGGCCTTATTATTCTGGAACAAAAAATGTAAGTACAGTGAGTTTAGATTGGACATAATATTATAATTATATATGTCGTTGCCTGAGTACCCACAACACAAGCCTTATTGAGCTTACCGTGGGACTCAGTCAATTTGTGTAAGAATGTCCCAATAGGAATGAACTTATTAATTAATTAGTTTTTATATAATATCACGTACCTTTTCGTCAGTGTCGGTTTCTTCTCTATGGTCGGCGTAACCCGAATCATCTGATTTGGACGGTTTGTCGTCTGGGACTGTTAGCTCATTCGGCGTTTTTGTCAACGTTGTAGTCGGCACGGGCTTCAAAAGAAAAAAAACTGTGTTCAGGGGTGAATCAACTTAAATTGGTGTATTCGTTGCCATGGTTACGTTAGTTGTCTAGGGGAAAACAACTCTTTAAAATCTCGACTTTACAACATTTCAAATGTTATACAACATTTCTTCTAACAAACGACTGTATTATATGGTTTATAATTCTTTGAATTTGGCATACCTATCTAAAAATGCCTACGTCATAAAATTATTGATTGCTAAAATTCTCATTATGGTTGGTGTCATTACGCGCATTCTAAAGGCTTCCTCTTCACGTTCGGCCAACGCCAACGAGGGATGCATTTATGCGTTAGAGGGAGCAAGTGATATTGCTATCTCATTCTACCGCATGGCTGCGTCCCTCGTTGGCGTTGGCGTTGGCCCAACGTGAAGAGGAGCCTTAAACTATGAGATTTATGAGACGCATAGACATCTAGCACACACACAACAGATAGCAGTAAAATGTTAAGGCGTTTGCATAATTATTTATAGATTTTATCATTTAAAATACACACACTCACACTTAAAACAATAAAATTACTTACCCGTTGCGGAGTGTCACCTATGATCATATTATTCATATTAGAACAAATGCTGCATCGTTCAGGGCTCGTTTGACGTAATTGCTTCTCTTCCTGTTTAATTTAAATTACAATAACTTCATCACATAGTGTCTTGTTGCCTGATTTAATTTCTAAATGAATAAATAATTCATGTATGGCTACATTTACATTTGTAACGTTCCACGGAAAAAGGTACCTTATGGCGGCTGGCGCTTACGTCGCATAGCGCCGCAATAATATTAGAGCGACGGCGACGTTAATAATAGCGTAAGCGCCAACCGCCATAAAGTACCTATACCCCTGGGACGTCACATTTGTCTTTGAGAACTTCGATTTTATCATTTATAAATTTTTAACAAGCAGAAAATCTGCAAGATAGTAATTTTTCCACTTTTACATTTATATTTTTGAGAAAAAGTAGGTAAGTAGGTACATACAACAGGATAATAAATGGTGCTGAGATGATTTACCAGTCTTGGCGACCGGTTAAGATAATTCTGCCTGAGCTGCATATCTAACTCAGCCAATTTTGTTACACATTTCGAAGACAAAGTATGTACAGCCATCAGGTTTATCGGAGCTGCCGAGGTGCACTAAAAATCGAAATACTCTAGCTCCTTGACAAAAGAGACATGTTCAGATACTTGTGAGCACCTTGACCGCACTGATATATCTAATGGCGAGTGTAGCACAGAATAAATAATAGTACTAGGTACAGAAGACTCTCTAACAAAACGCGTCTGTCACGATCAGCACAGATATGGCCGCTAGGTGGCGACAGCGCCACGCGCGGCTTATGGCAAACCCCAAAATTGGGGTCCAACGGATGGAGTTTTAGCTACCTGTAGCAAAGCGACGAAATCGCGGAGTGAGCCACGCCTGAATGTAGTTAGGTACATACGAAAATTGAAAGCTAAAACGTTCGTATATGAATACATACCCGTGGATAAGTGGTGCTGAGATGATTTTCGACAGTCTTGGCGACCTGTTGAGATAATTCTGCCGCCTTGACCTGCATCTCTAACTCAGCCACTTTTCGTTTCTCGATTGACAACTGTGTTTCTAACTCCGCTGAAAAATAGCAATCAGCTGAGTATTTCACTTCTATTCGTATTTCTAGCGAGGACCGATAGACTCACACAAATGATACAAATATTTAAAAAAACAGGTATTTTTGTTTCAAAATCAACTTCCTACCACCATGAACCATCCAGGCCCCTATTTTCACCACGGTGACAGGTGCGACAATTCGACAAATCTCTTTGTTGCTGACGTCACAGGCATCCATGGGCTACGGTTACCGGTTACCATCGGGCGGGCCGTATTCCTGTTTGTCACCATCATTGTATTATTTAAGAAAACTTTATTATATTGGCAAAAAACAGGTATTTTTCTTGCGATGTCTATGGCAACATGTTGGTGGCAAACAACCACACCGCCCGTCTGATGGTAAGCGGTTACCGTGGCCTATGGAGGCCTGTGACGTCAGTAACAGTGATGTCGACAAATGTCGCACCTGTCACGGTGCGTGAAATAGGGGCCAGATCACCATCGGCCACGCTGTTAACTGACAGTTTGTAAACCTTATTACAAAAGGCATAAGGTTCACCGATGGACAGTTAATAGTATTGCTGTTTGTGTCATAATAATACAATTTTGTAAAATATTTTCTTTAATTTTCATACAAACACCCTTCTCCGCCGACGGTTAATCATTAACCCTTAACCGCATACGAAGCCATATATGGCGGATACGATATTCAACTCTATTGGCAGATATAAAAGTTCATATTTAAACAAATATTTTGTACCTATTACATGCAGTAAGCGGTAAAAGCCTTACCTTTCTCCGCGTCAGCATTGCGTCCGCGCAAGGAGTCCTTGATGCGTAAACTCTGCTCGCTGCGTGCGCGCATAACGGCAGATTGCAGCTGCGCCACCTAGCGATTATTATAGTAGTTATTATTGTCATTAACATAGGTTAATACTTAGGGCATAATGAAAATTCCTGGACTTAGAAAAAATAAGTCTTCTCATATATCAGAATCCAGAAACTTCCAGTATGGCCCACGTAGTAATAATAAGCTACTAATATATTATGGAAAAAAACGTTTTCTGAAATAAATAATATTTTATTTAATTTAATTAACATGACGCCACATTTTTTCGTGAGCCACTGTCACGAACGTAGCCAATGTGCAATGTGCCACAAAACCAGATGATCAAAAGATATATTTTACAACCAACAACCCGCCCCGGTTGCACGTGGTTACACAAAACCTTTGGTTCCTCAAGAATCACTTTTGATAGGCGAAAACTGCATAAAAATCCGTTCAGTAGTTTCTGAGTTTATATACCACGTTACCACACACAAACAGACAGACGCGGCGGGGGGCTTTGTTTTATAACGTGTAGTGACTACTTTTTGCGGAAGAACATGCACAGTAAAAATATGTAGGGCACATTAAAAAAAAATACAAAATCACACCTGCTTTTCTAATTGTGTCATGCGGCTCGAATACTCCGAATGTGTTTTAGCTAGTTCCTGACAAAAAAAAAACACAAATAAATATCCATTACTAATGTGATCAAAGAATAAACACAATTGGTTATATTTTTTTCTAATTCACAATATACAAAAGGTCCGAAACTCGTTTTTCTATGAAAGAAAACAACACATTGCTTCCAGTAGTTTTTTGTTTCCTTTGGCCTATGCAATAACACATGACGTCACTTACCGTCCGTCATTTGTCGAACGATATTAGTCTAATATTATTAGTGTGTTGTCATGGCAACACATAGGATTTGACAGTTCGTGGACAAATAATATTATTCTTATATCGTTCGGGAAATGGGCCCCGCATGCATCCGAGAAAAATTCTAATTATGTATGAAGTCTCCAACCCCATTATTATTATTTTTTAATTTTGCTTCGGGCTAGTGTGGATATTATAGCCGACACACTTTCTCGAGAGGAGGCATGTGCCCGGCATTGCAATGTCCCATGGGAGGGATATAAGCTAAACAATTTTCATTTTATTACAAATATTTAAAGACTAACCCCCTTATTCATAAACGTTTACTAAAGTTGACAAGCCGATAATAATCGTTTGTCCCTTTCCATCATTCCAATACGTCGGAAAGGGACAAACGATTATTATCGGCTTGTCAACTTTAGTAAACGTTTATGAATAAGGGGGTTAGAGTACCTTTTCTAGTTCTTCTATCTTTCGCTTAAACTGTTCCTCTACAGATCTGCATCTGATTTCGCTGCACACCGTTTCCGCGTCTTTCCTGGAAAAACAAACTTTTTAACTTAACGCCGAATAGAGAGATAAAGTCTAAAGGAAAAAAAAACGCGTTTTACATCGAGAACAGATACTGTTTGGCGGTCAGTGAATTGTCATACATCGACTTTTGATATTCAGAGTTACCGCAAAATGTATGGAGTTACACAGCGCCATCTCGTCAACCAGTCAAATTCTAATCACGAAATTGTCGTAGATTTTACACTATCAATGTATCCTTGACGCCGATAAAACTCTTTAGATAGATACAGCTACATAATTTCAACTAAGTAATTAGATGATTTCTTGATTTTACTTATCCGCCATCTTTTAAACGTCTTTTTATAATTGCTTAAGTGTCGTGTCGTGTCTTAATATAATGGCTACGTGCGAAGTGTATGGTGAGGGAACTAAAAGGTAATTGCGCTCGACGCACAGACAAAACATCCTCCAGACTGAGCATAGTCACAGAATAAATAATAGTACTAGGTACAGAAGACTCACTCTCTAACAAAACGCGTCTGTCACGATCAGCACAGATATGGCCGCTAGGTGGCGACAGCGCCACGCGCGGCTTATGGCAAACCCCAAAATTGGGGTCGAACGGATGTACTTTTAGCTACCTGTATAGCAAAGCGACGAAATCGCGGAGTGAGCCACGCCTAGCATAGTCGCGCTACCTCTTCTGCCACGCATACGGTAATTTTACTCCCATGTTTGAGTCGAAAGTGTCTTTGTGTGACGTTCCGTGTCTTTGACCGGACCAATCACGGCACGGCACCTCGCTCACCTCGTCCCGCGCACCCCCGCATTTTTGGCATCATCGGTTGCATGAAATAATTGCTCTAAACTCGGCCTAGAGGATTCCTAGTCTATGGCTCGACGTAACAAAAACTTAGAACTTTTCTGGGCTCATTGTTCATAATTCTCCGATGCGTTACGACAAACGTTACGTACCTACGGCCTAAAATCTAAATGATGGTAAGCGGTTACCTTAGCCTACGAATGCCTGAAATTTAGAGGAGTCATGAAAAATGCCAATACTATTTGATATCTGATGTGAACTGACAATTAATGTGTCAAATGGCCGCTAAGTAACACCTGGGTCGAGCACACAGCTCATACCAAAGACATATGTAACTTCGTATCTATACTATAGTTCGTTTTTTTACCCGACTACGGCAACGCAAAAGGAGGGTTATGATTTTGACCGGTATGTATGTGGGTATGTATGTATGTATGTATGTTCATCTGTTCCCTCATAACTTCTAAAGTACTTATTATAATTTAACAAACGATGTGTCATTCGAATCGTCTTAATCGTCCGCTGGTTATAGGCTATATGGCGTCCCAAAAAAATGAACACTGCGCCCTCTAGAGGTCATAAAGTCACGAACCAAAAAACTAAAATTAAGTAATGATGATGTGTTATACATCATTGGAAAGAGCTCAATTAGCACATTTCAAATATATAAATATTGTTAGCGTTTGCACCCGGCTTTGCTTGCATGCGCCAGATAAAACATTAAATTTTCGGTTAGCTACAAGCGCTCTGGTTTCTCTCCGCGTGTTACGCGACTACGGCGATACAAGGTTTTTGCAAAAGAAATTTGTTTGGCCGCTATACATGGTGTTTTTTTTAATGTCCTGCAACATTTTATAACGTGAATAGGTATAGAAGTCCTGATCAGCCAAAATGTATGAAACAGTCAATTTTTTTACAAGATATACTAAATCTCATACTAAAAGTGTCGGGCGTAGCCCGACGTACGCGTTCCAAAGCCGGGCACCTTCTTCGCCCCCAGACTAAAAGAGTCGGGCGTAGCCCGACGCACGCGTTCCAAAGCCGGGCGCCTTCGGCGCCCTCATACTAAAAGTGTCGAGCGTAACCCGACGTACGCGTTGCAAAGCCGGGCGCCTTCGGCGCCCTCATACTAAAAGTGTCGGGCGTAGCCCGACATACGCGTTCCAAAGCCGGGCGCCTTCGGCGCCCTCATACTAAAAGAGTTGGGCGGAGCCCGACATACACGTTCCAAAGCCGGGCGCCTTCGGCGCCCTCATACTAAATGTGTCGGGCGTAGCCCGACGTACGCGTTCCAAAGCCGGGCGCCTTCGGCGCCCTCATACTAAAAGAGTCGGGCGTAGCCCGACGTACGCGTTCCAAATCCGGGCGCCTTCGGCGCCCCCATACTAAAAGAGTCGGGCGTAGCCCGACGTACTCGTTACAAAACCGGGCGCCTTCGGCGCCCTTATACTAAAAGTGTCGAGCGTAACCCGACGTACGCGTTCCGAAGACGGCCGCCATCGGTGCCCTCATAGGCACTAAAGGAGTCGGGCGTAGCCCGATATAGGCGGCGCTCTGCATGCATTTCTGTACTGAGGACGCCCTCGCAAAAGTAATATAAAGTGACTTCAAAAAGTTAGTAACGAAATCATGACCCCAAAATTAATTAATTAAAAAATAAGTTTAAAAACTAAAACCCGACTACTGCAAATCGCGCTCTAAAAAGTATGAAACAAGATAGAATTCTTATCTAAAATTATCAAGCAGGAAATATTATAAATGTTACCATTTTTTTTTTATATAATAATAAAACGTAATATAATTTACTGAATTTTTTATATATTTACAGAGATTCAGAGGATCGCCGTGGTCGTATGCCACATTACTTTTAAGTTTATAATCGTGGCATACGACCACGGCGATCCTCTGAATCTCTGTAAATATATAAAAAATTCAGTAAATTATATTACGTTTTATTATTATATAAAAAAAAATGGTAACATTTATAATATTTCCTGCTTGATAATTTTAGATAAGAATTCTATCTTGTTTCATACTTTTTAGAGCGCGATTTGCAGTAGTCGGGTTTTAGTTTTTAAACTTATTTTTTATTAGCATTAGAAATAAGGTAAACAATCTTGATGTGTCTTTTAATTGAAAAACACATTTTAAAAATAAGTTACTGCAAATATGTAACAATTATGAATCTAATACGATCATTTATATTCTTCTGCTTTCATAAATGATAGTTACTGATTTTTAATAAGCGTTTTTCAATTAAAAGACATGCCAAAATCGCTTATCTTCTTCCAGGTTCTTACTAATGCTAAAAAAAACGAAATATATCTATTCGTTTGCTCATACTTATTTACTTACTTTTCAACTTTCTCCTCGTCTTTTACTAATGTATTCGTTTCAGCAGTCCTTGTTGAAGGAGGTTCGCTGAAATATTACATAATATTATGTACATCAATTATTTAGTAGAGATTATGACTTTTGTAACCAGTTTAAAATATCAACCTTACGGTCAACAAAGGTAGGTTCAATTTGGAATAGCAATCTGAAAGTTTTGTTTTTGAAAAAAATAATCATTTAATTATACCCTCATTCATGAAAATGGGTTACCTAATATAGAAACATCCATTCAAAGTGATTCCTTTTTACAAGCTTTTATTTAGTTTCACCTGACCGCGCGTTGTCTGTCTGTAATCAAATCTTGCAAGTTAAATTTGATCCACTTCCCGGTTTCCGATTGAGCTGAAATTTTGCATACATACGTAAGTCGGGTGACAATGCAATATTATGGTGTCATCGAGCTGATCTGATGATGGAGACAGGAGGTGGCCATAGGAACTCTATGATAAAACAACGCAACCTAATTGTGTTTGGGGTTTTTAGAATTGTCTCGATGAGTATTAGTTGTCTGTCGTAAGAAAAGTACAGTCAGCGATAAAAGCTTGTACCAAAACTGAAATTATTGCCAAAAACTTATCATTGTTTTATTTTTAGTTTTCTTGTTTATCTGCACGGAAAGAGAAGAGTCATGGTATGGAATCCCTTACATTCCAAGACTCTTTTATTTCCGCACAGACTGTAGTATATGTTTTTTTTTAACTATGGCAAAACCGAAATATAAATCGAGAAGTGTCAATAACACATAACACAGTAGGTAGAGGGGAGTTCGTATCCCAGTTAAACTACATTTTTAACCAACTTGCAATAAAAGATGTTCTATGCAAACCCAGTTACTTTCAGTTAGTTAATTTTAGGGTTCCGTACACAAAGGGTAATAACGGGACCCTATTACTAAGACTCCACTGTCCGTCTGTCTGTCACCAGCGCTGTATCTCATGAACCGTGATAAAATATAAATATATAGCAAGGTAGGGCTATGAGTGGATCAGAAGGTTGTAGAAGTGAAACGCTTGTTGCTATGTACAAGAATGGAATAATTTATTTACAAAAGTCACGATATTTATACACAATTTGAGAAATGAAAGAAAGAGACGTATTTACAAAAGAGTGAGTGGAGAATAGTCGGTGCACGGGCGCGGGCGTGTGCGAGACCGCGCGCGCGTGTCACTGCGCAGGCGCGGCGCGTGCCGCGCTGTAATAAAACTGAGTTCGCCGGCGGCGCGTGTCCTTTCGCTCGCCGGCCGCCGTGGAGTCAACATCGTGTCGTCGGATCGCCGTGCCTCGCTCCGCTGCTACGTGCTCGCTGGTTGAAGACACGACGAGATCGACGAGGCTGCTGCGGGCTCCGGATATTACACTGTCCTTCTCAGGACAATATAAAAGTGCTCTTTTCTGAGCACGCAACTGCCCTTATCAGGGCAACGTAAAATGCTCTTCTCAGAGCAACATAAAACTGCCCTTGTCAGGGCACGTCATGTTTCTCTGTTTAATCGCAGAGTGTCAGTCGATCGCAAACTGTTCTTTTCAGAACAATTCCGTGTTTCTGCCAAAACACATACTGTCAATCGAGTGTTCCCACAAATACATCATCTATGAAAATTTCAACTGTATAGCTATCACGGTTCGTGAGATACAGCCTGGTGACAGACGGACGGACGGACGGACAGCGGAGTCTTAGTAATAGGGTCCCGCTTTACCCTTTGGGTACGGAACCCTCAGTGGGCGAGTCCGACTCGCACTTGTCCAATTTTCTTACTTACTCTCTACACTCCGGTTCAGTCGCTGTCGCTGCCGATTTATTTTGCAAAGACATTGAAGAATTAATTCTGTAAATAAACCAAAAAGAACATTTATATTCTTTTACTTCATAAAATTCTAAATGTTGAAACACCTGTGCATACATTTAGAAATAAGTTGATGAAGCTATTGACAGATATTTTAAGCTATTACAGTGTAAAAGGTTTCCTCTAAAGATATACAGCCAGATTTGTAGTCATTTTAAGATTTTTGCATGCTAATAAAACCTGTATACTTAGATTACTTAGTACAAACAGCAGAATAAGCAACCAATTGTCACTTACCACCTAAGACGCTAGTGTATCAACTTATTTTTTGCAAATAAATACTTACTTACCATATGATTTAAGTAATATACCTATTAACCTTTTTACCCATACCCACCATTCAAACTTTTCCTATTTTAAATTTGAATCTTGTTGCTTATAGACCGGGAGATAGTGACACATTTTACTGGATCATTTGTACCAGTATGGCGGTTCGTCAGGGGTCTAAGTACGGAATGAACGAAATAAAAATGATGGTCATAGCGCTGGTACCGGCGGCCCAATCGCGTGGGCGTTAGTCGAACGTGTCGGATAAAATACGAGTGTCGAACGATTTGTTCCACAAAAATCCTCGTATTTTTCGATAGTCCATAAAAAAGAAGTAGACGGTAGCGTAATGCCATACTTCTCCGGTGTGACTTACAGCCCGCCATACTGAAAAAAAAAACAATTCAATCATTTGTGCCAAGCTAATTTTTGCACAGGTGATCATCGTCGAGCAGCCATTCATGGACATCACCATGCCATACTTTTTGGATGGTTCCAAATGGCCGCCATAAGGAGTAAATTTTTTTTTATTGCTAAACGATTTGTACCATCTTGTTTTTTTTTTCAAGACTTTCTGTGTGATCATATATGGAAATCTCATAATGCCATACCTGTGAGGTGGCAAATGTGTACAATATTTTTATTATTATTTCAAGTATGGTGCCCCTTTTTCCCCCTATTAGAAGTATGGCAAATATAATAATGGTCACATTGCATCAATATAATTTCCAAAAATCCAAATGCCATACTGGTACAAATCGTCAAAAATTGTTTTTTGTTTTAAGTCTTGGCTTAAGTCTCACAGTCGTCCGCCCCGTAGTTATAATCTGAAATATTTTTTTTTAGGTATAATTGTATCCAAACAAACAGAATATGATGATGCCATGCTGTAAAAAATTATTTTACGTATACATAGTCGTATTTTTGAAACGTGTCGATTAAATAAGTTTTTCAAGTATGGCAGCACTTTTTCCCCCTACTATAAGTATGGCAATTATAATAACGGTCACATTTTATCAAGTACTTTCCAAAAATTTAAATGCAATACTGGTACAAATCGTTTAGCAAAAAAAAAAATTAACTCCTTTTCGGCGGTATGGCGGCCATTTGGAACCGTCCGAAGAGTATGGCATGGTGATGTCCATGAATGGCTGCTCGACGATGATCACCTGTGCAAAAATTAGCTTGGCACAAATGGTTGAATTGTTTTTTATAAATTAATGTGTTCGCCTCAGTATGGCGGGCTGTAAGTCACACCGGAGAAGTATGGCATTACGCTACCGCCTAATTCTTTTTTATGGACTATCGGAAAATACGAGGATTTTTGTGGAACAAATCGTTCGACACTCGTATTTTATCCGACACGTTCGACTAACGCCCACGCGATTGGGCCGCCGGTACCAGCGCTATGACCATCATTTTTCTTTCCTTCATTACGTACTTAGACCCCTGACGAACCGCCATACTGGTACAAATGACCCAGTAAAATGTGTCACTATCTCCCGGTCTATTAGTATTTACTAAGCAACAAGATTCAAACGATTTGAACGAAAGTCATCTCAATTTTGAGATGACTTTCGTTTGTTTGAGAAAGCAATGAGAAATAAATGCTCCTTTATTTCGTTTAGGAATGGTTCTTATTACATTCACATTGGGGTCAGTTTACACGTTGATTAGTTAATGTGTAATACCCGGTATGAAGGCCAGTTACACTTAACCCCCACTAACACGCATAGAGCTTACTTACATTACCTACATCAGGCGTGGCTCACTCCGCGATTTCGTCGCTTTGCTACAGATAGCTAAAAGTACATCTGTTCAACCCCAATTTTGGGGAAAGCCATAAGCCGCGCGTGGCGCTGTCGCCACCTAGCGGCCATATCTGTGCTGATCGTAACAGACGCGTTTTGTTAGAGAGAGAGTCTTCTGTACCTAGTACTACTTATTTATTCTGTGCCTACATGCAATCATCTCGAGTAAAATAAAAAACTTGTTACCTAAATACTCACTTGAGAGAATTATGTGTATTAGAACCCTTGTAGCTCCGGTTACCGTGATTCTGTTTCAGAAACTGTCTGGCCGTACACAGCTGCATGCTAAGATTTCGGATCCTATCTGCTAAGATTTCGTTTGCTTTTGTTAAGTCCGCTATTCTGTAAGTAAATATTAAATCTCTAATGGTACTATCTTTTAGTAAGGCTGCATGGCGAGTATCATGATAATCAGACCAGGGACCAATACCGGTAAAACTAAAAATCAGAATATTTCATACCTTTCACAATATTTCTTTGATATTGTAGAATGTATTTAGGTAAGCATAATGATTGATGAAAAAAAAAAAAAACAGGAGCAACAGATGCCTTGAGCTATGCAAAAAGACTAAAGTGGAAGTGGGCAGGCCATACAGCAAGACTTACAGATAAGAGATGGACATTAATAGTCACCAAATGGAGAGGTCCACTTGGCAAAAGAGGCCGGGGCAGACCACAAATGCGTTGGGATGAAGACCTAAAAAGAACAGCCGGCACAGACTGGATGGCGACAGCACAGGACAGGGACAAATGGGCAGCATTGGAGGAGGCCTTTACCCACTAGGGATTCATTAGTAAAACACATATTATATAAGTCTTAGTTTTATTTTAAAATTTTTTATGTAAACTTTTTACAATGAATAAAGGGCTTTTTTATTTTTTTTTTATTTTTTTTTATTAATGATTGATCACATTAGTAAATTAAGTGCATAAACATACATACGGTTTATTTGTACGAAAAATATACCGGTTTGTATCCCTGAATCAGACAAAGGCAGTGGTTGGCATGGACATTGCCACACTGCGGGATACTGAACTAAAATTTAATATGGACATGAATGGATGTGACTCAAATGCTGCAATCTTATTTAAAAAAAGTAAGTCTATTGAGTGTTATTTTAAATAGGATTTTTTATGAGTTTTCAAATAAGTGTTATACTCAGAAATGCGTGGTGTGGCACCGTCCGTACTGATCATTGGACACAAGAGAATGACTAGAAGAGTCTAGAATATATTTTAAATCTTACCCTGCTCTCTGTTCACTGATAACGGCTTTGGCCGCGGCACAGCAGTCCCTGCCCGTATAAGCTTTTGTCTGAGACGTCATTCTTTGCACTTTGGTTGACAGTATCCGGTTCTTCTCATTTTGGGCATTGATAGTTCGCTTCAGCTCCAAATTACTGTCTAGCAAGGAGTAGTACAAGTCCTCCAGCTCCTTCTTACTAAGGTTTGACGGGCGGTGATGTTCTACAATAACAAAAAATCGAAATATCAAGGACACGGTAAACAAAAAAACTGTGTCACTGTTTTAAGCATTCCAAGAACAAAAACTTACCTTTCTCACAACGTGCCGCATGTTTGTTACACATATTATTATCACTTTGATCCTTTTCATACGCGGACTTTGTTATATTATGCGAGGACATTGTGTAAATAATAAATATAACAATCACAAACAAAATAATCGAACACTTAATTTTTTGCATTTAAAACTTTCATCTTTAATTTACATTCTCACATACATTAAACAATAACCTATTATTGGTACATGCTTATTAGATTTTACATTTTTCCGGTGGGATTTGGAAAATTTTTGCGTGTCGACGTTCAATTTACGAAAATGCCGCCATAGCAACGCAGGAACTGTCACTGTCAATGTCAACGCAAAGGTGGGTTGTTTGAGACACACGTTAAACCGTTCACAGTTAAACAAGTTATTATCAATTTTTATTTTTCTATGCTAGTTCGTACAATATTTGTACAAATTTAAATATTTCGGAAGATTTACGAAGTTTCTGTCGCTGGTAAATCTCTCTCTAGCAAATTTCTTAGTGCGAAAAGGACAGCACTGAAACCAGGGCCCAGTTTTATAAAGTTACAAGTTACAAGTTTACAGGCGTTTACTGGCAACACTTGCTCCGTTTTTTACAATTTGCGTTTTATAAAAGTACTGTGTTACAATTTTACAGGTTACAGGTACAAGTGCCTGTAGCTCAACCATAGACGAAAATACGGGAGTTTTATAGTTTTAAACTCATAATCGAACAGGCGTTTTATAAAAAAATTGTAAATTACAAGTGTAGATTGGTACACTTGTAACAAAAACTTACATACGTCTTGAGTCCTGTAACATCACAACAGCAGTTACTTGTAGACTCGTTTTCTGAGAGATTTTAAACTTTACTCTTTATTGTTAAGCACCAACGCCAACGATTGTGCCAGGGCATGCAAACTTTTCCATGCACTGACCTTATCAGTTTTTGTTAATGTATCTGAAATTTATAGTAAATAGGAAATAAAGTGACAATATGTTTGATATTGATTTTATTGACGATTCTTTTTATTTTATCTACTAGGAAATGGAAAGGGATTATTGCCGATATTTGTCGTTGATTTATTAGCATTCGTCTCTTTATGCTCGTATAAGTATAGTGCATTCACATTATGGTAAAGTGTACTATTCATAATTTTCGATACACACCGTATTTATCTTTGAGCCGCTACCGAAACGATACATTTTAATGTAAGAATGTGAGAGAGTACCTACTTATTTACATGTTATTTACTTATTACGTAAATATTTAATTAAATCTAACTTTATCTGAATCTGAAAACGGCCCAAAAAGTATATCCTTGACATGGAACGCCGCTCTCAACCACTCGATTTTTCCTTCATTTCTGGCCATTTTTCCAGTAATTAATATTTTACAGCAAACAAAAACACATAATTTAGTAGAGAACCGAGTATCTATGACACACGTTTTTTTTTAAATAGTGATGTCCTTCACACCTGTAGATTTCACATGTAATCGAGATTGACCGTGGTTCTTTACAACTGTAATTATTTATGTGTATTTATAAAACACCTGTAGCCGTTCACAGTGCATTACAGGTGCCTGTAGCCTGTACTCTTGTAACCTGTAACTTGTAACTTTATAAAACTGGGCCCAGGCGGACCCTGTGTGGACCCTGATTTATCTTTGTTAGAGTGGGCGCACTCAAGTGTCGAAGTCAAGTGCGACAGAGACAAAATATAAAGTTGCGGAGACAAAGTTGCTCGTGCGCGCCCACTCTTAAGGGTTAAGATTTGGTAGGTAGAAATATAGACGGTCAAGCAAATCTTGTCAGTAGAAAATGGCGCGAAATTCAAATTTTCTATGAGACGATAACCCTTCGCGCCTACATTTGTTAGGGTTCCGTCAGGGTTCCGTACGCAAAGGGTAAAAACGGGACCCTATTACTAAGACTCCACTGTCCGTCTGTCTGTCCGTCCGTCTGTCTGGCTCTCACCAGGCCGTATCTCATGAACCGTGATAGCTAAACAGTTAAAATGTTCACAGATGATATGTTTCTGTTGCCGATATAACAACAAAAACTAAAAACAGAATAAAATAAATAGGTATTTAAGTCGGGCTCCCATACATTATACAACAAACGTGATTTTTTCTACAGTTTTTTTTTGTGTAATGGTACGGAACCCTTCATGCGCGAGTCCGACTCGCACTCGACCGGTTCTTTAATTTGCCGCTTTTTTCTACTGACGGAAATGCCTTGATAAAAAAAAACTGTACCTACAGTTACTTATATTTAAGATTTAATTAAAACAATCGCGAGGTCTATCAACAAATTTTATTAAAACAATAACACACTTAGTGACTAAAATATTACGACATCTATGAATCTAGGTCTAGGATGGTCTAGGTAAAATACATGATGAGGAATCTAGTACTGGGTAACATTGACATACTTACATACAATTTTATCATTATCTTTTTTTGGGCCTTATTACGTAGTAGGTAGGTACTTATTTGGGTATTGTACCTAATAATTAATAAATAAATAAAGCCTATTTTTTATTCCGTAGACTAAAATGACATTTTCTAAAATGAACATAAAATGTAATTTCATACAAAGAGTAAAGTAAGTATATAGGTATTCATAGTATGAAATGTCATTTTAGTCTACCGAATAAAAAAATAGGCTTTATATTGCGTCATTTTTTTCCCCTTAAGGCTTCTACAGACGTTGGAACAAATACCATGCGATTTTAGATGGTTACTGGCTAAGTAGTAAGTTTGTAAATTTTTTATAAATATTATTAGAACTACGTAATAAGGCTTAAGTAGATACCTAAGTCTAATTATTCCACATGAAAATAAAAAAAAGTCTTATCATATTCGTTCACACGCAGTAGATATTCCATTTGTCCTTATACTGTGTATTGCGTCTGACATTTTGCTTAATGAGAGAGTGAGACGCTATGACATTGGACAAAGAAATTAAGCATGTGGAATACCATACACATTTTTTTGACGTGATAACGTCTTATGGCTCCTCTACAATCTCTACATGATGGGCCAGCGCCGGCCACTCCAAGGGACGCAGCCATGCGGTGGAGCGAGATAGAAATATCACTTGCATAAATGCGTCCGTTGGAGTGGCCGACGCTGGCCCATCATGTAGAGGAGCCATTATAAATCAATGAACATCGGTAGCATGCACGAAAAAGTGTCACGTTGTGGACAAATCTCCATGGTAAAACAACCATATTTTTTCAAGATAGAGACAAAAGTAGGCCATCATTATAATACGAGTGATTTCCAAATAAAATATAATTTCAAAACTTATCATAAAATTTAAAAAAATGGCATGAATACCATGACTAAGTGCATTAGGGTAACTTCGGAAGCAGGATAATGTTGAAATTTAAGCCCTTCCTTAGAAATTATAAATATAGTTTTATATAATTATTATCTATCGTATTTTTTTATTATTAAAAATATTGACTAATCTACTTTATTTTTCATAAAATCGTAAACATTATTACAATAAATGGTTTTCATATTTATTGTCTTATTTCACATTTAAAATCGAATAACTCCACCATTTTTTTTGTTTTTCTGTACCATAGTGTAGGTACAAAGTGTATATTTACTGAATGTTTTAATGAAGGCATTAACTGGAACTAGTTTTCTAATACATTCTTCAAAATAGTTGATACAATAAATATATACTTAGATAAATTACTTTAAACAGGTACATAAAATAATGATTATACAGTCGACGACAAAGATATTACATATTATGTTTAGATACAGTTTTGGACCTTATGCCTCTGTAATAACTATAATAAGGCGAAAAATTTAAACATATCTTTGACGTAGACTGTACCATCAGTCCGTCACGCTCCGCGATCACCATGTAGGGTCCTAGCTAAATTGGTTGCTCAATACCTACGCTATAGAATTGCCAATTTAGCAAGAACCCTAAACGGCATAACAATCCCGTGTGGTGACTGTTACCTTTGGAATGTAGGTACAGTATTTTCTAGGAAGGGTGCTTTCTGTAAACTCTAAGCTCATAATAATACATAATTAGGAACCAAATACTTTAAATTGAAACAAAATAATTATTACCTTTCCATATTTAAAAATAATAATCGTAATTACAAATTAAAAAAGTTTCACTATCATAATAAGATATAAAAAAATAACTTAAAAATAATAATAATATACCTACCTAGGTACATTTCCCTGCAGGTTTTAGTAAAAACCATAATTACCTAACACATTCACTACCAGCGCGAGCTACTTACGAACTACGTTCGTATTTTTCAAATCATATTTTTTCCGCTATTTAGCGAAAAGGGCCTACTATAAACAGAGAACGAACCATATGTTTTAATAGGTGCCCAATTTTTTTTAGTAAACACTGAGATAATTGGGTAGTAAATTGGTTAATCGAATCTTCATTTTAGTATATAGAATTTAAACAAAAAAAATGTTTATGATCTGTTGTTAATACCTATCTAAATAGGTAAAATTCTTATCTTTATGACTTGATTATAAGAACAATGAAACAATGGCTATTGTTAATATTAAATGAGGCTTAATGTCTTTTCCGCTTTTAATACACCGCTTCAAAACCATATTTTTTCTCTCTTACTACGCTAAAAATATACATAACTAATCTAACACCAGAATCACAATATATCGGAAACAGCCTGTGATAGGCCACTACTCTCTAATATTATTAGGCCTTTTAGGCCGATATATTATAAGTAGATACAGGACCTTAAAATAAAATAGACATAGATAATGGTAACTTTTTAGTAAGATCAATATAATTATGTCTGCCCTTCCATCGAGGTCTGTTTAGAAATTGTTATTGCGAGTTCATTCATATCACTTCACGTTTAGTGGCAAATGTTTGAACTCGTAGTACAAATGTGACGATAGTGACGTGTGTAACCCCAATGCGAAGGCCAGTCACAGCCAACTCCTATCCGTATCGACATTTCTACATCATAAATGGGAACCATTTTTAATCAATCATTTTCGAATGTATGCCTGTGTTTGTGCTACAAGTCCCCACTACACTGATATTCAGTTAGGTATACTACCTATAAGGAAGATTAAACTGACAGTAGTTTAATAAAATATTTCTTGATTCCCTCCCTGGATCTATTGGGACAATGATACACGTTACTTAATTGTCACAGCCGCATTTATAAATGGCCTTGGAAAAGCGTTTAATTTGGCATAGCTAATCTAACTTATTGAGCTACCCAATTCAACCTATTACGTAAACCCTTGTAGACATTCTAAGGGTGTTACCACACCAATCGTTCGAAGTCGACAAACATTGAACAGTCTACCGTCGATCGAGGCCATCGATCGATTGATTTGGTAACACCCTAAGGTTTTTTGTCATTTCTTGTTTTCATTAAAATTGTATTTGGCGACAAATCACATTGATTTTAATTGTCTTTTAAAACAACAAAATCTATAATGGCAATAATGCTTAACGCATGGATATTACATATTATTTAAACAATAAGATTTAAAACATTATTTAGGTACATTGGGTTAGGTCATCCCGGTCTCTACGGTCCCCGTAATATTTTTTTCGTGAGCTGTCAATTAATACCTTTTTACAACTATAATTAAAAAAAGAATATACATATTATTATTTTAATCACTATTTATAAAATAAATCACTTCTTTCGGTACCGTACTTCGGCGGTTGCCACGCAATATCCTATCTTCTCCATTGTCAGGCCTTATAGTAGGTATTTAATCTTAAATACATGTGAATACTATAGTAAAATATTATTTTTAAATACAGACATCGAGAAACTTTATGAGCTACCCACGATACATTTAATTTTAAAAACGTTCAGCAAAATACTTCCCTTGGTCGCGGTCACACCTTTTATTGTCACGATTACGACGTATCGATTTTACTAGTCTATGAATACATAGTATATAATGCACAAATTCTATAAAGTAAGGGATATCCAGACGGGACTGACGAAATCAGTCGATTTGTTCAGGAAAATAATTGGTCAATCTCATCTAGCGTCCACACGTACACAAATTAAATCACCAATTTGCATTCTACTATGAAAATTGGCATTTTTGTGTTCGCACCTGCTGATGTGATCGGGGAATCAAATTGGTATTTGCGTCCGCACGGCCCTGTTCGATCGGAGAATTTCATCAGATTGGCGAAAAATTGACTCGTCTGGATACAACTGTAAGTAGGTATCTTGGTAATGTAAAAAAAACGTAATTTCAACTAAAAACGTGATGGAATTTCAAATATTGATCACAATTATAAATATTATTATTATTCATTTCATTTCATTATCATGAAATTCTTGAAAAAATTCCCAATGTAAGTTAACATTTTTAAGTAGTTATATTTACGGATTAACCCATCATTTGAAATTACCCTAAACTACCAAAATGTACCTACTCAGATTTTTAAAGAATATATTAGAATGTACATTTTTTGTATATTTTCATGAACAAAAACGTTACTTAAATGCATATTATTATAAAATTTAGCTGATTTAATGTATAGATATAATAAAAGGCTATCTTTTATAATTATAATGCTAATTTTAAATACTTGAATTTGTATAAATGCATACCTAGCTTTGCTTTATAGGTTAATACCTACATATATGTATTTTTGTTAATTTGTGTAATTCAACAAGTGCAAATACCTATTCAAAGATAAAACACTTGGAATAAAATCATGAAACTTCCGGAGCCAATCTAAAATTTAAAGGTTCGTTTTGTGAACTTCGCGATAGGCCCAAACATTCCTACTCCACAGTTACACATTCGTTTACATTTTTAAAATAAACTGAATCAGTTTATATTATGAATACTGTTTAATTATCTTTCTAAATAAAATAAATAAGTTATCAAACATACAAATATTTAGAAAGACCCCACTCGCGTCTCCCTAGCGTCGGCGTCTAGCATCTAGTCAACTCTATTGGCTCCTCTACACGATGGGCCAGCGCCGGGTACTCCAAGGGACGCATTTATGCGTTAGAGGGAGCAAGTGATATTGCTATCTCATTCTGCCGCATGGCTGCGTCCCTTGGAGTGGCCGTCGCTGGCCCATCGTGAAGAGGCGCCATATGCCAGTTACTCGGCGCAACTTTGCGCAGCGACGCAATTTTCCATGGCGCTGCTAGTCAGCCTTTTTAATACACTGACGACTAGGCGTCTAGTCAGATGTTGACGCTAAAAATACTAGTGTTGGCTCTCTCTTAACCACTTCGTTTTCTTAAAACTAACCCTGTCAAAAGTATACATTTTCATGCAGATCGGAACCAACAAACTATAATTTACCACAAAACCATTCGTTACAAAATAAACTTTTTTTCCACCACAACCTTAGCTTAAATACATACGCTCAGAATCTTATCATAAGCAAGATAACAGAAAGTGCCCAGTGAAAGGGTTATGGGTGAATCAACTTATTTGTAGACCTGTTTTCCATAGTTACGAGACCAATTGCCAATAAATGGAATTTGATCGCATGAAACAAACCGTTTTAAGGTGTCGGAGCATCACACACAGTCTGCTGTGATAGCCGTGCCGAATCCGCAAATAGTGAGGTTGAAAGTGTCGGAAACTTATTTAAAATAGAACCCTATTATCATACACATAAGGTTTACTTCTTCTGTTCAGCGGCCTGCCGTCTCAGATCCGAGCTGATGGCAGCTGTGATGGCCGTGCCTAAGGCCAGCAGTCCGCAGAGGGTGAGGTTGGACCAGCGTGTGTCGGTGACTTTTAGCATCCATTCGTAGAGGAGGGTCAGGACGATACCGAACAGCTGGAAATAGCAGGTATATGTTAGTCTTATGGTATACAGACCAGAAATGGGTTCTAAGTTGCTAGAACTATTGTAGATCACAATGTCATCCTGCCGGCATCATTATTTCTTTAGATAAAGATATTGTAGACTTGGAAATGCTATTTAACGAAGACTGTAACCTGTTTATTTGTGGGTTGACAAATACTTTTGGAAATTGGTTCTATCGAGTACTATTGCGACAGCTGATTCCTCTCATTTGTCGTGCTAAGAAGGACTGTGACTCCTAAGTTTTCAAAGTTGTACAGGGTAGGGGATGAATCGTCTTCGTGGTATATTAGATGCCCGGAAATGCTCACTTATTAAGTACCAACTTAACTATTATGCTTCATATTTATGTTTACGGGAGATAATCTCAACTCATATACGAATACAAAATATTAGATAAATAAAGAGACAAGTAGGTACCTGAACAGCAGCGTTGAGAATTCCAGACGTGGTCCCTTCAGGCTCAGGATACGTGATTTCGGAGGCGAACTCGAACCCGACCGGTAAATACCCGTTCATGAAGAATCTGGAATGGAAACAAAAAAAATGTGTTCAAAAGCCCTAACACAACTGATTTCTTGATTGATTTACTGGTTACAAAATTTTCTTTAGGAATTGGAGCGGGGCTTAAGATATAGAGGGTATGCCCCTTATTGTGGATTCCTGAAGCAGAGGCTCCCGATTTAAAGTGCCAATGTGGCGAAGGTAAAGTGGCGGGCTGGTATCCTGGAATTGCGTGATCGCAAGTCTTACCTGCCGGCCTAGCCAAGCATACAATCGCTATCGCTTCGACAGCGAAAAGCTTTATGTCTCTCTATCACTCTTCCACGTTAGTGCGACAGTGACAGTTGCGTTTCGATCGCTACGGAGCGTAAGCGATTGGCATCTTGGCTACGCGGCCTGAGATAGTGATTTTTATAATTTTCTATTTATATGTAATTTTATTTGAATCACGACGGCGAAAAACAAGTTTGTGGCCTAACTGATGTTAAACATGCCTCCGCAGCGGCAGGCAGCGGTGTCTGTTTAACATCAGTTTGCAACTCTAGTGGATTTCTAAGTTCTGTAACGTCTGAAATGCAACTATTTAGACTCACCCAAGTATGATAGCGCTGAAGTACACCACAGCGATCTCCGCGCAGTCGCGCGTGAACGTGAATATGACCATGCCGACCACCGAAGCCGCGTACAGTGCTAAGGTTGTCTCCTTAAACTTGTGCGTCTTGTCGAGAATGAAGCCGCAGATGACGGAGCCGAGCATACCGGTGAGGACGACCATGAGGCCGTAACATGCTACATGCTAGGTAGACTCACCCAAGTACGAGAGCGCTGAAAAAGTATACCACAGCGATCTCCCCACAGTCGAGCGTGAACGTGAATATGACCATGCCGACCACCGAAGCCGCGTACATAACTAAGGTTGTCTCCTTGAACTTGTGCGTCTTGTCGAGAATGAAGTCGCAGATGACGGATCCGCGCATGCCAGCGATAACGATTATCGGAACATACTACTACAATATAAGAATGAAGACTCACCCAAGTACAATGGCACTAAAGTACACGACAGCGATCTCCCCGCAGTCGAGCGTGAACGTGAATATGACCATGCCGACCACCGAAGCCGCGTACAGCGCGAGGGTCGTCTCCTTGAACTTGTGCGTCTTGTCGAGAATGAAGCCGCAGATGACGGACCCGAGCATGCCGGCGACGACGATCATGAGGCCGATGCGGCCGACGTCTTCGTTGGCACCCTAGAACGCATTCAATTTAGGTTTCTTTATTCTATCATAAAAAGAACACTATAAATATTCATCAAAGTCTAAATTATGTTTCTATTCACATTAGAAGGATATTATTTTGCCAAGTAAGGTACAGATGTATATATTATGTTATTTCGAGTGTGCATATATTTTTGTTTTCGCATAACACATACCTACATCAGCTGTCTTTTCTGATCACTAATTAAAATTTGTGAAAGGATTGAAATTGAAATTAACATATAACCAATACATAAATGATATAATCATACTCCACTTCATAAAATCCTGTGAAGATGTCTTGAAGTTTTGGAATTGGTTCCAAATTTTGGAATTTGCAGAGTGACAATTGAGAGTTCTAAAAACAAAGAATAATACTTACAATGAAGAAACTGAGGAATACTTTGTTGAAGAGCATTAATATGTCGATTATTACGTAATTGAGGCTATAGGAGATGAATAGGTAATTGAAAAACAATAACTAACAAATATAGTACTTACTAGGAAGAATTCCAATACATTTTTAACCGACTTCCAAATCCCAAAGGAGGAGGTTATCAATTCGGTTGTATGTTTTTTTTTTTTTTTTTTTTTTTTTTTATGTTTGTTACTCCATATCTCCGTCATTACTGGACCGATTTTGAAAATTATTTTTTTGATTGAATGTATATGCATACAGATTGGTCCCGTTTCTGTCAAAACCCAGTTCTGATGATGGGTTCCATGAGGAATTGAGGGAACTCCTCAAATCTTAAAGGCATACATATAGTGATTTTTGGGTTTTTATCATCAAATCAAGCATATGCATCCAAAAGAGTGACATTTGATGAAGTGGAACTGCTGATGATGATCAGAACGGAACTCCTCAACGACGCATAGTTCACGGTTGGCGATTTGTCCTCTTCGTTATGTTTGTTAAGAAAGTTCAGTTTTTAATGCACATTTTTGTCAAGGTCGAGTTCTGATGATGGGATCCATGAGGAATCGAGAGAACTCCTCAAATCTTAAAGGCATGCGTATAGAGATTTTTGTATTTACATCAGAAAATTAAGCATTTTCATTAAAAACTGTCGCATTTGATGAAGTGGAACTGCTGATGATGATCAGAACAGAACTCTTCAACGACGCATAGTTCACGTTTGGCGATTTTTCCTCTTCGTTATGTTTGTTAAGCAAGTTAAGTTTTTAAGCCACATTTTTGTCAAGCTCGAGTTCTGATGATGGGATCCATAAGAAATCGAGGGAACTCCTCAAATATTAAAGGCATACGCATAGATTTTTTTGTATTTTTATCATAAAATCAAGCATTTACATTAAAAACTGTCGCATTTGATGAAATGGAACTGCTGATGATGACCAGAATAGAACTCTTCAACAACGCATAGTACACATTTGGTGATTACGAATTTCGATTTTGACTTGGACTGGGTCCCGGACTCGGACCCAGAACCGGACTCATACCCGGATCAGGTTCGGACCCGGACCCGGACCTGGACTCGAACCCGGACTCGGACCCGGACTCAGACCCGGACTCGGACCCGGACCTTGACCCGGAAAACCACTAGGATACCTTAACTAAATAAACCACTATGATTACCTACCATAAAATGTGTAAGTATATAAGTATGATGATGCCAATCTTACTAGCCCCTCCCGCTTAAACCCCCGTACACCGCACCGCATGGGCCGTTAAGTGGGTTAGGTTAGGTTTGAACTGCGATCCTCACAGAACTGAACTGCTATCAGAGAAGTGGGTTAGGTTAGGCTAGAACTACGACCCTTACAGAAGCGAAATGCTAGTAGAAAAGTGGGTGGTTTTACCTCCTTTTCTACATAGTGTACCATCTACAATAATCTTTCACCGGCCCCCATAGAAGTCGGTTTTTTTTTCTTAAAAATTATTACTGAGCAGTGTGAATATAGCGTAGAAAAAGCCAACATTGTGTAAACAATTGCTTACGACAATAATAATTACAATGAAGACATTGAGAAAAACCTTGTTGAAGGGCATAAATATGTCGATCATCATGCAGTTGAAGCTACAATATGAAGAGATAGTTGTAGCTGCGACTGATAAAATTGCTTATAAAAATATTACTTACGGGGAAGAACTTCAGCACAACTTCATTGAGCAGCGTCGATATAGCGTAGAACACGCCAACATTGAGTCCATAAGAGATGAGCAGCAGGTTATAGTTGCGGTTGGTGAAGAGTTTCTTGACGGAGTGCAAGAAGTCAGAGTCGAGACTGGCACCGAGGTCGGCGGCGGCGGAGGGGGGCGTTGCTGGGGCTCGTTTGAAGACTGAAACGAGAAATAATCTTTAGTAAAACAAAAAAACGATTTATGACCAAAACTGTTTTACGATCATATAAATATAGCGCTTACACAGCTTGCATAGTGACCACAGATTTATATAGTAACTGTTCTGCCGGCTTCCACGAACATTACTATCTACTTACTTACACAACAAGATGAAAACAAAGAGCACTCTGGTAACTCCAGCGACCAAGTAGAACATAAACCAGTTAGCCGCGATTTGATCGATGGTACAAACAACAACACTCCTGACTGTACATCGGTGGACATTATTATAAAAGGTGTAAGGTCCCCCGATGTACAGTTAACAGTGTGAGAGATGGTACCGGCGGTACTTACACAACAAGATGAAAACAAAGAGCACACTGGTAACTCCAGCGACCAAGTAGAACATGAACCAGTTAGCCGCGATTTGATCGATGGTACAAACAACAACACTCCAGACTGTACATCGGTGGACATTATTATAAAAGGTGTAAGGTCCACCGATGTACAATAATCAGTGTGAGCGATGGTACCGGCGTTTACGAACATAATCATTACAGTACTTACACAACAAGATGAAAACGAAGAGCACACTGGTAACCCCGGCGACCAGGTAGAACATGAACTGAAAGTCGGCCGCGATTTGTTCGATGGTGCCACCGGCTTTCACGAACATTGGGGGAAGCACGAAGCCGAGGGCCACGCCGAGCTGTGAACAAAACAGGTTGGTTAGTTTATAAGATCATCTCTGAACTGAACTACTGAAGCTTCTTCTTCTTCTTTATTAGGGGCTATATAAGGCTCCAAAGCCTATGTATCACTGCGACCATTCCTGATCTATTGTGATCGCCACCTACTACAACTCTCGATCCAACCCTGCAACTTCAAATAGCTGCAGGATCTTTTTGGTTTCGAGAGACTTTACCTCCTCCGGGCGTAATATGTGTCCGCCCAAGATTAGGTCACGAGTACGCATTAGGCAAGGGCACTCTGTGAGGATGTGTAAGGGCGTCTCCTCTGCCTCCATGTAGAGTCTGCACCGCCCTATGTCACGTTTCCCCATGGTGTGCATGTGCTTATTTAGGCCGCAATGCCCGGTAAGTACCCTTACCAAGTTGCGCAGTTGGTTCCTAGACAGCGCTAAGGCGTTCGAGGACTGAAGCTTACCAGACTCACTCACTGGCCTTTGCGTCTATTGCAGACGATTTATGGTGTAAGACATACACCGCCTCGGACAGAATAAAGGAAAGACAGGGATGCCCACTAGCCCAGCACCTGCATTACCCTCCCGGCTTCACTGTCTTAACACTCTTAACTCACAGGAAAGGCGAGCCAATAGGTAGGTAAGGAGACAGGTCGGCTGCAGGAATCTGTCGTTTATCCAAATAAACGATACTATACTCGCGCCTTCCTTTTATTTACACGCTTTTGGGAGGCGCGTACTATAGAACAAATAAACGAACATACAGTAAGCATAAAATAACCCTTCCGCTTCGTTACAATCGTACAAAAGCCTCGTCGGACCCATTGAACTTGAAATAAAACAGTTTGCCTAACTTACAACAAAGATCCGGGAAGTTCGGCTTTGCTCCGAAAGATTTGCTATTGTGCGCTAAGTTTGAGGCCGGGAAAGACATTACTGTCGGGTGAGTTCACTTTTTGTGGTAATCAAGTAAAAATGGTGTCAGGGGTCCGTTTCAGGAACGATTATTTAATTAATTGTTATGTGTGTTTTGCCGGCAGATAGGTACCTAAGAACATTGCAGATAAAACACGAAAATTTTGGAAGTTAAGCACTTACTTTTTATATTCCTTCTGGTTCTTGCTTCTTTATATTAAATATATTTAATTTAAAACTAAGCGGTGTACCTACTCTATTCAATTAATAGAACATCACAAGTCTTAATGACTGACAGACACACATATCAAACCTATAGTAGAGCCCTCCATCAATACCATTTTAACTACGGAATTTTAAAATTGTACCTATATTTAAACCTCCACAGTGAAGTCAGTATACTCGTACATCAATTTTCAAATGGAAAACTCGGATAGCATTTTTAATTAAAATTCCGCCTGCGGCTGTGTTGGTTTTCCATTTTTATTTCACTTGAAATATGTGTATTCTGTTACTAACTGGAACTGAAACCTACGTAATCATTTTAGAGCGAGTAAAAAAAATTAAAATAATTTTTTCGTACGTAAGTACTAAGACCACAAAAAATATGGATAGAAAAACATTTACAGTAAAATATTTGTTATGAGTATGATTAAATTTGTGTTACCTACACACAAATTTAATCATACTCATAACAAATATTTTACTGTATGTTTTTTTTTCAAATAAGAGTTTACACACATTACCAGGCGTGTCTCACTCCTCGATTTCGTCGCTTTGCTACAGGTAGCTAATAGTACATCCGTTCGACCCCAATTTTGGGGTTTGCCATAAGCCGCGCGTGGCGCTGTTGCCACCTAGCGGCCATATCTGCTCTGATCGTAACAGACGCGTTTTGTTAGAGAGTGAGTCTTCTGTATCTAAGTAGTACTATTATTTATTCTGTGACTGTACACAATTATATACCTGTTTATAATTTTTTTTAATACACCCACAGCAGACTTTCGGAGTTACTGAGGTACAAACAACTATACAATCGCCAAATTTTCCATCGCAAGTTTCACGCAGCGCGGCGTATCTTTTGTTCCTTTCAAATTTCCTGGCTCTACACCCCCTCTTAAGTGGGTTTTGCTGTACGCATGCAAAATGTAGGTACTAAAAGGCGCTTTTAAAGGCAAATTGACCTAAGTTAATAAAATGCTTATGCATAATTTCCGTAAGGGTCTCTCGGGCTCAATTTCATTTCCTCGGAATTGAAAAGGACCGGGCCTTTAAGGGCTTTTGGGGTAAATCAGCTTTTAACGGATATATTTAAAGAGATTAAGTACCTTGAAACCGATTTTGATACATACTATTATTACAGTGTAAAAAGTAACAGTGGAGCGACGCTTTTAATGTTTCCCTAAATGCCGACACCGAACAAGAACACAGTAGGGTTGTCACTATACAAATCAAAGTCAAAATATAAATTAAAACATTTCAAATAAGACACGCCCTGTAAGTAGTACCGAGCTATTAACAATGGCAATGTATTTAACTATTTATACAGCTCGGGTTTGACGGTTTTTGCACACCTGTCTGAACAAATGCCGTACCTATATTGTTTGCTTCTAAACGCTTAATGTTTCCATACAAACACCTGTCTTTCTATATGTGTTCGAAATACCCATGTTTGAAAAAAAAAACTAAACGGTTCTTACTGCACCCACCTTGACATTTTTCTGTTTGGCCCTATGGCTGACTAGTAGATAATACCACAAGGCATTAAGTCCGCCTTTTGTACCTTTGTGATGTGCAATAAAGTTTAAAATAAATAAATAATTCCACTCAGTCTTACCTACAAATTGCGAGTTTTCGACAAGATTTTTTATGATATCTTCCTTGATATGTAATAATAAAAATAAAATTAATATACCCATTGTCAGCACAGATGGTTCAGTAATAAAATTGTAAATAGGTACCTACATTCACTGAATGCTTACGGACGAAAATGTCATAAAAATATAATGTCCCGTATTTCCGGAAAGGTCCGGGCCCTGTGAATCGAAAGGGTTTGTTGCATAAGCCACTTATAAATGTGATGTTATCTATAAAAAGGGACTTTATTGTCGATGGCGCTTACGACATTACTAACGGTGCTCCGATATAAATAAATGCAATGCCGCGCGACGCTGTGCGGCGTAAGCGCCATCGAAAATAAGGTCCCTTTTCATAGGTAATGCCCCAAATATGATACGAGTTTCTGAGGAAAATATAAATGCTTCTACTTATGTGAAGGTTTTTAAGAGATACTATTTATTTTTAGAAGCTCTTCAGCTGGCGTATTTTGTAGAAATGTTACGACAGTTTTACTTGTATAGGGTCCTTGTGGGTTTGAATAAAAAATATGTGTTTTTTTTTTCGCGGTTTCGGGGTTGGCCCATAGTAAAAGCTTTTCTACCTACATTACATATAGGTGCATTCGTCAGAGCTTGGTCAGTGATAATAAATAAATATCCGCTATCTGACATTAAAGATAGTCACTAATTAAATTGCATGTATATATAGTTGAAATTAACCTAGTTTGCATTGTAAACATCATTACCAATAACATTTTAGAATAACATTTTGTCCAGTAACAATTTTCTTTTGTTCAATAAGGCACTGGTCCCACCGCGAGCTAGTAAGCTATGAGCTATCGGCTATAAACACGAACAAAAGATAAGCACTCCCGTGTAAATAAAAGAGACACGGCGATATTTATAGCTCACCGCTGGGCGAGTAACTATAAATATCGCCGTGTCTCTTTTATTTACACGGGAGTGCTTATCTTTTGTTCGTGTTTATAGCCGATAGCTCATAGCTTACTAGCTCGCGGTGGGACCAGTGCCTATAGGTTGAAATCAAATAAATGAATATTCTCGATACTATAAAACATAACCTTCTATTGTTTTCCTCGTCATGCGAGACTATAATGACATACAACGATTTAGCCATTACGACCTAGCTAGGTACTGTTTCCTGCGCGCCAGCAATTTGATGATTCCGTGTCACGCGCGGGTGATCTACTAAAGGACCTGTTTATCTAAAAACACTATGTAATGGATACTAATTTGTTTTATAATACGGCGGTGGTAAACAAGAATGCAGCCCGCCCGTTGGTAAGCAGTCTCAGTATATAATTATTATGTATTTTAGTGCGAGCGAAATGGCCTGCTATCGAGTTAACGCAATCGCTCACGTAAACGTCAAGTGTCGACTCTAGGTACGGCTACTGTGAGGAACGGACGTAAGACTGAAAACAGACAGAAGTTTTATCAATAGTCAAGTATAGTCCAACAAGAAATTGTAAAAAAAATATTGAGGGGCCGCCACTTTCTACGTGACTGTCACATTTTTGACGTAAAATGCTTAAACTTGGCAAGAATGTAGTATGGGTTTTTTTAGTTGTATTTTATTTCTTTTTTTATGTCACACTATATGCGTAAGTTTATGCATGAACATACATAATGACTCTTTCAAATATTTATGTTAATTTGTAATAAGATTACAAGACCCCGAAATAAACAAACCAGGAAATAAAATGAAATATGAATGCGGATAAGGAAGTAAAAATAAATATTTAGTATGCGGAAGGCGTAAAAGCATACCGAATATACCGATCATGCATCAGAGCCAAAAAGCACTTAAAATTTGTATATGTATGTTTTTTCCGCTGTTGACATTACATAGGTACTTAATTAAAAAAACGTACTTTGTCCTAACTTGAATTCATAAAACAATATTTATTTGTACGAGAGGATAAAGTTGTTCTTTTCACTCCTGATAATATTGACACCCGAAACATTCCAAAACTCGGAGATCTATTCTAATTTAACAATGTGTTATGGATTTAAACTGGTTTTGATACGACTTCGACGATCATCTTGGTAATTGTTTCGCATGCACCAATCAGAGTAAGCAACCGTCAAGGTCCTATCAAAATAAGATCAAACCGTTACAAATATTTAAATTAGAATCGGGTCTTTTGACTATAATATTTTTCATAATAGAAGGGTAGGAATATGACACGCCAAATCTCGCAAAATTGTATTGAAATAACATGAAAAATACAATTGACAGACTGTTATCGTCCCGCGAACTGGTAATCTTAAGGGTCCCACAGATATAAATATAGCATACATAGATAGAGGTACCTACATGAAACATTGCAAGTTATAGCCGTTCAAACAACTTTGTCAGTAGAAGAGTATTGTAATTGGTCGGTTTTGGTAGGTCAGTTAACTAAGTTTATGTTATGGTGACCTATTTTTTAGAAGATGAGTAGCTAGCCGTGCTCATACCTCGTCCATTTCCTCATGATCCAATCGTCACGCGCCCCACCGCTCACAACAATTGGATAATCGCGAGAATCAGACGACCAATTGTACTCCGTGATTTACTGACGACTGGCAATTGTTCCGTGTGCGGGCAACACCGGGTGAGGAAACTGATTACTCACAAATATAGTTGGTCAATCCAATTTGTCAGTCAGTATGAATCAGGAAAACAATACTCATCCTTTTCGTTTGAGTGCCAGTATAGTGTAAGACACAGATAGTATGATTCTCACTGTCTATGATTGAAATAAGACAATCCTTTGACAAACTATAGTAGCCAACTGCAACGGCGGAGTACAGTTCCCATACAAGTTGCAGTCGCGTTGTAGTCCGTCTGTAACGGCCCTAAAACTATTAAATTTGTATTTTATTATACCACATCAGTGGCAATCAAGCATACGGCCTACCTGATGGTAAGTGGTCATCGTAGCCTAAGGATGCGCAACTTCAAGGGCCCCACAAAATGCGCGTTGCTGACCCTTTAAATAAATACTATAGGAAATGATAATTACTAAATGTGGGGAAAATGATAATGCGTTTATCGCTGCGTTTGTAGCGTAAGACAATTTATTGTAAATAACTAACTATTTTGGCTCAGTGATCCAAAGAGAATCTTGGACTCCGAAACGAGAGGTCATTACGATCATTAGATTATCTGATTTAAAATGGGTGTGCGGCAAACGCATCGCGTCGAGTTAGACGCTAAAGGGGCCCACAGATTACCAGTTACTGGACGATATCGATTATCAATCGCCCTGTCAGTTAAACGCAAAAGGTGACAGTTCCGAACAGCTAACAGGCTGATTATCCGGCGAACTGGTAATCTGTGGGCCCTTCACGTTTTTCACATAAAACCACCGCGCACTTCAAAGGTATAACTTTTAAAGAATTGCCTTGCCTCTAAAGACCCAATACTTCCGACCTATTCTTGAGTTGTTTATCTAAAAGGATGATATTGGTTTCTTCCCGTCCCCTTCGGCTCATCCGTCTCCTACATAAAATAAATGCTACACGGATAATGGCACAAGTCAATTACACTTTGTTTGATGTCCTTGCCGTAACTGTGTGACGTGTAATTCTGATAGGCTCAGTAAAACCATCAGGCGTAGCTCACACCGCGATTTCGTCGCGGCGCTGCTAGTACATGCGGCCCACACCAATTTTGGTGTCTGGCAGTACTAGTTGCCACGCACCGCTACGGAACGGTTGCCTGCTTGCGCTTGTGCCACCTTGCGGTCATATAAGTGTCGTAAATAGACGCGTTTTGTTAGAGGGTCGGCCTTCTGTACCTACTATTATTTTTTCTGTGGTAAAACGTCGAGTCTTTGGGACGTCTCCGTAATACAGCTTTGTGCATTATAATAGCAATTGCAGTCAATAGGAAATGAAAAATAAGGTAACTTTACATCAACAGACTAACCAAAGATACCATCAGTCCATCATGCTCCGCGATTGTTGCGCCATTTAGGGTCCTACCAAAATTGGTTGTTCAATACTTACGCTAAACAATTTCCAATTTAGCAAGAACCATGGTATAATAATATACTCCGCCTGTTACTCTCTTCCCGTCATGCGACAGCGCTATATGATAATATGCGATAGCGCTATATATAGCGGTCATGTTATTGTGACGTAGGCTTGTGTCACTCTGGGAAGAGAAGACCATGTTTTATTAGACTATGGCAAGAACCCTAAATGGCATAACAATACCGTGTGGTGACTCTACAACAAAGACAAGGAGTCTTTTTTTATTATTCATGATTCATGATACTTTTAGTAGAGCATATAAAGCAAAAAACATTTTTGCTGCTGACTGTATTTCTGAGATATAAGAAAATTAATAAACCAATCAATTTATTTTTTCTTTCCTTGTACTCGTAATATTAAATCTTATTTTATCACAGTCATAATTCAAGCCAACAGAAAATAAATTACGGCAAATAAGCCAATCTTGCCTTATTACCTGATATCGGCCGTCTTTCCTCAGATATAATAACAGAGGAAAAACAGCGAAATAAGCTGGTTTCCTCTAATAAATATCGATAATCAAATCCGTTGGTTTCGAAAAAAATTTCATTGTATTTTTCACTCAAACACGCGAAGAAAATAAATGTTATTTAAGAAGTGCTTTTATTACTCTTACGGTAGATGCTAGCGGCATTCTAAGGTGCGTGGTAGCTTAGTTAGTAAGTAGAGCGGCGGGCTGGTGTTATGGAGTCGCGAGTTCGAGTCTTGTCCGAGACAGTGAGTTTTTTTACTATTCTAAGCATTGTGGTATATTTTGCAGACGTTTTCGCTTAGCCTAATACAAATAAATTTAATTAAAAGTCCTTTTTCAAGATGGACCAAGCGCGATAAAAAAGTCTAAGTGGATGTTGTTATGGATGGAGTGGACCCTGGCGCTAGGCCGGAAAAACGCTAGGTTTATGAAGATGGATGGACCAGTCTAACTTTGCAGCGATCGATAAAAAGTAGGTTTAAAATCAGTGAAAACACCACAGAAAAGGTAATTTATAATAGTTTGTCAGCATGTAGACAAGTAACTCCCGCACTCCATATAGGTATTTTTATACACATTTATTACCAAACCCAACGAATGTTTAAAGCAATCTGACAATAAAGATACCATGAATGACGTTTTGTAACAGCTAAGAAACATTGTCATATACATTTTTTAAAGGGTTGTCAAATTATTGCGCTGAAGAGTTAGCGTGGTCTAAGAGTGACATTCCATTTCCAACTGCAGCTGCAATACTGTTCATTTTACTATGGAAATTCACTATGACAGCGACGCGTTTCCATAGTAAAATGAACAGTATTGCAGCTGCAGTTGGAAATGGAATGTCACTCTAACTCTACTCTACTATCGTCTTTCGTTTTGAAGGATTAAAAATTATCTGCATAACCTCAGAGGCTTTTAGCTATTATAAAGAATAATAATAAGAAATGTTTTTAGCACAAGAAATACCTAACACAAAACTAAAATTCATTTAGAACATAAATATTTGTGCCAGAAATGTCCTCACTCGGCTTCTTCTCACGTTGTGTATCCTAGGACACACAACGTGACGCCGCTGATTTTCAGTGAGGCCTGGTAAAAGACTAAAGCTAAAACTACTTAATTAGGAGGAAAAACCAAAAAATAATGATTATTCAGTGAATAAAAGTGAGAACAAAGAAATCTAAATGATTGTTTTAGGGCCTCTAATTCTGTGCAGGCTCTTATCTACGTCTGGCAGGACTAGGTCAACAAATACTTAAGTAATTGGTATTTTCCTTGAGCCCCGCTAGCGTGACGCAAATGTCGCAAATCTCCGTGGAAGTAATTTTCTCTATGGCCCGTATTGGATGGACGTATAAATTAGATTACTTCCCACAAGATCCCGCGTTATGAATTATGAAGCATGTATTAGACCTTCCTCGCCTCTATTATTTACGCGTGTTACAGTGGGACCTCGATAACTCAAACTTTGACAAGACGTAAACTCATTAAGGGCCACTTGGACCATCCCACTAACCCAGGGTTAACCGGTTAAACCTCGTAAATTGGTAGGTTCATAAATTGTTACGACAGAATCGGCCTAATGGTCAGATTTCGATTAAACTTCCCCTAAAACAAACTTGGAACAGTCGCAAACTTCTTTCAATTTCAATTCTAAAGGTGTTTCAGCTACGTTCAATGGATTGAAGATAACGGGTTCGAAATAGATGGTTACGGTTATTCAATTGATTCACACCATTTCTAAACTTAAACAGTGGTTACTGAAAAGTTAATTTTGTGATACCTAATAAACTTGTCACCGAAGTGTCAAAACTGAAATTGACTTTATTATGCATATGCACGTAGGTCTATGTTGCTCTGTGTTCTGTGACCAATTAATCCGTCTTTGGCGTTGGACCTGCGGTGCGTATATATCGGTCATTGGCGTCCAAAAGGTTAATGTAAATGATCCTAAGTAATTAATTAAAAAGGTTTACTCTGTAAGGGAGCCTAAATTTAGATTTTAAGGACCCATTAACACTCGGAATACCTTCAACTTCGTCCATTTAACAAGTAGGTACTAAGATACTTCAGCAGCGAAAGGTACATTTAAATCCATTTCAAACTGTTAGAGATGTAAATTAACATTACGATACGTAGAGAGTTTTGTAATATATTGTCTTAACTAAAACTATTTGTCACGTAAGTTTTGAAGTTATCATACATCTATCGTACATCTGTATGTAATATACGGAACTATTCTCAAAATTATAATACTTAATCTTGATATACCGCTGGATTGTACTCATTACTATACTCGTATATATCACTGACAGCACTTAATATACTTTTAGGTACTGTCGGCACTTACAAGTAATACAATGTGAAATGTGAAAAGCGTAAAAATGGCGCCCAGCTCTTTATAGGATTAAGAGCCCCCCCACATCTGGCGTCTTTCGAGCGTCGGCGTCTACAATTCTATGGCCAACGTCGACGCAACGTCGACGCAGCGTCGACGCAACTGCGCAGCGACGTCATTTTCCATAGCGCTGGACCGACGCCGACAGACGCCGACGCTCGAAAGACGCCAGATGTGGGGGGGGGCCTAACGTCGAAAAAATATACGTTCCGTGAAATCAGGAGAGACATTCTATTTTATCCCCGATGAGATAGAGTTAGACCAAGATAAGTCTGCATTGTCTGCAACGATTATGATAGCACAAGTGTTATTTTATACCTACGTAAAACTTGTATGAAAATGATGACGTAAATACCACTTGCACTGGCGTTATTTATGCTATCAAAATCGTTGCAGACTATTCTTGGTCTAACTCTAGTACAGTTTTATCAGTTTTGACTGATTCACGGTTAGTTTCGCACATAAAACCATAGGAATTTTATCCATTAGTACATATTGCTCTCTTATATTCTATTATATAGATCTGGCCCCAATTTCACATCGGTGACAGGTGCGACGAATTGCAAAATCACTATTGCTGACGTCACAGGCATCCATGGGCTACGATTACCACTTACCATCGGGCGGGCCGTATTCCTGTTTGCCACCATCATTGTATTATTTAAAAAAAACTTTATTATATCGGAAATAAACAGATATTTCTCCTGCGAAGTTTTTGACAATTGTCAAAGATTTAGAAGAATTGTAGGTAATTCTTGAATGAGCTATATGTCGGAATTTCGTGACAATTGTAGAGTTTCTTGTGACAATTGTCATAAACTTAGCAAGAGAAATATCTGTTTTTTTCCGATATTATAAAGTTTTTTTAAATAATACAATGATGATGGCAAACAGGAATACGGCCCGCCCGATGGTAAGCGGTAACCGTAGTTCATGGATGCCTGTGACGTCAGCAACAGTGATTTTACAATTCGTCGCACCGTTGGTGAAACAGGGGCCTGGTGTCCGAGCCGAACATCATTGGAGAAACGATAGCCGCCAGACTCCAAATACCGCTTGTACGTTCTAGGTCTACCGCTGGAGAGACAAGCGCAAATAGATCTTAGCGAACTCGGCGCCGTCGACTGGACAGAAACCGCTTTGGAGGGTAGCATGACGGTTTTTGGGGTCGGAGGCCAAGATCCGCTTCGGGTCGTCGCGCCACAACAATAAATAAGTAAGTACCTATTCCTACATAGTTATTTTCATAGTAATTATAAATAAGAGTTTTGGCCAGGTCTCAAATTATACTTCTTTTTTAGCATTAGAAATTAGGTAAACAATCTTGATGTGTCTTTTAATTGAAAAGCACATTTTAAAAATAAGTTACGGCAAATATTATGAATCTAATACGATCATTTATATTCTTCTGCTTTCATTAGTAATAGTTTTTGAATTTTAAAAAGCGTTTTTCAATTAAGACATGTCAAGATCGCTTACCTTCTTGCAAGTTATTTCTAATGCTAAAAAAAACGAACTATAGGTAGGTACTTAATGTCCAATAATACATTATGATGATGAACTTACCTGATTTCCGAAAACTCCAATACTGCACGCCAATGACACCTGATCAGCCCCGAACCACACCGCAGCCAGCCGAGGGGGCACGTTCAGGATGAACACCTGGGAGACAATTTATTGAATCAGACGTTGCTATGCCATACATGATAAAGGTCAATTATCCGGGTCCAAGGAAGGTCAATTATGGGTAAGAACATTTACAAGCTCTTTCGCCGTATCTGGGATATAAAAACAGAGCTAAGTGATTACCTGGGAGATAGCCACAATGGTCTGTCCCGTGAAGCCCAGCCAGAACATGTCCTGAGGCACGGAGAACACCTTCAACCATGCGCCCAGACATGTCCCGAAGGAACCGATGATGGTTGTCACGCGGAGACCCTGGAGACAAAGAAGGAGGGGTTATAGAAAGAGACAAAATATCTGATAAAGATTCATCTTCACCGTCTTCAGACGGTGCTGTGTGGCTTTTAAACCAGATGCCGTCGATTTGAACCCAATAAGTTTCTTATAAGTTATGAATGAATTAACAAATCAATACTTAGGAGTGGAGTGACGAGAAAGGATAGGATATAATTATTAATAAGGATATAATTTATAAGGGGAAGTTTGAAAGTAGCACTGGTAATGGAGAAGATAAGGAGTAGTAGGTTAGCGTGGTATGGGCATGTAATGGGATGATAAATGCCATATAGGCAAGAATAATGTTAGGGATGAATGTTGATGGACGGAGAGCGGATGGTAGATCCAAAAAACGATCGATGGATTGTGTGAAAAAGGATATGAGAAAGAAAGGAGTGAGTGCTGAGGTGACGAAAGATAGAGAGGAGAAATAAAGAGGAAAACATGTTGCGCCGACTGTCGACCTCACATAACGTGCGATAAGGGCAGGAAGAAGACAGGTTGTGCATGGTATCTAATAAAGTTGTTTTTAAATAGCTATTTATATTTTTAGCCTTTCACATAGATAACAGAGTTAGAAGCCGTATGTGAAGACAAGGTGAGATTCAATGAAAGTAGATTAAAGTCAATCTCAATTCAATAAAGTGGTTGAGTGCATGGTGGCTATTACAAAAGTTATCAATCATATATCTACTGTCCGGGATAAATTGATCTCCGATCTCTTAGAGATGTCATGCGTTTAGGAACCAAGCAGTAAGGTAAGGATTTTATCGGTGTAGGTTAAACGTTTTGTGAACTTCGCTGCATTAGTGGTGCACTTCACCATTTTATTAGATTTTGCAATTCGTTTTAGCGGCTTTCAAACGGCTGTGGGAAGCAGATATGCGTATAATGTCGAATTTTTACTACATATTTGAAATGAACTAGACATTTTACGAGCGCTTAAAATGTATCCAATCCAAAGACAAGACTAGGGATAGGTACTGTTCGTCCTTTTTTAGGCTAGGGATTAAAGTGATTTAATTTTATGTTATTCCTTTATTCATTATAATCATATAATGTATTATTAAAACATTAGAGTGTGCATTAATATAGGTAATGAAAAAATAAATTAAACCCTAAAATCAACAAATGAGTAGTAAGATAGGATTTAACAATGAACATTTAATAAGAGCATAACTTAAAATAAAGGATTAAATTATAACAAATAATAATATCTTTTTTTCGGGCCAAATATCGGTTCTTCTAAAAAAAAAGCCTAAATTAAGCCTATATACATAATTATGTTAGTCAATACTTATATTATTATTAATTATCTTTTTAAGGTATCGTTTAAAATTTAAATCGATGTAAAATTTCAGTCTAATACTCCTTTCCTTTAATAATAAATTCTGATTCCCGCCAAGAATCCCAAACTTTGCGTACTTAGTGGAGCGCCGAGCCACTAATAAACCCATTATTACGTCGCGAAAGCAATCAATTTCGGCTCTAAGCCGGAAAGTTGCCGGTTTCCGTCCGATACTGTTTGACGTGGATATAACAAGGTATGCTTTTCTGGATATCAAAGGGGATTTGATTTATTGAATTTGAGTGGATATTTTAAAGTTACAGTTGAACCTAGACTAGGAAGTTTAATCAGATAGTGATTTCTTGACTGAAACACATTGGTTATTTCCATTGTTATAGACTTATATCGACCGGTATTTAGACCGTGATTACCTTATTGTATTGTTTTTGAGCTCCCTATATTTCAACGCAGTTACAAGCATCTTATTAATATCATAATTATAGGTAAGTGTAGTGAAATTAACCGTGAATCACTCAAAACTGTTATTTCCATTCTTATTATTTTCCCTGCAAGTTACCTGCGCACGTAAGTATAATAGTTATTTGTTTTACAAGGGGGCAAAGTTGTTGTTTAACCGCTCGGGCTAATATTGATCCCGAGCAAGCGAAAGATTGCAAAATTGAACCACGAGCGTAGCGAGTGGTTCGAAAAATGGAATCTTGAGCGTTGCGAGGGTTTCAAAGCACGAGGGTGAAACAAAATTTGCCCCCGAGTGAAACACAAAATTTTTCACCACACCAACCCGAAGCAAATATTAAATGTAAAATATCAAACAAAAACAAACCATATCAAATCCAAATTAATGTTATTAAATATTTATCATCCAAAATCATCATTTAAAGGTCAATTCTACCAGCAAACATAAGAAAACAACTCAAAATTTGCATTTGATTAGGTACTTTGCCACACATGTGAATAAAATGCAACTTTGCTATCAGTTTTTGAAGTGCAAAGCAAGCCTTTCCGAGCTGGTCTGGTACAGACTACGCCCTTCGTACAAAAAAAAACCGGGCAAGTGCGAGTCGGACTCGCGCACGAAGGGTTCCGTACCATAATGCAAAAAAAAAACAAAAAAAGCAAAAAAAACGGTCACCCATCCAAGTACTGACCCCTCCCGACGTTGCTTAACTTTGGTCAAAAATCACGTTTGTTGTATGGGAGCCCCATTTAAATCTTTATTTTATTCTGTTTTTAGAATTTCTGTTTCAAATTCTGTTTTTGTTATTTGTTGTTATAGCGGCAACAGAAATACATCATCTGTGAAAATTTCAACTGTCTAGCTATTACGGTTCGTGAGATACAGCCTGGTGACAGACGGACGGACGGACGGACGGACGGACGGACGGACAGCGAAGTCTTAGTAATAGGGTCCCGTTTTACCCTTTGGGTACGGAACCCTAAAAATACGCAATAAAACGTTATAGCTATACGATTACGAAATTGGAAAAATTTTATGGCAATATATTTTATATGTACCATAGGTACTAGTTCAAATAATTGCAATCATTTTGGAGTAACGAATAATTGCAATTATTTGGAAGTAAGTACTCAAACTCAAACTCATCATTAAAATAATTATTTTCATGATGCCTAATGCCGACGCCGTCAAATTATTATTATGTTTTTGTTAAAAAGAAACCCATCATTTAAAATAATAGCGCAACAAATTTCAATTTGTTTATTTTTCCTGTCGAATAGTTTTCGGTATATAATTCATAATAATTATCGTTGTGTAATTTTTTACAGGGTGTAGCTTTGTTTCTTTTTAAAAGTAAAGGAATGTCTCCTTTAAGTAAAATGAGCCAGCTTAGTAGTTTCCCTCCAGGGCCCGACTTATCTTTCCACACTGTATTCCATACGACAACCGGAACAAAATAAAATAACTGATTATAAATGGCAATGGCAGCAGCAGCGGCGCTGCAAGGACCATTTCCGAGCTATAAAACCACTTTGCCTAATGAAATGGCGGAGGTGCGAACAATATTCTGTGAAAGAGCAATTTGGACGTAACAGCGGTGATATATTTACTGCTAATCCTTTTTTTATTTGACTCATTTGTTTTCACTTTACTACGGCAAAGCGAAAAGTTAAAGAGTTAATTATAATTTTAGACTAAACAAATTAAGTCAATCGATTAGTCCGTATAACTCGTTTGATTTTCAAACTTTTTACTTGTCAATTATTAAAGTTAATGGTTTATCATGTCGCACCGACAGATTTTAATCAAAATAATTTGACAGCCCTATTTATTTAGACAGAATTAATTATTTATTTGCCAGCCTAGGCCGGCTAAGATCGGACAACTAAAACTCATATTAGCCAGCAACACTAGGGGCCTATACCACGAAACTTACAATTACAATTTACAAGTGACAAGTTACAAATATGTATTTAGTACAACTGGACATATCACAAAATTTACAAATGACTAAATTGTAATGGAAAATGTATACAAATATGTAAATTGTCGCGACTAATCTACAATTACGCGTATCACAAAATATTACAATTTACAAGAAATTTTCCGGAAAATTTGACAATTTTGTAATTAATAAGTACATTCTAGGAAGCTTTGCAAGATTTCATTTGGTGATTTGTAAATACATACCTACCTTATTCGGTCTTGAACATAGCAATTTTATCAAGTTATAAATTGTTAGTCAAATTCTGAATGACGCGCATTATTTTAAGGAAAACAAGGAAATGAACACCAAGAATCCTTAATTATGGTTATAATCTGTCTGTTGACAATTACGAGTAAATAAACCGGAGATTACAAACGACATAAACGCTTAAGTAGATAATCATATAATTTTGTAATAACGTGTAATTTCGTTTACTAAATTTTTAACTCTCGTACGGTGTATGAATGTACTTACCTGCAATATACATTATAACTCTTCGAAGGCCGCAAAAATATGTGACACGCTCTTATGGTTCTACAAATAAAATCTTGTCAGATATTTTTGAGGCCTTCGTTGTGTAACATAATATTGCAGGTGACTGTGCTACTTCGTAACTTGCCCTAAAGTCTGGCGGAAATTAAAAAATATATGTATAAACCATTTTATAGGTCAATAAAATCCATTTTGTATTTGAAAGATTTTTTTATATATAAATAATAATAAATAAATGCACGCGCGAATGATAACAAAATAAAATCATTTTGATATCAGAATCTAGGTTCGACTTAGCCCCCTTGTCAATCATAAATATATACCCAGTCACTATGCTCCCATTATAAGGGCCGATACAGACGGCGACTACAATTTGTATGGGAACTGGCCGCGTAGCCAAGATGCCAATCGCTCACGCTCCGAAGCGATCGAAACGCAACTGTCACTGTCGTACTAATATGGAAGAGTGATAGAGAGACATAAAGCTTTTCGTTGTCGAAGCGATAGCGATTGTAACCTTGGCTAGGCCGGCAGCACGCCGACGTTGCAGTTGGCGTGGAGTCCGTCTGTACCGGCTCGTAAGGGGCTCTCTGATTACCAGTCTACCGGACAATATCGGCCTGTCAGTTAAAGCAAAAATTGACAGTTCCGAACAACTGACAGGCTGATATCGTCCGGCGAACTGGTAATCTGCGGGCTGTGGCCCCGTTTTTTTTTTTTTTATTATGAATGGGCTTACTCATGCCCACAGACTAGCCGAGGCGTAGACGTGGCCTACGATGGAGCGAGCTCGCCCAGAAGGTGCCTGTTCACTCTTGATTTGAAGGTTGCCGGGTTATAAGAACACGGAAATATAGACGCCGGCAAGGAATTCCATTCCTTGGCAGTGCGCATAAGGAAAGTAGAAGCAAAGCGCTTCGTGCGAATTGGTGGAATATCTACCAAGTAAGGATGGAAACCGGCCGTGCGTCTAAAAGTCCGATGGTAGAATGGGGACGGTGGAATGAGCTCGTGTAGCTCTTGGGCACACTCCCCGAAGTGCAACTGTTTAGCCGCTATTAGCGTTTTGGTTGCCACACCGCTACCAGGAAATGGCAATATGGATACCGATTACCGATTACCGCGATACCGATTAAATCGTTCGAAAATATGCTGTTTAAGTGTAGGTAATATAATGATAAAATCTACGACTTTATAAGCTGTGATAAAAGTCATTAACCCGGAATGCAACCAAATCACCAATCTCTGATTATTACGGATTAGGTATATAAATATTGAAGACATCTGTTTAGTACAGTGGCAGATATATCGGAGCGGCCAAAGTGCTCACAAATATCTGAGCACGCCTCTATTGTCAAGGCGTTAGAGTGCGTGTTCAGATATTGTGAACACCTTGGCCGCTCCGATATATCTGATGGCGACTGTACAGTACCTACAGCAGAAGGAGCGAAGCGCTTCCGCTCATAGAGCTTATTTTATTTTACACTTTTCGAAGTCAGTTTTTCTAAAATCATTAATTTTCCTTGAGGCTTTGCCCGGTAAAACTAATAACAAAACAATTCAACAGAAAAAAAAGTGAAATAAAATTATCTACCATACCAGGCAAGTTCAAACTCGTTCTCTGCCTGTCGCGGGTTCTCTCAACGAGTTGTACAGCAGGCATGGCTAAACGCGCATGCGAATTCCAAAAATTCGCAAATTCGCACAAAGGGCCTACCACGAACCACATTCGACATGTTGCCTCTCTGTCGCACTTGTAAATTCGTACGTAAGTGTGACAGGGAGACAACCCGTCGAACGGGGTTCGCGGTAGGCTCTCAGTTTATCGCTTCCTTAATACAATGCAATAAACGAAACAATACCAGAAATATACAGGGAAAATCATTTCTCGATCTGTGAAGGTCTAGTCTTTTGTACGACGACAAAGGCACATTTGTCATTAATTGGAAAGTAAACGATTATTTACTTCTCTGCAGATCTATTTACGTAAACAAAAGAGTATTGTAATAACATTATCAATGTTTTCATTCATTCGTTATTTGAATGAGCGCAGTCATGAGCGAATATCGGCGGGGTGTCTATAAAAATTATAAAGTCATTGATCCGGGACTACGGCAGGCGACAGTTCATTCCAAAGTCGCTCATTCAATCAATTGAAAGAGTTAATAAATTGCCTAATAATTGAAGTAAGCAATGCGCGAATTGAATGATTGCTATTAGCATTATCTAGGCGCTATACCTACTTTAGCTGCTGGCACTAATTCCACGCAGACGAAGTCGCGGGCAAAAGCTAGTGTTGTTACATATCTCGGTGCCTATTTTGATGTACAGTCGAAAGTTTTCATTTATGACCCATTTTGTACGTCGTCACAGTGACAATGATATGAGGGGTCTCTAGGGTCATAAATTAATAGTTTCGATTTCTAGCGTATTACCATAGCTATGGTAATACGCTTACTTAGTTATACCAAAAGGTATCCATGAAAATTCATCTCCCAAAATTACACCCACCAATATTATTCACAAACTTAAGTAATCAACAATTATGCAAATGGCTTCATAATTTTCCATAGCTTTCTGACGAATGATAAGGGGCAAGTTAAATAAAAGCTTGTAAAAGTTTTCGACAAAAATTTCACTTTTGGTACAAGCTTTTATTTCCGACTGTACTTTTTTTCCACAGGCAACTAATACTCATCGAGACAATTCTAAAAACCCCAAACACAATTAGGTTTCGTTGTTTTGTCACAGAGTTCCTATGGCCACTTCGGGTCTCCATCATCAGATCAGATGACACCATAATATTGCATTGTCACCCGACTTACGAATGTATGCAAAATTTCAGCTCAATCGGAAACCGGGAAGTGGATCAAATTTCACTTGCAAGATTTGATTACACACAGACAGACAGACAGGCAACGGTCAGATGAAACTAAATAAAAGCTTGTAATATAAAGAGCGAGGATAAAATGTTGCATAAGTACAAATCCTTTGAAACTGTCTGCATTTGAGCTTAGAATGAATCTTAACGAAGCGTCCTAGAAACGCTGTGGTCTTTTGAAGTGCATAAAAATGAGATCGCTTTCCTCAGTTGCTAGTTTTTAGGGTTCCGTACCCAAAGGGTAAAAACGGGACCCTATAACTAAGACTCCGCTGTTCGTCTGTCCGTCTGTCTGTCACGAGGCTGTATCTCATGAACAGTAGGTTTCTGTTGTAGCTATAACAACAAATACTAAAAAGTACGGAACTTTTGGTGGATGAGTCTGAATCGCACTTGTCCGGCTTTTTAATTTAAGGTTTTGCCAATGTTAGGCAAAATCAACTTCAAACAAAAAAAATGATAATTTTCGTATCTGTGTGGACGACTACTATATTTATGGGACACATACTATTCATGGCCTCTTAAGAATAAGACTTATATTGGCTTATTTCTTTCTGCCTTGTCTATCTCTATAAAGTGCAGTTTCACATCCGCTGACTATCCGTTTGCATTCAGGCTCTCTGGTTTAGACTTTCCGCGCCAATGCTTCTTGAAATGTTTGCATGGCAATTCATTGTTGTGTCGGCGTGTGTTCTTTGGTACCTAACTTGTGTGGGACGTTTGGTGCTTTGAAACAGCGTAAAAGGATCTTACAAAGCACAGATACGAGTAGGTGGGTAATATGTCTTTTCAACTAGGTAGGTAGGTTCTTTATGATTGAGGTATCTTTATTCTATTATTTCTATTTGATACCGTCGGTATAAAAGTAGGATTTAGTCTTATGTTGCTGAGATTAGAGTTTCCGGTTGGTGCTACATCTATTGTCACTTGACAGTACTACTACTACTCAGTCTTTCCGTGACCACAGCTGGTGCAACTCAGCTGAAACGTCGGAATTAAAGGTAAAAACAATGAAATTATATCGCGGTAGACCCGTTTGTGTAATTAAATATGTGTACAAAACGCGAGAGTTTAAAGTGTTATAAGTACTACTACTGCTACTTAAAGTACTATCAGTACAGTAAAGTAATACCGCTACTCGGTGCTAATAGATGTCGACTATGAAAATACTAATATTTTTGGTACCAAAACTGTTTCATGGAGTGAACACTCTTGTCTTACTATTGTAGGGTTTTTGGTATTTAGCATACCTACTTAATTCGTTTTTATTATTAAGGGTAGTTTGAAATTGAAAGACTGTTATTGGTTGGGTATAAAAAGAAACTACACTCGGCCGACGGGTCTCAGTTGGTTGTTGAGTCGTGCTAGCGAACGTTTGTCATAAGATGAGGTTATTGTGAATTGGAACAAGACAAGAAAATAAATGGATAATTATATTCAAGGGTGTTGTTATTTTACACTTCAGAAGTGTGCAGAACGTAAGTACACGCCTACTGTTATTACTTATGGATTTAGTGAGATAACTGATAACAAACATGACCCTTATTTTGAGCTTTGAGATAATTAAATATACAAATTCTAATGGATTACGTAAGAAATATGGTACTGGTAACATTTTTATTTAATTTAAATAAGTACCTACATAATATTATGATGATTATGATTATAGGCTATCTAATTGCATAAGATAAGAATATATATGCGTCAGTTGGTCGAGAATTCAAAGTAACCACCATACCACCGACAGCTGGGTGTATAATAAATGTTCAGTTAACAAAATCAAGTACCTACACTACACGTGTTGAAATTAGGCAGAATATGTCAACGCGTGGGTCTTGAATCTTGATATATGTGTCGGTTATGGAGTGTTAAAGGGTGCCTTAATTTTAATTATTTTTCACTACGGCGCATAGTTTCAGAGATAAATTGATATTTATGATTTAAAACCAGGTCTCTCAAATTGATTGATGATTGAGTTTTGATTTTGATCCTTAATGTTAAAATTTGTGGAATATAAATAGATGACTACTATGCAAACGGGGCATTAAAGGGGGCTTGATTTTTCATTCATTTTTTGCTACGACGCACGTTTTTAAGATAAATGAATGTTTATAATTTGAACTACCATTAAACATAATTGTATGTATATAATAAAATTGCTTTAAAGTTTATAAGGTATTATAATATAGTATATAGGTACCTATATGTAACACCGGATACTTTTGCGTTTCATGCCGAGTTGTTGGAGAATATGGCTGACGATGACTCATGATGATCAACGGCGCTTGCAAATACCAGAAGTCTCGGTCTTCGCGAAAGAGAATGTAGCTGGAATTACAGCGGCAGTGAAAAAGGAATCCAGAGTGAAGCAGAGTCCTGTTGTGAAAGTCTGGAGTAACCCCGCTTCGACAGCCTTAGCGAGGGGCACGCGCCACTGGATATCAGGTCATGTACACCTACTTTTACTATTATATTATGAATGATTTGATATGATAATGTGTTGGATACCGTGAACTGATTTAAAAACGGAGACTTCATCTCATTCATCGACAATCTAGCACATATTGAGTTGAGAGAAAAATAAATTTGATGAACCGATAGAAAACTATTACTTGTGTATCAATTATGAGAAAAATTTGCCTAAATATATCAATGCGATATAATAACGCGTATAGATTGCATCTTAAATATGTATATATCTTACGATCGATGAGTGGTTCCCACCCTAACCATTTGACCGACTTTTGTGATTTCTAATGGAGCTGCAAGGAAGCTCCACATTTATAATCCCATGTAATTATAAACAAAATTAGACAATAATTAGCTCATTAACGGCACATTTCCTGTGAATCGATTTGTTGATTTATTGATCAAATATCTAGTATCTAGTATCGAGTTTCGCGTATCGTGTATCGAAGTTATCAATCAAAGAGATGGAATTATTGAATTATCGAGCTATTGAATTTTAGAACTGTGGAATTATTCTACCCTTAGAATTATCGAGTTGTTGGATTACTGAATTGAGTAGGTAATTGAATTATCGAACTATAAAAAGCTGGATTTGTTTTAATTAATGAGTTATTGGATTAATGGGTTATTTGATTAGTGAGTTATTTGATTAGTGAGTTATTCGATTAATGAGTTTTAATGAGTTTCGATTAATGAGTTTTAATGAGTTTCGATTAATGAGTTTCGATTAATGAGTTTTAATGAGTTTCGATTAATGAGTTTTAATGAGTTTCGATTAATGAGTTTTAATGAGTTTCGTTTAATGAGTTTTAATGAGTTTCGATTAATGAGTTTTAATGAGTTTCGATTAATGAGTTTTAATGAGTTTCGATTAATGAGTTTTAATGAGTTTCGATTAATGAGTTTTAATGAGTTTCGATTAATGAGTTTTAATGAGTTTCGATTAATGAGTTTTAATGAGTTTCGATTAATGAGTTTTAATGAGTTTCGATTAATGAGTTTTAATGAGTTTCGATTAATGAGTTTTGGATTAAGTCATTGAAGTATCGAGTCATTGAAGTATCGAGTCATTGAAGTATCGAGTCATTGAAGTATCGAGTCATTGAAGTATCGAGTCATTGAAGTATCGAGTCATTGAAGTATCGAGTCATTGAAGTATCGAGTCATTGAAGTATCGAGTCATTGAATTATCGAGTCATTGAGTTATCGAGTTATTGAATTATCGACTTATTGAGTTATCGAATTATTGAGTTATCGAATTATTGAGTTATCGAATTATTGAGTTATCGAGTTATTGAGTTATTGAGTTATCGAGTTATTGAGTTATCGAGTTATTGAGTTATCGAGTTATTGAGTTATCGAGTTATTGAGTTATCGAGTTATTGAGTTATCGAGTTATTGAGTTATCGAGTTATTGAGTTATCGAGTTATTGAGTTATCGAGTTATTGAGTTATCGAGTTATTGAGTTATCGAGTTATTGAGTTATCTAGTTATTGAGTTATCGAGTTATTGAGTTATCGAATTATTGAGTTATCGAATTATTGAGGTATCGAATTATTGAGGTATCGAATTATTGAGTTATCGATTTATTGAGTTATCGAGTCATTGAATTATTGAGTCATTGAATTATTGAGTCATTGAGTTATTGAATTATTGAGTTATTGAATTATTGAGTTATTGAATTATTGAGTTATTGAGTTATTGAATTATTGAGTTATTGAATTATTGAGTTATTGAATTATTGAGTTATTGAATTATTGCGTTATTGAATTATTGAGTTATTGAATTATTGAGTTATTGAATTATTGAGTTATTGAATTATTGAGTTATTGAATTATTGAGTTATTGAATTATTGAGTTATTGAATTATTGAGTTATTGAATTATTGAGTTATTGAATTATTGAGTTATTGAATTATTGAGTTATTGAATTATTGAGTTATTGAATTATTGAGTTATTGAATTATTGAGTTATTGAATTATTGAGTTATTGAATTATTGAGTTATTGAATTATTGAGTTATTGAATTATTGATTTATTGAATTATTGAGTTATTGAATTATTGAGTTATTGAATTATTGAGTTATTGAATTATTGAGTTATTGAATTATTGAGTTATTGAATTATTGAGTTATTGAATTATTGAGTTATTGAATTATTGAGTTATTGAATTATCGAGTTATTGAATTATCGAGTTATTGAATTATCGAGTTATTGAATTATCGAGTTATTGAATTATCGAGTTATTGAATTATCGAGTTATTGAATTATCGAGTTATTGAATTATCGAGTTATTGAATTATTGAGTTGTTGAATCACTGAATTGTTGAATCACTGAATTGTTGAATCACTGAATTATTGAATTGTTGAATCACTGAATTATTGAATTGTTGAATCACTGAATTATTGAATTGTTGAATCACTGAATTATTGAATTGTTGAATCACTGAATTATTGAATTGTTGAATCACTGAATTATTGAATTGTTGAATCACTGAATTATTGAATTGTTGAATCACTGAATTATTGAATTGTTGAATCACTGAATTATTGAATCGTTGAATAACTGAATTATTGAATCGTTGAATAACTGAATTAATAGGTTATTGCAGTTAATGTTACAGCATTACATTGAAATGAAAGCGATAATGAAGACTGCATGGTTGAACCTGTTTGTACTTACGAGAACTTGATTTGGTTCGTAAGCTACTAGAACAGAACACCACAATTAAACCGAGATCAAGGAGGATTGATAGCCTCTTATTGATTATATTATTATGTGTTAATCAAACTTGAATAAAATAGATTAGTTTATAATTATTTTCTTGTATAACCTTGTACGTTATCAAATAATAATAGATTACCAATGAGGCAGTTTAAAAAAAAAAGAGATTTTAAATCAACTGGGAGGTTATTAAAGACACGTATTACGGTAATGAATTCACTTTTATACTTTTACTTATTGTTGAACTTGAAAAGTTTAGTTCTTAGTTCTTAGTATTTTCCATTGTGTTTACAAAAAAGGCGAAGCTCCAGTATCTATATCTATAGATCTATAGATCTCAGTTAACGCAAGTAGTTTTATTTCCTTGAAGAAATCTGAGTGGATAGTGGTAGTGTAAATGATACATGATCTCTGAGTGGATAGTGGTAGTGTAAATGAAATATGTTGCGTGAGTAGTTTTCTTACAACATAACATAATTACGTCATCGTAACCCCAGTAGTTAAATGATACCATATTTAAGGTACGAAATATGCGATGCCATAGTAAACATTTTTGAGGGCATTTTTAGAACAAGTTAGAAGGTACGGGTAAGTAAAGCATAACAGGTTTTTGCAGTTCTATCGTTTATGTCTGCCGTGTCACATTTAAAACGTATAATTTATTTTAATTTATGAAAAACAACTAACGTGTAAAAAAAATATTACTGATCCTTTTTCTACGGAAACAGACCTAAGTGCTATGTTTATTCCCGAACTGTGCGATTTGGTATTCTATAAAGTTGAAATTTAGGTTTATAGACTTCAGTTATTTTACAACAACATCTAGTGTAGTATTAATATACTGTTCAAGTCTTTCATAAAACAATATGCATATTATAAAAATAAATCTAATGGTCTTGAAATCCCAACGCGTCTTGCAATTGATGAAACTTTGTCAGCTTGGATAAATCCTAACAATCTAGAATATACGACATATACGATACGACATATATAGAATATACGATATATACGATATACAATATTTCTCTGAAAACATTGGGAGGGGAGCTATTACAGGTTTTTAGTTGCCAATTTGATGATTGAATTGATGCATTGATAATGGAAACGTAATAGGTCAAGTTGTACACAATAAGGTCCCAGTTTTACACATGTTTTGCATATGAATATATGAAGTTAATTATCGCTGTTATTCATCATAGTTAATATTTTATAAATTATAATCAGGGTTAAAGTTATTGAAAGGTTCTCAGGAAATATTCCTGTCTCAAGAGTGAGGTTTATAATTGATGATTTCTTGACATGATATTTGAAAATGATGTTGAACCCACGAGAATTTGATTTGATTCATGTGCTGACACAGCTAAGTAAGATAATAATAAAGTTTTGAACTGGTTCGTATTCTATATGGCAGGAAGATTGATAGTGTCTTCAGTCACGAGAATTGAATTGGTTCGTGTACTGTTTAATAGAGATGTTTCAGTCACGAGAATTGAATTGGTTCGTGTACTGTTTAATAGAGATGTTTCAGTCACGAGAATTGAATTGGTTCGTGTACTGTCTACCTGCAGATAGAGATGATCAATACATCTGTTACCCTGAATTACTTAGTAAATGTTGGATATTTTTAGCAAATGGAGCGCCGCACCTCTACCGGCGTCCCTCGCTTCGCGTGACACTGACACCAGGAGCCAGAAGCAAGTACAGTCAACAGGCGATGACTGAGCCGCCTCCAGCAGGAGCCCGCCTCGCGCCGCCAGAGTCCGGTTGCGAGCCACCTCCAGCAGGAGCCCGCCTCGCGCCGCCAGAGTCCGGTGCGAGCCGTCTCCAACAGGAGCCCGCCTCGCGCCGCCAGAGTCCGGTGCGAGCCGTCTTCAACAGGAGCCCGCCTCGCGCCGCCAGAGTCCGGTGCGAGCCGTCTCCAACAGGAGCCCGCCTCGCGCCGCCAGAGTCCGGTGCGAGCCGTCTCCAACAGGAGCCCGCCTCGCGCCGCCAGAGTCCGGTTGCGGGCCGCCTCCAGCAGGAGCCCGCCTCGCGCCGGCGCCGCCAGAGGCCGGTGCGCGTCTAGAGCACGGCGACCGCCGCTCCGCGCTCCCGTGCCCCGGCCGCGCCGCAGCGCGCGCGCTCACCTCCAGAGCCAGGGCCCTTCTCACCACTCGACGGTCGTCCATTCTGATGACATCGGTGTCGGCCTCTGGTCGATGTCGAATGGATGTCTCCGGCAGAAGAGTAACAATTTTAACCCTTCGTATGCCTTAGTCAAAATTTACTACTGAATTAATAAAACCTTGAAATTGTAAATTATAGTCCAAATTGTGTGGTACATATACGGGACCAGGCATACGAAAGGTTATTCACACGATGTTTTCGAGATTTTGATATGCTGATGACTGATTGAAACTGTTTTAAGCCACGAGAAAATGATCGGTTCGTGTGCTGACACAAATAAGTAGTAGGTGCGAGAATAGAACTGGTTCGTATCCTATACATTAACTCTGATCGCAAGAAATTGATCGGTTTGCGATTAGTGTATCCACTGTTAAGTATGCGTAGTCTGTCGGCCAAGTGTAGGGTTTCCACCTGGCACGTGTATGAGGACATACACGGAGTCAGGATGGACGAGTGTAGGGTTTTTGGTATTTAGCATACCTACTTAATTCGTTTTTATTATTAAGGGTAGTTTGAAATTGAAAGACTGTTATTGGTTGGGTATAAAAAGAAACTACACTCGGCCGACGGGTCTCAGTTGGTTGTTGAGTCGTGCTAGCGAACGTTTGTCATAAGATGAGGTTATTGTGAATTGGAACAAGACAAGAAAATAAATGGATAATTATATTCAAGGGTGTTGTTATTTTACACTATATTTCTCTATGACCCGTGATAGTGAAAAAACTGAAGAAAGTAGAAAATAACAACATACACTCATGGACCAATTTAGAGGAACGCAAAAAATAATAACTACCTACTTACTAAATAATTTTGAAATTACTTTAGGTGCTGCAATCCAGTAACTTGTCCACGAGTAAATATGACCATAGTGGCACAGAAGTCTATCCAAGTGTATTCCTATTAGTATGTTCATAAGAAAATATTATGAGAACATCTTTTTCAAACACGGAGGTAAAATATTTGCAGTTATACATATACTCAGACTTGTTACATCGTCGAATTTTAAATATTATGTACAATTTAGCACTTCCAAATTGTAACATTGCTAACAGCTTTTGTCAATATCCATTACAAGTCAATTCTTCCTATTTATACTGAATCTTGCTTTAGATTTACTCAAACTGTTATTTTATGATGGCTAAATTGAGGTTTTATTTATGTTGCACGTCAAAAAATCGCAATAATATTATTAGGCAAGTATGGGTCGCGGTTTAAACTTCTTCGTCAGTCTGCCTGCGATCAAGTTTGTAATGTCACATTCGAAACATCACGAGAATCTATAGACCCTACAGTTTATCAATTAAGTAGGTAAAGAGGTTTTTGGCAAAATTTAAATTTTTGGTACCTATTAGGTTTTTATCGCTGACTGTACTTTTCTTTCAGGCAACAATTATAAACACCCCAAACACAATTAGATTGCGATGTTTTATCAAAAAATTCCTATGGCCACCTGCTGTCTCCATCATCAGATCAGCTCCATGGTACCATAATATTGCACAGTCCCCCGACTCACATATGTATTCAAATTTTCGAGAAGTGGGTCAAATTTAACTTGCAAGATTTGACCTTTGTCACAAACATACGTTACATACTCGTACATTGCAAATTCATAAAAAGCTTGTAAAATATTTAATTACATAAACGGGTCTACCGCGATATAATTTCATTGTTTTTACTTTTAATTCCGACGTTTCAGCTGAGTTGCACCAGCTGTGGTCACGGCACGGTAAAAACAATGAAATTATATCGCGGTAGACCCGTTTGTGTAATTAAATATGTGTACAAAACGCGAGAGTTTAAAGTGTTAAGGTTGTAAAATGTCATCAGATACATCCGATGAAGATGAAAGGACAGCAGCGGAGGCTTACAGAACCCTGAAAAGGATTACAATAGTCAAAAAACTTCTAGCAAATATTACATTTAGCTATTAGGCTACTTTGCATGGAGTCACAATGACAATACATCATGACTTTGATATTGCTATTGTGACAGTTTCACAATGGCTAATTCAATTTGCCAGAGCGGATTATGGCATGTCTGTGGTTTTAATTGTACAGTCTAGATCACAATGTATAGTACTACGAGTAGATATAGGTATATCGATGTATCCAACCTTTTCCGATTTAAGTATATGTGCATAAAGAAAACTTATAATAATATAAACATGTAACATCGCCCACACTGTCCATCGGTCTTAACTGCAGGTGGACCTAATGCCTTTTGTAAAGGTGACAGTCCATTTCCAACGACAGCTGCATTACTGTTCATTTTAAAATGGAAATTGACAATAACAGCGACGCGTTCAGTACCGCTAGTGCAGCTGCGGTTAGAAATGAAATGTTACCATAATCATCTGAGACAGTTCAAAGTACTTCGGCAAACTTATCCGTATGAGGAATTTCTTCCAGACTTCCAAAACTTAATTTCTATAATATTAACATCTTTTGTATTTTAACTATGAAAAATTAAGTGAAAATTATTAAGAAAATAGACAAAATAGAAGTTGTGTCGTTAGGCACTTTCTTATTAGGTAGGTAAGAGTTTGTAGATTTTATTTGGTACAATAATTATGTCATGTCATGAGCTTGATTATACAGTGTGTAAATCAAATACGGGCAATAAATTAAACCATATAGGTATAGAATTTATCCGTCTAATCATTAGGAAGGTTTATTACCTATTTTTTTTAATTTACAGAGCAGCAATCCCACTAACCCGGGGTTAACGGTTAACTGCCAACAGGCATTGATAGTTACTTTAAAAAGCTCGTACCCCGTAATTTGTCTGGAATTACATTGCGGGCTGAATTATTAAGTAAGTAAGTAAACATCCTTTATTCCACCATAAAGTTAGAAAAATAAATACAAAAAGCGAAATACAAGCTGAAGACTATTAGGTAACAACAGGCGGTCTTAAAAAAAGCTCGCTTTGTCTGGAACCTTTGGGTAGCAGGAAAGTTAAGTTATTATTTTGTATGTTTAAAATTTTCATTGTATTTCTAAGAAAAAATTATTTCAACATACTTCTTAGCTTATGTTAACCACCGTTTAAATACGCTCGTATTGAATTAACACACTGTATAAAACGAGGAAAAAACTTTTATCTGTACATCTAATTAACCGAATTAAAAACTAAGTTGCTTGCATTAAAATGGCCTTGCAATCTAACTGCAAGGAGATAAAATGTTCAATTTGCAGTAAATCTCTAAAGTCGACAAGGCACATAATAGTTCCAGGTTCACGCGCTAGTAAGATTGTAGCTTTTATTTTAGAACTAGCGACCCGCCCCGGCTTCGCACGGGTTACACAAAACCGTAATAAATTGTACATACAAGGATCGTACAAAAACAAAAATGTAACACCTATATATACGCTTGTTTGAAGCAAATATGTAAACATAAACATTCATTCATTCATACACCTAAACCTTCCTCAAGGATCACTCTAATGATAGGTGAAAATCCCATGAAAATCCTTTTTTAGGGTTCCGTACCTCAAAAGGAAAAAAACGGAACCCTTATAGGATCACTCGTGCGTCTGTCTGTCTGTCTGTCTGTCTGTCTGTCTGTCTGTCTGTCCGTCTGTCCGTCTGTCACAGCCTATTTTCTCCGAAACTACTGGACCGATTAAGTTGAAATTTGCTACACACATGTAAGTTTGTGACCCAAAGACGGACGTGTAACGTAAACAAATGAATTTTAAACATGGGGGCCACTTTTGGGGGGTAAATGAGAAAATCAAAAAATAAAGTTTTTCAAACTATATCGTGTTACATATCAAATAAAAGAGCTCAATGTGAGAATCTCAAATATATCGTTTTTATAATTTTATAATAAACAGTTTAGAAGTAATTCAAGAAAATAGGCAAAAAATGACCATTCCCCCCCCTTTATCTTCGAAACTACTGGGTCTAAAATTTTGAAAAAAATACATAAAATAGGTCTTTTTCTATAGATGACAGGAAAACCTATTAGAAATATGTAGTCAAGCGTGAGTTGGACCAATTACTTAGTTTTTGATCCGGCCCCTACGGCTTTTTTAAAGGCAATTCACTCGCGTTTCACATACAGTAGAATCCGTTTATTATGACTCCACTTATACTGACCAACCGCTTACTATGTCGCTTACTATGACCTAAAAATCCTATTTCTATGAAATTATGGCCGGTTATACTGACACATTCGCTGGTTTTCGTGGCCATCACCACGTTTTTCCCTGCGAGGACGTTTGGTGCGCTCGTGGCGTGTAAGGTATTTTAGTTTTGATTCTCAGTGACAAGTTGATATTTATTACAAATTTAATTAAACTCATTTCTTACAAAAGAATTTGAGATTAATTTGGAAAACATAACAAAAATAACAACTATGTTTTATATGTCCTTCAATGTCATTATAAGCGGATTCTACTGTATATATAAAAAAATAATTGTTAAAAATTTAGTAATGTACGGAACCCTTGGAACGCGAGTCCGACTCGCACTTGGCCGGTTTTTTTATTATGAATGGGCTTACTCATGGCCACAGACTAGGCGTAGACGTGGCCTACGATGGAGCGAGCTCGCCCAGAAGGTGAGGTGCCTGTTCACTCTTGATTTGAAGGTTGCCGGGTTATAAGAACACGGAAATATAGACGCCGGTAAGGAATTCCATTCCTTGGCAGTGCGCATAAAGGTGGCCACTGACGAGCCTTCCAACAGTCCAAATAGCGTGGCTGCAATCCAAAGTCGGTCCGTGAATGTCAAAAACGTACAATGTTTAATATTAGGATGCCGTCCATTTGGATGAATCCATTGTAACGGCATCCATTTGGAAGGCTCGTCAGTGGCCCGCTTAAGGAAAGAAGAAGCAAAGCGCTTCGTGCGAATTGGTGGAATATCTACCAAGTAAGGATGGAAACCAGCCGTGCGTCTAAAAGTCATGGTTGTTTCTAAAAGTCACCGATGGTTTCATTGTTTCAGTAGTTTTTGAGTTTATTGCGGCAAACAGACAGAGACGCCCCCTCCGCATATTGTTTTAAAATGTATAGTAATAAGTGGTAATAAACTTTATACATCAACTCAAGTAGAGGTCTTATCGCTAAAAAGCGATCTCTTCTAGACAACCTTTAGGTAGCGGAAATTAATGTGTATTCCAGGTGCAATAAAAGAAATCCAAATGCAGATTCGTTTAATACTTTCAGATAACTGTTACGGTTTAAAATCACGTGTTGCGCGCGTGTGATTAAAAACACGCGAGTTTAAATCGTAAAGTTAGCTTAGTAATTAGTATGTCTCACGACAGTTTAATTTAAATTTTTCATTTTCATTTATTTCATAACTATTGTATTGTCATGTACATTAGATGTTACATTATATATAGTCAGATCATGACACCCTGTTAGGGCACACAATAGTATCATTATTCTATTCTATTCTAGGCTAGTCTATAAGGCAACATAATAACATTAATAACATTTACTTATTAGTAACAAATTAAATTAAAAATAAATGACGTCAAAGCTTAAAACTAAGTCTAAGTAAGTATATAACGTCAACAATATATTGATCAATGGTTATTTGTAATAATGTGTCAATTTATTAATGTTTTAATTCTATCATTGATCAATTATTGTAAGTACACGTTAAACTCATTTAAGTAATAATGGCGATCTGGACCAAATCATTTATCTGTAGGTTTTTAAGTTTTATTAAGTTTTTTTTTATTTCTTTATTTGTTTTTATCAATAAATTTCAGTAATGACCTCAAAATAAATGTTAGTTGGTAATGCAATATTGATTATTGGCCACTATTGTACACGAGAGTAAAGTTAAGGGCAGAACATACATTTAGAGTTTTTGCCGTGGAAAAGTTATTGTAACTATGTAACTTATCCTCGGGTAAGTTTTCTCATCGGCGCATTAGTGAGATGACAATACACTCACAAGAAAAATAAGAAAAGTACAAAGGGAAAATCATATTCAGTTTTAGTTTACGAACGTGTTGTAAAGATAAGGAAAACGTGAAAGAGTAAAGGCTCCATTTGACAAGCTGGGCTTATGGCCAATGTATCTCTGTTTAAAAAAATATAGCATTTTGCGTTTTATTCACTTGTAATAGGGCAATATTTTTAGATATACCGAGTGTGGCCTGTAACACGAGCAAATAATTAAAACATAGATTGCACTCCTCAAATTGTGACACTTTTGTTCAGCAACTTCTAAAAATTATGAAGTATTTAAACTCCCTATTTTTCATACAAAATAAATATTATCTTCAATGGACGCCATCGCCACACCATGTCATTGTGATTGACGTTGCTTGTCACGCCTTAAACATAACAAAATTCGCAATAGATTGCGTCTTAGAATAAAATTTAAAGTGTATTAAAAATCAAACCACAAGTTATTTTTAAAAGTCGCTGAACAAATGTTGGTCAGTGTGAGGAGTACAGCCTACAGTTTAATTTTTTGCTCATATTACAGGCCACACCCGGTATATGATTCCTTATTTTATCCCTTCCTCCTTAAGTCGTTCCCTCACTGCTGAGGATCGTGGCTTCGACGGAATCGTTGCAATAGGCTCCTGGAGTTACCATAGTTACCAGTAGAATTAGACACTGTGTTAACGGTTTAACTACTTAACCCCGGGTTAGTGGGATGGTGCAAGGGGTGTTTTATGGAAAAAGAGGTTCTTTACGAGTATAACTGCGAAGAATTATTGCAAAATAATGTGCTAGTTAGAATTAGGATTCAAATGAAGATTTAATTGCAATGCGAGAGCAAATAGCCACAGAAAATCTTGTATAAACAGCAACACTCTTAACTGTCCAATGATGGACCTTATGCCTTTCGTAATGAGGTTTACCAATGGACAGTAAAGTGGGCGATGGTACTTTTACTACCCTCATGAATAATTATTAGACGCGGGAACGGAAGAAAGTACTCAAGTACCTATTTACATAGATAAGGACCCGATGGAAAACCCGCTACGAATCCTTTTATCCCGATAGTGAATAAATCCTTGGTAAGAGTATTAACATGAATATGGAGGCCGAATAGATACTTATTTGTTGTGGAAAGCAATAGAAATTGCGGATAATGCAAACAAACCAAATAAAGAAACCTTCGTGTTACCACAGAATAAATAATAGTACTAGGTACAGAAGACTCACTCTCTAACAAAACGCGTCTGTTACGATCAGCACAGATATAGCCACTAGGTGGCGACACTGGCGACAGCGCCACGCGCGGCTTATGGCTTTCCCCAAAATTGGGGTGGAACGGATGTACTTTTAGCTACCTGTAGCAAAGCGACGAAATCGCGAAGTGAGCCACGCCTGGTGTTACTTCGAAAACTTCTCACGTTTTTTAAGGGTTACCGTGACATTATCACTAGAGTATTTTTCGCTCTTTGTTTTTTCCTACGGTTATATAAAGTGTCATTCTACGGAACTTGCTAACTATGTAAACAAACCGCCTTATTAAAATTGTCTCTGAAATTGAATTATGAATTTACTAGTGACTTTTGTTTACATAGCAAGTTCCATAGAACGAGGCTTCACTGTATAAGTAGTATGTACATTTAATGTACAGTCGCCATCAGATATATCGGAGCGGCCAAGGTGCTCACAAATATCTGAGCACGCCTCTATTGTCAAGGCGTTAGAGCGCGTGTTCAGATATTGTGAACACCTTGGCCGCTCCGATATATCTGATGGCGACTGTACATTGTACCATATAATTACCTCCTCTAAAGAGACTTTAACCAAGCGCCTGCAAGAAACGATAACCATAATAAATGACGTTTACACCAAGTTTCAAATTTTACCTAACGATGTATACAGAGGGCCATGTTCACAAACTTAATTAATATTTAAATTAACACCTTGGCGGTAGATGGCGGTAGGTTTTTTCCTTTGAGGAAGTTTTAATGAAATGCATCTCGTAGAACGGCCCTTTTCAAGGGTATCTCCGGTTCTTCTTTTGTGCAACAATGATTAAATAAATAATTAAATAATGAGCAAAAAACAAACGCATATTCTCAAGACGACTTGGCCATTTTAAAGTTTAGGTAGGTAACTATTTTTAGTTTTTATTCATTTTTAACGTCATATTATTCGACTGTCTAGTGGCTCTAATTGTCGGTCAAATACCGGGTGTGGCTAGAGATGGGTAACTACCCGGGTAAATACCCGAGAGCGGGTATTTACCCGGTAAATACCCGATATTTACCTACCCGCGGGTAAATACGCGGGTATTTTCGTTTTTCTTCTAAATTTGATGTGTTTAATGGTATGTGAGTATAAATAAGATTAATTTAAGTATTTTTTTATAATGTTACATAAAATGTATGTTCAAACTAATTACGAAAAGGTTGCTATGAGGTGAAGTTCGATTTTAACATATCAGTCCATTTATGAAAATCGTATAAAATCATTCCCTGGCTTCCGGAAATGTTTTAAAATGCTTTCAATATACATTAGAAAGATGAAAATAAAGAATACTTATGAATGATAATAAAAAAAAAATGTGCAGTATCCCAACTTGTGAAGCTTATAAGTCAAACACAGTTAGTTTTAGGACAAAAATGTATATAATCTTTTTTGTAGAAAATTATGTCTACTTTAGTTTGTACATACAACACTTTTCGATATTAATGACAGATTCCAAGAAATATGAAAAAGTTCACTTTTGCCCCCCTCCCCCCAACCACACCCCCGCCAACTGAAGTTGGAATGTGTATTATCAACGTATAAGTACGATAATTTACTCAAGTCTAAAACAAATACTCTTATGACGGTTTTTTTTTAATATTCATCAATATTGTACTAAAAATTCCTTAGTTACAACTGCAACTGCAACTAAACCATTTCATTTTAAATGACACACAATAATTACAACCATTAACTCGGTTTATATCTCCACTTTAACACAAATCGACATGTGCAACAAGAAATGAATCTACCCGTCCATTTGGGTAGATACGGGTAAATACCGGGTAGATGGGTATTTACCGGGTATTTACCTGGGTGGGTAAATTGGGTAAATACCCGCGACCCATCTCTGGGTGTGGCCTGTAATATGAGCAAAAAATTTAACTGTAGGCTGTTCTCTCATACTGATCAACATTTGTTCAGCGACTTTTGAAAATAACTTTTACTTTGATTTTTAATACACTTTAAAGGTTACTCAAAAACGCAATATATTGCGAATTTTGACATGTTTACCTAAGGCTTGACAAGCAACGTCGATCACAATGATATGGCGTGGCGATGGCGTCTATTGAAGATAATATTTATTTTGTATGAAAAATAGGAAGTCTAAATACTTCATAACTTTTAAATGTTGTTGAACAAAAGTGTCACCGTTTGAGGAGTACAATCTATGTTTTAATTATTTGCTCATGTTACAGGCCACACCCGGTATAAAATTAAAGGTCGTGTATCCGGTTCTCTTAGGACGTTTCTAGACTAATGTAAACGAGGTAAATGCAACCAAAAGTTGTATATAAATACCTACATAGATATATAGGTAGGTGTTCGCAACAGGAGGCTGGCGGCTCAATTCGGAAAATGAAATAGATTTCTACTAGACTTCAACAAGTTACGATATGGATAATTTAAAGATATTTGTAAGATAGATATGTCAAATTTGACGTTTCCGCGATTCTGGAGGTCCTCTTGAACGATTTCGACAAGTTATGACTTAGATATCCAAGTCACATCTAGTCGATATCTAATGTAGATCTAGTTGTTCTCTAAATCGTCTCTAGATCTTGTGATCTCGAAATCTGAATAGGCCTGTGGGTGAATTCACACATAGGGTAGAGCAGGGAAACTTGTTGTACCTCGGACATTATGTCCTATTCTCATTTTAATATAAAAAATGAAACGCTTTAGAATTGCTCTAAACTCGGATATCACAAGATACTTCATTATAAAATGTAATGAATGGTCCATATATTTTAACATTCATTGCCACTAAGTGCTACAGGTTACGCTCGTAGCGCGTAGCTAAGTCTTCGCCGTATGGAGCGTGTAGTCGCTACAAACAGTGTACCCGACAGACGGGTTCTTGGATTCTCGTGTATCTCGCTCGTACACACACATATATTTAGGTACGTGCTGACGTTAATATCATATCTAAATAAGATTTTTAAAACTTTGATAAAACATCTCCTGCTCTGTTATTACTTCACCGGATAACCTTTCATTTCATTCCACAAAGCGTATGTATTTGTGTATACATGAGGGCCTAATACGTAGGTATACATTGTGTCGTTGTTGTATAGCGCATGTATTTGTGTGTATTAGGCGTTCAGGAAGGCTGGTATTCGGCAATATGTTCCATTATCTGGAGCGTAACTTAGCCCTGACACAGCTTAAAACAGAGTGGTCATTACTATATAAACGCTCTAGATATAAACTTAGTAAGCTGCATTGCCCTACATACTTGATATATTTTATCAACATAATAAGTGTAACAGAATAAGGGCAAAAAAAAGTTTTTGAACCATCACCCTACCCAAGCCACCAAGCACAAAAGCCATTACATTTACCGCGTTACCTATGAGTTCCATGTTATAACTTGTTTTAAATTTTTTAATAAATGTTAAACCTGTAGGAGCACACTGACTAACAGTCCGCCGGACGGTATCGGACGGTATCTGAACAACTGACAGGCCGATACCGTCCGGCGGACTGTTAATCAGTGGGCCCCTTAAACACAACTGTTCTGCATTTCGACTAAATGCACGGTAGTTGTGTCTAATACTTAGTCATACATTAGACATGAAGATAAGAGTGGCTATGTATAATTTAATACATATGTATTATCATCATATATCTGGAGCGTAATTCACTCTACACACAGCTTAGAACAAAGGGGCTATTATAAAATGAACGCCTATTTTTTTAAACTATTGTGTGACAGTACGAATTACTTTAATTGACTGCAAATAACCAACACTGTATTTGTATTAATTTTATTTACGAGCGTAATGTTTTTCTATTCATGGTGATTGCTGGGGTGTAGGTGTAACTCAAATTTACACAGCTGCTTATCTCTATGCAAGCGATATGCGCTGCAACTTGCAAGTAATACCTATATCAACTGGTTTGAAATTGTCGAGTATCGCTCCAGTATAATTTAGGTACGATAATGGATATATGTTAATTAATGAGAAGGAAAAAAAGTGGTTTTCCTTGTAATTCAACTAAGTATGCACGAAAACCTTGAATCCTTGAGTAAGGCCATTGCTATTTTCTCTGGAAATCCATACTTAAAATTATAAATACGAAAGTGCATCTGTCTGTCTGATACCTCTTCACGCTTGAACCGCTGAACCGATTTAGTTAAAATTTGGTATGGAGATAATTTTAGTCCCTAGGATAGAGATAGGTTAGTTTTTACGTCGGAAACACAAATAATACATCCTCCAGACTGAGCACAGTCGCGCTACCCCCTCTGCCACGCATACGGTAATTTTACTCCATGTTCGAGTCGAAAGTGTCTTTGTGTGACTTCCGTGTCTTTGAACGGACCAATCACGGCACGGGACTTCGCTCACCTCGTCCCGCGCACCCCTGCATTTTTGGCATCATCGGTTGCATGAAATAATTGCTCTAAACTCGGTCTAGAAGAATCCTAGTCTATGCGCTGTACTTACTCTAGCTGCTATTACTTATTCCACGCTAACGAAGTCGCGGGCAAAAGCTAGTATTTTGAATAAATCCTAATCTCTCATTTTTGTGTTTAACAAGGAAACCGCCTCCTAGTCACTACCGACCCTGCATACGAATGAATATTTTTCGACCAGTGATAAAAACTGAACTTTCTGTATGTACTTAGTTTGGTCACAGTCCGGGATAAGTGGGCGTAACGATAACGGCAGGTGGGATTCCGGTGATTTGCCGGATAACAAGGGACACGCGGAGGAAGGGACGTTTTGATACAAGTATACATACCATAGGTATATGTATACCTAGTAGGTACATATACAGAAATAAAAACAACATTGTATAGGTACGGTCAGCCAAGAAAGTGGTCTAAAGTGTTCGGCTATTTTCAGAATATGTAATCTGTTTACATTAGCTGAATGTGAGAACCCCCAGTGTAATCTTCTTTCGATAGCGTGGCGGACGTACGCGTTTGCGTTAAGTCTCATTTTGTATGGGTTTTGAACAGCGCGCCAAGCGGGACGTTTAGGAAAAAGCAAAATCCCGTATGTACAGTCATCAGCAATAGTATCTTACACAACTAGGGCCGCAAAAATATATGACGCGCTCTTATTGCGCTCCAAATAAGAACGTGTCACATATATTTGCGGCCCTAGTTGTGTAAGATACTATTGCTGATGACTGTACAAAATAAGATTTAACGCAAACACGTACGTCACATCACGCTATCAAACGAAATTTAAACTTAATTAGAGAATATAACCAAACGGAGTGGTCATTAACAGGCGTTCCCCTCTGTCGAAAATAGGCGGCCAATGGTCAACCACATGTCAAGCACATGTATGGACTGACGTTTATCTGACATGGCTATGTTTACGTTACGTATATTACATTTGATGTGCCCCTCCCCCGCAAAAAACGGCAGACTATTTTGTACCGAAAATTATAGACATGGCGTCTCCGTTGGTTATATTCTCTAAGAGGGGTACTGTTTACCAATGTCAATGAATCATTTTAGACTTTTACTGCACATAAAAGAACCTTAACATAACTCATTAATGTCGAGAGCAAGAGGCCTATTCGAACTTTCAAAAACCTTACTTTACTTTTATTTATGATTTATAAACTGACAGGACATCAGTATAGGTTGGTGTCTCGCAGGTCCTACCTACAATAAGGGCCACCCCACACTAGCGTCCTCCGAGCATCGGCGTCTAGTCAACTCTATAGCTGCTGCTCGACACAACGTTGCCGCAACTGCGCAGGGACGCCATTTTCCATTAGAGCCGACGCTCAAAAGATTGTAGTGTGGGGTAGACCTAATCCTCACAGACACTTCATAATCAATAGTGTGATAAAAACTTGGTATTTATTACTTGCCCAGACCACATAGTATCCGCCCAATGTGTCAATGAATTTAAGAATAAGTTAGATAAACACGACAAATTCTGCTCAACACTGAAAACTTTGTTAAGATACGATACAGGCATTACCAGTCATTGCAACTGCCTGCCCTGCTTTACAGATAATAAATAAATACGTTTTATGTTTTACCGTTTACGTGGACGATGGAAACTAGGGAATGCAAATCGGTTATTTTTTGTATGGAAATAACCGCGGTTTCGGTTAATAACCGATTATTTCCATACAAAAAATAACCGAAAGTAACCGATTTGCATTCCCTAATGGAAACGCGAACGTAAAACGGCGCGGAAGAAATAAACTGTTGATGCCAAAAACAAATCTTAAGACATACAATGCCTAAAAAGTGTTCCTTTTTTTACAAAAACCTACCTATTCGCTTTTCTCAGGCTACATTTTAGGCATCTTAATATTGCACGTTGTCAATAACATACATCAATATCAGATTATCAAAGCTCAAATCCGCCTCCAGGTTAGCACATTAGCACGGTTAATACCTCGCCGCGCTAACACACATTAATTTCGAGAGTAGCACATATACTGGAGTCAGTTACGGATCGCTGCCATATATGACCCAAATTTTTTTTATTAAGCTATGAGCTTCATCACATATGATCTCTGAGTAATTCTAAGCATTTCTAGCCTCGGAGGCGATAAGAAGCGTGCGTCTAGTCGAGGAGGGCGGAGTACAAAGATGGCCGCCACCCGTCATCATTCAAAAAAATCTGTTCTGGTCTTGGTGGCTACTAGGGCAAGTTTGGTATCATTTTCGTATAAACCGAAAACGTAGAATTCATTGCTGATATTTGTTTTTTTCAGTTTCATAGTAATTTTGCAAGAAAAACGTAAAAAGATAAAAATTTGGGATAGAGGTTTTTGCTTTGAGAGCTAATAACTTTTGTATAGTGGCCAAAAATACCATATAAAAAATACTATAATAAAGCGTAATTCATGCAGATTCTAAACATATACACGTTGAGTAATATCCTGCTGCAAAAAGATGGTGAAAAAATTATTAAATGACCGCAGCGCGGGTAGTTGGACTTTCGTTTATCTTGCGGACCGTCGTTTATCTTACAAAATGATCGAGTACGTGTATCTACGTAGGTATGCTTACTTTGCTAGATTTTATGATGACGAATAAAATGCTTTCTGTATATTTAATGTCCGCAGTTTCCAGTACACAGACATAATTCTGGTATAGGTTAAAAAATACACACAGGTATCCCCATGTCTAAAGAGGAGGGCGACTCGCTTAACAAATAAGATCATGTACAACCGCAATTTCAGGTTGGGTTAGGTTAGGTTCGTTAGTTACCTTTTATCCCTCAGAGCAGAAAATAGAAGCCCCGCGAGGCGGGGCTTCGTTGGTTTGTCACCAAGTCATACTTGCATAACCTATATTAGTATGACAAATATACATAGCTGTTATGATTTCTAAATGTAAGCTCTCCGCATAATAGGTAGTTATTTGTTTTACAAGGGGGCAAAGTTGTTGTTTAACCGCTCGTGCTAATATTGATACCCGATCAAGCGAAAGATTTCAAAATTGAACCACGAGCGTAGTGAGTGGTTCGAAAAATGGAATCTTGAGCGTTGTAAGGGTTTCAAAGAACGAGGGTTAAACAAAATTTGCCGCCGAGTGAAACAGAATTTTTCACCACACCAACCTGAAGCAAATATTAAATGTAAAATATCAAACAAAATCAAACCAAATCAAATCCAAATGAATGTTATGTGCAGGTTGAAGTTATTTATTAAAAACAAGTAAGTACCTATAAAATTACTTAAAGTGAGTTATAGCATGAAAATTATCGTGAAAATAAATATTTTGCCTCTTCCTAAGTAGTACAATTTCTCTCATAAATAGTGTTTTAATATCATCAGCAAAAATAAGAGCGCTATTTTATTATAATAATTTAATTTATAATAGTTATTTCTCGGACCCAATTTTGGACCCGGGTATATCCTTAAACTACGTTCAAAAGAGAGGTATGGGCACTGTGAATGTCATCTCGCTTTGTGTGGTAGGGCACAGCACAGCGGATGTCATTCCAGATCTATCCGAGCAGAGCCTAACTGGGGAAGTACGTACTTTCCTCCACCTTACAGAAAACACCGGTCAAATAACACTAGGCCCCACTCAAATCGTTGCAAGTGCATTAAAATTAAAGTGCATAAAATTATGTCTGTATGATGAATTGATGAATTATGTCTGGATGAAAGTATTTTATTCGTCATCATAAAATCTAGCAAAGTAAGCATACCTACGTAGATACACGTACTCGATCATTTTGTAAGATAAACGACGGTCCGCAAGATAAACGAAAGTCCAACTACCCGCGCTGCGGTCATTTAATAATTTTTTCACCATCTTTTTGCAGCAGGATATTACTCAACGTGTATATGTTTAGAATCTGCATGAATTACGCTTTATTATAGTATTTTTTATATGGTATTTTTGGCCACTATACAAAAGTTATTAGCTCTCAAAGCAAAAACCTCCATCCTAAATTTTCATCTTTTTACGTTTTTCTTGTAAAATTACTATGAAGCTGAAAAAAACAAATATCAGCAATTAATTCTACGTGTCCGTTTTATACGAAAATAATACCAAACTTGCCCTAGTAGCCACCAGGACCAGAACAGATTTTTTTGAATGATGACGGGTGGCGGCCATTTTTGTACCCCCCCACCCCTTATTGCTTCCCAGGCTTGAAATGCTTAGAATTACTCAAAGATCATATGTGATGAAGCTCATAGCTTAATAAAAATTTTTTGGGTCAACTTCATAACTGACTCCGCTAATATTTACGATTCCAACTCAATATACGAGTCGATATGGGTCGTTAAAGTGGAAAGGTAGTAAATTCAGCCCCCAACCATCGTTACAACCGTACATTTAAGGGTTTAGACGATGCGAGAACTCGCATGCGAGTTTTATTTCATTGCGGTTTTTGATCGGTCGGTTGAATTCGACGTATCCAACAGTCCGCAATGTAACTAAAATCGCATGCGAGTTCGCGCGCCGTCTTACGCTACGTCTTACGTAGGCGAACAACGCGCGAACGCGGCGCGGCGCGGCGCGGCGAAATCAATCCTTTGATGCCCATAGAAGTGTCCTACGTAAGCGATCTCGTTGCGAACGCGGTGCGGCGCGATTTGCACGCGAATGTCAGGCGGCGCGGCGCGGCGCGGCGCGGCGGCGGCCGCTTTCGCCGCGCCGCGCCGCGCCGCGTTCGCGCGTTGTTCGCCTACGTAAGACGTAGCGTTAATCAGCCCTTACAAAGACGGCGCGTGAACTCGCATGCGATTTTAGTTACATTTGTGGACCATTGATGTTACACCAATTCAGCCGACCAATCAAATAACGCACTGTAATGAAACCCGCATACGAGTTATCGCACCGTCTAAATGAGGCCTTAATCTCTTGCAATTATACACTAAGAGCTAGATTCAAATACACTGAGAGAAAAATCATCACCAGGAATTAAAAAACAGTTCTGTACTGGGGGAAAAAATGAAGTTTTAGTAATAATTATGGACGTTTCACTATTTCTGTAAAGTTTATTTATTTCTACAAACAGCTCAGTAATCCCAAATATAATTTCAACAAACAGATAATAGAAATTGCAAGAACTAATAGAAATTACAAAAGTCAATTTGTTCCTATTAGTTAACTCTCCTTGTCCCCGGATTAAGTTTATTTTTGTAATTCTAAGTGTATTTTTGTTGTACTTTTCTCTCAGTGTAAGTCCGATCCGTAAAAAGGGTGGATTTTTTTCGACTGTGAATGTATGAGGATTTTAAGGGGGAAATTTAAGGGGCGGGCGGGAAAATCGGCATCATTTTGAGCAACACTACAAGGATTAGAACTCAAACAGCGGTCTTATAATTATGCTTACGATATGCACAGATCTAGAGATCCTGGTCTAGACGATGCACGATGAATCACGGTGTACAAATAGATCATGTGATCTACGAATGACTGGATATCTCACATTACTTAGTAACCTACTACACTTATATATAAGTTTTATGTATACTTAGAAACGTAAAGACGATAAACCTTTTTACATTAGTTCTTTACATTCTTATGCTTACGTGAGTTAGTTAATCTGTAGGAATTATCACAAAGTAATAAGGGGAGATAATTAACTACGTGTTTTATTGTTTCTGTCCTATTGTGTCCACAGATCTACAATGTAAAATATTTCCTGTCAAATCATTGAGATATTATTACTATAGAGAAGCCATAACAATGAAATTGCGAAAAATGCTCGAGTGGAGACCACGGACTAGCAAGCGCAGCGTAGGACGTCCACCCACAAGGTGGACAGACGACCTTGTTAAGGTCGCTGGAAGACGCTGGATGCGAGTCGCTTCCAACCGGCATATATGGAGGTCCAAGGGGGAGGTCTATGTTTAGCAGTGGACGTCTTATGGCTGAGATGATGAACAATGAAATTATCGCAATCGCAACCTATTTCAGATAATATGGACCTTATTGTACGGTAGGTATCTTTAAAAGTAAAACGTCATTCTAAATTAGTGCAGCAAAACTATAGTCGAATAAAAACATAGATTAAACATGAATCATCGACTTAATTGTGTAAATACCTAATCCTAAACTGTTTACAAACACTTACTAAGAAAGTTATCATAATGTAAACAGATTCTAAGAAACATTCGTAAACAAATCCGTTGATAAATGACGTCATCAAACAGTCATTAACATGAAACGTCGGGAGGGGGAATAAACATGTCCCGGCGGTGACGGGGAATAAATCGGCCATCTTTGAATTTGAAGAGTAATTCTCCCTGGCACTAGGTAGGTACTGTAAACGTGATCAACATTGCCTATCTTGCCCAACATTGCCTGACTTGAAAAAAACCGGACAAATGCGAGTCAGACTCGCCCACCGAGGGTTCCGTACTTTTTAGGGTTCCGTACCCAAAGGGTAAAAGGGCATTTTCACTTAATTGAACACCTTTAACGGCCGGTTAACAATCGTTACAAAACTGACGGTCAATGTCAAATCCCATGCATTTTGTCAGGAATGTAACGGTTAGACGTTACTGAAACACGACTTAAGTCGCGCTTAACTAGTACAAGTTAAATGAAAATGTCCAAAAACGGGACCCTATTACTAATACTCCACTGTCCGTCTGTCTGTCACCAGGCTGTATCTCATGGACCGTAACAGATACAGAGAGATAAGTAGTGCAAAGTAGAAATAAAGGTTAGTATCGCCAGATCACGCTGATTGGAGAGCCAAAGCTTCTTCAGATTAGCCTTGAGTGACGCCACGACCGGGACCGTCTGAGCGACATGGGCATCTCGATCCACAACTTCACAGCGCGCACCGTGAAAGAATTTGCATACGTTAGCGTCGGTGCACTGCCTTTTTGCCGAATTATGTTTCGTTTAGCAACCAACTTTTCGCCGAAATTTTATCTCGCAAACCAATTCTTGGCATAATTTTACTTCGTGATTTTTTTATATCGCTACATTTTTATATTGCAAAAATTTATTACGTCAAATTTTATGTGGTAAATACTTGTGTAGCAAATGATTTGCTAAGGTAAGTAGGTAACATATTGTCAAATTTTATGTGGTGAATAAAAACAAAACAAAACTACTCCCAGAGATTAGGGATGTATTTTTATGACCCTAAAAACGACACTGGTTCCAGAGATCTTAGGTAGGTTAGGGTTATTTTTTATGACCCTAAAAACGAAACTACTCCCAGAGATAGGTAGGTTAGGTTTTTTTTTGATGACATTAAAAACGAAACTGCTCCCAGAGATAGGTTGGTTATGGTTATATATATAATCAAACCAAGGTATACCAATCAATAAAGGGTCTAGCAGGCTAAGCGAACAAGAAGTGCCCCCAACGACGGATTTGGTCATTCTTTCAGGTGGTGTACTGGCAGGTCCTAAGAACTCTCTATGCTTAATATCAGTCCTCGATCTTCTTTTGTTTTCGAGTTATTCAGCATAATGTAAAATCATCAGTGTATCATTGAAAGTGTCATATTTTGTAAACCGTTCAAGTTAGATTAACCAAACAAAATTATATTTGACAACAATAAAATAGACTACAAAATGAATATGTTTAACCTGCATCATGTCCTTATACTTCATTATAAAAAAAAAAAATTTTTTTCTCGTTATTTTTTATACTATTCGCGGAGGTACACCTACAAAAAAAATATGCATGAGTAGCCACTAATACCCACTATATACACATATAAAAATATTTGCATAAATCTTCGTGCGTCATGTCAAAAAAAAACATTATCGAACAAGGATCTCGGAAACGGCTCTAACGATTTCGATGAAATTTGCTATATGGATGTTTTCGGGGGCGATAAATTGATTTAGCTAGGTCTTATCTCTGGGAAAACGCGCATTTTTGAGTTTTTTTATGTTTAGAGCCGTTTCCGAGATCCTTGTTCGATAATGTTTTTTTTTTGACATGACGCACGAAGATTTATGCAAATATTTTTATATGTGTATATACTGGGTATTAGTGGCTACTCATGCATATTTTTTTTGTAGGTGTACCTCCGCGAATAGGATAAAAAATAATGAGAAGAAAAATAAAATGCTTTATTTTATAATGAAGTATAAGAACATGATGCAAGTTAAACATATTCATTTTGTAGTCTATTTTATTGTTGTCAAATATAATTTTGTTTGGTTAATCTAACTTGAACGGTTTACAAAATATGACACTTTCAATGATACACTGATGATTTTACATTATCCTGAATAACTCGAAAACAAAAGAAGATCGAGGACTGATATTAAGCATAGAGAGTTCTTAGGACCTGCCAGTACACCACCTGAAAGAATGACCAAATCCGTCGTTGGGGGCACTTCTTGTTCGCTTAGCCTGCTACTCCTGCTAGACCCTTTGACGAAAACATAATTGACATCTTAAAAAAATCCCAAGTAATAATTTCTCTAACAATAATTTATCAAATCATTAGTTGGGAAATGATATCAATGCGAAACGTTGAGTTGGGTAATAATAATTTGACCAAATAAAAATATGGGATACGTAGTTCGGGGAGTTAAGGATTTGGTAAATAATTTTCGTCGAAACATTAGTAAACCGTTCGCGTCTTATTAGGTGGAATAGTAAGCGCGAGGTAGGATGACACCTGTCATTTCAATACAATTAAACACATATTTTACAATACTCTTTTGTGCCGTGCATAACTCGGCTAAGAGTGTGACGAACCGGCGACAGCGGCGGGAAAAACTCGCCATTCATACAGGTCACGTATTAACGTCTTCATAAAAAAACCGTAATCGCTCAACAGCCACAGTTTACCATACAACCGTGATATTAGACGATTCGAATCGTTTGTATGACGAATTATTATTTCTCTCGCGTTGTCGGTTTGTGATAATTTACCCAGAAATTTAGCGATTTCTGTATATAGGTACGTATGTTAAAACAGAAGGAGTATAGTAGGTATATGTTTAGATTAGATTAAATACAATTTTTCCTTATTGTACGTTTTAGAGGAACATAAAAAAAAATTGTTATGAGTTTATGCAATTGCTTGATTATTCCTATGTTCGTAACATAGATAGGTATGGTTTTAGTTCTAATGAATAATAAGGGTTCAAAATAAGTATTTACAGTACATATGGTCCTATCGCCACTAGTTTCGAATTTTCTGTTTTCCGCACTTGTATCGTAAATAACTATTTCGATACTAACTCAAGTGTATGTGTCATATAAAATACAAAATAGTGTTACAAAACAGGTGCATCCAAAGGTGCAAAAGTGTTTTAACCATTATAGTGTTTAGTTTTTAGTAGAATTAGAGTTCTGCGAAGTCTGGAACGATTTTGACGGCACATGCAGTGCAAGTGTTAATATTCAACGTCAAACTTCTGTTAAATTATGACGTATAAATAGCTCGTTGCAGACTTCTCTTGGTCTAACTCTAAACATGTTCTACTAAGAAAAATACCGGTCAAGTGCGAGTCGGACTCGCGTTCCAAGGGTTCCGTGCACTATTTTTAACAATGTATTTTTTTTATATGTGAAACGTGAGTGAATTTCCTTTCAAAAACTAAGTAATTAGTCCGACTCACGCTTAACTGCATATTTCTAATAGGTTTTCCTGTCATCTATAGGTGAAGAACTGTATTATTTCAACTTAATTGGTCCAGTAATTTTGGAGAAAATGGGCTGTGACAGACAGACAGACAGACGCACTAGTGATCCTACAAGGGTTTCGTTTTTTCCTTTTGACGTACGGAATCGTAATAAAAACACTATAAAGGCTATGAAATAAAACTATTGAAACGGATTAAACGTCGGGATGTAGTATGAATTCAATATACGGTATATAATCGGTTTCAATAATTTTATTCCATGAGTGACTAATCGGGGTAAGCGAAGACAATTTTTCATTTATACGTCATAATTCCATAGAAGTTTGACGTTTAAAATAACACTTTCACTGCGTGGGCTATCAAATCCGCTGCAGACTATTCTTGGTCTGACTCTACTATAAAATACCTAAAGGCTAAAATGCTAAATGTTACATCTGTCAACACCTTGTTATTATGCAGAGCATAAATTACGCTAAGGCTAAAAGATTCACGCAAATATAATACATATTATGCTTTACTGTATTAGGTATACCTCATGATAATTAGTTAGTTAATAGCCAGTACTTAGGTAGGTACTCTACCAGCTGTATGGTAGAGAATTGTTTATTCAACTTAGGCAATGTTTGGTATAATAGGCAAAGATGAGCAAGTACCTATATGGTGTCTGAACATGCATAGTATGAATGACAGGTCTTTAATGTAACCTGCGTTTAAATGCCTCCGTTGGGACCGTAAAAGGCAAGATTGATTTCATGATGCGGTGGCTGTAATGTAGTCGTTAAGTTGTAGAGTTTTTAGCGCTTTGTGTAGGTAACATGTTTAATAAATTTTTCACCTCAGCAGCTCGACCAAGGGTACTTTGCTTCTTAAAAACAGTGAGCAAAATGCGATTTTGCTCATTGAGTCATTTTGTCTCACGCAGTGAGCAAAATCGCATTTTGCTCACTTAGTGAGACAGTATGAGTGAGTAAAATCGCATTTTGCTCACTGAGTGAGACAAAATGTCATTCAAGTGACTTTTATAGTCAGATGTCATTTTAACATGCGGGGTCTAATACAAGTTCGATATACTTGGGTTCTATTATCTCTGTCCCTCTAGGTATGTTCTCACTGCTTAGGGTGAAAAATTTTGTGTACTACACGAGATCAAAGTTATTTACATCTCGTGCGCTTTTGAATCCCTTACTACGCTCAAGATTCTAAATTATAAATTAGATATAGAATCTTTCGCTTGCACGGGACTCAAAGTAAGCACTCGAAGAAATATCAAACTTTGATCTCTTGTTGTACAAATAACTATTTACAGTACCGTTGCGGGAAGCAGTGCAGAGCCCGCATGGTTTGTTCAGTCACAAGAAAAGATGCGACTCTCGGAATACACAGCAGCTGTAATAAACATCTGAAGAAGATGTAAAGGCCAATGATGATGACAGTACATATATGGTCCTCTTTTCCGCATGTGTATCGTAAATAACTATTAAATGTTTTTTATCGAGTAAAAACAATTTCTCAATCCAGTTTTCACAGGGAAAATAGGTTTCAGCATAAAGTTGTCACGAAAATTAATATTTTATTAATAAGTAGAAATTGGCCGGTTTTTTTTTTGTAAATAATCGTACTTTTGACTGATATTCTTGCGGAATATTTCCCGTCAAAGCATGTTTGAGTGTTTGTTTACAATATTCGAACGTAACATTCAGTTTTATAATCATATTCATAGGTAAATTCCTAGTCTGACATCTTGGTTATTTTTTATTATTTAATGTTTCGATGATCATCTAGATTGTAGACTGTCTAGTATAGACGGTAAATATTTATTTAATATTTGGTTTTTGAATTTATACTAGTAGGATTTAAATTCTAAAAACTCACAGTTTTATCCAAAAGCCAGCTAGCCGGAAAGATCAGCGGAATGTAAGTAATCATGTAGATCATGGACGTCCAATACACGGTGATGCTGGAAACCTCATAATACTTCACCACCGCGTCCTGTATTATACTATACTGTATCCATTGAAAAGCATTGGAAGCCGAATAGAACACAAATATACCCAACATAAGATATCTAGTAGGGGATACTTTGTATTCAACTTTTTTCGAGGGGGATTCTAAATTCGCCCCTTTCTCGTTTACGCCATCCATAACGCTCCCGCATACATCCATCTTAGTTTCACTCATTATTGTCGTATTTTGGCACCTTAGTTACAATTTTATTGTCGCTTTATAAGCCTAATAATTTAAATAAATAGATTTATTGTCGGTTCGCGCGTTTTTTGTTTTCAACGCGACGCGTGTCCAGCGCGGCGGTCGGCCGACGACTGATCTGTTTTCCTTTGCTCACCGGGATTTCCTCGCACGCTTCAATAATATGTATACACGTGTTTCCTTATTACAACGTGTTAAGTTTCATGTTTGGTAAAATATTTGTGTTAACCGCGCGATTAAATCGCAAACCTTTTGTGAATGGTAAGTTTCCAAGTTAAACCACAATGACGTTGATATAAATATTATAGCGTGATTGTAGTAGGTAGATTACAGTCGCACAGACGGAGACAAGTCTGCAACGATTGTGATAGCACACGTAGTGCAAGTGTTATTTTGAACGTCAAACTTCTGCGAAATTATGACGTATATAGTGAATAGAATCAGGCGTTAAGTACTTTGCGGAAATCCATATTAATTAAAATAATTCATGCACTGCGTATGATTTTAAAATCGTTGCAGACTTTTCTTGGTCTGACTCTACCTACTTGGACCAGTTTATTTATACACTACACTGTTCTCTCAAATTAGTGATTTTTTATTTAATTTTCATTCTGCATAATCACGAGCTCTTTCGATCCTCAAGGGGAAAAAAGTTTCCAAAAATTTCCATACATTTCTCGTCCAACTACATTATAATAGTTATAATTCCTTAGATATTATCGTCACGTCACGCGTATCCTTTAATATAGGTACATATATTATTTGGATAAAAAACAAGAACAAGGTTAATCACATCAAGCTTATCATATTAAGATTATGAAAAATTATTCTTTATTTGTACTTCCTCATAAAATGAGAAATTTTCTCATTGCTTTATTAATCCAATTTACACATCTTAATCTTATATGACTCGTCGTAAAGGAAACGTCATACCTGATTCAAACTTTAAGATACGTCAAAAAATTGTTAAACATACGATATGGATCGGATATGTCAGTGTCAAAAGTGACGTTTTTGTCTCAAACTAAAAAATGCGCGTTTTCCCAGAGATAAGACCTAGCTAGATCGATTTTTCGGCCCCGAAAATTCCCATATAGCAAATTTCATCGAAATGGTTAGAGCCGTTTCCGAGATCCCCGAAATACAGGGTGATTCATGAGACGTGAGCAGGACTAATCCTGCACACTCAGTAGCTGATAATTGATCGATCACCGTCGTATTTAGATGAAACAACCACACTTTATCCTATTTTTTAACTTTTTGGCGAGGGCAAATTTAATTCCCTACGATCATGGTCACCCTACAAAACCTAATTAATAAACATAAAACCTCTTTAACCGTAATGACAGCATTATGATTACGAAGTTAATAAACTGTCAAACTTGAGTGAGATACGAGTTTTCGAAAGTAACCAGACCGTGATGACATTCAATTTGACACAGAATATCGGTAGTTTAGTATTCTAATTGTAGGGTGACCATGCATGTCGTAAATAAAATAATAACTTTTTTTTTTCATCACGACTAGAAAATTAACGTTAACCTCACTAATACTGATACGAAACAGTTGCTTATTATTTACGAAATGCGCAGTGTTAGTCCTGCTCACGTCTCCTGAATCACCCTGTATATAAATAAATATAATATACAAGAATTGCTTGTTTAAAGGAATAAGATGATGAAGATGATAATATACACCGTGTTGCATAACCTACTAATTATGTAGTGGAAAACTTTGCAAAAACTTGGCATCGGGAAACTAATTTAGGAAGTATTCCCGTTCGAGGCGAGACTTAAATTAATTACAGCATACCGTAGAGGCTGTATTGTGTTTGTAGGTGTGTGTGTGTGTTGTTATGTGTGACAGCGGAGTAGAGTTGGTATGTTGGTATTTTAAAAGTTGAATTATTTATTAGAAAACGAGAAACTGTAGCGATTAAGTTTAAGTTTTAAGTAGGTATTTTATAAAAATGGTTGTCTGTAAAGTCGGTTTACGGACGATAATTTTACGTGATAACGTCATAGAAAATGTGTCCGTAACGTTACCATGGAGATCTGTCCACAACGTTACCATGGAGATTTGTCCACAACGTGACACTTTTTCGTGCATGCTACCGGTGTTCATCGATTTATAAGACGTTATCACGTTAAAAATACTCCTAGCTAAATCTATGTAGCTCGAAAGGATGGTTGAAGATCAGGCAGCCAAAAGGGTATATGGGTAGACTAACTGGATGCTGTCCTATTGGTCATCCACTCATCCTAAATATCGTTGGGCAGATCTCTGTGAGCTTGGCGTCGAAAGCTGGCGGGATACCGCTCTGGACTGAGCAAAGTGGCTTGCTCTTTTATTGGAGGCCAAGACTCATGTAAGTAAGTATAAGTAAGCTAAATATTTAGCTTATCGGCACATAGTACCAAGACTACGTTTGTTTACGGTTTGAGGTAATATTAAATATACACGCTGTATATTGATATGAGTCGAGATCTTCTAAAGTTTCTTTTTGTAGCTTTACTCACAAGTACTCGTTTTTTATATTTTTGAGTTTTCTACAGAGGGATGAATTATAAGGAGTCTAATAAGTAACTTTAAACATCATTAATTATCAGTTTCAAATCATATACTCAGAATAATCTGCATGTTGTTTTTTACTTCATATTAAGTAAATGTCTAATTTATAACCAACAATCAATAACTTCAAACAACAAAAATTCCTAAACTCAGCACATCCGTTAATAGTGTCAAATAATGTAAATATTGACAAAACATTACACAGTCGCAACAGGATGTACAGTCAACAACAGAGCTATGAATACAGGCAAAGTGTCAAAAATATGTATACAGTATTTTATTGCCTGTACATTAAGGTCGTGTCGCCTAATTAAGGGTAGCCTGTCGGTATTCTACAGGTTGCACTTCGGGGAGTGTGCCCAAGAGCTACACGAGCTTATTCCACCGTCCCCATTCTACCATCGGACTTTTAGTAGCACGGCCGGTTTCCATCCTTACTTGTTCTTACTCCACCAATTCGCACGAAGTGCTTTGCTTCTACTTTCCTTATGCGCACTGCCAAGGAATGGAATTCCTTGCCGGCGTCTATATTTCCGTGTTCTTATAACCCGGCAACCTTCAAATCAAGAGTGAACAGGCACCTTCTGGGCGAGCTCGCTCCATCGTAGGCCACGTCTACGCCTCGGCTAGTCTGTGGCCATGAGTAAGCCCATTCATAATAAAAAAAAAGTGTATACATATTTTTTGCACTTTGCCTGTATTCATAGCTCTGTTGTTGACTGTACGACGAGTACATGGAAATTACAAGCCAATCTAATTGTAGTCACCTGCAATAATATGTTACTCTTCCAAGGCCGCAAAAATATGTGACACACTCTTTATGGCTCTACAAATAAGATATAGTCAGATATTTTTGCAGCCTTCGTATTGTAACATATTATTGCAGGTACAGGGATGCGATGGAGAGACAAAGCGCAAAAAGACCTTAACGAACTCGGCACCGTCGAGTGGACAGAAACGGTTTTGGACAGAGTAGCATGGCGGTGTTTGGTGTCGGAGGCCAAGATCCACGTTGGGTCGTCGTACCACAGCAGTAAGCAAGTAATAAACAGGAGGCCAATTCAAAGGTTTTTATAGCAAACTCGGAGCCGTCGACTGGACAGAAACGGTTTTGGATAAAGAAGCATGGCGGTGTTTGGTGTCGAAGGCCAAGGTCTACTTCGGGTCGTCGCGTCGCGCCACAGCAGTAAGTAAGTAATAATAATAAACAATACACCCTTTTTGTTTGGACAGTCGAGTAATAATAGGAGGCCAGTTCAAAGGTTTTGATATCATAATCATTTATTTGTTGCAGCCATGGTGTTTAAAGATATTCTTAACAGTGTTGCCAACTTGGCATAAATGATGCCAGATCTGGCATATTCACCCGCTTTGGCACCAAAATTTTCCATTTAGCATCTGGCATATTTTTTAGCATAATTTAGTCTAAGCCAAGTTTGCACCAACTTGGCAGCAACAATATGCGCCATCGCCTCATGTGGAAAAAGCCAGTCTACCGTCAATAGAAAAAGGCGCGAAATTCTAATTTTCTATGGCAAGTATGGCACGATAACCTTGTTTCTTAGCATATTTCTAAAAACTTTGGCATAATTTTGGCATACCTAATCTAGACATTAGTCTAGCATGTTTTCAAAATCCGAGTTGGCAACACTGGTTCTTAATAAGTTCCTATATTTAGTCAGTACCCTACTAGGGGGCTGTCCATAAATTATGTCATCTATTTTTGACGATTTTTGACCTTCCCCCCTAAAATCATCCAAAAAGCTTGCTTCGAATAACCCCGTTTCCTCCTTCGTCATTCTACCATCATCCGATGTCCAACCCCCCCCCCCCCCCCACCTAAAAATAATTATCTAGATGATGTATTTTTTTTAAAGCGCTGGTGGCCTAGCCGCCGTAAGAGCGTGCGACTTGCAATCTGGAGGTCGCTGGTTCAAACCCCGGCTCGTACCAATGAGTTTTTCAGAACTCATGTACGAAATATCATTTGATATTTATCAGTCGCTTTTCGGTGAAGGAAAACATCGTGAGGAAACCGGACTAATCCTAATAAGGCCTAGTTTACCCTCTGGGTTGAAAGGTCAGATGGCAGTCACTTTCGTAAAACTAGTGCCTACGTCAAATCATGGGATTAGTTGTCAAAGCGGACCCCAGCGTCCCATGAGCCGTGGCAGAATGCCGGGATAACGCGAGGAAGAAGAAGATGTATTTTTTTATAGATAGTTAACTGTTGACAACTGACAGATCTGATTATATAAATAATTTATTCTTTTTTGAACAAAGGATTTAACTTGTCGACTTTATCATACAAAAGACGGACTTAATGCTGAATACTGCTAGAAGAGATTGCTTTTGATCTCTTCTAGCAGTATTCTCTCTGCCGGATTCGAACTTCAAGATACGTCAATTAATAGATCTGGAAACGATATGGATTAGATGTGTCAGTGTCAAAAGTGACGTATTTGTTTGAAGAAACGTCACATTTAACACTAACATATCTAATCCATATCGTTTCTAGATCTATTAGTTGACGTATCTTAAAGTTAGAATCGGGCCGTCTATCGTTTCATAGCGAGATTATAAAGTTCAAATCGCTCTCCAGATCTTTTTTGGATAAAAATAATAATATTATAACAGCATTCCTAAGTGTTGATAAGTAATTTAGTCATTAAATTTATGAAAATTTTCTCTACAAAAATCATCAAAATGTCACAAATTCGACCATTTTGTATCCATGACACGAAGTAAAAATATCCAAAAAAGGGCCCCATGTTGAGGTAATGTCACAAACGTTCTTGATGAAGGCACCTATCGTTAGAGCGCTAACGATCACTCAACCCCCCTTTTAATTGATGAGGGGGGGATATCCTTCAACGGTCTAATCGCTCTATTTAAATTAAGGGTTTGGGTTACGCCATAAAAAGTAAAATAAGTAATATGTTACCATTAAAATGTTTAAAGCCTCAACTAGGAGCACAATTCAGATTTAACGACTTGTTACGATTTTGATATGAATTTTACGATCGTCAGCTTGTCACGCAACTGGTACCTACTCCATTTCGCATGCACCAATCAGCGCGTTAAATTTGAATCATTTCTAAGGAATTTGAATCATTTCTAATAATCGGTTATTAACCGAAACCGCGGTTATTTCCATACAAAAAATAACCGATTTGCATTCCCTAATCATTTCACGGTCTTTAACGGCCTGATTAGAAGTTTAAGAGACGTCAAAAATTTGCTAAAGATACGACATGGATCGGATATGTCAGTGTCAAAAGTGACGTTTTTGTGCGAAGAAACGTGCCTTTTCATATCCGATCCATTTCTTCTTTCATTAGTGTTTTTATTAATTTTTGTCGTATTTTAAAGTTTGAATCAGGCCGTATATAGGTACATATACCACATCAAAATTATTTGGCTAATTATTTCCACGACGTTTCTCTTTCCGAACAGACTCTATCAGAATTATTCATATAGGTATAGTGCGATACTAAAAGTTTAACAACAATAATAAAACCTTTCAGACCCATCTATCCCCGAAACGACATTTCAGTACAGATGGTGTGCGGGAGCGTAGCGCCGGAAATTGCTACGGCTGCAGCTGCTACGTGCTACGGAGTCCCGGCTACGGCGTAGCACACACGACCTTGAGGTGGCCTTGGGTTGAATGCCATTTAAGCCTTTTGAATACTTACTGGAAAGGCTTGAAAGATAATTTTGGGAACGAATTAAGTAATTGTTCATTTTTTTTATAGATAAATAGTTTCTTTTCATGAATTGATTTATTATTATGATTTGGCCATCCGAATTCTATTCAATAATAAATAATATAATCATAAAAGTAGTTTTAAATAATAAATCTTATATTGTGATTGTCAGTTTTTTTACATTATGGATAAGTTCTTATATTTAGTCAGTACCCTGCTAGGGGGCTGTCCATAAATTATGTCATCTCTTTTTGACGATTTTTGACCTTCCCCCCTAAAGTCATCCAAAAAGCATGCTTCGAATAACCCCGTTTCCTCCTACGTGATGCTACCATCATCCGATGTCCAGACCCCCCCCCCCCCATAAAAATAATTATCTAGATGATGTATTTTTTTTATAGATAGTCACTGCTGACAGCTGACAGATCTGATTATATCCGTAATTTGTGTATTCTTTTTTGAACAAAGGATTTAAACTTGTCGACTTCATCATACAAAAGGGGGACTTAATGCCAAAAGTAATCTCTTCCAGCAGTATTCTCTATCGTTTCATAGCAAGATTATAAAGTTCAAATCGCTCTCCAGATCCTTTTTGGATAAAAATAATAATATTATAGCAGTATTCCCAAGTGTGTGAATTCTATTCAATAATAAATAATATAATCGTAAAAGTAGTTTAAAATAATAAATCTTACACAAATCTATGGTTATAGAACATTATGTTGGTTTGTTTGTTTGAAATTGCTCCTATAATAATTACAGGCGTTTTCAGACCACGTGAAAACTGAAAAAGTGATATATTTTTCTATTTGTTTTTTCTGAACCCCAGTCTTTTAAAATGAATTGATTAGTGGTTATAAGTACATACAATAACCCAATAATAAGTAAAGGAAAATAAATAAATAAAAGGTACAAACAATAGTTCAGAATTTTTGAAAAATATAAATTAAAGGCTGTCCAAGCTAACTCTGCACCGACTTTGACAGAAGTCCACAGTCCATACTTTGTTTCATCAGTTAGATTGTATTTTCTCTTAACCTACAATTATTTACGACTTAAATGACATAGCGGAATTTATGTCTAAAGTTATTTAGGTTATTTAGGCACAGAATGTATAAAATCAATTTCCAAGTTTGCCGTTGATTCCGGGCTCTCAATCATACCCAACTGTCATAAGGAATAAACATTGACATGTATTATATGTGTGACACGTACCTATTCGACTCATCAAAGACTATCCCATTGTTATTGTGACATGTCTTTCATCATAAATATCATAATGCATTAGACACGTGGGTGGAATGAAAAAAAGCTTTAGCTTACTCACTTCGTAAAAGAAACTTATACAAATATTAAAACTTTATTAAAATTGTAGTCCACCAATTTGTACCTTCAAATAAAATAAAATAACGCTTACTCTACTTATACAATTTTTTGTTAATATTAGTTTGTAAAACTTAACTTCTTTCTATTTTTTGTTATTTTCAAGAAATATTAGTTGTATTTTAAGCCACAGCTATTGTTTTTATTCTGCTACCACTACCACCTAAGGGAGGGCGGTGTCCTAATTACAATTTGACATTAGATTAGATTAACGGTTTAACCGGTTAACCCCGGGTTAGTGGGATGGTTCAAGTGGCGATAAGAGAGCACTGCAGTTTTAAAGTATCTAGTGTTGCAATATTCAATTATTCATGTTGCTCTTTCACCGTATAAATTCAATGATATACGGAAAATCGATCTGCCTCGACGATATTGCCTCGTGAACTAAAAGAACCGCATTTTTCACCGTAAAGTTTCAGTGATGTTATTGTCCTGACTTACCGAGAGCAGGGGCTTATGGCTCCTCTAGACGATGGGCCAACGCCGGCCACTCCAAGAGACGCAGCCACGCGGCAAAATGAGATAACAATATCACTTGCTTCCTCTAATAAATGCGTCCCTTGGAGTGGCCAGCATTGGCCCATCGTGTAGAGGAGCCATTACAGTTGTAGTGCATAATTGACCATCATATTTTCACGGAAACGCAATACGTTCGTGCCTTGCTATTTCAATCAGCGGTACAAAAAGTACCTACTGAGGTTGACTGAAGTAGTATGACAAATAGGAACGTTACCGACAAAGTACGATGGAAAACAATTATTCAAAGTATTGTTTTTGTTTATGTCAATATTTTTTTTTAAATATTATGCTAATGTTCAATCTATATTTTATACATGTATACCTAATTACGATAATATGAACATTATAAAATCTATTCTACCTATAAGTACAGCCAAAAATAACTAAGAAAGGCTAACCACTGGTGCATAGCTGACAACTTGAGCATTTACCCATTGTTTTTTTTGTACAACGAATTTGAAGCTCATAGAAAGATAGATAGATACTCTTCATTGGCACACCTCAGTAAAAAGTTACAAAGAAAAGAACAATTGATTAAATTTAGAGGCAGACAACAGGCGGTCTTATCGCTAAGGAACGATCTCTTCCAGACAACCTTTGGGTAGCGGAAACAGAGAAATAGAGTCGCACCATGAAAAGTCTGCAGCGAATTTGATAGCCCACGGAGTGTAAACTGTAAGTATTTCATCATCATAATTTTATAGAAGTTTGACGTTTAAAATGACACTTGCACTGCGTGGGCTATCAAAATCGCTGCAGACTTTTCACGGCGTGACTCTAATCGAAAAAATGAGTGTTGAAAAAAACATTATGAAGCCTACGTTCACATTGTCACATTGAATACCTATACAAATACATACACATATTATATGAAATACAAATAGACATCATACATAATATTCTCGACTTCTTAAGCCAACGGTCGCCACCGTCGCTCGGCTACGAATCGTAATCAAGTTGCAAGCTATTTTTCAGCTCACCGACGCTATAAAATTTGTAAAGGCACTGGAGCCAATAAAAAACCTCTTTAGAATACTTTAAATGACGGCAAATTTTACTGGCGATAAGTAGTTAAAAATGTCTAAGAAGATGGCAGACTAGATAAACATAACAATAGTTCGATTAAAAGCATTCTGAACTTAGTGCGGGTTAACTCAGTATCGGTTAGACTGTTAGATTATGGCTATAGCAATCGATTTTTTCCAGTTCAAAAATGAAAGTTTCTTTAACAGTACGACATCAGTCAACAAAACGCAGAAATATATCCTATAATTGGATGTTATACATACGTCAAGCCCTTAAACAGTTTAGCCCTTAGTTCAGTCGGAATGCGAAGCGTACGACTGTCTGTTTCGATAAGTTTAAGTTCGTTTCTTGAGGTACAAACTAATATAACAGGCAGAATACATTTCTGTACTGACAGTGTCTGCTGGATTTCTGGTTGGGAATCGGACCCAAAATGTTTTGTGAACGCGCATCCGCCGAAATCGAAAGCGGACAGAGCCTAAAGACATTGCAAACTCAGTGTTATGCCGCCTTTTCTAACGTCTATTTTTGTTAAAAGAGCGTATTCTTCTTAAAACTTATCATCGGGAACAACTATCTACGGGGTAAGTAATGTGGCCATACTTGTTGCTGACCTATTTTAAATACGAGTGAGATGATAATATAGAATAGAATAGAATAGATTTATTCGTAAGCACAAACAATCGGAACAGTACATACCAATTTTACTTTAGTTTTACCAATAAAGAAACATAACTGAACTGAACATATCTGAAAGGTCCTTAAGCTGCATGCGCATAAGAACCAATTAGGCATGGATCATGATATATTATATTTCTTTACTCAAAAAAGATTAACAAGATGCATAAGTAGCTGACTATTAACATCTTATTTACCAGACATATCGACCGGGATATACAAAAGGTAATCACGGTTCAATCGGTTCATTATCCTGGTCGATATGTCTTACTGTTAATTATTTGAAATATTCCGCCGCTCTCGCCCTTTGCCCTCTCCAAAAATAACCCACAAACACAATACTTATTTGTGAACTAGTTAAGAAACCCTTTCTCGATCTATCAACGTTACTCATGCCCGGCGGTTCCCGGATACAATCCCGATTATCTGGGAAATAACGGCAATAAGGAAAATACTAGTGTTGCTAGGAACTCGAGCCTTGTGAGACTAAATTTGAAAAATTTGACTCGATTTTGGAGACTATGGCTTAAAAAACTTTGGAGTCTTTTTAGTCCCAAGTCGAGTCCTTTTTAGTCCTTAGTCGAGTCCTTTATTAAGTATTTAAGCGTAACTCAAAAGGACTCGAGCCTTCGTAATTTAAAAAGACTTTGTATATTTTTTTATTTTTAAATAGTAAGTTTTATCAAAATAAACACTAAGGAAGATAGGCGTTATTGAATAATATGTACCTAACGGTTAGGTAGGTCCTAACCCATAAATGTCATGTGAATTGTGAAGACGATGTGTTTTAGAAAACTTTTCTAGCTACATACTTAGAGAGTTTTCTTATTGAAATGACTTCGAGACTTAAGTCTTTACAAAAAACTATACATATAGTATATATACCTATAAGAACTCGAATTTTAAATTAATGACTATGACATGAGTCTGTAACACAGAGTTGTGTCTCAAAGCAGAGTATTCAAAGTAATTGAAAAAAATGTTGGTTACAACACTAGAAAATACGTAGATAACGGAAAGCAATGCATTACGTTTCTCTTCTAATAATTTACTAAAAGACGTATATGCGCAGCATAGCTACGGTATTTAGGATGTTTTAATACAAATCGAGGAAGATTGCGTACGATAAAATATAGGCTACTTAATATGACATACGATACGTGATCTCATTCGCGAGTTGTCGTATTGCGTATTAATATGAGTACTTCCCTATATCCCTATTATCTACAGTCGCCATCAGATATATCGGAGCGGCCAAGGTGTTCATAATATCTGAACAAGCACTCTAACGCCTTGACAATAGAGGCGTGCTCAGATATTTGTGAACACCTTGGCTGCTCCAATATATCTGATGGCGACTGTATCTGTCGGCTGTTTCGCTTATGAACGCAATTCTTTATTTTTTCTAAATGTTGGAAGCTGAGTTTGGTTTTCTATGAAATTTGAAGCCAAAATCATGGAATAGACCAAAAATGCAGCCAATTAAAAAAAACTTCATTGTAATTGTTTTTGGGAGTATGAGGTTACACGATTTTAATTGTCACTTGTGACCTTCGTAAAAATAAAAAGTTACGACTTGAGAAAAAATGTATCTATCGCTGATTCTATCTTTTATCAAATATTAATTAGCGTGTCCTAATATAGCCGTAAAAGTAACTCCACAGTCGAGCACACAGCACATACATTTTAACCTTTTGAACGCCAATGACCGATATATTCGCACCGCAGGTCCAACGTCGAAGACGGATTATTCGGTCACAGACCACAGACCAACATGGGCCTACGTGCATATGCGTAAAGTTCAATTTCCTTAGAGCTTTAAAATTTGGGACCAAAAGGGACTTATTGTCAAATTTTATTCTGAATAACCTTAATTCATGTTTTGGACGGTTGTCACCAAAGAGCGCGGATGATCTTCTGTCGTCATCAGATATATCGGAGCGGCCAAAGTCCTCACAAATATCTGAATACGCCTTTATTGTCAAGACGTTAGAGTGCGCGTTCAGATATTGTGAACACCTTGGCCGCTCCGATATATCTGATGGCGACTGTACGAGTCCCTTCTAACTGTTGTATGTTAATTTATGAACAACCCGTGACAATGGTGACGGTCGTTATTTACAACCGGCCCGGACATAAATCCCCAGCCGGTTATATCCGGATCGGGCACAGTGTATTCAAAAACAGCCTATGAATATTCAAAATTTTAAAACCTACGACTAAATAACAGCGGTGTTAGTTAAAATAGGCTTAGCTTAAATACCGGGTGTGGCCCGTAACACGAGCAAGTAATTAAAACATAGACTGTACCCCTCAAACGGTGACACTTTTGTTTAACAACTTTTAAAAATTATGAAGTATTTAGACTCCCTCTTTTTCATACAAAATCAATATTATGTTCAATGGACGCCATCGCCACGCCATATCATTGTGATTGACGTTGCTTGTCACGCCTTACACATAGCAAAATTTGCAATACATTGCGTCATATAATAAACTTTAAAGTATATTAAAAATTTAAACCATAAGTTACTTTTAAAAGCCGCTGAACAAATGTTGGTCACTATGAGGAGTACAGCCTACAGTTAAATTTTTTGCTCATATTACAGGCCACACCCGGTATAATATAATGTTCATAACCATTAATACAAAATATTATTTAACTTTTTATCGAAAGGGGGAAAACTACATTCCAACTCTAAACCAAAAAAGAAAGATGCCTTGACTACACCTAAAAGCAACAAAATCAGGTTCCTTTATATGTAGTTCTATACACAAAGTAACCCGTTTTCATTCGTCTAGAGTGTATGTTATAAAAGTTGTTAAAAACGCCACTGGGCTCTCAGTTAGTCGCCGTAACGGATCAGCTTTGTTGAAACTTTCATGGAAACCTACTTTGTCACAATTTTCATGAATGTTTCATAATGTAGGTACCTACTTCATAGGTAGGTAACACTGAAAGTTTTTAGAATGGACCACCGACGATGACGATGACGACCGGTCTGGCCTAGTGGGTAGTGACCCTGCCTGCGAAGCTGATGGTCCTGGGTTCGAATACAAGTAAGGGCATTTATTTGTATAATGATACAGATATTTGTTCCTGTATCAGAATCAGAATCAGAATTTTATTGGTAAAAGTCACAGAATTTTACATGTCAGGCATGAGGCTCATGCTTTGACCGATGCTCAACATGCATTACGAGTCAACATTTGTGAAAGTCTGCTGTTGCGCCCCCAAAGAAAGAGCTTCCTGGAGTCGATCATCACTGGAGACGAGTCCTGGGTCTTGTACGAGAACGTTACACGAAAAGCCTTTTGGATGCCTTCCGATAAACGGCCACCAACACAGACGAAAAGCAATCCGCATGGCCAGAAACTTCTCCTGTCAGTTTTCTGGGATTCGCATGGAATATTGTTGTAGGAGTTACTGGATGGACGACCATCAGACTATCAATGCCGAAGTCTACGTGAATCAACTACAGAAGTTGGCGAACGCTGTTAAAGAAAAAAGGCCAAACCGTCTCGAAGTATCATTACTTCATGATCATGCAAGATCACATACGGCGAAAATGACCTGTAAATTTCTAGAGGAGCTCGGTTGGACAACAATACCTCATCCGCCTTATAGCCCTGATCTAGCACCTTCCGACTATCATCTTTTTCGGGATTTGAAACAGCATCTTCGTAAAAAGAAATTCGAAAATTCCTACGACCTAAAAAATTACCTTGCCAACTTCTTTGTCTCTCAGTCACTTTCATTCTGGGCTAAGGGTATTGAAACTTTCTAGATAATTATGGTGATTATATTGTCGATTAATTGTTTCAATAAATAATTATTACAAAAAAATAGTTTTATTCCAAAGTGGGAAAATAATTATGCAACAACGTAATAATTATAATGTAAATGTACCTACTCGTAATCAGGGAGAGGGGAGAGCCTTATTTTGGCATTTAATAACTGGAGTGGCCATTAAAAAACCTTACCACTCTGCCAAAAAACTGCACGATTGTGCAAACTTTTGTATGGACTGACATGGCTATTTTTACGTTACCTACCGTACAAATCATGTAGAAATAGCAATACATTTGACGTCCCCTTCCTCCGCAAAACCGGCAAACTATGCAATTATTAACGCCGTTCCATTATTATTGCGGCGCTATGCGACGTAAGCAGTGAGCACCAGCCGCCATAATGTACCTTTTGGCCCTTTTGCCGTGGAATACGTCACATATCTTTACTATTTCATATCTAGTGAATCTCTAATTCATTTCCCGAATCGAGCCGACTATTTCGTAAAGAAAATGACAGCGTTGACATCCCCAGCAGTTACTAAATGCTCTAAGGGGAGAGCTGAGAGCTTAAGCATAGGTATACTTTAAAGAATTGTTATCTCTATTCTACGTATCTCTATTCTATTTCTTACGTCAATGCAAATTCGAGGTTATTGAATATACGTTGTGCATGCAGTTTGGAAATCGACATGGTTGATTATAATTTGCATAATAATAGGAACGCATTTGTCCGAATTAAACTAAGTAAATGTGAGATATACTAACATTGAATAATTTTACGGATTAGACTCACACGCGAGTGACTCTAAAGTTCTCAATAAAAAACAAGTGAGTCTGAAACCGTAAAATTATTCAACGCATTATCAATTCGTCCGCATATTTTCAGTTTGTACAGTCGCCATCAGATATATCGGAGCAGCCAAGGTGTTCACAATATCTGAACGCGCGCTCTAGCGTCTTGACAATAGAGGCGTGTTCAGATATTTGTGCGAACCTTAGCCGCTTCGATATATCTGATGGCGACTGTACAAACAGCAGCGCTCCTAGGAGCCGCCATTAACAGGCGTTCCCCTCTGTCGAAAATAGGCGGCTAATGGTCAACCACATGTCAACCATATGTATGGACTGACGTTTATCTGACATGACGTACCTATACATTTGATGTGCCCCTCCCCCGCAAAAAACGGCACACTATTCTGTCCCGAAAATTTTAGACATGGCGTCTCCATTGGTTATATCCTCTAAGCTCCTAACTGTACATCGGTGGACCTTAATACAAAAGGCATAAGGTCCACCGATGTACAGTTAACAGTGTGGGCTATGGTACTGTGGAAGGACTGCTGAAATTGTGTGCACTATCTAGAGACGGGCCAAGTCCGTTTGGGTTGCGGGTGCGGGTTTGCATATTTTGTGTTATTGCGCGTGGGTTATCAGTCTGCGTAAGGGAAACATTTCAAGGTAACCGTATTGTAAACAATAATTATTATGTTTGTTTTAACACTTTAAACTGTAGTAGTGTAGTAACTGTAGTGTGTAAATCTAGGTTAGTTCTGTAGTTACTACGTTTTCTTATCTTGAAATTGTGTTGCTTAACTTCAAACTCGGGTAAATCCATTCGACCCTTTCGGCAAATATCTACCCGGCTCTTAAGCGATAAGACCGCCTGTTGTTACCTCTACTGTCTTTGTTTATGTTATTGTCCATTTATTGTAAACTACGTGTATGTGAGGTGTGCAATAAAGAGTATTGTATTGTATTGTATCTACCCTATTACCTTTTCTTAATACCAAAATAGCATAATCTGACAGATGGATTTACCCGAGTTTGAAGTTAAGCGACTCAATTAGAGTATTTTTACTGACTTTTTAACAACACCTTATCAAAACGTGTTTGAGTGGAAAGTTACTTAGTACATTATTACATCCTCAAGCATATAATCAATGGAAGATTTTTTGTTGTATTTTCTGGGTCAATATCCGATAGTGGTTAATGCTTTATGACCAGCTAAAACAACACCAATACAACACTAACTATCTCGCAACCAGCACGTCGCATCATCACATGCATGCTTATATTATACCTTAAAAAGCGGCCAAGTGCGAGTCGGACTCGCCCATGAAGGGTTCCGTAACAGCAAGTAACACAATAAAATTGCGGTTTACGGTTTATGACGTATTAAAAAAAAACTACTTACCAAATCTTGTTCAAACCAATTTTCGGTGGAAGTTTGCATGGTAATGTACATCATATATTTTTTTTAGTTTTATCATACTCTTATTTTAGAAGTTACAGAGGGGGGGACACACATTTTACAACTTTGGAAGTGTCTCTCGCGCAAACTATTCAGTTTAGAAGAAAATGATATTAGAAACCTCAATATCATTTTTGAAGACCTATCCATAGATACCCAACACGTATGGGTTTGATGAAAAAAAAATGTTTGAGTTTCAGTTCTATGTATGGGGAACCCTAAAAATTTATTGTTTTTTTTTCTATTTTTGTATGAAAATCTTAATGCGGTTCACAGAATACATCTACTTACCAAGTTTCAACAGTATAGTGCTTATAGTTTCGGAACAAAGTGGCTGTGACATACGGACGGACAGACAGACAGACAGACAGACAGACATGACGAATCTATAAGGGTTCCGTTTTTTGCCATTTGGCTACGGAACCCTAAAAAGGACTTTACAGTTTTTGAAAAAAAAAGTAGATATCAACAAACTACCATTCAATTCAAATTCAAACCTATCGATTCAATTTATATCGGCAACGTACAAAAGCTATCATTCACCGACTCCGCGCAAAAAAACACAGCGTACAAATTCCATTAACTCACAAATACCGAACACCGAAACAAAACTGCGACAAAAGTGTATTTATCAACATTCACGAATCTTATTGTCCCTCCGGATAAATTAATTACTTGAAAACCAATTTATCTTTGCCGACGACCAAATAGTAGACCAACTGCTTTTTAATTCAAAAACATCCGAAGTCACTCAATTTTACATTCACTTTCGTTGTTTTTAAAACACTGAATTCATGGGTTTCAAAGGACTTGGCTTATATTTTGCGACAGTGGCGCCATTAGCTTCGTGTATAAAATGGGAACCTTTTAACAGATGGCTAGGCGTTGTGGATGTTTTCATATAAAATTAATGGCTACGTTTAGGACAATAATTAGAGGGGATCAAGGGCGGGCCTTTTCATCAACAGTTTCTTTAGCGTTTTACATTTTAAATGGACTTATATACGGTTTAATTAACCACAGAATAATGGTAGGGCTACTCGTAGAGTCCGTGTAAGCCAAAGGTACAGTCACCACACGGGAGGTTTCTTGCTACATTGGAAATTCTATAGCGTAGTACGTAGTAGTAGTAGTATAGTCAGTATTGAACAACCAATTTAGCTAGGACCCTAAACGGCGCAATAATCGCGGAGCGTGATGGTACAACGATTTTCTGTGACAGCTGTGTCTATATGAGAAAAAGGCGATCCTTCTAAGAAAGACACTTAATCATTGCAAATATCATGCAGAGTTAGATTAGTCTGAGTCTGGGTCATCTTATCTAAAACCTATTAATATGTGACGTCCCACGGGTAAAGGTACCTTATGGCGGTTGGCGCTTACGCTATTATTAACGCCGCTCCAATATTACGGCGCTATGCGACGTAAGGGCCAGCCGCCATAAGGTACCTTTTGCCGTGGAACGTCACATATTTCAGCTGATAATGCAACTACACGACCTTTAGTGCAATCTGAAGCCCTACGTTTCCATCATTGCATCTGTGACGCACGATGACGCAAATCAGATATTACAGATCTACCGTTTGAATGTGCGACCATACTGCTGCTTAAAAAACGGTGACGGTACGGAATCGAAGTGACGCATAGTAGGTACTACTTACAGGTAGGTATAGGTTTTTTTGCGTGGCATCCACACCGCTGCTCAAGATACGCTGACGGTGCGGAATCTCTTCGAAGACCGCAAAAATACGTGACACGATCTTATGGCTTATAAATAAGATCGTGTCAGATATTACTGTGGTCTTCTTTGTGTAACATATTATTGCAGGTGACTGTACAAGTACGAAATAACCTGTTTCGATCAAAAGAAATCGCTTAAGCGAAACCTCTGGACCCATGGGAGTCAGATGGGATCGGTTCGAAGTTGGGGATGGCTCGTTGCGCACCCGATATCCTTTAGATTTATATCTGAAATATGATATTTTAGCTAAACAGTGCTTCATGTATCATACAAGTAAATGCATGCATTTTTAAAAAGGGCTCAAAAAATACCGGTTAAATATGAAATCATTCGTGAACGAAATATGGTTAAAAATCTTTTGCCTAAAAATCGGACGGAACAAAAGAATTCAATTCTGAATTCAATTCTCATCCAATTTTAAATGGTATTAAATTTTTAAATATTTTTTCCGCTCATTCTGAGCCAGCGAACTGATATACATGGAAGTATTCTGTCCGCTCAGTTATGACCCAACGTAAACTATTCGATTGTAGGCGGTGCTTACAAACTATTCGATTCGCAACTTCAGTTCGTCCGAGATGACAGTCAGTGACGGATGGCTAAATTGATTTATAAAAACAACGTTTTTTTGTAATTAAAAATGTCTTCATGTGTCGTGAAGTAGTGTAGAAGTTGTTTTAGTTCATACCAAGGATAGTGGAATCACTTTTCACTTGTAGTAAACAGATAACTTCAGTAAAATTTTGAATAAACATGACGATTTGTTTTCAATACTGCCGTGCTAAGCTAAAATGTAACAACTGCATACGACTTTCATAACAATATACGACTTTTTAAATTGCAAGGATAATAGGGATGGTGTTATGCCAAATGAAGTAGACTATTTTATTAACTTGTGCTTGGTTTAGGTATTTTCTATATAATTATAAATGTAGTAGGTAATGAATTCTTTCTTACAGATTTGTATTTTCCTTTTTTATTTCATGAGACGGAGCTGTAAAAAAACTACCTCATTCTTTCAAATTCATAATCAAATTTGATATTATCATTTTACATTACTTTCCATTCAGATTCCCACAAGATGCTATTCGCAGAGAACTATGGAAAAAAGCTGTCCAATTAGAGAGACATGAAATTAAGTGGATGCCTGGAAAGATATCTAGAATATGTTCTATTCATGAGATATAACTCGTGAGATAATCATACCCGGTCTCCTATATGTAGATACACTTCCACTGAATTAATTTAACAAATACACACATTATCTGAAAATGTTGATCATTCGAATCCACCCTCTACCGTCACATATATGTCGATTCTCTCTCAAGCCATTTTTGACCCGATTCGTGTACCCATGTAAATTTTGCAGGCTGTATAGCCAGACCGAATTCTATGCTACAATGGCGTACTTGATCTTAGAAAAACGGACAGACTATACCTGAACGTGACTTCGCACTGCCATACAGATTGATAATAAAATATACAAAATACTTATTATAGCGGAATACATTTACACAACAATGATATACATATTTACTTATGTTGAGTTAGTCTGTCATTTCATAACAACATTTTAACTATAGTGCGTCAAGCAAATCTTGTCAGTAGCAATGTAAAGCAAACTAAAGTAGGGCAACACTCAAAGAGTAGTATTGCGCTAAGAAAAGCAGCAATGTACAATGTACATCGAAACAAAACTTTTTTTTCCGCTGAGCGCGCCTTGTCACGTACGTCAATTCAAATTGTCACTCGCGGATTCTCTATTGAAAATGTTTGAAATTGTTATTAATACGTATGGACGGACAATTTAAAAGCAGTGTGTGATGTTGATAAAAATGATTAACTAATTTGAAGATCTCAAAATAAAATTGTAAGTGGACTATGCCGTTAAACAAGAATGTATGAATAAAATCATTGCTTCAGCAGGTAGATGTCATACTGGATTTTCATATTTTATTAGATTTCTCAGTTGGTACTGTAGGCATTGTAGGCACCTTAGCTTTAATTAAGCACAGTCTTATTTAATATATTGGTATTTAATGGTGACACAGCAGAAATATCTCTTGAAATAGAATCGATTCAGAATGTAAACATTGTAAACCATTTGTAAACAAACAAGATGATGGCTGTCATTCGCGATCCACATTCCACAGATAAAACACAGATGACACGCGATTTTCGAATTATTAGAACACAGTGTTGCTAACCCGCGATTTTTCAAATTTGCCGCCGTTTGCTACTGACAAGATTTGCTTGACCCAGTATAGTTATCTTTTAATCTGCATTAAATTATTATACGTGAATTATTTGACTGGTTCTTCAATGTATGGCATAAACCTATCCCTGTCCAAGTCATATTCTAATCAAATATGAACCGCAAACTCTCAGCGGCCAGTACGTACAGCAAGAAGGTTATTAGCGGATTAATGTCGCTGATTGGTAGTTATTGACATTATATTCATTTCATCTACACTTAGCTATGTACCATTAGTGATAAAGAATAAGTGAAAAAGATAATAAAGATGACTATTATTTTGTTTACCAGCTTTGATTACAGGCTCTGTAAACGCGTCGTCTTATTTAAATGTAGGCGTAATTTTGTATGTGTGCTAATTTGGCCCGAGAATTTGAACGGTAATGTTCCTAAAGGCGGTTTCCATACTAAATATATGCGTTCACTGTTCTGAGCTCCATTGTGCCCTGAGCTTGAATTTAAACTGTTGTGAGACGTACTAACATTGAATAATTTTACGGAGAGCCTAGGCTCTCCGAAACATGTCGCGCGAGTGACTAAAAACAAGTGAGTCTAAACCGTAAAATTATTCAATGCCCTGAGCTCTTTCGGTCCTAATCCTAATACAACAAAAATTGTCTCCAAACTGTCATTATATTTCTTATTTGTCCGTTTTTAGCAGTTTTTTGTACCTATGACCTTTTTTTTACGGAATCCAAAAAAAAAAACATTACAGTTTAAGATACCTGACTAAAATAATTAGTAGCGCGATCCATCTCACGAAAACCCTTCGGCCGCGAAATGTGCTCACTCACTGCGGAGTCATTTTGTAAGGAGTATTCCGCGCTAGATTAACACTTGGTTGCACAAAAGTTTTCGTTCCAAAAATATACAAGTATTTTGGATTGCTGAGATAGAGTCGGAATTAACTTTATATTTATATGGTGGATCTTCGAGGACTTATTGTTGTGTTGTTAAATTCTACCATCGCTTAAAATTTCAGCTGTAAATCTGACGAACCTCAATGATCTCTCAAAAATCTATATAGGTAATCATTCAATCAGCTCACCTTTCTCGAGAATCAGTTGAGAAATGTGACTTGTAGAAGAGAACATCCAATACGAAAGCATTTTTTCCCAACGGGTGCATGCCGCCGCCACCGCCGCCGCGTTCTTCCGTTGAAGTTATTTGTTATGGCGTGAAACATGTCAAATAATAAACTTAAAACACGTGCACTAGTGACCCCTTTAATATTTAAAAATTCTCAGCTTAAAATAATTCCCTACCCCAAATGATATGGGAAAAAGGCGAAAAAGAAGAGCTTAAAATAAGTCCCTAAATAGCGCAAAGAAGTGCTTCGTAACTGGGGGCCGATTTTTGAATTTCGATCACTCGATTTCGTCACTCGAAAATCGGTGGAAACGGCGAAATGCTAATTTTTAGGGTTCCGTACCTCAAAAGGAAAAAAACGGAACCCTTATAGGATCACTCGTGCGTCTGTCTGTCCGTCTGTCCGTCTGTCGCAGCCAATTTGCTCCGTAACTACTGGACCAATTAAGTTGAAATTTGGTACACATATGTAAGTCTGTGACCCAAAGACGGATATGTAACGTCAACAAATGAATTTTAAATATAGGGGCTACTTTTGGGGGGTAAAAGATAAAATTAAAAAACAAAGTTTTGAAAACTATATCGTGTTACATATCAAACGAAAGAGCTCATTTTGAGAATCTCAAATATATTTTTCTTATAAATTTAAGATAAAAAGTTTAGAAGTTATTCAAGAAAATAGACAAAAAATGACCATTCCCCCCCCCCTCTATCTCCGAAACTACTGGGTCTAAAATTCTGAAAAAAATACACAAGATAGTCCTTTACCTGAAGATGACAGGAAAACCTATTAGAAATCCTGAGTCAAGCGTGAGTCGGATTAAAGAACTAAAATGTGGTTAACGTTTTTTTAGGGACACAGCCGCAATGGTTTAAGTGAAACGTGATGTAGACAGGTATTGCGAAGGCCCTAGGCCGATATCCGCATAAGGCTGAAGGCCCGAAGCGTCCCAAAGAGGCGTGCCTTTAGCTTCAAGCGTGAGTCGGACTGAAGACAAAAAATGTGACTATGCTGTATCTGGCACATAGCCGCAATGGTACTTGTATAGTCAACAGCAGAAGTTGCTAAGCGGGCGAGGAGTTTAAAATTACCTTGACATGCTCTTATTGTCTTTACTATAATGTCGCGTCCAGATCATTTTAAACCACTCGCCCGCTTAGCAACTTCTGCTGCTGACTGTACTGATTGATTAGGTTACTATTGTTTCGTGCTTTAAAAAGCACTAGGTATACAGGGTGGCTAAAAAATAAACTAAGCGCATTCCCGTTGCCAACGTGCATGTGCAACCCTGATATCGCGAAGAAAAATTTGGCTGTTTCATACATTTTGGCTGGCCGTATTCTATTGGAAAATACCTACTTCATTTTTCGCGATTTCGGGGTTGGTCCCATACTAAAAGTTGCTCAGTATAATCCCAAAATCTCTCTGGCTACGGGAATACACTTATTTTTTGGCCACCCTGTAGGTATTATCTCTCTTCGGCCTTCGCTTTTAAAACACTTTCGGAAGTTGTATACTGTAAAACGTAATTCAAGACCAAAAAAAGTGAGACAATGTTGCCATTGCAATAATTTGTTTGTAAAATTGTAAATTCCTTTTGATAAATAATCACGCTAAGATAATTTATTCATTAGTAATTTTACTCGTACTATTTAAAAAAGTACTTTTATTTATTTATTTGTACATAAATACAAGACGCGCTAGTAAAAAAGTGGCAACATTTCTTACTTTTTTTGGTCTTGAATTACGTTTTGCAGTGTAGGAAGCGCGACCCATCGGACGCTCGAGTTTTCAGCTCTACGCATTTGGACACCTGTACTATTATTCGGCATTCAATCTTCAGAGATGTAGAGATATAAGCCATCACGCCAGAAAACGTCATGTTACATCTGGTTTTTGATTGACCCATTCGGGTTTTTCAAGACGTTTCACACAAGTCACGTTTCACGTACAAAAAATTTTTGGAAATTGTGTGATGTACGGAACCCTTGAAACGCGAGTCCGACTCGCACTTGACCAGTTTTTTGAAATACGAGCGATCGAAATTTGAAAACTAGTGGTATTGATCACTCGATTTCAATTCTATTAGTAGAATTTAAACGCCTAGTAGTGGAGATATCATTTAACGAAATACACGAAATCGAGTGATCGAATTTCAAAAATCGGCCCCCTGTTCGTACAGCACAGACAGCTTTACAGCATTCCAGCTTAAAGACAAAGGCAAACCACTCAAGGTCACAAAGCTGACCCAGTTCTAACACTTGCTCTAATTATCTCCGAAACCTGACTCCAAAACGCTTCAGAATGACGTAATTCACCACCAGAACCTAGCAACATACGCCCTTTTACAAGTAACCGAGTTTAACTGGTTCAAGTAAGTGAAACCTCTTATCTGGGGCTACATTTTATCCTTTGTTGAACCACGAGCCCATTCATCTTTGTCCGCTGAATTTGAGCCTCGTTGGCTCTTAATTAAGCATTGGTATAGACAATATCGGGAAAAACCGGGTTTAAAAACAAATGACAAACGAATTCAATAATCTCAATAACACGAAGGGTTCGGTACCATTACGCAAAAAATGGCAAAAAAATCACTTTTGTTGTATGAGAGCCCACCTTAAATATTTTTGTTTTTTTTTTAGTAGGTACTTATTTGTTGTTATAGCGGCAAAAGAGATACATCATCTATGAATATTTCAACTGCCTAGCTATCACGGTTCATGAGATACAGAATGGTGACAGACAGACGGACAAAACAGCGAAGTCTTAGTAACAGGGTCCCGTTTTTTTCCCTTTGGGTACGGAACGGTAAATATCCTATTTTAACATAATATACTTATTATATTCGAACGTAAGTATGTATTTCGTAGTTGGAATGACCAGCTAACACAGATCTCTGGTGCTATGAGATGTTTGAGGTTTTGTGAAGGACGTCAAAGGATGTTAGAAGACTGACGGATCTACTTATAATGGTAACTTTTAGCCACTCGTTATAAGTAATTAGGTTCTGGACACTCTGCGTGGATAAATGTACCTACATTAATACAATCCCTATTGTATTAAGTACAATCACGGAATTTGAAGATTTATGACATTTTTTAACCTTAATGCCGGTAGGTACATAGAATAAAAATGAATAAAATAAATAAATATTAGGGGACATCATTCACAGAGATCAACCTAGCCCCAAACTAAGCAATGCTTGTTCTATGGGTGCTAGGCAACGATATACATACTTATATAGATAAATACTTACTTATACATAGAAAACACCCATCACTCAGAAACAAATATTTGTGTTCATCACACAAATAAATGCCCTTACCGGATTTCGAACCCAGGATCATCGACTCACAGGCAGGGTCAATCACTGGGGCAGACCGGTCATTAAAAAAAAAAGAAAAGTGACAAGAGGTCATCGAAAATTGACAAACCTTGAAAATTCCGTGACTGTACATAGACGGCTAACGAAAAACTTTCAAGGGTCGAAAGGTATCACTTTCAACCCTTTTCACGGATAAACAATGAATCACGTTCAGAGCTTTATAAATTAAAAAAAAACCGGGCAAGTGCGAGTCGGACTCGCGCACGAAGGGTTCCGTACCATAATGCAAAAAAAAACAAAAAAAGCAAAAAACAAAACGGTCACCCATCCAAGTACTGACCACTCCAGACGTTGCTTAACTTTGGTCAAAAATCACGTTTGTTGTATGGGAGCCCTATTTAAATCTTTATTTTATTCTGTTTTTAGTACTTATTTGTTGTTATAGCGGCAACAGAAATACATCATCTGTGAAAATTTCAACTGTCTAGCTATCACGGTTCGTGAGATACAGCCTGGTGACAGACGGACGGACGGACGGACAGCGAAGTCTTAGTAATAGGGTCCCGTTTTAACCTTTGGGTACGGAACCCTAAAAATACATAGTTTAAAATCTGTAAAAGGCTTGTGCATAATAATATAATAAATATTGATTAATTATCAGCAAAAACAAGTCCATTTATCGTGATCGGCAACGCAGGCTTCGTCAAGTGCTTACAAAAACAAATCAGTTACAGGCTCGGAGTGTTACGGTCTTCGTCACGTCAAGGGCCAGTTAATAAATTATATACTGGATGTGAATACGAAAAAAGTAACCAAATTTTACAGAGCCTAGGGCTGGGATCAAACTAGCGTCCTCTGCATTCACGTAAACTACTCGTACATCAAAATTACGGTAGTATATTTCAGTTTATAATTTGTACATGTAGTCTAGTGTTTCTACTTAAAATAACACATAAAAAATCTTTTAATAAAATAATTTGTTTAGTTTCCTAGTCATTTATTATCTTAATAATTTTCACTAAGCAAGCCTATTTTTCTGTAACAGGCCAGAAACTTTTGGACCGACCCTCACAACTGCGTTATACTGTAAATAAGTATTATAACGTAACTCTTTGGCTACTAAGAACGCGGTAGTAGAGCTCATTTTCATTAATGCGTGTTATGATCAATTTAAAAATGATTTATAATAATAAGACACTTCACGAGTAAGTAATTGAAATTGAAAAACAGTATAACTAATAATTAGTTGTTGGTGTGAGTGAAGTGTTTTGATCACTTTATTTTCCATGAACATTAAGATAAGATAAGATAATAAGATAATAATTTACAATTTTATAACTTGTAGATTTCAGTCCCTGCAAACCCCTCTTGTTGGTGAATGATCACTAAATAATTTTACTCTGAAAAATATTAATGTCAAGGCCAGAAAGCCAAAATGTATGAAACAGCAAAATTTTTTTTCACGATTTCGGGGTTGGTCCTATAGTAATAGTTGCCTACCTATATATTTGTCCCGTAAATTATTGCAGGTGACTAAATAAACGCCCTGTATATAATAATAATAATATTTCTACCCAGTGGCTGGTAACAGCCACTGGGTAGAAAGCGGCGCACACCTCTCGACACCCCTGAGCCGCTCACACCGATGTTGCCCCTGGTCGTCTTCACGACGGCAGTTTCAGGGGCCCATCTAGTCAGCGGCAAGTCACCACCTGCCTCGATAACGTGTGTTAGCATTGTTATGGCAGGTGTCCGAACTCTTTACAATAGCCCAGTCTCATTTTCCACCCAAACTTCAATCCATAGACCGGTATACTATTCACTTTTGCTACAATAGTCCCAATGCCTGCTGAGACCGGTTCATGGGTGTCTATTGTTGCACCTATGAACGGGTTCCAGCAGGCGTTCTACATGACATTAAAGCTCTCCAAGGGGCCTCTACGTGTTGGATCTGTGTCCCCACGCAAGCCTATCAAAAAACCGGGATTATAGGCCCGTGATATCCAAGGAGATACAAATATAATAATAATAATTGTTGGCTTCGGCCCCACGCACGCCTCCCAAAGGTCCGGGACTCCATGGTCCCGAGATATGGAAAGACAGACAAATAATAATAAAATGTTTTATTGCAGGCATTAAAAAAACCCATACACATCTTACAAAATTAACTATAAACTAACTTAACTTTAACTTAAATTCTAATAATAAGTATTAAAATAAAATTCAATGCGAATTATATGCGAGTTTTATTTTCCGATCTCGACAAAACGACCAAAATACTCCTATTTCTAAGAGCTTCAGATAGAAACCCAATGGAGAGAGATTGATAAATGATGACAGACCACAGATCGAAGTCACTCTGCGATGTCAGTCAAAATCCGGATCGTAAAACGAACACGACATCGCTATAGAGCCGAGCTATAGAGGCTATAACGATAGTACAGAATGCCCACGACTCCAAAACGCCCAGATTTCCCTTACAGAGTGAAAACCATGGCAACATACGGTGAATGAACGTTATGTCTCTGAAAAGAAGAACGTAATAAGTTCGTATGGAGTTTAAAAAACTTAATACATTTCTGTAGACTGTACAGTCGTTCGTTCTGACGCAAAAATACCAATAGATGCGCGCAAGACCACCAGGATATTCTGAACTCCGATTGCGTATATTTTTTTCAGATTTAAGGATCAATATAAATTAGACACAAGCTCTGGTTAGAATTTTCTATAATAACAAATCTGGTTTCCGCACGGATTGGTAAGGCCATCAAATTAAGATAATCCGAAGGATTTAAAACGAAATGAGTTTTTTTTTGATATTTTCATTCAGAAGATATTCTATCTGAAGATAGATCTGATTATCTATCGATCATAATAAGTATAATCCCAAAGTCGATCACAATAATATTATTAATTGCCCGATTATCTAAGGATCATTATTTTTACAGCACATGTTTGTGCGTATGTTGGCATGTAAGTATATCTAATTCTTCAGCACCGCCTGTAGGCGGTGGTTTACGGGTGTAGGAGTTTGAGGGATTTAAACATAGTGACAATAAAATTGTTAGGTTCCTATAAGATTTGTCTCAGATTTGAGACTGAAATAAAGTTTAATAACATTTATTACTTCATTATGAAACTGCACAACGGGACTTAATCGCGTATTTAAGTTTTAAGATTTACCTCCGACGTTTCGAGGACGGCGTTGTCCCCGTGGTCTCGGAGAAGACTGGCTCAAGTTGACATCAACATCTAGCCGCGCGAGTTTTTCGAACTACCCGCACTTGGTCTTGTTTATCAGTTTGAACGTTTGAAGTGCGGGTAATTCGAAAAACTCGCGCGGCTAGAAGATATTGATGTCAACTTGAGCCAGTTTTTGTCAGCCAGTCAGTGAGCAGATCTCCGAGACCACGGGGACAACGCCGTCCTCGAAACGTCGGAGGTAAATCTTAAAACTTAAATACGCGATTAAGTCCCGTTGTGCAGTTTCATAATGTTAAATAATCGTGAAAATTTAAATCAGTGTTTATTACTTCAATTCTTTGGGACCAACATGTATGTTTTAAGAATGTATTTAAGGTCAAGATCAGATAGATCAAATCCGCGAAGGACTAAATCTAAAATCCATGATGCACTACATACTACTGAAGATCGCAACAATTGGAAAGAGTTACCCCCTTATTCATAAACGTTTACTAAAGTTGACAAGCCGATAATAATCGTTTGTCCCTTTCCATCATACCAATACGTCGGAAAGGGACAAACGATTATTATCGGCTTGTCAACTTTAGTAAACGTTTATGAATAGGGGGGTTAGTCCACAAAATTATTCGTGGAGGCCACGACCCTCAGCAATGAGGAATACGACACAAGGAGGAGGAAGATCAAGATAATTCGTGGCAGGATAAGGCATTTCTTATACTTACATATATACATACATCATTGGCTCAGTGACCTAAAGAGGATCTTGGCCTCTGACACAAGAGAGCGCCATTCTGCCCTATTCCGTGCCACTTCACGCCAGTTGGGTATTCCGAGGGCGGACAGGTCTTTTTGGGCTTCGTCACTCCAGCGGTATCTGGGACGCCCAGACGGACGTTTTCCCCCCGGGTGCCCCACATACGCTCTTCTCACAGCACGATCCTCCCCCATCCTCTCCAGGTGACCAAGCCAGCTTATGTTTTCTCATACTTAAATAATTAAATATACATTACGTAAATATGTGGGTCGTTAACATAGTTTTATCTAGTGCAGTCACCTGCAATAATATGTTACTCTTCGAAGGCCTTAAAAATATGTGACACGCTCTTATGGCTCTACAAATAAGATCGTGTCAGATATTTTTGCGGCCTTCGTTGTCAACATGTTATTTCAGGAGACTGTAGATAGGTACTTATGTTATTCTCATTAGCATAGTTTTAATAGAGTGCTTAGTGGTCTTATAGACATTTTCGGTTGAATGGTTAAAATCAATGTAGGGAAGACCGCGACTCACGAAATTTTTGGCTGGAAAACCCATCACAAGGCATAATTTCCCGTATTTGTATACGTGTACTTCGCTCAAACTCTGTCAGAAAGGAACAGCTCAGATTGATCTGCTCTAAACAACGCAAAAACAATTGATGCAACGAAAAAGCTTCTAGACCGTCTTATCTGATAAACGTTTTTTAATTTCACCTTGACCGTTGACCTTAATATTACAAGTATCACTGTTCGGAATTTTTAAGTACTACCTAATATCAAATATTCCGATTTATGCATAGATACAATTAATTCCAAAATAAATAATTAGTAACGTATATGTACATACCTACTCATGTAGGTGATGGAAATTAATCCTTAAAGCAATTAAGATAATGGAGAAACAATGTTTTAGAATTATACTCGAGACTTATCTGTTATCGAACATAATTTTCTTATATTGTCAAACTAAGTTTTGTATTTTCGTAACTGAAAGGATTTTTTTTTCGGGACAATGTTTTTTTTCCTATTTATTCTGCTCATAATGCGCTCTTCAAACAGGGCAAATATTATTCAATATAACGAAAACAAATTCGACAATAATATAAAAATCGGTCCATAGTCCATGTATGATTGATATCTGTGTTTGATTTGATTTAGGATGTTGGCTGTATCGAATCTAAATTGAAATCTGATTGTCACCAAACTTGGAATATAATCTAAGATCTTGCGTAAGATAATAGTCTCGTACGCAGGTAAGTACCTGTTGCTAACTGTCTGCACTATATTTTTTATTTATAAAGAAAATATTATATCAGTATGATATTGTCGACAGTACACCACAAAAATTCGTGCTAAAGTGGTTCAAATAAATTTTTCTCAACATGGAAATTATTGGTCCGTTTAAATCTTAAAATAAATAAATTCACTTACCGTTTTATCCAACAGCCAGCTAGCCGGAAAAATCAAAGGCACGTATGTCACCATATATATAATGGACGTCCATGATACCAATGTCGATGGAACACCATAATAATCCGAAACTACGTCACTTATAATCGTATACTGTGTCCACTGCATCGCATTCGATGCTGAGAACATCACAAAAAGTAATAAAATTATCCATCTGTACTTATACACTTTTAATGGCACTTTTTCTCCAGTCCCAGTTACATTCGGGCTATCCATTACACTTCCTGGTATCATCACATTCATCACTTTAGGCTCTTCACTCGGATTTCTAACTATATCATTCGCGGTCATGTTTCTAAACACTTGTAGCTTAGATTAATTTATCAGTCTGTGACATACGATAGATAAAACGCTTGTAATCTTCCTAATCCTTGTAATATTTATGTACGATAATTTTATCAGTCTTTGAGAAGCCGCTTTTATTAATCTTTAAGGCAAAAAATGCAATAACGCTCAGCCTTGTCACCACAAGGCCCTTTCGTAAGCAGTGAACAGTTTTTGTCAATGTTTATTTATAATATATTGATTTATTATATCACAATACTCTGGAAAATTGCAATTCCAAATCTTCACAAGCACTTTTTGTCGTATTTGGTATTTAAATTGGTTTTCGGCGTTCTTTTTCGCACATGTGTTTATAAAAAGTCGGAGTTACGATAGAGTCAGTCGTGCGTGTCTTTCATTTAATATAAATATGTGATGGAATTTGTGTATAAATTCAAGAAAAACTCTTATATTGTACTATTTTGAAAATCAGACATATATTGTTTTTACGACCGGTCTGGCCTAGTGGGTAGTGACCCTGCCTGCGAAGCCGATGGTCCTGGGTTCGAATCCCAGTAAGGGCATTTATTTGTGTGATGAACACTAATATTTGTTCCTGAGTCATGGGTGTTTTCTATGTATATAAGTATGTATATCGTCGCCTAGCATATAGTACAAGCTTTGCTTAGTTTGGGGCTAGGTTGATCTGTGTAAGATGGCCCCAATATTTATTTCTTATTTATTTATTTATGTATGTATTTATTTATGTAAGCCGTGTGGTTGCCGGCTTAAGAATAGCCCACTCCGTGCTTATCCATGGATGTCGTAAAAGGCGACTTAAGGAGTAAAAATGACAGTCACCTAAGTCAACTAGGGATTCCCAAGGAGGGTTAGCGTCAGGCAGGCGGCCGGTGGTAAAACTCATGCCAAATCCTTTTAGCAGCATGATTATCGGACTAAATGAGATGAGCGACAGGGCTAGGGCGTACCCCGCAGGCGACGCGCAGGGGCAGCACCCGGCTCCTGTGGGAAATGGACAAGGGTTGTCGCACCAGCCCGGGCGGGGGCGACGTAAGAAGCGAGCCCGGGAACCTAAGTATGTGAGATTGAGGTATGCCAGCTGGAATATAGGGACGATGACTGGAAAGGGGAGAGAACTTGCAGATGTAATGAAAAGACGAAGGATAAATGTAGCTTTTCTGCAGGAAACAAAGTGGAAGGGTGCGAGGGCTAGAGAGATTGGAGAGGGATATAAGTTTTACTACTGTGGGAGTGACGGCAGACGAAATGGTGTTGGTATAGCACTCGATCGCCATTTGAAACAGAATGTCACAAACGTTGACAGGAAGAGCGATAGAATCATCGCTATGAAAGTGATGTTAGAAAACGTCACACTCAATTTAATAAGTGTGTATGCCCCCCAGAGTGGATGTGACGATTTAGCGAAAGAGAAGTTTTGGGAGGATTTTGACGCAGTGACCATGACTATACCAGCAAATGAGGAGATATATGTGGGAGGTGATTTTAATGGACATGTTGGAAGAATGAATGTGGGGTATGAAAGAGTGCATGGGGGTTTCGGTTTCGGAATACGTAATACGCAGGGTGAAGCATTACTACAAGCAGCTACTGCCTTGGACATGGCAATCGCCAATACCTGGTTCCAAAAAAAGGATGAACACCTGATAACCTACAAAAGTGGCAATCACACCACGCAGATTGATTATTTCCTTGTGAAGCGAAATAAGATCAACTGCATCAAAGACACAAAAATAATACCAGGAGAACACCTTACTTCACAGCACAGGCTGCTTGTAATCGATGTGAACATTAAAGTCCAGTCTCGTATGAGAACCGAACGGCCCCCTGCAAAGATAAGATGGCATATGCTAGAGAAGAATGAATGTGCTATAAAATTTAAAGAACGTGTAATAGATAAAATGATAGAAATGAAAGGAATGGAAGGATTGAATGCAAACGAATGTTGGAACGAGATGGCAAATTGTATACGGAGAGTAGCAAAAGATGTGTTGGGAGAGTCGAAATGGAAAGGTGTGATAGATAAGGAAACGTGGTGGTGGAATGAGGAGGTGCAGGAAGTATTAAAGAAAAAGAAGCAGGCATTTAAAGAATGGCAAAGTGTTAAAACTGGGCAGGAAATTGAGAAGGAAATAAAGAGGACAGAATATAAAGAATGTAAGAAGAAAGCAAAGCGTGCAGTTGCTATAGCCAGAACAGCAGCACAGGACCATTTGTACGAGTCTTTAGATAGTCCTAAAGGCGAAAAGCAGCTGTACCGCCTAGCCAAAGCGAGAGAAAGAAGTTCCCGGGATATGTCTCATATAAAATGTGTGAAAGATGATGCAGGTAAGGTGATTACGAAAGATGAAGCGATAAAAGAACGTTGGAAAGCCTACTTCGAAAGGTTGATGAATGAGGAAAATGAATGGAACAGGGTGCTACAGCACAGGATGATAAATATGGGTGTAGTGAAAGAAATATGTATGGACGAAGTAAGAACGGCTGTGAGAAGTATGAAAAATGGGAAATCTGTAGGACCAGACGATATACCAGGAGAGGTATGGAAGTTACTGCGTGAGGATGGATGTAAGTGGCTGACTTTGTTCTTCAATAAGTTGTTGCATGAAGAAACCATTCCCGACGAATGGTGCGACAGTTTGCTGGTGCCCATTTTTAAAAACAAAGGGGATGTACAAGAATGCAACAACTATAGAGGAATAAAGCTCATGTCACATAGCATGAAAGTATGGGAAAAAGTGATAGAGAGACGCCTGAGAGATGAGAGTGATATAACACAAAACCAGTTCGGGTTTATGCCGGGGAGAGGTACAACAGACGCCATTTTTGTACTTCGCCATCTGTGCGAAAAATACAGACATGCCAAAAAGAACCTGCATATGGTGTTTGTTGACCTCGAAAAAGCATACGACCGAGTACCCCGAGAGGTTTTGTGGTGGGCTCTGAAAGAGAAATGCGTGCCTGGGAAGTATATAGAGCTAATCCGGTCAATGTACAACCGATGTTGTACACGCGTCCGGTCAGCTGCTGGCACCACCGACAAGTTCAGTGTCACGGTAGGCTTGCACCAGGGATCGGCTTTAAGCCCTTACCTCTTCCTGCTTGTTATGGACGCTCTGTCGTCAGACATACAGGAGGAGGCACCCTGGTGTATGCTGTTTGCCGATGACATTGTGCTTGTTGGTGAAAACGAACTTGAGGTGCAGAGCAGACTTGAGAAATGGCGGCAAAAATTGGAGAATGTTGGCCTAAAGATCAGCAGATCTAAAACGGAACACATGTTCTGCGATTTTGGCGGTCTCTCCAGTTTTGCTGCCATAGAACTAGACGGCGTTACACTGCCGGTCTGCTCCGACTTTAAGTACCTCGGTTCGCTCGTACAGTGCGATGGCGATATTGACCGTGACGTGAAAAACCGGATTAGCACAGGATGGATGAAATGGCGACAGGTCACGGGAACCATTTGCGACGCCCGAATGCCTCTTCGGTTGAAGGGTAAAATTTATAAATCAGTCATAAGACCTGTCGTCATGTATGGATCAGAGTGTTGGGCCCTAAAGGTGACGGATGAAAAGAGATTGCATGTAGCGGAGATGAGAATGTTGAGATGGATGTGTGGCGTGACGAGAATGGATAGGATAAGGAATGAGTATATAAGAGGAAGCCTGAAAGTTGCACCCATAACAGAAAAAGTAAGGGCAAATCGCCTAGCGTGGTACGGGCATGTGATGCGGAGGGATGAAAGTCATGTGACGAGAAAGGTATTACGAATGAATGTGGAGGGAAGTACGAGGAAAGGAAAACCGAGGAAAAGGTGGATGGACTGTGTGAGAGATGATATGAAACGAATGCAAGTGAATGATGAAATGACGGGCGACAGAGAGGTGTGGAAGAGAAAGACATGCTGCGCCGACCCCAAGTGAATGGGACAAGGGCAAGAGAATGATGATTTATTTATTTATGTTATTTTATTAATGTTACTATGTTTTTTTCTTTACGTTTGCGACACATTTGAATAATTACTTTATATTTCTATAATTTGCCATAAATTTTGAGTCGGGTCAAGCTCTAACGCTGAATGGCATTAGCAATGACAAAGTGTAGCAATGTCATCATTAATGTCAAATTTCTATGAAAATATGACGTTTATAATTATACCTACTTCCCCACTTTATTCTGTTAAAAGGGCAAAGATAACTTCGACGGACTCTATTTCATTTAAAAAATAATCCAAAAATATGTAGCTGTACCTACGTACACAAGTATATGTTTTGTATAAGTTCACTAAATTTTAAAGGAAAAATCGCAAGTTGAATCGCAATAAAATGTGTATTAGTCCTAGAAAGTTTTCAATAGGAAAGCACTTTCAAGACGAAACACCGTTAAAAGTGGCACTTTCAAAACACAACACAACCGTCCAACACTAATGTGTTGAATGAAAGAACACTATCAATTGAATGGCCGTTCGTCTTTCAACACCAAGAACTAATGACACTAATGATTTGCTCGCACTGTCCAGTTAAACCGATTGATAAGGATTCCGGTTGTGCTAGATTAGCGAGTCGAAGATTAGTCCGACCAGTTTAATTTAAGACCCCGTCGACTCAAGTTCTTCCCTCACTCTCACTGATGGTAAGCGTCATGTTTTCGAATTTTTATTTTTTGTAAGTTTTAACAAAAAAAGTAATCGGTGAGTTCGATCAAACGTAGCATTTTTGCAAAAAAAAAAAACCATTAATTTTATATGTCCGTTTTGACACTATCAGTGACTCCTGGTATGAGTACTGAACCCACGGGGCCAGTTACGCTGGTGACACTGCGCCCGCGCACACGGTGAGAATACGGTCCGATATCGTATATTCGTCGGTCGCGGTCATTGCCAGAGATTCATTGAACACTGTTAGTAAACATTCTTTATTAGGCCCAGCCATACAAGAAAAAGGCCCATTTGCTAGTGAAATTTAAACCTATAATGTAGGAAATAGAGTTGATTAATGATTAAGTAGGTACACTTTGTTTAAAACTTTTACTATACAAAAGAAATGCAAATCCAGACAGTATAAAGATTCGCCAACAAAAGAACTGAAATTACTTAAATAAAACAAAATATTTTGTAGTAAGCACGGCCAATTTTAATTTTAGAAGTCATATAAATACATACCTACACCATAAAGTCAAAATGGAAAAATCTGTAAATAGAAACCGGCCAAGTGCGAGTCGGACTCGCGCACGAAAGGTACTATTAATTGGTAAGTACGCAAAAAATCACGTTTGTTGTATGGGCCCCACTTAAATATTGATTTTATTTTGTTTTTAGGATTTTGGCAACAGAAATTACATCATCTGAGAAAATTTCAACTGTCACGGTTCATGAGTTAGAGGCGTTACAGCCTGGTGACAGACTGACAGACGGACGGAAAGCGAAGTCTTAGTAATAGGGTCCCGTTTTTACCCTTTGGATACGGAACCCTAAAAAGACTACATAAAATATAACAATGATGTCATGAAACGCGGTGTTGTATAGAGGTTGTCTTGTAATGCCTATGTAGTGTGCCTACATCTTGATTATTCTGTGGCCCCGTGGGAAATAAATAGTAGGAAAGAAAGAAAACAATATGTTAGGCCTTCACTCTACTCTGATGGAAAGTTATGGCCTGAAAATGCGTTACATTCGTTCTGCGACTCTGCGTGACGTAGGTACAGAGTTAGGTATAATTACCTAATTACTTCTAAAAGGTATATATATAGGTAAATAAAAAATACATGTACAAAATATAGGTAATAATATACCTTTACGCCGGGAGTTGCGCGGGGAAGCCCGGGGGGAAAACCTGCCTCTTTCAGTAGGTTTTACATTTCTTGTTTAATTTTAGATATATTTAGGGTTCTTAGTGTTATTCATAGATATATTTAGTTCATAAGTTATTTATTTGTCTTTTTGTTGTCTTTTTCGTACGTAATAAATTTGACTTAAATATATTTTTGTTGAATTTATTAAGTATAAAAATTCAATTACATTTTCTTATTCGTCAACCTTTTGAAGCATGGCAAACGTTTTTTACGTCAAATTTATAAGACTATTTTTTTATCGTTACCGCGCGTTCATGAAGGTTTCCTGAAAGAGGTCCCTCAAAAGGATAAGTTCGCCTTTGTACTAATTAGGTGTGTTTTTTCCTGTTTTGTTTTTCTTTATGGTTATGTGAATGTGCAACAAAGTGATTTAGGTACTACTCTGAGTAATCATAAATATGCTTTTCAGCTTACACATTTGAATCTATCTTCTTGGAGACAACAAGAAACGTTATCTGAGTCTCAGAGACGTGTGTTGAAGTGTCAATTAGAATATTCTTAGCCCCAACCTTGTTTCAGGAAGGCACTTTGTTTCCGCGCAAGACGGGACTGAAGTGCTGTCAAGCTGCTAAAGTATTTTTAAAGTTTACAGGGAAAGCCCCGGCGTAGCACGGGTGAAACCTTAACAAATTATATTCCTTAACCTTCCTCAATAATATCACTCTATTGATAGGTAAAAACCGCATGAAAATCTGTTCAGTAGTTTTCGGGTTTATCGCGAACATACATACAAACAGATAGACGCGGCGGGGAACTTTGTTTTATAAGGTGTAGTCATTAGTTTTCATAGGTCTTTACATCATTCGCAGGAGTATGGTTTTGTGATGTTTTTACCTAAAGTTAGCGATGACAATGAATTCTACACAAACGTAAAAATATAAAAATAGAATCGAAATATTAAGCAATTAGCCAATGAAATAAAGCAAAATTTTATGATAAGCAAATGAAATCAGCACGAAGATAACGTTCTAGATACATAGGTACTTACCTAATTTATAGAAAATACGGCTTAAGCAAGAAAAAATAAACCGAAAGATGAAAGTCATTTGATGAAAAATTTATGCTCAATATTATATCACAATCAAATGCACCGCCAATCCCTCCTATTTGCATAATAAATCGTATCGAAGCAAAATTTTCAGTGAAAATCGACGGGAGTTTAATATAAAAGTCGTTCTGGCTTCAGATAAATTATACCCGTCCGGGTCGCTGAACAAAAATTAAACCAAACGTAGAGTCAGCACTCGTGAAAATATAAAAGTTAGGTTGTGAAAGGTATTCCATTGACAAATTAGGGTTACGTGTAAGAGGCGTTTTTAGGAGTCAGTACACATAAAAAAGAAACTTTGTGCATGTTGTTTTGATGGTAAAACGCAGGTCTTAGCGAACTCGGCGCCGTCGACTGGACAGACACGGTTTTGGACAGAGTAGCATGATGGTCTTTGGTGTCGGAGGCCAAGATCCACTTCGGGTCGTTGCGCCACAGCAGTAAGTAAGTAAGAATGTTTAAAGATAGGACCTCCAAAATGTTCAAAGGTAGGAGGAAGATGTCCTTGTGACAATAATCGGCAAGCGCCGCAAGCGGCTTTCATATTGGCTGTCACTGCGACAAGGTACAAAATGGTTACATGAATCATATTCCTTGACTGTAGGGCACGGCAGGATATGATAGGGTTGGGGACAAGACCGGCAAAGGATCGTGGACTAAATGATAACCTAGACCTAGCATAAATAGAACCACCGAAGAAACAGAAGAAATATTAATGTCGGTCTTCCACAGTTAGGTATTACATTAAATAAAACTATAAATAAGAAAAATCTTCTTAGTTTTATTAAAATTATCTGTTATCTTATTAGTTTTATAAAAATTAGCTGAGTTTATTTATTTTCTTCCTTGCGGCAAATAAAATATTACAATTTTATCAAAATTACTGTGTTTAAAATAAAATCTACAAGAATACAAAACGGGTGCAATGAGGTTTGGGTGCTTGAAGAAATTTCTCCTCTTCTTCCGCGCGCTATCCCGGCATTTCGCCACGAGAGCTCATGAGAGCCTGGGGTCCGCTTGACAACTAATCCCATGATTTGACGTAGGCACTAGTTCATGGGAATATCTCCGTGTTTCTTAAAGTGGGAGACCAGTTTTGGAGACCTTACTCCTATCACCTAAGTGAAGTTAAAACGTAATGGCGCGACGCTAAGCGACTAATCTTTCCGCTCTGTTGGCTCGACCTTCAGGAGGTGTCGAAGAGATAATGATAAATTTTATATTGTTTTGAGCTTTAAGGGAGGTAAAAGCTTGAAAGCGTCGAAGCGAGTTTTATGTTGAAATATTTTAATATGGTTAAACTATTGAGGCCACAATTAAAAAGAGAAGAACAATTGAATGTCCAATGCATTCGAAATATGTATTATTAATTGATTACTCATAAGTTTGCCGTTTTATTTTTAGTTTTCATATCATTATTACTCACGATTTCTGTAAGATAAAGTTTCTGGGTTAGGGGAACGGCAAAGTACGGTAATAGTATGAGGAACTTTGAATGTTACGTCTTACTTGTATTCTAAAGTATAGGCAGATGAATTTGCTCTAAGGGAGAACTTGCCTCAACCGAGCTTAGTGCTTAGTAATTAAAAACCACGCACAAAAAACCATATCGACTATAACCATGAAATCACTACACCCAATAAAACAAAAGTCCCCCGCCGCGTCTGTCTGTTTGTGTGTTAGTTTATATGTTCGCGATAAACTCAAAAACTAGGTACTGAACGGATTTTCCACGCGGTTTTCACCTATCAATAAATCAATTCTGGAGGAAAGTTTACGTGTATAATTTGTTAAGCCGCGCGAAACCGGGGCTGGTGGCTAGTCGTCTATATTTTTACCTCCATAGTTTATATTCTTATCTCCATATCTATTTAAGTACCTGAGTAATTTATTTATCATCGTTCATTCGATTCCCCTTAAACTCCACGACCTAAACGGTAAGTCACTTGAGTGATATATCAAAGACCTCACTTACGGCAGTTATGGCTTTATAAAGCTCAGTCCAAATCTCTGTTAAAATCCTATGTCTGACCGGACGTTTTATGGACATGCCCTTATTTCCCTTGGGTATAGTAAAATTATACAATAAGTATATTATCTTCGAAAAGCCGTCGAAGTTTATGAACTTGTATATATCATTAACTGTGATTTTTTAAGGAATTATAAGGCTATAATATAATAAGGATACTTAAACACTTTCTGTCGCATGTATAATATTTTGAACACTATTTGACATATGTAGAAATGTCACGCGTCATGCACTCTAGTGTAGTAAATAAAGGTAGTGGACCCCGCAGTAATTCCTCAGCCAGAAAAAACTTTACAGTATGATAAAGTATCAATAAATAAAAAGTATTGTATAAATATCCAAAGAATAATAATTATTATTATTTGTTTCTCCATTTTGGAATTCACGGGCCTACAAATCCCGGTCTTTTGATAGGCTTGCGTGGGGATATAGATCCAACACGTAGAGGCCCCTTGGAGAGCTTTAATGTCATGTAGAACGCCTGCTGGAACCCGTTCACAGGCGCAACAATAAACACCCATGAACCGGTCGCAGCAGGCATTGGGACTATTGCAGAAAAAGTGAATAGTATACCGGTCTATGGATTGAAGTTTGGATGGACAATGAGACTGGGCTATTGTAGAGAAGTCCGGACACCTGCCATAACAATGCTAAAACACGTTATCGAGGCAGGTGGTGACTTGCCGCTTACTAGATGGGCCCCTGAAACTGCCGTCGCGAAGACGACCAGGAGCAACTTCGGTGTGAGCGGCTCAGGGGTGTCGAGAGGTGTGCGCCGCTTTCTACCCAGTGGCTGTTAACAGCCACTGTGCCAACTCGCGTCTTATGCATCTTTCACTTCCACCCCTGGAGCATATAGCTCTAACGACTCCTCTCTGGACGGCCAATGAAGGCAAGCCAGAGCTGAGAGTCCTGCGAGTCCCCTTGGGGTCCACTCCGACCGACGAAGACACGCCGGAGACGGAAACCCTGACCGACTCTCGGGAGCACTCGGGTCCGTGGGGTCGTTACTCCCCAACAGCTCGCCACAAGCTGCCCTGCGGGCTTATTATTATTATTATTAGCCTATATTGTCCCACTGTTGGGCAAAGGCCTCCCTCTTATTCTTCCACGTATCCCTATCCTCAGAAGTCTCCCACCAGTCTCTGTCAAAAGCGTCAAGAATAAAAGAATAATAGTAATAGTATTTAAGTAAATACCTAAAGTCTTAAATCGTTAATATCTTTTTACGGAAAAATGCTCCGTTCAAACTTTCGTCTCCACCAGAAATATTCATGTAACGTATTGCAACAATATATGACATAACAATAAAAAAAATCCCAGCAGAAATACCAATAACTTATTTGGTAAAAAAAATTCGGACGGAGGAATTACTCGGTTAAATAAATAAACAGATTTGTATGTTTACGTATAAATACCTAACTTAGGAGTGTTTTTAGGGTTCCGTACCTCAAAACGAAAAAAAAAAGAACTCTTATAGGATCACTCGTGCGTCTGTCTGTCTGTTTGTCACAGCCTATTTTCTCGGAAACTACTGGACCAATTAAGTTGAAATTTGGTACACATATGTAAATTAGTAACCCAAAGATGGACATATTTTTTGTATAATTTAAAAATACATAGTTTCGAAGTTATTTAAGAAAATACAAATAGCCAAAAAATGACCATTCCCCCTGTATTTTGAAAAAAATACACAAAATAGTTCTTTACCTATAGATGACAGGAAAACCTATTAGAAATGTGCAGTCAAGCGTGAGTCGGAATTATGTACGGAACCCTAGAAACGCGAGTCAGACTCGCACTTGGCCGGTTTTTTTTTAGATATTTATAATGTTAGTTTCGGCTCATACTATACAATAACCAAGCAAAATTTCATCGACTGAGGAATTAATGCATGGGTCTCCATACAACAACTTGCTTCGTTTACTACATTACTCACTAACATCATTTGTACAAGCCAGCAAATAAAAATATGTACTGTTAGTAGATATTTTTCTAAAGTAGAAAGTTGCTGATTCCCAATGAGGTTTACGGTACAGTCGCCTGCAATAATATACTCTTCGTAAATAAAATAAAATATGTGACACGCTCTTACGGTTCTACAAACAAGATCGTGTCAGATATTTTTGGGGCCTTCGTTGTGTAACATATTATTGCAGGTACATAAGTCTCTGATACGACTTTGAAAAAATAAAATATCGGAAATTGAAATTATAATGAGTAAGACACTGTACGCGGCATTTATTTACGAAACCACTGAACCCTCTTTGGTCCTACGGTCTAGTGTTTTGGCTGGGGTTTTCTGTAAGGTGGAGGTAGTTATTTACTTCCCCAGTTGGGCACTGCTCTAGAAGTGCCTATGGAGGCGTTATACTGCTAGTAATACTTACTATCTACCGTGTAGGATAATAATTTTATCTTGCCTCACCAAACGTGTGCCCTACACAACATTTCCCCAAGGATTTATATTCAAAACCTATTCCATCAAAATAAGCCCTTTTTCTTCTATACTAGGACAAGACCCTTACGAAGGGTCAAAGGCAGAATAAAAGGATGAATTTCTTTGTTACCTAAAACTTGTTCGGAAATTGAATGAATAAAATTATACGCAGTTTTTATTTACGAACTTTAGGGTTTGGGGCTAAAATATGGTTTTATTGCTTAAGTTTTAATGAAGGGCTCTTTTAATTAAAAAGTAGATGATTATCCTTAATTTGACAACGTCCAATATACTGGACGTAAAATTTACCCACTTTTTCAGTTTTACCTTTTTTCACCCCTGGTTCAAAAAGATGAGTGCTATAATTATAATACGTGTGTGGCTGTCCGTAAGACTGTAGCTCTTAAACGGCTAAACCAATTTGGATCTGGTTTTTATATAATTAAGCAGGTTTTCTAGCGCTGGTCACTAGATATGTTTTATCAAAATCGGTTCATAAATTTCATTGCGTTGGGCGTTTTTATTTTTTTTTTCTAAGTAGAATCAATGCAAGTTTTATTGAGCCCCGAATGGGATTTTCTAACCGTTCTGCTTTTAACACCGGCTCAAAACACTGTGCGAAAGAGAACACCTATAACCAAATAACATTTACCTTTATAAACCTATAAATATTTCTCAAATCACAAACTTACTACACAAAATATCACCACAAACTGAACACAGACACTTGAACACACACTGTCTACAACCACTACAAATGTTCTGCCAATAAATCGGTTCGATCAAGTCCTATTAAAGACCGATGGTACGATGTCCATCGACCAATGAAACGTAAATTGCAATCAAACAATATGTTTTGGTTTTGCCGTATTTTGAGGTTATGTAGCGGTAGTGACAGAGACGCGAACGCGACGGCGCATGCGTGGTCCCCTGGTTTTGATGCCAAAGAATATGTGATCACTTTTTAAATTATTAAAGGTGTGTTCAGGGATTGTGGATTAAATAAAATATTTAAAAAATTGGCATAGGTACCTACTTATTTTTTTTAATTGGGATATTTAGACCAAAGTTAATTTTGTTCTACCCTCCCCGACCCGCCCCGAAGCGTCACCCCTCTCCGTGAGCGGCTATTGTTCCGAAACATCGTATTTCTCAATTTCTAAGAAAACTGTATATGACACACAAAGTTTACTAAACCGCAAACGAGGCGACAAGCTATTAATAATTTATTAGCGCCTGTTAAAACACATTGAATTTTTCCTGTGACGTTGCTATTAAATAAAATGCAGGCGCTCATTTGGACATATTTGACATTGGGACGTACAATTGCAGGGGGAGTCTTTTAACGTTGTTTGATCACGAAATGTTATAAGCTGACCACATTATATTTTTAACCTATGATATATAGCAGTTGTATTTTGTTTCATAAGAAATAATTCGGTTCAATAAACAGGAGAACTATTAATTATCAGTTAAAAGCTTTGTGAGAAATCAAATAGTATCAAAGCAATCAGAGATCAACTAAGCAGAGGCTACTGCGAACAACTTCGTTCGTTCGTCTTTTGCCTCTCTATCGCTAAAATGGGCAAGAGTGATAGAGAGGCAGATAAATAACACTGATAACGAAACTTCGATTTTCGATGTGTGCAATAGGCCCTCAGAATTGGTCTAGAACCGAAATCTAGCGATCCAATTACTTCTGTACTCAACATGACCTGATTCCATTAGATCGATCACCGCAAGCCGGTCTCTTGCTGACCACTAACGAATCTAACGATGGATTGCACGTATGCGTTTAACTTAACCCTCTCTAGAACGAGGCTAAAGGCAGAGGAATGGGCGTTTTATTACCACTATTTGGGCATTCTATAAGCTGACCCGTACAAACGCTTTTTTTCCGTATTTGACCTAATTTTTATCAACGTTTCAAGTCAATGATTAATTTACCGAGCATTTTTGACCTCCATATGACAAAAAAAAACTCCTATAACCTACCTACCTGGAAATCTTCAGAAAATTTGCGTTTGTACGGGACATCGGTAAACAATTTCGTGGATTGCTCCTATTTTTCACACACGTGTTTCATTAAAACAAATAGGTATTAAATACAATCAGTAATAAATAAATAGTAAGGGCCAAATTGGCCAAAATAATATATTCTATTACACACTTTTACTAACATAGAAATAAGGATGTGTACCGATATATTTGGCCACTTTGTCGTCCGTATCTATTTGATACTGTTTATACAGTATACATCCAAGCAATCCTCTCTACGGCAATTTAAAAACCAATACCGCGAAGAGCTCTTCACTGCAATTAATCGCATACGAATGCATGCGACGGTTTTAATTCCATTCCAGCCGCAAACTTGTTTTTACCGTCCGCTGACACGTTGGCAACGGGTGGAAACCACAGAACAGGATGCGTAGCCAACATGCCAATCGCTTACCTACGCTCCGTAGCGATGGAAACGGAACTGTCACTGTCGTGTCGCTCTAATATCAACTAATATGGTAGAGTGATAGAGAGATCCAAAGCGTTTCGTTTTCGAAGCGATAACAATTGTCACCTTGGCTAAGCCGGCTGGGGTCCTTGTGGTCCTAGCCAGTCGGTATCAATAGTTTTAAAAATCAATCGTTCTATTATCACGATACCTACATTTTTTTTAATGTTATACGATTGCATCTTGGATGAGCTCTACCTATCGTATCAAACTATGATCTATGATACGATTACGAGTGCGCATGAGATGGATTGCATCTTGTGTTACGGTTTTTACCTTATTTCGTTTGCTTTATAAGCTAGAGCTATATGAACTAATTACAAGCATAGATATACCTCATCTTGTACGTGCAAAGTTTCATTACAATCCAGCACGTAGTTTTAAAATTATGAGAACGAAACTCCGTTGGTAATGATTGTAATGAAGGTTAAATTCGGCCGAGCTTACTCTGACAACAGCAGTCATCCCCTACCCCGACAATCCCGACATAATTATTTCTACCAAATTGTCACATGTTCTGACTGATAAGGAAAGTTGTCGTCCATCACCGGACGAGGGTCGGATTTCCCGTGTCGGACGATATGTGACCTGCCTCTGGACCCATAGGGCCCGATTCGGATTATGAAATAGACATCTATTAGACATCACCTAGATACGATAACGATATGTTTAAGATCTAACCTGTCAAATTTGACATTTGCGCGATTCTGGAGATACTCTTAAACGATTTCATCAGGATATGACTTAGAGTTCCAAGTCACATCTAATAGATATATTACTCCATCTAACGTAAAAGTGACATTGGTTGCCCGAGTTGCGCTGCAAAAGAGAACTAGTTGATATCTAAACTATAACGTATCTAGAATGGATCTAGTACGTGTCGTCTCTTGTGAATATCTTGAAGTTCGAATACGGCAGATAATATCAAACATCAAATATTTATTCAGCAAATAGGCCACAGGGGCACTTTTACATGTAAATTTTATACAAGCAATAAAAATAACAATAAATTACAGAATACAATTACAAATATGGAGTCTATGAAATAAGAGTGTTCGGAATTTTCTCAAGTCTTTTCTACCGGGATTCTAGATTGTTTATTTGGATAACGAATACAGTAACCGAAGACAATATTATGAAATACCTAAGATCATCAACGTCTTTCTTTGTGACTTTATATCTTAACTTTGTAACATTGTTTATGTATATTTTGTAACATAAACAATGTTACAAAGTCACAGAGAAAGACGTGGAAGTTATAGGTATTTCAAAAGAAAATATTTACGTATGAACCTACTTGGTAGCTTTTCTTTTCATTCTTTATTAGGTACTAGTTAAGTTAATGAAAAAATATTACGTAAGAAACATTTTGAGCTTCAAAGCGGTCGCTAAAGGCCGCTAACGTAGTTTAATTTTAGAAATTGCTTTATGCTCACTTAAATTCCATTTCAAACCCATCTTCACAAAGGTTATTTCCCTAATCAGACAAAGAACATTCCATCTTTTACATAACCATACATCAACTATTTTACATTTACATACAGCAACACTCAACTGACGGCCTAATGCGACTACGAAAATTCTCAAATTGCGGGCATCTTTCTCTGTCACTCTTATTACGCTTTAATTAGAATAAAAGAGAAAGATGCCCACCAATTGCTAACTTCGGCGTAGGCCCCCTGACCATTATTCGTTCTTATCACTTTGGAATAGGGTTGAAGAAATGTCAGTAGATGTAAAGGATTGAACATCGGTCAACTGAACACTAATAAGTTACCAATATTGAACTTTATCCCTTTACAATAAGGTTCACAAAAGATCTGTTAAGTGAACGATTATACGGTGAGATCATACCATTGTAACAAGCTGATGAGGGTATTCCAATAAATAGCCGTTTTTAAAACAAAATGGCGGAATTATTCAGTGTTTTGTACGGACTTATGACGTTTTGGCATGGAAGGGTGCTTGGCGAGTTTTCTATAGAAGATTAACGTTGTTATTTGAAGTAATTTGCGACTTTGTGGAGATTTACATATTTACTGCGAGTTTCAGTCTTTTAAGAATGGCTTGAAAGGTATTTATTCTAGATAATAATGCATTAGTGGTAAGTATTCGCTGTTAGACTTTTATTTCAGTGTAAATTGTTATTTATGACGACTGTAGCTAACAAGCATACGGGCCACCTGATGGGGGTGATGCACGCTTGGAACTCCAGACGTTCATAACTAATCATTTAAAAATACGTACTTAATAGTATTATTAGCCTGAGCGAAAAAATATTAAGATCGGTCTTATAAAATAATTGGTCTCGTGCGCGTGCATCATATATTTTTGTAATTAATAGAGTGAAATTTAAATAAATTTCAATGTTACATATGTAATTTCTTCGAGTAAGTATTAGGTAGGTTTTTATTAAAGGTCGAAGATTTTTTTACTTAATCGTCTCATACCAATGACGGATAGCGTCGAGGAAAATGCTTTAGTGAACAAGGAAGTCGATTCTGTTTTGACAATTTGATAAGGTTTGCATTTTATTTTGATACTACCTTAAATCAAATCAAAATATCAAATATCATTTATTATCAGGCAACGGCAAAGGGAGGGGGGGGGTCAAAAATCGATGACGTAATTTATGGACAGCCCCTTGGCTACACACCTTGCGCTAATTATTTAGTCATCAGGCGCTTCTCTTTCACTTATCGATGCGAGTGAAATATCTGACTCACAGTCATATCAAAACAAGGTGAAAACCTTATCACATTATCAACACAGAATCAGCCTCAAGAAAACTGACAAGACGGCGCATCTCGTGATAACGCTCATCGTCGCACGCGCAGCGGCCTTGCGCGCTCGTCTCCCGCGCAGCCTCCGCGCTACAACGCAATAGCGACCTTGCGGCATGGGCGTACGGTTCAATTTGGAATAACTAGTGTTTTATGAGTACTGAAAAAGGGCTCATTGGCGGATTCTCTGCGCTAAATCGCAACTTGTGATACTCGTAGATTTTTTTAATGCAGAACGATAGGAATACATTTTGGAGTAGCAAGTGTTTTTTGAACATTGATTTGCTAATATTGACCTTGTTACACAGATTTATGGTTCAATTTACAATGAATGTATGTGTGTTTTAAATAGTGAAGTTATATTGGAAGTTTTGGGATTAAGGAGTTAAGTGAAGTAGAATTTGGAAGTGACAGAGGAAAAGGTAATATTCTATTTTTTTTCTAGATTTCCTTTAACTCTAAAATGATTGAAATTAGGGAATGCAAATCGGTTATTTTCGGTTATTTTTTGAATGGAAATAATCGGTTATTAACCGAAACCGCGGTTATTTCCATACAAAAAATAACCGATTTGCATTCCCTAATTGAAATACCAACACCTACAAAAAAGTGAGAACTACTCAGAACTACGAGTACTATTTTATGTGCCCAGTGTGTCAAAATATATTTATCTTAAGATGTGATGCCTGGAAACCTTAATAAATTATACACCTAAACCTTCATCAAGAATCACTCTATTGATAGGTGAAAACCTCATGAAAATCCGTTAAGAAGTTTTCGAGTTTATCGCGAACATAGACACAAATCCATTCATTATTGACACCGCACCGCCCACGTCAACCGTGCAGCAGCAACGTTGCAACACCTGCTGCAGTCATTATACGAATGTCACCTTAAATCGTACAGCCGTTTTAAAAGTTCCTGTAATCATTTACAATTCTGGAATACAAGCGGAAGTCTCTTTCTAACAGCCAAGGTTGGAAAAAGACTAATCATTACGGTATCTGTGAGCCGACATCTGATCGCGGTATTTACATACCATCTCAATCAATCAGAGATCGAAAGTCAACATCTCACGTTTCTGTGTTACTCACACACATACTCGCAGTGTCGTTTACGCACATACCTAGGGTTTGATAAGCAAATATTATACCTAAATATGCATGTTCAAATATCAGGTACTTTCTTCCTATACTTAAAGATATAGAATGTTTGGGTAACGGTATGAGTATAATACTCGTATGATAGACGTTATCAAGAAAACGCATAACCTACTTATCCCATCTTTTTTAATAAAATCGCTAAATAAAATTTAAAAATGCTGTTGTGATATCATTTTTGTATAATTTAGTCGTTTTTATGACATTCCTCTAACTAAACCATCTTAACTATTAATTAATTAATTAATTAGCTATAAAAACCATAAATACTATACTCTATTTATGAACTCACTCATTAATAATTATTTATCACCTATTTATACACACATATTTAAGTTATAAATATAACTATCGCGATGATATAAAAATATAATTACCTATGTAAGTATATTTATAACCTAAACATCTAATAGATCAGATAAAACATCGTCATATCATATCCTAAGTCGAAATGAAACAGCCTTTTTTACGTTTACTGGGTTGGCCTATTAGAATCAGAATCAGAATCAGAATCAAGCATTAGTATGATAAACCTAATACATACGAGTATTTACCAGTCAAAATATGGTCAGATCAATATTCAAAATGCAAAAAAAAAACCTATGTATGTCTGTCTGTCTCTTCATCATATAAATCGCTCTGTATTCCTTTGTGTATGATTAATATTAAACGTCGCACGATCTACATCGTCGGAAAGCACAGCCGTTAACGATTTTATTGTTTGCTGGTCACACAGTTTTCTGCTGGAGTGTTTCAAATATTTTAATTAAGATACTTTCGATTGATATAACTTTAAGTATAGATTTTTTATTTTAGTTATAATACATTTTTTAATGAAAATTCGATATATTTTTCGCATCATATTTTGTAGAATAGAATAAAAAGCTGTTTATTTCCCTAGTTCGCATGTTACATACTTAATATGTACATTCTGTCCAACAGGGCGGTGGTGTATTCGGCCTGTGGGTGTGTCAGCTACTTATGATCTACTTATGTTTGTCCAAAAGATCTGTATAAGTGTCAAGTACTTAGTGTGTGCTGTATGCTTGTTAGTGTATGTACAAAGTAAATTTATATAAATTTAAATATATTTTAAATTTTTACATATTTTGTACAACAATATAAATAGTATTAATTTCACTCGGGAGAAACGTTTGTATAATTCTCGTGCCTTGAAACGGTCAAGATTCCAATTCTCAAACCACTATACGCTCGTGGACAAGGACGAGGGTTTAATCAACAACAACTTTATCCTCTTGTAAAATAAATTAACTATTTTAGTCATGTTCGAATTTTCCGTAAAAAAAAAGAATTACGAAACGCGAAAACCTCTGCCATGAGTAATCAGTTATCTTATCAGTACAAAAAGGGCTGAGAAACTTGTTGTCTCTTATCTTTAGTAATGGGTTTATTACGCTTGTAATTTGTGTGTTGAACTGACAGTTGTAAAGCTTATTAATTCCCTTATTATATACTCTTAGTACACAACAAAGACATGTAACTTCGTATAAGATGAATAAAGTCTAAGGAAAAAACGTGCCTCGGAAATCAAGAAAAAGTCATTTTCGGATAGATGGCGCACACACCTTTGGCCTATGCTCGGCTAGATGGCGTGACGACACCGTTTCATATTTAACAATTTTAACACAGGTATCAGTGAATGAACATTATAAAATAATAAAATCATTTATCCATATACATACATTTATGTATATACTTACATACATTTTTTGATAATTTTATATGTTTTTATTTTGAGTTTTAGTCGTGTGTCGATAGATGGCAGTAAATTTACTGTGACTACAAAATTTACAATGACAGGATCCCTCTATATACTATTTATTATTTTTGTGTTGAGTGACCTGTTCTTAATATATTTAAAATGTCTGTGTCTCACTGAAGTTTTGTTATAAAAGTGTTAATAACATTCAAAATCTACGAAACTTAACCAAGTACGAAAATTGCCCAGAGCGTATAGGTAGATATGTATAGGTACTTTATGGCACACTAATAGACCAAATAAAAATTATCTGACAGAACTAAAATAGTGTGTCATTACTAGCTATAGTTATTTTTACGCGCATTTGTTGTACAAGATAGTACCTATAGCAGATGATTTTATCTTACAAAGCGTAGAAAATATGGCTCTTAGAAGATTCAAAGTAAGATTTCAACTCTTACAAACTGTACAAGCGCAGTACGACACATCAGATAAATGATCTGAATCCAAGATCTTATTGTTTTTAAACCAAAATGCAATGGATTTCAGTTCGCAAGTTCGTCTTCGACATAAAGCTAACCGTTTCTAAACCTTATGACAATGGCTTAAAGACTACCTATGGCTAATGTAAAATTTCAACATAAATTGAACAATCCTAATCCTTATTTCAACGTGCTAAGGTCCACAATGATCATTGCTATTAGGAGAGATAATCTGGATCCCACGATAGTTTCTTAACTGATTTGTCTTGGGCTTGGGACTCATTATTTTGGGATTTGCACAATTAGTTAAGGCAAAAGTTTGTTGCTGGCGGATTGTTGGATTTGGTTTTAATTTGTTTATGTAGTTTGAAGTTATCCGTGGATTTCTGTTTTTATGAAAGTGGTAGAAAAACAGTACACATTTAAATCTAAGTACCCGTGCATTTTCATTTTAACTTGTACTTTAAAGCGCGACTTATGTCGTGTTTCATTCAGTAACGTCTAACCGTTACATTCCTGACAAAATGTATGGGATTTGACATTGACCGTCAGTTTTGTAACCATTGCTAACCAGCCATTAATGGTACATAGTTAAGTGATAATGCCCACCTACTTATTTTAAATTTCGCGCAGTCAAGTGTAAAGTTATGGTTGTACATATCATAGTTAGGTACTCAAAAAAGGTACATACCGTCGCCTTAATTCGCAAACCTCGTAACTCCATTTCAAGGAAATTAGTAGGCATGTATTTGCTACCTTAGCCAACAATACTGGTTGGAGGAGTTCCGAGGTTTACGAGTTAAGCCGACGATACTCTTATATCAGCGAATTAAGAACTGTGGGACATATTTTTGAGCAAGTTGTCTACCCCCATATTTTTACCGTGATACACATGATTTTTTTTATCCTTGTAGATAGTACACATTACATTGTCTATGAGAGCACTATGTCGCGACATGTGTACAGTTCTAAGTATACGTTATCTATGTAAATAGTTACGTCAAGGTACGGCGATAAGAGGCGGCACACGACAGACCTATTATCACCACGGTAGGTACTATCACTCCATCCATATATATGGGTATTATAGTATGTTTGGAGGTTATGAAATCATGTCTTTTGTAGGAAAAATTATAGTACAGTCGTCACCAAATATTTCGGAGCGGCCAAGGCGCTCATTAATATCTGAACACGCCTTTATTGTCAAAGCGTTAGCGTGTTCAGATAATAATAACTTTAAACACCTCGATATATATGGCGGAGACTGTACTATTAATATCACTTCAAATCACATAAATTTTAATATCACTTGTACTATTAATATCACTTCACTTACTAAGGAGGCTAACAAGCAGACCACCAGAAGTTTGTAAGTGCGTTGCCGGCTTTTGAGATGAGAGTACGCTCTTTTCTTGCTTTTAAGGCTTGAAAGTAGTCGTATTTCGTGTCGGTCCGGAAATACCGCAGGCGACAGTTTATTACACAGTTTAGGTTCTAGTAATATCACTTAAATAAATTCCTTAGGTCTAGGCAAAAATTAGTTATTCTGTGACTATATGCAGATGACATTGTGTTGATCACCAAATTGATTTATAATGTGTTTAATATGTATTTTTATATTTTACTTTTACTGGAGTCAGTTATGTAACGCTGCCATACATGACCCAAAAATTTTTTATTAAGCTATGAGCTTCATCACATCTGATATTTGAGTAATTCTAAGCATTTCTAGCCTGAAGTGGGGGGGAGGGTGGGGTACAAAGACGGCCGCCATCCGTCATCTTTAAAAAAAATCTACTCTGATCCTGGTGGGTACTAGGGCAAGTTTGGTATCATTTTCGTATAAACCAAAGACGTAGAATTCATTGCTGATATTTGTTTTTTTCAATTTTATAGTAATTTTACAAGAAAAACGTAAAAAAGTGAAAAATTTGGTTGGAGATTTTTGCTACGCGGAGCCGAAACTACAAAAGATAGAAAGTTGAAATTTGCACACTAGATTACATTTATAAAGTGTACAAGAGATAAGAAGCGATTTTGAGAAATTTAACCCCCTTAGGGGGTTAAAAAGGGGATGAAAGTTTGTATGGGGTTCAAGTTTTATTTTAAGCTAGGAATTTGAATCTTCGTAAAACGATATATTATTAAAATACAAGAAAACTAATTTCAGCGTTTTTGAAAATTCATCCCCTAAGGTGGTGAAAAAGGAGTTGAAAGTTTGTATGGATATCAAAAAAAATTTCGAACGCGGGACTTGAATCTTTGTATTTGGGGATATTATTAAAAGACAGGAAAAGTAATTTCAGCGTTTTGTAAAATTCATCCTCTAACAGGGTTAAAAAGGGGTTGAAAGTTTGAATCCATTACAAATCCGAGTAGACACACATTTCTTATTGCCTCCCAGGCTTGAAATGCTTAGAATTACTCAAGGAACAAATGTGATGAAGCTCATAGCTTAATAAAAAATTTTTGGGTCAACTTTATAACTGCTTCCGCTATTTTATATCAATTATTGTAAAAAAACTGTAACTAAGAATAATAAAGAGAAAAATAAACAGTAATACCGGAACGTATATTAAGATCCATACTATAACGTAGGTAACTGCTTGACGCCATGTTTAGAGACCACGGATACTTGGAACTTGGGTAGTTGCACGACGAAACGCTGCTGTATTTCTTGTGTCGACAGTTTTAGTACTTCGTACGCTTCTGCTTCTGTTAGGTCTAGGGCAATAAGGGAATATCTCGTACAGTCGCCATCACTGCCATCAGATATATTTGAGCTGCAGAGATGCTCAAAAATATTTGAACACACACTTTTAACGCCTTGACAATAAAGGCGTGCTCAGATATATGTGAGCACCTTAGCCGCTCCGATATATCTGATGACGACTGTATAGTTCGGCATCAAAAACTGTACCTAAGTAAGCTTAACAGAAACGTGAGTTGAGCAATATTTAGGCACAACTGGGGAAGTTCCAGTCTCTCATTGGCTCATGACTGCTCCAAGCAGTTATTAAGGCACAGTCTATAAGGGCCGATACAGACGGACTGCAATTTGTATAGGAACTGCATGCCGTCTGCACGCTAACTGCAACGTCGGCATGCAGTTCCCATACAAGTTGCAATCGGGTAGCAGTCCATCTGTACCGGCCCTAAGCGAGAAAACGCAACATCCGAAAGGACCCGTGCATTTAAGGGAGGGACTAGGTTCAATAAAAATAAGAATTCTGTATCTAATGCTCATAGAAATTTCCTACGAGGAAAAAGAATTTTCCTCTAGATAGTTTTTTCCAGCCATGGCCTATTAAGTTTGTTATTTCAAGATCAGCTACCAAGTCTCTATTTTTCCTACCAACTAGAAATTTATGTTTGTCCTCATAACATCATCATAAAAATAATTGCCCTTGTTATTATCATAATCATCAAAATGGAATACAGTTAACTTACTTGGCTTATGATACCGACACAGGACGCCCAAGCTTAACATCCCAGCCAGGCCAATCGCTCCGAAGGGCGTCGGCAGGCTTACTCCCAAGCCCTCGAGGAAGTAGAGCTGCCCACCCTCTTTTTCATCGTAGCCAGCTAGGAGGGCACCGTTGTATTTTCTCTAGGGATAGGAAAGATGATTAGGTCCACTTGCACCATTCCACTAACCCGGGGCTAACCGGTTCAACCTGGAGTTACCATGGTTACCAGTACAATTTGACACTGTATTAACGGTTAAACTGCTTAACCTCGGGTTAGTGGGATGGTGCAAGTGGACCTTAGTGAAACAGATTGACTTCAGCCGGGCTAGCACATTATTGGTGCGACAGTATCTCGTGGCGAGATACTGCCGCGCCCGTCTCTCTTTGGTTAACATAGTTAGAAAAGACGCACTGAGAGAAAAATCATTAGTAAACTAAACCAGGAATTAAAAAACAGTTCTGTACTGGGGGAAAAAAATGAAGTTTAGTAATAATTATAGACGTTTCACTATTTCTGTAAAGTTTATTTATTTCTACAAACAGCTCAGTAATCCTAAATCTAATTTCAACAAACAGATAATAGAAATTGCAAGAACTAATAGAAATTGCAAAAGTCAATTTGTTCCTATTAGTTCTTGTCCCCGGATTAAGTTTATTTTTGTAATTCTAAGTGTATTTTTGTTATCCTTTTCTCTCAGTGCGGCTAGTCTATCTCGCCGCGAATCTTCTCTTCAATGAGAGGAGGCCTGTGTCGAGAGAAGAGGATTTCTCTAGGATCAATAATGATTTAACTGTTGACAGTACCTACTTACAGATCTACGCATAGCATCAGCTAAATTCCGCCTGGCAAAGTGCGCTACAGCGCCAATGTCTAATGAGTAATTGTTCCGAATTTGGTACAAATGTATATTCCTTATGAGGTAGTGGACCAACTGCTGGGTCTCACCGTGCTCGCCCACCACGGCCATTATCGTTTTGTCGTTGATTTTGAAGATTTTCTCGTGTTCTAGAACAAACAAGAGCATTGTTTACTCAATGTGTGGCTAAAGCATGAAGTAAGGGGTATAACATTATCCGTATTTCTTACGAAATTCAAAAGGGATTCCTCAAGGTCAGTGAATTCTGTTTTATATGCAAGTTTTGTCCTTTTAGCTTAACTTGGGCAACTGACTTTTATATCAAATCAGACGCCGCATTGCGCAGCGTCACCACACACAAGCAATTACACTTGAAAAATTCAATATTACAAGATGCACATTGTTTGCAAGTTAACTATTTTTTAACTACTATAGTAGGTACCTATGAACCTACTCGTAGCAACTAAAAACGCGGTCGCGCTTCCATTTCCATACTAAATTAGTACGGGAGCGCCTAATCACTCATGTGTGGAAACCGCGAGTTGGTCATAATTAAAGTCCTACATACTCCACAAGATCCAGTATATTCAGGTAATCTCTGCATTATTCTCATACCAAGAACGGAAAGATTGTAAATAATTTCATCCTGAAGGTTCTCAAAATTTCGCACACGTCACCGCCACTCTATCATAAATTTAACTGACTGCACATCCCCCGTCACTTGTATGAATGGGCTGGCATATACACAGTATATATAAAACCGTACATATGTATATGTTGAACATTGTTTGTCCCCATAATACATCACTGACATACCTAATACACCTCCAGCGTAATATGCATGCGTCCCTAGAGCATTAAAGATGATTGATCGAGTGGGCCTACAGAACAGACAGGTACAATACCTTAACCTTACTAAATCTTATAAATAACCCTTTAAAATTGAACTCTGTTACGTAAGCTTTAAGGATATTTTAGGAAGAGTGTTATTTATTATTTATTAACAAAGTAAGAGATTAGAAAAACGAAATCAGAACTGCTAACTTGACTTGATTAGGAACCAGTAGACTTAGCACGAGTTCGCCTCGACAATATTTCACGGAAGAGATGGACTACGGGACAAGTCTATACTCGTATTGTATAAAGGTGTGGTGTTAACGGAATTGGTATAAACAATTTCAACTCTAGTTATTAATTACGTTAATCTTAATTTACCATTTAAGTTGGAATTATCTATGTATACCAATTCCGTTAACACCACTGCGCTGCACCAAAAATGCTATAAAATATATACGATGTCTGATAATAACCTGTCTCTCAGCGTAGAATTTTACAAGTAAAATTGCACCTAAGTATGGTGTCACCGTCGTTCTTTGTAAATGCAATAAATATAATGCGATGTCCGTGGTGAACCCATTGTGGTATTTAAGCGGTATAGGAAAGGAGGTCGAATTAATATTGACTCTGCATGACTGTGCGTTTACTGTTTACGTGGATAGTCATGACCTTGCACTTATGATTGATGGCGTGAGTTGACGGTAAGGTAATCAATGACACTTTCTGCGAGACTATGGAAATCATAGTTCGCTTGTGAAGGAAATTTAAAAAGAAAAATAAGTATCACCACGCTCCGCGATTCTTACGCCATTTAGGGACCTAGCTAAATTGGTTATTTTTCAATACTTGCTCTATAGAATGTCCAATTTAGGTAGAAGCCTAAATGGCTCAACATTCACGGAGGATACTTAAAAAAAATGGGTTATAAATATTGGGGCCTACCCAAGAAGATAATCGTGGATATGAAACGCGAATGGAATCTCAAACAATGTCGATTAAAACTTTTCCCTTTCTACTGGTGATTTTTAACTAATGTAATAAAATAGAATCCGAGTAAATTTGTACATTACATGACCAATCCGTCAATCCGGACATTCGGAAGATTGGGTCACTTCTGGATGAGATTGGCTCAGGAGCGGGATAAGTGGCGTACTCGAAGAGAGGCCTATGCTCAGCAGTGGGCGATAAACGACTAATATATTTTTATGATGATTATGTAAAAATCTGTTTAGCTCTTTAGACTAACGAGACACAGAAAAGATAAATGAATAAAATAGCTCATTTCAATTGCTTACAGTGAATAAATAGGTAGCAAATTTTGTAGAGAATTTTAACGAAAGAAACTCCAAAGACAAGGAAAAAGCGAACAGCAAAGGTAAAACTGAAGATAGATCGTTTCTCTTTAAGCTAAGTAGGGGAAATCGTTAAAAATCCACTAGCAGCTTCGTCTTTTTCTGAGACAGTGGAACTTATAATGTAGCTTTGAGATTTTCCACGGCGTTTAAGCTGAGTACAGACAATACATGAAGGTACATACATTCCACCGACCACGTACCGGAAGACGCAGCGTGGGAAGGCCCCAGACTATGATCGTTCGCTGTGGAGATTCTTGGGGGAGGTCTTTGTTTAGCAGTGGACGCCTTTCGGCTAAGATGATGATGATGGTTGATGACATACATCATAACGACATAAGACACAAACGCCACACTGCAGGCTAGCATGCACTGGGCCCAAGACAGCACTGGTGAAGAGTGTCCACATTCGTCACGTCCCTCAGCCATGAGGATACGACAAGGAAGAAGACATCATCATCGTTAAGGTCGTTTCTCAAAAAGTTGGCACCGCCACCTGTAAATAGGTTTATGTTAGAACTTTTTTTTCGTTATGTACTATTTTTATATATAAAAAATTAATACATATTTAGAGAGACTTTTTACACAGAGGCCTAATACTTTGAAAAAGATTTAATAAATATTGATTACAAAAAAAAATATTGTAACTACGTTTATCCGTTAACCTGCCGTGTCCCAACGCGAGGTACTGATGTTCCGAGCTATGAAAACCACACAAAATATTAACTTAATTTAACGGCATTACCGTATTTTATTAACATATATCCTTAACTTTTAAAGTATTACTATCGCATAACAATATTATACTTATATTTTAAGTTATTCGGCTTCAAAGTTTGTCCAAGGCAATTCTTAACAGTCACCTGGCGCGTCACGTTCACGACGATTATATAACCCCCACCGCACCTTTCCCGTCTCACTCCGCACGAGCTGAAGCCGTCACTCATCAGCTATCACCTGGTAGGACGAAGACGTGGTTATTGTGCTTCGCAAATAAAACACAAACGACAAAGTATCGGAAATTGGAGTTTGTAATGGGTAAGTACTCTTTATCCTGGAGTCGATATCTTGCTAATTATGTAACCTATCGCATTACTATCAAGATATGTAACGTAAACAATAGTTTAGTTTTATATGCCTAAGTATGGAGTTCATCAAGCTAATACATTTTGTGTATTCGCGATATAACTGCCATTTTCCCCATCACCTGCATATCGTCCACCTGGCTAAAACTGCCAGGTGGATGAGATTTTGCGGCAGGTTAATGTCACTGATACCACAACTAATACTCGTAACTATATAATTATATAGCGGTTATATCGCTTTTGTGTGTTAATTTAGGAATAAAAACTATCCTGTCTGTTAAAGCTGCATATTATTGAAATTTTTGTACTTTTGTCTTAAGTCTCGTTAACCTGTCCAAAAAAGTCAGGTGAATGATGCAATGGGCGGTGAACGAAGCGTCATTCACCTGCCATATGACAGGTGATCGATAATTATTTAAAATCCACGTTACATATACTCAAACTAGATTTTTGACGTCCCACGGTAAAAGGTACCTTATGAGGGTTTTTAGTTTTAGACATATATTAAAATGTTTTGTAAAAAGTATAAGTATATGCAGATTAGTCCCGTTCTTGTCAAAACCCAGTTCTGATGATGGGATCTATGAAGAATCGAGGGAACTCCTCAAATCTTAAAGGCATACATATAGTGATTTTTTGTGTTTTTATTTACAAATCAAGCATATTCATTCACAAAAGTGACATTGGATGAAGTGGAACTGCTGATGAAGATCAGAACGAAACTCTTCAACGACGCATAGTTCACGTTTGGCGATTTGTCCTCTTCGTTATGTTTGTTAAGCAAGATAAGTTTATAAGCTGCATTTTTGTCAATCTCGAGTTCTGATGATGGGATCCATGAGGAATCGAGGGAACTCCTCAAATCTTAAAGGCATGCGTATAGTGACTTTTGGATTTTCATCAGAAAATCAAGCATTTTTATTAAAAACTGTCGCATTTGATTAAGTGGAACTGCTGATGATGATTAGAACAGAACTCTTGATTTGGATTGGGACTGGGGCTGGGACCCGGACCCAGACTCGGGCCCGGACTCGGACCCGGACTGTGACTCGGACCCGGACCTAGACTCAAACCCGGAGTCGGACCTGGACCTGGATCCCGGCTCTTATCTGAACCTGAACCCGGACCTAGCCTGACCTGACCTTGCACCAAACCTGAGTTCCACTAGGTACTGCGAGGGTTCAACATCAGCTCTATCTTGGGTACTGCGCTCCCAAGTCCTCATCAAGACGTGTCGAATGACCAAAACAGCGTGTGTCTATGTTGCACCAAACCTGAGTTCCACTAGGTACTGCGAGGGTTCAGCATCAGCTCTATCTTAGTAACCACTTTTCCAAGTGTTCATCAAGACGTGTTGGATGACCAAAACAGAGTGTGTCTATGTTGCACCAAACCTGAGTTCCACTAGGTACTGCGAGGGTTCATCATCAGCTCTATCTTGGGTACTGCTTTCCCAAGTGCTCATCAAGACGTGTCGAATGACCAAAACAGCATGTGTCTATGTTGCATCAAACCTGAGTTCCAGTAGGTACTGCGAGGGTTCATCATCAGCTCTATCTTGGTTACTGCTTTCCCAAGTCCTCATCAAGACGTGTCGAATGACCAAAACAGCGTGTGTCTATGTTGCACCAAACCTGAGTTCCACTAGGTACTGCGAGGGTTCAGCATCAGCTCTATCTTAGTAACCACTTTTCCAAGTGTTCATCAAGACGTGTTGGATGACCAAAACAGCGTGTGTCTATGTTGCACCAAACCTGAGTTCCACTAGGTGCTGCGAGGGTTCAGCATCAGCTCTATCTTGGGTACTGCTCTCCCAAGTCCTCATCAAGACGTGTCGAATGACCAAAACAGCGTGTGTCTATGTTGCACCAAACCTGAGTTCCACTAGGTACTGCGAGGGTTCAGCATCAGCTCTATCTTGGGTACTGCTCTCCCAAGTCCTCATCACGACGTGTCGAATGACCAAAACAGCGTGTGTCTATGTTGCACCAAACCTGAGTTCCACTAGGTACTGCGAGGGTTCAGCATCAGCTCTATCTTGGGTACTGCCCTCCCAAGTCCTTATCAAGACGTGTCGACTGACCAAAACAGCGTGTGTCTATGTTGCATCAAACCTGAGTTCCAGTAGGTGCTGCGAGGGCTCGGCATCAGCTCTATCTTGGGTACTGCACTTCCAAGTGCTCATCAAGACGTGTTGGATGACCAAAACAGCGTGTGTCTATGTTGCACCAAACCTGAGTTCCACTAGGTACTGCCAGGGTGAATAGACAGCAAGATTGAATGTTTACTTATTCACAGAAACTTGTTGTTAAATTGGGAATCGAATCGAAGTTGAGGTGGGTCAGAATCCAAAATTTTAATCATCATGGTGGACAATAAGGTCCCTTTTTACAGAAGATGACACATTTTTCGATTATTTTTAGAAGGCATTGAAAATGATGTGGTGGACAGGTGGATGACACTCATTACAGGTGAACGATGACAAGAAACCAGGTTAACGGCAACGGACACAGGTTAATGACGCCTCTCGATAACCTGTCAATATTTTCATTGGAATTTGTACTTATTTCTCGATAACCTGCTTCTACTATCGATAACCTGGAGACAAAATATCTTTCACCTGTCCTTGATATCATTAACCTGAATTTCAAACGCCTATATCTCCTAAACTAATTGAAGGAATTGCTTCCCTTCCACATTTTCTAATAGTTAAAGTTGCCTTTTAACGATCCCAATAAAAAAAAATGCGATAATGCAAAATTTTTGAAAAACGTTAACGTTAACCTGGCGGTGCCAACTTTTTGAGAAACGACCTTAATACCTACCTATCAACAGTTTCAAAGCCGTGGGTCAAAATTTATTCGGTGGAAAATGTCAACCATTATATGCTTGCAGGCATTCTTCTTTTTCACAATGATCGGAACTAACCCACATTTTGTGTGCGTCGTCCAAATCTAGTACCAACGGAAACTTTCCGAAAGTGCAAAACGTGTCAAAATCTCAACACCTTCCTAATTTCACCTACGGGAAGCTTTTTTAAATAAAAATTCAGTCTACACCCACCCTAACCCTTTCGACACAGTTCAAGGGAAGATTGAACGGTTAATTTCTCATCTAGCTGTCTGGTGACGACTAAACACAGACCCTGATTGCAGACAATTCTACACAGCTGAGTAGCTAATTTATTACTTATACTTATTATTATTACTATATACAGGAGCCATCTAGAGGGCAATGCGGCCATCTGGAGTCCACACGAGTCGAAATATCGGCTAATGTTGGAAAGAACTCAAAATAAATTTATTAGGTTTATATATTTAAAATTATACGGTATATACCCTTTTTATCCATTAATGTATCCTACATTGTTCGTGTTAGGAATGGTAGGATACAATAAACTTGAAGTTAGAAGGGAACTGGGGCTAGCTTCATATATATTTAAGTTGGTACGAGGGAAGTTGTGCAATCCTGGAGTCCTGGCAGAGGTGCGTTTGAACGTACCAGACCGGTATGTGTGGCGGCGGCGGCGGCCGAGCCTGCTGGCCGAGCCGCGCGCTCGAACGCAACTCCTTCGCCAGGCCCCCTTTACGCGCGCAATTCGGACCCTTAATCGAGTAGCGATCGAGTTAGATTTGTTTTTTTGTTCTTTGAACGAATTCACAAAGGCCACGTTATATGTATTGTGTTACTGTAATTTGTAATAATGTACCTATGTTGTTTAGTTTCTTTTGTGTTAAAATTCCATACTGTCGAATTAGGATAGCCTGTAAAGATCGTTGTGTGTATGTTAAAAATAGTACATTACTACAGAGGCCGGGACGAAAGGAGTTGCCGGCCGAAGACATATAGACGGCCGAGCGACGCGAGGCCGGATAGGTCTGAGCGCGGGCAACCCCATTTCCCGCCGAGGTATGTATAGTGCTTTTCTCAAACATGCAATGAAATAAATAAAATAAAAAATCCACGAAACCCAAGTTTTATTTATAGAAAAAACTAAAAGTAAACTACACCCAAAATATAACCAACACGTACCTATATCATTATCACGCATATGTTTTACACGAGTCGTGTATTTTTACTACCCGTATATTTTCATGTATCTTTGATTGTTTCGCCTTGTATCCGTCTGACTGTCGTTTTCGTCACATAAGTGTACATAGTCTTTCGTGTTCATATCATGTTTCACATACATCGTTGCTTTATGCATGGAGTAAATAAGTATAATTTCCACAGTGTTGACGAATTTGTTGTTACATTCATTTAAAATATGCCACAAAACTGTTTCTAATAAACTGTAAGCCATTTTTCTTAGTTTCTCAAATAATAAAATTGCCATAAGCAACCATATACATACTTCGTCTTTGACTTGGCGGCAGAGGCAGCAAGTTATTTAAAATCAATTCTGCTTACGCTGCCAATTCCAACACCTACGATTACAATTAATATTAATTTCATTATTTCGTCGGAACTCATATTAAAGTCAAAAAATCAACAACGCACCATAAATCCAATAAAACAGAATGAATATTTTTCAACTTTACCTCCATAACAATTTAAAAAATATAACTACGCGTGTTTGAGTAGACCTTTTTACCGCTAACGTTTAGATGAAATATTTTAAATGTTTTTATTTGTGTAGCTAAATTTATAATTTAAAATTATAGAATGTATTATTTATTAAGTTCATGTTGATTTTATACAAATAAAACTGCAAATTATAGCAAACATTGTTTTTTGTTTTTTTTTTTATAGGCGTAGTGGCAGAGTGTCATTACGAACCATAAAGCAAATACTGCCTCTAGTTTTTTTTAATGGATGAATGCTACGATGCTGTGTCACAAATATCTGTGAAATGAAAATTAAAAAAGAGGACTTTGCCGGCCTAGGCCTGCAAGATGTGTATGAAATTCCATTAACGACCTTTTGTCCTAGCCGCACCTGAAACGTCATACTTCGCAGCCTATTATAAGGAACATAACATCAATATTTCATTGCATGTTTGAGAAAAAAAAATTAAAACATTACTCAATACTAACTCCACGGCCGATTCGGCCACGGCGACTGCTATCAACTCCGTTGCTGTCTCTGGTGTGCTCGCAAGTGGCTGACGTAGCCGATCTTGTTACTAAAAGTACTAGTAAAAGTAGTAGTAGTAGTAGTGGTACTTAAAACATTATCATACGATACCTACATAGATGCCTGTGGTGCCTAGCCTATCCTTAATACTTCACACATCAGCGGCAAACAAGAATAGAGGCCACCCGATGGAAAGCGGTTACCTTAGCCTATGGACGTGTGCAACAGCAGAGATATCGCTGTCACGTGTGCAGGTGCCGGCTATTTCAAATCTGTACGCTCCTATTTTAAAGTACTTATATTGTTATTTTTTCGGGAAGACCTAATAGCTAAAAATCTACCAGCTAACTAGGTTGAAACCCATAATTCTTTTTCTGGCAAAAACTCGTAAAAAATTTGAAAAACTTAACGTTAGGCATAGGCGAGAAAAATTCCATCCATGGCGGCAAAACACAACATCAGATATTACTTAATATGTATAGGAGCCGTGCCAAGATTCCGTTCGGTTAATCCAGTCAGCAACACGTGTTGCAAACCCGATCAGAACTATTATTGCTTTCTGATATTACCTTGTGAGGCCGAATATACAGGGTATTTGGTACATCGTTTGCCAATTTAAAACGACAGATAGGTTGAGTCATTTGCTATCTCCTCAGGCCTAGAAAATTTTAATTTGGCGCACATTTTTTTTTCACTTCTATGCCAGTTTTTCGTAAATTTCAAATTTTTACTTTCGGTAATAGTAAAAAAAAAACATGGCCAATTTTGTTTTTCTAGGCATGAGAAGATAGCAAATGATTCAACCTATCTGCCGTTTTAATTTGGCAAACGATGTACCAAACACCCTGTATACTTGGGCATTTCTATTTAAAGTTGTACAGTCGCCAGATATATCGGAGCGGCCAAGGTGTTTACAAATATCTGAACACGCCTCTATTGTAAAGGCGTTACAGTTTAGATATTTTTAAGCACCTTGGCAGCTCCGATACATCTGATGGCGACTGTACTTTAAACTTTAGTTTAAGAATTGGATACGTTTTCAACACAACCTTCTGACACACCGACAAACTAATATGTATACGTTGTGACGTTGTGGACACTTTTCTTTCGTATTATGATCAAAAAGCTTACTTACTGTGATTCTGAGTGGAAGTTATGAGAGTCTGATAAACTGAGTGAAATCTAAAATCAGGGGCCTCGAGGAACTTAAAATATTAGTAGAGTCCGTTTCAAGCTTAGGGCCCCCCCCCCCCATCTGGCGTCTTTCGAGCGTCGGCGTCTACAATTCTATGGCCGACGTCGACGCAACGTCGACGCAGCGTCGACGCAACTGCGCAGCAACGTCATTTTCCATAGCGCTGGACCGACGCCGACAGACGCCGACGCTCGAAAGACGCCAGATGTGGGGGGGCCCTTAGACTCAACTAATAAGTATGCACCGACCGTGCAGGCGTGCACGTGCAGTGACAAAGTGTTGAAGTGCCACTAAATGACTATAAACGATACATTTTTCATAGAAATTTCACTTACAATTTAGCAATTGCTCATTCTGACCCTCTAATTAGCTTTGTTGGTCCGATAATTTAGTAAAAAGCATATGATCAATACACCTTATTATAAAACCACGTCTATTTGTGTTTGTTCGCGATAAATTTAAAAGCTACTGAACGGATTTTCATGCGGTTTTCACCTATCAATAGAGTGATTCTCGAGGAAGGTTTAGGGGAATAATTTGTTAACCCGTGCGAAGCCGGGGCGGGTCGCTAGTTTAGTAAATAAATAGACTTACCATCAGTCATCACAATTATGCTGTTGATGACCATCTGGTCAGCGGCAATCATTGCAAAGTCATTGCACTTCAATCCGATTATACACTGCAGTTCCATTTTAAAACTTAGCTGTAAAATATATCAATAGAAAATAATAAAATATATAAAAAATGACAGCACAATGAAAAACTGTATTGGGCAAAATGTCACATATTCTTCTTCTATTCGTCAAAGTTTTTAATATGTATTAGGTATGCCAGACTATTTAGGGAGGTTTAATAGAATGACTAACCCGGGATTAACCGGTTAAACCTGGAGTTACCATGGTTACTAGTACGATTTGACACTAGGTTAACGGCTTAACGGGTTATCCCCGAGGACCCCGAGTTAGTGGGATGGTGCAAGTGACCCTTAATGAACTTGTCAATGATACATTGGGGTCCCGGAATTGAATCCTGGTAAGGGCATTTATTTGTGTGTTTATCATTATCACAAATATTTGTTCCTGTTATGGATGACTTCTATAGTTCGTTTTTTAGCAATAGAAATAAGGTAAACAATCTTGATGTGTCTTTTCATTGAAAAACACATTTTAAAAATAAGTTACGGCAAATATGTGTAACAAATGTGAATCTAATACGATCATTTATATTATTCTGCTTTCATAAGTCATAGTTACTGATTTTATAATAAGCGTTTTTCAATTAAAAGACATGTCAAGATCGCTTAACCTTCTTTCAAGTTCTTTCTAATGTTAAAAAAACGAACTATATATAGGTACTTTCTAAAATATATATCCCTTATATTCATAGTCTAGTAGGTATCCACAACACAAGCTTTAGCGTACTGTGGGACTAGTTCGATTTATGTAAGATTACTCCATCTACGAGTATATATTTAGTATTAAATAATGGAATTTTTTGCTCTCACCAGCCGCTATATAATGCATGCAGCCTCACATCATTGGGACTAGAAAACAACTAGAAAAGCAATAGTTGATAAGCTCACGCAAATGACTTTCTAAGTAATCATACAATAATCATCACTTTTAACTGGTCAAACATCAACGTTATTGTAAAGACATAAGATCCTACTTTGTTCAGTTTACAATCTTACTGTTTACAATAATCAACGCCAATTGCAGAGACATTAACATGTTTTGTAAAAACATGTGTCAAGTGGTAATTAAAAAACACTTAAACATTAGGCGTACAGTCAGCAGCAATCGTAGTGGATGAAACAGCACACTATCTCAAAATATCTGCCACCCAGGGCCCCTATTCGACAAGCGACGTTTGACGTATCGTGTTGATCTCCCGTTGATGTGGGAAAAACTTGGAGGATATAACCAACGGAGACGCCATGTGTAAAATTTTCGGTACAAAATAGTCTGCCGTTTTTTGCGGGGGAGGGGCATATCAAATGTATAGGTACGTCATGTCAGATAAACGTCAGTCCATACATATGGTTGACATGAGGTTGACCATTGGCCGCCTATTTTCGACAGAGGGGAACGCCTGTTAATGGCGGCTCCATTGTTAATTACTCCGAGGGGAAAAATCATAAGTTCTCGAATACGTACAATGTCAAAATTTGACATTAACAATCCACAGTTAGGGTGACAAGCAAACCAAACCGAACCACCCTTAGTTTAGAGTTGAGTTTTGGTTGTACCAAATGATATTATCCACCGTTGATGGAATCAACACTCAGTATGCAATAAAATCAACTGTTGATTTGACGTGGATGCGAAATCTGACAGTTGCACATGTCGAATTTGGCCCCAGAAGTACTTTTCTAAATAGATATAGGTACACAAGGTATAACAAAAATAGTAAGGATCCGTTTAAGGGAATATTCGGTACCTAATATCATGTTCTGGTTAAGAAAAATAGAAGAGACTTTTTTTGACGCGAACAAATTTCGGCTTTGGAATAGAGGGTTAGTAGCTCACTTGGACGACTATAAATTTTAAAAAAAAAATTCTTCGACTTTAACCAGGGGCCAAAATCGACATGTACAACTGTCAGATTTCGCATCCACGTCAAATCAACAGTTGATTTTATTGCATACTGAGTGTTGATTCCATCAACGGTGGATAATATCATTTGGTCCAACCAAAACTCCACTCTAAACAAAGGGTGGTTCGGTTTGGTTTGCTTGTCACACTAACTGTGGATTGTTAATGTCAAATTTTGACATTGTCCGTATTCGAGAACTTATGATTTTTCCCACATCAACGGAAGATCAACACGATACGTCAAACGTCGCTTGTCGAATAGGGGTCCAGAAAACGATACCGAATATGCCCTTAAACGGATCCCTACTATTCATTTGTTAGGTACCTATTATATATAAATAGCATAGCGTCCGTATTAAGAGTGTAGACTTTAATAGAAATGTTAGATTTATTATGAAAATGCCGGTGGCGATGGCAAGTCATCCATAAATCATTCTAGTAGCCAATAACCAATGACTACTTAATCTAAGTTCTGAAGCTTGTCCATACCTTACTTTAGTAGTCATTGTTATGCCTGCACATCCATAGGAGTAATATTTTGTAAATGTAACTACACTATCTGTTCGATTCGGAAAATGAATTAGATCTCTACTAGACTTCAACAAGTTACGATATGGATAATTTAAAGATATTCGTAAGATAGATATGTCAGACGTTTCCGCGATTCTGGAGGTCCTCTTGAACGATTTCGACAAGTTATGACTTAGATATCCAAGTCACATCTAGTCGATATCTAATGTAGATCTAGTTGATCTCTAAATCGTCTCTAGATCTTGTGACTATCTCGAAATCCGAATAGGCCTGTATTTCTACAAATACTCTGTTTACATATACAAGCACAGAAGTGTTGTGTGAGTGTTCAGTTATTGCATTAAGTCTTCCTTTCTTAGGAAACAGAGAGGTAGAGCTGTAAAAATACTCCTTCTGTACTCCTTCAACAATAAGTAAAGTCACAATGTAAGGTACTTGCTCCGTGATTGTTGAGACATTTAGGGTTCTAACTAATTTAGATATTCCATAGCGTATGTACTGAACAACCAATTTAGCTAGGACCCTAAAGTCCCTAAATGGCTCACCAATCACGAAGTGTGACCATCCCTACATACTACTCCTGAGTGCGTAGCCAACGTGCAAATTGTTAACGCTCCTTGGCATAACGTAGGTAGTCAACTCGTCTATCACTCTTCCATTTTAATATTTTTAGTGCGGCCCACAGATTACCAGTTTCCCGGACGATATCAGCCTGTCAGTTAAACGCAAAAGGTGACAGTTCCGAACAACTGACAGGCTGATATCGTCCCGCAAACTGGTAATCTTAAGCGATTGTTTAAGTTTTTTGCAGTTATTTCTTTTAAAATCTATCTATGGTATGAACCCATTAAGAACTGTACAGAATAGCTAGTAGCATACCTAAAACAAGTCTAGACTTGTAGATTTTAATCACGATATTTCGCCTGTTTATCATCACCGCATCCCATCATTGTGCATTCTAGTGCACTTGCGGTCTCGTGAGAATTAGGATCAACTGATAACCTTAGTCTCTGTTGTAACGTTACTTGGATTATTTTATAGTTAGGGAGATTCTGATGGATTAGTCTTGGTAAAGAGCAAACCCCGTTATCACCTTTGTACTGCCTATCCTGTGCCATAAATTGGTGTTTTGTACAATAAAGAGTTTATACACACATACATACTTACATCAAAGTTGCAATACATTGAAGAGCAAGGTTGGTAAAAGAATCTACCGTAGGGAATCCTAACTTCGCCGTTGATACCCCACTTCGCCGTTGATACCCCACTTCGCCCAAGTAAAATATTAATATATGTAGGTAATAATTATACCAAAAAAACAGATTCAATGCATTCACAATAAAATTAATTGCGCCAAAATAGTGCAAAAAAGTCTATCTTCTCTATCCGTTGTGTTGAATATGCCCAATTGCTCATGAATCCCATGATACAATTTTATAGTGGACTTATGATAGTTATGATTTAATGCTAAGTTATGGCGAAGCTATGTGCAATATGTACCAAGCCCTGAAGTCATTTTTAGTTTTGAATTTGGAACCTGCTTTTATTTCATTATAGTTCAAAATTCGAGTTAAAGTCCTTTAGAAGGATACGTAGACGTAGGGGGCTAAGGCGAATTTAAGGGGCCCACTGATTAACAGTCCGCCAGACGGAATGGGCCTGTCAGTTGTTCGGAACTGTCAAAATTTTGTTTTAACTGACAGGCCGATACCGTCCGGCGGACTGTTAATCAGTGGGCCCCTTTAGGCTAGGTATTTTTGCCACCTGCATTTTCAATGTACTGCAACATAGATAACATTGATAACGGTATGCTAACAAGTACCTATGTCAAAAGTGACGCATGGCAAAAACTTGTAGACGATATAGTCATCATATTGTTTACAATTGAATTTTGATACTGTATAGTGTTATACCTATACTTCTTTAATTTTGTTCGCAGATAAGTGATAAGTGACTAACGGCAAGTGAAACACTTTAAGCGCAAAATGCCGGATACACTATTCTTGTCGACGGGTGTGAGCTTGGGACTGCTGGCTGGCATCGTTTCTGGAGTATGCTACATCTTCACAAATGGACTTACGTGGCCCAAGTTAGTATTGTCCTGTATTCGTTTAAATTTAAACCGAAATATTACTTTGCTAATCCGCGTAAAAGACAACGTGCTAGTCAATCAGTGCTAACCCGTTATACTTACTTGAGTATTTTTTACATGCAATTAATGTTCCCACCCTCCCACCGCAAGAATAAATACGCCTAACGCCTACGCCTAACACTAACGCCTAACGCGGTAGAAACGCCTGATTCTAATATTCACTATTTGTATTCGTTTAGCCTATTTTAGCATGTTATAGAGTCTGTTCGGAAAGAGAAGAGTCGTGGAATGTATTGGGCCCCATACAATCCACGAGTTCCACGACTCTTTTCTTTCCGCACAGATTCTACAAGATAGAGTAATAGATACAGTGAAACCTGGTTAATTGGCACCTGGATAAATGGAAAACCTCAATAATTGCAACCAAAAGTCCGGTCCCAGTCCCTTGAGACCAAAAGGCCTCTATAATTGAAATTTTGGAACCTGTATAATTGCAATTTAGATTTTAGTGCTTTTCGTAATTTTGCCTCTATAATTGACCACATCGCAATTTAAGACCTCTATAATTGACACTGTGCTAAAAAAATCCGTTATTTTTGCTCTTGTTTTTACCTCTATTATTGAAACGAGTCTTGCTTTTTACCTCTGTAATTGAAATAATATAGTTGTATACAGCAGAAACAATATTTTAATAGCAATGATCATTTTATTTATATCTCCATCCAGAATTTAATTTATTTATTGGGTATCTATCACGGCCTCTAGTCGGTGAAATAGTTTTGATCAATAAAAAACAAAGTAAGGTTTACTCGGGTAATTCCGAATGTCGAAAACTGTCGGATAATTCCGAAAGAGACTTTTATTATGATGGAATTAAGGGTGATTTTCATCTGAATTTCGGAATTATTCGACATTCGGTATTACCCGAATACACCCTATGCTTTTTACATTCTAATAAAACTTTCTTCTACAATCCAAGGGAATTTTTTAAATCCAAATGATAAGAAAATAAAGTGGTAATTAATGTAGTGTAAAAGTGCAAGTATAGACTTAAAACTTTACTTAAAATGGTTATTTGCACCTCCATAAAAGAAATTTGTCAGAACGCAACCTCTATTACTGAAAACCTCTATAATTGACACAACGATTTTTTGAACCTCGTTAATTGACACGACCTGCTTAAATGAAAAACCTGGTTAATTGACAAAAATTGGCCGGTCCCTTGAGATTGCAATTATCCAGGTTCCACTGTAATAACAAGTGGGTATATGAGTTCAACCTGAAGACTTCATGTTTCATGATCACGTTTTATAAGTTTAAAATGCCGTCCGTTCTGTGGGATGTCTGCTCTGTGGAAAGTTAAGAAAACTAGCGCTTTCGATTTCACGCCATCTAATACAGCGCATTGCCAACAGATGGCGTGAATATCAACAAATAGAAACCTTTATGTTTATAGCCTTATATCGGTAGATGGTGTTACGAACCTCTTTATATTGTTTTAACGGACACGAAATTTTAGATACCAAAATGGCATTTGTCTACCTTTGTGACGTATTTTTATAAATATATATATAGGTAGGTACTCAACGTATATATATAAAGCCTTATTATATAAATTCTTACATAACATGAAAGAACATTTATGTCGCAGCCCCAGTATTAAAAACGCCTCATTGTAAAAAGATTAGGTACAATGCATAGGTACTTATATTTATGATTGAATTGATTTCTGCAGAGAAGATTATATTTGGCAGCATTTTGTATATTTCACATACCAGTGTGAAAATTCACGTAAGAAAGTCAATTCACGTAGGGAAGGTACCTATACCTAATCAATTATTTTAGGTACTAGTTAAACGCATCAGAATTAATAATTAATAAAAATATATTCTACACATTATGATAATTTTATAGCACTCTATTTCCGCGACTTAACAGCTCCACAGGAAATAATAAACGCGCACACAAAAATGCAATTTCGTTCCTTGAAATTATTACAATTACCTACTAATATATTCATACAAAATTGACCGTCAGATACTATCCGACGTTTCGTCACATCCGTAGTCATACGATTTACAACAAAAGAATTCAGCAATCGGACGTCAACCGTGACTACCACACCAAAACAATTTCGCCTATGGGGACCCGCTAACTTAATGATGACATATAGGTTAGTTTTAATTGAACAACGGAATTCATAGAAATAACTTTCACAGCCTCGTATCTCTCCAAAAACATGAACTTGGGATTAGAACCTTTGCACCGTGTAATTAAGTTGAAAGTCCAAACGCTTGCGAAGTATTGATGCGAGTTTAATAATTAATCGATAGGCCGTATCGGCCATATGTTTCGGTACATCGACCACCTGTGTCAAAAGGGGAGTTTTTGAATGTGTCACAAACTTAACTAATACAGTGGCGAAAACAGGAACTAAAAGCGTCAGATACAAATTTACATAAAGCGCGCGATAGCAACGCCTTTACTGACTGCAAAGTTAACTTGGCGCTGTAATAAACCGTCAGTCGGTTCGCGCCAATCGTAATTTCGAACGCATTTTTGGTGGCCATTTTTAAATTAGTTTTTTTTTAATAGTTGGACCTTGGCATTATAGTTTCCGTGTGTGTTGTGTTTTGTGCTTGTTTTGTGTTTTTGGATTTAGAAAATTCGGATTGCTGATTTAAAGGTAAGTAGAGGTCCTTATTTAGATTTTGTAAACTTTTTGCCTTTAAAAAGTTTTAGATATGTTTTCATACTAGGTAGGTATATGCATGTCTGTTGTCTGCATAATATTAATAATGCTCAAAAACGCAATTTTTTTTCGAACAGTAGACACTATCTGAAACTCACATTTTGTGATCAACTTGCGATACCTACTTACGGAAAATGTGGTTGTAGGAAATCTCACTTACGAAATGCGAATTTAGTTCGTTTTCATTTTTGCCGGGCGGCGGTTTCTGTTTCGGTTTAACCGTAATCGAAGGCTCAGTTTGAGCCAAAACAAGGGAAAACCCGTGAACCTGCTTCCGAATTTTTTTTGTTGGATCGGTCCGAAACTGAAACCGAAACGAAAGCTTTGGTTGGACATTATATAACTATTAAATTATACACCAAAACCTCAACCTAAACCTCAAGAATCACTATTAATAGGTAAATACCGCATGAAAATCCGTCCAGTAGTTTTTTACTGTTTTTGAGTTTATCGTGAACATACAAACAAACACACACACACGAACAGATAGACGCGGCGGACTTTTTTTATACGGTGTGGAGATTCTGCTGAAATTGTGGGGTTGTCTTAGAGCGTTCAAATATCGAAAAACAGTCGACAGACGCGTTAAAATGTCACATTGATTAGTGTAATTAGAAGCCACATCTAACCAGCATTAATATAGGTAGCAACAATGAAAACAGAGCGGTAAATACCTACGTAACAGCGTTTTGTAACATCGAAGCTGCAACATTGGTAGTCCTAAAACTAAGCCCCAATATCTTAATCTGCATTCCTATTGGATGCCGAATGCAGGTGAATCGGTGTTAATATACCTGGTTGTAAATGGGTATTTCCATTTAACGTTGTACCAAAAAATTTGTTAGGATATTGAGACTTTTTTTTTAAAACTAAGAAAAAAATAAAAAAGTGTCCTCACAATTTTTTGTTCGTTTTGTTACGGTTTTCAATAGGTACAAGTTATAACCTTATATGACTGTAACAAAGCAGACCAAAAAATTTGCATGAAATTTGGGGACATTTTTTTTCGTATTAGTATCGAAAGAGCTCGCGATTCTGTGTGGAAAAAGTATAAAAATTAAAAATCTAAAATGCAAGTTGGGGGTACAACTTTAAATAGCTCAAAATGCCCAAATAGAAATCGAATTCCACCGGCTTACCTGGTTCTCAAACATTTTAGAGCTTTTTCTAGCGCTGACGAAGACAAGTACTTAGAGCCAATATTTTATATTTCTGGCTTGTCTACAATTAAAATTCTCTACGCAAAAAATGGGTAAGCATAATGCTATAACAGTAAAATATACGAAAAATAATAAGAGGGATAGTATTATACAGTTTTTATTCACTATGAATTAAAATGTAGCTGATTGAAAGATTGAACCAGATTCAAAAATTGAAAACGGTAGGTACCCATTGTGTCAGCCGCATTCGTATAATAGTCTAGATGGCAAGTTTCTATTCAAATGTCTATGTGGGACCCATTGCATTAAAGCAATACAAAATTCAGAAATGACAGTCAAAAGCGCGAAACGGCCCCTAATATGGTACTTGATTGCGACGTCATCATCATCACGATCTTGGAGTATGAAAAACAAGAAAATTTAGATTTTTACGGTGATACATAGTTGCTTTACAATCTATATTTTAGCAATTCAACATGTAAAATGTTGACGGTAAAATGTTTTAGAATATAGCTGGACTTTCAACTTGCCATCGCTTGGTAAGCGATTGCAATATAATCTCTGATCTCAGTTACCGGTGCAGATGCAATCGTCACCGCATCTAAATCTATTCCGACACCGATAAGACGACAGTCGGTTAAGAGTCATGCGAACCTAGTCGCCGCCACGATCGAAGTTACGCTGAAAATTTAAAACGACATGTTTAAATTACATTAGACATTAACATTCAAGTAACATTATATGTATATCCTAATAGTATACCCTCTCTCTTCTTCCCCGCATTATCCCGGCATTTTTGCCACGGCTCATGGGAGCATGGGGTCCGCTTGACTACTAATCCCATTAATTTGCGTAGGCATTCGTTTTTACAAAAGCGACTGTCATCTGACCTTCCAACCCAGAGGGTAAACTAGGCCTTATCGGGATTAGTTCGGTTTCCTGACAACAGTCACGAATGTCACGGTGTTTTCCTTCACCGAAAGCGCATATTATCTTTAGTATACAATAAATTTCACAAACAAAACTTCTACTGGCCCTATTTTCTTCGTTTCACAATTTTTAGGAACGAAAACTGTACCACATAGATGTACATGTATACACATTACGTTCATGTTCATGCAAAGTTTCAAGGCTTAGAACGCACTGCGATTAATTTCTCGCAGTTTCAGTCTTGCAAGTGTGTGCGCTTATGAAGCATGCCGTACGTTACACTTTTTGCGGTTATGAAACCGTAAGAAATTAATCGCAGTGCGTTCAATTGTATTTTATAAGCGGCTTTTAAGCAGCGGGATTGAGTGACTCTTAACTGCGTACACTGGACGTGACATCGGTTCGGTTCGTCAGTTAACTGACTCAGTTAGTATATACCGTTGTTAGGTGAAATCGGAAATGTCGCTATTAGACAACAATGTCGCTCAGCTATGTTCGATGTAAATCACGTAAATGAGCCATATGCCAATGAAACTTATATGAGCCAAAATTGTTTTTGGTTGTAACTTTTTGTCCCCAAAAATATGACGTTACGAGTATTTATGAGTTCATAAATACGTAAACCTTTAATTAACATAATTAGTACATAAACGTTGCCAAACCCCATGCGATTAGATTACATTAGTTTTAAAACTAAACCAGGTTAATAAACTAAAAGTGTAATTCCTCGATGATTTTTCCATAGTAAATGTAATAAGCGACATGATTAAGTCTATAGAAATGGCCCCTTTTGAGTGTGGTGTCAAAGTGTGACGTCAGAATAATGAACGCAGACCGTGACGCGAGCGCATTGGCGGACAAAAAATAGAATAAAGACTGTCTAGCGGCAGATTTGCGATTTCAAATTTAGAGTACAATAGGATTGAAATTAACTATTATGCTATATAGTATAAAAATAGCAAAAAAGTGTAACCTAAACTAAGACGTCTATTTCCTGCACCAATACCGAATAGCATGCCACGGGTTGTCCAAAACGCATTTTATTTTGTGTATTAAAACTTTATCTTCGGCGTTAAAATGACGTGGTTTTTTTTAACGGGGCATATTTTTGACCATTTGTCACAAAAAATAAACTCTTATTGTAAGCAAATCCTCAGAAAATTGGCGTTTGTACGCGACAATGGTAGAGTTAGACCAAGAAAAGTCTGCAGCGGTTTTGATAGCCCACGCAGTGCAAGTGTTATTTACACAACATCATTTTGTAAAAGTTTGACGTTTAAAAGTACACTTGCACTGCGTGGGCTATCAAAATCGCTGCAGACTTTTCTCGATCCGACTCTAACAACTTAATGAATGCTCCTGTTAATAAGGTGGGTCCGTTATTTTGCAACTTAGTGTACTGTAATACCTAGCCTGTAGTCTGTAGAAACAGCAACACCCTTAACTGTCCGCCGGTGGACCTTATGCCTTTTGTAATAAGGTTTACGAACTGTCAGTTAACAGTGTAACCGATGGTTGGCACAGTCAACCAAGAAAGTGGTCTACCACTTTTCGACTCTATCAATGAGATGATAGAGGCGAAAAGTGGTAGACCACTTTCTTGGCTGACCGCACCAGTCAGCTGATTCGCGGCTATTAGACAAAATTAAACATAGTTTCACGCCTCGAAACAAGATGCCATTGTGCCGACGAAAGTGAAGTTTCTTCCTATCTAACTAACCGCCAACTAATTAATGTAATTACACTAATAATGAGCGTTAAGTTTTTGTTTGAGTAACAAAGGAAGGGTACCTAATGGTTTTCAGTATGAAACGTACCTACTTTCAATGGTACTTTGATGTGTTCTTCTTACTAACGTGCCGCCAGAAATTTTCCAAAATGGCAAAATTTCCTCATGAAAAATTTTCGGAAACTTTTCATTACAATTTGGTATTTTTTTATCTCCATAATCAAAGTTTCCCTTGTTTGCTGTGAAATTTTCCTGAATTAAACCTGCACATCAGGTTTACCTTGCCTACACAGGCTAGGCATACCTGTATTTTTTTTTGTCTTATTAAAATTTTAAATAATTAATATTTATTATGCCTCGATGTGACGATTGCATCTAGTATCGATCGTACTTAGTTCGTTAGTCAAGGCACGTGTCGTGCCCATATCCTCGTGCCATCCGGTGTGTCAGGATTGTCAGGAAGTATCGTGAATCACTTTTTATGGACACAAACTATCCTTCGCGAATATTTTATCGGAAATAGGGAGTTTTCAACAAGCGTTTTTAGTTTTGTTTTTTCTTGAATGTTGGAAAATTAATAAAACTACAACTAAAACGTCTGCAGTTCCCGAAATGCTTAAAAAAATCATCTTATTTTTATCGCTGTTTTTCCTAATAACTGATAATTAATAAAGCTTTACTAATAAAATGCAACTAATTTCAAATGCGAGTATCTAATATCAAATATTATTACATCAGGGCTATAACCGCGAAAATCGAAGTTCGCAAATTGCGGGGATTTTTCTCTGTCACTCTAATTACGCCTTCATTGGAGTAAAAGAGCAATTTGCGAATTTCGGTTTTCGCGGTAGCCGCTCAGCATTACATTTCAACCTTCCAAAAAGGAGCGTTCTTCCATCTTAAAATCCGGCAACGCACTTGCTTTGCTGTTGCAGGTGTCCGTGGGCTATGATAATTGCTTATCATCAGGCAATTTGTCTGCTCGTTTATACTGCGGCATAAATTAAATAGAATGGTACTAAGAAACTTCTATACTAAATTGTTGCCATGTTTACCTAAGCATTTCACGTCAAAAATGTGACAGTTACGTTAGGATGTGGCGCGCTCAATAATTTTCAACAATTTCTTCTCGGACTATATCTCTTATATCATAAAAAAAAACACTATCACATCAGAATCAGATTTGAGCTCATAACGCCGCGCAGCTAAACAATTGAAACGTGATGTGACCACCGCAACCATGCCGCAACCATACGACCATACTGAGCAACCGGAAGGTAAACAAACTCCCTTTGTGATAGCTATTCAGCTGCCGTAACACGTAACAACTAAGTACAGTCAGGATCTAATAGATAATGACGACCGAAGTCACCAAATACATCGTAACACACCTTAAATACCTTATAGTTAGTTTATTAGCATCAGAAAAAGACTAGGTACGCGAAATTGACGTGTCTTAATTGAAGAACGCTTTTTATAAATCAGTAACGATTACTTATGAAAGCAAAAGAATGCAATTAATCGTACCTATATCATTCATAATTTTTACATATTTGCCGTGACTTATTTTACAAAAGGGTTTTCAATAAAAATACAAGTCTTGATTGATTAGGTACCTTTTCTCTAATGCTAAAAAACGAACTATACTCGTAGAAATAAGGACGTGTGATGATAACAGGAGTTAGGTAAATACCTCACTGATTTATAGCCCTATATCGTATCAATGCATACAACCATGTTCATGATTTACTGCCAACAATGTGCTTAATTAGACCAAAGTGGTCTCCTCATCTAATTAGTCCTCAATACATCAATCGCAGAACACAATTTGGCATAATTAATATAATTATATCCATTTGAGATTGAGATGGCACTTTACAATAGCGCCTAATCGTGTTTGATTGTATTATAACGTAGATGAGAACAATTGCTATGAGGTTTTGTGCAGGCGCTTGTATTAATATTCAAATGTTCTACGGGACGATTAGGTACCTTTCGCGCCTACGTTTTTTTTGCCGCTTTTTTCTACTAAAGGAAAGGGCTTGACAGACTTACCTTTTTATTTATTTAGGTATTTACTTATGGGTATATTTTTCATGATCAAACTTTAAGTGAGAAGTCATAACATAATCCTGTGTCCCTAGTGAAAAAAGGTATAAGTCTCGGGCAGCGCGGTTGTAAATGGGTATAAGTTCCAAGTTGCCCTTTTACTCTTAAGCTGCGTGAGACTTGTACCCTTTTTCACTAGGGCCACAATCATAAAGCATTTATTTTCTACATTATAATTGAAATGCGTGTAGATAAACAATAATAGGTATGTAAAATGCAATCGATTCAACATTACGCTCTTAAGCCCCCTACAGACTATGCGCGTGAATCGCGGCGCGAAGCCGCGAACGCGAGTGTGGAGTCGATTTCGCTGTCTGCGAACATCGACGCCACACTCGCGTTCGCGGCTTCGCGCCGCGATTCGCGCACGAGTGTGGAGGGGGCTTTAGATAGACAATAACATAAGGTTTCACATGTGAACAATCAAAAACATTAATTCGATTAATAAACAGATTTTCACGAGATGTAGGTAAATGTTGACAAATGAGTTATTTCTTCCTAGATTGAGTCGGCGAGGATCTGGCTACCTGTGCACAAATAAAAATCAGATCTATGGTTAACCCACTAACTCAAAACAATATTACCTACGAAACAAAAATTTTAATTTCGTGCCTTTTCCAAGTGACAAATAGGCCTATTCGGATTTCGAGATAATCACAAGATCTTGAGACGATTTAGAGATCAACTAGATCTAAGTAGTTACATTGGATATCGACTAGATGTGACTTGGATATCTAAGTCATAACTTGTCGAAATCGTTCAAGAGGACCTCCAGAATCGCGGAAACGTCAAATTTGACATATCTATATATACACGGTGTAACATGAGCAAACCGAATAATTTTAACAGCGTACTCCTGATCATATTTAGAGACAAAAATGTCCTATAAACTTTTTTGAAATTCGCCTAGTTTCAGAGATATTATCAATTTAAAAAATAACAAGTTTTTATTCTTACATAGTGTAAAAGGCCTTTTTGATGGTGATGTTGCTGTTATGGGACATAGTCTAAATATCCTTATTGATAGATGTCAAAAAGTGACAAGTAACACTTTGCAAAAAGTAGGTTTTACGAAAAAAAAAATGTAAAGGTCAATTTTAAGTGACAAGTTTACCAATAAAATTTATTTTTTATGTACAAATACATACAAAAAAGTGAAAAAACATAACAAAAAAATATTTTTTTTGGCGGAATTGACCTAAACTCATATTACATTTTTTACTTCTTTTGACCTCAGAAATGCGTGGTTAAAATTATTCGGTTTCCTCATGTTACACCGTGTATATCTATCTTACAAATATCTTTAAATCATCCGTATCGTAACTTGTTGAAGTCTAGTTAGTAGAAATCTAATTCATTTTTCGAATCGAGCCAAAAGTTGTTTATCGGCTGTATTTTGCCTTTTGCGATATGCACGTACACTTCGCCCTGACCAATCTGTTTGTGAGTTCACGCCTGAACAAAGTTAATTTTGGGGCATAAATGTCTCGTCCCACTGAAAAAGGAACCTTATGGCGGTTGGCGCTTACGCTATTTTAACGCCGCTCCAATATTATTGCGGCGCTATGCGACCTAAGCGCCAGCCGCCATAAGGTGCCTTTTGCCGTGGAACGTCACAAATTAGAAAGGTTAGGTTAGCAGGCAGTGATCTGGGATTTCTATGCCACACCGCGGGATATCAAGTCGAAATGGTAATATGGATACGCCGCTTGGCTCGCGATAGGAACAAAACTGTTCGAAAAGTAAACGCTATTTCGGTGTTAGTAATTCGTTTATAAAATAAAGGACTGTAAAAAAACAGTGTTGGTTATGATTTAAAGAAAAAATATTATTCAAATAAATTATTAAGTTATACAAAAATGTTCTTATAAGTACATATAATAATTATGTACGTACGTATTTCTATTTTAACAGTTATGTCGGGATGTTGTTTGTCATTAAGACACGTGGTATTTTTGCACTTAATAATATAATGAGTGCAAAAAGCAGCTGCAGTGCGGTTTGTATTTACAATGTCATTCTACGGTGCTAATAATTAGTAGATAAGATAAGCGTTTGTAGAAGTGATTCAGTCGGCTTAGATAATGCATGATTAATTGATTAACAGTAACATGCCAAAACACTCTCTCCTATATCGCACACGAATCCCGGAATCCCGCGGCATATCCATACTAGCATAATGATTGAGGTCATTCACCCCAAGTGGCATAGAAATCCCCGATCACTGTTAATAGGTTTGTTTTATGGCAAAACCTGAAAAGTTACGCGTTTCTGAACCAAACTAATTATTTACCGGCATTATTGTGTACAAAAGTTACCTTACCTTACCTTACTGGTCCCTTCTACCTTACCTTACCTTTTGGTACTTACCTTATCAGTCTAGACAAATAAATTCAAAATCGCTCTCTTTCTTGATGCGACTGGCAAATCATATTACTTTTTGGCAACCGATTTTTTTAACTTAAATAAATTAAACCCCGCTGCATCCGAATTTGCCGGTTGCCCGTTGCAAATTCGGATTCAGCGGGGCCTAATTAGGTTAGAAAACTCGGTTGCCAAAAAGTAATATGATTTGCCAGTCGAAATCGATTTTTACAAAAATATGACCAGTCTATATAATACACATCCGGGGAAAAAATGCGATTTAAGCCAAATGTCCGGGTTTTAGGGTTCCGTACCCAAAGGGTAAAACGGGACCCTATTACTAAGACTTCACTGTCCGTCCGTCCGTCCGTCTGTCACCAGACTGTATCTCACGAACCGTGATAGCAAATTTTCACAGATGATGTATTTCTGTTGCCGCTATAACAACAAATACTAAAAACAGAATAAAATAAAGATTTTCGCGTTTCGTAATTCTTTTTAGGGTTCCGTACCCAAAGGGTAAAACGGGACCCTATTACTAAGACTTCGTTGTCCGTCCGTCCGTCCGTCCGTCCATCCGTCCGTCCGTCCGTCCGTCTGTCACCAGGCTGTATCTCACGAACCGTGATAGCTAGACAGTTGAAATTTTCACAGATAATGACTGTATTTCTGTTGCCGCTATAACAACAAATAGTAAAAACAGAATAAAATAACGATTTAAATGGGGCTCCCATACAACAAACGTGATTTTTGCCCAAAATTAAGCAACGTCGGGCGGGGTCAGTACTTGGATGGGTGACCGTTTTTTTTTTTGCCGTTTTTTGCATTATGGTACGGAACCCTTCGTGCGCGAGTCCGACTCGCACTTGCCCGGTTTTTATTTTAGTCTTTTTCCGGGTTCCGCGAATTTAGAGATGGCAGCCTTACCTCAACGTCCTCACCGGTGACAAGTTAAATCTATCTATACAGCATGTTTATAATTTAACTGACACAAAAATGTAGATCAAGAGCTTTACTAACTGCCATCAAACTGTTTTCAGTTCGGCAGTCCTATTTCAATGTAACTCCTTTGTACTGTGTCTTATGAAAAAAAAAAGAATATACCTTGGAATTAGTAGGAGAGGCTGAAATGAAAGTCTTCACCCGCTGCTTTAGTTCCTCGTAGAAACGGTTCTCCTGGTTCAACTGCGGCAGAATCGTTAGCTGGCGGTCCGTTTCCTGCGGCACAAAGCAGATATCAAAACGGGTAACTGAACGGACCCTACCGGAAACAGGGCCCAAGTGGGACCAAGTGGGGCCAAGTGGGACCCACAAAGACCGCTAGATTGATACAATCCAAAGAAATGTTTACGCTGGAAGTTTAAAGAACAGGATAGAATGTCGTAAATCGAATGTCTTTAGCAAATTCTGACGTTTCTTAAATTCTAATCAGGTCGTTTGGCATGTCTAATATTAGAAGGGATGAAATTAAAATCGTTTCTAAAGTGAACACCTCTGTAGTTGCAGGTACGGTAACTGCTTACCATCAGACTGGTTGTAAGTAAAAAAAAAAAAACTACTTACATAGTAGCTCTGTCGCAAGTATGGCTCAACGCGTAGCCAATGTCAAAGTGGTTAAATTGAACTAGTGTTGCAATTGTCTATGCGTGCGCGTATGCAATGCATGCATGTTTTTAAATTCGATAATACTGATGACATATGGATCAAACATGGTCGCTTACTGTGTGCCTCAAGAGTCATAAGAAGGCTCAGAGTCACCCAAAGGGCAATGGAGACGGCTATGCTGGGAGTCTCTCTGCGTGATCGCATCGGAAATCAGGCCATCCGCAGCAGAACCAAAGTAACCGAAGTGGGCGGGGCCATTGCCTGTAGAACTGATGGCCATTGGGGCGGAAAGGTTCTCGAGTGGCGACCGCGTACCGGAAGACGCAGCGTTGGGTAGAGGTCGCGGGAGTCCGTGGGATGCGGGTGGCGCAAGACCGGTCATTGTGGCACTCTTTGGGGGAGGCCTATGTTCAGCAGTGAACGTCCTCTGGCTGATATGATGATGATGATGACAAATACTTATAAACTACTTAGAAAGGCATAATAGCCGATTACAAAAAAAAGTATAATATACTTATTATTAACAAATGATTAACCAACCGTCCCTACTGAATTACTGATACCTTTTCCTGCATAATGTTCTATGCTCATGTAGAATATATAACCACCGACATAAAAAACCCACGCGTACGAAGTCACGGGCAACGGCTAGTTTCTTATAAAACTCTTCCAAAAAGTGTATTCAATGTGGCGTAAACTAACTACCGTATGATTATGTGACCGTGTCAAAAATTACTAATAGTGACATGTTTTGTAACCAATTAAGTAGAGATCCTGCAACACTCATAATAAAGTACAGTCACCAGCAGAAGTTGCTAAGCGGGCGAGTTGTTGAAAATTACCATGACACGATACACGCTCTTAACAATAAAGTCGCGTCAAGATCATTTTGAACACCTAGTGACCTGGCCCGTTTAGCAACTTCTGCTGCTGCCTGTACCATGCTTTATTTATTAGTTTCGTGTGGTTAACCGTCCTTCACTGTACATGTTATTATGATTCTAAACACGCAAAACTGTTACCTAGCATAACTTTAAACAATACTTGTTAGTTAAAATCCATCCACTGGCAATAAAGTAAATTTGTATGTTACTAACCTTAATTAATTTTAAGATTTGTTGTACTACCAAAGAGAATAAGTGTCTATGGTACTAACACTATATGGATCTCTCAGATTCGAAATAAATAAATAATTGAATATAATTGAATAGCCGGGTCCACACCCAGCAAGCATACGCGCGAGGCAATTTCATCGCGCACAAAACGGCAAGTGTAGACGTGCCTCGGGCGAGGCATTACGTCGGGGTAGGCCTCGCACGTATGCTTGCTCTGTGAGGACTCTGCTGATTAGAAAAAAAATTGGAGGATTTCCCCCGACACACTGTGGGCATTGTGGGGATTGATATCTCAGGACTGGACAGGACGCAGGTTCGCATCACGTGCTACCGCAACTAGTTGCCGTTAGACTGCACGATTGGCTCGAATTCGTGAGTGACACCGCTGAACTGGTACCATTTTCAGTGCCCGTAAGGCCTGCCCTAAGATATAATAATAAAAAAAAAAAAAAAAAACTTTATTGCAACTTTGAGTTGTTACATAACATTGGTTCCTGGCTCTCAAAGTAGGTTTCCCTGTGTCTCAAGAGCCAATGTCAATGATGTGGGCTTTCTTTACATAGAACATACCAATCTTAAAACGATGATGTAGTAAATCTTCTTGTGTTCAAACCAATCAGTAGCATATTCGTATGTCTCTAAATTAAACAGTCCTAGTAGGCGGCCACTCTCGTCGCAGAGGTCGAATGCGGTGAAGGAACCCAGCTTGCATTGCTTGCGGATGTACTCTAGCATTATTCGCACCTGAAAATTATAAAAAAACCGGGCAAGTGCGAGTCGGACTCGCGCACGAAGGGTTCCGTACCATAATGCAAAAAAAAAAAAACAAAAAAAGCAAAAAAGAAACAGTCACCCATCCAAGTACTGACCACGCCCGACGTTGCTTAACTGTGGTCAAAACCGGGCAAGTGCGAGTCGGACTCGCGCACGAAGGGTTCCGTACCATAATGCAAAAAAAAAACAAAAAAAAGCAAAAAGAAAACGGTCACCCATCCAAGTACTGACCCCTCCCGACGTTGCTTAACTTTGGTCAAAAATCACGTTTGTTGTATGGGAGCCCCATTTAAATCTTTATTTTATTCTGTTTTTAGTATTTGTTGTTATAGCGGCAACAGAAATACATCATCTGTGAAAATTTCAACTGTCTATCACGGTTCGTGAGATACAGCCTGATGACAGACAGACGGACGGACGGACGGACAGCGAAGGAGTGTGTACTGTCTCTTCCGAAAATCGTTTTTTCCAGATTTATATTTTTGCCATTCGCAATTTTTACCATTTTACTTTTACTCGATAGCTTCCTTTTCCGAAATAATATTTAACCATTCGCATATTTTCCCATTATTTTAATTTTCCAATAGCTTAATTTTCTAATAGGTTTTCTAACCATTCGCATAATTTCCCACTATATTTCATATGTTTTACAATCACGGAAGACAGAAAATAGATAGGTGCGACGACGAGCGAAGCGAGGAGGAGTGTGTTAGGTAAACTGCGAGCAAAACCGAGCGAGCGAAGCGAGCGTGCCGCGGCAGCGGCCGGCGAGCCCCAGAACCGACTTATTGTACGACGTTGATTTATAAAAAGAAGTTATTTTTTAGTTAGTGTCTCGTATAAGTGTCGTGTTAGTGTCTCGTGCAGTTAGTGTCTATAATAAGAATACATAACCAAATTATGCGAATGGTTAGAAAACCTATTAGGAAAATAAGCTACTGGAAAATAAAATTAATGGGAAAATATGAGAATGGTTAGAAATGCTTTCAGGAAAGGAAGCTATTGAGAAAAAATAAAATGGTAAAAATTGCGAATGGCAAAAATATAAATCTGGAAAAAACGATTTTCGGAAGAGACAGTACACACTCGTCCAACCAACGGGCGGGTAATAAATACTAGCCAGAAAGTGACTACTTACTTACTGTAAAATCTGGATTAAAAAATAACGTCTTCTTCTGTGACTTGTCGGGCTCGTTGGATGACCATTACTACGTTACGAAGTGACCCGCAATCTTCCGAATATAGGTGTAATACTAGCCAGAAAGTGACTACTTACTGGACAGTCGGGGTTGACGAGTAACGTCTTTTCCTGCGACGGATCAGGTTCGCTGGATGGGCGGCGACTCATCGGGGACAACTCCGGTGCGTCCTTATACACTACGTTTATGAACATTATCTCTTCTTTATTTAGCTACACAGTTTCGTTTATCCCTAAAATAGTTATATAGATCAACTGTCCAATATTCAGGCCCTTTCAAGTTCAAACCCCCCTAAAGAGGCCCAGTTACAGTTAGCCGGCAGATATCAGCCTGTCAGTTATTCGACATTGTTACCTTTCGCAATTAACTCATAGGCTCATACAGTCCGGCGAACAGGTAATCTGGGGCCCCAGTGTGGGGTTTGAAGGGCCTGATTATTTTCGTTCGAAATAAAAATATGAAAAAAAATGGTCGAAGCTCAGGACACTAGTCAACAGGTTTAGATTTAAGTGAAATTCGACGCAATTTTAAGGCTGACGAGATGTAAGAGGAAATAAACTAACTTTCCTTTCTTTTAGGTTAACATTTGATTTATGACAGCTTGGCAATGTCTTTAGTTGACATTTGGTTTGTGAGGTTACATAATTATGGTATGGTACCTTTTAAACCTTAGATATAAAATGCTTTTCTTCACACTGCTGGACCAGACTAGCCACAGGCTGGGTTCCACAGGATGGATCTCGGGCATAAGAAGACCATAACGGAGATGGCGGGACGACTTTGACATATTTTGTAAAAGATTGCGGGAGTGTGCACTGGATAGGACCAAATGGCGGAAAGGAGAGGCCTCTAGCTTTGCCCAGCAATGGGACTCTCTTATAGGATAATAAAAAAAAAATATAAATATATTTAATAACGTGCCTAGTAAATTATATAGGCCTTGTTTAAATGTAGGCCTACTCGTATACCCGTATTTATTCAACAATTGACGCACGTCCTCGATACTGTCCAAAACATTGCAATCTATAAGGTCACGGGGTCATCAAGTTGCTCGTATTGCAATAATATTTCCTCATGCAACATTGTCATGTGTAGATAATTTTTTATCAAGCAGATACGTCTACAAACTGTATTACATACAAACCTAAAAACCTACTAAAAAATATTTTTTTATCAATAAACGCTATCTATCTATCTGCCACATTTTGCCATTCATTGTAAAACATGCAGAGTTAGATTGGTCCGATTCTATAGTACCTACCTCTATACTCTGCGTTTAATCAATAATCATATAATGTTTGAATTGTTCCCAATTCTATGAATTTCTTTTACAGATTCCTGTCTCTACAGATTCCCATGTCTACAGATTTATATTTCTACGGATTCCCAATTCTACAGATTCCTAAGTCTACTGATTCCTAATTCTACAGTTTCCTAACTCTACTGATTCCTAATTCTATGGACTCCCAATCCAACAGATTCGCAACTTCTGGTGTTGCGGGTGTCCACGAGCGGCGGTAATCGCTTACCATCAGGTGATCCGTCTGCTCGTTTGCCTCCTATTTCATAAAAAAGAACTACCTATTCCCAACCCATCTCACAGATTTTTCATCATAAGCGATAAAAACATTACATTACTGATTCACATGTCTAACAACCAATTTCATCAGATAATTATCTTTGTTACCATATTTCGTTAAAGTTAACTATGTAACGTTCTGTTTAAAGTGAACGTAGTAGGTAGTAGTAGATAAGTAACCTTAGTACAAACCTTCGAAGGGTCTTGCAACCTTCCACCAGAATACCACGTGCTACCAGAAATTACTTCCGATATTTTACTTACCGTATAAATTATATTATATATATATACTTAAATTATACCCACAACCACAACCGGTTTGGCCTAGTGGGTATTATTAGTGACCCTACCTGTGAATGATGTGTGTGTGTGTGTGTGTGTGTGTGTGATGGTCCTATCGAATCCCGGTAAGGGCATTTATTTGTGTGATGAATACAAATATTTGTTCCTGAGTCATGGGTGCTTTCTATGTAACTATTTAAGTTTGTTTGCAAGAATCAATCATTTATCTATATAAATATGTACATATATCGTCGCCTTACAGGCTTTACTTAGTTTGGGACTATGTTGATCTGTGTAAGATGTCCCCTATTACTTATATAAATATTTTAAATCATACACTCCAAACTAGACAAGAATTTTCACGTAAAAGTGCAAATTAAGCTTAAAAGATCACTTTCATACCAAAAACAAATCAAAACAAATCGATATGCAAAGGTCAATCACTGCCGACGGCCTTGACCGCAAAACGCAACGCTCACCATTTCCCAACGGAATCTAACCAAACGATTCACATTTCATAAGATCGCTGTTGCAACGCGCCTCTCTGAAAACGCTTAGTAGTTTTAACTGAGCCGCGTAGCACGCACGCAGCGTAAAACGGAACGTGTCTGAAAAAAAAACATTCAAATTTCGAAGCGTGGGCGTGGCCTCATCAAGCATTAGACCGTTCCAAATTTGTCGCCTCGAAAAACAATAAACAGTCGGTTATCAATAAACAATTGACGATCGATACGAAAAGAAAACGATAATATTTATTTTTAATGGATAGCCTGGATGCGAGTATTTTAAGCCAAATACGATAAGAAGCTACGATTTTTAAAAAAATAATTCAATTATAAACGAAGAAGAGATAAAGAAAAATTAAATTATAAAGAAATGTGAAGAAAATTTCGAAGATTAAGAAGAAGAACTCATAGTTTGTTTACTTTTGCGAAGCAATGTGAAACAAAAACATGAGGGTCTCGACTGTCTCCAGCCTTTTCACCAGCGGCGTGTCAGCCTGGCCGCCTCCTGGCCCCCTCCCCAGCTCCTTCCAGTTCCATCATCAGGGCTCTAACTTTGCCATATTCCTGATATTTTTCGCTTTGTGCATGATGGAGGTGGTGGTACTCAGGATCATCACGGAGGAGCAGGCGAGGAGTGAGCGTACGAGGAGTGTTACTTCCATGTGGTTTGATATGGATGAAGAATGATGTGTAAAATGCGTGATTTATTGATAGGGGTGATATGTTATCGATAAGGGTGATATTGACAAAATGTGAAGTGATCTGTGATTGTGATTAGTCTAATGTAGATATATGATAGCTTTAAAATGACTTTCAATTGTTTTTATATGTATTTTGGAAAGAGCTTGATTTATTGGTTTTAATTATGGATTCTTCTTATTTGTTTCCTTGAATTATGTTATTTTAACCTATTTTGCTCAAAATGTTCTATCCTCCTAAGTCCCAGAGTCATGTTTGCAGTTTTGAATTTGCAACCTTCTTTTATTCTAAGTTTAAAATTTGTCCTTTTAAAAAGAAACATCAGGACTTGGGAGGCCTTATTTTATAATTTTAAGAATGTTATGGTTACGGAAAATCCACAGAATTTACAGTTTGTATGAATAGGAATTCATAAGAACGACCATTTAAATGTATTTTGCATTAATTGACTTTGAGACCAATAATAGATTCAGATGCATGTAATAAATATATTAAAAGCAAGGTAATACTGACTTTATTGCATATATTATTTTATTTAAAAACGGATGTAGCAAATGATGAACAATAATTCATACACATTTAACATATATTAAACAAATGTATAGGTATAAATAGGTAGCTAGGTAGCTATTAGGTACAAGTAGCCACAGATACATAACAAAGCTCAGAAATAATAGCAATTTTTTTTTTAGTTTGGAGGTATTTATTTAAGTGAAGAATAAACTAATAATTTGTAATACCTAATCAAATCTTACAAGTTAAATTTGACCCCCTTCCCGGTTTCCGATGAAGCTAAAAAGTCGGATGACAATCCAATATGATGGTACCATCGTGCTGATCTGCTGATGGAGACAGGAGGTGGCCATAGGAACCATGTGATAAAACAACGCAACCTGTTTGTATTTGGGATTTTTAGAATTATCTCGATGAGTTTTAGTTGTCTGTGGAAAGAAATGTAGAGTCGGCGATTACCTAGCCAAAACTTAATATTTTGTCAATAACTTATTTTTTCATATAAGTAGCCCAAGTTCCAAAATACCCAAATGTTAAAAAGTACCTTTGTGTCATCAAGTTCACACACACACACAGTCACTCTTCTAAGAATGACAAATACTTTGACGTTTATGCGTGTTTTAAGTATGGTCAAGGTCGTTAATTTTATCACTTTTATCAGCCGCCTTAACTATGCTAAGATGGTCGGCTCTTTATCATTTGTCACCATGCCTGTCATGTTCTATCAAGTATGTAAGTGCGAAAGTGACGCATGACATGACAGGTGATAAAAACGCGACCATTAGGGCTAAGATGGTCGGTTTATTATCATCTGTCACCATGCCTGTCACGTTCTAACAAGTATGTAAGTACGAAAGTGACGCATGACATGACAGGTGATAAAAATGCGACCATGATAGTGCAGCCGGCGTATTATCAATGGTTTTATCCATCTTTATCCACCTGATAAAAAATTTTTAACACCGTGGGATAGAAAGTGACAGACACTGTTTTATCACGCTGTCACATAGACAAAAACGACCATCATATCCGTACAGGTTACCGAGAACACATGCCGAGTAGAGTCGGTCTTCTGCGAGCAAAGTTCACGGTCGCGTCCTTGAAACACTCGAGCATGGTTACGCAACTTTCACTGCGTTGCCAACTGGTTTTTTTAATACTTAGTTATTATGGTGTGAGATACCTATGTGGTGGGAGGTTATTAAAAGACCTTTATTCTATTTAATTTAAGAAAATAATGGGTTATTGTAACTCACATCAGAATCAGATGTATTTTTGATTTAATTTTTTTTTACTTAGGTATGCTACTTGCTTAAAGTCCTATGTCCCCTTTGTCAAGTTATGCAAAATAAATGTTAACAAGCGTAATAAAACTGACGTAAGTACCTAATAACTAATAAATGAGCACGATTTTGACTAAAGATATGTACTAAGATTTACCTATTTTTCGAAAGAACGCAAACGTACCTACAGGGAAGTGTAAAATATGGGTGCACACATTAAACTCAAAAATATGTCATAGCTCGTCAAGGAATTAATTATGGGACATATTTTTTAGTATGTTATATGCACCCATATATTTACACTTGCCTGTCCCTACATGTTTTTAGAGTTGTCCAATGAAGCTTCCTAAATCATGGCCACATATTTCCATGGAATGATACCCTCATAGCCGAATGCACCAGACTGCCATACATTTTTACAAGCTTTTATTTAGTTTCACCTGACCGTTGTCTGTCTGTCTTGTAATCAAATCTTGCAAGTTAAATTTGATCCACTTCCCGGTTTCCGATTGAGCTGAAATTTTGCATACATATGTAAGTCGGGTGACAATGCAATATTATGGTGTCATCGAGCTGATCTGATGATGGAGACCGGATGTGGCCGTAGGAACTCTGTGATAATTAGTGATAAAACAACGAAACCTAATTGTGTTTAGGATTCTTAGAATTGTCTCGATGAGTATTAGTTGTCGGTGGAAAAAAAAGTACAGTTGGCGATAAAAGCTTGTACCAAAAATGAAATTTTTGCCAAAAAACTTATTCGTGGATGAGACACGAGTCAATGTCTTCCATGGGAAGTGTGTCAGTTCAAGGTCGCGTCCTTGAATCGTTACGTAGGCCATTGATGATATTGTCAATCACAGGTACAGAATAAATAATAGTACCTACTAGGTATGAGTATTATGCTCCTTATCCGGAAAGTTCTTAATCTCTGTTCCCAGTGGGGACTAATGGGAATAAATATACCAAATTTAGAAGGTGATCTGATTCGTTAACTTTACTGATTGACTGAGCTGACCCTACGACGTGTCTTGAAATCTTTTTCACATACCTACTGGAACAGACGTTGCTACAGAGTATAGAGCTTAGGATTAACTATATGATCCCAAAAAGGGAACCTGTCCTTTAGTTAAAAACATTTTAGATTATGAAATTTTTGTTTAAAATTACAAAGGGTTTAGGAAATATTCTAAGGTAGGTACACATTTGATTTTCTACTGTCCGGTCTGACAAACATGTATTTTGTAGAGCTATGATTACATACATTGTATGTAAATGAAATGCTTCCTCGTATCAATAAGAATATTAATCCCTCGACCTTCACCCTGGTCGTCTATTACATAAGTGGAGAACTCATTAGTATAATAAACAACATATGTATAAACTATGTATACTTATTTGTAGAATGCCTCGAAGCTTATAATTTATAAATGAGAAGTGGAAAAATTTTCTAGCCTATCTCTCCGCCAACGCCAACTGAGCTACCGAGACTTCACTCGGTAACAGCGAATATTTCTACTCGTATGCACTTTTTATTTATTTTTAAGATATGTTATCGTTTACAGACGGTTTTACTTTATAACAATCTTCTTTATTTGGTCATAAACGAGTATTTGATATGCATATTAATAAGTTCTTCTCGTGTTTCTTTCCCTTTTATCATCGAACTGCAGTGAAATGAGATATTTACCGGTAAGTGAAATTTTGGAAACGTGGGTTTATATTCCCGACAGCCACAGGCTGGAGATTTTTGGTAGAGAGTCACTGTTGTTTTTCGAATGGCAGACTTATCAAAGAGGAAACAACGGTTTCCTGGCCGCTCGGATATTTCTCGTTACCTTCATGAATTTCATGATAGCAAAAATTAAAAGGATTTTGCGTGTAAAAATGTTTTCCGCCGCAACCTGTTTATTATTATTTTTTTATAAAAGAGCGTCTAGGAAATTGAGTTTTGATTTCACACAATTATTTTGCCCAAGCCATTGAACATGTCCACATTTTGACTTTCAAGTATTTATTAGTTATTATCAGGGCATTACTAGTGACTATGTGAGCTACAGACATTAAAAAAAACTTCATGAGAATCGGTTGAGAAATTGCTGGCTCTACTTATATGATACCGTCAGAAGGGCTGAGATGGCCGGCTTTTATAATTTGTCATCGACTGTCACGTTCTAACAAGTATGTAAGTGCGAAAGTGACGCATGACATGACAGGTGATAAAAACGCGACCATTAGGGCTAAGATGGTCGGTTCCTTATCCTGTCATCATGCCTGTCACGTTCAAACAAGTATGTAAGTACAGTCGCCATCAGATATATCGGAGCGGCCAAGGTGTTCACAATATCTGAACATGCACTCTAACGCCTTGACAATAGAGGAGTGTTCAGATATTTGTGAGCACCTTGACCGCTCCGATATATCTGATGGCGACTGTACAAAAGTGACCCGTGACATGACAAGTGATAAAAATGCGAGTATGATACCGCTGCATGCCAACCGGTCAGACATAATGGCTCCTCTACACGATGGGCCAGCGCCGGCCACTCCAAGGGAAGCATTTACGCGTTAGAGGGAGCAAGTGATATTGCTATCTCATTCTACTGCATGGCTGCGTCCCTTGGAGTGGCCGGCGCTGGCCCATCGTGTAGAGGAGCCATAAGAAATTTTTGTGCCTAAGCTGAACGGGGCCCTTTGCTTCGCTCGGTCAATAAGAGTAACGTTGAAATGCACACCATACAATGCAAGCAGATATTGCTCGAGATTTTGGAATTCCGCCTGGTTCACCTTGCCAACGGTTTCATAATACCGGTACAGTCTACTTTACACGCACGCGAGCGAATCGATTTTGCAATTGTTTTAATTCATAATTTAATGGCATAATGACGCTTGTATTTTCACGCTTCGTCTTTACAAGCTTTTATTTAGTTTCACCTGACCGTTGTCTGTCTGTAATCAAATCTTGCAAGTTAAATTTGATCCACTTCCCGGTTTCCGATTGAGCTGAAATTTTGCATACTTACATACGTAAGTCGGGTGACAATGCAATATTATGGTGTCATGGAGCTGATCTGATGATGGAGACCGGAGGTGGCCATAGGAACTCTGTGATAAAACAACGAAACCTAATTGTGTTTGGGGTTTTTGGAATTGTCTCGATGAGTATTAGTTGCCTGTGGAAAGAAAGGTACAGTCAGCGATAAAAGCTTGTACCAAAAATGAAATTTTTGCCAAAAACTTTTTTCTCAAATACCTACGTTATGTATGAGAATATTTTAAACTAGTAGATTTTGGAAGTAAAACAACATAATACATAAAATAATGCAAGTCTCATGTCTCATAAAATCGATCTAACTAGCTAAAGTCAGACCAAGAAAAGTCTGCAACGGATTTGATAGCCCACGCCAAAGAGTAAGGTAATGGCCCACGCATTGCAAGTGTTATTTTAAACGTCACAAACTTCTATGAAATTATGACGTATAAAATAACACTTGCACTGCAATAGCCCACGCAGATCCGCTGCAGACTTTTCTTGGTCCGACTTTAGCTCTTATCTTTGGGAAACCACGCATTTTTGAGTTTTCATATATTTTCCGAGCAAAGCTCGGTCTACCAGATATTGTAAATTATGGCTTCATACTTTTCTGTAACAGACGATTTAACTCAGTTTTAAGCTAATTATTTAATTACAAACCAAGTGTCACCAACTCCAATAAGTCAATTAGTCTCACACCATTCAACAGTATTCAAGTTTTCGTAACATTTCAATAGAACAATCACTCCCATTTACATTAATTGATCGCTTGTCATTTCCATTTGCACTTGAACAAAAGGACAATAGTCTATGTTCAGCCGGCGTATTATGGATGGACTTATCCATGTGATAAAATAACTGTCACTTTTTAACACCGTGGGATAGAAAGTGACGGACAACGTTTTGTCACGCTGTCACGTAGACAAGAACGACCATCATATCCGTACAGCCGGCGTATTATGGATCATTGGCTTTATCCATCTTTATCCACGTGATAAAATAACTGTCACTGATGTTTAACACCGTGGGATAGAAAGCAATTTATGTATGGCATTTTATACTTAAGATGGTAATAGAAAATATAGTGGCATTCTCGGGGCGCGAGCTCGACTTGTCCATAGGCTGTTATGTTATGGCTTATAAACAGTACAGGTACAATTAATTGACTTAATTCAAATCCAGAACCTCATATGTATATTTTACGTAGAAACATTTAACATACTCGTATCGGACCTACTCTACGCAATAACCTCACCTTGCTACTTGCGCCATCGCTATCGGCTATGGCAAAAACTGCCTTTCCTATTCTTTCACACCAACTTAAATCAGCCGAGGCACTTGGCGATACTACTAATGTAACGTAGGAAAGTTTCAGAAATTGTGAATTTTGCTCATTGAACAATTTCTCAATTTCAATCAAAAATCTCATATTTTTCCTTGTTTACTATGAAAATTATCCTGATATGTATTGATTGATTGAACCTCTACGTTTTTTTTTAATTTTCAGCAGCTTGTACATCTGTATTTATAACATCGCCAGGCTTTTTGTGTTGCTATAAGTGACTTTTTCTCTTTTCTCCACCTTCTAAAACCATAAAAATGTGCGTCGCTCATTTTTCTATGGGAACAATTTTTTTTTCTGCTGCGGTACCGTAGGTACAAAATGTAACTTTTATCTGATGAAAATGTACATTTTAATGTGGTAATTCAATACTTATGGTTAGGGGTTATAATGCCCCTGTAAATAAAAAAGTAAAAAATCAACATGTTTATATAATATTTTAAACTTTCGCGTTTTGAATACATATTAACTCACATTATAGACGGGTCTAACGCGAATTATATTCAATAACCTTTATTTACCGACGTTTCGACACAGGTTTCACTGGTCGTGGTCGCGGCTGACTGATTGTCCCAGCAAAATGTCAAAACAGAGATTTGTGCATCTACCCGACGAAAAGTGTATGGAAAAGTTTTTCGTCGGGTAGATGCACATGTGAGTTAATATCAACATGTTTTATGATAAATCGATTTTCCTTCGCTAGAGAGTCTAGGGACACGAAATCAGTGTTTTAAAAGTTGATTTACCCATGTAAGTAGGCGACAAATGAACGGCGTTTTATTCTAAAAGTGACTCTGCTGATGTAATCTGCGCTAATTGCACGGATCAGTTGCAGCGTGTTGCAAAGTTGCAAAATGCACTCACTCGTAGACTGGTGGGCGTACTGCGTTCTAGATGTCATCTCTGTTTTTTTAAATATTTTGCAATTTTCATAAGAGATCGAAGATAATTAAGATTTAAGACATGGTGTCGGTAATGTGTTTGTAACACCCTTGTCGCAGGCAACTCTAGGCTACGGTGTCCTCTTACCACCAGGCGGAGGCGGGCCGTATGCTTGTTTGCCATCAGCGTGATGTTTAAAAAAACGCACTCAAATTGAGATATACTTTATAAATCTAACTTGAAAACTCATTTTTTCTCAATTTTATGTATGACTGTTAAATACTTATTTACACGTTAGGTGCCTTTAGGCTGTCCGAGTATGTATGTCTATAAGCGGGCTGTATCTCAAGAACCGTAATAGGCAGACAGCCGCCATTTTGTCAAAGCGTGTCTTGTTTAAATCTGCCGCAAATGAAATACTTAAGTCTAAGCTGGTTATGCGACATTGCACAAATCTGCAACATCTCGGCGTTGCACAATGCACTCGCTCGGCCGCTATCAACATTTAGACAGACGACATTTTTAACCGACTACGAAGACATCCAAATGTTATTATGAAACATCCATAAATGAAAATATTGTAATATTTTTGAACAATTTATAAATTGTTTATATTTATGCATTTGTAAACATTTGCATGGATATAAGCTAACTATACCAATGGTGATATATAGTCTGTCAACCCATTTCCGTCAGTTGGAAAAGGCGCAATTTAAAAAAATGTAGGCGTGAAGTGTAATCGTCCCATAGAAAATTTGAATTTGGAGCCTTTTTCTACTGACAAAGTTGTTTGACCGGCTATAATAGTGTAGTTGTTAATAGGCACTGTTTCAGCATATATTTCGCAGTAAAGTTACAGCCGACATTAGCCTCGTACTCCGAAAGCCCATTGGGAATGTAATATGGTAATATAATCGCCACGCACTGCGTCAGGGCTAATTCTAGCCTGAAATGTCTGTATCAAAAATGTCTCCTGTAAATAGACTCTTGAATTATCAAATTATCTAAATTTCATCACATGCAACGCGGTTGCATACTCTAGGAGCAAAATAACAGAAATACAACAAGGAGTATGCACTTGTGTATGCAAAAATGTAGCATTTAGACACCACACTCTGTTACACCATACTGGTATTTGTTGTACTGTTTCTCATAAACATTCACATTTTTTCAGAAACGAGAGACGCAGTATACCTCCAAGCCAAGACATCTGCCCCCGATGTGGCGGAGACTCCAGAGGCGGCCCCGTGCCTTGCATTTGTCCCCATCATAGGTTAGAGAAAAATTCCTTATTTCAAAAAACTTAAAACGGAATCCACTCCGTCTGTCTGTCACAGCCTATTTTACTCCGAAACTAAGTAGAAGTTTAGTACTCACACATATGAAGCAATTAAGTTTAAATTTGGTACACATACTTACTCGTATGATAGTTTGTGACCCAAAGACGGACATAAAACGTAAATAAATTAATTTGCAACATAAGGGCCACTTTTGAAGTAAAACACAAATAAAAAAAAAAGTTTTGCAAACTCGTCGTCGTATTAATTTGGTATTTAAGCAAAAACATCTTAAAATAAGATTTTTTTATTATCTAAATATATTATTAAAAAAAAGAAAACTTGGCCAATTTTTTTTACGAGAACTAGACTTAAACTAATTCAGATCGTGATGAGTATTTATTTACCAATTTCAGGGCTGTGAAGTTCGAGTCAGGTGCGTGGTTCCTCCGGCAAGTGCAGCGCGCCATCAGCCTCATGCCGTGGTCTGTCAGCACCGACAGGCTGGAGCAGATCGGTGAGTTCGAGTCAGGTGTGAAGTTAGAGTCAGGTGCGTGGTCCCTCCGGCAAGTGCAGCGCGCCATCAGCCTCATGCCGTGGTCCGTCAGCACCGACAGGCTGGAGCAGATCGGTGAGTTCGAGTCGGGTGTGAAGTTCGAGTCAGGTGCGTGGTTCCTCCGGCAAGTGCAGCGCGCCATCAGCCTCATGCCTTGGTCCATCAATACTGACAGGCTGGAGCAGACGCAAGGTTAAATGTGGTAGAGAAATATTAGGGCAAGGATCACTTGTAGGAATCCTCTGTATCTCTTGCCCAACAATATAAACTATATTTTTCTTATCTAAGTTGTTGATTGTGCAAATACGTAAAGACAATCCTTGAAGAATTTTGAACCTGAGGTTTGCAAACCTTGATGGGCCAAGTTTTGGATATTCGAGCGTTGATTTGAGCTCAAATAAGAGTTTAGAACCTTAACGACTCCAGCTCTTTCAAGCTCAAGCTTTAAAAACTCAGATCTTGAAAGCGCAAGCTACTCAATCATCAAGCTTAAGGTAAAATGAGTGAACAGCTGCGAATATGTAGATAATGATAACTCTTTCCCCCTTCTCAATCTTCGGCATTCTCCTTGAATCTCATTATTGATCCTCACATTTTCAGATGAAGAATGCGAAGGCCCCGAAAGCCTCGCGGAAGGGCGGGAGCTGCGCAGCGTCCGAGAGTTCCTGGAGACTCTCTCAGCACGTTTGGCAGGGGGTCCGTTGGAGACCGCTAGTGTGACGCCGCTCTACGACCATCCAGCATGTAAGTAGCTTTACTGTTTTCAGAGAAGAAATGCTAAGACTTTCGTGGGGCTACAAAAACACGTGCTTCGAAATGTTACGGCTCGGCCACAATATTGCGCGACTGGCGGCGACAGCGGCGGCAACAATAGGTTGGAGCGAGACAAAGCGATCGTGGATCGTGGATCGATCCCCTATGGTTGCCGCGGCCGGCGCCTCCGCCGGTCGCGCAAAGTCGGGACCGGGCCTTTAAGGGAGTTGTTAGGGATGGTCTTAGTGCGTCTTTGATGGGGCCTGTTGGACGCCGCTTGTGTGACGCCACTCGACGACCATCCGGCGTGTAAGTTTTCATATAGGTTTGCTGTTCTCAGAGATATCTAAAAGTTTGCAATATAACATTTAAATCTTTCGCGTTTTGACATCGACTTTTCGTCGGGTAGTTAACTTAGTGTATACTTACACCATTATACAAATGTCTGTTGTAAGTTACAACTTGTAACATTTTGCTGTACTTAAGTGAATTTTAAACTAGTTCAGTAAAATAAATATATGCCTATCAAAACAGAGATTAAACAAATGATAATAAGTCCAAACCCAAATTAACCGGAGGCATTATTGAGGCATGCATATCTACAAAATATAGAATCGCAGCTTTACGAATTCATTATCCACTACTTGATGTTGATGTTGATCTTACTTACTTAATTTTTGATATATAATTCAGAATATCTGACACAATCTTGTGCAACTATTGACCATCAAAGGTATACTTTACTAAGAACTTTACCAAGATAGATTTCATCATCAATACTTATAGTTAATGACTCAAGTCTCGAGCTAAAAGTAATCATTCAAGCAACAAAAATGTTGGAAAAATGACGGAATACATTTATCACAGAGAAAAGTTTCTATAATAATATCTCCTGGATTATATTCGCGTTCTCGTGCCCTAATTTCTTGGATCAAAACAGATAAAATAAATGTTTAATAATAGAGTTTTTATAGCAACATCTAAATACTTACAAAAGTATTTAAAAAATACTACCAATGCGTCTGGGTAAGTCTTTCTTATACTTAACTATTTCAAATCGATAGCGTTGATAGTTCCTGAGATATTTAGCGATGAAACAGGCAGTCAGACAGGCAGAGTCGCACCATATGGGTTCTTTGTTACCTCTTTCTGGTGCGGAAATTTAAAAACTATCAATAGGTGTCATACAAAAGTTTAATACTAGTTGTTACGAGATTTCTTACAATTTTTGAACAAAACATAATGGTGCCTAAGTTTTTTTTCGACTCTTTCAAATCATGTATTTGTTTAAGTTTACCTACGTTCTCGCTATACAGTCGCCGTCAGATATATCGGAGCGGCCAAGGCTCTCACAAATATCTGAACACGCATCTATTGTCAAGGCGTTAGAGGGCGTGTTCAGATATTTTTGAGCACCTTGGCCGCTCCGATACATCTGATGGCGACTGTACGACCACAAACTACATTTTACCTACTAGATAATTAGTCGTAGCGCATAATACAGTTCCTGCATTATGCGCTGTAAATAATCAGCTTTCATCCCATAAAATAATAATCTTCACCTCATCATATAAATCTAATTATATAATCTAGCTCTCATATAATCCTGGACTAAGTTAATTCTAAGACTTCAAAGAGTAACAAGCGTATTCTGATTTTAATAACAGGTTATGAATAAGATCTAATACATTAACTAATCCACTGATCTAATTCATAACGTTTCCAACCAAAGTGTGGAAGTGTCAGCATATGACTTCAGTTAGGGCAGAGTTACACATTGTCACACCAATACTCGTATAAGTAGCACTGTGTAAGGAAATACCACAAGCTCACCAGCCACCACATATTTTGTGTAGATGTGAGCATGTTCGAGCGCCATCATCAGGAGCTCCGCTCCACGCTGGCTGCACTCGCCACCGCGCTACGGGACGCGCTTACAAGTAAGACGGCATGCATGCATGCTGTTTGTAGAACGCACTGTAACCTTACATGAGTTTGATAGCATGTTTTCAGTAGAATTCGCATGAGGTGTTTTAACATTTCAAATGGTCAGTACGGGTAAGTGTGGCTGCTGGGTAACGCTACGTCTTACGTAGGCGAACAACGCGCGAACGCGGCGCGGCGCGGCGCGGCGAAATCAATCCTTTGATGCCCATAGAAGTGTCCTACGTAAGCGATCTCGTTGCGAACGCGGTGCGGCGCGATTTGCACGCGAATGTCAGGCGGCGCGGCGCGGCGCGGCGCGGCGGCGGCCGCTTTCGCCGCGCCGCGCCGCGCCGCGTTCGCGCGTTGTTCGCCTACGTAAGACGTAGCGTAAGTGTAACTGGCCTAACGTATACCATCGTAATGTCACGTAAGTGTAACTTGTAATGGGGTGTAACGGGGCCTTTACACAATGATTAGTGTTTATGGGAGTTTATGTATTTATATTTGCCAGAATGTTTTGAATGGTACCGTAAAACGGGGTGAGTAGGTTTCGCGGGGAGAGGTGGGTTATGAATGGGGAGAGAAGGTTTGAGAGGGGGGTGAGAAGGGATTGTAAGGCTACTGCTACAATAATAATGTATTCCAATTTAAAATATCCAACAATATTCCAAAATCACCTTATTATGAAAACCCCTCTCACCGCAAATACGAGGCTCTACGGGGTGAGGTGGGTTTTCGAACTAGGTACCTAAAATACAAACGTCCGGAACATTTATTATATACATACACCATTCAAAATAAAATGTTATCGAGGTTTGAATTTCAGTTTTGACCCTACTCACCCCATTTTACGGTAACTTGTTGGACACAAATATACCTACTGGCTGCGTTTGTTGTGCACTAAGACACCGATTAGAGAAACACAAATAATTACCTAATAATTATTAGACAAGCACGTTACACATTATTATTTAGCACCCTTTAAATTTTTACAGGTCGTTTATTTCACGAATCTCTACCTACAACAATATTAATTATTGTTGTTAGTGTATTATTTCTAAGTTGGTACTTTTACCAGACTTTGGCTAAATTGCTGTCAATGTTAACAATATGTATTAACAAGTAATTTGTAAACAATATTATGAACATTAAAAACATTGTTTATTTACAATAATATCAACATGTTTATTGATGCATTATGAAACGTTTTACGTTATTTGACGTTAAATGCGACAATAATAGATATACTTAATTACCTAATCTTACATGTTAATTCATATTTACCCATAAATAGTAAACTACGATGCATAAGAAGTTAATAACAAGCGAAACTTATTGCGTGATAACATTATCATGACCTTTGTAATTATTGAAGCATTATAATTGATAAAATGTAATTTATTCAGATAATAATTACAGACCGTAAACTTCAGTATTTAACGATATCAAAGATATATGTAACTCCGTATAACATAAATAAAGTTTAAGAAAAAAACGTGCCTCGGTAATCAAGAAAAAGTCATTTTCGAATAGATGGCGCCATGACCTTTGGCCTATTCTCGGCTAGATGGCGTTGACAACACCGTTTGATATTTAATAATTTTAACACTTATCAGTGAAAGAACATGGGTCGGTATAAAACAATAAAAATTCAAAATCATTTATCCGTATAAGTACATATTTTGATTAATCTATACATTTTCAATTTTATTTTAAGTTTTAATTGTGCGTCGATAGATGGCAGTTAATGTACCGTGGCTACAAAATTTACTATGGCAATAGCCCTCTATACTATCTATTCTCTTTGACGATATATATATAATGCTATTAATAGTATTAATGCTAATAAAGCACATTTCTGAAGCGCCTGACATTTAATACACAGTAGTAGTTCGACGTAAACTTTGCTATGATACTTGCAGTAGGAACTGCGGTAAGTTTCGACGTGCGCGTTCGAAGTGAGTTCGAACCAATATTTGATGTGGGCTTCGCAGTTTGAAAGCTGATTTGAATATAGGGTGACTGCTATAGTAATTGGCCACTCCTGACAAATCAGAAAGAAACAATCCAATTGATCAGTGTGGCCAATTACTATAAAACTGCCATTCTAGTTTAAATATAGCAGGACTTATTATGTTACATTATCTAGACGTGTAAAACAGTATTGTTATATTACTATGGATATGCAAGGTACCTACAGTCTAAACCATGAAATTTGGAACATATATTTTTCAAATGTCATAGAGTCTCATTAATTTATATAGTTCGTTTTTTTAGGTAAACAATCTTGATGTGTCTTTTAATTGAAAAACACGTTTTAAAAATAAGACATGGCAAATATGTAACAATTATGAATCTAATACAATCATTTACATTCTTCTGCTTTCATAAGTAATGAACTAACTCTATATGTATATGTATATGGACCATATGTTCGAAATAAAAATATTTCATTTCATTTCATTAATAATTACTGATTTTTAAAATGCGTTTTTTAATTAAAATACATGTCAAGATCGCTTACCTTCTTTCTAATGCTAAAAAAACGAACTATAGAAGATTTTTGGAAATTCAGTCCCTAAGGGGGTGAAATGGGGTTGAAAGTTATTCACGACCTCATCTTTAACAAAGTTTTACGGGCAGAGGCAAATAATAATACTACGTCAGGCAGTTGAGGTCAGTGACCACAGACGTAGTTAAGTAAGTAATTAACGCAAAAAATCGGTTTCTTTCGCTTCAGTGCAAGGGGCTTTGGACCATAGCTTTATTCAATGCAATACCATGGACATACTCGTATATCATACCTATCATAATGCTTGACTCTTATACAGGTTGGAACTTTAGACTCAGAATATATCTAATAATTATTATAGATGGTCAAGCAAATCTTGTCAGTAGAAAAAGGCGCGAAATTCAGATTTTCTATGAGAATATCCCTTCGCGCCTACATTTTTTAAAGCCGTTTTTTTTCTACTGACGGAAATAGCTTGACAGACTGTATCTCTAAAATTTCATAGACAACATGATATACATAATAGCTACTAATATTATTCGTCGGAATGTATGTATGTAGGTATGTAACAGGTGATTTGTCGCGTTTTCGAATTTGGCCCTGTTGTAAAAACGTGAAGTATGAGAGGTAGGTAAATATGTTATTACCTCTCAATGACCTCTCAGACTAATTGTCATGTAACAAAATCAACCTGTACATATTTTTTTTAATACTTAATGTTTAACTCATTTATTTACATAAAATATAATGTATATACAGTGGTACAACTAAACGAAATTAATAACTAGCTTAAATCTAAAATAGGCCCCTGAGGCATTGTACCAAGGCAGGATGCTGGCGGCATTTCCCCGCTGTATCGCAATACTGATACGTTGTGCGAGGTAGCCACCAGCTGTAGTGTATAACCACATTTCCATACATCCCCCTATCACAGTTCCCTAGCTTCCGGCATTGACCTAAAGTGAACCCAACTATAACAAACCTTTTCCATTACACCTTAATCTCTAAACAATAACGTTCAAATTCGCATAACAACTTTATAAGCAAATGCATATTAACTCCAGTTGAAATTGAGCTTTATTTCAAATGTATTAAGGTTAAAAAGTTGAATAACGTTTCGTTCGGCTGCGCGCGAGTCGCTACGGTCCATTCGTTGGAAATTAATGCTCAATCCATAATTCAGATTTTGTATGGACACTTATATTTATGATTTAACAATACAGGAGACCTGTTCCAACTTCAAAAATCTTAAGAGGATGGTGGAGGAGCGCTTTTCCATACAAACGTAGTTCCTATTTTCCTCTCTGGATATTGACATTGTCGAAAGTATTTTTATATAATGTATATTAACCATAGTTTATGCCTCTTCGTTAGACTTCTTTTAGATTTTTGAAGTGAAAACTTCTTTAGCGGCGCTACGCACTTTTTGTGATGGGGAAAAAATTTTAAACTCGCGACAGGTAAGATTCCTAAGACGCGGTGTCACGTGTGACGGACACGTAACGAACGTTACGTGATTTAAATGCCATCTAGTGAGTTTCCCTCTAACTGGTACTAATATAACTCGAGTACTAACAGTGATGTGCTTAGGGGTTTCAAGTAAGTAATGCGACGAAATAACGCTAGATGGCATTAACCTCAATTATACATAGTGCTGCAGACATTTTGCACTAGATGGCGCTGTTATTAATATTTTGACGTAAGACTTAAGCCGCAACTAACTGTACAATGTAACTGTTACAATGTTTGAATGAGTTTTCACTTCTGCCGGCACTCCCGGAGTGCAACCCGTTGTTTTTTTATTATTGTAAAATTTTGCAACAAGTTCCATACATTTTTTAAAAGCAACTAAAACTAGTACCTACCAGACATAGATTTACGTTACGTAAATGTTCATGGAAAGTTTCATGTAACTTCGATTGTATGGGAGCGGGTTTTCAACTCGAAATGTTAAAGCACACTAAGCACAGTGTAAGTCATAGTACTACCGTACAGAAAGGACACTTCCTACAAAGCCGATGTTTGACAGCGATTCAGGGTCGAATCATGATATCCCTTTCGACTATTTAGGGTTGTCAAAATTCAAGGACATAATTATTCTTATCTGTGGTCGTGCACGCAAAGGGACGTCAAGTTGTGTCAACCCTAATAATTGCTCGGAGCAATGATGAGCCGAGCGGAGCCAAGTTTACCCGAAGTCAGGAGTGTCTCCCCACAGGTTATAGATAGATTAAGCTTCACTGTATTGCTACCGCTAGTCATATCAAGTTGGTATCAATGAATAACAAATTAAATTAAGATATTTAAATCTCGAATAGGCCTAATAGTTGTGTAACCATAGGTTTCCCACGTTGATTTTCTTCGGTGATGTAATATTATCTTTGGACCTAAAAAGGGTCATGTCACGTCATATCAAGTCATGTCACACGAGATCCATGTTACGTGAATAATTTGCCTTCCTACGTTTTTTGAGTTTCTGCAATGTAATTGTATTTTTAAGTGTTACGTAGAGTAATAGCAAAAATAATTTATTGTAATAGAGAAGTAAAGTCTAAGAAAAAAAATGTGCCTTAGACATCCAAAACAGATAGCGCTGCAAAATGTATGGATCTTTTCAGCGCCATCTCGTTTACCTGTCACATTCGGAACACGAAATTGTCTTACATTGTATGCTCTATCAATGCTCAATCAATGTATCTTTGGTAATAGGTAAATAATAATATGCGACGATCTTGTCAATCAATCAATCATTTATTTCGTCATCATAGGTGTATCTAAATACATTAATACAGGTGATAGGGTTATACTCGTACAGTACAAATCGAACCAGTCCCACAGAACCACGAAATCGGGAGTCCTGTAAATGAAAAGGAGAGGCTTGTGCCCAGCAGCATTGGGTACTCAGATAGGCTAGAAAAAAAACCTGGCAAGTGCGAGTCGGACTCGCGCACGAAGGGTTCCGTACCATAATGCAAAAAACGGCAAAAAGAAAACGGTCACCCATCCAAGTCCTGACCCCGCCCGACGTTGCTTAACTTCGAGCAAAAATCTCGTTTGTTGTATGGGAGCCCCACTTAAATCTTTATTTTATTCTGTTTTTAGTATTTGTTGTTATAGCGGCAACAGAAATACATCATCTGTGAAAATTTCAACTGTCTAGCTATCACGGTTCGTGAGATACAGCCTGGTGACAGACGGACGGACGGATGGACGGACGGACAGCGAAGTCTTAGTAATAGGGTCCCGTTTTACCCTTTGGGTACGGAACCTTAAAAAAGGTCTCAGTGAACAGGCTTGTGCGGAACTCTAAATAATTTGTGCGACTGCCTTGCACAGCTAAACTGTGGAATGAACTGTCGCCCGCGGTCCGGACCGATACTACCTTCAAACTTCCAATAAACCCTCCCGTCTAAAGGCCGGCAACGCACTTGCAACCCCTCTAGTGTTGCAGGTGTCCATGGGCAACGGTATTTATTTACCATTAGACGATTCGTTTAGGTATCATCTTAGAGAATATAACCAACGGAGTGGCCATTAACAGGCATTCCCCCCTGTCGAAAAAAGGCGGCCAATAGTCAACCACATGTCAAACACATGTATGGACTGACGTTTATCTGACATGGCTATGTTGACGTTACGTATACATTTGATGTGCCCCTCCCCCGCAAAAAACGGCAGACTATATTTTGTACCGAAAATTATAGACATGGCGTCTCCGTTGGTTATATCCTCTAAGGGTATCATAAAAAAAACTTGCCTTGGATATACTACCTACTTCAAGTCAAGAGTTGCTTAGGTAACTTCGTTCAAATCTAAACAATAGTACTGTAAAGCATTTAAACATTAATTACTAAAACCAGTGGAAACTTATAATCGCCTCGGGTCAAGACTAAAGCAATTGCTGATGATGATCATTATATTGCAATTACTTGCACTCTGGCCTCACCGAGACTTAGGGCTGATTTAGACGGCGCGCGAACTCGCATGCGATTTTAATTACATTACGGACTGTTGGTTACGTCCAATTCAACCAACCGATCAAACATCGTAACGTAATGAAACTCGCACGTCGTTGAAACGTCTAAATGAGCCCTTATCCCCATGGCGGACCGCGGTTTGGATCCGGACTGCCGATCTATTATATTTTTTGCTGTTTTAATAAACTCCAGTAGAAACGGACTGCGAAGGTCATTTTATTTAACCGGACCCCTGAATAAACTAATTGGTGACCCCTGCTTTAGTCCATACTTCACCGACGGCGAACTCAATTACGTTTAATGGCTGAAAAAACAGTCGGCAAAAATAAAGTTTCGCGCATATTGAGGTGCAATATTCGCGCGCGGGTGGATACGCGCGGAGCGGACTAACGATGCACTTGGGGACAAATAAAATGGACAATTTATGTACTTCTTGTATTACTGGGTGAGTGGGTGATATTATTACGCAAGAAAAAGGGCTTGTATAATACTTTACGTCATGTTAATAAAACGACAAATACAGGTTTATAAGTTATAGGGTTGAATAGTAAATGAGTTTTCTTTTCCGAGTGTTAGTTGCATGCGTTATATTTTCCCCCAATTTTTAATATTAATTTAACTACAAACCTAAGAACTGCATCCACCACCTCTATATAATTATGTAAGTACATTTAACATAAATTTGCGACAGTTAGACCTTACCTACGGAATTTTTAGTACAAAATATTTTCACAAAAATATTTCCTAACACGCCTACCAATGGTTATTGTTACTTAACATTCTTGCATTAAAGGACCGTGTATCATTTCCATTTCGTACAAAAAGAAAGTGATTACCTCTACGTTGCGTACATGACATGTACCTTCACACGCCTAGAGGCGTCAACTATGTTGTCTATGGCAAAAACGTGGGTAACCCTAGCATGTACGCGTTATATATCTACGAATATGTTGGATAAAATACGTATAGCAAGTCAAATTTATTCGTTACATGTCATACAACTTTGTCAATAGAAATTCTCTATGGGACGATAAAACTTCTGGCCTACATTTTTTTAATTTGCTGCTTATTTCTACTGACGGTAATGGCTTGACCGACTATAGTATGGTGTGCTATATTTAAATGGTTACTTGTCAATAGACTCTTTATTTCATTTGATTAGGTAGCTAATTTAGATTCCAAAGTGATTGTTTTTTTTTTTATATAAACAATACAATTGGCAGCAAAGAGTATAGCGTGTCGTTTAAAATGATTTGCATACTTAATGCACAATATTTTTGGAAGAAAAAAGTTGTGTTCAGATTAATTTGAACAGTTTCAAAGCTACTTATCTGCTAATGATTATAAACTACATAATTTCAAAGATAATAATCTCATTTAAATTATCTCCTTAGTAATCCTTTTTATTTATTTATATATATTTCGGAGATAACACAGAATATAATCCTGAACAAACATATCTAGATACAGATGTTTCCTTGGATATATCCCACTAAAAATACATTGTACTGATAGTACCTATATTCAGATGCAATTCTTTGCTAAATTTAAATCCGAGCTGAATTTTACAAGTAGTAAACTACGCAAAATGGATATAATATTCATCTCCTAACAGTATCTTTTACCAGTTACTTCTCTTTAGCTTATAGAATACCATGCTATGCATGCCAGCTTCTCATCTCCACAGAGATACGCAATAATCTAGTCAAAGTAAATGAACAAATGTAATGCAAACATATTGTAATGATGCTTAGGCCTCCGCCATTAGAAATTTATTGTTTTCACTTTCATCCAACTTGGGAACTCCCCTTTTCTGTCACATCATTATATAACGTGACCGTACTGTGAGGGCGGACCTAAGGTATGATAATACTATTACTTATTCTGTGCCTAAGGTCCCGATAGCTTACTGTTAAATAGTTAAACCTTTTGTTTAATTTTTTTAGGGTTCCGTACCCAAAGGGTAAAACGGGACCCTATTACTAAGACTTCGCTGTCCGTCCGTCCGTCCGTCTGTCACCAGGCTGTATATCACGAACCGTGATAGCTAGACAGTTGAAATTTTCACAGATGATGTATTTCTGTTGCCGCTATAACAACAAATACTAAAAACAGAATAAAATAAAGATTTAAGTGGGGCTCCGTTTTCTTTTTGCTTTATGGTACGGAACCCTTCGTGCGCGAGTCCGACTCGCACTTGCCCGGTTTTTTTTCATTTCCCTTAAATTTTTAATGTAGGTAGGTAGATGTATTTAATTATAATAAAATATGTGGATAGTAAAATTTGACATCTCTTTTTGTATTGATTCTAAGTATTTTTTTATGGCATATTTAAAAAAAAATTATGTCATCAAACCCCAGTTTTTTTTATGAGTAAGTATGGGCCTACCGTGAACCACGTTCGTCGTGTTGCCTTCCTGTACGGCTACCATCAGTTTGGCATTGACATAAACTCTATCGTGAACGTAATTTACTTTCTATGCGTCTCGCTCGTACTGACATATTAGTGCGAAAGGGATATATAGAAAGTAAATTACGTTCACGATAGCGTTTATGTCAATGCCAAACTGATGGTAGCTGTACTGTTACACTTACGTATGAATTTACAAGTGCTACAGAGAGGCAACACGTCGAACGTAGTGCGCGGTAGGCCCTCTGTTTTTGACATCTAATCTATGCTATATTACGCCAACGAGGTGATTTTATTTCAATAAATAAACACGACTTGTTGTTACATAATATTAACTACAGTAACGATGAAATAAGCCCGTGCAAATCTTAAGGCGTTTGCAAACTCGGTCATACTTGCACTAATGTGTCAAGTAGGTCAAATAGGTGTGAACCTTGCGCAAAGGGCTCCAGCATCTTAGTTTTGAATGCTGTCATGGCTGACAGTAGGTATAAGTAAATACGACCTGATTGTATTTTGTAATACAGTGACACAGTGTTAGCGTGTTTTTATTTTGGCTAAGTAGTAGAGTAGATTTGGATGGTAAGTTGTATATCTTCTTCAATTTAATCTTTTACATTTATGACGCCGCCAAAAAGCTTTAGCAAAATAATTTTAAACATAAATTAGTGCAATGAAATGGCCGCAAATCTAATATTTAGTGTTATATTCTCTACATTTGACACCACCGTTAACTATCAATAAAAAAATTAAAACGATTATAGTGTACCTAGTAAATGTCCACCAGTGTACAATAAGAGGTCATAAAATGCACTGTTGTCGCGCCGCGCGGATTATATTCTTACTATATGTTACGCTGTGTACTTATACTTATAGATGTGTATGTGTATGTGTGTGTATCGCACAGCAAACCGTGGCAATGTGTAAAAATATAATTATATATTCAGTAGGTATACAGAATGTTTATGAATCCTTAAGCCATATTTTAAGAATTGATCTTTTAGATACTTAGTACGAAAGAGTAACTTTTAATATGGGACCAACATAAAACCGTGACTGCTAAAAATGTATCTTTTATTATTTTAATGTTTCATACTCCATATTATACTCTCTCCATACTATATTAGGTACTCCAGTCCAGTTCACATCGTATATTACTAGCTTTTGTAATATATATGTGGTAATCATATGTTAATACATAAATCCATTGCAATTTTATTGTCCCTAAGTGCACTTTTAACTGACCATAAAACGCAGTACGTCTCTCGAATTATATTCGCCAAACCGCTGACCAATTTAGGACTTTATATCAAGGTTAATAAAGTTCAACAATGATATGTTATTGCTATCAGGCTCGATCAAAATTATGTGAACGATTATATTCATTATGCCTTTGGGATAAGGTATAAATATGTGTAGATGTTTACGACTGTGATTGGAGGTAAATTATCGTGGGAGCGAAGTGTAAAACGGCCTTTTGGATCAGGTTGTTATTAGCGATCGAGGATCAAACTAGCGTTTTTTTTTTCTATTTTATTGTTCTTAAAAAATCACTACGCCTTATAAACAAAGCCCCGCCGCGTCTGTCTGTATGTATGTATGTTCGCGGTAAACTCAAAAACGGTACGAGTGGAGGTCCAAGGGGGAGGCCTATGTTCAGCAGTGGACGTCTTATGGCTGAGATCATGATGATGAAACTCAAAAACTACTAAACGGATTTTCATGCGGTTTTCACCTATCAGAGTGGTTCTTGGGGAAGGTTTAGGTGTATAATTTGTTAAGGTTTTATGTAACCTGTGCGAAGCTGGGGCGGGTCGGTAGTAATTCATAAAAGTTTTCTCACGAAAGTTTACCTAAAGGATTTCACCCAGTTTTCCAAACAATTATCATTATAGTGTGCTACATATAGGCAACTATAAATATTTATAGCTTTAAAACACACTCACATAGCGCACGTCGTGGCCTGCGTGTGTGCAAATTTAAAATTTCATAGTGGGTAGTTTTAACCAACTGTTAGGGTCTCCCCATCTGGGAAAAAGCTTTAAGTCTACGCAATAAGAGCGAAAAATACGTCGATGCGAACCGAGCCAAACGACGACTTTTTCGCTGTTTCAGCGCAGACATTAGACATTAAAGCTTTTTCCTTTCAGATTTGGCCGATTCCGCGTCGCTATATCTGGGGAGACCCTTAACAATTGCCGCAGTGACATGAATGCACATAGCCAATAACCACGTCATACTCATAATCTTATTATTATAAAACCTATGAGATGAAGCTTACGCGTTATGGTGAAACCCCCATTGTCTCCCGACCTTATTATTTCACAATGGCATATATGTATGAGACACTTCATATTCACATCATTGAATACTTTCATCTGGTTCTTACCGTAGAAAACTGCTTTCCACAATATGAAAAACGTGATCGGTGATCGGAAATGGCAAGAAAATTCTGATAAGTAGGTACTATTCAACATAAATAATATCTAAACCGTGAAAACCCAAAACTACTGCATAAAACCAACCTAAGTAATATGTACCTATGTACATTGTATTAGCTATACATATAATAAAATATTTTATTTTATTATTATGTATTTTATTAATTTCGTTTAGTTGTACCACTGTATATATATTGTATGTAAATAAATGATTTTACTCATTTTATTTTTATTGTCTTAACTTTTTTATGTTCAATAAAGTGTTAACGTACCTAAATACATGCATGCATACATACTCGTACAAACATACAATATTGTTCGTGTTAATGTAAAAAAAATCAACTTTCAGTGAAATTAAAAACAATCATGTTACATGTTACAGGGTAAAAACTGGTATCGTCTTGGGTCGTCCCATTCGTTTTTCGTCAAGTTCTTAAATTAGTCCTATTCTGCTTTCGTCACTCATTCTACATTGAAAGCCACCGACGATTGTGACGAATGTAGCACGAGTGACGAAAGCAGAATAGGATTAATTTAAGAACTTGATGAAAAACGAATGGGACGACCCAAGACGATACCTAAAAACTTATAACGAAATATTACATAAAATTAACCAAACCAAAATCTAACAGTTATTATACAATACCCTCCCAGCAATTATCATTTACCCACACTAGCTGCCAAAGTAAACTATTACATGCATTAAGGTATTACATAAAGCGGACTAGTGTCATCAATTCATCATGTGTGGTGGCGGATTAAGACTTTGATGCTGGGACATGTGAAAGTAAATAAAAGTGTGTAGAAATCAACAACAAGACATATTTCATTGTATAGTTTATTTTTTATTTTTTGAGACACTTGTTACATAAAGGATGGTCCAGAAACGTCATCTTTTACTGTGGCATATTGTTGATAGAGTCTGGCGTGTCTCACTCCGCGATTTCGTCGCTTTGCTACAGGTAGCTAAAAGTACATCCGTTCGGCCCCAATTTTGGGGTTTGCCATAAGCGGTGCGTGGCGCTGTCGCCACCAAGCGGCCATATCTGTGCTGATCGTAACAGACGCGTCTTGTTAGAGAGTGAGTCTTCTGTACTTAGTACTATTATTTATTCTGTGATAGAGTCTGTTGGAAAAGAGAAGAGTCGTGGAATGTATGGGGCCCAATACATTCCGCGACTCTTCTCTTTCCGAACAGACTCTAATTTAAAAAAAGTTTACATTTGTCAACGTATTTTTGGTCGTGTATAAGATACGTTATTTTTGAGGATTTGTTGATAATGCAATAAATAACATAGGTATACTTATGTAGGTGGACCCGGGTATGTCCTTTTAAACTACGTCCAAGGCCACCGGTGGACGGGCAGCAGCGTCCCTCAAATTTGGTGTACTCGACTGCGATCGCCAACCCGCCTGCCAAGCATTCACCCCCATAACAAGGGGGAGGCCTGTGTTCAGCATTGGACGTCTTAAGGTGGCCACTGACGAGCCTTCCATCAATCCAAATAGCGTGGCTGCGCTCCAAAATCGGTCCGTGAATGTCAAAAACGTACAATGTTTTTAAACGGCATCCTAATCGTGGATTTCCATTTGGATTGAAATCCAGCACGCCACTCCATTTGGACGTATCGGCGTGGCGACCTTGGACTGACCGTCAATGCAAGAAACGTACACCAAACGTGCGCCACGCCATCTGGACGCACTCCAAACGCTCCGTGAATGTGCAAAACTACGTCCATTTTTTATTCAGTCTGCATGGCGCTGCCACCAAGTAACGACACAACGAATTCATCGTAAAAATGAGAGGCCGTGACTTTGTTTTGTCGGTAATAGAGGAGTATCGGAATAATCCAAGTTTATGGCAAGTCACAAACGACGACTACCACAACAAAGATAAAAGAAATGCGGCGCTAGAAAAATTGTTGTTGTTATTCAAGACTCAAGACCAAAATGCCAATATAGACACCGTTAAAAAGAAAATTGCTTCAATGAGAAACTGTTTTAAAAAAGAATGTAATAAGGTAGGTATCTTCTTTTCATATAGGTTAATAGAAAAGTGATAGAATTCGGCACCGAATTGCGGAATTCACGCAATACAGATGGCGCGAAATTTAAATTTATAATTTAATGATTATTTTTTATTATTTATGTAATGAATTCTGTGTACCTATTTTAGTACCATAGTACGTATGTTAGCTAGATTATAATCAGTGTTTCTAACCCGCCATTTTTCGAAATTGCCGTTTTTTTTCTACTGACAAGATTTGCTTGCTCAAGTATAGTTGAATTATGTTGTGTTTGTATTGTATGGTAAGGATAGGTTAGGCAGTGTTTGCACCGATAAAGCACACACAAGCAAGTGAAGCCAGAGCATCGATGGCATTGAAGTATGGACGTATGAAATGGATCGATCGTCAGTGTACTAAATAATTGGATGCCGTCCATTTGGATGTACCCATTGTAACGGCATCCATTTGGAAGACTCGTCAGTGGCCTGCTTTATGGCTGAGATGATGATATGATGACTTATGTAGGTATTTTAATTTGCATATATTTTTACTTGTAAGTATTTTAAACACACGTGTACATTTTCTAGAGATAAATAATATTAAGTTAAGTATCTTCCCCAAACAATGAATACAAACGAAATTGAAAGTGAGTCGAATTCGAGTACGTGTTCGTTTTTTGGCGTTAGTTGAAAGTATATACCTATTTTTATTTATTTGTTAGGAAATCTGAAACGATGGCATAAATGGATTCGTCTCATCTTCTTTAAGTTATTTGTTAATTTTACGGTAAATCAGCGGATACAACCACACTAAACTTTCGTTCAAAGCAGATCAAAATATTTGAAGTACAAAATATTCTAAAAGCTTCGTCAATACAGTATTCGCCTTTAATATATGTAGGTATAAATACAATGCGCCCTGTAGCCCGGGCGTAAGAATACGGCTACGGTATCCCCTGCCTGTCGTAAAAGGCGACTAAAAGGGGTTCTCGGGGTCGGAGACAGTCGCAGCTAGGGACTGCGGCTGAAAAAAGAGGGGACCCACAAAGGGGCATAGCGTTAGGACGGCACTGGCGCGTTCATTAGAGATCCCAGAGCCGTCCGAAATGCGCCGAGGAGGACAACTGGGAGGTTTTTAGTCGGTGAAAGTCCGACATAACCTTCGCGCTGTCCCTGCGGTGCGGAGGTATCCATAATGGATTTTCCTCCCAATAAAAAAAAAGGTACAGATACAATAGTAGAAATTAACTAAATGAAACTAAAAATCCATATTCAATGGTTGTCATATTTAAACATTTCACGTCAAAAATGTGGCAGTTACATAGAAAGTGGCACCCTTATCTATTTTCTACTATTTTATGTCGCACTGTACATTCCGTTGCTGCGTTTCTTGTATGAGTAGGTAAGTACATAACAATATCAAACCTCGCTTATGAAATAAATTGCTTAATTTAGTTTTGTAAACATTTCCTTATTTGTATTTAAATACTACGAGTAATTGTGTCTTACCTCATACCAATCAAACCATTCCCATCCGAGTAATAATTTGCCATTCCGTTTTACTTTCATATTCCGCAACAATCATAAAGTTAAATGTAAAATCAAAATAAACATGCTGCAATTATAAGTCAACTTTGAACTGCTTACATAACTAGATTCTTAAGTACCTAATTGAAATCCGAGGCTAGATATGCGAAAAATATAGCATTTACTTTTTAACAACTTTTTTTTAATCTTATTTGTACTCACAATTAAATAGTCAAACAATCAATCAAAATGAGAATCTATTAGGCGGTTACCACGCCGAGGAGGTTATGCTGTGTTATTACGATAACCGTCTAGTTAACTAATTGGATGTTTTCTTGAAAGAAAAGTAGTATCGTTACGTTAAGGTACCGAATGTAAAAATTAATAATGATTTGATTATTTATTTTCAAGCCACCAATATATAAGTAGAAACAATAAAAACACTAATAGGGTTATTTACAACACAACTATAATTACTTGGATTATTGGAGCGTAAACCGATTTGTATGTTTTGGTTTATTGTGTTTTTAGGATTCATCGATTAAATCAGATGTGCAATATGCATTTGAAATTGACATGGAATCATACTCATACCAATTCAATTAGCATAGCCTGGTTTTCCGAGGCAAAAAACGTACCAGTGTTTCGAAAATACTCAATGTAAAACTCCAAAAAATGTGTCCACGCTCTAACTTTCGAACCGGGCAACCACCAAAATTTTTAAAAAAAGGAAACAATTATTTTGATCCGATAAGCCATGAATGAGTTTATTTTTTTAAAACAAATCTTTTTAGTGTTCCGTACAAAACTTTGTTTACGGAACACTTATGGGATCACTTCGGTCTTGTTTTATTAAAATAACGTGCCGCGAAAGTATACCCTGCTTAGTATATAGTATAGGTTAGGTACCGTATGCAGGCACGGAACCCTCCATTATTTGTGGCACTACTCGCGCTTGACCGGTTTTATTTCAATAAATGGCATCTATAACAGTAGGTATAAGTAAAGTATTATAATTTACACTTCGCATTGTTCACTTAACCTTCAAGAAAATCGAAAAGTTATCGGCAAACTAAATTGATTTGTCTCAGTTACACCTCACATCTCAATTACCCATGCTCACATGTTATTACCCCTACTTTACGAAAAACTACCTTTTCCTTTTTCAGTTACAGTCTAGAATTGCATAAAAAAGCTCGACCACATACGACTTTCCGTAAATTATACTTTTTCCTGTTGTTCGAAATACGAAATGTCGAACTTTAGTTGCAATAGTATTGTAGTTAAGTCCTTTTGTTTTTAATCGAATCAGACGGCGATATGATATTCACGTTTTAAAATTTTAGAGGAAACAATAACTTTCTATGAAAAAGTTATGTAAGTGGATGAAAGTTTAATTGTCTCTGATTGATGTGTGCTTTATGGTTTAACAGTCCATATAACAATTAAAAATTTATTAGTTACCTATACATTTTTTAACCATACAGTAAATTTGACTGGCATGAAGCGCTGGTGGCCTAGCGGTAAGAGCGTGCGACTTGCAATCTGGAGGTCGCGGGTTCAAACCCCGGCTCGTGCCAATGAGTTTTTCGGAACTTATGTACGAAATATCATTTGATATTTACCAGTCGCTTTTCGGTGAAGGAAAACATCGTGAGGAAACCGGACTAATCCCAATAAGGCCTAGTTTACCCTCTGGGTTGGAAGGTCAGATGGCAGTCGCTTTCGTAAAAATTAGTGCCTACGTCAAATCATGGGATTAGTTGTCAAGCGGACCCCAGGCTCTCATGAGCCGTGGCGAAATGCCGGGATAACGCGAGGAAGAAGAAGACAGTAAATTTGACTGGCATATTACTTTCCTCAGTTCCAGATGGATATATTAATTGTTAGAATTAATCAATCAATCAATATTTTTATTTGTTAAACATAGGTACATATATAGGTGTTACAATTATATAATTACTTAGTATCACTATCCCTCTCTATCTCTAATCCCTCCCGCTTCTTTCCGCCTTTCCGCATTCACTTTACACGGCAACATTTCCAATATTACCATCTTTACCCCTTAGAATAAATGATTAGCAGTCCTCTAATACTGCGCGTTTCACCAGAAATATCCTGCCTCGCACAACTATACTCTGGAATAAAAAAAAAAGTACGAAACAATTGTGATTATCAAAGTACATCCTGTCTCTTCTTCTCTGCATATTTGCGTCGACTGCTGAACATAAAATGCCTCTTTCATGGGTTCTCATGTTGTTCTGTATGCAGCGGTTCTATACCAGGTCGGCCCTGCCGTCTTTCTAATGTCGTCCGACCATCTGGCTCGTGGTTTTCCATCCCTCCGGCTTGACGGCATATCTTGTCGAACCCTAGTAAACATAGATGTAGGTCCTATGTAACTTGTAATTATGGTAGTGACGTGGCTAGCTACGTTGTGACTAAGTAAAAGTCTAAGCATGTATGCTAGTCATCTTTCTTATCATAATCAGTTCCATTACAGTAAGGCCACGGCCATTTCCTCAGCTATTACACCTACAATCCAACAGTCATGGCAGTTAACTATATGTGCACGTGATTTTGCACGAGTGGTAAAGGTATTTTACCTGTGATCATGAAAACAATATGATTACAGCTATCTTAACCTCAAGTTTTCTATAAACAACATCAAAACCTGCTTCATCATCATCATCATCATCATCATATCAGCCAGAGGACGTCCACTGCTGGACATAGGCATCGCCCAAAGAGTGCCACAATGACCGGTCTTGAGCCACCCGCACCCAGCGGACTCATCTTCACCTTGTGGGATGTGAGGTAAACCTGCTTAAGCGTCACAAAAACCTGCCAATAAGCCGCTCCCACACAATTGAAGTTACGCTCTCATTTTAAAACGACATACTGAAATTACACGATACTTGGCATGGACATTCAAGTAGTAGTTAAAATTGCAGCGTACCTAACTTAATATGTACATATACTTAGAAAAACTACGGCAAAACCAAATAGGTGAATCTACGACCCTATGCAGGGTGGTTTTTCAATCCTTAGCCATAATCACCTCGCACAATGTGGCTAAGGAATGAATAAACAACTTTTATTTGTGTTTTATATTTTATTTAGGTAGCTTAATCTGCTTTGTACCTAATTAGCATTTACTAGCGGTTGGAGCCGGTAAAGGTTTATTTGACGTTCATAAGCGCATTGTAATATGCCTACTTGAATAAACTATTTTTTATCTTTTATCTTATCTTTTTATTAATCAAAATAAAAAAAAACAAAATTGACAAAAGAACCCTTAAAATACATATGGATCATACACGTGGATTTAAACGTGTTTGATACACTGTAGGTAAGTTTCAAAATCGAATCGAATCGATTACTACACTTTTAAGGTGTGTAGTAGGTAATAAATAAAATACTACGTATGATTGTTTCCAAGCCCATGGGACATACCCATACTTAAACATTTTTATCTTTAACTACTTATTTACTGAGTAGGTACTTATAGGCGTAGGTATAGGTACTTATTAAAACGGCCATTTTTATGAATTTTAATTAATTTTTCGAATCGGATCAGCAATTTAAGCGTGAAGAGGTACATACAGTCAGACAGACAGAATTATTTTCACTTTTATAATATTAAGAAGGGATTTGTAGTACCTACTTCGGTTTACTTAAAACCACCAAGTCTGTGCTTAAATAGTACATTGTGTATTAAGGGCGGGAAATAAGAAATTACGAACGAGTGTCAATTTTAAGCCCGACGCGAAGCGAGGGCTTAAAATGTTCACGAGTTCGGAATTTCTTTACCGCCCGTGGCACACACAATGTTTTTCATCACACTTGTAAGGAAAAAAAGGAGAATTAATAAAAACAAACTTCTGTATAAAACACTTTTCCGCCCTAGGGCGAAAATTTCAATTTCCCGCCCGCAAGCCCTACGTGTAAATAAGTGTTTTTCATCACACTTGCTCGGAAAAGATTTTTTCCGCCCTAGGGCGAAAATTTCAATTTCCCGCCCGCAAGCCCTACGTGTAAATACATCTTTTCCGAGCAAGTGTGATGAAAACATTTTTACAGTACATATGGTCCTATTTTCCCGCACTAGTGCGTAAAATAACATTCGTGACATTCGTGCGATGTCAAAAGTTTAAAGGGCCATATGTACTGTAAAACGTTGTACGATACACGTGCGAATAGGTAATTCGCAACTTGTGTCGATTTAAAACACTCCCTTCGGTCGTGTTTTAATTTATCGCCACTCGTTTCGAATTTCCTCTTTTTCGCACTTGTATCGTAAATAACTATTACAGTACATTTGGTCCTATTTTCCCGCACTAAGTAGTGCGTGAAATAGCACTTTTCGTGCGTATGTCAAAAGTATAAAGGGCCATATGTACTGTTAAATGTTTTTTACGATACACGTGCGAAAAGGTAATTCGCAACTCGTGTCGATTTAAAACACCCCCTTCTGTCGTGTTTTAATTTATCGCCACTCGTTTCGAATGTCCTCTTTTCCGCACTTGTATCGTAAATAACTATTTTAATAGTCTGTCTTGACGACTACCAATTTCAGAACTAATTTGAAGGTACATGAAACCTGGTTAAGTGGGACCTGGATAAGTGAGAAACCTCTATAGCTGGGACTCATGGTGCGGTCCCGACACTTTAGCACTGAATTACCTCTGTTACTGAGAAAAAACGAACCTCTATAACTGGGATTCGTTGTCGTGATTTTATAGTCACATTTACCTCTATAATTGAGACAGAGAGTGTATTTTACCTCTTTTACTGAGACTATATTTATAAGATTACATTTTCCTAATTGTTTTTTAGTACTTTATAGGGAATTGACTTCTGTATCTGAGATAACGTCAATCTATGACCTCTCTAACTTGGACTTCATTGAACAATTTCCGTATTCTTACTAACTCTTAGTCTATCCATAAATTCCGCATTTGCCTAATTGTGTCTACACAACTTCAAGTTTGATTTAGTTAGTTAATTCATGTAAGTAGTTAAAACTATCGAAACGAAAGCTTAAATTTTGATAAGTAACAAGAAAAAAAATGTCATTTATTATTTATTAAATTTCTATTACGTAATGAAGTCCGTATCAAATTTAATTTAATTTTGAACTATCTATCCTTCGGAGAATCATTCAAAATAAATTCAAAGAATTATTTCAACAGACTTAAAAAATATTTAGGGACAAGGATTATTTTACCTTATTTATTTTTAAAGATAATTACTAAATACCTTATTAACCACCTCTATAACTGAAATATACTCTATTCTCACCTCTATTCATAGAACCCTCTGTAAATGAGACAGAAATTTATTTGTACCTGGCTAACTGGGAGCCTGGGTAAGTGGAAAACCTCTTTAAGTGAGACAAATTTGCTCGTCCCTTGAGATCTCACTTATCCAGGTTTCACTGTAAATCGTAATACATAATGGTATTTTACTTCAGCCTTCTGTAAACACAGGAACAGCCTACTCATACGAGTATGAAACAGCATTAGCGAAAACAAACCAAAGCTGATACAGAGAGCAAACAGTCTGTTATCTTTGCCTTTGTGTAGTACGTTGATAACGTCACTCTCAAGTTCAATAAAAATAGGTCACGTTGTATCGAGATTTTGGCCAACAACGGAATTGACAGTCTGCTATTTAAAAGTAGGATCTCTTTGAAAACACTCTTTCGTTTTTGAGTACCTTTTATTTGCCATGTATATGTATCGTAAATAGTAACAATAGCCTTTTGAAGACAAACTTGTTCAAAGTATTCCAAAAATATATCAAAGTATTTCATAGTATGTATATAATACCTAGGTATAGTATTATATACATACTATGAAAAAACCCACCTTCTCAGTAGAAAAAGGCGTAAAATACAAATTTTCTATGCTTATACTTATACAATGCAAGAATTTTATTATGTTAATATAATATATTATGATAATTATATTTTTAATCATTCTTCATCCACTTCTAAAAATAAGTGACCATACACATTATTTTAATTACAACTATAAACTGTACAACAAGCTAGGATAAGACTTATAATTCGGATTAACACAATAAAACCTAATTAACAAGCGTACGCGTAATTAAGATGAACGTCTGCTTATTTCTTGCGAGAAAAAACCGGGAAAACGGAGGCCCGGTGGCGCATACTTAACATTGCTGGATTAACCGAGGATTTAGGATTAACTGACAGGTTTGCAGTTCGTCACTGAGACGATTAATGCTTGATTAGGCGCGGAATTAAGTGGATCAAATGACTGACCGGAGTGACCTAAAAGATGTTTACCTATTTTTCAAGGTTATTTTGTTATACGTTTTGAATATAAATTTTTATTATGTTAGATATACTGTTTTGTTGAAAAATAAATTATTTCTTTCGTTACATGGTAAAGTATGTTATTCCTACATGCAAACATATTTTTTGCCAATTTCGTTTTTTTTATATTTATTGGTTCACCAACAATTGTTTACACTTTGTAAAATATAACTATAAGCGCTTTAACTATGATCGCTATGCGTAACAATTACTTAAAGGTAAACACCACTTGCATTGAATAAAGTAAGAAAAATGCATTTACGTAACATACCTATACATACCGTTTACAATAATAATGCGGGCATTAACTATTTTCTATTGATTATTAACTATAACAGTGACACATACCGTTACTATAACATTGCATGGCGTTATTCATAAACTGGCCTGAATCAGCTATGAATCGTTTGTGCTTATCGTATTACTGACATTATTATTTGAAAAAATACTACACAACATTGTAGAAGTCAATAAATCCTTTAACCCAATTTTCGTACCATTAGGGCTCAAAATTCAAATTAGTTTTCTGCACTTACCTATAACTAAACTTGTTTCACGGATCTCCAGTTTTATTTGCACTATAATGATACTAAACTTGACCACATAGCATAGTATTATTTTTCACATTTTTTTTTTGTTTTATTATAATATATTTTGAAAATTTTAATAGTGTCGGGCCAAGAAAAGTCTGCAGCGGATTTGATAGCCCATGCAGTGCAAGTGTCATTTATACGTCATAATTTCATAGAAGTTTGACGTTTAAAATAACGCGTGCACTGCTTGGGCTATCAAATCCGCTGCAGACTTTTCATGGACTGTCTCTAATAAAATAATAATAACACATTTTCTCAAAAGTATTTCAAATTGATAGGTAGAGTTTGTTCGGAAAGAGAAGAGTCGTGGAATGTATGGGGCCCAATACATTTCACGACTCTTCTCTTTCCGCACAGACTCTATACCTAAATAACGTTGAAATTATACTAAGACCGCACAACTTAACTGAATATGAAGATGGGCCTCTAAATTAGACGGACTGTATTATATTAATTCGCCCGTTTAATGTAGCTTAGCGAAATGAACACATTTCTATGCAGAACACGACCAAGTGAGTCCTTTACTTACAAAACAACAATTTCATTTGAATAGAAATGGTCGCACTGTTGTTATAGCTAAAATTGAATAATAAGCTTTGTTCGTTTATGTGTGTAAATCTTCATTTTCATTACATCCCTCAAAATTGCCATAAGAATTCACATTACGTATACGCTTTGAGCAGATTTAGTGTCTCTACTCTCTATACTATACAGGACTTTTGGATAGTCCGGTCGGTAGCTCATTTTTTTTTGCTGCTTTTTTGTTAAAATATATTTGGTGGTCTGACTGAACTAATTAAATAACTTGCACCGCATTTAATATTGCTATACCTACAAATAAAGCAAAGCTAAAATGTTTTTTATAGACAAAATATAACTCATTCATTACATGTGTATGACATTATAAGCATATTAGCCACTCAATTACAAGTTATATTCATCCCTCCAAATTAATGTGTGGACATTGCGTACGCCATTTTCCCAATTACGCGTAAAATAGCCGCCAGATTATACCTTAATTTTATTTACGCACACATGCAAGCAAATAAAACTAGCAGCTATTTTATTTAAAGACTCAATTCAATGATACTTTGATAATCCAACCAACTATTAAATTAACTTTATTTCAAATAAATATCAGCTAGAGCGAAATATTAAATAAGGACCTAGACTTAAATTAATTTTATATGACTATAACTTGATGCTACCTTAAAACCCCGATCCGGTTACAAGACCGCATGGAGCTTCAATTTATTACAAGTTACATTGTAACATATTAATTCAGAGTTACATTGTTGTAAGCAGCGATCAGGGTAAATCAGAAGCCGACTTCGAACTCTAAAAACCAGTTATTCAGTTTATAATAGCCCTCTCTGTATGTATATTGATATTCTCTATATTTTTTTACAATAATATAATACACACTAAAAATAATTAACCAAACTCATCGTGCAAACATGTCAGTTACATCACAAACCTTTTACCTGCCTAATTAACCATCTTCCAATCGTTTAAACAACCAGTTAACTAACTTATCAACAGTCAAACCGAGCCGGCTTCGCGCATTAACGTCTCGCTGCCGACACGCAACGCGCGTCCCGCGCGCTTCGCATTTTCGCGCCAACGCGAATTCAAATTTCGAATTCCATTTCTTTTTAATTTTTACAAAGTAAGGTTGGTTAGTTATCAGCCAGTATTCTTCGTGCGTTTAGTTTTAAGCCAGTTTTATTTTGTTTTGTTTTGAGGTTATTTTGTGGAGTGAAGTGTTTTTGTGGTATGAGTTTAAACAGGTGGTTGTGACGTTACTGATAATGTAACTAAACACATGATAAAGAGTTGCCTACAGCGGAATTAACAATAAAAGCCAATTTGTACAATGGTAAGAAGTGTTTCGCGAAACAATAGAATGACTAGTGATTTGACTGATGACTGTAAATCTTCACGGTAGTTTTGAATGACGTTTTAGGTATTTTTACTATTTTGTCTGGGAGGTCTAGACGTAGTTGTAAGAAAAGTCATTTATTGTATAATAAGTGTTATAAAACGAATACAAAACTAGTTACTGAAATGGAAATAGATATGAATATTTTCTTTACCAATAACTTGCTGAAAAGGTGGAATTTCAGTCTGGTCTTACGTAAAAATGTCGTGTGTCAAAAACATAACTCAGTGTTTTTCCTACACAAAATAGTCTAAGAACCAAACATGTGTCTGTCTATTTTGTTTATTAGGAATCCCGATATTTTTGTAGGTTTCCTTCCGTTTCCTTTATGGCGTTAGATATGAGAATAGGGGAGGACACCTGTTGTGGGTGGGATGACAGGTAAGTCCAATCATTAAGGATTATAATTTACCCGATTCTTAAACGAGTAGGTATTGTCGTAGAACTAGAGATAATTATAGAATTTGTTGTTTTATGTATACGTATACATTTTTATTACGTATACGTATTTTTTTGGGTTATTTCTATCTTTGTTTTTTTTTTTGCTTAAATGAGAGCTGATTTTTTATTATACAGGGAATTTTTTTAAATGCCTACACTATATACTAATACTGTCTATCTCATCAAATATTAGTGTTATATCCAATCTAAATGTAATCTGAGAAATCATATAAGTATTATTTTTAAACATACGTTTATTGCAGGTAAAATTATTATCTTGCAAATCTAGTAGTTATACTACTTATATTGCTCTAGGTATATCTACATACAACTATTTCCATGTAATATAAAAACTGAGGGGAATGGTTTAAAGTATACTCTTAATTTCACAATACGTTATCGAAGTTGTACCTACTAAGTAAATCGTTAATAATCCCACTACCTTCTTGACGTCAAAACAAAGTTAAAATATTGTACCAGTACAGTTACTTCAGTACAAATTTTAAGTAGAGTCTGTACGGAAAGAGAAGAGTCGTGAAATGTAGGGAAGCCCATTCATTCTACGACTATTCTCTTTCCGCACTGACCCTAGGGAAATTACAGGTATAAATTTAATAACATAGTAGTCGAACGCGAATTTAATTAAAAATTCTATCTCATTTGCCAACCTGACGATCGACGGCTAAAATCAAAAGCAAGGATAGAGTCAAAATAAGTTATCTCTGAATGTCGTTATAAACGTCTTTATAAGAAAGTATGACGTTTATCGTGCTACTTCCTCACTTTGTCACGTCAAAGGCAGTGCAATATCAGCTTAGACGATGCATGAGTCTGTAGGGTACATCGATTGCTTATTGTTAAATTCATAAAAGCGACGCGTGTTTATTTTAACGTTCTTATTATATAGCGTATATATATAACCATTATGACTAATAACAAATAATAAACCAATAAAAACCATAACAAACTGCTAAGATTCGTAAGTGACATACCTACTTAATTTTAAATATTAGATCTATACCAATTTCTACGAAAGTAAATTGAAATGACAAAAATACAGGTAGGTACCGTCGGTTCCCTAAGTATCCACTTTTCTATACAATTAGTATGGAAACTTGGGGACTCAAGACCATACATTAAAATTGTCTGCGCTTGCGCAAGAAGTTAAAAGACTGCAGATATAGTAGATAACTGCGACGAGGTCAAACAGGCACGGTGGTGATAAGACGGAAATAGCTAGTGCGTGCGCGGTCACGTGCGCACGCGTGACAGATTACACACGTGGACTTATTGCTAATATTCCGTATCGATTGGCGAAATAAGAATTTGACACATTTGGATTGTATAGTACCATCGCCTACACTCGTAGGCAGCTGGAGCAATCCCAGCTAAGTCGGGCATGTCCTATCAGTCCGATAATCGGGCTACGAGAACTTTAGAGTTCGATCAATCGAGCCAGCGGGAAAAAGATTCGTAGTCCGATTGATCGGACAAACCGATCGGACCTCGCGACGTAAGGGCCAAAACCGGGCTGGCAGTATCCAATGAGGATTACCTTTTACAAAATTACAAATTACAAAAAAAAAACACTCGGCCTGATGTTTTTGTTCGAAGCAACGTCACATTTAACACTGACATATCTAAATCATATCGTTTCTTGATCTATTAATTGACGTATCTTAAAGTTCGAATCGGAGAGACTGTTAGCTGACAGTTCGTATGTATACCTTATTACAAAAGACATAAGGTCCACCGATGGACAGTTAATAGTGTTGCTGTTTGTACAGTCGCCATCAGATATATCTGAGCGGCCAAGGTATTCACAAATTTCTGTACACGCATGCGTGTACGCGTTTATATCAATATTTTTAATACGCCAGCCTAAGCGAAAAATTTTCACAAATATATAAGTCGTAATTAAATAAAACAAATACAACGTGATTTTAAATTAAAGAAAAAAATTTAAAATTTACACCTATTTTGGCAGAAGGGATTGGACCGTTGTCCCAATGGTAGCAGGTTCGAGTCCTGCCGGTGGTGTAAATTTTTCCTTTAATTTAAAACATTGTAGGCACGCTCGCAAATGTTTCTGCTTGATAAATAAATAATTACAACTTGTCCCCTCAAGTCACCTTTGGAAACGAGTTGCAAACAGTGTAAGGCCAAGAACGTAATAAAAAGTTATAAAGTCATAACTGAAAAGGCATTTCCAAGAGCTGCCATATTCACTTTGCCTACCTAGTTAGCAATGGCGATTGTACCACCAATGTAACCTGGACCCCTAGTAAACATAATATCACCACACAAACCCGAAGAAAATATTAACTGTAGGATATCAAACAAAATCAAATCCAAATGAATGTTATTAAATATTAATCATTCAAAATCATCATTTAAAACTCAATGCTACCAGCAAACGTAAGAAAACAACTCAATATTTGCATTTGATTACTTTGCCTCACATGGGAATAGAATGCAACTTTGTTATCAGATTTTGAACAATCAAAAGAGCCTTTACCGGTTGGTGTAATGAAAGTATAATTTAAGCCAAGATAAATATATAAAGTTTTTATGACACATTAATCTCCCACGTTTTTACGCATATTTAAATATGAACGGGTCTAACAACACTACACTGACATATCCGATCCATTTCGTATCTTTAGCAATTTTTTTACTTATCTTAAAGTTCGAATCAGGCCATAGCCACATGTGAGGTTACATTGTCTCACCGATATGCAATTGGAATAACATTCTCATGAGAAAACGATACATTCATTAATGAACAGTTAAAATCGATATTAATCGATTATATTGACCCTCCACCGGTTCTCATCGCATTTAAACATATGTACATATATGGGCATAACACATCTTCTGGCTAACTGATCTCAATAGTTGACTTAATTTTTTTAATTAACAATACCTGTTTTTATTCGATTAATGTATATTCTGAACTCGTTATAAGCGCGAAGAAATATGAGGACAATTCGACAAGGTTTTTTGACAACACAGCTAAATTAGCCACGATATTTTTTTTACTATATAGATTTCGAATAAATAGCAAGTTTGATTAATGATAATATACCGCTTTTAAAAGAATCTATAATAAAATCAAAACTTATATTGCCGTTGACTACAGCGGGACTTTAATCTACGCCTTACACAGCTTTGCTGAAACCATGGCCATCATTTCACGACGTATAATTAAAACAAGTCGAATCGGCCCCCAGATATATGTGTTACAGACACACTTGAGCGACTTACTTGCGATATCAATAAACTTGCATTACAAGTAAAAATACTTCAAATTTTAAGACCACTTAAGGATCAGGAAGTTATGTTTTTGACTTTTTAGGTTAAATGCACGCGGATGTATGTCGGTTATATTATAAAATACTGGTTTTATATTGCAAGATATATCTTAAGACCAGACAAGTATTTAGATATGTATTTACTGTAAAATACTGCTCGATTCGAACTTTAAGATACGTTAATAAATAGATCTAGAAACGATGTGGATTAGATTTGTCAGTGTCAAAAGTGCCTTTTTTGTTTAGAGAAACGTCACATTTGACACTGACATATCTAATCCATATTATCGTTTCTAGATCTATGAACTGACGTATCTTAAAGTTCGAATCGAAACGCTTTGTTTATTGTTGAATTTCCGTTAGAAACTTTGTACATGCCTTAAACCACAAGGTCGTTCCAAGCAAACTAAACCACAGCTAAAGTGAGTAAAAAAAAAAAATTAAAAAAAAAAAAAAAAGTAAACTATCCTTATCAACATGTTTGCAGAGCTAATGCAAAAATTATAAGTAGTTCATTATCATTAGGTTCTTATAGTGGCGGTGCGTCAAAAATTCTTGTACATCAGATAAAATTTAAGTAAGTTTTTTTTTTATGAGGTACCTAAGAAAATGTGCTCATCATCATCATAGGCCTTTTCGTCTATATCAGACGATTTATGGTGTAACACCGTTTTTGGTGGCTAAATAGACCGATGCGAGAGAAAACGTGCTCAAGCCAATGAGAATCAAGTAGTATCAGTAGTATGGATGCCCGGCTTATGTCATCTCGGCTAGGCCCCCTGCATCAAATTTACGTGACTTTTTTCTTTGCATGAGCGAGATACGGTTACGCATATGAAGGGAATAAAAAAGTCTTGCGGGATGATGCTATAATACTGACGTCATAGTAAACGGCCTTGCCCCGCGGTTGTCGTACATTAGTTGTAATGTGTTGTAATTTGTGTCATCTTATCTTTTAATAGTTAACTTACTCGTAAAACTGACGGTGGACTCGTAAGGTTTTCCCTGTTGAAGTAAAATGTCTTTGACGCAAGCCCGTCATGTGGTTGGGCTGAAGCAAATCAGGGATTGGATACTGTAATGTGCTGAGTTTTGAGAACATTAATGACTCTTGTTTTGACGACTGTCTAAAGAAAAGTAGATAAGTAGTAAGACTAGTTAGTAGCAAAAGCGCTTGGAATTTGTAGATATACCGTGGACATATCATAGATTCTGGTCATTTCATGAAATCCCATTTTAGAATTGATCACTTCATGAAAATGGCTAGGTTAGGTTAGACTTTTTCATGATGTGGCCAATCGATAATTTCATGAAATGATTGCCGCATCAATTCTAAGATCTGGCCCCGACAGATATATTCATATAATCGTTTTCGACTGATAATATAATATTATTGAAATAATTTTAGGCAGGTTATGATTATAATAATGCTCAATAAGTACAACTCGCTTGTGTATCGGAAACGAATACTTAAAAAAATGGATGAGCAATCATGATTAAATCATTACTCATCTATCGTGACTTAATGAAGGATAAACTTCAAATTGAGGATATCGTTCGGGAAATCATGATTGGGTACTAATTTTTCATCACTTGAACAATACGTCTATTAATTAAAGATTATGCAAGGATGTCAGGCTACTAAGTTTCACTGTACTATTTTGTTATCCTTATTTCTTTCTTGTACTTACTTGGTTGGCGCGATGACCTAAAATGAGTCTTAGTTTCTCCTTAATATTATGTAGGTATTAAAAATTCGAAAGGTATCTTTACCTGAAAGGGGCTGTTTATCTGTATGATACCTACCTCTTCACGCTTAAACCGCTTAATAACATTTTATCTGGGGATAGTTTGAGCCCCAGGGATGGTAATAACTTTTATCACAGACTGATAATAACTTTCACCACGAAAATCAAGTGGTGTTGATATATTTATTGTGCGAATCGAATAGACCTTGCGTCCCTTGTTACTTTAATAGGGCAAAAAGTTGTTTTTTCCTCAATTTAAATTGTTAAAGTTAAAGATCTCAACTGTAAGGTCGATATTAACTTTAAAATACAGGTTTCTTTTGCGGCAATTCGTTCTCCTTGTACTTTGCACAGACTATTATGACATACACCTATACCTACCTGTTAAGTATATTTTATTTTGTGAATAATGTATCTTATATCAACGACATTAAGCTCATTGTACAATTGAATATTGTTTCTGCTAGTTTTTCAGTATTGACGTCATGGTTTTTGAAACGTTTATAAAAAAGTGTGAACGTAAGAAAAAGCGGATGTTACTATGTCAATTTGTTTACATTTTGGTGTAAAGTACCTATGTATTCTTAAAACCTATGGTATTCTTAAAGCTTTAACTGAATTTACTGTTGTTACTCTCCTACTAAAATACTTTAACTAAGTGAAAATAGAAATAACATTTAATTAGGTATCATTTCCTTACAAAGAAATTACATCTCTAGCCCTACTAACTACGGACGAACAGACGGACAGTGGAGTCTTAGTAATAGCACGAAATAGGGTCCCGTTTTTACCCTTTGGGTACGGAACCCTAGAAAGTCGTAGTAGGTATAGGTAGATCTAAGTAAGATTACTTAGATCTACACCTTTCTCTAAGTAGATGTACGAAAAGATGACACTTCGTCATAATTACGTACGAACATCGCATCGGATCATTAAACTCAGTTTAGCTAATAAGAGATATTTCGACAAGTTCACACGATTCTCCATTGTGGTCGTAACAGCTGTAACAAAGATTTCTAGAGCATTTCTTTTTCTTAGAGTTTCTAAAGTCAGTAACAGCCTAACAGCTAACTCTGCACAGACTTGGCTAGCGACAGAGTGTGGTAGTGCCACCATAAACAAATATGGTCAACACACTAATTATCATTATCACATCAAATTTTTCTATTACCTACTTTATATAAACATTAAGTAATCTTCAATGAAAACATAATTACTGGTATAAAAAAGACCGGTTCGGCGCGGGCGCGGTCGACCTACCGCGATATCGAAAATCGAAATTGTATTATCCCTCTCTGTCGCTCTTGATTTCATTGAAAGAGACGCAGATATATGAACGAGTGAAGTAGTTCGTGGTTTATTATAGGCATTATAGCGCAAGTCAGCGGCTGTCAAACTTGTTAGGTTACGTCCGTGATACATAATTCATAAATTGTACGTTTTTACGAGGAATACTGTTTTTGTTTATTTAACTAGGTAATGAGACTAATGAGTCTACCTATAAACCTGACTGTAGGTACCTCTATAAGTTTGAGGTACCACTTGTGTTTGTTTCTTGATTAGTTGTTAATGTTCAAGAAAACCGAATGACTGGACGAAACCAATAATCCGCGTTTTTGGTAGTTTTTGACACAGTCCAAAGACTAAAAATATTTTAGTAGATTTTTATTGCTCTTTTTTTCCCATTTACCAACTTACGTATAAATAAATTTAAAAAAAATGAATACCTAAGTAGTTTTACAGTAAATAATTAGGTAATGGCAGCTGGTTGCATATTGAGCATGATATAATAAAATAATTAAATATTAAATCGATGCCTCTTTGAGTAGAATCATCATTTTTTGGCTTGCAAGCCTGCGATAACACCTCTATTGAGCATTTGAACACAACGTCAAAAGAATACCATATTTTAGCTATAGCTAAACCATAAACAATAAACGATTTTGAATCTCAAAATCAAAGACACGTCCACAGTTCTCACCCGACATTTTCTATCTTCAATCGTCTTCACACGTATTTTGGCTCCCGCTCGCCCGGCTGTCATAAAAAAAGTTTCGCATGCTTTAATTGTGTTACGTCGTCTCACGCTCTTGTGTGGCGATGTGACGTGTACAGTCGGATAAAATTAAACAACCCGGCAAAAGTATTTTGTACCTAAATAATAAAAACCGACCAAATGCGAGTCGGACTCGGGCACTAAAGGTTCCGTACCGTTCCGTAATATCAAGCATAAAACGGCAAAAAATCACGTTTGTTGTATGCAGAATGTCAACTCAGGTCAACATTTACAACATTCACTAAAGAAATTACCATCATTCCAATGAACACGTAATCCATTAATTTATGTATCTTTTGATCTTGTCTGCAAAATCCACATTGAAGTCAAAAGAAACAGTTTCACTCTTAAATTTTGAGTTGACGTCGAAATGAGAAATCTCGTCAACATTATATAATTATCTAAAGTTTTCGAGATAAGGATGACTCACGCTAGGCCGGGCCGAGGCCGGGCCGGAGCTTCCAGCGCTTCGTTTTCTATGGAAAGCACCATGTGATCACCGATCAGCCGCCATAGATCATCACAACATGTCGGACGCCTCTTAAACGAGAAATTCTTTTATTCTTGTAGGTCTAAAACGGCTTTAACCATTTCGATGAATGGGGGTTTTCAGAGGGGCTACCGCGAAAACAGAAAATCGCAAATTACGGGGATCTTTCTCTTTTACTCCAATGAAGGCGTAATTAGAGTGACAGAGAAAAATGCCCACAATTTGCGAACTTCGATTTTCGCGGTTATAGCCCAGTACGGATACGATGGTCGTTTTTGTCTACGTGACAGCGTGATAAAACGGTGTCCGTCACTTTCTATTTTCTATCCCGCGGAGTTAAAAAATCACGGTTATTTTGTCACGTGGATAAATGTGGATATCTGGGGCGAAAACTCGATCTAGTTAGGTCTAATTCCTGGGTAAAACGCGCATTTTTGAGTTTTTATATGTTTTCCGAGCAAGACGCGGTCTCTCGGATATTATAAGTACATAATATGTGGCTGTTTGTGCTTCATATATATCAACGATGAGATAATAAAGATAGTGTGATAACATCAATGAGACGAATCGTTTTAACACAATGCGGTATTTTGCGTGATGTCATACTGATAAATTGTTATGTCATACATATAGGCCTAATAAACATGATGGTAGCTAGACCTCTAGAGTCGGGCTAATCTAAGTAACTCTGTACCGTGTTTGATAGCACAGAGTGTGCTAGTGTTATTTTAAACGTCATAATTTCATAGCAGTTTCGCTTAGATAATTTTGTTAAATGCCTTTTGTGGTGTAACATTTGTCACTACATAGATAGTCACTTTGTTCTGATCAAGTTGGTGCAAAGTAAACTTAGACGGGGCTCTATTTATAGTGCTATATTTGATATATAAGATGGTATATGATTGCACCCTAAATTAACTCATTATTTTTATTAAAGTTTTCACAAAAAGTTATAGAGTCTGATAATTTTGCATAAAAATAAACTAAAACAAAAATAACGCACCATAACAAACCATTAATATACACATACGGTAAATTTAACTAGCCCGTGCACCTTATATGGTGTTATAAGACTAATAACTTAATAAGTATATACTTTATAGTATTACGGCAATCAAACCACATACACAGACACGTTATTTGTAAAGACGGTCAATTTTAATTAAACAATCACATTCGTAACCAATGTTAAAGTGGTTTTAAAAAAACTTTTTTTTTTCATTAATACTAATAGTAAAGTTTACTAATAAATAATTTCTTTATTCACTGTACTTTTTGTAGATAAATAAGAAGTCCGCATTATGACTTATGACGCCCCAAAAAACATAAGAAAGTCAAAAGTGTCTCACAAAAAATACTTACGGAAACGGAAAGATTGGAGCGGATGAACTTTTCCAATTTAGAAAAGTTCATAAATATTTCTGAGAAAATTCATAATAAATAAAATACATGTTCGTTTTTGAAAGGGAACATTTTGTTCCACGTACGAAATTTTGTATGGCGATCTTTATATTTCTGATTTGGGATAATAACTGTCGAAATATCACACAGGAATTTTGCTCTTTCAGTTCGTATTATATTTTACTTATTTACTACTAGTCTCTGGCATACCAGTAACTCGCCACCAGCAACACATAATAATCATAATTTAGGCATGGCGCTTGCGCACCTCGTTGGCAAACTTATGGAGTAACGTGTTTTTTACGTAACACGCAAGTGGTCAAGGTTTTGCGGAGCGATGGACCCCTGGGGCCGAGTCGCAGAGGTCAAGATGCAACTTGGTTTTGGCGAGATCAGGCGTGTCTCACTCTGTGATTTCGTCGCTTTGCTACAGGTAGCTAAAAGTACATCCTTTCGGCCCGAATTTTGGGGTTTGCCATAAGCCGCGCGTGGCGCTGTCGCCACCTAGCGGCCATATCTGTGCTGATCGTAACAGACACGTTTTGTTAGAGAGTGAGTCTTCTGTACTTAGTACTATTATTTATTCTGTGGCGAGATGCAAAAATCTGAAAGATGTTGAGACCAAGAAAAGTCTGCAGATATTTAGACAGGAGGCGCAGTGCTAGTTAAAATAACACCTGCACTGCGTGTGCTGTCAAATCTCTGCAGACTTTTCTTAGTTTAATTCTAACATTTTAAAATGGTGCAAGTATAAAAGTAAATATTTATTTGGAACTACTGCAAACAATGCAACACAAAATTAATTTTGACATCTCACAATGCATCTTTAGTTGTCACGTATTGATGCCAGTAAAAGCATCTGATGGCAAAACGAGATAAAATGCATACGCAGGAAGCTAATGGTGCAGTGTTGCATAGGTTGTATAGATGCGTCTGATGTGTTTCAGCCAAAGAATATAATACTCACTAGGGTTTCAGCTCTTTGACAATGCAGTTCCCGACAATCATGTCATCTTTATAGAATGTTTTAAGAAAAACTTAATCGACAGAATGACAATCGAGGTATTACTTAATCGTCGCGTGTTAAAATAGTATTTCAATTTTTTGACTCGTATGTGAGAAAATGCCATTTTACATTTACTTTCATAATAGTTTTTTAACAATGCTATTGTTGTTTGCGATTTTCCACAAATTAAAATAATCACTGAAAGAGAATGTATTTTTAGATATTTTGAGTTATTATACTGTTGGTTTTTTGCATCTCCAGCTTCCGGTTTGAGGCCCATATTTTGTATGAAAATGTAGGTACTGACACGGGAATTTATTTAACAGATGTTTTAACTATTACTTATTATCTAATTACCATAGCAATCTCTTATAATTTCCGTTTTTTTTAACTATCCCATTTAAATATTTTAAAACCCAATTTATTGTATTTAATGAACCGGACTAACCCAATACGGCCTAGTTTGCCCTATGGGTTGAAAGGTCAGATGTCATGCGCTTTCGTATAAAAATTAGTGCGTACGCCAATTATTAGGATTAGTTGCCAAGCGGACTCCAGGCATAAGCCGCGGCAAAAAGCTGCGACACCGCGAGATGATGATCATATTGCATCTAATGTCATATTCATTCCTTCCTATCTCAAAGTACTTATTCTTAGCTGCATCTTTCTCGTATGCTATAACATTACTTTCGATTTAACTTTAAAACACATCAAGTACCAAACGCGTTTGCAGCGAAAGTGAAAATACCTCGTACGCCCATATCTGTACGGGCTACCATACCAACTTACATGTGCAGTTGGACAAATATACATATACAGGGTGATTTCTGGGTCGTGATCCAGAACCACTTTTTCTGACTCTGTAAATGATCCACATTATCATATGGTAGTATTTGATTAAAAGATAATTACTTTAATTATTCTTATTTTTCAAGTAAAATTAATGTTATACTAAGTAATTATGGTCACCCTATGACTTTTGACATACGCTGTATGGAAAGCGACAAGACGTCACATTGAGTAGGGTCACCAAATTGTATGCAAAAATGTTTTTTCCTACTTGTCATCTGGAAAATAATCATCATTATTGATGATAAACAATAATTAACAACATCATTAGGCTCATCTTTGGATTCTGTATGATGTCTGGCTCTATTGCTCCACGACCCCGAAATCATTCTGTATATCTACTTCCTATCGTATGTTTCTCTCATCCTATAATAGTCAGACGAAATTACGCTCTCATATTAAAACGACTTACTGAAATGATATGAAACTTGGCATGGACATTCAAGTAACATACAGATGTAGCATAACATCCATGGTATTTTCTCGCTCGTATTTGTCATGCTACCCGGTCAACCTCACTTTTTGTACCGAGACTTACTGAAATAGCAAGACACATTCGTACATTTCCGTGAAAATACAAGCTTTTATTTAGTTTCACCTGACCGTTGTCTGTCGGTCTGTGTGTAATCAAATCTTGCAAGTTAAATGTGATTTCCGATTGAGCTGAAATTTTGCATGCATGTATAAATCGGATGACAATGCAATATTATGGTACCATCGAGCTGATCTGATGATGGAGACAGGAGGTGGCCATAGGAACTCTGTGATGAAACAACGTAACCTAATTGTGTTAGGGGTTTTCAGAATTGTCTCGATGAGTATTAGTTGTCTGTCGTAAGAAAAGTACAGTCAGCGATAAAAGCTTGTAAGTACCAAAAATGAAATTTTTGCCAAAAACTTATTTTACTTGTATTAAGGCACGTCACTCTTTCATACTAAATTAGTACCTATTATGGATGAGCATCTGTCATCAACTGTCAAAATAATAACGCCACTGTCCCGCACATAGACAATTAACGTTAAGTAGAAATAGAAAAGTAGGTATCTCTAATGAGTGCAACGATAACTTTGTAACCATATGTGAGGAAATGTAAGAGGTTTCCAATAAAAAATGGTTGTGCTCGGTTAAAACGGAAATAGTTTAAATGTTTCATTAGTAATGCAACTGGTGTGTCATTTTAATTGACGTAGCGCCATAACAGTTTACTATGTATTACTGGATTGTTATTTAATATAGGGTGTCCAGATAGAGAGAGATTTAGATTCCCAATGTGATTAAAGAAACGAATACATATACATACATGTTAACCAACACTTATTTTTAAGAAAAGAAGATGCATGCGGATTTATCTTATTTCTTGTAATAATTTATGTAAGCACTCCTCCAATTATTTCCGCATATTCTGAAAATAATGCAAAACTTATGTCTTGCAGTACAGACACCTGCAATAATATGTTACACAGCGAAGGCCGCAAAAATATGTGATGTGACACGCTCTTATGGCTCTACAAATAAGATCGGGTCACTGTAGGCACTAAGTGAAAATCTATTGGTTTGGTGCCTCAATACAACACTCATGAATCTCACGATGCTCTGATGGTCATGACCAGCGATTCATTATAAGTATTGTAACTAATCAACTTTAAATACTTTCGAAACTAAAACACTCCTTCGCGTCTCCCTTATTACACTTCGTTCGAAAATCATTTGAAGTAGAAATCAGAAATCTGCCGCTGGCTGGCCAACCTGTACTTATATAAATGAATATTTTCAGTGTGGAAATAGGAATAAATATTCGCTCTATGACAGAAAGCGCCCATTTAGATGTAACCCTGTATAATAAACCAGTAGTGTCCACTTACACCACTTACATCATATAAGCAGAGACGTGTTACAAGATGTAATAAACCTATTCAAACCGGGAAGCGTCCCTTCTACGTAACATGTCTTGTCCAAACACTCGCTCGCTCATGCTTCCTTATTGACGGTCACTTTCATTGAGATGTGCGGTAAATGACACTTTCAGTTAGCGCTGGTTTGTTACAATGTTAGGCAGGGTTATTCACAACAGGTCTTACCAATAGTTAGATAGGTAATCAAGTACCTCCTAGGTTCTACGTTACTTTTAATTACATTAATTTCTCATGAGCAGACTTCGAATTGGACGGAGCAAAAGACAGGTAATTATGAATTTATTCCATAAAAAATAAAACAAATAATTGATTTATTGACAAAAAAAAACATAATAATAACAGTACCTTCAGATCCACAGCGCAGGCTTCGTCACCATATGACCATACAGATAGCTCATCCACCTCAGGTTTCGTCAAAATAAAATTAATATGAATTAATATTATTATGAATTGTGTCGCTTAACTGCAAATTCGAAAAGTACTTAACTACTTACTGCTGAGGCGCAACGACCCGAAGTGGATCTTGGCCTCCGACGCCAAAGACCGCCATGATATTCTTTACTTACACTTTAACTTATACTTTTATAATTATTAACATATAAAAAATTTAAGGATCTAACTTCAAGGGCAACCTCTGCGTATATGTCAATATGTCAGTAATGGAACTCTAATATATATTAAAATAAATAGATATCTCTAGAACTAGATATATTAAATAAGTATTTGAAGCGATTTACCATTACCTAGCCTCTATCAGAACGAGGTTATACCTATCGCCCTTCATGGCTTCTCGATACCACGAAACGACCCGAAACTAGCACGCAGCGATCCGGCGATACATACGATGAATGCGTAATATGCCTACTAGTACTAGTAAAGCGTTTTCCGACATCATTAGCAAACATCGTAATATTTTTTACAAATTTACACAAAACTTAACAATTTACACCACTTCCTCAATAATCAGTCTATTGATGGGTGAAAACCGCATGAAATTCCTTCAGTAGTTTTTGAGTTTATCGCGAACATACAGATTACAGACAGACGGACGCGGCCGGGGACTATGTTTCATAATGTGATGAAGTGATAGTGATAGATATGTTCATACAACTTCCAAAGTTAAAACTAATAAATTAAATTAAGGCAAAATTACGAAATTAATAAATATTTTGTAACCTTTTAGATCGGGTTTTCCCTAGTTTTTCTAATTTGCAAATATCAGAACTCGTTAATCATTCGAGTAGAGTAGTTATAGCTATTTATGCAACCCCCATTTAACATTATACCTATTTACTTAATGAACCATTCTGACACCGTCGAAACGGCTCATTTAATTTCATTATAACATATCATATGTTGCCAACGCTACACCTAATCGAATTAAGTAATAACTATTCACCAAATCACTTCGTGAAGGTCGCGTCTTAAAATTAAGTAGGTAACAGCAACTCTGAACCATTGTGAACCTTATATGTTCGTATTAAGGTTCATATTTTGTCAAATAATAGTGTGTATAATTCCGTCACCTGTCGAAGTTGAGCATACAAGTGCGTAATGATCTCTGTAACGGTTTATTTACCTACTCTCTTTTGAAATTAGAACTTAAGTTTAAGCAAATAGAGTTGGAGTCCGTCTAAGCTAACTGTGCACCGACTTCAACTGAACAAGTGAGGGAGTGTCCTTATATAACCTTTATAGTATTTTCAAAGGAATTTTATATTAATGGAAATGCCTAGATCCGACTCTAATTTTAAAATGGAAAGATATATTAAGTATTTTTGTGTATAGGCATGTGTAATACCAATGTGTAATAATTGATGTATTATAATTGGTATTAACATTGAAATTTAAATACCACGTATATTTTATACATATACGTATGGTATTAGTGCATCTTATAACAATTGCAATCAATTTAAACAAGAACAGAGAATTATTCATCATTACGTTACGTAATTCCGTTAATTAAAAACGATTAATGTTCTACTACTACATAGGTACTTACCTAGTTATTTCCTTAATATTTAAAAAGTTGACTGCACAAAAAAAAATGTGTACCATAAATAATGGATAATGTTATAGCAAATACCATTACCCAACCGATCACGTAGCGCGATATAACCATATAACTGTAAGCACTGTTAACGTCCGATACCTTATTGTATGTAGAGCACGTTGTTTTACCGTTCTTGTTTGACATACCTACTTACATCAATACAACAGTAACACATGTCCGTTGTTTGAAGCGGACATGCAAAATATTTTAGTTAGGTTAGTATTTCCTAAATGCAACAAAGAATCGTAAACTTACACCTATTACGTTGTCTAATTCTCTTATATATGAATATTAACTTAACTATAACTTACCACATTTTTTAACAGAAACGAATTCTCCTGTAAGGTTTTTTTAGAAATAAGGTTTTTTTATCTGAAGTATTTCAAAACGTCTATCACATCACCGACCTACAATTTCATCATCATCATCATCATCTCAGCCATAAGACGTCCACTGCTAAACATAGGCCTTGCCCTTGATAGGGGGTGAATGCCATAATCGCCACGCTTGGCAGGCGGGTTGGCGATCGCAGTCGAGTACACCGAATTTGAGGGACGCTGCTGCCCGTCCGTGGTCTTGGACGTAGTTTAAGGACATACCCGGGTCCTACAATTTACTTTGTATGAAAATTTTTACAATTCTCTATCTTTGAGAATACAGCTTAAAGCTTTAAAGAAATTACCGTATAGGAAATGACATGATTTTTAGGGTGATGTCCGGACTTTTTTCAGGGTATTCAATTTTACATATGACAACCCTTACGTAGACATACGGTCTTATAAGCAGTTATACGAAGGTTATACGTGTTGGTGTTAGTAGCCATCGTCTTCATGTTTACAGCAGTAGGGCTAATATGTTCGGCTCTTTATCATTTGTCACCATGCCTGTCACGTTCTAACAAATATGTAAGTGCGAAAGTGAGGCATGGCAGGTGATAAAAATGCGGTCATGATACCGCTGCAAGTTGATGAATCAAAACAATCGATAATAAGACAATGCCTAATACTGTTGTCAGGCTGTACGTCATCACAACACTTCGGTTAAGAATTTATGAGCCAATTCTAACTACAATGACAATGCATCAGTTACTTCGTCTATACAATGTTAAATCTGAGATCATTGTTTAAGTATAATTAGAAAATCAACATTGCTGCGCCTATCAATATCAGATGAAATCAGTTCATGGAATGGAATCACATTAAAGTTATTGGTTAAAAAGTAACTTAAGAAAGTGTTTATAACATAAAGAACGATTGTTATGGTTTACGGATCTGTATCTCTATTTGCAATTGGGTTATAAATGTTATATTGTTATTCTTATTTATGAAAATGTTATCTTAGAGTCTTTTAACGTTACGGCGAACATTTTCCACCATTAAGTATTAGGTATTAGAAATAACTCTGACGTGTTGTTTAATCATGTTTTGCAAATCCTAAATTAAACTTCTTTTCTTTTTATTTTTAATAAAAATCACCTCAAACCCCGAAACGTAAGTTTTAACTCATACCACATAACTTTACTTTTAATTAACAGCCAATCAACATGACAACAATAATTTGAAAATAAAAATAATATATTCAATACCTAGTGATCTATCGTGAATAAAAGTTAGAACAGTGATGCAAATCAAAAACAAGTGATACGACAACCGATAATGTGGGAATACCTCAAAGTACTGCGATAAATATTAGTGACGCGATAAACGACAACTCCGACAAAACTGTCAGTGATGCGATAACCGATAAACAATGTGGGAATACCTCGCTGTGCTGCTGCTCGGCTTCTGGCTGGGGGTTGCCATCTTCCTCTACGTTTCATGCTACTGGCTTGAGGAGATTTTGGGTAAGTTCTTAAAAAAATATTTTCTTTTCCCCCAAAACTCTTTCCCTGAAAGGCAACTGATAAAAGTGATAAATATCAAACGATATTGATTTCAATACATATAGATATTAACAGCGTTTCAGCCTTCATAAATCGAATTGCTTTTTTAGGTATTAAAACATTAATTTAGCTGAAGTATTTTATCAGAGGTTTAAAAAGGGCTTCCAGTGATTTGAAAAGGGAATTTGGGGTAACTAAATGTGTTGTTAAATTTTACTTAAAGTATATTCCAAATGCTAAAATGATAGATTTGTTGGCCTAACTCGGGCAATCGAACTGTCATTTCAGTCTTTGGAATTATATTAGGACACATATTGAGACACAGTAGCAATATTGTAGCTAATTAATTAATTGACTGAATTTGTAAATTTTATCCCTCTTGACATTTTCTCTGTTTGCATGTTTTTTTGTAATTTTTCTGACATGTATATATCTTTCTAGTGTGTAAGTGAATTGGTGTAGTACTGTAAGCTTGCACTTTATTAAATAAATAAATATAAATTGAAAGCAAGTGCATCCTACTTAAAACATTTTGGATTTCAATTAGGTCCGAAGGAAATTGCAATATCTGCAAACAAATGGTTAATATTGATTTATCAATCCGCTTTGGGCTAGTTACTGGCATTAAAAAGCGGTCAGTCAAGTACCATCGTCATTCACTAACTATTCGTAAACTTTATTGCGAAGACAAATTCCGACAAGGCTCATAATGACGCGCTGCACACTGCAGGCGTGGCGTTTAAAGGGTTAAGAGTATACTATATTTTAATACCACCATCACTATACCATTAGTGTAATAGTATTAATTAACTGAGTTTAAATATGCCTTGACACATAAATGTCACTCAATTATATAATTTTAACAAGTGAATAAGATAAATTAAAACAGTATACTGACCTTCTTTGTCCCTTGAAAAGTAGTCATAGCGCCGAAAATGGTTAAACCAGTAGGTGCAAGGGTTACAATACAAGTTTATTTTAAAAAAGTTCTTCCGGAAGGTCTTCGAGGTTTTTTCCGATTACCTATCAAATTGTTAAGTGCCAGAGGAGAGTTTTGTTCTGAACTTTCACACAACAAGAGATCAAAGTTTGATATTTCTTCGAGTGCTTTTTTTTAGTCCCGTGCAAACGTAAGATTCTATAATAGATTCACGAGCGTAGCGAGTTTGTCAACTGTCATGTTATGCTTCACTTTCGCACTTGACATACCTACTTGTTAGAACGTGACAGACATGGTGACAGATGATAAAGAGCCGGCCATCTTCACCCTTAAGACGTGTGCGTGTGCGGCTCCAACATTTTAGCGCACGCACACGCGCACGTCACGCACACGCAAGCCGGTGTGCACAGGCCTTTAACCCTTCTGGCCGTCACGTTCTGTCAAATACGAGTGTGCAGACTTATGACGCGATAAAAATGCAATTGTCAACGGTTTTTGACTTTATTTGGGCTAATATAATCCGGGAACAAAGGTGTACTTATAGATACCAGTTATTTACAAAAACTGGATGCTGATAAGCAATAATGTGTTCACAGCTCACATTAATTTTTCAATAAGATTTCAACTCAATAAATTGACGCTTAAACTTAAGTTGACATTTTATTGCAAAATGGATGTGGAATGACTCATTTTTGCTAAACACCATCCATACTCGAGTTAAAAACCGTTGAGGTTTTTACCAAGGTCGGTTCAAATCTTAACGACATGCAATATGTGTTTGCGAAGTGTTTAAGTCTAGTGTTTTTGCTTGAATGTATGATTATGGAAATTTATCGTCGACCTCAGTTGAAAGGTTAACTTCTGGGTGGTGACAATATTTCTTGTGAATAGCGGAAGTATTTGCGAATTACATTTTATTTTGACAATGTTTTAAGGAATATTAATTTAGTCTTATTCTACCCACGGTTATATTTAAAAACAAATTATACTTGCCACATGGCAATTTGTCTCCTCGTTTGCCTCCTATATACCTACCTACCTAATAAAAAAAAGTGTGGAACAAGAATGGACTTAGAATCTAAAATGGGAAAACATTTATAAAACCGTCTCGTATATTTTAAAATAACAAAACATTAGGTATATGTATTTACATGTCCCATTTATGTCATTATTAATCACTTAGAAGGTTAAAAAAATCTTCACGTCTAACAAAAACAAATGGCCCATATAATGAGGCAAAACATCGTTACATTGAGAATTAATCGCATGTAAATAGCACACACGAACGGTAATATGTACAAGTAGTGGCGGTATTTCTGAAAGAGCTACGCATACATTTATTGGTTTACATACTAGTAGCAACAGAAGTTACAACAATTCAAACGGTCCAAAACAATCGAAGAAATCGGTGTATTTTCTGTAAAAACATAATACAAAAATTTGGATCATTTTTAGAGATGCCCCGAATAGTGGTTTCGGCCGAATACCAAATATTGTGTAATTTTTTTCTTTTTATATAGGTGCAACAGATATTCGGTATTCGGAATAGTAGGCAACATTCAGCCGAATACCAAATATTCGGCAAAATGGCCGCATAGGCCGAATACCGAATAGTCGCCGAATATTCGTGGCATCTAGAGATGTAATTTTTTCTAAGAATTTTAATAACTGTAAAGCTTAATATTTGCACATTATGTAGGTATCTTAACAACTATTTTAGGTCACCGCTTACACGCAACACATGTTTATATCTCCATATCTGTACCAATTGATATAATCTCTGCATTCGATGCATATTGATGACTTGTGAAATGGTTTCACTGTTGACATTGGCACGCTGGAGGAAAATTCATTTGAGACCAATTTCCGTCGCCGCTTTTGTAACTTCGGTGTATTAACATCTTTGAGAGAGTAAAATAACAGAAGATTTTTAGAAAATATTAATGAGAAAGTGTAGTCAAGAGAATCATATTCAAATATTCTGATATCAGTCGGCGTATTATAGATGGCTTTATCCACGTTTATCCACGCGATAAAATAACTGTCACTTTTTAACACCGCGGGAGAGAAAGTGCCGGATACTATTTTATCACGCTGTCACGTAGACAAGAACGACCATCATATCCGTGCAGTGTACGTTCGGATTGGCCTGGAATCCTGAAAAGTCATAAGTAGTCATAACAGTCCCATGTGGTATGACTGAACAATATAAATATTTTAATTCACCATGAATTTTACGTGTTATTAACATGGAGCATGGAATTTCATGCATGGTATGTGTGTTTTAGTCATAACATTGGAATGTTTTTCCATTCAGCACGTGTTTTTGTTTTAATTTTATAGAGGTAGTTATGTATAATATGTATATTTTGATTAACTAACTACACTACAGTACCTAGTATTTATTTATATTTAGTTTTTGAATCCTAAAATACGAAAATACTATTTGAGCAACAGACAATATTATATATATAATATTTTTTTTGCGTTTATTAATCATCTAAAATTGTTAAATACCGGTTCAATTTGATCTGAATATACCTACTATTACTATATGTTTAATAAATCTCGCATAGTATAGCTAAAGAATAGAAAATTCTATGTTTACATATCCCACATAGAAATTAGATGTACCTAAGGTTAATGTGGTTAACTCCGTCATACGGGAAAAACGCTTGTTGACGGAATTTCCCGTATGACAGAATTTGCCGCATTGACCTTAATAATTGTAATTAAATAACTGACTTGAGCTACAGAATAATTAATAGTACTGCCGTACAGAAAGGAAACTTCCTACAAAAACGAAGTTTGACCGCGGTTCAGGGTCGAATCATGCTGTCCCTTTCTAATATATGGCACTATCCCTTTTGGCTATTTAGGGTTGTCAAAATTCAAGCCATTATCTGTGGTCGTGCACGCAAAGGGACGTCAAGTTGTGTCAACCCTAATAATTGCTCGGAGCAATGCTGAGCCGAGTTTGGTCGAAGTCAAGAGTTTCGCACCGCTGCTTGAGCTTGAGAGGAAACAAATCTCGGAGACAACTTAGAAATCACAATATATAATAGTTTCCTTGATTTAATGATGACTTCCTTCCTTAGATCTGCCACCAACCCGCGACGCAGCGCCATCGGCCAGCAGTGCTCACGCACAGCTGAAGAGACTGGTCGCTAGAGTGGTCGAAGAGGCTGCGGCGTTGCCAGCTCTCGCGAGATATGCGGCTGAGCCGCAGGCCCCGCATGACACCTATGAAGATCTGCTGGCTACTGCCATTCTTAATAAGGTGAGACCTAAGTCCTAAAAATCGCAAGAAGTCGCTAAGTAACAGTAACTATTACTACATTGCATCGGGTTACTTTGAATTGCGGGGAAACGAACGACGGGAGAAAACGATTTTTTAAAACTTTAACTATAAGCAATTGGTTTTTGAACGCTTTCATCATTTTTATTTATTTATTTTATTAGTCAAATACACAGCATTACAGTAAAACCAAGGCACTGTGAAACTACAAAAAAAATACAATACAAAGAAACTACAACTAAAAACAAATAAAAACCAAAGACAAATTAAACATTAGATTTGGGATTTGGGTTTTGGGATTTTGGATCATGTATTTCTCTTAAGGTAGGTAGCCAATCATATCAAAAATCTTTGCGTTCATTAAATATAAACTCTCTATTTCCAAAAAACCGATGATCAATGTTTCCCCGCGATTCAAAGTAACTCAAGTTTGTGGTAGTTCATAGTTCTAGAAACAAGTGATAAAATTGCGATTAAATATCAATTTTCTATAGGTAAAGTATCCTCCTTGCTCGTAGTTAATTACCGAAAAGCAAATTTTCAAAATACTAGCCTTTTCCTTCAAATATTATTAATAAATATGTTCTTACTGCAACATGCGTTACCGACAGCCATACCATCGCTTTCAACATGTTACCGTTACAGAAAGAAAAGTCACGGTACTTGGTGCCAAAAATTTCAATTATTAAGCTTACTCGCCATTTTCCCATTACTCATTATTTAACCGTTTACCGTTTACCATACATAACAATTGGAAAAACTATTTTGAATTTGGAACTTATGCCACGGAAATATAGTACAAAATTGAATGAGTTTGCCAATGGCTGTTGTGACTGTTATGTATGTAGGTAACGTTAAGATCAAGTGCGCTCTAACGAATAGTTACATGCCTAAAACAGTAATAATGGGCTATTATGACAGATAAATTATTAGTAACAGTACCTACATTGAAGTAAGTATAGGAAAAAGTAAGCATCGTTTCATGTTGAATTTCAAGGAGACAAAGAAAACCGATAGCAGATAATATATTTAATTTATTAGCTAGAATCACGCGAATAGCGTGGGAGCATTTATTTAATGCTTATTAAATGTATATGCTAGCTGGCTTAGGTACCTAATCACTAGGATGTAGATGACAGTCGGATTTTATTCCAATCAGTGTTTTAAAAAAACCGGGCAAGTGCGAGTCGGACTCGCGCACGAAGGGTTCCGTACCATAATGCAAAAAAAAAACAAAAAAAAGCAAAAAAAAAAAACGGTCACCCATCCAAGTACTGACCACTCCCGACGTTGCTTAACTTTGGTCAAAAATCACGTTTGTTGTATGGGAGCCCCATTTAAATCTTTATTTTATTCTGTTTTTAGTATTTGTTGTTATAGCGGCAACAGAAATACATCATATGTGAAAATTTCAACTGTCTAGCTATCACGGTTCGTGAGATACAGCCTGGTGACAGACGGACGGACGGACGGACGAACGGACGGACGGACAGCGAAGTCTTAGTAATAGGGTCCCGTTTTACCCTTTGGGTACGGAACCCTAAAAACCACCTTTCATTTGTCATAAAAAATATGAAAAATACAACTATATAATTATTAAGTAAATGCAGTCACTATATTCCTGAATGTTAGCTGTCCCAATTTCTATAAATAGGTATAAAGTTTAACCAAGCTAACTCTGCGTGACAACGTGTGTTATTAGATTTATTATGAAAATTTTACGGTTAAAATGACACTACCTCTCTTCGTTCTATTCAAGGTGCAAAGTTCGCTTAAACAGATTCTACATTCACATACTTATAACAGTTAAAATACTGACCATAATTTGACCGTGACCAAAAATTCGTAACAGTAATTATTATGAGTTCACTTCACAGTCAAGTTTACTGCATATATTACCAAGATAATATCGCGGTATGAGTCGAAATGTGCTATATTTATGAATTATGATATAAATTGGAAACTGATATACCTATAGTGTTAATGTAAAGATTTGTCTTAAGATAAAGGCTTTACTTACTTTTATGACAATAGAGTAATATCTATAACCATGACAAAAATGTCTACATTATTAGATAATAGGTAATACATTTCTCAAGCGCTGGTGGCCTAGCGGTGAGAGCGTTCGACTTGCAATCTGGAGGTCGCGGGTTCAAACCCCGGCTCGTACCAATGAGTTTTTCGGAACTTAAATACGAAATATCATTTGATATTTATCAGTCGCTTTTCGGTGAAGGAAAACATCGTGAGGAAACCGGACTAATCCCAATAAGGCCTAGTTTACCCTCTGGGTTGGAAGGTCAGATAGCAGTCGCTTTCGTAAAAATTAGTGCCTACGTTAAATCATGGGATTAGTTGTCAAGCGGACCCCAGGCTCTAATGAGCTGTGGCGAAATGCCGGGATGACGCGAGGAAGAAGAGGTAATACATTTCTCCCCTTTCAAATCAAATCAAAAATCATTTGTTTCGAACAAAAGTCCAAGTCCAGTGTGCTAGTAACTGACTGCCGTATTCGAACTTCAAGATATTCACAAGAGACGACACTTACTAGATACGTTATAATTTAGATATCAACTAGTTCTCTTTTGCAGCGCAATTCGGGCAACGGGCAACCAATGTCAATTTTACGTTAGATAGAGTAAGATATCTATTAGATATGAATTGGATCTGTAAGTCATATCCTGTGGAAATCGTTCAAGAGTAGGTAAATCGCGCAAATGTCAAATATGACAGGTTAGATCTTAAACATATCGTTATCGTATCTTGGTGATTTCTAAAATATTTCCAATAGATGTCTATTTCAAAATCCGACTGGGGCCCATACTAAAACTTAAGGGTTAGTACCTACAAATACATTTTTTTTGCATAATGGGTCTTTGCGTCGTGTAGTAGGGCTTTAAAAAAGTTCGCGCCTTTTTCTACTGACAAATTGAGTGTGTTTCACTATATATAAGAATACATTAAAAGGCACACTTATCTCTTAAAGGGATCCCAGGGATTAGGATTGGTAGTACCAGCTGATACTTGTATATATGTATATTATTAAGTTAATTATAACCTTATAATAATCAGAGAAATAAACAATCACAAGGGACATCTAAGGCATTAAGCAACCTCGACGCGGTGAATCCGTAGCAGTGTTGCAACTAAACGTATGTAAATTAAGGGCTGCCAACCTTAGTTCAGGCATACTCAAAGATAAATCATAAGTTATTAGTAACCTCGGTAACGAGCGTTTTTAACATTGTCCGACCCGAAAAACTAGTGGTCCTCAGATGGCCCCTAGGAGAAAGTATGAGGGGCTAGCGCAAAAACTGAAATTCGCAAATTGCGGGGATCTTTCTTTTTTACTCCAATGAAGGCGTAATTAGAGTGACAGAGAAAAATGCCCGCAATTTGCGAACTTCGATTTTCGCGGTTACAGCCCAGACGTTGAGAGTGCCCGGCCTGTAGTATTAAGACCACACTTTTTTGGATTAACTTTTTTTTGCCGTGCAGATTTATTAGATAAAAAAATATATACTCGTACGAGTATATTATGGGTACCATCGGCCATTTAGACATTCACTAGATATGAAATAGTAACGATATGTGACGTTCCACGGCAAAAGGTACTCTATAGCGGTTGGCGCTTACGGTATTATTAACGCCGCTCGAATATTATTGCGGCCATAAGGTACCTTTTGCTGTGGGACGTCACATATCGTTAATATTTCATATCTAGTGAATGTCTAATTCTCATTTCAATCATAGAGAGAGAGACATACTATCTTTGTCTTACACTAGTACTAGCACCCAAAAGAAAAGGATGAGTATAGTTTTCCTGGTTCTTACTGACTGACAAATTGGTTTGACCAACTATAGTATGAGCCCATGAAAGTTGTACCTATTCCACCACGATCGTACGATCTTATTTGCCTCACAATGCACTTAATTCAGCCAACACAACCGTAATTATTCTTTTAATGATACTTTGAGCAATAAAAGTAAAAAATCGCATTTTCCAATATAGGTAGAGATGAGGTAGTCTGTGCGAAAAGAGAAGAGTCGTAGAATATTTGGGACCCAATACATAGGCGTCCGCACGGTGGGGCAAGTTGGGCAACTTGCCCCACCCTGGTCTGTGGTCTGACGAGGAGCTAAAAAATTTAGGAACAATTAAGGCACGTAACCATACTTCTGCCCCACCCTTAAAAAAATGCTGGGTACGCCTATGACCCAATACATTTCACGATCAGACTCTCAGCGTCTTGATTGCCGATAAATTATGCATTTCTTCGATCTTTGCAGAAATAAATCGATCAATCTGCTGGTGATAGTAGCGACTTTATCTGTAGCATAAATACTCGCTGATAACCAAATGAGACTAACTTGAAGGCCGAACAAGATAGACATGCTAAAAGTAGATAGTTACTGGCTGAAAGTATTGCTACTCTGACACTTAATTTTTTAACCAGGGTTTTATAGATCAAACTATAGGTAGGGACACACTTTTAACCCAACAGGCACTTAATTTTTCTTGGGACTAAAATTTCAAAGGATACCTTGCCTGTGCTAACTTGGAGCACAAACACTAAAGTGATGTCCGTGCAGTGGCGCCCTCATTGGGGGAAATGTGTTTTCTAATAAACCAATTAATTCTGTATAAATCAGTAGGTATAATATATTTATATTGTTGTCCTAATAATTTCCCAACTTCTATTTTGCTTTATCAACTAAACTGCTAATGGTGGGCGGTGGCCACATTGTTCAGTCACCGCACTAGGCTACGCCTGTATCGCGGGAGACCAAATACATCTGGATCTGTGGATGATGGTGGGAATGTACCTACACATTTATTTACACCTTGAGATCGCGCAGTAAAATTATAGGCAAAGCATCCGTCGGCTATCAATCTGTTCATTAGTGGAAACCGGAACAGCATCCGTTCGGAAATTTCTATGATGTTCTATCGCAATTAAAGTCTTGTTTAGCTGAGTTTTAAGAACCACAATCAGTGTCTTTGAGTCTCTTTCACTGACCTTATTTTTATAAGGTATACCTACCGTTAACCGGGGTGAATAGGGACGGCGGGGTGAATAGGGCTAAAACCAGGAATGACAATGCAGTTTCCCTATTTACCTCAGTTGACGGTATCCTTTTTCTTAGTTAGTTCCTGGTAGGTGGCGCTGCCAAAGTCTAGTGGATTCCTAAATCGCGTGAACGAAATTTTTCTATGATACTTAAATGTTTTATAATTTTTTACGGAATGAATTTGTATTTTTTTGTCGTTTCTTCATCATGTTTCATGTTCTGTTTAAACACCTGTTATAAAAATATGCTTGGTTTCAATACTTAAAACGTGAAGGATCTGTAATAATATTTATTGCATTTTTATACGCACATGGATTAAACTGGATCACGTTTAGAGCGCAAGAACCTTGGACAATGAATTTAATTAAACTTATCAATTTTGCACGCATTAAAAAGGAAAAAGAAGATTAAGACTTAAGTATTTAAATGATAAATAACCAATACACTTTTAAAGAATCAAAAGGCAATAAAATAGATGAATGTCCCATAATCTTGCTGTGAAAGTAGGTATTAACGAAATGAAATAGGTAAAATGAAGAAAACATATTATCTTTTAAATTGAAGAAATTAAAAAGTGGCAACATCGTAGTGTCGGACTGTTTTCTTAGATTGAATTTGAAAGGGACGACACTACGATGTTGCAATTTTTTAATTTCTACAATTTCTTGTCGGTCTATACTATACGTAATAGAAGTAGAAACGACGATAGTAGCAGGTAGTGGAAACAAAATAGCTAGTATTTAGTTTATGATTACGATTAAAAATTATGATTACGATTAACAACCTAAAAATATTTAAATTTTAAGACACAATACTTTTAAAAACATCCGGGGAAGAGGCCTTCAATTTAAATAGATAAAGAAAGATCCGTATACCGTTCAATCTATAAGACAAATGTGATTTTCGATAACTATCACAAGTCCTGCTGACTATCTGCGATAAAGCGCAGATAACGCTGGACTTTCAGCGCGATAGGTACAAACAAATCGGTGTTTATGAAGACATGGTAAGTATTAATGCATAATTATGGCACTGAAAATTTAATTGTGCCGCGGACGCCATTTTATCGCAACGCATTCGCGCCGCTACGTTTTTTTTTTAATTTGCCGGCAAGTGTTTCAAGTGCGTGCGTTTTGAGTGAGGTTATTTTATAGTGACGTTTTTGCGCGAAGTGATATTAGAATCTCAATATGGAGTTGTCTCTTTCGTTATTAATGTATGGGTCGATTGTTTTGTTATATGTTATAGCGTATGTTCTTTCCGTAAGTGAAATTTTTAATTTATTTTCAATTTGTTAACACATAAATTTCTGTGTCAGAAGTTTAGCTCTTATGTTACAGTCCTTATAATGTTTTTCGCCAGTTTGGTGTCTATATTTTATGCATAGTGTTATTCATAAATTAGTGTAACGAGAGAATAAATATAACGAGATAGCTGTAGGTAAGTTAACTGTTGTCCTCGTCATATTGACATTTTGTGCTTGTTCAGAATGAGACAAAATTTTATAGATGTTTGCTAAGTTTTTTGAATAAGAGGATCAACTTTATTGCCCATTTAAGTAGTGGAGTTCACAAATGGCGGAATTATTGAGAGCTTTCTCTACCAGTTAACTAGAGCTGGATAGTCAACGTTCCTACTTCAGTTCCTTTAATTATCTTATTTAGTTTCCCTGGTCTATCCATACTTTAACCTTCTAAGACCATACGCATTCCTTTTTTAAATTTTAGTTTCTCAATAAAATTTCAAAATAGATTGTGGAATATGTAAAAATTTGTACGCAGGGTCTTAAGAGGGAAGCTACTGACAAAAGTAACTTTTTTCATAAAATTTCCATTTAGGGAGAAAACGTTTATTTCCACTAACTAAATTTTACCATATTATCACTTTGATTTTGATGTCGATCGCTTCAGCATAATATGTTCTCTAGGTTTATAGGTATTGCTTTTTTTGAAATACAAATATTTTTTTGTATTGCAAATTTTGAAAAAAGGAAAATCCATGGAAAACCTATAATCCTAGATAATAATCCTAGTTTATTATTATAGAAAAAGTCACGAAGTATGGAAAAACGTTTCCTCTTTTTGTATGAACGATCACGTGCTGTACTTCCCTCTTAAGGAGTTATCCACTTACATGCTTTTGGCATCTGTAGTTGCCAGGTGTCACCCTTATTTCATCACTTATTATCCTTATTTTGTCACTGAAAAATATCAATCATGTGAGTGGATATATTACAAGTGACCTCTTCAATCGTAAACCGCTGAACTGGTTTAATTGAAAACGACATACGGTAGTGTGTATACCGAAAATCATCATTCAAGTGGTTGAAAAGGGGGGAGGAATTTACTACGGAAGTGGGTGGGGTGTGGATTATGGTGGGTAATACGTAAATTAAGTACCAACTTCCATAAGTTACTTAATTTTCGTGACGTAATATTTAGTTAAAGATTTTATGGTAACTACTTATTTTCGACAAAATTGTTTCCATCCGGATTAGCTGTCATGCGTCATCGCTTAGCGATATTAAATAATATGCTAGGCTTATGACTGCTTGTATGACCGATAAGTTAATAGGATGCAAAAACTAAGGCAAAATAGTAGGTATGCATATACAAAACCCGGATATTCCCAGGAAATTTTAATGTCTTAGTAGATCCCTCAAGCTGTAGGTAAATACAATTATTTACTGTTTCTTTTATAAAGAATATTTTTCCGGTTAAAAAACAATAAAAGTTTAATAAAATAATAACAAAGCCAGATGTTCATAAAAGCGTGAAGTAAATATAATTATGGTAACTTTTTCCTAAACATGTTAACATCAAACTCAATATTAACCTTAATATACGAGAATGAAAGTTAATGTTAAAAAAATTACGCTAAATCCATAAGAAAAGAGAATAACAAAAGGTGGTCTGGTACCTAATATACTTACCTACTATACTCTTTGGGGCCTGGCCAAGATGACAATAGTTGATAGAAAACGCCAATCGATTTTTTTGGCATTTCTCGATATGTATGAATGTTAGCTTATCTAGCCCCCAAGGTGTCTGAATACATATTGAGATCTATAGCCTTACCACGACTGCCTTACCAATGTCAAACTAACATAATTATGTATTCGCCAACGTCTCGCCCTAATATGCGAGTACGAGTGAGATGATGAGATGCATAGAAAGTTACGTACACGCTATCTAATATGTCAATGTCAAACTGGTGGTAGCCGTACTTGATTTTTAATAGAAACAATGGCAATAAAGATAAGTAATATGACGTTTATCACACTATGCAATTACACTTTTATAAAAGATCAAAGTACATAAAAAGCCATTGACGTATGTTATTACGTCAGAGCAGTGTTTTTCTACCTTTTATGTGAGTTCTACGATACCTTGCATGGAAAAAACATCGCGAATGGGACATTGACATGAACATGTTTTTCGTTAAACTCAGCTATTTATAACCTGTGTATTGTTTTTTCTGTTTACTCTTTTTTTAATCATGTGGCTTCTTTTTTAATCGACCAGGAGTTAAAACAATGCTTCAGAAAAATAAATAGTTTGTTTATTATAAAACCAAGATTACCTATTTCTGAGCGCTTTATGATTGCGATAATTAATCTAGAGTTTAAAATCTTTAATCTTCTTTAAAGATCTTTAATCTTCTTAAAAGAAATCCATAATAATGCATCTGGTTCTAAACAATCTATTGACATAATGCCAAATGTAAATATAAGCTTACCTACTGCAATATTTGTTTAATTATGAATGTCTATGGCCTATCATTTACTAATCCTCAAATAGTTGAGTAATATTTGATAGCGAGCTTGCAACCGATGTGCAGTCATGATTTGTGTAATGACCATTATGAAATCATTAGAAAAACCTTCACGGCACCTGTGGAGGTATTTCATAGTTCAACCCTTTCACCGGCATGACATAATTCTTAATAATAATGCATAATATGTGTCCTTTTGACTTTAAAGAGGATTTGTGTCTTGTTACTAATATTAAAATGACAGTTTTTTGTGACAAACAGTTAATTAGCATCATGGTTATTTACAAAAAAATCGATTGCGAAAATGGTCGTTAAATGAGGTAGGTAGATCTTTTACTATAATTATGAGTACATACCTACTTACTTATTTTTAATAGATGTTCATTTTAATAACGAAAAATACGTGGCTGTGTAAAATTACTACATAATAGGTATTTGCTTAGAGTAGTTCCAAGCTAACTCTCCAGTGTCTTTGATAGCACAGACTGTGAAAATGTTATTTTATACGTCATAATTTTATACACATTTGACTTCTACGCTCTGTGCTATCAAATTCGCTGCAGAGTTAGCTTGGTCTAACTCCATTAACCTAATCTGCTGAAGATATACAGTGGAATCCGTTTATTATGACTCCGCTTATACTAACCAACCGCTTACTATGACGTAATTACTGTGTGAAGTTTGGTTTTTTGGACAAAGTCGGATATAATGACTTCGCTTATAGTGACAAATCGCTTACTATGACCTATAAATCCTATTTTTATAAAATTATGTCCGGTTATACTGACACATTTGCTGGTTTTCGTGGCCACCGCCACGTCTCTGTCTGTGAGGACGATTGGTGCGTGCGCTGTTTTAGTTTTGATTCTCAATGACAAGTTGATAATTAGTACAAGGTTAGTAAAATTCATCTCTGACAGAGGAGTTTGAGATTAATTTGGAAAAAATAATTAAAAATAAGAAGTTAATCGACTATGCTTTATATGACATCCGCTTAGTATGACGGATTTGTCACTTCATTTCGATGTCATTATAAACGGATTCCACTGTAGCTCAAAACTTATGATCATGAAACGTACCTGCTATGAGCTAAGTATATCAGTGTGTCAAAATAAAATTTTCGATTCCCATACAAATATATGAGAAGTTGCCGTAATATTTCCATGAGAAAATTTCCCAACTTTGGTAATTTTCCTGCGGCACATCAGAAGTGTCAACCCTATCCCTAACGGGTTACCTACACGTGACAATGCGTTTAATGCAGTGCACAACCGGTGTCCATCGCGGCCGCTTCAGTGTCGTAATCCTGTGGATTAAGTGCTATAATCCTGTGGCAATGTACAACTTCTTCAGCGGGGTCAGCTTTCCTGAAGGATATGACGTTAAGGTTTTGAGTTGGTTTTTTGAACGGTTGCTAGAAATAATTATGTAGTGTTTGTATTTTGAGAGACATACGAACCCACTGTAAAAAGCCGCTCTTATACAATCGAAGTTACGCTCAAATTAAAAAGCAACATGCTTACACGTAACTTACATGTAACTTGGCATGAACATAACGTAACATATACTATGGCTGGTACTATTTGACGTTGCTAATTAAAAGCTTATCAAATTATTATAAGTTAAAAAAAAACCGGGCAAGCGCGAGTCGGGCTCGCGCACGAAGGGTTCCGTACCATAATGCAAAAAAAAAAACCAAAAAAAAGGCAAAAAAAAAAACGGTCACCCATCCAAGTACTGACCATCACTCCCGACGTTGCTTAACTTTGGTCAAAAATCACGTTTGTTGTATGGGAGCCCCATTTAAATCTTTATTTTATTCTGTTTTTAGTATTTGTTGTTATAGCGGCAACAGAAATACATCATCTGTGAAAATGTCAACTGTCTAGCTATCACGGTTCGTGAGATACAGCCTGGTGACGGACGGACAGCGAAGTCTTAGTAATAGGGTCCCGTTTTACCCTTTGGGTACGGAACCCTAAAAAGAGAGAAGTTTCGTAGGTAGGTACGTAAAACCTCTAACCATCAATGAAAACGTGTCATCCAGCAGATTGTACTCGTACATGTGTCGTTTTTAACCAATAGGGTACCTACTTATTTTCGGTTGTCATTAAGGCGTAATTTTCAAAAAGCTTCAATATAAAACCAACCTTATCGACAACCGACGATGTGATACCTTCTAGTTGAAAACGTCACAATTCACATTAATGTTCAAAGGGCATTTGTAGGTACAACATTCCTTGACAATCTTCCCAGTGCTGTTAACTTGTAATTAGACATCTATAAATCTTAATTAACTGCATATAATTGATCTGAATAACCTTTGATATCAAACTACGTTTTCATCCTTTATTATTCATTATAGCCCTTTGTACTTCAACTTAAGTATAATTGTATCGCAACAATAGTAGAGTACAGTAATACTGTACTACAAGTGTTGTGTTGTAGTGCGTGAGTAGTTGTTTTCCATCGTAGTTTCTCGGAAACGTTCGTATTTGTCATGTTAGTTGAGTCGACCTTAGTACCTTTAGTTCCGAGACTGATTCAAAATAGCAAGACACGTACGTATGCATACGTTTCCGTAAAAATACAACTACATAATATCTATATCGAGTGTCTCCATAACACCTACGACCCGTGGGCAAAATCCATGTTTTAGGCTTCCCTTTCACTGAAGCATAAAGTTTACAAACTCCATTATAACAACAGAGAAAGTCAAAAGAAAATCACTAACACCATAATAAAACAAAGTTCCCCGCCGCGTCTGTCTGTGTTTTTGTATGTTCGTGGTAAACCCAAAAACTAGTGAACGGATTTTCATGCGATTTTCACCTATCAATAGTAAAGGTATTGTGGAAGGGTTAGGTATTGGTAGGAAGGTTTAGGATATAATTTGTTAAGGTTTTGTGTAACCCGTGCTAAGCCAGGGCGGGTTGCTAGTAAAAATAATATTGCAACTAAAACCTTTTGCCTCCAGGTGATCGAGCGCTACCAGACGGAAGGATCCGGAGGCCGAAGCAGCGGGATCCACTCAGCCAGCGCCAGCCCATCACCTTCAGACCGATCTTCGCCAAGATCTCTTAACACCAGGCATACAAGGGATATTAATAGCCCTCCGGTGAGTACCTTCATAAAATACAAAGGTAGACTACCTATTGACTAGGTCTATAACTGTACTGAGCTTGACAAGGAAGCCCTTATACTCTCTAAATTATAACAAGGGGCCAAGCCAAGAAGCCAATCGTTTGCGCTACAACGACGAAACACTTTTTGTATCTCTATTACTCATACAAATTAGTGCGATAGAGACAGATAGCGTTTTGTTGCCGTGACGCAAACGATTGGCATTTTGACTAGGCACCCGCTCTGTAGATTGACAAATGGTTGCACTGATATGCCGAAAGTTTCCGAAAATGCTAAATAGGAATACTCGTAGGGAATAAAAAAAATCTATTCCCAAAAGTAATTACTTATTATTACCTATTTTCCTGAAATTTCAGAATACTCTCCAACTTTTTAGAAAATTTCCGCATCTATAAACACGTGTTCTTGAGAGTAAATTTTAAATTACTTCTACTCTGTATAGTAAAAATAACCTTCAACTCCCAGCTACTTAATAGTTAATGAAACCAAAAAACTTCTAAGAAAGCGTAACGACCTAATATTTTGTCACCCTCGCCCGTATGACACATATTCATGTTAGTATGTGCAGACAGTGGCGTAGCTAGCATGGGTGGCATCCGGTGCGGAAATTGTGGGTGTCACCCCAAAATTAAATTAAAATTGTAAAATATGTTTAAAAAGAGTAATTGTAATTTATGTTAAATAGCTGAGGATTTACTCCATCGCTTTCATTTTACATGATTTTACGAATTTTTATAGGTGGCACTACTGATGTTCACGGTCGGGTGTCACCCCTAAATGGGTGACACCTGGGGCGGACCGCCCCCGCCGCCCCCCCCCCTAGCTACGCCACTGTGTGCAGAATTGATCTGACATTCGTCATGTCATGGGCACTGTAGTGTAGACACACCCTCCAATCTCCATTATCTTTATTTGCCTTATAAGTACACATCGAAATTGAGTTTACTTATTATGACGTTTTCAACTAGAAGGTACCACATTGTCGATAAGGTTGATTATACATAAAAGCTTTTTGGAAATTACTCCTATATTGACAACCGACGATAAAGTACTCTTGGTTGATAACGCCACATTTGATGGATTCTCCTGAAACGTTTCAGCGGCGCGAAGAAGATGACGTCTCCGACTGGGAAGAAGGGGCTACAGAGGAAACAGTAGAGCTGCCGCGACGAGTGCCGTTCCCAGACTTCAGCGAAGATATACAACACACGGGTAAATTATTTTTAGTCAATATCAATTAAATTAAAAGTCGTCAAGAGTCATGAAACGATTCCAACGACCTAAGCACCAAAATAACATTTAACCTTCAGATCTAATAATAAGTGTCCTTATTTTCACCTCAATAAACAAACTCTAACCTTAACATCAAGGCTATAATTAACACACAAAATTAATAAAACTCCTTTAATAAACATGTTTATGAAACACTTAAGGTTTTTGTTTTTACTTTTACAGAAAATGGCGACCGCGATTTCGACGAAGTCTCTGGCAGCGAAATACAATCCATTGATGGTACATGGGAGGAGAACTGGCTATTCCAGAAAAAGAAGATCAAAACAATACAGTCCGTCCCAGTTCCTATGCTCGTTCCTAATTCAAACGCTGAATACAAAGCCATGATAGGCGACAGAGACGCTGACGATACCACCGATCTATCAGACAACGCATCTGACAGTGAACCAGAAGAAATAGACTACAAAAGTGATATAAAAAGAGTACTAGAATCTAAACATGTTATAGGAGGAGCACCTAGCATTGAAGAACTTGACTTTGAACCTGATAGTTTAACTATCATAGACGGTTCAGACGATTTCGAGAAGATAGATGAAAAGGAATACATGAAAAACAAACTAGTTGACGTTGTCAACAACGAAGTCAAGGGATATAATGTTAATGGAGCGAAAATAAACGGTAATGTAAATGGTAAATTAGATGATGGATCGGTACTAATCGTTGGCATGGATAGTGGACCATTGACAAAAGCGGAATTCGCATTAAAGGAAGAAATACACAGGACAATATTGAACGGCAACGTCGATGCGTATATTGAAGATCTGAAGACCAAAGAGAATGACGAAGTTTTCACAAATGGAACCAAAACTAATAATAAAAGTAAGTTCCATCTTTACATCTTTGGTTTATCTTTCAGTTCTTTAGTTTTATCTTTTTTTTATACGTGATGTGAAATACATGATAATAACTTTAGACGAAGAAGATTCGAAGTAACATCACTATAATATCTGATGATTATGTAATTTTACAGACACATTAAGCCGTCACGAGCGAGAAAGAGAAGATGAAGAAACAGTGACACTCCCTGTGCAAAGATATGCCGATAGTCTTCGAAGAAAACATTTCGATGACGAGCCACAGCAGTAAGAAAACTTCTCAAATTTTTCACCTTTGTATGAAATTAATCCATAGCGCCTACCGCGAAAAGCGCAAATGGAAATTTCATTATCTGCCTTTCTATCGGACTTACACATTCGACCGATAGAGAGGCAGATAAAGAAATTTAGATTTTCCTTTATCGCGGTAGGCGCTCTTGTAGGGAATATCAGTCGATACTATAGTTGGTCAAGCAGATATTGTCAGTAGAAAAGGCGACAAATTTGAAAAATGTAGGCGCGAAGAGATATCGTCTCATAGAAAATTTGAATTTCGCGCCTTTATCTACTGACAAGATTTGCTTGACCATCTATAGTTTAGTGTGTGGCGAAAACTGGGATTTGGATATCCCAGTTGTGGTACAGTCAGCCAAGAAAGTGGTCTACCACTTTTCGACTCTATCATCTGATTGGTATCATTTCTGATTGATTGATATCATTTGATTGATTTGAGTCTTGGCTGACTTTACCTACAGTTCTTCTTGAAACAGTACTTAGACGTAACACACCCATATTAGTACTTCGTATTCATTTAATCGTATGTTAATGATGCTCATATTTTTTTGTAGGATCCCAACGCGTGATACTGATCATGAAGATGACCTCATACCAGGTAAGTCGTGATTTTATATAAGTTGTTTCACCGGTTTATGAGTTATGAGTAATGATAATATGTATGTATTTTCCTTTATCCAACGGAAAGCAGATTTTCTGAACTTAATCATGCTACTTTTTTAAATATAATTATTTTTATTTAAATTTCTGCAACTAATCATTACTTACATAATGAAAAGTGATGATATTTTTCAAAAATCATAATCAAATGTTGTCTTTGAGTTAGTCTCTTAATGAACACAACTATTTCAGGATCCATAGCCTACAGAGAGCGCAAAAAATGGCTAAACTACGTCGAAATGCCGAACAACCCGTATTCACCAGAGGCCATCCAAAAACGACTCTCATCCAAAAGCACATCATCTCTCTTCGACACGCTGACATCCAAATCGAAAATCGAAGACAGCGTAGATGAAGTAGATGGAGATGTAAAGGATGAGAAAGACAATATGGAACAAAAGAAAGTTCCAGTGAAGGAATTGAAGCCATCTTTGAGTGTCAGTTCTGATGATGTTCACATGAATGGAAGTAGATCGAAGAGTCCATCGCCGAAGATTTTGAAGGACGTATTAGCAGAGGAAATACCACAATACAAACGGTAAGAATATAACCTCAATTGTATAATTGATTAACATAGGCCTTTAACTATAAAACTCTCGTGAGACTCGAATATATTAAAATTATTTTAACGGGTCCTTACGAGGGTTAATAAGATTATTACGTGAGTGACGCTATCCATACATCCATTCACTCATATTATCCAGATCAATCATATTATAATGCAATTTATTTTTATTTCCGAGAATCTGACACAAAAATACTAACGAAAGTAGGTAGTGATAAATCTACCAAATTTAAAATTGTTGAAGACTTTTGTCATGTTCATTATTTATCGATGAAAAACTATGTCAATTCCCTCTTGATAACAAAAGAAGTACAGAAACCCTACTCGAGCGTATCAGTTCTACAATACGTACATGAGTAATTCGCGAATAACCTGTTGCTTCTGAAACCTTACAAGTCTTACAACCGCCTTAACGCGCATTAACTTTGTTTGCTTCAGCTACGGCCGAGATTATTACGTAAGAGAGGCGAAATCGAGCACGGGCAGCCGCAAGAAGGGCCTCAGTGAGACCAGCTCGTTATCCTCCATTAATAAATCCACCAGCCTGGACAATCTGAATGAGCTGACCCCGCCTGTAAGTGCCAGCTCGTCCTTGAGCGACCTGGAGGCGTGTGCGCTCCACCAGAACATCGTCCGAGCCGTCCTTAGCCCCAGAAACGCCAGCCCCAACTTCGCCATTAACCCCATTTTCGAAACCGACAGACAGAACGATAACGCTGACGAAAATCATGCCGACGAACGTAACAGTCGAGACCACGTAAGGGAACCCAGTAGAGTGTGCAACGGTGACGGTTACGAAGGCTACGAAAACGAGGATATAGTTAGACTTAAAATACCCGCTAAGCCGGAGATAACTGAAGATTTGTTTGAGACGTATACAAATGTTAGGCGCAGCAACACTTTGCGGAGTGAAGATCTTTGCGTTCGCTCAAAGCGGCGCGCCGGACTTAACTATACGTTCGGTGGAAGCTTGAGGTTAAGCAAAGGCTTCCAAAACGATCTATGGTGAATAAACGCCCTAATACACAAACCTCCGAAGCACCATCACCACCATGAATCTCTACTATGTCCGCTACGCGCATAGATCAAACTAAATCATTAGGATAAAAGTCACCTTTCCGTCAGACGGTGAAAGCATCATTAACTGAATCTAAATTCTAAAATATCTTCGTTTTGACATTCTGCCTGCCGTGTGGCATGTCCTGTAAAGCTGACTAATAGCACTGCACTTAACGTGAATTCTAGTTCTGCACTATAGTTGTGTCCTTCTTAATAATTTTTCAGTACTTTTACAACAGTAATACTCCAAGCCGTTAGTGGTGAGTGTTGTATGATTTTGGCAGATTATGACTAACAGCATTGGAGCTCGCCGCTACTAACCAAATTGACTAAAATTCCGCAATATTAAAAGTATTTATCTTACTAACCAAACTAATAAATCTAAAAAACACCTTCACTTTCGCTTTATCGACAACCATCCCTAACAAAACCTAGTCCTTGCAAAATTTTAGTGACTAGACAGTAGGTACTTTTTCTATCTAGTGTGTTTTACCCACGTTGCACGATTTGTCCCGCTTAAATGCACGCGTTTATCACGATTTGATTTTCTCTAATTGGGGTTTAATTTTAGAAATTGTGAATTATCTTAAGCCTTGTTTTTATCTGACGTCATAATTGTAACGATATTTAAATTTCAGGGATTACTTATAAAGCAATTCAATTCGATTGCATCCAACCAGCGGTATAAAACGCTCGCTGGCAAGGAAGTTACTATAAAACCGATACCTACAAAAGAAATTATGATAGATTATGAAGACGCAAATGAACAGACACTATTCTCCGCAAAACCAGTGTATGTACATGAAGATGAAAAGAAATTCGAAGAAATACTACAAACATGCCAAGCACCTTTAAACGTAACAATAGTGAACATAGTCGAGGAACCGCAGAAATCTCCGAGCAATCTCAGCGTAGACAACTCTTATTTAAGTTCAAGCAGTTTGGAGGACTCGATCAAAATATACAACGTGCAAACAGGCGAGATCGTGAAATGTAAACCGGAAGATAAGTTATCAGAGCCAAGATATGAAAGTGATGGAAGTGACAACACTGAAACGCAAGATAAGAAAGATGAAGCCATCAGTCTCACTGAAAGCGACGTTGTGATAGTTGAAGATGAAATAGAGGACGATAAATCGGAGAATATTAGTGAAATAGAAGATATATTATCGCAGTTGCCTAAAGTGAAAGAGTTAGCTAAGAAGTTTGTGAGAATGGATAACTTGAACGAGCCTATTAAGGTTAGTATCTCTCATGGCTAAGGCTTATCTGTTGAGGGGTGTCCTATGATTCATATCCACAACGTAACGTATTATGCAGGTGTTATGGAAAGTACAAGATAAAAACCTAGGTCACGAAGTATCAGGTTATTGTAAAATCAGATACAATTTTCATCGTCAAAATTTCACATTATTTTTGACACTCTTAGAAAGTTATTCCTGTGAAAGTATTAAATAAAATAAAAAAAAACATTTATTGCAGATCAAAGATCCATATAGTGTTAGTACCAATTTTGACTTAATAACTAAGTTACTAATACTTCTTTTTAGATCATAGTTTAGGCATTTGATTTCGTTGCCTCTTACCAGACTGCGAAAGAAAGAAATATCTAACCCGTATTTCAACCTGTGTATTTATTTCTAATCCTTTCGGCCTTACAGCCTTACCACTTTTGACAGATTAAATAGTAACTATGTATTTATGACGTGTCATCAGATTCGTATCAGTTGATGGATCGACATAGCTACATTAAAATAGCTTGCGAAAATTAACTTCTGTCGGGTTTTTTTAACTTCTGTAATTCGCTTTGTCATAATTTTTCTTTTTTAATTTTCAGCCACCACAACCAGGCCCCCTAAAAAGACAAAAGAGCAAAGAGAACATACTCTCTGAAAACAAGAACAAACTAGTCTACATGCACAGCCTAACCGCCCGAAGCATCTCCAAAGAATTCAGAGAGGAATTGAAACTCTCCATGGCGACCCCGTTAAAGGTACCTGGGGGGTCGAATGAGATCCCTGAGGGCACTGAAGACGTGATTAAGGAGTCTAGTCGACCCCCAAGCCCGATGCCTGAACCAGGGACCATCAAGACTAAGTTAGCGTTCTTTGAAAGTTTGAAATCTAAGTTTAGCAGCAAATAGGTGGTTTGAAAATCAGTACGGTTTACTGTGGTTTTTTATTTAGTTGTGGTCAGAGTATCAATAGTAAAAGAGGTGTAAGGTCCAAGAAAAAATCCTGCTATGAATTTGACAGCTAATGTAAATGGCCGCTTTAGTTGTCAAAAAATTACGTTTGACAAACCAGTTACCGCAAAACATGGCGCAGTATAGCGCCTTCTACTTTAGCTGTCAAACTTAAACGATTTCTTTTTAGACATTACTTCTACTACAATGATAACTCTGTGATTGTGATAAAGAAATTTCATCCTTAGTGGTATTCCGGTAAGGTTGAGTTTCCTATGTTATCTTTTTAAATCGTTCACAAGCTCTTGACGACTGCTTTAGGCAAACTACGAATATCGTATATTTAAAGATCTGTTTTTTATCACATGGAAATCCCAAATATAATCACATGTTGTTTTATCGCTGTGTAAATACGGAGTACAACAAAATGAACTTTATTGCAAGTGTATTCTTTAAATTATCTATTTGGTGAATCAACTTTTTCTTGTGATTCGTTGCCATGGTAACGTTCCCTTGGCCAACTTTAAAATCAGTTATTTTATACATAGTACCTGTTTCAATTGGTAAAAAATGAATGTATGTGCTAGTTATAAGCCCTTTCCATAATGGGCAATCTACTAAGCATACTAGTACAACGTAATACAGCATTTTTTCCAACAAACTGTGCCACTTTGTCCTCTGGACAACCAAACAAACAACAAAAAATAGTTGATGCACCCAAATAATCCTTGAATTGGGTCAAATTATTTATAAAAACCTACATAAATGAATTTAGTGTTTCATGTACTTAGGTAAATATGAGTCCAAGATACTATACAGGAAAAAACATATTTACTTTTGATTGAGTTGTCTTTAGTAATCCCATGAACCTAGAACTTATTTAGTTTGTTTATATAAACAATATTAAATAACTAGAGTAGAAAAGGCATGATTTTCTGTACATTTGCGTACATTCCAGCAGTTACCACTACATTTGTTTATTATTAAACAAATATGTAGTTATACTGCTATTTTATTTATTTCTTTTAGACTAGAATTTTGGGGCAAAATATGAGTGATTATGTAAATAATTGTTTTATCTGATTTGTTTAATCTTGACATCTAAAATATGGTGCTGTATAAAAAAGATATTTCATCTGTCTTTTTAACTTAGACTTTAAACATAACGGCGTAAGGTTGCTTTTTAAATAATAAATTCGATAATTCATATGTAAATATAAACTCAAGGACAATAGAAAGTGTCATTTTGTATAGAAATGTTAGTGACCCGTTTTTTATCTTGAGTGTACTGTAGCTCTGTAAATATTAATGTAGTGCCATTTTTGTATAAATAACGTTTCCACATTCGTAGGTTAGTTAATGCCAAAGTTGTAAATATATAATCTATAGGGTACAGTTTGTGTATAAATATTTAGACACAATCATTGTGTATTGATTAATCACAAAAAAAATGTGCGTATAATGTTTGCACAAAGCAGACAATAATAGCAAGCGAAATGTTTTTCTTATTAATAAAAGAATTAAAAAAAAATCACCGAAGGTCGGGTAGACTTCGATAGCTTAGTTGGTTTAGAGCGATCAGACCGATGTTCCGTCAGGAAGCAAATTTTTAACGCAACAATCATGCTTTACGCGGTTTTTTTTTCATGGGTGAATCAACTTTTTCTTGTCACTAGTTGCCATGATTACGGTCTCCTGGGTCACTTTTAAAATATACTAATTATTTTTTTGGTGGCCTTTTAAGGCCTTTCCATAATGGGACATCTAATAAGCATGTTTGTAGAACATGGTACAGCAGCTCTTCTAAGAAACTATGCTACTATTGTCTCCTGGCTGATAGGACAGAATAACAACAAGAAATCGTTGATCGACCCTCATATTAAAAGTATGTTAAATAAATGTATTTATTAATAACGTCAAGTGTCTAATTATTTTTGCGCTAACCGTACAGTCGTACATCTAATAGTGGTTGTGTCCATACTATATCTATGTAACTGTAGCATAAAAGAAAGAGTCTACTGTCTAATCTAGAACTATAAAGTAGCACTTTTACCTATAGACCGCCGCGTCGATACAAAAAAATTAAGATAGTTTTGAACGGCCATTCAGCTCCATACAAGGGTAAGACGCTCTACTAATTGATCTATCGAGGCGTCCACAGTCGACGAAATTTTAAATCACTTCTATCTCTTTTTATGGCAATTTCATACATATCTTACCCAACAAAGGCAGAGAAACAAAAAGCCATTGTGTATTGCTATAAGGTTAAATTTAGAGTAACAAGGTTTTGACGAAGCGGTCTAAAGGTTAATGTTTCTTTCTAAAGGTATAAAAGGTGCAATAATGCTATTTTACAATTTGATTCTTTAATTTGGCCATATTTAATGAAAATTAAAACTGTAAAGACATCAATGTTATTAAAATGTGATAAAAACAATAAGTAATGTAAAACGCTAAGCGTTTGAATTAATTTCTATGTGTAAGGGTGTATATTGTAATAAAGAATATTATACAAATTGTGTTTTAGTTTTATTTATATATTTTATTTTATTTATTTAAACTAAAATAATATTATTTATTGTCATAAAGTAAAACAATACAGCTATAACAGTTTAAAAAATTACAATATAGTACGGTAGTAGGTAGCTAGTAGCTACATAATAGTCAATAGGTATAGATAATTATCATAAATAAAAAATAACAAATGCAAGATAATACGTAGTTACTGTTGTCAAATGCAATAAAATACTTAAAATAAGTAGCAAAAAGTTAAATACAGTTTTAGCTTATAAATTATGTATCTACTTATACGTATAGCGGCAGGTACAGCTAGGGCTTTGATAGGCTCCAAACTTATCACAAAAAAGTGCACAGCACTTTACATACATCAGGAAGTATAATTTACAACTGCATTTACCATGACAAGAGGTATATCTAGTCCTGTGATTAGTTTATACATATAGCTCCACTTAATAAAGCAAACGATATAGAGCAAAAACAAGTTTTGTATGAAAAACTTAAATTCTATGTATCTAAAGCAACATAAACTAATTACAGGACTATATATATCTTATCCTATTGCAAATACAGTTTTAGAGCAATCTAGCTAGTCGTTTTAAAATGATGATGATGATGATGTTTTAAAACTACGTTTGTATGGAGAACCGAGCTTGCAGGGAACTCTTAACTCAGACGGTATTACGGTGCATTGTACTGATTTTCTTTAGTAAGTATAAATAAAATACAAACTCAAGAAGTATTCCATCTTTGACTAAACCACTGCAACTAACCTGACCTCACCTGGTATCGTCTTGGGTCGTCCCATTCGTTTTCGTCAAGTTCTTGTGTCAAGTGCTATTCTGCTTTCGTCACTCATTCTACATTCGTCACAATCGTCGGTGGCTTTTAATGTAGAATGAGTGACGAAAGCAGAATAGGACTAATTTAAGAACTTGAAGAAAAACGAATGGGACGCCCCAAGACGATACCAGCTGTCCGAGTTAATACCTCAATAATATATCCCCAGCGTCTTATGGAAGGGAACTTTCTCCATCTCCTCAGCATACTTGCGCCGATAGCACCACAGGTAATAGTCAATATAGCTAGAGTTTAAGTCCTTCGTGCTAGAACCTTCTAGCTTCGTGCTAGAAGATAGCTTCTTCTTGAGAAGTTCCACGGCGTGGATGGAACAGCCGCGGATTTCTACTTCTTGTTCTGAGCCGCTTGGTAGGAGTTCATCTGAAAAGCGTCAAGTTGAGTTTTAAGTATGTACTTCTAAAAAGGAGTGTACAGATTTTAAAAGCGTAGGTATGTCGTGACATATTTTTAAGGAAAAAAATTTGATTTATTATTTCATTGATGGCAAGAAGTATCACACAATTTTAACAGTAAGTTTACAGTTTCAAGGTTACTAATTCAGTAGCAAATTTTTGAGAATGGCGTACGAAGGGATAATTCGGTTTTTACTTTAAGCGCCTACAGAAATGAAATAGCAAAATAGTTTTACAGTAGCACATACAAAACATCCTCCAGACTGAGCATAGTCGCTACCCCCTCTGCCACGCATACGGTAATTTTACTCCATGTTCGAGTCGAAAGTGTCTTTGTGTGACGTCCGTGTCTTTGAACGGACCAATCACGGCACGGGACTTCGCTCACCTCGTCCCGCGCACCCCCGCATTTTTGAAATCATCGGTTGCATGAAATAATTACTCTAGACTCGGTCTTGAGGATTTCTAGTCTATGTACAGTAGTTTTACCTGATTACGCAGTTTTACCTGATTATTTCCCGGTTTTATTGCATGCTCAAACTATCTAAAATGTTGTATGACTCATAACAAATGAACCATTTTTAGTCTGTGTCCCCCTCCTCGGAGGAACTTTCAATATTACAGACGCAATGCACACTAATACAATAAAAGTACCTACATACAGACTTGATGTCGGGTTTTGGAGGGGCACAATTTAAATTGTTTATCTCTATATGTATTTAAAAAACTCACCTCTCTTCAATTTGTCCATCAACTCCTCACTATAACTCATCGCCCCAAAATACACCAAAACCTGCGGCACTCTATAATCAGCAAACATAGTCATCTTATCTATGTCCTCAAACTCCCCCCACCCTTCCTTGTCAAAGAAATTCCAAAGATCAGCCACTAAAATCTGCGCTCTTTTATATATACCAACTTTTTGGCCCTTGTATGTAGCCTCATCTTTAAAACATGGGAAATTCTCTACAATAATCTCAAGTAATTTCACTGCAGATTTATTAGCAGTTTTGACGCATGTTTGAAAAGTCCCTTCGTATTTTTGAAGTAGGATTGCACCGACTTCGTGAAGGACGGATAGTCGCTCGTTGAAGAGTGCGATTTGGACGGAATTGTCGCCTCGCATTATGTGGTGCAGTTGGTCTGCGGTGATTTTGGAGTAGTATTCTGGGTTGGTTATGTCGTGGCCTTCCTGAAAATTATAAATAGAAAATATAAATTTACATTTTAGGTTTCTAGAAGTTACAAACATTGATGAAGCAGATACTTAGAATAATTTTGATGAGCAACAACTATGTTGGGTTCAGGTGTAAAATGAATAAAATGATACTAGAAATTAAAATTATTCTTTTTTTAAATCATGTCAAAAAAATTACTAATAAAAAATAAAAATCTTGTTTGTTTTTAAAACAATGGTACCTATTATCATTGCCTTGTTTGTTGAGCTTCAATTTATCTAACCAATCTGTCATTTCAGAATTTGATGTATGAGTAATTTGACCAAATAACTTCATTTAATTATCTGGGATATGATAATAATAATATAGCCTTTATTTCCATGACTTTACATTGTTTTACATAAAATTAAAGTTATAAAAAACAAACAGTTCTAATTAAGACATGGCCCCTTTTTGGGTATAGGCCTCCTCCATGGATATGAATACAAGCTTAAAATAAGTTTAGTCACCTTAATAGCTCTATGCAAAGCTGCCTCCAAAGCATAATACCCGGAATGCCCATCCACCGTCCACTTCTCCGCCCCAGAGTACGACCAGAAGCAAAAGTTGAGCGCGTCACAGACAAACACCCAGTCGACAGCGCGAGGGTGGTCCTTGGTGGGGTGAATTATGTCCGCGCCGGTGTCAGGGATGTCTAGGCCTTTTAGCATCTGGAAATTTAAGTAGCCTATTAGTAGTAGTGACTCCACTTTTGTAGTAGATGGTCCAGGGTTCAAATTCTGATAAAGGGCATTTATTGAAAAGCCAATGCTCATATTTATTTATTACAAACATATTGTAACAAACCCTAAAAAACATTGATTGCAACATAAATTGTAAAATTACAACATATTTGTCAAACAAACAAAGAGAACACAGTTTCAAGGGTGAATAAAATCTACAGGCTGTTGTTATCTCTATAATCCATAGGTACTCCTAAAGAAAATAATATAACCACTATGTTTTAGTTACTACAGTGATTTAGGTACTTATTGCAATCTCAAGTGCAATTGAGTAAACAATTCCTTACCTCTTTACACAGCTTATCAAGTCCGTCTTCATGTATCTTGACATGCTGAGCGTTCTTCGCGATGAACTCGCCCGCAACGGCCGGCCACAACATTTTAACCTTCAAAATTGCAATTATATTGTTAATATATTAAAGTCTGTATTACTTTGGTCAGTTTGCAGGACCAGAAGATTATAAGAAACATTTAATTTGATATTTAAGAAGTCTAACAGTGGCAAGTAAAAACTTAAAAACACGAAAAATATAATATTGTTATTGTTATCAGATAATCTTTTAGTAGCGGACCTGATATCAATTCCCACAATATATATAACGTCGAATTCAATATTTGAAAGACATTACTATACCTTGAGTATTTTTATTAGTTATAATGGGAAAGAGGTTTAAAAGCTAGCAAGTTTTTTGAAACTTGTGCAACCGCGCCAACTATTTGCGAGTCCCAACTCCAAAAATGATTGACTTTGACTGATTGAATGACATACAGTGTTGCCAGGGCTCTGGAGTCCTAAGTTACGTTTCGTTTCCCTAAAAGTCACGTTTTTGCTGCTTAAGTCACATTTTTATATTATTGTATTGTATGGGTAGGTATAGCTACTCAAGCAAATCTTGTCAGTACAAAAAGCCGCGAAATTCAAATTTTCTATGAGACGATATCCCTTTGCGCCTACATTTTTCAAATTTGACGCCTTTTTCTACTGACAAGATCTGCTTGACCAACTTTAAATCGATTTTCAGAGTCAGAAAATAATATATATCACAAAAAATCTACTAACTTTATATGATTTTTCTTTTTGAAACACACATTTTCATACTTAATGCTATTTGTGATCGATTTCATGAATTTTAAGGCGTATCCAGACTAGTAAATTTTTCGCCAATCTGATTAAATTGCCCGATCGAATCAGGACGTGCGGACGCAAACGCCAATTTGGCTCGCCGATTATGACCGATATTACCGATAAAACGGAGTACGGGCGCAAGAATACCAATTTGTGACGCCAGTATTTTCTTTTTGGGGCATTTTTTCAATTTAGGGGTACTAATATAATATCACCATAAATCTATTGATATTTTTGTTCCTGAAAATAATCAATTCTACCAGCAAAATTTGCACTTGATTACTTTGCCTCACATGTGGATAAAATGCAACTTTCTTAGGGGCTATTCATAAATTACGTCATTTCAAATTAGGGGGGAGGTCTGGACATCGGATGATGGTAGCATGACGTAGGAGGAAACGGGGTCATACGAAGCATGATTTTTGGATGATTTTAGGGGGGGGGGTCAAAAGTCGTCAAAAATCGATGACGTAATTTATGGACAGCCCCTTATCAGTTTTTGAACAATCACGGCGAGAGCCTTTAAGCGGTATCCAGATGGGATGAACAAATCAACTGATTTGATCAGAAATAAAATTGGCGTCAATCTCCGATTTAAGGCGTATTCAGATTAGTCAAATTTTCGCCAATCTGATTAAACTGCCCGATCGAATCAGAGGCCGCCAGAGGCGTATAGATAACTACTAGGTATAATATCAAACTAAATAACACCGTCATGTCAAGGTAACAAGTCTCATTTTGCCACGTCTATATTATAATAAACGTGATGGTGGATGTAACGTCAAAGTCCCAGTGCAAGTGTCAACTTGGGTGCGTTCACTGCGTTCCTAAATAATACGAATTGCAGAATTAAACTTGTCCAAAATTCGACTAGCTTAAAAAGTCACAAAAATTGCCTCATGATCGAAAGTCACGCACATGTCACACGAGAAGGCCAAAATTCACGAAAAATGTGACTTTTGTGACCATCTGGCAACACTGATGACATATGTCACACATGTCATAATAACTTTATTATTGTCAAGTTATATAAAAAAACGCTGTATAACTATTGTACAATCAAACACTACATTTTTTTTTGTAATAATTCTTTACTTATAGTAAATTTATTTATAGTAAATTTACATTCAAAGTATATTTTGATAACCAAAATATGCGGATTCAAAGAATTTTCGCAGTATAATATCTTAAAACATTTTTTTAAGAACGTTAAAAACTAAATCTAAAACAGCTCTCATTCAGAATTATTTTTTCTAGGCAACCCTATCTATTTGCAACTGTCACTACTGTCAGTTAACCAGGTTAACCTCCAAAAATCGCGTCTCGTTTAGTTGTGATTACAAAAATAATATTAAATTAAAAACATAATCATATCATATCCATATACAATATGCCTTTAGACGTCCAAGGCACATTCGTATCTCAAAAAATCAACAAGGTGCGATGGATTCCCGAAGAATACGTCGAAACGAAATGTTTCTTTACCGGCAGTTGGGACGACGACGTAAACTCCGTTAAAGTTTGGACCCTCGAAAGCCAGGAGGATGAAGAAGTAGAATATCCCAAATGTCTTTCAGAGTTTCCAGTGGAAGGAGATGTTACTGAGATTAAGTTTACAAGTAAAAACAGGATCGCTGTGTCTACTTCCGATGGGGACGTGAAGTTGTTAGAAATCAGTATGTACGAGAGATCGCAGCCGTTGAAGGAGGTTTTTAAATGGGAGAAGTTACACAAATTTGGGTAAGTTGTCTTGAATTGTATTTCGAAGTACAGTCAGCAGCAGAAGTTGCTAAGAGGGCGAGGTGTTCAGAATTACCTTGATGCTCTTATTCTCTTAATTATAAAGTCGCGTCAAGATCATCATTGGAATGTGTTAAAATATGAATAAGGTAGCGTCTGCGTCCGAGTTCACTTTGATGTTTTAACACCTTAGCTGCGGCAATTAGTATAACTCTTAGGCCCACTTGCACCATCCCACTAACCCGGGGTTAACCGGTTAAACCGTTAAGCTAGTGTCAAATTGTACTGGTAACCATGGTGACACTCCAGGTTTAACCTGTTAACCCCAGGTTAGTGAATGGTGCAAGTGGCCCTTAATTAACCATACTTTGTATAGGGTCTTTCGACCCCCTACCGTAATGAACGTGTTAATAACAAAACTTCTGTAGACAGACGCACAGTGGAACGAAATGACTAAAAAATGACATTCGCATTTAAAAAAAAACCCTATTTAAAAAATGCTTTTTGGTTGAAAATGATGTAAGGAATAAAAAAAGTTATATAAAATTTTTCAAAATAAGGCTTATTTAAAGCAGAAAAAAATGAAACCTGTTTTTATTAGTACGAAACTGAAAAATAGGTATCTTATTATAAGAAAACCTTTACCGATCCCGCTTACCCGTTACCGAAACAGCTTCTCTTACCGAGATAAGCTGTTTACTATTTTCTACTGTTTTTAAGTAGGAGAATAATATTCTAAAGGTTAGAAAGCGGGATCGGTAACGGTTTTCTTATAATAAGATACCTATTTTTCAGTGTCAAAAAAAAAACAGGTTTTATTTTTTTCTGCTTTAAATAAGCCTTATTTTGAAAATTTTTATATAACATTTTTTATTCCTTACATCATTTGCAACCGAAAAGTATTTTTAAAATAGGGTTTTTTAGAAAAAATGCGAATGTCCATTTTTCAGTCATTTCGTTTTCGTTCCAATGTGAGACGGACGGACAATATCGTCCGGTGAACTGGTAATCTATGGAATCTGTGAAACCTTTAAATAGTGAGTCAGCCAAGAATCAATAATTTTGAATATATTTTCAATATTTGATGGTAATTTCTGGCTAGTAAATTTAGACCCCTCTTTTTCTTTTGGCTAGGGTGTATTTTTTGGTAAATAATCAAGAATATTTTACTATTAACAGTGAAGACAGTTGCTGCTGTACAGCAGTGGCCACCATGGACAGTGACATAGCGTCGGTGGGCGAGGACGGCAACATCAACTTCCTGAACGGGCACCGAGGCGATATAGTCCGCACGGTCAATGGTGCTGATAGCTGCTCGCTGCACTCTGTGTGCTATATCAAGTATCATGAGGTGAGAGAATTAGAGGATATAATATAAATACTGATATTTAAGATTCCAGCGCCGCTGGTGGCCTAGCGGTGAGAGCGTGCGACTTTTAATCTGGAGGTCGCGGGTTCAAACCCCGGCTCGTACCAATGAGTTTTTCGGAACTTATGTACGAAATATCATTTGATATTTACTAGTCGCTTTTCGGTGAAGGAAAACATCGTGAGGAAACCGGACTAATCCCAATAAGGCCTAGTTTACCCTCTGGGTTGGAAGGTCAGATGGCAGTCGCTTTCGTAAAAACTAGTGCCTACGTCAAATCATGGGATTAGTTGTTAAGCGGACCCCAGGCTCTCATAAGCCGTGGCGAAATGCCGGGATAACGCGAGGAAGAAGAAGACTGTTATTTAAGATTCGTGTTATAAATCGGGATTCGGCAAGATATTGGTATTAAAGTTATGAGACTGCACTAAAAACACCCAAGTCTTTTAAATCCCGAGTTGAATCCTTTATTGAGTCTCTTCTAAGCGCAACTCTTAAGGACTTGATTCTCCCATATACAAATTCCGTCAACAATTTTATAGGTTTTATAAAAATGAATACTAGTAGCAGTAAAGAAATAAAGGGTTATTGTATGGTGTACCTAGCCCATAAAATTTTTTATTATTATTATTGTGTAAGCAGGCAGGCAGTTGTGACAACTGATATGGCCTGTATCCAGTAATCATTAATAGTTATCGTTGACAAGTAGATGTATTGATGTGTCTGTCTAATTTATTTTTAAATTGGTTCACATTTTGTGCTGAAACCACATCTTCGGGGAGTTTGTTCCAAGCCCTCACTACTCGGTTGCTCAGAAAGTGTTTGTATGGGTTACTGTGGGACCTATGCCTTTCTAACTTTAAGTGATGACCTCTCAGACGGGTGTTGTTGTTGCGCTTGAACATCTCATGAAAATCCTTGAGGTCATAGTGCCCAGACAGTATTTTGTATGTTTCTATTGGGTCTCCACGTTCTCTGCGGTGCTTAAGAGTAGTGAGCTTCAGTTCCTTCAGTCTCTCCTCATACGGCTTGTTCTTAAGTTGCCTTGGTAGTTTTGTGAAACTCCGTTGAACCTTCTCCAGCATATCTATGTCCTTGGCAAAGTAAGGACTCCAGGCTTGAAAAGCATATTCCAGTATGGGTATGACATAGGTTTTGTAAATTTTTAACATCATTTCTGGTGTCAAGGTTTTGAAAGCTTTTCTAATGAGGTAAATCAGGCTTCTGGCTTTCTTTACCATTGTAGAGATGTGCTCTTCCCACTTTAGATCCTCTGAGATCTTAACGCCTAGGTCAGTTTGTGTTTTTACAGCCGTTAGTGGAGTGCCATCCAAGTTGTAAGTTAGGCGGGGGTTCCGATTTCCTATGTGAAGTATAGTACATTTGGCAGAATTCAGATTGATTTGCCATTCTTTAGACCAGCTTGCTAATGCATTCAGATCATCTTGTAGATGGCTGTAATCTACGAGTGGGTTAGCAAATAACTTGGTGTCATCCGCAAAAGTACTAATACTGCATTTTAGGCGACGCGGCAGGTCAACTGTATATAGTATGTAAAGCACGGGGCCCAAAACTGAACCCTGTGGTACTCCACTGTGTATCTCTCGTTGCCGTGACTTGGTTTCACCAACTCTAACTTTAAAGGTTCTATACTGTAGGAAGGCCCTTATCCATAATAATAGTTTCCCACGGATTCCCAAATGTTCCAATTTGTGAAGTAGCCTCTCTGTGGGAACTTTGTCGAAGGCTTTTTCATAGTCAAGGTAAATGACATCAGTAGGGTCTCTCTTGTTAAAACTTTTACTCCAGGCAGAGAGGCAAGACAGCAAGTTAGAGACTGTGGAACGATGCGGGCAGAAACCATGCTGTTGGTCACCTATCACACAGTGCAGAGCAAGAAATTCTCTTATGTGTTTTACTAGAATTTTCTCCATAGCTTTGCATGCTACGCTAGTGAGGCTTATCGGCCTGTAGTTAGATGGTTCAAGCTTATCTCCTTTCTTGAATATTGGTGTCACGGTGGCTGTTTTCCATTGCTTAGGTAACGTGCCCGTATCATATGATGCCTGCATTATCTTGGCTAAAGGGCTGACCAAGGTATCGCACTTTTGCAGCAGTGTAACAGGAATATCATCCGGTCCTGGTGCAGAATCTGTTTTCATTTCTTTAATGACTTGTTTAACTTTATCTGTAGAGAAGGTAATGTCTGCAATACACTCCTCAACTCTGAGGGATAGGTCTAGATGTGGCAGTTGACCGTGAGGTTCCAACTGAAAGACATCCTCAAACTGGTCCGCAAAAGCTTCAGCGATATCAGGGGCACAGGTTACGGTAAGTCCTTGTTTGTTTCTTAAGACGTTGGGTGTGCTGACCTTCGATGTTAATTGTTGACGAATATAGGAGTAAAACCGCTTTGGGCCAGTATTTAACAAGTCTGTTTCATATTTTATGCGGCATGTTCTAATACGGTTTGTTAGCTTGTTATTTAGCTTCCGGTAGTCTTTATAAAATTCATCCAAGCCAGTTAGCACATATTTGTCCCAAAGCCCTATTTTCTGCTTTATCATATCTCGAATCTCTTTATTGATCCACGGCTTATCAGAAGTGTCATCATTTGTTTTAATTTTAGCCTGTGGTACATATTGGGCAACAGCATCCATCACTACAGTAAGAAATACATTGTACTGTTCTATGACGTTATTCACTGATTCTATACTTTGTGTTAACTTGCGTGAAATTGTCTCATTTAATTTATCGTAGTCCGCTCGGTTGTAGTTATATCGCAGTTGGCTATTGGTGCGAGGTGTCTTCGATTACAACTGTATGGTAGCTTGCATGCAAGTGTGATCACTTTTACCAATAGGAGCTTGGTGGTCAATATTTGCTATTAGTATGTCATCATTTGTTAGGATAAGGTCTAGGCAGGATGGTTGGTTGCCTTGGCGAAATCTAGTGTCTTTATTAACCAGTTGATGGAAGTTCGTATCCTTGTACCATTGTACAAAGTTATCCTCTCTTGGTGTCAGGTATCCAGAGCTTTCTAATGGCCACTTTACTCCACCGTAATTAAAATCCCCCATGGCGATAAATAGATTCGACTCCGAAGCCACGCTCAGCGTATTAAGAAGGGTATTGTCTTGTTCAATCGTTGACTCATGTCCCCTATATACGCCACATAAGATGAATTTACAATCACCAACTTCCACGTCCAAAAATAGGCACTCAGCGTTTGTATGTTTTGTGTTGTACTTAGTATTTAATTTTGTTTTCATTTTAATGTCCAATTTATTTGCAGCATATATTGCTACTCCACCACTACGTTTTTCAATCCGGTCGTCTCTATATAAGTCATAGCCTGGTATTTTTATCATCGAGTCGGGAATATTTGGTTTGAGCCATGTTTCTGTAATAATGATCAGGGTAGGTTTCAAGTTATTTACTCTAGCAATAAGTAGGTCTAGTTTGGTAGTAACAGATTGAATATTCGTGTAAAAAATAGTAACTGTAATAATAGGAGTGTAGTTGACGGCCTCCTTTGATATCGATATACTTTTATACTTTTTCTATATTTTACTGTTTTTACTGTCACTAATGTCTTTCGGAAAATTACACCTATATTTTGCAAGATTTCCTCGTTTTTATTGCGAATCAAGCTCTGACCATTTCATTGGTCTTCGAGCCGGTCCTAGTGTTATGTTTGAACCGCGCACTAAGTAAGTTTCGAGCTACATAATGTTTCGCACTCCTATAAGAACAAGAAGTCTAACACGCGCAGAGCGCGATGCAAAACCTGAGGTAATAAGAATGTCCAAGTCTTCGCCCTCGCACTCAACGACTATTCGACCAGCAGACACGACGTTCGTTGCTGGCAGCAGCCACATGGAAACCTCGGCGCACACCGATGTGCCGCACCCGCTGCCAGCGCACAGCATGGTATCTAAATCCTCGTCTGCCATACGGAAAAGGTTAGAATATGAGCGCGCTAAAGAAATGGCTAAGATTGACAAGCATTTGTTAGATTTGAAGTATGAGGCTGAACTAGCCGACCTAAAGTCAGAAAAATACAGTTCACACCAAAGTGGTAAAAGCTCACGTCACAGTTCCCGCGTAACCGACGCCAGTAAGAGCACTCGTCAAAATGTTGAAGACTGGATGGAGCGTAGCGCGCGAGAACTTGATCCGTTGCTGCCCGCCCCCGAGGATGATGATGAGGATGAACCTGGGCGACCGCAACCAGCCGGCACCTCCCCTCGCCGACTCTAATGGTACTATCAAGCTACTCGCAGCCGCAGTAAAGAATTTGACGATCGCCTCCACTAAAGATAAGTCACATGCCAACATTTTGAGCCGCATATGTACGCCGCGAGATTTACCGAAATATTCCGGCGATCCGCTCGAATGGCTGCAATTTAAACAAGCGTTTGAGGAGTCAACTGACGTTTGTAAATTTACCCCGAAGGAAAACTTATGGAGATTACGTAAGTGTCTGCAAGGACAAGCCAAAGAAACCGTGTCAGCCCTGCTTATGACCGCCGCCTCTCCTGATCGTATTATGGCGACACTTGAACTTCGTCACGGCGACCCCGAATGTATTATAAGCAGACTCATTCATGACATTAAGAAGCTTCAGACCATGTCCCAAGAGTACCAGAAAGATATTGTCAATTTTTCTGTCAAAGTTCAAAACTTTGTGGAGTCTGTGAAGGCAGTGGGGCGCGAGGAGTACGTGCAAGGGCTTAGCATTGTCCCATTGTTGATTTCCAAACTACCTCCAGTACTCGTTTCAAAGTGGTCGGACTATAGCTATCCACTTATCAAGGACGGAGCAAAGTCACGTTTGAATATTATGTCCGACTTTCTCAACATGGAGGCTCTCAAGATTGCCACGACCGCCAACGTTCATCTACAAAGTTATCGCCCTGAGCAGAATAAACAAAAGCAACACGATACTACTACTAAAGTTGCACCGAAAGCGCAAGCAATTTTATTGCAAACTGACCAACGCGACGACGAAGGGAAGAACGATAAGTGCCTCTTTTGCCGCACTCAATGTCACAAGTTGCCTGACTGTAAGAAGTTTAAACGCGCTTTACGTAAAGACAGATGGCGCCACGTTAAGAAGTACGGACTTTGCTACAAATGCATATCGCAACGCCACGATCGTGAGACTTGTTCTGCGCCTGCGTGCGACAAGGACGGATGCGGAGGTGCACACCACAGTCTATTGCACTACGTAGACATCAGCAAAGATGGCAAAGCTTCCACTTCGCGCCCGGTTGACGTTAACGTCAGCGCCTTGCCGCAGCCCGAGTCAACCTCAGTCACGGAGTCACCATCGAGTTCCACAATACAGTCATCGTCTGTAACTGAAGCTGCGACGTGCTCTATAAATACTGAAAAGCGCGTACTATTGAAAGTAGTTCCTGTCAACATTCACGGACCGAACGGCGTGTTTAGTACGACTGCATTTTTGGACGACGGGTCTTCAGTTTCGTTATTCAGCTCCGAGTTAGCAGCGCGCGCCGGCCTCACCGGCCGCAACGAATCCATGCGCGTGTGCGGCGCCTGGAAAGACGACGAGCTTGTGCACGAAGCAACTGTACTGACTTTACGTATTTCTAGTGCTAGTGGTAGTACACATGATTTAAATGTACGTAGCGTTCAACAATTGAGTATACCTGTACAAAATGTTAACTTAGTAGACTGCGACAAGTATGAGCATTTGAAAAAACTTAAAACTCAACTTCCTTTTGCTAAGATTTCTAAGCCAGAGTTGTTAATAGGTCAGGACAATTATAATTTACTTGTACCTTTAGAAGTATGCTTAGGGCCTGATAACGAACCGTCAGCTACACGCACCCCCTTAGGTTGGTGTGTCCATGGGCCGGTACATGTGCCGCGCGCGTCGCGGGCCGCGCGATCAGCGCACGCCACGCTCAACCTCTGCGTGGTGCCTGAGGAAGACGCCGTCGCGCACGCACTGCGTGAGCTACACGACGAGGTACGCCGCTCGTTTGCGATCGACTCTTTGGGAGTTGCAGGTAAGCCTAGAGAGAATGCTGACGATGTGAAAGCGCAGGAAATGTTAGAAAAGTCTGCAGTGCTCACCAACGGCAGGTGGTCAGTGGGTCTTCCGTGGAAAGATCCACACGTCAGTCTGCCCGATAGTTACCCTAGCGCATTTAAGCGGCTACAGGGTGTAGAAAAGAAGATGCTAGCTGATAAAGCTTATGGACTCAGGTACGAGGAACGTGTCAACCATTTGTTTGAAAACGATTTCGCACGGGAAATGGCCGACACGTCACTCACGCCTAACACATGGTACTTGCCACATTTCGGAGTTGACAATCCGAACAAGAAGAAGCTGCGTTTGGTTTATGACGCAGCAGCTAAAAGTCAAGGCAAGTCTCTAAATGACTTTCTTCTCACGGGTCCGGATTTACTCGTTTCCTTGTTCGGCATTATGGTTCGTTTTCGAGAGGATAGGGTAGCCGTAACTGGTGACATAAAAGATATGTTTTTGAGAATTAAAATTAATCCCGTAGATCAGAACGCCCTCAGATTCCTGTGGAGAGGTAGGAACCCCACAGGCCCAGTGAAGACGTACGCGATGACGTCGCTGATTTTCGGCGCGAACTGCTCGCCCTTTATTGCCCAGTACATTAAGAACAAGAACGCTAGTAGGTTCGAGTCTACGCTACCAGCTGCCGTCTCTGCTATACATCGCCAGCACTATATGGACGACTATATTGATAGTCTGCCGGATGAAGCTACCGCCATCAGTATGGTAAAGAATATTCGTGATATTCACAGTGCGGGAGGTTTCGAAATCCGTAACTGGACGTGTAATAGCGCAAATGTGCTCGACACTATACCTAAGGATATTTTAGGTAATACAGCTGTGAGGTTTGGACTGGACGATCATGACGAAGGTGAGCGCACTCTTGGACTGATTTGGTACCCTGCCAAGGATGAACTGGGGTTCGATGTGTCATTCAAGCGCATTCCCGACCGCGTCATCAAAGGCGAACTGAGACCTACGAAGAGGGTTATGTTGCGTGTTATTATGTCAATTTTTGACATTTTTGGGTTCTTGTCACCATTTACTACACAAGGCAAAGTTATGTTGCAGGACGCCTGGCGTCTTCATATCGACTGGGACGATATTATTCCAGATGAATTGTATAAAAAATGGTGCAATTGGTTGGAATTACTGAAGGTTATTGGAGAAATTCGCCTGCTAAGATGGTACCAGTCATGCGCTGCCAGGTGTAAGATGGGCGATGAGTTAACCACAACTTTACCAAGCTCTTCCTTTCATGCCGTGACCGAGCAATGCTATAGTGACTTAGAACTGCATTTATTCAGTGACGCCTCACTTAAGGCAATGCCCCACAGGCCCAGTGAAGACGTACGCGATGACGTCGCTGATTTTCGGCGCGAACTGCTCGCCCTTTATTGCCCAGTACATTAAGAACAAGAACGCTAGTAGGTTCGAGTCTACGCTACCAGCTGCCGTCTCTGCTATACATCGCCAGCACTATATGGACGACTATATTGATAGTCTGCCGGATGAAGCTACCGCCATCAGTATGGTAAAGAATATTCGTGATATTCACAGTGCGGGAGGTTTCGAAATCCGTAACTGGACGTGTAATAGCGCAAATGTGCTCGACACTATACCTAAGGATATTTTAGGTAATACAGCTGTGAGGTTTGGACTGGACGATCATGACGAAGGTGAGCGCACTCTTGGACTGATTTGGTACCCTGCCAAGGATGAACTGGGGTTCGATGTGTCATTCAAGCGCATTCCCGACCGCGTCATCAAAGGCGAACTGAGACCTACGAAGAGGGTTATGTTGCGTGTTATTATGTCAATTTTTGACATTTTTGGGTTCTTGTCACCCTTTACTACTCAAGGCAAAGTTATGCTGCAAGACACCTGGCGTCTCCATATAGACTGGGACGATATTATTCCAGATGAATTGTATAAAAAATGGTGCAATTGGTTGGAATTACTGAAGGTTATTGGAGAAATTCGCCTGCCAAGATGGTACCAGTCATGCGCTGCCAGATGTAAGATGGGAGATGAGTTGACCACAACTTTACCAAGCTCTTCCTTTCATGCCGTGACCGAGCAATGCTATAGTGACTTAGAACTGCATTTATTCAGTGACGCCTCACTTAAGGCAATGTCAGCGGTTGCGTACTGGCGTTGGAAGGGTAACGATCAGATATGTGTCGCATTTGTTGCCAGCAAAAGCCGAGTATCTTCGGTGAAACCTCAAACTGTGCCGCGATTGGAACTTCAAGCTGCGTTACTAGCAGCTCGACTCGCTGACTCAATAGCGAAGGCACATCGTTTGCACGTCACACGGCGATACTTTTGGTGCGATTCGAGTACTGTGCTACACTGGATTGGCAACAACACTCGTCGATACAAGACTTTCGAAGCTAATAGATTAGGCGAGATCGACGACCTGTCACAAGCCTCTGAGTGGAGATATGTGCCAACAGGACTGAACGTGGCGGACATTGCTACAAGAGAAACGTTCAATTATCAGTCTTTTCTCAATGAGTGGTTCAAGGGACCCGAGTTTTTGTACAGCGATGAGACTTGCTGGCCAGCGAACGTCCTGGAACCCGAAAATGAAGTCGGCGCTGAAGCTTGCATGACCGTAGTAGAAAACTCACGTACATGTTTCCCGGTTCCTGACCCTGAGCGCTTCTCCTCGTGGCTACGATTTATGCGATCTACCGCTTGTGTTCTCAAGTTTGTAAATAAATGCAGAGGTACCGCACTTGATGACTACGCCCTGATGGAGGAAGCAAAGCAGTTAATCCTGCGCCAAGCTCAAGAAGATTCCTTTGCCAGTGACATACAAGCAGTAAAGGCAGGAAAAGACTTGCCACGCGATAGTCGGCTGCGAAATCTATCTCCATACTTGGACGAGAACAATGTTTTGCGCGTGAGTGGCCGCATTGATGCTGTTTCTGACGTACCTCAGGAAGCGAAAAGGCCCATTATTCTTGACGGACGGCATCCTACTGCCAAGCTTTTGGTCAAGCACTATCATGTGAAGGCTGCCCACGGACACCAAGAAGCGGTAGTTAACGATTTAAAACAAGAATTTTGGATAATTCACTTGCGACCTACCGTCAAAAATGTTGCGTCTCGTTGCATGCTCTGCAGGTTAAGAAAGGCTACCCCACAGGTGCCTCGGATGGGTGACTTACCTCAAGCGCGCATGGCACATCATCAACGTGCCTTCACCTTTTGCGGGATCGATCTGTTTGGGCCCATGGAAGTTACAGTAGGCAGACGTCGAGAAAAACGTTACGGCGTTTTGTTTACTTGCCTAACAGTTCGTGCAGTCCACATAGAAGTTGTTCACACACTTACTACCGACTCATTGATTATGGCGCTTCGACGAATGGCGTCCCGACGCGGGTGGCCGTCGCATATTTATTCCGACAACGGCACGAACCTACGCGGAGCAGACGTCGAATTGCGAAGATCCATACAGGAGCTCGACGAAGAATCACTTAGAGCCGAAGCTCTTAACAATCAAGTTCGCTGGACTTTTATTCCGCCCGCCAGCCCCCATTGGGGTGGGGCGTGGGAGCGCTTGATTCGGACCGTGAAGCGATCTCTTCGTGTTATCTTAAAAGAACGAGCGCCTCGAGACGAAACTCTAAGCACTCTACTAGCGGAAGTAGAAGGTATTGTCAACGGTCGACCACTAACACACGTGTCGGTAGAGCCGGGCTCCTCTGACGCGCTTACGCCCAACCACTTTCTTATAGGCTCTTCGTCCAGGTTACCAATACATGGCGTATTTGACGATTCGGACTTAGCCTTAAGGAAGCAATGGCGAATAGCGCAGCGATTGGCCGACATGTACTGGAAGCGGTGGATGAAGGAGTTCCTCCCGCTTCTGTTACCGAGAAAGAAGTGGCAACAGGAGCAGAAGCCACTGAGTGTCGGGGACCTTGTGCTTGTGGTTGACCCAGACTCGCCTCGAAACGTGTGGCCACGAGGCCTAATTAAAAATGTCCTACCGGGAAAAGACGGTCGCATCAGGGTGGTCGACGTCAGCACCGCTACCGGCGTGCTGCGCCGGTCTGTGGCGCGCGTGGCTCCTGTACCTACCCTAGCTGATTAGTGCTAGTTTTCTACTACGGTCATGCAAGCTTCAGCGCCGACTTCATTTTCGGGTTCCAGGACGTTCGCTGGCCAGCAAGTCTCATCGCTGTACAAAAACTCGGGTCCCTTGAACCACTCATTGAGAAAAGACTGATAATTGAACGTTTCTCTTGTAGCAATGTCCGCCACGTTCAGTCCTGTTGGCACATATCTCCACTCAGAGGCTTGTGACAGGTCGTCGATCTCGCCTAATCTATTAGCTTCGAAAGTCTTGTATCGACGAGTGTTGTTGCCAATCCAGTGTAGCACAGTACTCGAATCGCACCAAAAGTATCGCCGTGTGACGTGCAAACGATGTGCCTTCGCTATTGAGTCAGCGAGTCGAGCTGCTAGTAACGCAGCTTGAAGTTCCAATCGCGGCACAGTTTGAGGTTTCACCGAAGATACTCGGCTTTTGCTGGCAACAAATGCGACACATATCTGATCGTTACCCTTCCAACGCCAGTACACAACCGCTGACATTGCCTTAAGTGAGGCGTCACTGAATAAATGCAGTTCTAAGTCACTATAGCATTGCTCGAAGGACCAATGAAATGGTCAGAGCTTGATTCGCAATAAAAACGAGGAAATCTTGCAAAATATAGGTGTAATTTTCCGAAAGACATTAGTGACAGTAAAAACAGTAAAATATAGAAAAAGTATAAAAGTATATCGATATCAAAGGAGGCCGTCAACTACACTCCCCACCCTAGTGCGAAAACTAGCACTAATCAGCTAGGGTAGGTACAGGAGCCACGCGCGCCACAGACCGGCGCAGCACGCCGGTAGCGGTGCTGACGTCGACCACCCTGATGCGACCGTCTTTTCCCGGTAGGACATTTTTAATTAGGCCTCGTGGCCACACGTTTCGAGGCGAGTCTGGGTCAACCACAAGCACAAGGTCCCCGACACTCAGTGGCTTCTGCTCCTGTTGCCACTTCTTTCTCGGTAACAGAAGCGGGAGGAACTCCTTCATCCACCGCTTCCAGTACATGTCGGCCAATCGCTGCGCTATTCGCCATTGCTTCCTTAAGGCTAAGTCCGAATCGTCAAATACGCCATGTATTGGTAACCTGGACGAAGAGCCTATAAGAAAGTGGTTGGGCGTAAGCGCGTCAGAGGAGCCCGGCTCTACCGACACGTGTGTTAGTGGTCGACCGTTGACAATACCTTCTACTTCCGCTAGTAGAGTGCTTAGAGTTTCGTCTCGAGGCGCTCGTTCTTTTAAGATAACACGAAGAGATCGCTTCACGGTCCGAATCAAGCGCTCCCACGCCCCACCCCAATGGGGGCTGGCGGGCGGAATAAAAGTCCAGCGAACTTGATTGTTAAGAGCTTCGGCTCTAAGTGATTCTTCGTCGAGCTCCTGTATGGATCTTCGCAATTCGACGTCTGCTCCGCGTAGGTTCGTGCCGTTGTCGGAATAAATATGCGACGGCCACCCGCGTCGGGACGCCATTCGTCGAAGCGCCATAATCAATGAGTCGGTAGTAAGTGTGTGAACAACTTCTATGTGGACTGCACGAACTGTTAGGCAAGTAAACAAAACGCCGTAACGTTTTTCTCGACGTCTGCCTACTGTAACTTCCATGGGCCCAAACAGATCGATCCCGCAAAAGGTGAAGGCACGTTGATGATGTGCCATGCGCGCTTGAGGTAAGTCACCCATCCGAGGCACCTGTGGGGTAGCCTTTCTTAACCTGCAGAGCATGCAACGAGACGCAACATTTTTGACGGTAGGTCGCAAGTGAATTATCCAAAATTCTTGTTTTAAATCGTTAACTACCGCTTCTTGGTGTCCGTGGGCAGCCTTCACATGATAGTGCTTGACCAAAAGCTTGGCAGTAGGATGCCGTCCGTCAAGAATAATGGGCCTTTTCGCTTCCTGAGGTACGTCAGAAACAGCATCAATGCGGCCACTCACGCGCAAAACATTGTTCTCGTCCAAGTATGGAGATAGATTTCGCAGCCGACTATCGCGTGGCAAGTCTTTTCCTGCCTTTACTGCTTGTATGTCACTGGCAAAGGAATCTTCTTGAGCTTGGCGCAGGATTAACTGCTTTGCTTCCTCCATCAGGGCGTAGTCATCAAGTGCGGTACCTCTGCATTTATTTACAAACTTGAGAACACAAGCGGTAGATCGCATAAATCGTAGCCACGAGGAGAAGCGCTCAGGGTCAGGAACCGGGAAACATGTACGTGAGTTTTCTACTACGGTCATGCAAGCTTCAGCGCCGACTTCATTTTCGGGTTCCAGGACGTTCGCTGGCCAGCAAGTCTCATCGCTGTACAAAAACTCGGGTCCCTTGAACCACTCATTGAGAAAAGACTGATAATTGAACGTTTCTCTTGTAGCAATGTCCGCCACGTTCAGTCCTGTTGGCACATATCTCCACTCAGAGGCTTGTGACAGGTCGTCGATCTCGCCTAATCTATTAGCTTCGAAAGTCTTGTATCGACGAGTGTTGTTGCCAATCCAGTGTAGCACAGTACTCGAATCGCACCAAAAGTATCGCCGTGTGACGTGCAAACGATGTGCCTTCGCTATTGAGTCAGCGAGTCGAGCTGCTAGTAACGCAGCTTGAAGTTCCAATCGCGGCACAGTTTGAGGTTTCACCGAAGATACTCGGCTTTTGCTGGCAACAAATGCGACACATATCTGATCGTTACCCTTCCAACGCCAGTACGCAACCGCTGACATTGCCTTAAGTGAGGCGTCACTGAATAAATGCAGTTCTAAGTCACTATAGCATTGCTCGGTCACGGCATGAAAGGAAGAGCTTGGTAAAGTTGTGGTCAACTCATCTCCCATCTTACATCTGGCAGCGCATGACTGGTACCATCTTGGCAGGCGAATTTCTCCAATAACCTTCAGTAATTCCAACCAATTGCACCATTTTTTATACAATTCATCTGGAATAATATCGTCCCAGTCTATATGGAGACGCCAGGTGTCTTGCAGCATAACTTTGCCTTGAGTAGTAAAGGGTGACAAGAACCCAAAAATGTCAAAAATTGACATAATAACACGCAACATAACCCTCTTCGTAGGTCTCAGTTCGCCTTTGATGACGCGGTCGGGAATGCGCTTGAATGACACATCGAACCCCAGTTCATCCTTGGCAGGGTACCAAATCAGTCCAAGAGTGCGCTCACCTTCGTCATGATCGTCCAGTCCAAACCTCACAGCTGTATTACCTAAAATATCCTTAGGTATAGTGTCGAGCACATTTGCGCTATTACACGTCCAGTTACGGATTTCGAAACCTCCCGCACTGTGAATATCACGAATATTCTTTACCATACTGATGGCGGTAGCTTCATCCGGCAGACTATCAATATAGTCGTCCATATAGTGCTGGCGATGTATAGCAGAGACGGCAGCTGGTAGCGTAGACTCGAACCTACTAGCGTTCTTGTTCTTAATGTACTGGGCAATAAAGGGCGAGCAGTTCGCGCCGAAAATCAGCGACGTCATCGCGTACGTCTTCACTGGGCCTGTGGGGTTCCTACCTCTCCACAGGAATCTGAGGGCGTTCTGATCTACGGGATTAATTTTAATTCTCAAAAACATATCTTTTATGTCACCAGTTACGGCTACCCTATCCTCTCGAAAACGAACCATAATGCCGAACAAGGAAACGAGTAAATCCGGACCCGTGAGAAGAAAGTCATTTAGAGACTTGCCTTGACTTTTAGCTGCTGCGTCATAAACCAAACGCAGCTTCTTCTTGTTCGGATTGTCAACTCCGAAATGTGGCAAGTACCATGTGTTAGGCGTGAGTGACGTGTCGGCCATTTCCCGTGCGAAATCGTTTTCAAACAAATGGTTGACACGTTCCTCGTACCTGAGTCCATAAGCTTTATCAGCTAGCATCTTCTTTTCTACACCCTGTAGCCGCTTAAATGCGCTAGGGTAACTATCGGGCAGACTGACGTGTGGATCTTTCCACGGAAGACCCACTGACCACCTGCCGTTGGTGAGCACTGCAGACTTTTCTAACATTTCCTGCGCTTTCACATCGTCAGCATTCTCTCTAGGCTTACCTGCAACTCCCAAAGAGTCGATCGCAAACGAGCGGCGTACCTCGTCGTGTAGCTCACGCAGTGCGTGCGCGACGGCGTCTTCCTCAGGCACCACGCAGAGGTTGAGCGTGGCGTGCGCTGATCGCGCGGCCCGCGACGCGCGCGGCACATGTACCGGCCCATGGACACACCAACCTAAGGGGGTGCGTGTAGCTGACGGTTCGTTATCAGGCCCTAAGCATACTTCTAAAGGTACAAGTAAATTATAATTGTCCTGACCTATTAACAACTCTGGCTTAGAAATCTTAGCAAAAGGAAGTTGAGTTTTAAGTTTTTTCAAATGCTCATACTTGTCGCAGTCTACTAAGTTAACATTTTGTACAGGTATACTCAATTGTTGAACGCTACGTACATTTAAATCATGTGTACTACCACTAGCACTAGAAATACGTAAAGTCAGTACAGTTGCTTCGTGCACAAGCTCGTCGTCTTTCCAGGCGCCGCACACGCGCATGGATTCGTTGCGGCCGGTGAGGCCGGCGCGCGCTGCTAACTCGGAGCTGAATAACGAAACTGAAGACCCGTCGTCCAAAAATGCAGTCGTACTAAACACGCCGTTCGGTCCGTGAATGTTGACAGGAACTACTTTCAATAGTACGCGCTTTTCAGTATTTATAGAGCACGTCGCAGCTTCAGTTACAGACGATGACTGTATTGTGGAACTCGATGGTGACTCCGTGACTGAGGTTGACTCGGGCTGCGGCAAGGCGCTGACGTTAACGTCAACCGGGCGCGAAGTGGAAGCTTTGCCATCTTTGCTGATGTCTACGTAGTGCAATAGACTGTGGTGTGCACCTCCGCATCCGTCCTTGTCGCACGCAGGCGCAGAACAAGTCTCACGATCGTGGCGTTGCGATATGCATTTGTAGCAAAGTCCGTACTTCTTAACGTGGCGCCATCTGTCTTTACGTAAAGCGCGTTTAAACTTCTTACAGTCAGGCAACTTGTGACATTGAGTGCGGCAAAAGAGGCACTTATCGTTCTTCCCTTCGTCGTCGCGTTGGTCAGTTGCAGCCCGCCCCCGAGGATGATGATAACCTGGGCGACCGCAACCAGCCGGCACCTCCCCTCGCCGACTCTAATGGTACTATCAAGCTACTCGCAGCCGCAGTAAAGAATTTGACGATCGCCTCCACTAAAGATAAGTCACATGCCAACATTTTGAGCCGCATATGTACGCCGCGAGATTTACCGAAATATTCCGGCGATCCGCTCGAATGGCTGCAATTTAAACAAGCGTTTGAGGAGTCAACTGACGTTTGTAAATTTACCCCGAAGGAAAACTTATGGAGATTACGTAAGTGTCTGCAAGGACAAGCCAAAGAAACCGTGTCAGCCCTGCTTATGACCGCCGCCTCTCCTGATCGTATTATGGCGACACTTGAACTTCGTCACGGCGACCCCGAGTGTATTATAAGCAGACTCATTCATGACATTAAGAAGCTTCAGACCATGTCCCAAGAGTACCAGAAAGATATTGTCAATTTTTCTGTCAAAGTTCAAAACTTTGTGGAGTCTGTGAAGGCAGTGGGGCGCGAGGAGTACGTGCAAGGGCTTAGCATTGTCCCATTGTTGATATCGAAACTACCTCCAGTACTCGTTTCAAAGTGGTCGGATTATAGCTATCCACTTATCAAGGACGGAGCAAAGTCACGTTTGAATATTATGTCCGACTTTCTCAACATGGAGGCTCTCAAGATTACCACGACCGCCAACGTTCATCTGCAAAGTTATCGCCCTGAGCAGAATAAACAAAAGCAACACGATACTACTACTAAAGCTGCACTGAAAACGCAAGCAATTTTATTGCAAACTGACCAACGCGACGACGAAGAGAAGAGCGATAAGTGCCTCTTTTGCCGCACTCAATGTCACAAGTTGCCTGATTGTAAGAAGTTTAAACGCGCTTTACGCAAAGACAGATGGCGCCACGTTAAGAAGTACGGACTTTGCTACAAATGCATATCGCAACGCCACGATCGTGAGACTTGTTCTGCGCCTGCGTGCGACAAGGATGGATGCGGAGGTGCACACCACAGTCTATTGCACTACGTAGACATTGGCAAAGATGGCAAAGCTTCAACTTCGCGCCCGGTTGACGTTAACGTCAGCGCCTTGCCGCAGCCCGAGTCAACCTCAGTCTCGGAGTCACCATCGAGTTCCACAATACAGTCATCGTCTGTAACAGAAGCTGCGACGTGCTCTATAAATACTGAAAAGCGCGTACTATTGAAAGTAGTTCCTGTCAACATTCACGGACCGAACGGCGTGTTTAGTACGACTGCATTTTTGGACGACGGGTCTTCAGTTTCGTTATTCAGCTCCGAGTTAGCAGCGCACGCCGGCCTCACCGGCCGCAACGAATCCATGCGCGTGTGCGGCGCCTGGAAAGACGACGAGCTTGTGCACGAAGCAACTGTACTGACTTTACGTATTTCTAGTGCTAGTGGTAGTATACATGATTTAAATGTACGTAGCGTTCAACAATTGAGTATACCTGTACAAAATGTTAACTTAGTAGACTGCGACAAGTATGAGCATTTGAAAAAACTTAAAACTCAACTTCCTTTTGCTAAGATTTCTAAGCCAGAGTTGTTAATAGGTCAGGACAATTATAATTTACTTGTACCTTTAGAAGTATGCTTAGGGCCTGATAACGAACCGTCAGCTACACGCACCCCCTTAGGTTGGTGTGTCCATGGGCCGGTACATGTGCCGCGCGCGTCGCGGGCCGCGCGATCAGCGCACGCCACGCTCAACCTCTGCGTGGTGCCTGAGGAAGACGCCGTCGCGCACGCACTGCGTGAGCTACACGACGAGGTCCGCCGCTCGTTTGCGATCGACTCTTTGGGAGTTGCAGGTAAGCCTAGAGAGAATGCTGACGATGTGAAAGCGCAGGAAATGTTAGAGAAGTCTGCAGTGCTCACCAATGGGAGGTGGTCAGTGGGTCTTCCGTGGAAAGATCCACACGTCAGTCTGCCCGATAGTTACCCTAGCGCATTTAAGCGGCTACAGGGTGTAGAAAAGAAGATGCTAGCTGATAAAGCTTATGGACTCAGGTACGAGGAACGTGTCAACCATTTGTTTGAAAACGATTTCGCACGGGAAATGGCCGACACGTCACTCACGCCTAACACATGGTACTTGCCACATTTCGGAGTTGACAATCCGAACAAGAAGAAGCTGCGTTTGGTTTATGACGCAGCAGCTAAAAGTCAAGGCAAGTCTCTAAATGACTTTCTTCTCACGGGTCCGGATTTACTCGTTTCCTTGTTCGGCATTATGGTTCGTTTTCGAGAGGATAGGGTAGCCGTAACCGGTGACATAAAAGATATGTTTTTGAGAATTAAAATTAATCCCGTAGATCAGAACGCCCTCAGATTTCTGTGGAGAGGTAGGAACCCCACAGGCCCAGTGAAGACGTACGCGATGACGTCGCTGATTTTCGGCGCGAACTGCTCGCCCTTTATTGCCCAGTACATTAAGAACAAGAACGCTAGCAGGTTCGAATCTACGCTACCAGCTGCCGTCTCTGCTATACACCGCCAGCACTATATGGATGACTATATTGATAGTCTGCCGGATGAAGCTACCGCCATCAGTATGGTAAAGAATATTCGTGATATTCACAGTGCGGGAGGTTTCGAAATCCGTAACTGGACGTGTAATAGCGCACATGTGCTCGACACTATACCTAAGGATATTTTAGGTAATACAGCTGTGAGGTTTGGACTGGACGATCATGATGAAGGTGAGCGCACTCTTGGACTGATTTGGTACCCTGCCAAGGATGAACTGGGGTTCGATGTGTCATTCAAGCGCATTCCCGACAGCGTCATCAAAGGCGAACTGAGACCTACGAAGAGGGTTATGTTGCGTGTTATTATGTCAATTTTTGAAATTTTTGGGTTCTTGTCACCATTTACTACACAAGGCAAAGTTATGTTGCAGGACGCCTGGCGTCTTCATATCGACTGGGACGATATTATTCCAGATGAATTGTATAAAAAATGGTGCAATTGGTTGGAATTACTGAAGGTTATTGGAGAAATTCGCCTGCCAAGATGGTACCAGTCATGCGCTGCCAGGTGTAAGATGGGCGATGAGTTGACCACAACTTTACCAAGCTCTTCCTTTCATGCCGTGACCGAGCAATGCTATAGTGACTTAGAACTGCATTTATTCAGTGACGCCTCACTTAAGGCAATGTCAGCGGTTGCGTATTGGCGTTGGAAGAGTAACGATCAGATATGTGTCGCGTTTGTTGCCAGCAAAAGCCGAGTATCTTCGGTGAAACCTCAAACTGTGCCGCGATTGGAACTTCAAGCTGCGTTGCTAGCAGCTCGACTCGCTGACTCAATAGCGAAGGCACATCGTTTGCACGTTACACGGCGATACTTTTGGTGCGATTCAAGTACTGTGCTACACTGGATTGGCAACAACACTCGTCGATACAAGACTTTCGAAGCTAATAGATTAGGCGAGATCGACGAACTGTCACAAGCCTCTGAGTGGAGATATGTGCCAACAGGACTGAACGTGGCGGACATTGCTACAAGAGAAACGTTCAATTATCAGTCTTTTCTGAATGAGTGGTTCAAGGGACCCGAGTTTTGTACAGCGATGAGACTTGCTGGCCAGCGAACGTCCTGGAACCCGAAAATGAAGTCGGCGCTAAAGCTTGCATGACCGTAGTAGAAAACTCACGTACATGTTTCCCGGTTCCTGACCCTGAGCGCTTCTCCTCGTGGCTACGATTTATGCGATCTACCGCTTGTGTTCTCAAGTTTGTAAATAAATGCAGAGGTATCGCACTTGATGACTACGCCCTGATGGAGGAAGCAAAGCAGTTAATCCTGCGCCAAGCTCAAGAAGATTCCTTTGCCAGTGACATACAAGCAGTAAAGGCAGGAAAAGACTTGCCACGCGATAGTCGGCTGCGAAATCTATCTCCATACTTGGACGAGAACAATGTTTTGCGCGTGAGTGGCCGCATTGATGCTGTTTCTGACGTACCTCAGGAAGCGAAAAGGCCCATTATTCTTGACGGACGGCATCCTACTGCCAAGCTTTTGGTCAAGCACTATCATGTGAAGGCTGCCCACGGACACCAAGAAGCGGTAGTAAATGATTTAAAACAAGAATTTTGGATAATTCACTTGCGACCTACCGTCAAAAATGTTGCGTCTCGTTGCATGCTCTGCAGGTTAAGAAAGGCTACCCCACAGGTGCCTCGGATGGGTGACTTACCTCAAGCGCGCATGGCGCATCATCAACGTGCCTTCACCTTTTGCGGGATCGATCTGTTTGGGCCCATGGAAGTCACAGTAGGCAGACGTCGAGAAAAACGTTACGGCGTTTTGTTTACTTGCCTAACAGTTCGTGCAGTCCACATAGAAGTTGTTCACACACTAACTACCGACTCATTGATTATGGCGCTTCGACGAATGGCGTCCCGACGCGGGTGGCCGTCGAATATTTATTCCGACAACGGCACGAACCTACGCGGAGCAGACGTCGAATTGCGAAGATCCATACAGGAGCTCGACGAAGAATCACTTAGAGCCGAAGCTCTTAACAATCAAGTTCGCTGGACTTTTATTCCGCCCGCCAGCCCCCATTGGGGTGGGGCGTGGGAGCGCTTGATTCGGACCGTGAAGCGATCTCTTCGTGTCATTTTAAAAGAACGAGCGCCTCGAGATGAAACTCTAAGCACTCTACTAGCGGAAGTAGAAGGTATTGTCAACGGTCGACCACTAACACACGTGTCGGTAGAGCCGGGCTCCTCTGACGCGCTTACGCCCAACCACTTTCTTATCTCTCTCTTAGCTCTTCGTCCAGGTTACCAATACATGGCGTATTTGACGATTCGGACTTAGCCTTAAGGAAGCAATGGCGAATAGCGCAGCGATTGGCCGACATGTACTGGAAGCGATGGATGAAGGAGTTCCTCCCGCTTCTGTTACCGAGAAAGAAGTGGCAACAGGAGCAGAAGCCAGTGAGTGTCGGCGTGCTGCGCCGGTCTGTGGCGCGCGTGGCTCCTGTACCTACCCTAGCTGATTAGTGCTAGTTTTCGCACTAGGGTGGGGAGTGTAGTTGACGGCCTCCTTTGATATCGATATACTTTTATACTTTTTCGATATTTTACTGTTTTTACTGTCACTAATGTCTTTCGGAAAATTACACCTATATTTTGCAAGATTTCCTCGTTTTTATTGCGAATCAAGCTCTGACCATTTCAAGGAGGTAAATGTACTCCAACTGCGGTGGCCTTATTGTTGGTGACCACAGTCGGAAGATTCTGGCTATTTCTGGTGTGAACTATTGGTTTTTTGCCGGTCTGGCGGCCAGTTGGGCGGTCTCTACGATTGCTGGATGGCCCTGGATGTACTTGATTGTGATCCCTGTTTCACCTTCGCTTATACGCCTGTTCAGCTCTTCTCTTAAATACTGAAGGTACTCTCTTTGCATGGGAGTAAGGTCGGCTTTCACGGACGTTGGTTTCGCTAGCCTTATTTTGTTTTTGAGCACTTCAATTGCATCGCTTTTGCTACGTAAAATGACCTTCAGTGGACGCGGAGTCGTGCGGCTGCTGGACTTAGCACCCAGGCGAAACGCTTTTATTCCAACACAGCTCACGTTCTTCGAGATGCTAGTTATCAAATTCGTAGTTTCACGCACATCATGTTCTTTCCTCTCTTCGGCTGTGTCACTCGTAGATTCTGGAATATCATAGATGATAATGTTGTTCGCCCGGTTCGATCTTTCTGTTATTTCACGAACAGCTGACTCCGTTTCCAGCATGCTTTGGCGCACGCGCAGCTTCTGCACTTCACCGGTCAGTTCGTCCAGTTTTTTCAGAATCATTGGCAACTGCGTTATTGACGATCTGCAGTCAGTGCAATAAAATGTCATAACTCGAGCAACAGTCTTTAGTTCAAGCACTCTAACTTCCGTGGGTGACAGGCCATGGCAGTCACTACAAAGGAGGTTCTTGCACAAATCACAATTAACTGATAGCTTTTTTTCATTTGGCGTCTTCTGACATTTCGAACATTTTCCCTGTGCTGATATGTTAGGACTTGCAACTTTCTTTCCGGACGATGTTTTCAGACCGTCGCCCATTATTTTGGTAGATTTTAAAGTTTTTGTACTGGCAACACTAAGTGATAATTTGAGAAAAATATTGAGGGTAGACTTATAAATTTCAAATGCGTAAATTGTCAGTCACGGATATTTAGCACTATTCTTGTTCAAATTTAATAGTTTTATACGTAGAAAACACTACCACAGTTTCCACCACTAATCACAAGCACATTGTAACAGTTTTTATAGGATAAAAGACACTTTTACTATTCAATTTCGTCTTAACTCGCGAGCAAGGTTTTACCCTGACAAGTGACTTTGACAGATATCAATTTTACATGAAGACAATGCAGTTTTTTTTTTTTTAATGAATGAGAGTTCTCTGTAAAGGACTCGAGTCTCTACAAAAGGGTCTCTAACTAGTTGAAAAGAACCCGAGTTTCGACTTTATTATGACTGAAAAACACAGTTGCAAGAGGACTCAAAGAACTAGTCTTAATCAACACTTATTATAATTCATATAAGTTGCGGATGTAGATTTTTTGACATCCGCGGATATATATTACATTACATGTACATAAATATTACATTTTTAGCATTTTTTATTTAAAAAAAACGAAACGTTTAGTAGTTGAGCAAGAATATAGGTGCGTTTTATTTAATAAACAGTAACTTGGCCGACTTTTCGGGATCTAGACGATTTCGTTATATATGATGACGAAATTTCCTAGCACTTAGGGCCACCCCACATCTAGCGTCTTTCGAGCGTCGGCGTCTGGTCAACGCTATGGAAAATGACGTCGCTGCGCACTTGCGTCGACGCTGCGTCGACGTTGCGTCGAGCAGCGGCCATAGAATTGTAGACGCCGACGCTCGAAAGACTCCAGATGTGGGGTGGCCCTAAGTGCTAGGAAATTTACGCCGCCGGCGTCGCCGCTAATACGTTCCTGTTACCGCTCCTATGCTCCGCATCATGCGGATGCTCCGCATCAATTATATGCGGATTCGGATGCAGATGCGGATGTTCCGCGGATACGGATGCGAATATCCGCAACATCCCTGATATAAGTATACTTTTCATCACTATGTCAATGAAAAATCAATACTTTGAATGTGTTTGAGTGTACCGCTTTTTTGATCTTCATTCTTTAGTCTTATTATAGCTAATCTAACCATTCCACATTTACAGATTATAACTGGCAACCTCCGCGGCCACATGAAGATCTGGGACTCCCGATCCTCCGAAAACAAACCTACCGCCTCATTCCTTCTTGCCGGAGACGACTTAGCTGCAACCTGCATCGTCAGCCACCCAACACAACCTCACATCATATTGGCTGGCAGCGAATCCGGCTCGCTAGCCATATGGGACTTACGTATGAACTCATACCCTACTTCCCTGCTTAACGCTCATGCTGCAAGCGTTACAGAAATGCAGTTCCATCCAGTGAATCCATCGAAGTTGATATCTTGTTCGGTGTCCGGTGAGATTTGGGAGTGGAATATGGAAGCGATGATCAAGACTACGAAAGGTGAGGATCCCCAGGTTGCTACTTGGATGCCTTTAGAGGAGAAGAACACTATGGTGGTGAATTCTTTGATGCCTACGCTGCATAAGGCTGTCAATACGGTGCATTGTGATAGAGGGAAGATATTGTGCGGCGCGGACAATGAAGCTGTGTATCTTATTAATAATTTTAAGTATTGATTTTTAAATTTACTGTTGTTAAGATTGGTTTTATCCAACTAAGGATCATGAACCTACTTATAATATTTATGTTCGACGTTTGACGACGACGACGTTAAATGAAATGATTTATTTCGTTCAATTTGGTGACAAAACAAAATCAACTCTTTAGATTAAATACATTGTAGGTTCAAATTTCACTGGCAAATTGTTTACTTTTTTCATGTATGTCTGGGCCCAAGGAGTTAAATTAGAATGTAAAAGTGCTCTAAAAGCAGCCTGTTTCTATTGTTTTTAACATGTTGTATACTTATTCAAAAACTAGCCTGCGACTGAAAAAACTGTATAATTATAATTTCAATATCTTTTAAATCTTTGAAACTATACTGCCATGTGGAACACATTCAAGATTGTAACAAGTTTGTATTAAAGTAAAACTGGTTGTTAAAAATATTTGGTACAAATAATAACACATTTTTGTAAATAATATGCATTTTATTTAATAATGGAAGTAAATACAACTTAAATAATATCAATACACATTATCTTAATAATAATACACCAAGTCAGTCTTTGCTTGCCTAGTCAAAGTATTGGTAATATATTTTACAATAACTATCATAGTATTTACAACTTAATTATAGCTATTATCATAAATATCAATAATAGTAGTTATACACGAGTGACGCATTTAAACAAACTTGTCGAAATTAAATTAAATTAATAAAAAATGACAGGGACAATTATGTATTTTTTGTGATGGATATTTTTTTAATAATTGTAATTGTTAATTTTATTTATAAATTAAATATTACTACCAAAAGCAAGTAATACATAGGGAATAATAATTAAATATAATCAAGAAAAAGCTCATTAAAGAGATTAGGGGCTTAGATCTCATAATTATATTCCTGTAACAATATAAAAATTTAATAAGGTTTGGTTAATTGCATGTAAGTATAACCGGGATAAATACAACTATGGGATTATTGCGACTGATTTATTTCTCGAATGCGATTGGTCGGAACGCTCTCTATGTTGTCTTATTTCCAAGTAGCTCGAATCAGGCTTCTATCACTAGATAATGGGAGCTCCTGTAATTCTCGTTTAACAAATGAACTGAAATAAACGCAATAATTCCATAGTTGCATTTAACCCAGTGTAATTAAGTGCGTCACTTATGTATTCTATGTTCTCACTATCACTAAGGAAACTTAATACAAGGCACCACGGTGATAGAACCAATAGTAAATTTCAATTATCCAAAACGGTAACTAGGAATTCGAAACGAGCCGAAAAATGGCACCACACACTTTTATACACATCCAAATATTTGTAATGCAGTAGAGCCTCGCTAATTCGGACTCTGTTAATCCGGTGATCGCTTTAATCTGGACAGTCTCGGGCTTAGTGAAATGACCTAGATTGCCTTCGGAAGGAAGTGCGAAAATGTAAAGCAGAACAGTAGTTATAGTCAGTAGAATATTAATGTAATGTATTAGGTAATCTCGAAAATTGAGTAATCTCGAAAAATCATTCGAAAATCACTCATGCTTCGTTGTCTGTCTGTGTAGTATTTTTTCGGAATGATCCGCCAGTTTTTTTCGTTTTTTCTTCCGGAATTCCGAAAAGTTCCGAAATAATTACCCGAAGACACGGTAAGTGATTTTTTATAACAAAAATCCGCCAACGACCGGTTATTTTCCCGTCCTGATTAGCGAGGTCCTACTGTGAAATAAAAAAAAAATATTTCATAATATTTTTTTCTTGAATTCACGTCTTTCCTAAAACAATTGAATAACTAATGACATCTTTTAATGCAAACTTTCTTTTATATGAGGACGATTTTACGGAATTTAACATTAACTAAAACTGGTTATTTCACTAAAACAAGATGAATATTTGGCATCCCATTCACAATTATATACCACACTAAATGCGTTAACATTATTAACACGGAGTATATATGCGTTAACATTAAATATCATATCACTCATTATAATAAAATTGTTCAATATGCACTCCTTGACGAGTGCGAATGATCCCTACCAACCTAATTTATTGCATTTTAATGTCAACATTAAAAACTTATACAAATAGTGGAGTAAAAAACCAAACATATTTGGTCATGCTTACAACTTTAAATATAACCAAGTATGTTATTTATAATCTTGGCCAAAATACTTTAAAAAACATGCAAACTTACAAAACATGCACCGTGATTTTTCTTTGACGCACAGCGTCAAATTTGACCCGCCATCTTGATTTCGCGCGTCTTTTGTTTTGGCGCGCCATTTTGACATCTTACGCAAATGAATTAGCACCTTTAGTTTTCCGGCATAGTCGAAACTATGATCACTAAAGTGCGTATTTGTGACATCACTACGCTCGCTAACGCAAACGATTAAGCACCTTAATCCTTAAAGGATAGAGTCAGATATGGTTCCTGCGGTGCGGCGAAGGTTTTCGCTGAGAAGCCGCCAGGATAGAAGCGGGGATGAGCCAGAGCTGCTCGCACCAGCGCATGAGGGCTTCCGTGACGTGGCAGCTGTTCGCCGCCGTAGCTAGCTGGGTCTCCAGGCTGTCTGACTGCTTTATCAGGAGGCTGGAACAAGAATTGTAAAGTTAGTTTATGTTGTTAACTCTTATACCGCCACAGACGTCAACTGACACGCATGGTTACAGTGCAACATACGCGTTCAATGCTTTTTAATAAGGTTTACAATGGCGCGTTATATTTAATAGGCGTGACGTTCAAAGGGTTAAGCAGAACCGTCTGCAAACGATACCAAAATGCTTGGAAATAAAGTATTGAAGAAGAAAAAACACTTTCTAGTGCGAGACCCAAATCTGTATGTCGGGCTGACCATATATTTTCTAGTGTGAATGGTGCCGCAGGGAGTCTGAAGTCGGGTGGGGCCCGACATTTGTAGTGTGAGCGGCGCCTGCAGCGCCCCGTATGTAGGGAGCGCCCACTGTACTGCTAGTTACCTGGGCGGGAAGAGCGCCGGCGCGATGATCATGGCGACGTTGTGCGCGCTCATCTTGTTGGTGTGCGCGTGCGCCACGATGTCGCGCGCCAGCGTCAGGATGCAGCGCAGCGTGGCGCGCGCCGGCGGCGGCAGCAGCAGCACCAGCAGGTTCAGCGCGCGCCCGCGCGTGGCGCCCGTCAGGGCTGAAATAAGAAATAAAACATTTAGTTTTTGTACCTTAGATTTTTTAAGTAAATAACTGAGCAGTAAGTAGGTATTTACTCAAATTGAAATACTTAACTTTGACAATATAATCAAGATTACTCACCATACGTGTGGTAGAAGAGCCTCATCAGCTCCTGCGTGAGCGGAGGCTGCGGCAGCGCCCGCAGCAGCCGTTTGAAAACCGCTGCCAGGTCGTGGCTGCTTGCACCAGCTAGGGCTGCCTCTACTGCGCCACGGTTCTCCGTGTACCAGGAACGCTCTATCAGTTGGCAGAGCGCTTCGATCTGTGAACAAGTAGATAGGTTAAGTACCTAGGATTTAAAATTGAATTGTAAAACCCACAGATCCACTCAATATAAAAAAAAATTACGAGTTGTAAGTAATTGAGAAAGTGGGTAACGGGTGCGCAAAATCTATTGCTTTACGTTTCCTCCTATAGCAGCATGTCTTTGCGGAGTAAAGTTTTGAGGGAGACTCCGAATACTGAGGCCTCTGGAGTGTATTTCAGCACCTACTTTATTGTGCTTATTCCCAGCTACTCAGAGAGTAGGGTTTCGAGGACTCCTAATACTGAGCCGTCTGGAATGTCACCCACCTTGTGCTTATTCCCAGCTACTCGCAGCAGTCCCTCATCTGTCGCCCGCTTGGCCAGCGTTCCGGCTAACGTCCGCAGAACTCCGGGCACGGAACTCCAGGTTTCTTCCCATAGCAGCATGTCTTTGCGGAGTAAAGTTTCGAGGGAGACTCCGAATACTGAGCCTTCTGGAATGACAAGATTATTGTTTATTAATGCTAAATTTAATCACGGATTGTAGAAATAACATCAGCATATAAAAGTACCTAAGCCATTATTACGATTATTCTGCAAAGCCTAACAGCTAAATTTTCGCTACCTTCTTTCCTCTTCTTCTTAGGCGGTTTCCTCTTCTGGAAGGGCAGCGAGTATTTATCGAAGAGTGCCGTCAGCTCCAGCAGCAGCAGTTGCGGCAGACGCTTCAGCTGAGGCTCGCCGATGCTTTCCACGTCCACCACGCTGCCGTCTTCAGGCCATTCCTAAAAACACATAGGAGCATCGTTTAAACATTTGATCGAGCATATATTACATACTTAGGGCATGGTTGGCATGGTGGATGGAGAACGAGGTAGTGGACATCCACCAACCCGCTGGGTGGACATTGTATAGAAGGCCTGCCAGGGCTCTACACAGGCGCCTATTATTAGGAAGGCGGAAAATCGTGCAGAATGGAGAGCCTGGTGCACGAAATGAGGTCCTCATGTGGTCGCGACCCTCACTCATGAGGAATCGAGGAAGAATACTTAGGGCATAAAATAAGAAATGTCTTAGATAACATTTAACCGCCGGTCTGGGCCGTATTTACTGGCCGAAGTGTATACCTACTATTTTTCTTCGTTAAGTAAACAGCGTTATTAAGAAAATGCTCACCTCCTCATGGTCCATCATCTGCCGGTCCAGGTTAAACTTGTGTTCGAAGCTGAGTGGCTGCTGCACGGACGCCGCGCTTTTTGCCCGCGACACGACAGTGTGCTTGCTGAAACAGAAATTATCAAAATGTTATAAACGTTGTAAATGTTGTAAAAAGGCACTCGGTTTCGGTCTCAGTTCCGCTAGGATCGTCCGATCACTGTCTGGTGAAATCCGTGTCGATCCACTCTCCTCCTGATCTCTGCCCTAGGGGCACGAGGAGAGTATGGCGATACGAGTCAGCGGACTGGGATGAGATGCGGCATTTCTTTGCGTCTTTCCCCTGGCAGCAGGTCTGTTTTTCTTCGGGTGACCCCTCGTGTTCTGCTGAGGCTGTTGCGGATGTGATTCGGCAGGGAATGGAATATTCCATTCCGTTCTCCGACCTATCGCTCGATCACAAGACCCGAGCATGGTACAGTTCGGACTGTGCTCGAGCCGAGGCTCTTAAGCAGTCTGCATACCAGGCTTGGGTACTAGCCCGCGATACCAAAGCTGGAGCACAGAGGGTTCGCGCGAAGAAAAAAGCCTTTAACTCAGCTGCCAAGTCCTGCAAACGGGTGCTTCGAAAGGCTCGATTCGACCACGTCAGTCGAATAGGGGCCAAACTCGCCTCCTACCCTCCTGGTAGCAAGCGGTTCTGGTCCCTGTCGAAAGCGGTCGAATCCAACTTCTGCCGACCCACATTGCCACCTCTGCAGAAACCTGATGGGACACTGGCCCACTCCGCGACAGAGAAAGCTAACTTGTTTGCTTCTCTGTTTGCGAGCAATTCACGTCTAGATGCAGGCTCAAAACTTCCACCTACGCTATCTCATTGCAGTTCCTCTATGCAGAGAATTGCTATACATCAAAAAGAGGTACGCCGAACTCTGCTGAATCTTGACGTGAATAAGGCCAATGGACCAGACGGTATACCTGCACGTGTACTAAAGCAGTGTGCGCCTGAGTTGTCTCCTGTACTGACACGCCTGTACCGCCTCTCTCTCCAAACAAGAACGGTGCCGAAATCCTGGAGGCTTGCAAACGTGCAGCCAGTACCCAAGAAGGGTAGTCGTGCTGATCCCTGCAATTACCGACCAATCGCCATTACCTCCATGCTCTGTAAAGTCATGGAAAGGGTACTTAACGGCAAACTGCTGGCATACCTCGAAGCAAATGATCTGCTCAGTGACCGTCAATATGGCTTTCGCCGAGGTCGGTCTACTGGGGATCTTTTAGCGTATGTCACGCACTGCTGCGGCGAGGCCATCGAGAGGAACGGTGAAGCGCTTGCTGTTTCACTGGACATCTCGAAGGCCTTTGACAGGGTTTGGCACGCAAGTCTCCTTAGCAAGCTTCCTGCTTACGGCATCCCTGCTGATTTTTGTAGCTGGCTATCTGATTTCTTGAGTGAACGGTCGATCAGAGTAGTTATTGATGGCTGCTCTTCGGACCTCATGGCCATTGACGCCGGTGTTCCTCAGGGGTCTGTTCTCTCCGCAACCCTTTTCCTGCTCCACATTAACGACATGCTGCAACCCAGCATTGTAGGTTATGCAGATGACAGTACGGTTGTTGAGAGATATTTGGCTAGTGCAAGGGACAGCAGGGAGGATATACGTTCACAGAGAGAGGCCATGGTTGAGCGAATGAACTTGACCCTTAGTCTCGTTTCCCAGTGGGGTGATGACAATCTGGTCACGTTCAATGCCTCCAAAACGCAGGCGTGTCTATTTTCCGCTAAACGGAGTCCATTCGACCTGACTCCTTCTTTCCGGGGTGCATCTGTACCTATTACCGACAGCCTGGAACTCCTCGGCATGGAGCTGAGTTCAGTCCTCGGCTTCGGCAGCTTCATTGAGTCTAAAGCACAAACTGCGGCCAGAAAGCTGGGCGTCCTAAATAAGGTGAAGCGATACTTCACACCTGGACAGCTTCTAACACTTTACAAAGCTCAAGTCCGGTCGTGTATGGAGTATTGCAGCCACCTGTGGGATGGCTCAGCTAAATACCAACTCGCCGCTTTGGACTCAGTGGAGCGCAGAGCCAGGAGGATGATTGGCGACAAGAAGCTAACGGCTAAGCTTCAGACTTTGGCCCATCGGCGGAAAGTCGCCAGCCTGTCGGTATTCTACAGGTTGCACTTCGGGGAGTGTGCCCAAGAGCTACACGAGCTCATTCCACCGTCCCCATTCTACCATCGGACTTTTAGACGCACGGCCGGTTTCCATCCTTACTTGGTAGATATTCCGCCAATTCGCACTAAGCGCTTTGCTTCTACTTTCCTTATGCGCACTGCCAAGGAATGGAATTCCTTGCCGGCGTCTATATTTCCGTGCTCTTATAACCCGGCAACCTTCAAATCAAGAGTGAACAGGCACCTTCTGGGCGAGCTCGCTCCATCGTAGGCCACGTCTACGCCTCGGCTAGTCTGTGGCCATGAGTAAACCCATGCATAATAAAAAAAAAAAAAAGTTATCCAACATATAACATCAACTCATACAACTATAGGTACATTCACTACACGGGATTGTTGTTAATCTGTCATTTAGGGTTCTTGCTAAATTGGAAATTCTATAGCGTAAGTATTGAACAACCAATTTAGCTAGGACCCTAAATGGCGTAATAATCGCGGAGCGTGATGGCACAGTCTAGACAGGGGACAGGGACAGGACAGATTGTGCGATTTCAGTGAAAATTCCTTCTGTAAAAACGTACCCTGCCGCGGCTTTCTTTCTATGGTCTTAAATTATTTCATAAAGTGTGTGTACCTACAGATTATAGGCGTATATATTTAACTTTCTAGAAACAATCACCCTTAGAAATCACCATAAAACTGTGCCCCGAGCATTAGCTGTAAAATTAAGTGCTTAAACAATTCAGTCCATGACACCTGTGGCCACAATGGAGGCATTAGCACTTAGCATTGAGATCAACTCGTTAAGAAACTGGACCACAGCGATTAGGTCTCTTATAGAGAGAATATTAAACTTAATGGTTTTAAGAGGAAAAGTAAATGTTTACAATGATTTTAGAAAAAGTTATTAAAAACTGATTTTGTGAGTTTCATGTCAATCGATACACGATAGGTGCTGATAGACTTCAGCAGAAAATCGAGCATTCGCGTTTTTAAGCAGATTCGGCGAATTGTTCGACGAACGCTTGAGTACATACTTCTGTTCCTGATGGCGTTCGTGATAAAATCGGCAAACAAATTTGGCGTTTGCTTCCGCACGGCCTGATTTAGTAGGACAATTTAATCAGATTGGCAAAAAATTGTCCCGTCTGGACTGGGCTTAATACTTACACGAAAGGGTCGTTGTCCTTCAGTATTGATCCGTTGATTCGCTCCTTGCCTATTCTTGGACCCTGGACAGTCCCATATCTTTGGTAGCCGAGGAGCTCGATGCCCTCTGAAAAAGGAAATTATTATTCAACAAGCAGTTCCTATTGACAAACAGAAGACAGAAGATAATCCTGGTACAGTCTGCAAGTCTTGAGTAGCAGACAGGTTTTCTCATAGATGCTTTTGGCCGGCGATTTTTAGCGATTTTGGCGATTTTTTTAAAAACCAGTGTTCCTCTTTTGGATCATCTAATGACAAATCTGTTAAAGTTGACTCTGCCATAGGTATGTTATCTCTTAAATTTCTGTGACAAAATAACTTATTTGGTTCGGAGGTAGTAATTAGTTAAACCTTGATCACTGTCATGTTTGATAGAAATCTTGCCGTCTTTCCTCTTTTTTTTCGGAATTTTGTCGGAAGACAAATGGTGCGTATCGTATGGCATCAACCGGAGACTAAGGATTCAAAAGATAGTCTTTCAATGGTAGGTAGTAGATAAAACTAAGAAAGGGGCCCACTGGTGCGTAGCGTTGTCTTATGTGTCGTGTTGTCTCAACGCATTTAATTGGGTATGTCATAAAAAATATTAGGTAGGTACAGGTGCCTACGTAAAATGTCGACGCTGCGACGAAACAACGCAACGCCTTAGTGGGGCCGGTTCCCTAAGCCTTACCAGTATTCGTAGCTATATCAGCCCAATGCAAGTCATTCGGCTTGAACAGCTCATGCATGGGTACGGGAGGTTCCAAGGCAGGTGGAGAGAGACGCGCCCGTCTCGGCGCCGCGGGCGCGGACGGCGTGCGGGCCAGGGGAGAGTGGGTGCCGGTCGGCGGGAAACTGTCGCTGTAACAAGGTTTCCTATTATATTTCAGCACAGAATAAATAATAGTACTAGGTACAGAAGACTCGTCACTCTCTAATAAAACGCGTCTGTCACGATCAGCACAGATATGGCCGCTAGGTGGCGACAGCGCCACGCGCGGCTTATGGTGAACCCCAAAATTGGGATCGAACGGATGTACTTTTAGCTACCTGTAGCAAAGCGAAGAAATCGCGGAGTGAGCCACGCCTGATTTCAGTCATTTAGTGTTTGTAATTATTGAGGATTCCTTGTTATTAAATTACATCCTAAAACTAAAGTACCTTCTTTTACAAGTCACTGCAACTAATCTACCTACCAACATTGTCTAAGTTTTGATCTCTCATTGGTTCTTAACGTATTAGTGATAAAGGACCACAAATTATTTTTATACATGAGCATCAACCGTGTAGGGTGTGAACGCTAAATGATATTAACAATCAAATGTTGCCTCTTCTTCTCACTGACGCCGCTCTCAAAGTCGAAATAAAATAATAATGAACTAATCACGAATAAAACAAGTCAAGGTTGTTCTTCACTTTCAGATACCCACGATTAAGAACCGTTTACTAGACAATGTTTTGCAGAATTAAAGAGTATGCAATTCCACCATACTTGTAAAAAAAATTAAATAGACGCATCGCACAATCCGCGGAATCAATTGAACCTACAATTTTCCGGTGCACTTCTCAAGTGCGAAAGAAAAATGGCGTCGGGATATCCGCCATATAATTGTCAGTATGGCTTTCCTGTCGCTTGCACAACGTTCGCACGCTTCCGAGAGGTGTTTATCCACAATGATCTTTGATGGTGTTCCGGAATATGCTAATGAGTGTCGTGAATATAGTCATTTTGTAGTGAATTGATATTTTACCTGCGGTGACGTTCAGCCTATATCTAACCACTAGAATAGACTGGCTGGAGATCTAATCCGAATTTAAATATAAGCTTGAAGAACACAAGTACGTAGTGGACACTTGGATTCGGCAACTATTTTTGATAGTACGTCGCATCGTCTGTACGTATTCCCTTAATATGATTATGACTTCTTGTCTTGGTAGGATGTACCTAAGTAAATAAGTCTAATTAATCCGAATAATTCCTACTAGTCCAAATAAATCCAGATTTCAAGCCCCACCACAAATCAACATATGTTACTTATTGTAAACGCAATGGCTATATCTACAGTACTTACACAAAATCTGGAGGCGTGTGGTCAGGTCTACTGGGAGGCAGCCGCAGCCCCCATTGGGCCATTGCCCAAAGCCCCCGAACCGTAGTCCTTATTTCAAGGAGTCAGGGCTATAACCGCGAAAATCGAAGTTCGCAAATTGCGGGGATTTTTCTTTGTCACTCTAATTACGCCTTCGTTGGAGTAAAAGAGAAAGATCCCAGCAATTTGCGAATTTCGGTTTTCGCGATAGCCGCTCAGGCGTCGCACTTCGGGATCTCTTTGAGATCAGGCACATAGTGGCTCTACAGTACTTACACAAAATCTGGAGGTGTGTGATCTGCCCATTCTACAGGGGGGCTGCCGGAGCCTCCACTGGGCAAAGAGTCCAAGGAGTCGGGCGTTGCGCTACGGGACCTCGGCTCGCTGCCACTCGAGTTCTGGAACAATTAACAAGTTGTTATTGCTCATGGAACTTTAAAGCAATAGTGCAAATTAGCTTAGCCGGACTCTATTAAACATGGTGCCAAACGGAAAGAAAAGTCTCAATTCGAAATTCTGCAGAGAGAGCGAGAAGATAGATGAAAAGAGAGACAAGACAGTTCCGTAAGAAACTCGGCATATTCACTAATAAGTTGGTCGATTGATGACATAGGTACTCAACCATTGAGGCATTATTGGGGGTTGGTAGCCTAGCCAGATGACAAAAAATCATACATCGAAAAGAAAAAAATGTATTTACAAAATAACACCTAGACAAACCAACTTAAACTTAATCACAACTGTATCAAAGCTATGAGAAAACTGCGAAAAAACCTCAATCGTCGTATCACATACCCACGAAGCTTATACTTAAAGCAAGAAAACACTTTCTACCTATTAGGCGTCCAAATAATTACATAAGCACATGTGACAATAGCCCGTATATCAGCGTTTCTCAACAATCATCCTCCTCTGCCACCGTAAGACAAAAAACCGGGCAAGTGCGAGTCGGACTCGCCCATGAAGGGTTGCGTAACAGCAAGTAACATAATAAAATTGGGGTTTACGGTTTATGACGTATTAAAAAAAAACTACTTACCAAATCTTGTTCAAACCAATTTTCGGTGGAAGTTTGCATGGTAATGTACATCATATATTTTTTTTAGGTTTATCATTCTCTTATTTAAGAAGTTACAGGGGGGGGGGACACACATTTTACCACTTTGGAAGTGTCTCTCGCGCAAACTATTCAGTTTAGAAGAAAATGATATTAGAAACCTCAATATCATTTTTGAAGACCTATCCATAGATACCCCACACGTATGGGTTTGATGAAAAAAAAAAATGTTGGGTTTCAGTTCTATGTATGGGGAACCCTAAAAATTTATTGCTTTTTTTCTATTTTTGTATGAAAATCTTAATGCGGTTCACAGAATACATCTACTCACCAAGTTTCAATAGTATAGTGCTTATACTTTCGGAAAAAAGTGGCTGTGACATACGGACGGAAAGACAGACGGACAGACAGACAGACAGACAGACAGACAGACAGACAGACAGACAGACAGACATGACGAATCTATAAGAGAGTTTTTTTGCCATTTGGCTACGGAACCCTAAAAACCGTAACTTCATATAAGTTACGTAATGACATATGACTTCTTGAGTTGGGAGTCATTAAAAGCTGTAGCTACTAGCTTTCTAAACTCGGTGTTTCCATTAGTTTGTGGTCTTAAATGGGTACCTAATCCGTGATAGCAAATTAGCAAGTGTTAGTTGTTTGAAGACTTAACTTTGTGGTTATAGAGTAAACTATACAATGCGTTCGTATTGAATGATTTAACTGATATTAAAGTGCCGACGTACTTTCTTACGTGCTATCTAATGTGCCAGAAAGAACTCTTCTTTCGGAGCGTATTGATACAAGGTTCTTTGGATATTTAACAGAAAAAAAACTTAAAGTTATAATTCGCTATCGTCGCGTTGTCAACTTGATAGGACCGTAGATCAGAAAGTAAATATTATACGATATTTTCCTTCGTAAAGCCTAGCAGTTCTTGAAGATCTGGTAAAACAAAATCTATCAGGGTTATCCGTTATTGATTTCCGTTCAATGTTTAACTAATATCCAGCATATGCATTAGGAATTTCTTGAAATATCCTCTCAATCCATTGACCCTCAACTTTTTCATATCCCCCGTCTAAACTAATCTAATTAGTGTAAAAACAGTTGAAACCCCGCGACCGTACCATATTAGTGGCACAGCTCGAGCACCGTATAAGGAGATTAAGGCATTTTTATAGATTGCCCTCTTCCGCCGTGGCCCTTATAAGGGCGTCGATGTGATTGCCATAGGAAGTCTGTTTGGCTGAAGGTAATTAGATTAGTTTATAGGTTCCTTCGGGGCTTGATTGATGGTAACAGTAGAATTGTTAATAGTTTGTTGACTTTATATCGTTCTTTATACACTTATCATACAATTCATACATAGGTATCGCCGGTTGTCGCTTCTACCAAAAAATATAATAGAGTTTCTAAATTGTAGAGACGTATTCTTCATGAAAATCTGTTAAGTAGTTTTAAGGTGTATCGTGAAGAAACATAAACGCAGACAGACGCGGCGGGGGACTTTGTTTTATAAGGTGTCCTGACTATAAAATCCCGCAAGGCGTAATACGGAAGACCAGCATTTAAATACCGTCCTATCCGGTGATCAGAACTGGTATAAATGTCTGTCAGTAGGAGCCAGTAACCTGTTCTTGTGACAACTTTGTTTATGCGCCGAGGAATAGATGCTCTTCGATGGATGCCTAGTAATTTGTTGGCAAGGATTCTAGTTTTTATGTTTTCTGATGGTAAATGTAAGTTTGTGGGTTTGTAGACGTTTTTTATAGTTGTTGCTTTTATTGCAAATGCATATAGAGATATTTCTTGCAGTTTTATTAAAAAAATCCAAAGTAGGTAACTAAACTTTTTGAATGTTAATGCAATTAAATTTGTTGGTACCTACTTCCCTAGAAACAAATTCATATGTAAACAGGTAGATTGTAATCATTCGCACCATTTTATTTAAACATTTATTGCTATTAAAATACAAATTAAATTATATTATGAACATAACTATTTGATTTGTAGGTATGTGTGTGTAATTTGTTATTGATCTGTTTTTAATATACCTCTCCTCTTGTAGACCAATATAGACATAGACCCTGTATAGACCTCATGTTGTTCTACAAGCACGTCGATTTATAATCGGAATCGAATGCGACTTGAATCGATAATAGTAAATTGAGAACTAGGTTTATTGTTGATGCCGAATCATACCTTTACTTGGAAGTGACACACAATCGGGGGCAATGTTTAATGGGAAAGCTAGTCGTTTTACCTTCCGATAAAGATTGTGGTCATCAGACTGAAAAGGACAATAAAGTGCTCTTAGTACGGTCAGCAGTAGAAGTTGCTAAGCGGGCGAGGTGTTCAAAATGACCTTGACGCGACTTTATTATTACATATTTTATTGTTAAGAGAATATAAGAGCGTGTCAAGGTAATTTTGAACACATCGCTCTTAGCAACTTCTGCTGCTGACTGCACTTAATAACACACGTAGGTACTTAGTGACAGCTTAAAGCATACTTTTTTAAAGGCATTGTGTTGTGCATAAGTTGCGAAAAATTTCCAATAAGTTTTCCGGTATATTTCACAGGAAGCAAAGGAAACCTTAATTTTGGAAACAAAAATTCATTCCTACACAAAAATGTAAGAAGTTTCCAAATGTCTTTAAACTTTACGACGGTTCATCAGTATCTACGGAAAACTCATTCAATTGTTTTTACCGTACATATATTATCGGCTGTTATTTAGTGTTTTAGCAATGTTGGACTCTGAACCTGAATTTTTATTGGCTTCCTAAAAAGAGTTCTCAATCTGAAATGATTTGCTAAACATGTATATTTGATACTAGTTACATAGGCAGTTCGCGAGTGGCATAAGTTGATTTAAGGCAACATCATTACAAACTCAAAAACCCTGGTATTTCTAAACAAGTTAGGCTCAAATGTAACGATTATGCGTTAATTCGAAAACGATTTCCATCGCAATCAGCACTGGTTCGGCATTGAGCATGAAACTAGAAATCGTTAACGATGTAGTTTCCTGTAAGGGCCGTTCTGCCGTTCAGCTAATCAAGGTTTCTATAATAGATTCGAGATCTCTTGAGATGGTAGGTGGTAATATTGACAGTATGGTAGGTAATAATATTGACAGCTAACTGCGTAACAGGTAGGTACCTATTCGCTTACGGAGCGTAAACGATTGACATTTTGGCTACGCACCCAGCCAGCTTTATCAGTAGAAAAAGGTGGCAAATTTGAAAAAGGGAAATTTGGAATTTCGTGCCTTTATTTTATTGGCAAAGTTGGCTTGCCAGAGTATAGGTATTTTAAAAGTATTTAAATGCATGCGTTTACTATTGACGGTCAAAGGAGTCAACACTATCGGTTTCAAAACTTTATCTACATAGATAACTATGTTTACATAACACACAAACTATCTAATTGGGCTCGTAATCTTATCTTCATCGTTCCGTTTGTTGCTCCAAATCCTATAACCCGTGTCCTGTTTCGACATGACTTGGATCATTAACATCCCGATCGAATTGATGGGCTTGAGATTTTGTTTACATACTTATCTATTCAGCCAAGGAGCGGTTAACGGCGCCATTTTGATAGTGGGGTACAGTGGATCATAGTCCACAGAGGATCATAGTCGATCTTTTTGATGGGGCTTCTCCTTCAGTATGTACGCACGGTCGCAAAAACTAAGCTTACCAATTGACAATGCCTACGAACGGATTCATTCAACTCTAGTTAATCTAGAAGTCATCCTTTATATAAGGGCTCATTGAGTATTAGAAACAAATACCTACAAGGCAAGAATCAAAGAAGAATCTTGTTCAGTCAAATACATAGAAATACCTATTTCAACATACATGTCAAATGCGCATAAATAGTAAAATTAGACGCAACCGCAGACCTACATTTTTAGAATGGTCGACTAAGGACTGAATATTGTTTAATGACATTGTGTAACATACTATCTTATTACATAGATATGAGGTATTTTTTTAAGTAAATTGTATCTTAGTTTGTATATTGAAACGGAGGAAACGCGTGTAGCCAAAGTCGACAGTGTCGACACGCTTCGTCATATGAAAAGATATTCAAATATCTCTAAGTGTTTTGGAGAGTGGTGTAAGCGGTATCCGTAACTGTTAATTATTAATCTGTCAAGATAGCTACATTTTAAAATTCAACGAGAGTTTAATGTATCTGGGATTTATATTAAAATATAAGACAGGAATGAATTGTCTTAGGTACGTCTTTTTTAATTTTTAATATTAAAATGTCCTAACTGGTCATGAAGTAAATCATAGTTGGATTGGGTCGTACATTAGCCGATCAAACTGTAATTTTAATAAATGGTATATAATGACAGGGCTTAGTAACGAATAATTATATCCTATTTAATTTAAGGAACTACTAGGAAGTATTTTTATTGAAATATAACGGCAGTCATTGTTGCCAATGATATCATACCAAGAATAGATTCCGATCAAATCGCATTACATTACAATTAATTAAATGATCGCAATCTAAATGTAGAAAAAATGTAAAGAATCAAATAGTCTCAGATCTATTAGGTCGTTATGTACTTTGATCTTTATAAAGGGTCCATTAAATAAGATCAATGGTATGTTAAAAGAGAAACATAATACCTATATACTTCTAAAGGTAATAATAAGATCAAAGAATTTTTTTTTTCATAGTGTTTTAATGCAAGAAACAAACTTAAATGTGCAGGATTGAAAATCTCCTAGCCAATCTAGATAAATTAGAAAATAGTAAGCCAAAAAAAACATCATAATAAAAATTCAAAATTTTGTATGGGAGATCAATGCTTTGCATTTATTGTCACTTTTTCTAGTCACCAAGCTGGCTGGCAAGACTATAGAGATCATAAACTAAAATGTACGTTTAAAAAATTACCAAGGCCTCTAAATAGGTTTTCAGCAACGCCATCCCCTTGCAATTCTCCATTTTCTCGCAAAGTTTCAACCTGACTGTATCACAAATCATGGTGACAATTTGACAAACAAACGCACGCACAAACAACAAAAACAACTGCACACTTAATCAACCGACTGTATTGTGAGCAACTTCAGTTGATTTTTACCGGACGCGTTAATTTCTGTTGGCGCGAAAATTTAGTACGTCCGTTCTAATAATTCAAACCGTTTTGCGTAATCCACACGCATATTCGAAACCTTTTGAATATTTTTTTATCCGTATTTATTATCTGTTTTTGAACGCATCCCACTTTTAAAAAACTGTATTATTTTACTATTTTTGAACGCGTCCGTTACCCGCGTGACGTTTGACTACAATACGTTACGTTTGAAAGAATCCCTTGAAAGTTAAATAGTTATTTTATCTAATTACCATCCATGTTAGTTATCTGGTGGCCTTAATTCGTGTCCCTTTGGGCATTAATAGATGGCTTGTTTTGAAACTATTTTAATGTCTTCTTAGTAATTTAGTGATTTTATTAATTATTGTATAAGAATTGTGGTTTAATGGATTTTGCAATACGTGTTTAACTAATGGGCGGCTGTGTAATCACTGTCAGCATTAAATTAATCATGGTCACTTTTTGATTCTGAACCAGTAAATTCTAATTATGTGGCCTTGTCAAGGTTTTTTACTGACAATGCACAAATTGTACCTATTAGATTGTTAATAATACACTTGTTGTCTGTCCGTCTGTCAAGACCCTTTATCTCGTGAACGAGTGGAGGTATTGATTTGAAATTAAAGCCATATACTCAGGTCTACAGTCCCTTGAAGCTGTAAAAAAATCAAACTTCTTAGTTAACGTAAAAAAAAATACGGCCGATTATGCCGCAAAAAACGTATTCTTGAATGCAAATTAACTGTCAAGTGTGTGAAAGGGTAGTTGACTCACTCATTCATTAAAGCCATAAACAATGAGTAACGCTTTCTGGGTTACAGAATCCAAAGGAAGCTTCCATTACGGCCGCGGAACTCCAAAACACTGCAATTTGCTGCACTTTAACCGGCCGCCCGAGCGGAACCGAATGTTTGTATATTAAACAGGATTTGTTACACCTATTACGAATGATTATTAGATATTGAATAAAGGAGGTTGATCTGTAATACTCGTAGTTAAACACCTCTTTTAACGAACAATTTTCAATGAAACTCAGTATTGCACACGAGTAATAATGGTAGGAACGCTCACGATCATGAAATATTATTAAGGGTCCCACTAACCCGGGTTTAAGCTGTTAAACCGTTAAGCTAGTGTCAAATTGTACTGGTAACCATAGTAACTATGCCACAGACATACCTTTTTCAGACGAGTCCCCAGTTTCTATAATAAACATATGTTCGATATTGATCCTTTTAATAATTCCTTGTCTAGTCTAAAAATGTTTGTGAGACGTAAACTGTTTTAGTACCTAATTCCTAACTTGTTTTCATTGTTCCTTGAGATTGTATGCTTATAGTTATGTATTTTTAAATTACTAAGTTGTTCTTATCTACCTTTTTATTTTATTAATATTGTGTTTAATTAACCTCCAGGTCTGTTTGTATCACCTCTCCTGTTCTGTACACTGTGTACAACATATGTAATATGTTTATTATGACTGTTTGTGTTCTAAATAAATTAAAAAAAAAACTCCAGATTTAACAGGTTAACCCTGGCTTAGTGGCACCGTGCAAGTGGCCCTAAGAAATACTTGCGCGTTCTAGGGTTAGCGAACTAACTCGGAGTTAACCATTTCCACAGGGTTAAACTGATCTATATAAACGGTTAACTCAGAGTTATTTGGCTAACCCTGGAACGCGAAAGTGGCCCTAAAACGTAATTCTGGCATTTCTAGAAGTACATACTTAATTCAAAAGTAATATCCCTTAGCGATATTTCGGTAGAATCACGGAATACAATCTTTATTAGCGCAGGTAAGCATTTAATTAGAAAAAAACTAATCACTCTCTCTTTAATGATACCACCTGCTCAAACAAATTGATACCATTATACATTAATACCTACAGCAAATTTCCCTAACCGTTATGCAATGTTGCGTTAGCCATACAAATAAATTTAACAAATTCTTTCAAACCAGTTTCAATTTATGCCCGTTACATATGATAGGAAAGGAAAGTAGTTTGTAAACTATTTAACAAGTAATGGTATTATAGGTACATTCTTATAAAATTTACTTAGCCAAACTTTGTCTATACGAGTAAATATACTCGAGAAATTTTCCAAGTATATCTACAGTGGAAAACCCAATTTGTCAGTAGAAGAAGGCGCGAAATCAAATTTTCTATGGGTGGACAAGTCTTCGCGCCCACTTTTTTTTAATTTGCCGCTTTTTTCTACTGACGGAAATGGCTAGCCAAAATTTAGTTTAACGGTGAATTCTAAACTTTAATGTTGTTTAACATTAACACACGAACGCATCATTCATCTGTTTTAAAAATTGAGCGTTAAATTCCGTTAGAATTCACAGTTGACAGTTCGAAATTCAAATTAATGGTTCTCTTTTAGTTTGAATTTGGGCCATAGATCAGGGCTGACAACATTAACTTTTATCTGAGGACATTAAAGTGTTTTTGTCGGTAAAATCTAGTATTGGTTATTTCAGATAGGAAAGAGCCGCATAATATATACATATCTAAATAAAGTTTGATTTCCAGTTCCAGCCAAAATTAACAATATCAAAGACGAGTGGAAGACGAATAAATAAAACAATTATTTATTTTGGCAATACGAGTATGTGTGTAATTTAGAACTGCCTGGCTTAAAAAGTAGCAGTAGAATAAAATATTAAGTAGGTACCCTTTTTATAGAAGATGCACAAGAAAAATAATGTTGGAGTTAAAAATTCTATCTGCCTAGTAGGTACCTACAGTTACAAAAGCATTGACCAATTTTGTGAATTTTAATTTTGACGATATGATTAAACTATTTTAATCTATCACTGGCTGAGTAATCAAGCACGTTGCCTTCAACGAAAAAAAAGAGCTTGAATATCGAGTTCAATTTTCAAGATGGCTGAATGACAGGCGTGAGTCAGGCCTGTCTGTCACTTTTTGTGAAAGAAAGCTGGGAACCGGCTCCGACCACCGCTCGGTCTGCTCCGATTTGACTTGGAGGGCATTCCTATGTAATTATAATAAGTTTTTGACCTTGGCAACCGGTCTGTAGATAATTACTTATAGTTTTTTGTATGACGGATGCGGCCAGTAACTTGGAAAAGTTTTAGAACCGGTCGATGAACATATCAGAAAGTATAATGGTACCTAAATCAAATATCTCTTTTAACACAGTGTAATCGAAAGAGACAGACAATGTTTTTATTACGTACGAAAACAAGTGCAGTGCAGGTACCAATGGAAGGTTTTGAGAAAGTTGGAGAGATGTGTACAGTTGTTCTTTAATATTCTAGATGTTAACGCTTTGCTGAATGCGTCGAGTTAAATTCCAAATCGTGGAGCATTCAGATACCTAATGTCAGAGGTTATATGTCTCGTACATGAATGCAGAATAAAATGACATACTCCACTTTCTACCATATGTAAGTGTGTAAGACTTACCTCCAAATCCCTGAAGACATCCCTAATATCGGGTTTCCTGGCCCTGGAAGCCGCGCGCCGCCGCCGGACGGTCCTATTCAGCCTTCGGACTCGTCTTCTAACCGCAGCGGCTTGTTCTCTGGGCAGCGGCCTCACGGCCTCACCCAGCTGGGCCTCGGTGACTTCGAGGCCGGCCTGGAACGGCGCGGCCAGGGAACCGAGGCCGGCGGCTTGCAGCCATTCTGTTTCGAGCTCGCCTTCTGTTGACAAAGAAAATGTATTTCATTAGTGTGATTCATCTTTGATGAGATTTGGATAAGTCAAAAAATCTTTTTCTTATGTGATAGTCAGCAAAGGAGCAGACGAGCCGCCTGATGGGAAGCGGTCATCGTCGCCCATGGATATAGGCAACATCACAGGAGCCACTTAAGAGTTGGCAACCCCTGAAAACCTTAAATACCTGCTTCTTGAATAATCTCATGTTAAAATCCTCAATCTATCTATCTATCTTCTATATACAGGGCGTCCCACGGCGATGCCACATGGAGGGAAAGTACCTTAAATATCATAGATAGCATATTTTGCTGAAAGAAGACTTCATTTTATTTTTAAAACTTAGTAAAGTTGCATTCATACTTTTTTAATTTTTTTTGAAAAAAAATGTATGGAAAAAAATTATCGCGTCATTGGAGGAAAAGTACCTTAATTATTGTAAATGAACATCTTACTGAAAGAAGACATTATTTCGATTTAAAAAAACAAGTTGAATTGCATTTTAAATAATTTCATGGTTAAACCGGGAATCGAACCCGCTACACGAGAAAAAAAATACCTTGTACCAAAAAAATTAATTCTCACATTGAAGCCTTTCGATCGGTATGACAAAGCTACAAGGTATTTTTTTTTCTCGTGTAGCGGGTTCGATTCCCGGTTTAACCATGAAATTATTTAAAATGCAATTCAACTTGTTTTTTTAAATCGAAATAATGTCTTCTTTCAGTAAGATGTTCATTTACAAAAATTAAGGTACTTTTCCTCCAATGACGCGATATTTTTTTTCCATACATTTTTTTTTTCAAAAAAAATTAAAAAAGTATGAATGCAATTTAACTAAGTTTTAAAAATAAAATGAAGTCTTCTTTCAGCAAAATATGCTATCTATGATATTTAAGGTACTTTCCCTCCATGTGGCATCGCCGTGGGACGCCCTGTATATAAATGCAAGTGTCCTGACTGACTGACTGACTGACTGATTCATCAACGCAGAGCCGAAACTACAAAAGCCAGAAAGTTGAAATTTGCACACCAGGTTGCATTTATAAAGTGTACAAGAGATAAGAAGCGATTTTGAGAAATTCAACCCCTAAGGGGGTTAAAAAGGGGATGAAAGTATGTATGGGGTTAAAGTTTTCTTTTAAGCTAGGAATTTGAAACTTCGTAAAAAGATATATTATTAAAATACAAGAAAACTAATTTCAGCGTTTTTGAAAATTCATCCCCTAAGGTGGTGAAAAAGGGGTTGAAAGTTTGTATGGATATCAAAATTTTTTTCGAGTGGTGGAGTTGAATCTTTGTATTTAGGGATATTATTAGAAGACAAGAAAAGTAATTTCAGCGTTTTGTAAAATTCATCCCCTAACAGGGTTAAAAAGGGGTTGAAAATTTTAATCTATTACAAATGCTTTGAAACTTCTTAAAAAGGCATAATAGCTGATTACAAAAAAAAGTGATTGCAACGTTTTTGGAAATCAACCCCTAAGGGGGTTAAAAAGGGGATGAAAGTTCGTCTTCGGGTGCAAATTTTATTTTAAGCTAGGAACTTGAAACTTTGTAAAAAAGTATCAAATTCAAATGCAAGAAAACTAATTTCAGCGTTTTAGAAAATTCATCCCTCAAGGTGGTGAAAAAGGGGTTGAAAGTTTGTATGGATATCAAATTTTTTTTCGAGCGCGGCACAGTGTGTTAAAAACCCCTTTTTTGTCTCACTCGCTTTTTTTTCTAGTTTCCTATAGTTTATATGAATCTAAACATCAGACTAAAACTCCCACGTCTATACGGCTTGTAGTTTTTTTGTAAAAAAATATCAAAGTTGGCTTATATCCGGGTCATGAAATGCATACAATCTAAAAAATTATTTTAAGTAATTTACTTACGGAAATAATAATTATAACAATTGAATAGACATTGAATTCTGCAGCTTTGATAATGTTTTTGTATATTTTCCGCCGCTGGATATCGAGAAATTTCCATGTTTCTCTTTTTTGGTTTTTATTTTTTTATCATGAAGTTCCGCCGTAGTAGCAAACGAAACCGATATTAAACGATAGTTTACGCTTGACTTTATGTGCAGAAAAAAAATCAGCTGCTAATACCGTGGAACTCAGAAGTTACAAGTGATTTAAGTTTTATCCGGAATGTTTGTGTCTAGGGTTGTCACTTCAAGTTTGTTAATCCGGATCAGAATTCTGAGTGAAGTTGGGGAATCAACTATTAAGGTTTTCAAAACTTACCGAATCAGAAATCCTCAGTTCATCCGCAAATGGACGTTTGTGCCGCAAAATCTTATAATAAACTATCTTTTGAGTGAGTACTATGATGGACCGGTAACTACAAAGGATCCCTACATTGAGCACCACTCGAGATGCTTTTGGTCGGGTTTTAGATTAGCTTTGCGAAGCCTACTGATCATATAGTCAATATTTATACTGTCGAACGAATAGATCGACTCAATAACACGTGTATACTTGTTATTAAATTTCATTCTATTTACACATCTATACGTTTCGATGATTTGCTACATGAGTTATGGGAAGGAGTCCACCCTCGTAAAGCGAATGCTAAAACCCCATGTCGAAAAATGTAGCATTGAGGAACCGGGGGTGAGGCATCATGGAGCCATTCCAGACTCATGGTGCCAACTTGCCTCAGCAGGACCTGACCCGCCCTGCTGAGGGATGTCCTTCTGGGCTCCGACCAGAGGACTTATTGCGAGGAGGACATGAGGGCGCCAACCCTCATGTTGGTCAACGAGAGGCACTTTATGAAGTTGTGGATAGCGCCACAACCGGCACCCTTCAACCTCCGGGGATGTTGGAAAATATGCGAGGAGATGATTGTGGAAGCAGTTCTGGTACTAAAATACTAACCCGTTTAGGTGCCTATCAACTATTAAAGGGTAAAGACCTATCAGCTGCTGAACGGGTTCAAACTGTCGTAAATTATTTTGGACCTCGATATGAACTATCCCGGACCGAAGACGAATTAATAGGAATACTCAAATTACTCATGAGTAAATCCACTACGTTATTAAATAATTGTAAAAGAAACGAGTCATTCTTTAGAAAAAAACATGCTAATTGGCTCAATGAAACTCTTGTTAGTGGTCAGGTGAGGTGCAACTTACCTAATAAAGACGAAACGTTGTCTCCAAAAACTAAAAAATTTAAAACTTTAAGCAAGGCTAGCAGGCACAGATCGCAAAAGAAACTGGAAGATGTTTTAAATGAAAACGCAACGTGTAATAAAATAAAAGCCTTTGTTGCGTCGTTGAAAGTAAATGACCACCCTCTCCCAAATCCCTCTAGACAAAGTTTGGAAACTATCATTAATTTGTGCTTGGCATCTGAGACAGCAGCTACCGATATTCTTGCACAAATTAAAAGTCCCCAGCAACCCTATACTCCTGAAAAAGCTGTTTCTATATTTGTGGATAGGAATTTAACAGTACAAACATACAATCAATTTCATTTCGACATGAAAACTCGTGGTTGTGATGTATATCCGCCATACTATAAAGTTCGCGAGGCGAAAAAACAGTGTTACCCCGACCAAATACAAATCTCTGAAAGGGAAGCCTTTGTACCTATAAAAAATTTAGTCCAACACACATTCAGTCGATTGCTTAAGCTAACCGACGACGTGTTTATAAGCTACGCCATAAGGAGTGAAACCAACACCGTAAACTGCATATTTAGAGGTATCTGGGGGTTTGATGGATCAACTGGTCAGTCATTATATAAACAATCATTGCAAGATGGAGAAGGGGATGAAAACAGCATTTTCGCAACAACTTTCACACCACTGCAAATCGTGACCAATAATAATGTCATTATATGGACGAATCCTATGCCACAGTCTTATCGGTGTTGTAGACCATTGCATATTCAATATAGAAAAGAGAACAAAACATTAATTATTTCTGAAAAACAAAATATACAGGATCAAATTGACAATTTAACCCCTCTAATTACACAAACATCGCAAGGCCATGTTATAAATGTCACGTATGAATTGCACTGTGCAGCAATTGATGGCAAAGTGCTAAACGCAATTTTAAATACGCCTTCTCAAATGCGTTGCCCTTATTGCGGCTTAACTGCGACTCAATTTAATGATTTGGACATAGTTTATGCCAAACCTGTTAAAGAAGAACGCTTAATATACGGATTAAGCCCACTTCACAGTTGGATAAGAGCATTAGAATTTGTACTTAAACTAGGCTATAAGATGGAAGTTAAAAAATGGTGGATTCCTAAAAACTCAGGAGAAAACCGCTTAGTAGAAGAACGGAAAAAAAAAGATTCAAGAAGAAATAAGGAAAAAACTGGGTCTGTTGGTGGATGTGGTCCGCCCCACTTCTGGAACCACGAACGACGGGAATACGGCGAGAACTGCTTTTTCCGAAAAATGTCGTCAGTCATTCTCAGAAATTTTGGGCGTCGATAAATGGCTTCTTGACGATATTTATGTCATTTTGACTGTATTGTCAAGCAACCTGCCCATAGACTCCAACAAATTTAGTGATTTCTGCAAGAACCTGGCCGAAAAATACACAAAAAAGTACAGGTGGCTTCCGATGACTGTCACCTTGCACAAAATTTTAATACATGGTGCTCGGATCATCGAACTGACACCTGTGCCGATTGGGATGCTTTCTGAGCAAGGAGCAGAAACCCGCAACAAATACTGGCGGTATGATAGGGAAGCACCATTCAAGGAAAACCAGTCGCGAAGCGGCCATGTTCGATTTATTTCACAGGGCACTAGTCTCTTCAGACCCCATAATTGGTGACTATGGTCTTCAAAAACGAAAATCCCAAATAAAAAAACATCCATTGCCAAAAGAAGCCATATCGCTACTAAAACCTTGTGCTAGCTGGCCAGCGATGGCAGTAACTGTTGACGAGGAAGACAATTTTGAACTATGTAACGAGGAGTCGTCATCATCATCTTAGCGTGTGTCCCAGTTCCTTGACACGGCTTTGTCTTGGGATCCACTTGGCCACCTTACCTCATGATTTGGCGTAGACACTAGTTTTTACGAAAACGTCTGCCATCTAACCTTCCAACCCTGGGGGCAAACTAAGCCTCATTGAGATTAAGTTCGGTTTTCTTGCGATGTTTTCCTTCACCGCCAAGCGACTGGTAAATATCCAATGATACACATGTTCATCTTGTTTCATGACACATATGTTCCGAAAATCTCAATTGACAACATTTCAAAATTTTTAGAGTGGTCTAAATCGAAAACCATTTCGGTAAATATGCTTCCTGAATGTAATTTCCAATACAATAATACTTGCCTGATATTTCAAGTTTAAAACCTGGAATGTTACCATCCATGGGATCCGGATATACAAGGTGACAACCCTGAACACAAATCAAAATTGTTGATAACTTTTGAGTTCCACCGAATTAGCAGCTCATTTTTTTTCTGCTGATAAATCTAAGCGTAATCTATCGTTTAATATCAGTTTCGTTTGCTACTACGGCGGAACTCCAGAATAAAAAAATAAAAACCGAAAGAGCGAAAAATGCTTTTTTTTTGTTATATACTGGCAGAAAATTATTGGAATGCTTCATAAAAGATGAAGTATTAAATGCCTGCTTAATTGGTAAAATCAAAATTGAATTAAGTAATTTAGTTGATTAGAATTTTTAGTTTTAGTGAATTTCATGACCCGGATATAAGCCAACTTTGATATTTTTTTACAAAAAAACTACAAGCCGTATCGACGTGGGAGTTTTAGTCTGATGTTTAAACTATAGGAATCTAGAAAAAAAAGCGAGTGAGACAAAAAAGGGGTTTTTAACACACTGTGCGCGGGACGCTTGAATCCATTACAAATGCTTTGAAACTACTTAGAAAGACATAATAGCCGATTACAAAAAAAAAGTAATTGCAACGTTTTTGGAAAATCAACCCCTAAGGGGGTTAAAAAGGGGATGAAAGTTCGTTTTGGGGTGTAAATTAAATTTTAAACTCTGAACTTGAACTTTTTGCAAAAAAAAGGTATTAAATTAAAAAACATGAAAACTAATTCAAGCATTTTTGAAAATCATCCCCCAAGGTGGTGAGAAAGGGGTTGAAAGGTTGTATGGAGATCAGATAATTTGTGAGTGCGGGACTTGAATCTTTGTATAAGGTCATTATGAGAATACAAGAAAAGTAATTTCAGCAACCAACATCAAAATCCACTTGACTTAAAACTTCATACAACTTGATAAAAAAGAAAAGTACTTAATTTCAACATTGCTTGGATATGAAAATTATAGAAAATTATAGGTACTAAAGAGGTAAAATGTTGAAGATAAAATTCCACGCGGACGAAGTCGCGGGCAACAGCTAGTAAGCTATAATGATATATCGTCGAGTGACAAACAAAAGTCACTAACTGAACTAACACCATTGAAATTATTGGACAATAAACCGTGTTACAAGTGTAATTAAGTGCATTGTTACTTTAATTATTTGATAGTACTTAGTGACTTTTGCTTGTCACCCGACGGTATGTAATATTTTCCATTATTGATTACCAAACAAAACAACATCACAAATATCGGTTTAAACAGAGCGCAACGATTTATACCGACAAAACCAAATATGGTATAAACGCCACAATCATAACTGCGTATATAAGTGCGTATGGACATATAAAAAGCGATTCATTCTAAAGCAATGAACTTGTAAGTATTTAAAACATTTAATTGAGCATACATAATCTCAGGTGATTTGACCATTATAAAGCCGAAAGGCACGGAACAGTAGTCTAACAAAAACATAATCATTCTGTCCTTCGCGAACCGATTGGCAGATATACCTATAACTTTTTGTATTAATCTTCCGTGTTTTTTAGGGTTCCGTATTTCTGTCTGTCATGTCTATGTAACACGCATGGGAACATAGGTAAAAAACTATCGATGTTTTGTTTCAAATGTGAACAAAGGCTAATTAAAATGAAACATACGGGGAATCCCAGTTGAACGATACGTGCGTAAAAAAATGAATAGTATAGTAAACACGATTATCTGTCATAGATCACAAAGTAAAAAAGTTTATGGTTATTCATTCATAAGATTAAATGAAACCATTATTATTTTATTAAGTACATTAAATATTATTTCACATAAGTAATTATTTACGAACAAAAGTTAGACTAAGTATAACTTTATTAAAACTGAATAGATACTTTATTATGATAAATAAAGTAAGTTTCCAACCCGCCAATCAAAGAAAATCACAACCAAAATGTTCTTCTTGACTGTCTTAATCCTATTCAAACCTATAGTTGAAATCTTTTAAGCTGACCGTTTGGGACTATGAGCTCTCATAGTTCTAAAACGGTCAACTTAAATTTTTTTAACTATACATAAAGTTCGTTTTAAGATAACTTTGCAGAGACTTGAATAGAACAAAGTGAAGAGTGTCATTATAAACATTATAGTTTCATAGAATTTACTGAGAAATTACTGAAAACAAAGCCACACTTTGTCATTACAGACGCCATGGTCCGACTCTACGGTAATCGCAACCATGAATAATCATAACGCATGTGTCATTAAGGTTAAAAGGGTTACAGAAGCCATCAACACCAAATTCGTCGCCACGAACCTTAGCATGACCAACTACATCTCGATCATGTTTTTGTTTTAACCGGCCCAAAAAATTGTCCGACAGTATTTTGGACCTTATCCAATGGTAACAAGAACCAAAAATGTCCAAAAATCTTTGTTAATATTCAATTGAATTTGGACCTTATCCCGATTGTAATAAGCCCAAAATTATCTTTGCTGATGATTGAACATCATCAAATATTGCAAGTTAATCACAAACAAGCCGTTATAACTGTTTCTGATCAGTTTTGGGACGAATTATACACCCACGCACGTGTACAGTACCTCCCATATGAAGTTTATAATCAACATGGATATGAAGATGAGACAGACGGACACAAAAAATCAATTGTATTCAATAATATGAGACATTACGCATACATTTCTGACATTAGACAATATGATAGAAACTTTCATATTTTTAGTTATTGAAGACGACAAAATAAAAGTATGCTGGGGTTCTAATAATATTGCGATAACTCATCAATATGGAACGAAAGTATATCATCTCGTTTGCATGAAATTAATGTTAAAATACGCCTGCCCCGTAACACGGAAATTAGTGCAGCAAAAAATATACAACAGGGGTTTTGAGAAGCGATTACAATATTATAACATAATAATCATGTAATTGACTTGACTGTACATGCAAAGGTCAAGATACTTGTTTTTATACGTCGCAAAACGAATGCTGAATCTCAGTAACAATCTGAGATGAATCAAAAGGCCTAACGTCAAAGTTGAACATTTAAATTTCGTTATCTACCTCTCTATCGCTCAAATACATGAGTGCGATAGAGAGGCAGATAACAAAGTCTCGATTTTCGACGTTCGCTGTAGGACCTGCATAATTGACCGCATATCGTTTCAAGATGTTTGGTCATCCGTTTTTGGAAACTATTATAAAATATTATAATACACATAAGATACGAGACTATTATGGTTTCCGCGTAAAGTTTTAAGTTTTGTATACTTATTAAATCTAATGATGTTTTATATATTTACTTTTCGTTCCTCGTAGCGTAGTGTTTTGGAATTATACCAAGACAAGTCTACAAAGTTTTTGATAACATACGCAGTGCAAGTGTTATTATCATGTCATTCATCATGTCATATCATGTACATCATAATTTGAGTGAAATCGTGCTAAGTGAACTATGATTTAGACGCACCAGCACCAGCTGCCTGTCTAAAACGAAATAATAATAATAATAAATTTCGGTTCCTTTCTCTGCAGCCCTGACCACCGGTAGCTTGGGCCTTGCCCCGCTGCTGGCGGCACCCTAGGTTAGGTTTTTTATAATGTGTTTATATGTATTTTTTATTGTTTTGTAAGTGTTTTTATATTTTACTTTTATATTCATATTATAAAAAGAATAATAAATAAAGGAATAATAAATTTTACGTTAAAAAAAATTACACCTTTAGATTTGGATATACCTACACACTCAAGAGCAATTAAAAAAGGATAATTTGTAAGAAACTTTATTTTATATGAGACAAAGGAAAGGTTCGGCAACTTCTGCTAAGACTTGTTTTCTCCCTCAAAATAATGAATGAATTTTTACTACGAGCAATGAATGAATGAATCTTGACTACCTGCAGAATTTTTTGTTTTTAACAAACAGGATTAAAGGCATTAGTAGACAGGATTTCCGAACATAATAACTTTTATGGCAACCCCACTGAAAAACAAAACGCCCATAAATTTGGATGAGGTAAAACCGTGCGATTTGGTTACTGATTGAGCACAATATTTGTGTTATGGTTTATTGTTCTATTGGATGAGCAGCACATGGATTTGCCTTTTTGAATAGGTACCTCAAACGCCAGATACTTCGCTACCTATAATAGAAACATAGCGGAACTTCCTTTAGATTTTCTTTTAATTTTGGAACGGCCTAGACTATTTCATAAATTCATGATTTTAATGTAAGTAGGTACTTTCTGAACTTAGGGTTTACGTTGGATCCAATGTTTAATGTGTTGGATTTAATCTTCTGTATATTTTTGATGTTCGTTACAAATAAATGTCTTTTATATTTATCTTTAGACAAATCTCCAATAATAACATAAGATCTCTCTCCTTTGTTCCCGTCTCTCCACCTAACCACCAGTTTAATTTAACCAGCCCATGACTAAACAGGACGCGCCGTTGTCTATATATAGCTCGTCTGCTCTGAATCACCCGTCTCTCTTTGGTCCTACGAACATTTTTCTCGAGAGATTCATTTCACTAATTGAGTCTGCTGTATCTTTAGAATTTAGTCCGTTAACACTTACACTGTTAACTGACAGTTCGTAAACCTTATTACAAAAGGCATAAGGTCCACTGATGGTCAGTTAAAGAGTGTTGATGTATGTACCTAACATGGGTGTATAACGGATACTGATAGGGACGGGTTTTAAGATGTCCGAATGGTAGGAAGGAAGACCTCTTAAAAGTACAGTTCGGATTCAGATTGCACCATTGCTGCTGCAGTATTGCGGCGCGACATTGCTGTCATCATAACCGCCATAAGGGAAGTAGTAACTCAGGGGATGTTTACATACGCATTGCGGACCGCTTAAAATTCTTCACATAATATATCTTTATGAAATAAAAAAAAAGAAAACCTGACTGTTCAACTTTAGACCGAGGATGTTTTAAAAATACAGTTAAATTTGGTACCAAAAAACGAAACTGACAAAGCACTACCGAAAGTCATTAAGAACGTGTTCCGGACGTTACTTCCCTTCCGAAAATACTCAAACGCATCCGCGACTGAAATAGACCACTCTGCGTCCAATTACGTGTTATTGTTGATTCAGTCAATTAAGAAAAGCACATGATATAGCGTATGATGGAATATTGTTTTATTTATTTATAAGATATAAATGCCTGATAGTAAGCAATTACGTGCGGCGGCACAAGGGCACCTGCACCACCGGAGGGATGCGTGTTGCCGGTGTGTAAGATCGATAAACTAGGTTACGTTCTTTTCTTGAAGGTTTGAAGGTCGTAGGTCCGGATATACCGCGGGTGACAGTTCATTCCACAGTCCAGCTGTGCGAGGCAGGAAGATGAGCCCAGAAAACAAAATAAATCGAAAAGCTTTAGCTTGCTAACGGATGTGCAAGATGCGGAAAGTTTCCAGAATTTTCTGTAAACATCGAACCAGAAAATTTTCACTTTGAAAACGCAGCAGCAGTTGACATGCATTATATTTAATTGTAAAAGTGTACCTATATCAACTCATTGTAAAGATTTTTATTACTCTAAACCGACATCAACACTAAAGAATTCCTAGTTATCATATCCATTAGTTTATCTACCATAAGGAAAACCATTATTCAAACACGTAAACCTCAGATCAGTTAAGGACACTGAGTAGGCGACATCTGCGAGCACAGTCGCCATCAGATATATCGGAGCGGCCGAGGTGCTCATAAATATCTGAACACGCACTCTAACGCCTTGACAATAGAGGCGTGTTCAGATGAGCGCCTTGGCCGCTCCTATATATCTCATAACGACTGTACATATGTCTATGGAAATACTTAGACGCATACATCAGCACATGTTTGATTGGCCAAGACGCTTAATTAATGTAAATATAAACGCTTCTACACATTACGCGGAGCAATTGGCTTAATAGTAGGACAACGGACAATCTAAAGTGGTATTAAAGATAGATGCTTGGAAAATCCGCACTTTTTTACTGTGTTTTATTAATTTTAGTGAGTTATTCGGTTTAAATACATTTAAAACCCACTCAGGGCAGGGGTGCGAAACTACTCCCTTCGGGCAAACTCGGCTTCGTTCGGCTTATCATTGCTCCGAGCAATTATTAGGGTGTTGACACAACTTGACGTCCCCTTACGTGCACGACCACAGATAAGAGAATGGCCTGAATTTTGACAACCCTAAATAGCCGAAACGGATAGTGCCATATAGGTATTAGAAAGGGACAGTTTGATTCGACCCTGAACCGCAGTCAAACTTCGGTTTTGTAGGAAGTTTCCTTTCTGTATTGTAGTACTATTACTTATTCTGTGCTCAGCCGGCCTAGCCAAGGTTACAATCGCTATCGCTTCGACAACGAAAACCATTATGTCTCTCTATCACTCTTCCATATTAGTGCGACAGTGACAGTTGCGTTTCGATCGCTACGGAGCGTAAGCGATCGGCATCTTGGCTACGCGGCCAGGGTCTGATGTCGCAGAAAAACCGACGGTGGAAAAATCTTGTGACATTCATCACCATTAGATCAGTCAACGTACTTAATAGATGCAAATATATGCACTTATTTCCATCTATTATGCAGTAGTTATCATAGACAGACTGACACCTGATGCGCTCAACGTTGTGGCATTAAAATTAGTAGTTCCTTATACTTAATGAGGAAGTAAAGAGGAACTGGATGGAAGAGTAGAACAAACTTATTTAGATGCGAAGTAATAGTAATAGCATCTTGAACAAGTAAAAATTGAGCTATGTTGCTATCACAGTATTAAAAAGAATAACAAGGAAGTTGCTGATTAGTGTCAATTTAATGTATCTATAAATGAACCCGAATTTACCGGTGTGAAGAGTGAAATTATCATCATCAGTAACTACAATTATTATATCAGTAACTACATACATAATACATATACATAATATATTATAAGATGAAATTGTAAAGCAAAAAGTAACGCATTTTATTTAGGAATTTATGGCACTTCAACGAGTGATCAATAATATAAAATGATTTCATAAACGGCATGTACATTGATTTTATTTATTTTAGCGTATTTACATACGATTAGGAGCTTACTCGTGTTTACTCTTCCCAAGGCCAAGTCCAAATCTCCCAAATCTATTTGTTTCCGCCATTATCTGCGCTCTCGAGAGCTCATGTGATTTTATACTACGTCAGTATACCTACTAGCAAGTAGCAACACAGTTGATCTGAAAACACGGAAATGCGTACGAAAAAACAAACAAACGAATACGTAAGTAAAATATTCTATTTTTACCAATTTTGATGCGTTATCGAGTTTTTATCGCGTAGGACATACACCTCAATTAACCCCTGGAGCGCCCAGGAATTACCGTAGTATGGAACTCCTATACTAGTTACCAGCACACGTGTCTGTGTAGGGCGCTCCACGGGCTAAAAATACCATGTACTATAAAATGTAGAATCTAAAGTCCCTTTTTGAAATCAGTCTATTTAAATGTACCGCTCGTGTAGAATAAAAAAGAATAAACACAAACTTTAATCCATTAGGAAAAGCAACACAAAGATTAGAAAAAGAGTTTTGTAAGCACTGGCGCCTTATCGGTAAGCGGCCTTTTCAATCAACCATTGAATGTATTTTTCTAGTATATTTTTCTTTAAAACACGTGGAAGATAATTGGCAGAGGTAAAACAATTCATATTGTTATATGAGCATTATCAATGACTTTGCATTGAAATATGTACCTACTTTATTAAATTTTTTTGTAGTATAGACTTTTTTTTACAATTATGTCGTCATTGATAAGATCTTATTTAATGTAAATTCCCTGTATAACCTAAATGTTGTCTGGAAGAGATCTTTTTAGCGATAACACCGCATGGTATTTACCTCTTCTTGAGTTGTATTGTTTTCTGTATTAAAGGTGTGCAATAAAGAGTATTTGTATCGTATCACTACATAATTATTATAATTTATGAAACAAAGTCCCCTGCCGGGTCTGTATGTTCGCGATAAACTCAGAAACTACTGGACGGATTTTCATGCGATTTTCACCTTGCAACAGAGTGATTCTTAATGAAGGTTTATGTATAATTTGTTAAGGTTTTGTGTAACCCGTGCGAAGCCGAGACAGGTTTTGCTAGTGGTAAATAAAATGAAACACCCTCGCATTACGCTGGCCCAATATTGTTGTAGGTATATTACATTTTCAAGATAGTTGAAATTCGACTTAATATACAAATACTAACATAATGTGTAAATACGACAATGTTCAAATATCAGTTCGTTAAAAGTGAAACATAGAACCCTGTAATAATGGACCAGCGATTAGTACCGGCTCCCACAAGGTTGCCCGCATGGGAAGTCAAAACACGCTTGTTGAAGAAAACGCGGGATGTGTTGACATGTGCGCGTAAACTTCCTGAAGCCGCGGCGCACCCGACTGTTTACAATCACATGAACCATTGACTATCATTTACGATCGAGGAGTCATCAATGTCATCCTATAGATGTAGTGCATAATTATTTTCCTTCGTATTTTCACGAAAACGTACGAACGTGTCTTGCTATTGCTATTTCAGTCAGTCTCGGTACAAAAAGTACTGAAGTTGACTGAAGTAGCATGACAAATACGAACGTGTCCGAGACAATACGAAGGAAAACAATTATACAGGGTGATTCAGGAGACGTGAGCAGGACTAAGACTGCGCATTTTGTCAATTATAAGCAACTGTTTCGTATCAGTATTAGTGAGATTAACGTTAATTTTCTACTCGTGTTGAAAAAAAAATTAATAAATTTATTTACGACATGCATGGTCACCCTAAAATTAGAATACTAAACTACCGATATTCTGTGTCAAATTGAATGTCATCACTGTCATCACGGTCTGGTTACTTTTGAAAACTCGCATCTCACTCAAGTTCGACAGTTTATTTTCTTCGTAATCAAAATGCTGTCATTACGGTTAAAGAGGTTTTATGTTTATTAATTAGGTCTTGTAGGGTAACCATGATTGTAGACAGTTAAATTTGCCCTCACCAAAAAGTTAAAAATAGGAAAAAGTGTCGTTGTTTCACCTAAATACGACGGTGATCGATCAATTATTAGTTGCTGAGTGTGCAGGATTAGTCCTGCTCACGTCTCATGGATCACCCTGTATATGCACTACATCTGTAGAGCTTTAAGTAGTATGGATCTGGGGTTTTCCATTGAGTTACTTTAATTAAGTTCATAGACTTCATAGCATATTCAGAGCATGAATGTTATATATTTTCTTATTCCGAAAAATAGAAATATTGACGAAACAAAGGCTCAACAGTTGCCGTGAGAGTAATACAATTTCCAAGTACGAAAGTTCATACTAATTTCGTAAGTAGGTGCCAGTTGCATTGCACTTCGTAAACTCACCGATAACCAATTTGGCGTGGAACCAGCATATTGCACCCATAACACATGAGTCACAAGCTCACTGGCCGGAAAAACGGATGCCATATACACGGAACGACACAAAACTTCTAAATTTAGAGATAAACATCGAAACACTGGCCATTTTGACTTCGTACTGGCCAAAAATACGTAAAGAAACAACTTCGAAATTGGAAAATTTCAACTGATCACTTTGCTTTTTTTTCTTAGTTGAGAATATTGTAAAATAAAGTAAAACTTAAATGTGAACCTTAGTTATTATGATTTCCACTAAAATTTTACAGCGATTATGTGCACATTTTTATTTTTTCGGGAAGACTTTCGGCAATTAATTAGTAATCAAAACACAAGCTTTTTTGTAACATAAACACATAACTTTTTAACGAACTTTTTTATGTTGCCACGCTTAAAATTTACGGTGTTTGTATGTCATTAGTGATTAACAGCAGTTAGTGCAGCGTCGCGGCGCGCGACTGACTGCCGCGCGCATGCGCCGATGCGCCCGCGTTTATGCTCTTATACTTTATTTATAGGCCGGTGCAGTATGATATCAATTTTATAACAAACACTTCTGGTTTCAAACTGAGATATAAACAGATCGTAAAGTGACGCTTTACGTTTTCTTTTTATTTTAATATACAGTTCCCTAATGAGTGGAATGGGCTCAGTATATATACTGTACTTCATTTGCGCTGCTGCTAAAAATCTATCTACTTCAACATGATATAAGAATATAATAATACCGGATTATAATTTATTGAATTACAAACCTGATTCCATTAGAAGACTGGACCATGTATCCGTATTTTTGAAACTTAACAACACCACCATTATTCCCACTGAAACCACAAAACTTCACAAAACACAAAAACTTTTACTTTTAACATTCACAGAAAAAGTTTTACCATTTTCCAAAAGCAAAAAATAAACGTTTTTTTAAGGTCCTGTCTTCGAACTTCTGACGGTCGGACGGTAAAGTGTACTAACTTAAAAATCACAATTTGTCCTCTCATTACCCCCCACCCAAGTCTCCGAAGATTGTGGAATATTTACCTAATGAGTTCGAAGTCAAAACGATGTCATTAGAGTTATTGTCTGTTGTCAGGCCACTTAAATATTTGGGTGATAAGGAAAAATGTCTAAAGAAATGAAGGAACTTATTACTGATGTAAAAAAACGCATGTGTTACGCATCGTTCAAAAAGTCTTCTGTATTTCTTTACTAACAGTGAAACTTTGAATTTCACATTTTTAATAGAACTTTTTGATAAATCAATGTAATTTAAGTAAAATTCAATATTATTTTCCATAAATAGTGATTTGAAACAATTATTTTTCTCCTAATTTATAAATGATTACATACAAAAACACTACTTACTGATAGGAAACACGGAATTCAACAACTTCATGTTTGAATATCATTAAAACCATTAAATGATTCAACATTAAACGAAACACAAGAGTCTCTTGCGATATCGTTCGAACGATTGAGTATTTTATTTTCTAAACCAGTATCAGATAAAAGAATCTTTATTGAGTGTAGGCAGGTGACAATTGCGACGCAATTTTATAAAAATAAATCGGTCGAGGTTCTCGTGACTGACAGTTTTTATCTTATTTTTGTTTTTGTTTTTTCTTTAAATCTAGTGAAGCAGTCATGTTAGCATCGAGAATTATTGATAAAAAGTTGATTTATTTGTAATTCATAGACTATTTAATGAGCATTATTGATTAAAAACGCAGTAAACGATATAAAAAAGGAAAAAAACACATATATCCTTTATTTCGATGTAAACAATTAAACATGGAAGACACAGTAAAAGTGATAAAAAATACATACTTTCATTTCTTTAGGCATTTTTCCTAAGTAAAATCATGATGTTTGGTTTATGAAACATCGAATAATCTTTTTTATTTGTCAGCATATGATGGATGAATGGATGGATGTTGTTTAGGTAATAAAGAAACTATAACTGAAAATAAGAGATATATTTTTTTTATTGTTACTGAGTCAGAATTTGTGACCTCATATATGGTACCTATTTTCAAAACTTTTCAAAACAAAAGGCCTAAATAAATAGTTTCTACTTTATAGTTCTAATACTAAAAAATAGTTTTAATAAAAATCGTCCTTCTAGGACAATATAATATGCGGACAATAAAACCTTGAGACAGAACAATAAAATATGAAATTTACGACAATATTTTACATCTAAACGTGATTATGCTAATATTTAGTTATTTGAACTGCCTAATGTGCCATGCATAAAGAACGTGTCAAACCAACCAAGGTGAAGACCGCCATTTGTTAGAGTTAGAACAATAGTAAGACATGAAAGATATTCGCAAACTAAAATCCTATGTTATTAAAATACTTATTTCGAACGCTCCAATCAAAAGAAATGAATGAATGTGAATGACACTCAATTTCTAGTACCTACTTAGTTACATGAAACTAAATTTAAAAACGTCAAGATTTCAACATGTTTTAAGCGCTTTTTTGACAATTGACAACAAGTCTTTTACCATCTTGTCGATTTATCACAAGGTATGATACATATATAACTTTTTAAATTGTGGCTATTTGAAATTATCAACAGAGAGCCCAACGCGAAATACTAAAATCGAAATTTAGTTATCTGCCTGTCTATCGCTCTTGCATGGACATTCGAGCGATAGAGGCAGATATTTAACTAAGTTACAAGTGTAGTCGTTATGGGAACATAGCACCACAGCCTTGATAAACGTAAGGCGAGTTACGTAAGGATTACGTAGGATACGTGATAAGCGCACAAATGTCTTAGATACGGGACCGAAATAAATATAAATCGGAAAACACTTCAAATGTAGCCGGTAGCTTGTCACTTGTCACTATTACTAATTGACATGTTGTAGATACTGTTGCGTCACTGCGATAAGGTGCTAAAATTACTATGTGATTTTTCTGCCAGTTACAATACTTATTACGTTTAGTATAATTTAAAAAATATTTCTAAATTTTGAAGTACGAGTATGTACTTAGTTGACATCGATACAGTACCTACGTGTAATCCTGACTCTGACACATACTACTTAGGTATATTATTATACTCTTTGCTCTGACATTCTAATCTGTGATGAATTATTATTGTTGTGATTGTTATATTATATATATTTTTGAATTTATTGTGGACCATTTAATTGTATTTGCATGAATTTAAGTATGTTTTATGGCAAATAAAGTGATTGATTGATTGAGAGATAATGGCTTATTATATTATTCTACAACATATTGATATGGTGTATCTTTCATGTTTTTTTTACAATTTTAGAAACATTTGACCAATAGGATTAAATTTATACACAATGTTTTTGTGGCCATGTTGTAGATATTAGGTTAAATATATTTTTGAATGGATTATTTCACCACAAATTTATCACAATATATAAAACTTCAGGTTAATTAATTCAATTCTATAAGTACCTAAACTTTTTAAAGGCCTAAATCATAGTAAATGTAAATTGGTTTTACCGATCTATAAAGCTACGAGTATTTAAAGTATCTCTAGGTCCCTACATTATGTTCAATGTAACCTCCATCCAACATCCACACATAAATAAGCTATTTGTAAGCTAAAACATCATTCACGACACATTGCAGTTACATACCTAGCTTTATAAGGTGCGAAACGCAAAGCAAATACAACTAACAACTAACAGCAACACACATTGACCAGAGATAGACCATATCTCGTTGTATAAAGGTGCAAAGTTAGATAATTAAATGTGTCAATGGTGGCAACATTGCAAAAGTAAAAAATCTCGCATTCAGGAAGTATCGGTGAGCTATGCACGTCATTCGTATGCCACCACAATAGGTAGATGAATAATTTAACTATGTACCATAGACCGCACTGTTAACTAGCAAATGTGAACCGTATTTCAAAGAGTCAAGGTCCAAAGTTGAGGGTTGAGCTGTTAGGATTTTTTTAAAGAAGGTTGCAAAAGGTTGTGCTGTAGGAAGTATGTGGGATATTTATTATTTACTTTGAATATATGTACATACGTGTGTTTCCCTACGAACACGTGTTCAGATCAGATACAGACTCAATTATCTAAGTAATTGATCATTAAAAGTGCGTTTACAAAAACGTCACACTTTTTTTTGAAATTGTCAGTTATGGGGTTTCTGCGAAAAACGTAGGTTTTCTAGTGTAACTGAGAATATATCGTGTAAATAATAAGATATGCTCCTTAATATTTAGACTAAAGAAGTTGAGATAATTAATGATTGTTTAGGTAGGTACGTAATTAATATATGTAATTATATGAACATACATTTTACATCAATATTGCAGATAAATTATTACGGTAAGTTGTAAGAGTGTGAAACTGCGTTTTGGTCCAAATATGGAAAGCCAAATATTTTAACAATAAGTATACGATATCTTGTCTCTTCAACAATCTAATGATCAGCTAATTTTAGAAATCGGAAAACAATCGTGAAACGATCACGTATCACACCTATTTATACGATATCACTCCCAAAAACAGAACAATACGATCCCAATAAGGTCGTGACCGTTACCGGGAGTGACATTCGAATTTTAAAATATCAGGTAAGTATGTTGTGCAGCGTTGGTTTGCCATAGGACTAATAACCGATGGTAGTTTACTAGTTTTCGATGTTCATAAGTGCAATGTAACGTACCTATTGGGAGAATAACGAATAATATTTTCAGTTTTCACTGCGCCCATGTCAAATTATGAACTGATTTTTGAATTTGGAACGCCGCGCCGCTCGACGCGACGCGTACGACGGATTCGCGACGCGTGCTCGATTTCGCCGCGCGTCGCGGAATACGGAAACGATTCCATTTTCAAATGTAAATGGAACACATCGATGGAATGGTGTATGTAGGCTTCATATGCTATTCGGAGGAGGATGAGCCTCGTTGTAAGGTAATGGCTCTGTTTTTATACATAAGACACACAGATATCTGGAAACATTAAAACTAAAACAAAAGTTCGTAACTTGGAATATAATATAACCGGAATTATCCATTTCTTCTAAAAAGGGGTACCTAAAGAAGATTTCTCTTCTCTCTCTTTTGTGATTTCGGAGTTGGTCCCATAGAAAAAGTTGTTCAGACTACAATGACCTAGGTACCTAATCACCTCGCACAATATGGCTAACGGTCCAAAAATGGCCCTGTATTATGTCTACTTCAATGAATCATTCTAAATATGATATATCTATAATTTTAATAGGAAACAACAGCTGACAGGCTCAGAAAATGAAAGCGCGAAAATTTTGGTAACACAACTTTGTTTGTTAGAATCGTTAGAAACTCTCAGGTAATTTGCTTAACATTATATTATTGCAGATAACTGTACCTTTAGCTTGCCAGAAGGACATCCGAACAAAGGTTAACATAACGGTAAACATTCATTAAATTTATAATCCTATGCACATAATAATACTGGTGAATGGATCGCCATTGATACGCCGCCTCGTGCGCGTGACCGATGCGTAACCGTTGGGTTCCGTAGAGTCGAAACTATAGAGGCTTTTAAGAAGTACTTACATATGTATCGCGGCTAGGGAATGCAAATCGGTTATTTTTTGCATGGAAATAATCGGTTATTAACCGAAACCGCGGTTATTTCCATACAAAAAATAACCGATTTGCATTCCCTAATCGCGGCACAATTAAGTAATGTTAAATTTGAAGAACACTATTTATGTATCCTTAAAGGCATCAGATTCAAATTAAGTATGTATCTTACATCATCATCTCAGCCATAAGACGTCCACTGCTGAACATATGCGTCCCCCTTGGATCTCCATACGTGCCAGTTGGTCCTTACAATAAGAGTAAAGCGTTTGAAATAACAGAACTACAGATTTCTTCATACGCGTACGCGCGTATAAAATACTAGTATAAAACCACCCTAACTTACGCTAAGTACTTAGATATTAAGATAACTTAGTAAATCTGTACTAGTCTGTTCACTGAGAGAAAAATCATCACCAGGAATTAAAAAACAGTTCTGTACTGGGGAGAAAAAATGAAGTTTTAGTAATAATTATGGACGTTTCACTATTTCTTTAATGTTTATTTATTTCTACAAACAGCTCAGTAGGTAATCCCAAATCTAATTTCAACAAACAGATAATAGAAATTGCAAGAACTAATAGAAATTGCAAAAGTCAATTTGTTCCTATTAGTTGACTCTCCTTGTCCCCGGATTAAGTTTATTTTTGTAATTCTAAGTGTGTTTTTGTTAGTATTTTCTCTCAGTGTACTTACCTACCGACTTTACCAAAGATTTATTTAGACTCACCACTTGCCATCAGTGTTTTGTACTACGTTGTGTAATGTCGCTAAACCATAAAATAAGACGTAAAACTAAGCATGTATTAGTACAACCTTCAAAGTCTTCAAACTGTAAAGTTGTTAACAATTTGTGGTTGTACAGTCATAAACGTCCGCATAGTTTACTACTTTGTAGCGGTAGGTATTGCTTTGTTTAAGCTTATTGCTTCGACAATTTTGCTTGATGAAGAAAAACATCGTGAGGAAACCTGCATACATCCGCGAAGAAATTCAAAAGTATGTGAAGTTCCCAACCCTCATTCAGCCAGCGTGGGGACTACCTACAGCCCAAAACCCTCACGCGCACGAAAAGAAGCCTGTGCCCAGCAGTGGGACGTATATAGGCAGAATTTTTTTTATTAAGTATCAAGGCGACTGTAGTATAAACTCGGACCCAAGCCAAGCGCTTTTGAATTTGGAACTTTCTTTTATTTCCATAAGGGCCACTTGTACCATTCCACTAACCCGTGGTTAAGCGGTTAAATCATTAACTTAATGTCAAATTGTAATGGTAACCATGGTAACTCCAGGTTTAACCGGTTAACCCCGGGTTGGTGGAATGGTGCAAGTGGGCCTTAGAGTCCATAACCATAACTCGAATTTAATTTGTACTTGTACAAGTATGCGGGGATTAACGAGGATAACTGTAGTACATATAGGGTTTCTGCTCGAGAATTCCCGAGGCGAGAAATCTCGAGAAATTTGTCCTAAGTCGAGACGGGAAAAAAATATTCAATGCCTCGAGAACTCGAGAAATAAATCTCATGTGACAAGTAAAAAGAAAACACTCGTATAACACATGATGTCAATATGTCTATAATGTTATGTTATTTAACTACCTAAATAAATATTTAGGTAGTTTTCAGGTAGGAACCTACTTACTTACTTAATACATTTATTACCAACCAAATAAAAAACTACCTTGATCCGTCCCCTATCGTTCTAGCTTTAACCGATTTTCATGTTTTGAAACTTTTGAACTATCATGATTCATGACATTCATGTAGTGTATTATTATTGAAAAAACGCTTTAAAAAATATTGTAACGAATTATAAAACCATGTAATAAGTGTAATAGCAAATATTACAAAACTAAATTACTATTGATAAATCAAATCATCCCGGTATATTCCTATTAGCAAAATATTACAATTTTAGCAGCTTTATTGTTACGTTGAGTAATTACGAGTAATTAATAGTAAGTAGTAAAACTTCTGTAATTTTTGTCACATCGAGTTAAATTTATTGACTTGAATATTGCTGCCTAATAAAATACCATATTGTGGTTTGTTTACATTTTGTTGAATACCTAAAGAAATACACTATAGTTTTGTTGTTGTATTTTTGATTATTAAGTGCAATATATGGTGACTAAAAATGCACCATATGTTTGATTATTGATCTCACCTACGAGTCTGATTTGAAAAAAAGCAAAAAAAATTAATTAACATGGTGTTTTTGGAGCTTTCAAAATTTCTCGAGATACTCGAGAAACTCGAGAAATCTTGGTCGAGAATTCCCGTGCCTCGAGAAATTAAAAAGGTCGAGAAACCAGAAACCCTAAGTACATATAGGTACATATAAGTATAATTATACTATGTACAGTCGCCTAAGTATCAAGTATGTAATAAAAACGAGTACAGAACCCTAAACTGGCAAGTATAAGTACCTACTTGCTCATTCATATCGGAACCTATGCGTGTTAGAATGCTCATGCAAAGTTGCTAACGTTTGATAAAGGCAAAGACAATAGACACACACACACACACACGGGGTTATGCATCGTAGACTAGGGTGTTTTTAGGGTTCCGTACCCAAAGGGTAAAACGGGACCCTATTACTAAGACTTCGCTGTCCGTCCGTCCGTCCGTCCGTCCGTCCGTCCGTCCGTCCGTCCGTCTGTCACCAGGCTGTATCTCACGAACCGTGATAGCTAGACAGTTGAAATTTTCACAGATGATGTATTTCTGTTGCCTATTAATTATATATTCTATTAATTACTTAATTCCGAGATTTTGTATTTTGCCGCTTTCATATTCTGTATGAATTTCATAGTAAGTAACAAAAAACACTAGAGTTAGAACACGAAAAGTCTGAAGCGATTTTGATATAGCCCACGCAGTGCAAGTGATATTTATAGGTACGTCATAATTTCATAGAAGTTTGACGTTTAAAATATCACTTGCAGTGCGTGGCCTATCAAAATCGCTTCAGACTTTTCTTGGTCTAACTCTAGGCGTTTTCCATGATTTATATGAACGCTAGAAACATCAACTCTAAGTCCCCGCGTACTAGTACAAGTACAAATTATATTCGAGTTCGAGTTATGTTTCAGTTTCATTTATTTTGTTAAACATAGGTTACATGAAAGATGGCAGGTACATAAATATACATTGGTCTCTATGCTTTACCCACTATGCAGGTGTACAAAATTGTCTCGTGCGGTTATCAAATAAACGCATGCTTATGTCTAAAAAACCTACCTATTTGAAAACATAGTCATACATTAACATTAATACTACTACAAATTTCACTTAAAATACCTGAAATATTGTCTTACAACTATAATACAAATTTTAAATACAATGTCAAAAGAAAAAAAAATACATTTAGATATCAAAAATCAATACAATTCTAATACAAGTCTGAGCCATTATCATCATTTATGTATTCACTAATAGTATAGTAGCATTTTGTCAATAAGATACGAAGTAAACTGTTTTTTGAATACATTTATGAACCCTTATAGAAATAAAAGAAAGTACAAAATTCAAAAGCGCCAAAATTGGCTTAGGTCTTACGAGGTTATGGAGTTAAACGTTCGTATGTATATAGATAAACGCAAACAATTCCACGCTAATGGCATTCCTTAGTATTTATTTATTTACGCCATCATTAGTCGAGAATGTCAGATGTGTGCATGATCGGGATTTCAATGATATCACTCAACACGTAACGGTGATTGCTATCGGAATGGACATCTTTTGACATTTATCGCATGTCATAGAAAAACCAGGCTCGCCCACCGAGGGTTCCGTGCTGTTTAATAGTATTTGTGGTTATAGCGGCAACAGAAAGAAATCGTTTGTGAACATTTTAACTGTCTTGCTATCACGGTTCATGATGTACAGCCTGTTGACAGACATACGGACAGTGGAGTATTAGTAATAGGATCCCATTTTTACCATTTAGATACGGAACCCTAAAAAATCTACATTTTATATCATAGTGATAAAAAATTGTGACCCAACATGTCTTCTATTGTATAAATTATTAAAAAAATTTGATACTAATGCTATGGTGGCCAAGTGTTGTTCTAATGACTTAAATAGGCTTCGAATCCAGTTCATATCTCGTCCCTTAGTCGCAATATATACCACCTGCATATTTTATTGTGTTCAACGTAGGTTCCAAAACGCACGAAAATATAATAACGTTAACCGACAGGCTTAGGTTTAATATTATAAAATTTATTTGATAACAACCTTTCTCTCCTCCTTCTTCTTCCTCGCGTTATCCCGGCATTTCGCCACGGCTCATGAGAGCCTGGGGTCCGCTTGACAACTAATCCCATGATTTGACGTAGGCACTAGTTTTTTAGTTTGTTTGATAACAACCTTTATTATATTTATTTACTACCTTAAGTGATTGCCACAGGAGCTCTATTTGTAACTGGACGGGAGCTTTCATTTACCTGAAACAAAAACAATTATTATTATCTCGGGTATCTAGGGTATTTAGGGTAGGGTAGGGTATCTTGTGAGCATTTTGGGGTCAACAGTAGGCCCGCAAGAGTTTTTTTTAATAAAATAAAATAAATAAAAACCACTTGTTTATTATTATGGCACGTCTAAGCTTGGTCACATCAAAATATGTGCATATACTTAGGTAGTTAGCTTGGTAAGGTTTGGGGTGGGGTGGTTGGTTGGTTGGTAAAAATGAACGAAGGCAATATTGATGGAGTTTATATAGACGTAATACGTCTTTGCTTTGAGTCAAGGGATTTTTTATGCAAATACGCTCAAAGCCTCCATTATCTCGATCTTTGATGACATGATGACTTTGATGACACACCGAGAATAATGATTACGACAAAATACCCTATAGTTAGCATAAACAGTATGAACACAGGCAAGTAACTAAACTAAGTCATGGAAAAACACACCAATGAGACGTAAAAACAATGGAACAACACACTGAACATTAAAATTAAATACGCCATTTGTTTTTTAGGGTTCCGTACCCAAAGGGTAAAACGGGACCCTATTACTAAGACTTCGCTGTCCGTCCGTCCGTCCGTCCGTCCGTCCGTCTGTCACCAGGCTGTATCTCACGAACCGTGATAGCTAGACAGTTGAAATTGTCACAGATGATGTATTTCTGTTGCCGCTATAACAACAAATAGTAAAAACAGAATAAAATAAAGATTTAAATGGGGCTCCCATACAACAAACGTGATTTTTGACCAAAGTTAAGCAACGTCGGGAGTGGACAGTACTTGGATGGGTGACCGTTTTTTTTTTGCTTTTTTTTGTTTTTTTTTTTTCATTATGGTACGGAACCCTTCGTGCGCGAGTCCGACTCGCACTTGCCCGGTTTTTTTTACCAGCTTTGAAATTTCGAAAAAGGTTCTCAATTTGGTATGATATTTTTTAAATGTATTTTTTCTCGAAGAAGGCTTATCTTATCTCAAGGATAGATCAATTTGTAATAGTATATTACGATACAAGTGCGAATAGCAGGAAATTCGCAACGAGTGATGATAAATTAAAACACGTCCGAAGTGAGTTGCGAATTTCCTTTTCGCACGTGTATTGTATTGTACAATTTGTAGGTACAACGTTTTACAGTACCTACAAAATGGCCCTTTAAATGTTCGACATACGCACGTGTTATGCTAGTTACCGCACAAGGGCGGTAAATTAGCACCATATGTACTATAAAAACCGGACAAGTGCGAGTCGGACTCGCCCACCGAGGGTTCCGTACTTTTTAGTATTTGTTGTTATAGCGGCAACAGAAATACATCATCTGTGAAATTTTCAACTGTCTGATGGCTATCGCGGTTCGTGAGATACAACCTGGTGACAGACGGACGGACGGACGGACAGCGGAGTCTTAAGTAATAGGGTCCCGTTTTACCCTTTGGGTACGGAACCCTAAAAATCAACGCATTTTTGAGCCACCGTTGTAACAATTTGGTTCTTATCAACCAACACAACAGCTAATAAGGATAGTACGAGTAGAAGGTATCATTATTTACGACTTCTACTAGACTAGATCATTCTACATAATAAAAGTTAAAGATAATCGCGAAAACTAAGTATATCTGCTGGATTAATATTTTATTATCTTATCTATCCGTGTCTAGTCCGCTAATCTATGACAAAAACCCAAATCTCCAACATATGTTACAACCTAACAAGTAATACATTACAATATTCTAGTTCGCGTTATCAAGACACAAATCGTGTCAGTTGTAAACACAAATACTTCAATAATAAGCAGGGAAGCCAAAGGCACAGTACACTAAGAACAGTAGTGAATCTAAGGCCGCTCGGCAAGTTATTTGCCTACTGTTGCGTTGGCGTTTAGGGTTGTCACTTTTATTGTACCTTCATACTGATACGCGACCCGGCCGCCGCGCCCCGCGCCCCACGGCGGGTTGGTCAACGACACCTTCTCGTAACTCATGAGGCCCTGGTACTTGCTCCTTGCTAAATTAATTTTTAAACAGTTTTTTTCTCGATTTTAGCCACCGTAGCCTATGGAGACTAACAAGTAACGCTAAGCGGTATTCGCAGGCAATGGATGTTCCTATATTAAGGGTGTCACATGTGCGTTTCTGACTTATGCAATTGTTCCTACAATACAATACGACCGCGGCGAGCTGTGCTGGCTGAGGCCTACCGTCAGAGCAGACAAATGCGAGTCACAGTCGCGGTACGGCCCACACTACCGCCACCGTATTCCCCCGTATATTATGCTAATGTGTGCGTGGCAGCGCGTGCGTACACTAAGTCCAGCGCGCACGCACACATTCAAGCCGGCAGCGGCACATTTCTATGAAGATTCACTACTGTTCTTGTACTGTGCCAAAGGTCTTAAGTGGATTTTAAGTAAAACAAAATCCATCAGGTCAAGTTTGTTTTTGAAAACTAGCTATGCTCTGAATAACAAGGTTTTTCAGTAAATAAGGCGGGATAACTGACAAATATTGGCGCGACCAATCCATCTACAACAAAACAAAATTCATCAAAAGTCGCAAAATATTTAAATTTAATTTCAAGCATCGAAATAATAATAACTTAAGTACCATAGCACTTAACGGATTAAAAAGTAATTATCATAGATATTTGAAGCTTTTTCAGTGTTTAAAGTAAAGATTACGTGAAAACTAGAAAATAAAAAAGGTATATTTTATACCGAGTTACTTTCGTCATTACCTAAGATACAAAAATAACTTATGACCTTTTACGACAGTCAACACAAAATAGATAGGTGTGAAACACTCGGGCGTCGAAATGACTTTCTTCCATCGTCACGACCGATAACAATGGTGTAAACATTCGACCTTCACGACCGAAAGTGGGGCAGAACCGTCCGTTTGTATTTATTGTGATAGGTTAGAAGTGGCCATTATAAAGGAGTTGTTATATTATAAGTCCCGCCTTTTAAAAACACGTAATGGTAGTTATGATTTTCTGACAGTTCAACATTATTTTAGCTTCAAGTCATACACTTTTTAGTCAGTTGATGTCCCAGTCCCAGTAGGAACTTGACACTTTAAACTGTTCCACTAGTTGACGGTTTATAGTTGGGTTAAGCATAAGGTACCTATAGTCCTGTAGCGCTGGCTATATTTTGAGCCCTATCTTAAAGTATTATTAAAGTCAAATTTTTTTTCGCTTACGAATGCTGTTTTAAGATGTTAATCTTACATTTTGTTTTGTGTCACAGATATTATTTGCTTTTTAAGTTATTTAATAATTTGTGGTAATTATTTTTATTTTGCATTATTTTGGAGAAAAGAATATTCGAGAGAAAACATGTAACTGTGTCGCATTTAGGATAGTTTTTTTAATGTGAAAACATAGTTTGTGTCAATTACGTCCATTGCAATCGGATACTATGTCATACTATTCAAAATTACTCAAAAAATAATTATAGTTAAAAAAAAATGCTGACGTCGCATTTAATCGTGTCAATATGGACATTACATGTTTTTGTGTCTTATTGAGGCACAGCTTCATAAGATTTTTGATAATTTTGTTCTAACAAGCTATTACCATAACAAAAGAATATTAAGGTTACTAGAGTTCACACCTTATTAATATAAAAGGCGGGATAAATAAGAAATATGAATTTGTGTCAGTTTCATCCATTGCATAAACAAATAATACAAAAATAATGTTCGCGTTCATACGACGCTAGCGGGTGGCTCTTAACGGGCAACGCAGGCCATGCACGGGGAGCGGGCGCGGCGGGCGCGGCGCGACCTTGGCGTGGCGGCGGGTAAGGGCCTCTCTCTAAAAATCACACGTTGCGTACGCAACGCATGTTTACTTCGCCTGCGCGCCAAATTAACGCAACTTATGCAAAGTTATACTACTACAAAGAGAACTTATAAATATTGTACAATGTCACCATTTATCAAAGAACTGTAAGTAAGTACATCTTATTGCGAGAATTAAAGTCTGTTTATAAATCTATACAAATTATGGTTACGCATCATATACTTGTGACAATGACAGGGAAAAGGTACCACTTGAGTAAAATTTGCTTATTAATACCGTGACTTGAGGTAACTTTCATTCTTTGATAAAAATATTACTTCTTGAACTTAATTTATATTAATGTTCTTAAAATTTTGATTTCTATATCTAATCAAGTCTAACTTGAATATATCTTAATTATATGGACTAATAAATTTTAATATAATCATTTTTTTTTTCATTATAAATAGCACAAACCAGTTTTTCCATACTTAACGTAAATTATGCACATTATTTTTTTAATGTATTTTTTGTTCTTAGCATTTTTTTATAATAGATATTATTAATTATGTACACGTATTGAGTTTATTTAATGCCTGTTTATTCTGATGTTTTGAATACATTTACCTTAAATAATAATTACCAACACTTTTGATAGTTCAAGGTTCTTGGATAATAATTACCTTTGGGTTCAATTGGCGTAAAGGACATTTTGGCGAAAATGAGTTATATCCACTACCGTAGCCTCAAAGGGCTTAAATGACAAAACGCCAGGATATCTTTCCAGGAGAGCCAAAAATCAGTTTTGTTTTGAGAAAAAAATCAGACCTTTTTTGTTTGTTTGAATTAACTGATGCCTGTATGTGGCTTATTCCTAACTTTTTGAGGTCTTTTAAACTGATTTCTTGAATACAATGCTTATTTACAAAAATAGCATGTCCGTTACGCCAAAAAACACGACTATTTTTAAAAAGGCGTCCCTTACGCCTCTTCTTTAATGTTTATCTTATCAGAAACAGGGCGTAATGTACTAAAAATTAAACTGTTTTAGTACCATTTGGCGTAAATTCAACAATTTCATGGCAATATTCGCATCTTGCATTTAGGGAACACTGTACTTCTAAGTACTATAATTTCCATTTTTTATCTGAAAAATTATAGAGATGTATGTATTCACTGTCAAGTTTTCCCAATTTTTCTTATTTTGGATACTTAAACGTGGAAAATATCGTTTTTAAGAAAACAATGTTTTTTTACACACTACAAAAACAATGTTTTTTTTATTTGTTTATATTACTTCAAGTATATTAATTAAATTAAATTTGGTAGGTGAGAAGAGATCTCTGCTAAAAACAATTGAAAACCGAAGGGGAAACATGTTGGGGCACCTGATACGTCACGATACTTACATAAAATCTATAATTGAAGGCAGAATAGAAGAACAGAGAGGCAGAGGAAGACCGAGACGTGCATATATTGACCAGGCCAAAGAGAAAATTAATGTAGTGACGTACCATGAGCTCAAAACAGTGGCAGAGAAAAGAACGGAATGGCGAATACTCCACCGACAAGAGCTAGGCTCTTAAGAACAATGATGATGATGATTACTTCAACATAATCACTGCTGTCCTACCATTTATACAGGGTGTCCAGTAATTAATGGACAACCTTCTAACCATCGTCAGAGCACCTTAGGCTGGTCCAGAAAATGCACTTATAGGTTTAGTAAAAGTTTCGTGGTTTTCGAGATAATCGCTCTTTTCTAATTTTGGTTCCTTGTTTCACTGTAATGATCGCTTAGGACATAAATGAAAAGATTTTTACCTTCTGTTTTTTGAAAAATATTCTCAAATAGGCCTGCTAACCGAACCGATAGGCAATACAGTTTTTCCATAGCCAAGGTATATTTTTAGAAGACCTTAATCCAAAAAAATACATTGGACTCTAACATTTTTAAGAAGTCTGATCGCTTGTGGTGTCCCTTGAATGAGAATGTTACATCAGCAACTTTTAAAAATAACTTTTATTCGATATTTAGTACACTTTTTAAGATTATTTTAAGACGCAATGTATTGCTAATTTTGTGATGTATAAAGCGTGGCAAGCAACGCCAATTACAATGATGATGGTGTACATTGAATACAAAACTTCATAAATTTTAAAAGTTATTGAAAAAAATATGTTCCTTTGAGGAGCAGAATATTTTCAGTTTGAACGATTATGAAACAATTGAATGAATGAATGATTTTATAGGACATTCTTACACAGATTGGCTTAGTCGATAAACAACGATATTATAGAATATAAGAAATTATGTATATATATATATAATATACTATAAGAAATTCCACTGCGAGTAAAACGATGATAGTTGCTGAAAAACACCGAGCTGAGGTTTTTAATTTGAAGAGAAATGTAAGTCCGTGTCGCTAAGTCCATGTTACTTGTTTTAAATTTAGAGTTTAGAAACTAATTCGTGGTAGTAAACGATACAAATATTAGAAAAGTCCTTTACAACCTTGTTCGCTTCATATACTTATGGTAAAATCATTTTAGGGCGGGTCATAAAGGGCAAGTAAAATAATACATAATTGTCAATAGTAAAATATGTCCTTTAAGACCATATTGACCATACGAGATACGATATGAAAAATCATCAAGACAAATGAAGGGCTTAAAGGACGACAAAATACATGTAAGTCATTTACAATCATATTTATATTTAGCGGTAACCTTAACGATAATATCTATGAATTTATAACTAGTCATTTACGCCCCTTTAGATAAGCTGTTTTTACAAGCTCATAGTGCAAAAATTTGGTCGTAAAGGCAACTTTTTAAGAGATATAAAAAATTTCACTATACAGAACGAAAGCGCTTGGAATTCTGAACAAAACCGACTACCGTATAACGACTACCGTAGGCTCAAAGGGCGTAAGGGACAAAATTGCAAGAATGCTGTTATACTCAGTATTTTTTTCTCTATCCAATAGTATATTTAACGTATTGATAACTTGAAAAAAATGTCCGTTAAGCCCTATGAAAAATCAATGCTTGAACACGGTTTTCCAACGCATTTGGCCGTATCTATGGTACGTATACGGTACAGTATATGGTACAGGTGGTGTATGGTATGGTATGGTGTATGGTACGGTATATGGTACAGTATTTTTTTCTCTATCCAATAGTATATTTAACGTATTGATAACCATACACCACCTGTACCATATACTGTACCGTATATGTACCATAGATACGGCCAAATGCGTTGGAAAACTGTGTTCAAGCATTGATTTTTCATAGGGCTTAACGGACATTTTTTTCAAGTTATCAATACGTTAAATATACTATTGGATAGAGAAAAAAATACTGAGTATAACAGCATTTTTGCAATTTTGTCCCTTACGCCCTTTGAGCCTACGGTAGTCGTTATACGGTAGTCGGTTTTGTTCAGAATTCCAAGCGCTTTCGTTCTGTATAGTGAAATTTTTTATATCTCTTAAAAAGTTGCCTTTACGACCAAATTTTTGCACTATGAGCTTGTAAAAACAGCTTATCTAAAGGGGCGTAAATGACCAGTTATAAATTCATAGATATTATCGTTAAGGTTACCGCTAAATATAAATATGATTGTAAATGACTTACATGTATTTTGTCGTCCTTTAAGCCCTTCATTTGTCTTGATGATTTTTCTTATCGTATCTCGTATGGTCAATATGGTCTTAAAGGACATATTTTACTATTGACAATTATGTATTATTTTACTTGCCCTTTATGACCCGCCCTAAAATGATTTTACCATAAGTATATGAAGCGAACAAGGTTGTAAAGGACTTTTCTAATATTTGTATCGTTTACTACCACGAATTAGTTTCTAAACTCTAAATTTAAAACAAGTAGCATGGACTTAGCGACACGGACTTACATTTCTCTTCAAATTAAAAACCTCAGCTCGGTGTTTTTCAGCAACTATCATCGTTTTACTCGCAGTGGAATTTCTTATAGTATATTATATATATACATAATTTCTTATATTCTATAATATCGTTGTTTATCGACTAAGCCAATCTGTGTAAGAATGTCCTATAAAATCATTCATTCATTCAATTGTTTCATAATCGTTCTAACTGAAAATATTCTGCTCCTCAAAGGAACATATTTTTTTCAATAACTTTTGAAATTTATGAAGTTTTGTATTCAATGTACACCATCATCATTGTAATTGGCGTTGCTTGCCACGCTTTATACATCACAAAATTAGCAATACATTGCGTCTTAAAATAATCTTTAAAAGTGTACTAAATATCGAATAAAAGTTATTTTTAAAAGTTGCTGATGTAACATTCTCATTCAAAAGGTAGGGACCACTTTGTCCTTTACCATAAAGACGAAATTTTATTGTATCTTTATACAAATAACCTGTCAGAGAGTCCTTATGGCAAGGATAAAGCGTTACCTTTTGATTGCGAACGTCACGAATGTTGGTCAGTATGAGGAGCCTACATTTTATTTTTAAATATACTTACAACATACCTACTCCCACACTATGAAAAGACTTAATTTAATAATTATGCCTCCAATGAAATAAATACACTGTAATGGCTCCTCTACACCATGGGCCAACGCCGGCCAATCCAAGGGAGCAAGTAGGTACTCGCTACCCGCGTAGGTAGCCTTCCCCGCGTACGCCGTTCATGCAAAGTTTTATTTTGCAAAATAGTAAAAAACCGTTGTTGAAAATGACCCAAATTATGAATGTTGTCTCGATGTGGCATTATAATAATGTAGACGTAAACTTAATAACATGAATTTTTTTTTGTGGCAGATACATGAAGTTTATAAGAAAAAAAAAGAATAAAAATAAAAGCGGTGGATGAATTTGACACACATTTGTTTGAATAACATATTATAATATCCTGTGAAGTACAACACTTCACTTTCCGACTATAATTTTATTTTAGGCATTTTAGGTTCACTATTAGGTATTTATTAAATGTCATTATACCCGTGGATGAAAATGACACAAAATGCGTGTGTACGTCAGAAGCCACTTTGCTTTTACAGGGAAACAAAGAATTTCATCTCGAATATTCTTTTTACCGAATGCTGTTTAAAAAAAGAAATACCTAAATTTCTACCTAAGCAAATACCTAGGATGACACAAATTATTATTATTAGGTTTAGTATATGGTCTGAAAACTATATGTAAAAAATAGGCAACATTAATAATCTTATAACTTCAAAAGTTATTGCTATCGGACTACTAGGACAGAATAAGCTATGAGCCCCACCCCCCACCACTTAATTTTTTTTACCCACGGAATGCTTATTCCATAAGCATTTTTTTAGGATTTGAGATGCTGTTTGTTTTTGTGGATACAAATGAATGATACCAATTACCCTCAAAATCCACCATTTTGCTATTTTCTGTACCTAAAGTATTTTTGATGGTTCTTAGATATGTTTATAAACTCGACATTATGATTTAGTTGGCGTTTTTAAATTTACAGTTATTTGTTGTGTGTTGTTTAGAGTTATTTCTATCCGAGTGGAACTAAACAGTGCTTTCTAAAGAGGCAAGCCTAATAAAATAGATCAACATAATCGTCAGTTCCCACCGTGAGCGCGTCAAGTCAGCGTGACCAGGAAGAGCTGCCAGGCGGGGTGTCATGGGAGCGTGACCAGGAACTTTGGGATAATTATAAGAATAGGAAACGCTTCTTCGCTACTTGCTAGTGTGTGTAATTTCTTGTCCATTCCTATTTTTTTACGATTGAGAAAAATGACAGTACGTAGTACTCGTATTGTCTCTATCGTATTGTCTAATTTATGCCCCTGTACGAATATAGGTCGTTGTAATGGGTAGGTAGTTACGAGTAAGTAGTGGTTGTAAAAGCCGACGTTACAGTTGGCGTGCAGTTCCCATTCAAATTGCAGTCCGTCTGTATCTGCCCTAAGATTGGTGATAACACAAGGACTTCCCCACACCAATCGACGCGAAATTAGGTATTCGTAGAAGAAGCTTTATGTCTACGCTACGCAAAAAGAGCCAAAACGACGTCGTGCGTCTGCCTATTTTTTTGTGCTTCCCCGTGTTCACATCTGCTTTCAAACTATTCACGCCAATTACGACGATTTCAAGCAAAATCGCAATTAGAGGTGACAAAAATCAATTTACAACGAAAGTTATTGCCGTAGAACAATGCTCTTTGCTTTTCTAACATTTCTAACGTTACAGTGCTTGTTAACCTTTTTTTAGTTCTCAGGGTTATTAAATTGCAATAACCACTCTGACAAATGAGATTTTATTGTATCTTTAACCTCTAACCAGCCACATACTAAAACCTATAAATACCCAAATATATCTAAATGTAATTTTTCATTATTCTAAAAAAAAGTTGAATAACACTCTAGGCGGCTGAATCAGTGAGCTATTATTGGCATTATTTAGTAAGATTTTTTTTCACGAATCGTTTAAAGTAACAGAAAATTGGACAACACTATTGCGGTAGATGTCGCCAGGCCAGATATGGTCGATTGGTCGAAAATAGTTTCGGTAACTTCGTTTTTAAGAGCGGGCATCATTCCGGAGTCGCGAGAATAAGTCTCACTCGAGACAGTGATTTTTTCACCTTTCCTTTCATTCTTAGCATTGTAGCATCGTGTACAGACTTTATTCTTAATAAAAAAAAATATTTAAAGCAGTAGTGTCTTTCAACTTTTTAAATAGTCTTTTAGCGTCATGTTTAAAGTTTCACGTCACGGCCGTACTCGTATTTTAACGACACCGTTTAGCGGTAGCAATACAACTTACTTCGCAGCCAATAATCTCAAGACATTAGTGGTATCCTGAGCAAGTTGTGCAACATTACCTTGCCAAACGGGAATGACGGATCCTCTAGTCATTACCGGGTTGCTATTGGCCATGAAGTGTACTTGTGGTATAGATATGCCACGATGTTTGGAGTAGTGTCATGACATGAGATCTAAAATAAACAATGGTAAAACAATTTGAGACGTATCTATGGTGGTTTTTCTTTTTGGCCTATCTACTTCACAGCGTGCTTAAATAATGCAAAGAGCTTGGAAGGCTTACCGCAAATCACAGTAATCGCCACTTAGGCCCACTTGCACCATCCCACTAACCCGGAATTAAGCGGTTAAACCGTTAACCTAGTGTACTGTACTGGTAACCATGGTAACTCCAGGTTTAGCCGATTAACCCCGGGTTAGTGGAATGGTGCAAGTGGGCCTTAGTAAAATGTCGTTAGAACTACACAAGGTCCAACATAATATCGACTCTATATCTCTATGAACAATAAATTCGATCAATTAGGCAATTTATAAGCTTAATCCTATCAACATCATTCTGATTTCTGACCAATTTTATACTAAAATAGCAGATCGTTCGTGTACATTGCTGTCGAACAGAGCAATCACTTTAGTATCTGGTATGTCTATGGTAACTACAAACAAGGATTAGCCTATGGTAACTTATTCATTTCAGCATACTCATACAAGCATATTAATACCAAAACGCATGGTCATTACATTCAATTAGGACCGATTGAGTGAATGACTCTTCTCAGTCAGCTCGATTTGCCGCTCCGCAATTTGCGCCAGTTATCGACATTACCAGTTATGGATCATTACCAGCTCTCAATTGAAGGTGTGAATGAAACGTTTTTTTACTTGGCGCCATATGGTGATATGATCAGATTGCTACAATGTAAAAAAGATTTTGAGATAAAACTTTTTCTATGTTGTTTTTATATTGTAGGTATTACAATTTATTTTATGATTAATACATTAATAACTTAGCATTCCATTTGTAACGACAAATTGTGGAAATGTCATCATTATATGTCAAATATTTTTCATAAAAACATGAAGTTTATAATTATCAGACATCGTAAATTTTATTTGCATTTTTGGTGCAGCGAAGTGGTGTTAACGGAATTGGTAATATAGATAATTCCAACTGAAATGGTAAATTAAGGTTAACACTCGTAACTGACGCTAATTAATCATTAGGGTTGAAATTGTATATACCAATACCACATTTATAACACAACTCCGCTGCACCGAAAATGCTATAAAATTTACGATGTCTGGTAATGATAGGTAATTCCTCACTTTGTTCTACTCAAGTCAGTTCAAAGTTAGCTCAGTCGGACTCTAATATACCCCATACGTTTTACTTATTCTATATTACATATTAGTTAAATGTCTATAGGATCTACTATTTGCTTTATGCTTCACGCACGCCTTTCAAATGTCTATGTGTATTGTGTACGGGAAAGTAACCATAATAATTGGCTACTTTCTGCGCAAATAGATTGTCTGTTGTCAAAAATATGATTGATTTGGAATAAACATGTTGTACTTACTCGTATTACTTTCTTGTATGTTCGCATGTTGCTAATATTAAATATATGTATATAGTTCTCTTCTTCTTCAGCGAGTATAGGCCCAATGTTGGGCATACGCTCCTCAATCTCTGTAAATTTTATGCCAAGTTATTTTTTGTACAATAATGTGATTACTAATACTACTAGTCTTTTGTATTTCCTTTAATGACTTTAAATGAATAACACAAGAAAGCAATTACATATATTCGCTGCCTAAGACAGGAGATTCTCTATAAAAAAACTTAATTTCAATAAACAGGTACCTACCCTGTTAATATATTGCAAGGAGACCCTACCAACGATGTTTGTGTTGTACAGTGTGTATAGCCAGTGTCCAAACATGGCACCTTGCGGCACTTTCACATGGGAGCGGCGGCATTGTTCTACACTCCAGTGTTAAAATGGTATAAAATAAACAGTATTTAAACAGATTTACCTTATACTCTGTAAAAGAGAGACTTATAGAGCCTAATATGCATGCAATATTTAGCTGAATTACATTAAACTTTAGAGAAATGAGACCCTTTCAAAAAGAGTTAAAAAATTCTCAGTAACAATAGTTGTGTAATAAATAATAATTAAAGCAATCGTAGAAGATCCGCATTTGTAAATCGAAAGAGCCTTAGATATTCGTATGGGCTTAGATAAGTCCAGTTCATATCGAAAATATTCATAAATACGAACACAACTATTTGTAGAACGTGTAAATCAGATAACATGTTTTAATTGTTTGTCTCAAAAACTTCGCGTCAATAACCTACAAAAAAACAAAGACAATTGAAGGACACTTCATTATTATCCTTCGTCAACAACTGGCAATCGAGAACGCGACTCCAAAAAAATAATTGGCGAATAAATTAAATAGGCGCGTTCCAAAATTCAAACCACAAAACTTTGCTAACGGCACTAACAAATATAGACCTTAATCTGTTGTGACAGGAGTTATGATAACCGCAATTCTAAAAGTATGTCCGAAAAATTAAGATTACCACAACTATAAAGTACTGTTGGTTTAAGTGAAATTAAGCTCTATTATGGTGGATTAAGGTCGACGATGACAGCATGGGTGGACGTCCCACATTGTTTCATAAATGTCATGAGAGGAGGCGGGAGGTCGTTAGAACAATTTGAATTTGGAAGTAGGCCGTCTCCCAGGACGTTTGTCATGATGTGGACGAAAATTATAACCAGAGACGAGGTTAATAAAGATTGGTAATCTAAAAATGTACAAAAGAATAGAGTCCGTTTAAGCTAACTTTGCACCGACTTAAACAGAACAATCTGTATTTTCATAGAATTATGACATTGCCACACGTTGTCATTGCAAATGCCACGCAGAGTTAACTTGTTCTGACTATCTTCTGGATGGAGCGTATATTGGGCATATAAGGAGGTCATAAAAAGCTATACTTATTAGGTAAATGAATAAAAGAAAGTAAAACCATGTCTACAACAACCAAAAGCGGTTTGTATTTGTTTGAATCGTGTCCAACTTATGACGTACTTGGATTGCATCTGAGGCCCTACCGCGAAAAACAAAATCAAAATTTCTTTATCTGCCTCTCTATTACTCGAATATGCAAGACTTGCAAGAGCGACAGCGAGGCAGATAACGTTTTTCGATATTGGTGGTAGGCCTCTGAAAGCTAGCTCACAAAGTGACGCATAAAGCTGATTTTACATGGTATTTAACAGTCTTTATTATTAACTGGTTTCTCCTTGAATTTATTGAATGATTTGATAGCCCCGGATAAGTCTGGAGAAACTAACTTAATTTGTACTGTGGGTCGACATTTGGAGAAGGAAGCATGCATTGAAAGTATTAATGATATTTATTTTAGTTTTATGTCTAAAACACATAGTGATACATCCTAATATAACATTTATATATCTGACAAGAAATATGCAACACCAGAGTGGCGTTGCCGGTCTCTAAGACGGGAGTGCGCTCTTTTCTTGAAGGTCGAATCTGTCCGCAGATACCGGGACACATCGTGTCACAATTTAGCTGTGCGAGGCAGGAAATTTCTGGAGAAACTCATAGTTTAGGACAGGGGTGGACCGCGGTCAGCATCCGGACCGCCGACCTATCCTATTTTTTGCTTTTTTAATAAACTCACGTAGAAACGGACCGTGATGGTCATTTTATTTTAAAAACTGGACCGATGATGAAACAAAGTAATTGGTGAGCCCTGGTTTAGGATAATAAACATTAATGCGTTATTTATTATAATAAAAGGTGTGTCTTATTATTTTTATCAAACGTAACCTGATATAAACCGATAACTATATAAAAAGATATCAGTTAATAACTTGTCCTTGATAAGCATCACAAATCAAATACTATCTCTGAACTGACATGGCCCAAATCTATTATCAAATTACATACAGATCATAATGATATAGTGTCCATTATATTCGTCCCAGTTCTTCTATTGCATTGTGTGACCCTGTCACATACATTTCACTTTCGACCATTTAGAATAGCACACTAAATTGACAATATTACTGTATCATTAATATTATTTTATTCTCTATTAGGGTTAGGTTTTCTAATCATCAATGGTTGGAAAACATCAATCATTTTAATGTTTAATTTATAAGTAAGGTGGTGGTACTAGTGTTCGACATGCTAATGCCCAATAGATGACACCCTGCTGTCACCTCTATGACATATACTGGGACCGCGTCGAGCACCCGTCTAGAGAGTGTACTCTCTATTGGCCCCATCTCGACTTCCTACACAATTTAGATGAACTGTGACATGTAGACAGAATAGACAAAATCCCATGAAGGCGGAACGGGCACAGCGTATGCACATAAACGTATTTCACGCGATGAGTCAAAATTTGCACACAAAACATAATGTATTGTTATAAAATTCGACTATTGTAGAACAATAGAATAACCTGGATTCGCAATTTCGTTCCTACATTGATAATATATAATCCTTTGTAACGGAATGACCCAATGACCAGCTCTAATCGTGGCCTACATCAAATCTGAAATGACATATCATTCGTTTAGTATCCGCAAACCACAGAACAATGTGCTTTTATAAAGCAACCCACACAATTGTTAATAAATTTTTTACTTTGTAAAATCTTACCAAGAATCATAACGTACTGCTACTGTTTAATATTAAATGTGAAAGCTAGCATGTCTGTTCCAAAATCGCGGAAGGCTGAAAAGATTTGGACGTGTAACATTATATATAAATAGGAAAAAGATGTCATATAAGAAAGTAATAGTAAAAAATTGGGGACATCTTACACAGGTCAACCTAGCCCCAAACTAAGCAAAGCTCGTACTATGGGTGCTAGGCGACGATATACATACTTATATAGACAAATACATACTTATATACATAGAAAACACCCATGACTCAGAAAAAACAAATAAGGCCTCCAGTGCCCCGGGCTGGAATCGAACCAGCGTCCTCTGCATGCGAGGCACACGGCGGCGCCCTTTGTCATTTGTTTCCTAATAGATTTACTTTGTGGCAAAGAGGTAAAGTATCCTAGAGGTTATGTATATGATTTTTTTGTCAGTGTCAAAAGTGACAATGCTTCAATCAGTTACGTTACTTTTGACACCGATCGATCATATCCATTTAGATCACATTTATATCCTGTTATTACAATCAGAATACGTCTTCTAGGTAAAATTAAGTGACTCTCACACAATCGAGATTAAAAAGTAATTATATCACAATTTCTCCAATCTGAATCTCTAATTTAGTTTCACGCTTGCGCTTATTTTGAAATATGGCAACAATGACTTAACTTATATGTTTAATGACAAATGATTCCATTGAATTTCCAAAAACATTGCCACAGTATGACAAATTACCTTATCCCACTCTTCACTCTCAACCAGACACAAATACAAAATATAAACAGTCAATTGTATGTCGCATTTCTTGTCTATGTTTTAAGGAGGCATTTTGACCAAGGCCCCAACGTTGTCTGTTCACTTTGACGGCGCAGCAACTAGTATCACTTCTCTCTCCTCGCTCTTTTAAAAATGTCACATGGACCAAAACTTTGTATGGACACTACCAGTCTCTAATATTTACTGGTCTCACCTCTCAACAAAAGAAATCTATTAAGCAAATACGACGACATTAGAAATCTGTTACGAAACAAGTGGCATTCTCCGATAAAATCTGCTCGTCGAGCATTCTCGGGACAATGCGAGCATTACGAGATCCTTGCGAAAAACCAAAGTGTGTGCGTATCATCATAATAGGTTAGGAAAAAACCGGGCAAGTGCAAGTCGGACTCGCGCACGAAGGGTTCCGTACCATAAAGCAAAAAAAAAACGGAAAAAAATGCAAAAAGAAAACGGTCACCCATCCAAGTACTGACCACGCCCGACGTTGCTTAACTTTGGTCAAAAATCACGTTTGCTGTATGGGAGCCCCACTTAAATCTTTATTTTATTCTGTTTTTAGTATTTGTTGTTATAGCGGCAACAGAAATACATCATCTGTGAAAATTTCAACTGTCTAGCTATCACGGTTCGTGAGATACAGCCTGAGTGACAGACAGACGGACGGACGGACGGACAGCGAAGTCTTAGTAATAGGGTCCCGTTTTACCCTTTGGGTACGGAACCCTAAAAAGATAGGGTCTTGTAATAAGTAATTAGTTAATTCATATTTACATCATAGAGCTTTGTTGGAATTAATTAAGTAATAGAGAATGTCGATCTTAAGCTACCTGGCATCTTCTTCCGCGCGTTATCCCGGCATTTCGCCACGGCTCATGAGAACCTGGGGTCCGCTTGACAACTAATCCCATGATTTGACGTAGGCACTAGTTTTTACGAAAGCGACTGCCATCTGACCTTCCAACCCAGAGGGTAAACTAGGCCTTATTGGGATTAGTCCGGTTTCCTCACGATGTTTTCCTTCACCGAAAAGCGACTGGTAAATATCAAATGATATTTCGTACATAAGTTCCGAAAAACTCATTGGTACGAGCCGGGGTTTGAACCCGCGACCTCCCGATTGCAAGTCGCACGCTCTCACCGCTAGGCCACCAGCGCTTCACCTGGCATAAGTTAGGTTAATGGGTTCAAGATATAAATGTACGTGATATTGTTATGTCCGAGCTAAATCCAAAAACCCGAAAAATTCAGCTATTTCATAGGTAGGTACAGTCAGCCAAGAAAGTGGTCTACCACTTTTCGACTCTATCTTCTGACTGATAGAGTACATCTCAGCGAGTCATATGTGGATGTTTTTTAAGGAACAATTGATATTTTTTCGCAACTTCGGTTCGGGAAATTGTTAAGTTATAAGTGTTATAACCTAACCTATATATTATATTCATTATTCAACCGTCCGTGCATTTTATTTAAACTGTGACTTTGGTTACCACTTCATATATTTGTCTTGTTGTTTGTAGGTTATAGGTTAAATTAGTTAATTATTTATTACTGCGAATGGATGGTTATTTCCTATGGATAGACATTCTGCCGTATCCGAAGTCCGTATAAAATGTATGCAAAAATATTTACTCAAAATGTCAATTCTTTTATTCCCTAATCAAATTCTTTTCTAAGAAATCCTGCAGTTGTATCTCTAAAAAAACACTATTTCATAAATAACTTTGTCTCCACTCGCACGTAAAACAGAAAGCGTCGTCGTATGTCATTTCCGCAAAAAGGCTAAACCGGTTCTATAATGGATTCCTCAGCCTCTGTATGGAAATAATGATGTCCGCCGGTGACGTTTGTAGATGAAGTCATATTTGCGACTTAACAAGTAGAATCGGTGTATTCTCATTTGTCCCCGTCCCCACTGAGTACGGATGGAAAATATGGAAATAAGTAGGTGCCATAAGAATCATTCCCATTTGTCCCGTCATTTATGGCGACAGTTATGTGAGGCCCCACCTCACGTAACTGTCGCTACAAAATTAAATGGGAATACATCGTAGGAAAATCGGACCAAGCTAAGTCTGTACATACAACAATGACAGAGTATGGAATTGTCACCATAAACTATTAAAGTATGACATATATAATGGTACTTGTCATGTCATAATTGGTGCAGTTAGCTACTTAGTTGGACTCTAAGAGGTACGTAAAACGTTTAAGAACTAGTTTATATTTGGCAAAAAATATCTAGACGAATTAATGGACACATAATTAATGATATTCCACTTAATTATTTCAATAATATTTCTTGACTATTTTGCCAAATATAACATGCTAATGGCATTAACGAACAAGCCCTATCTATACGACATTTCAATATCTGTGTCTTGTGGAGGAGACAAAATTTAATAGAACTTTGCAAAGTTTTATAAACAAGGCCAAAAATAGTGCGCACCTACTATTCCTAATCGCACGTAGGTGGATATTTGGCATGTATTGAAAAATATAACATTTTTATTTACGTAATGTTTGTTTCTTAGATGTGCCTACCTTAGCTACAATGAAAACATAAATACGGTATTACCCTATTAAATGTTGTCACCATAACATAAATTTTATTTAACTGCCACCAAGTTACTAAAAGTATATTAAAATGACCATCATCTTGTCACGCTAACCTATAAAAAGTTATGGTATTCGATCTAACTGTAAGTTGACAGTCATTATCAAACCAAAACGACAGTTACTGGTAGTCAGCATGAAACTTGACACCACCGTTATGGTGACATAAAAAGTATCAGTCTACTGTTTAATGTGGTGTCATTTATTGGGTGCGCGGGAGTCGATCTGACTGTAAACTTGATTCTACATGAACTGTTTTTATAATACCTACAATAGTCATCCTTCAAACAAAGTCACAGTTCAGTTCAGACCTATACAGTGTGTTTTTTTTAAGTGGGACAGTATGGGGAAATCCCAAAGTATAAGAGATACAGGGAAACTGTCTTAGGAAACATTAGGTACTTTTTTGTGAAAAAAAAAATGGTATAGTCAAAATTTTGGTCAAGTGTGAGTTGTCCCTAAAAATGATTAATTTTGATGAAATTTTTTTTTGACGTACATCTACTCAGTTTCATGAGGGGATCATTTTATTGTATGGGAAGAAAAAAATCGGGACAGCAGAAGTTAGTCAAATTTAAGAAAATCGTTTTCATTTTTACAACCCGTGTAAATTGAAAACCACTGCCCACTGCAAGGTTTTTATTTAAAAAATATTGCCTATTCCAGTTTTACATTTGAATTTGGAACACTTTATTTGGTTTAAAAAGGATTAAAATACTTTAAGATATTCTTACGCGAGCCTTACCTTACAAATCTAATTTAAAAAAAAAACAAATTTTATATTTGGAACTTCTTGAAACAAACAGTATTTTACTTGATATTTCATTGTTTAAAGTTAACATTATGTTAAAAAGTTTTCGTCATGGAATTACCAAACTCGCATAAAGTAGATTTAATTGAAGCGTATTTTGTAAATTATCGTAGCTCTGTGAATGCGTTACAGTGGTATCGGGAACGTTATCCGGACCGCGATCAACCGGACCGCAAAATTTTTGACAAACTGGTGAAAAATTTAAGAAAGGGAGGCTGTTTTAAATTAAAACGGAAGAGACGAGCCACAGTAATAAATGAATTTACAACTATCGCAATCTTAGGATATTTTGAAGCCTACCCAAAAGCCTCATTGAGGGAAGCTGCTAACACTATCGGTGTGCATAAATCTACAGTACGAAAGGTATTGAAGGCTTACAAGTACAAGTGTTACATAGAAGGTCATCTTGTACAAGCATTGCTTCCAGGAGACACTGACCGGAGATTAGCATTTTGCCAGTGGTTTGTAGCATGCTCGATTAGAAACCCGTCTTTTCCAAGCCGGATTATTTGGACAGATGAATGCAATTTTTCAAACAATGGCATGTACAATAGAAAAAATAATCATTTTTGGGCACGTACAAACCCCTTCCGAACTACGGCAACCCATAACCAGGTCCGCTTTTCCTTTAATTGTTGGTGTGCAATATTAGATAATAAAATCTTTGCCATTAAAATTTACCATGGAACATTGAATAGTCAAAAATATCAGGAAATATTAAACATGGCTGTGGATTTAGTAGATATGGCAATTCCATTAAATAATTTGAATAATATCATCTACCAACAAGACGGCGCCCCTGCCCACAATAGTATCGCTACGAAACAGTTTTTAAATGAACATTTTCTTGATCACTGGATGGGCACAAATGGCCCTATTAAATGGCCACCACGTTCACCCGATTTAACACCGTTGGATTTTTTCATTTGGGGGTACCTTAAAGGTCGAATTTATGCAGATACTTACAACTCGGTACAAGAGTTAAAAGACGCAGTGCATTATCATTTGAACAACATACATCACAACGCCTTGTCTAAAGCTACCAGAGGTGTTCTGAAACGCGCTCGTGCCTGCATTCGACAAGAGGGAGGCCACTTTGAACATTTACTTTAATGTAAAATTATTTTATTAAATTTACCTAACTTCTGCTGTCCCGATTTTTTTCTTCCCATACAATAAAATGATCCCCTCATGAAACTGAGTAGACGTGCGTCAAAAAAAAATTTCATCAAAATTAATCATTTTTAGGGACAACTCACACTTGACCAAAATTTTGACTATACCAATTTTTTTTTCACAAAAGAGTACCTAATGTTTCCTAAGACAGTTTCCCTGTATCTCTTATACTTTAGGATTTCCCCATACTGTCCCACTTAAAAAAAACACACTGTATATATGACGAATTTAATATAAAACGGAAACCTAACTAAACTGATGCATGCATGCATACATGCATAACAATACTACAACACCTTTGTACTCGTATAGAGATAGTTTGTCTTTGTTATGTACTTGTCTCGGTTGCAACTAAAAAGTAAGTATCGTAAGTTAAATGTTTATACATATGTTGTTGTTATTTAGGAGTTTTTGCACTAAATATTCTTATCAAGTTATCAAGCAACGAACTAGAATAACTATCGGAGTCTGACTAGAGCGCAAAAAAAAACATAATGAATAACATTTTATTTTCATGAGTCAATCAAAACTACAACAACAATGTTTATTACAATTTTGTCGAAAAAGTACTAAGTGATTCGTCTGTATTATATTACATCCCGTCGCTGTTATCAAGTTATATTTCAGTGTTTTTGGCAATAAGTTACCTACATTTGCAATTAACGTCTATTACAAGTTAAATTCTAAATACATACTATCACTTAATATATTTTCTTTCATCATAGATATATTTTAAGCTAACTATGAGCATTTCCTCTTGCGACACGGTCGTTGAGATAAAATATAATATCATTAGTTAAATGCTTTTAAGTCCGATTAAGATAAAAATGTTAATCTAAATACATTAAATGAGCTGACAATCTTGTAAGACCATTTAAATTGTAATTTCATATTACGAAATTAAGAAATCTAATCAATCTACATTATAGTTCAAGATTTAAACACCTACATAAATGACAGAGCTAGAGTTGGAAAGAAATCGAGTGTAATATATAATTCTTCATCTTTTTCACTGGTGTATTGGCACGACCGAGAGAAAACATGCGATCGAGTTCACGGAGTCGCGTAAATGTCAAATACTAACTCATGGTAGAGTTAGACCAAGAAAAGTCTGCAGAGATTTTGGTAGCCCACGCAGTGCATGTTTTACTTTAAACGTCAAACTTCTATGAAATTATGACCTATAAATAACACTCGCACTGCGTGGGCTATCAAAATCGCTGCAGACTTTTCTTGGTTTAAATCTAGCAGTGAAGTATTCAATACTTGCCACAAGCCTGCACCCGTAAGGGACAGAACATATGCTAAATTAAAAACACGTTTTAACATTGCACATTGCACACAACATGAGTGCCATGAGGAATTGAGGGAACTCAGATCAATACCTTGAGACGTAACCGAAGCTCGAAAATTTTTAGTGACATGCCTGTTTTGCCAATAAGGAACGAGTCCTGCAGACACAGACCAACCCCTATTTCTGTGGTCAGTCATAGGGAAGACCTACTTATAATCTATATTTCATTCTCTTTGAAACCGGTTTCTATATTACGATTGCGAAATTACAATCGTAATTATTTCCATCATCAAATCACGCTATTTGTCAAGTGTGAAGAATCGGGCCCCGTTTATTGATATGTATTTATTGCATCCGCCGCTATAAGTACCCTTTCACTGGATGATTTTACTATTTTTATTGCACTTTCTATTTAATACTTTACGTGTTCCTTATTGCGTAAGGTGATGGCAATTGGCATAGCAATGAAAAGTGTCACAATTGAACGCCGACACTGACAGGTTTATTTCAAGTTATATTTTCATAAATTTCACTTTGTAAATCAACTACACATAGAAATAAGTAAAAATTATACCCAGTCACACCCATATAGAATAACTACAATAGAGTCCGCTAACTTTGCACTGATCTGAATAGAACAAGATGTGAGGGAGTGTCATTATAAACCGCATATTTTCATAGCATTGCAACCCTCATTGTTTTGATTCAATTCTCCGCTACCCAGAGGTTGTCTGGAAGAGACCGCTCTTTAGCTATTAGACCACCTGTTGTCTGCCTCTAACATTGCTTTTTTTCTTAAGTTGTAACTTTAACTTAGGTGTGCCAAAAAAAATTTATATCTACCTATGTCTATCCCAATGGCCATCACACGAAACACAGCCCATTTAGCGTGTAACAAGTGGCCACATACACCCATAGAACATGTCGTAACGGCTTATGCAACGTAATTGATTGTTCCATCAAACTTCAACTAATAGTTCTTATTCCAATGGAATAAAGTCCGAAATTATGAGAGATATTTGATTGTTCCGATGGCTATCGCGTTGAGCAAGTGTCAAAGTGATCGCTCAATAAGTACCTAATTAAAGACGTGTGTGGATCGTCCTCTGTTTAATGAATATAAACTTTATTGTAATGATATAGGGTTTAAAAGGGGTTTATGTACCATTGAGTGTCAAACGATTGGGTGATCGGTCAATTAGAGAGATGAGTTTACGTTTATATGTTAGTTATTGATTACTGTTTCAGAATTGCATGAACCGATAACGATCTAGAATTCTAGATTGAGCATCTTTCATTTTAAACATACCCCCTACCTACCTATATGCCTACTGTAACCTACTGCTGAGCATAGTGTTCTCTTCGTGTCCGGTACTTGTCCCGGTCCTGCGGGCGCAGCATGGTTCCATTTTTATCGTCTATCACTATGCCCGTCACTTTCGCACTTACATACTTGTTAGAGCGTGACAGGCATGGTGATAAGCGATAAAAATGCGGCCGTGCCGCCCTGGGCTAGTCTCATCCAGAAGTGACCCGCGATCTTCGAATGTTGTCCACCCACCGAGCCAACGAACGCGTGGCGCTTCTTTCAGCCGAGAGCGGTCACCGATCCGTTAACATTTTACGATACAACTATTTAATTTTATTATTAAAAGTATTAGAAGTATAACATCACCATTCCTCTATGTATTATTTTAATGTATTCTGGTGTACAATGAAATTTAACAAACAGACTAGTTTTAACATAGCATTCCTCTTACATTATGCCTTTGTAGCCAGTGAACTCATAACTTTATACGTAACGATGAATGAATGTAATACTTATTCATTCACTCTTAACTACTTCCGATCGCGCTCAGTGTGTAATTTACCGACTCATTCAAGTTGAGATTGAAATATTCTAAGCCTTTTTTATAATTCTTGTTTTTTTATTATAAATATAGAAGCAAACGAGCAGACTAATCACCTGATGGTTAGCAATTGCCGTCGCCCATGGACACCTGCAATACCAGAAGGGTTGCTAAGTGCGTTGCCGGCTTTTAAAATGGGAGTACGCTCCTTTCCTGAAGGTTTGAAGTTCGTATAATATTTATTATATCTACTTAATATAATTTTTCCTCTGGAAGTCGGTTGCTATGTATTTTACATAGAGTCGGGAATTGTGGGCGTATCATACTATCAGCAGCACATCAGAACCTTCAATCGTGGATGACGAGGGCCTTCAATGAAATACGTTGTTCAACTCACAATCTTTACTGCACAAGACTCTTTACAAATCACAGCACGCGATACGTGTCTCATCTTAAGCAAACCAGTGCTTCCATCGAAACTGTTAAACGAACCAGACTGACAGAATACCTACCAGACGACATAACATATGACAAAAGAGTACCAGTGACTGGCTTATTACACCCCGCAGACAGAATTACTATAAATATAACCGACATACTTACTGAAAACGACTTAGAACCTTATTATACGTCAGATATGCATAGAATCTACACTGATGCACAGTGTTTCGTCTAGAACAAGCTAGGTGGACAAAATTATTTTTTTGTGTTTTTGGGTAGTATTATGGTTAGTATTGCTTAATTAAATATAATTTACTAAAAATTTTAAAATACCATGAAAAAAAGTAAAAAAATTAAAATAAAATATATATTTAAATTAATTATATATTTTTTTGCAAATAAATTATTAACACAATAATAAACAAAATTTTACAGTTCATTAGATACATTATTTTCATAGTATTTACTTTAAAATATACAAAAAAATAAAAATGTAATATAGAAGATTAATTAAAACTTAACTTATTATTAATAATTAATCTGTTAATTATTAATAACTTATAATCTGTTCTAACTCATGTATTATATCAGAATAATAATTGTTTTCCTTGTTTTGCGTAAGTTTTTTAAAGTTCTTCTGAAGGAAATAACACGCTTGTACCTTTTGCATTGGGCAAATAATCATATGATGAATATTTATGATAATCAGCCTTCATTGACCACATTTTAGTCTGCTTGTAAGTTTGTATTTGTCGATTTTGACTCAATATAATATGCTAATGCCTCATTAACACTTAGCTGCCTAGAATTCATTGAAGTACCTACTGCTGTCGTAAGAACAAGACTACGTTGGCTTATGTGGACTTTCTCTGATATTTTTTAACATTTTTGCCGTGTTTTATTTGCTGCCGATCACGAATCAATCGGGATTTCGGCAGCAGTTAAAAAATAGGTACGTAATTGTACCAGATCTTTAACTCAGCGTTTTTTCCGTTTTAAAAGGGGAACTTTTGAAGTTTAATTTGGGTCTTCCTGCAGGATTAACATTTTCAGACGACGTTGATGCACTTGGTCTAGTTATGTACACTCGTAATTCTATATTTTGGCCATCCATACCACTTTTAAACTTTTTCACAAATTGCTTCTTTAAATCTTGACGCACTATTCCACTTGGTATTCAGTTTTGATGAATAACTGGTTAAAATATTTTTTAACCGTCTCTCAGACTCTTCTTTGAAATCTCGTAACTCATATTTTACCAATATAAACTGATAAAGGTGGAAATTTTCGTCGTTTTTCCCCTTATTTGTCCATTCTTCAAAAACCCCTTCCTTAAAATAGAGAGAACGTGTTCTGCAAAAAAATGAAAAAAAAAATGTTCTGCAAATTTCTGCAAAATGAAATATACACCATCATAAAATAGAATTATGCAAGTAAATAATATCAAAAATCTAGACCGGTGTCAAGCGGTGTCAAGTATTTGCTAGTCTATCAAAGTTCTAAAATGAAGAAAATCTCACCACGTTTTTAAGTGCATATTTATTGCTCTATACGAGCATTATTACAACTGATATGAACATATTTTTATGAAAAATATAAAGTGCTTACCTTCAGTTATAAGATCTATCACCAAACCTTTTCATAAAATAACGTTTTACTTGTAAGAGATGTCGTTGAACGCATCACAAAATTGCAACTGATTAAATTGTGCAATTGCACTTACCTCATTAGCTGACTTCTGCACTCTATGGCTCATAAAATTAGAAAGTTAGACATAATCTATTAATGGGTTTGGGGGTTTCAACATGTTGTTTATCTTATCTAATGACTCATTAGAGATAATTTGATAACGACTTTTGTCCACCTAGCTTGTTCTAGACGAAACACTGTGTGATGGAAGCAAGCACGATGCAGGAGTAGGAGCGGCATTCGTTATACACTATCCTGATGGAAGTGACAGAACTAAAAAATTTAAGCTACATAAGAGCTGTACAGTTTTTCAGGCTGAATGCGTGGCTATAGAAGGAGCGTGTCATGAATGCATCATACTGGGCCTTGAAAAAATCACAATTTTCTCGGACTCGAAGTCTGCGCTGCAAGAAGTTGCAAATCGCAGCAGCACAAACAGAATAATAAACAGTATCCATAAATTAATACGCCAAATCCAACAAGCAGGAGAAATCCATTTTTGTTGGATTAAAGCCCACGCCGGCCTTCACGGCAATGAGGCAGCAGACACAGCCGCCAAACACGCGGCATCATTACACAGAAGTCCTGATTTCTGCAGATTTCCCCTATCCTTTCATAAAAAGAACCTACATAATACAATAGTAGGAAAACATGAACAAATGTACGTAAACAGTACAACAGGAACCCACACAAAGCAACATCTGCCTACACTTACACATGTAACAACACTTCGCAAGCATATGTCACTCACCTTCGAACTCACTCAAATACTTACCGGTCATGGATATCACAAAGCCTATCTAGCACGCTTCCACATCACCGACACTGATACCTGCCCATAATGCGATGACACAACACCACAAACTATCGACCATCTCCTCAAACACTGTCCCAAATATTCATACTTCCGCTGTGACCACGAGTTTCTTTGTGAACTACATCAAATAGACCCGTATGATATATCTAAAATAATAGAAAAAGAAGTAACAAAAACATCGTTCGAAAAATTTATAAGTAAAATAATAAACACACTTAAAAAATTTAATAACACATAAACATATATAATATGTTATATACGTAAATAAAGTGCCCAATATATATACACATATAATTATATATAATATTATATACCTAAATAAACTGCATAATAATACATTCATAAAAACTAATGAAACTAAGTAATAAAAGTTATAGGCCGCCCGTATTGAAAGCGAGGACCTACAACTATAATAATAGTTAAAAAAAAAAAAACATAGAGTGATTACGTACTTGACTTTACCTGCTATTACGCGACGTGAATAACTATAAATCATACCTGAAACAAATAGAAAAAAAATTAGCACGCAAAATTCGTGTTACATGTGTCGGTGTGGGACCTCAGAACGATATGATAGGTACCGTACCAAATACACATAGGCAGTAAGGTAGCCTTTAACTAAAATTGTTCCAACGATTTGTATGTTATCACTGATATGTAGTTGTTCATTGTTTTCCAGCACAAAATACTTATTCATGCAGTGTCAAACAATTTAACTTTTAAAAACGAACCAATTAAAGGATGACTCACGTTAGACCGGTTTAGATATCAACTAGTTCTCTTTTTCAGCGCAATTCGGCCAACCAATGTCACTTTTACGTTAGATAGCGTAAGATATCTACATATTAGAAGTCATATCCTGTGGAAATCGTTCAAGAGTATCTCCAGAATCGCGCAAATGTCAAAAATGACAGGTTAGATCTTAAACATATCGTTATCGTATCTTGGTGATGTCTAAAAGATATACAATAGATGTCTATATCAAAATCCGAATCGGGCCCCAACTTTTATTCAAAAGCTATAAAAGTAAAGGTTGCCGCTATAATTCACGGCATGGCGTGTAGCGTGGCTGCCTTCTTTTTTGCGTTAATTATGAACACTTTTGATTTTAATAACCGCGGCGAATGACTGAGAAAATTATTTTGCCGTAAATGGAGAGGAGTCATTGGACGACATTGAAAATTGTTGGTTTCTTTGCACAATTATAAAAATATTTTATCTGTGATTTTTTGGACTACTTTTATTGGCTGTCTGTGTTGCACCTTTAAGCGGTGGCGTTTTTGCAATCTTTGCCGCCCTAGGCCCCAGGCCCTGTAGCCGCCTCTTTCGCAGCACCCATCATATTCACTACATTTTGAGTTGTTTCTTGTCAGCGAATTTTTTGTCATAATTTGCCGCCCCTAATATCCTGCCGCCCTAGGCCCGGGCCTACTTGGCCTTAGGGCAAATCCGCCACTGCCGTTAAGTGTAGTATTTTTTGTTTGTATTGCTGTTGATGCCCCAATTAAATCCTTTTTAAATATATCGATCCAACATAATTTGTTTAAAAACTATCAGGTGTCACCCCACCTTCCCCAAGGATGAGTATATATAGTTTTCCTGGTTCTTACTGACTGACAAATTGGTTTGACTAACTATAGCTGGTCAAGCAAATCTAGTCAGTAAAAAAAGGCGCGAAATTCAAATTTTCTATGGGAAGATATCCCTTCGCGCCTACATTTTTCAAATTTGCCGCCAACTACAAACTGACAAGATCAGCTTGACCAAGTATATATCTATTATCTCTATTTGTAAAGTATGACAGATACTTTTCTACTATTGACGCCGACTATACACCTGTAATTGTCCGACTAATAGGCAAAATAATAGCCTACGCCAGATAACAGCCTCGCACTTTCGCTGGACCGGCTAATCGATGCCGCGCGAACATTCTCCGAATAATCGACTAATGAATCGATAATTAGAGGGAGAAAGTTCGCGTGCGGTCGGATGTCTCTCTCATTGTCGAGATCATGTAGTAATGGGTTATTTATAGCCATTTTCAACGTTACGCTCTGGATATTATTTTGATTTAATGGGTTTCAATTAGCGTTTTACCTCCAAGTTATGCAACACCTACATATTTTGATTATTAAACAACAAGATACAATATGCTAAGTGGCCTAAGTAAGTTACGAGATTTCAAAAATGTATTCTATATGATAGTTATTCTAAAACAATTACACGAACTAGATATCTATTGGAAATTATTTAATCTAAGTCCCTCCAAATCGAAGTGCAGGCTCGTTGAGCTAGAAACTCGTTGATGTCTTTTGTTCTGAGAACTTAAAAACAATGGGTAGAAAATTCTAATACAAATTCACCGTATCATTTCATACAGTCAAATACGTATGAAGGTACCTATTCACGACTAGTAGATAGATTTCAGGACAACTTTAACATTCAAATACATGTTCCTACATTATTCTCTACTAAACCTACTTACTATTCAATGTGTACTAAATAATACCAAACGTGCCTCGAAACCAGCCGGTTCGTTAAGACAAATTTACTTGCGGCAAATGATCAATAAGGAAACCCATACATAAGCAGTTTAGATTTCTGATGTTCAAAAAAGCACTCTACATTAAGGGGATAGAGTCGGAATTATGTAATAAATGATATGTAACTATGTCAACGTTTGTTATGTTAGAGTGCAGGTAAAGTCCTTCAAATGCATATTTACATTATTTACAATTTGCATGTCGTGCTTCGTGGCGGGATTTCGTAATATTCATTGACAAACAGCTGAAACGGCACATAAAAGGTCTTAAATATGCAACTGAAGACAATAACTGTCTCTAACAGCTAGTGAAACATACAGAAAACTGAAGAAGTATATGATGTATAGTAAGTAATATGATGTATAGTAAGATGAGGCCACGCACATAATAATACCACGTTAGCACGTAGTATTTATTACAAAAACTTGGTAGCCCTTTTTGAAATCACTACCTATACTATTTTTAACTTGTATGTTTCATTCATTCTTTTCAGCTTGAATTACCTTGTATTTTTTTAAGAAGGATTAAATGTAGAATATAATAAAAGTATAGCATTGCCCCAAAAGAGAACACCGTATGCCACTACACGATGAAAATAACTATGATAAAATAACGAGCACTATCAAAATTAGTGACTTATCAAATTGTTTTACTCTCGGCCCGATTCGAACTTTAAAATACATCAATTTATAGATCTAGAAACGATATGGATTAGGTATGTCAGTGTCGAATATGACGTTTCTTCAAACAAAAATATCACTTTTTACACTGACACGTCTATTCCATATCGTTTCTAGATCTATTGATTGGCATATCTTAAAGTTCGAATCGGGCAGTCCATTTATATTTAACCAGTTTCTGCCCGTGACTTCGTCTGTGGAATGATGATGATTATAAAAAGTACCCTATGTCCTTCCATGGGCTTCAAACTATCTCCAATTACCAAATTTCATCTACGATTCAGTATTTTAAGCGTGAAGAGGTAACAGACCGATAGACTTAGGACCCGATTCGGATTTTAAAATAGACATCTATTAGATATCTTTTAGACATCACCAAGATACGATAACGATATGTTTAAGTTCTAACCTGTCAAATTTGACATTTGCGCGATTCTGGAGATACTCTTGACCGATTTCCTCAGGATATGACTTAGAGATCCAATTCACATCTAATAGATATCTTACGCATTTAACGTAAAAGTGACATTGGTTGCCCGAATTGCGCTGCGAAAAAGAACTAGTTGATATCTAAACTATAACGTATCTAGAATGAATTTAGTCCTGTCGTCTCTTGTGAATATCTTAAAGTTCGAACACGGCAGTTACTTCCGCGTTTATGATATTACTGTATATTTAATTACAAAGAGTATGAAACGACCTAGCTTTACAAAAATGTCAAGTATGACTTGTTACCACTACGGTGGTACAGTAGGTTCCAAGAATCACATTGCAGCTTGTTAAAACTGTCGCGTTAACTCGGCTACTGCAACAGTTACTCTAATCAACGTAACATGTAGTCCTTATTATGATTCCATCATAATTATTTAGAAACAGTAATTATCGACAATCCATATACCTACTCTATATCAATTAGGTATCTTAATTATTGTAGGTTAGATTTGTTCGTCCCAGCCTCTCCACCATACAGTTGTATGTAATTCAAGCAAGTCTTCTTAAAATGAAAGCCTAACTGCGATTGTATGGGAGCGGCTTTATGGCAGCGGGTTCTTGTGACTCTACTTGGAGCAGTAGTGAGCCGAGGGCACCCGAACAGTTTAGTGTAAATACCACTGGTGGAAGTATGAGGTAATACTTCTAGTTGTTTCCAGGAATGACACCTTGTTAAAACTGTTAGGTTAACCAGTTACTCGCTCATAAACGTAAGCTGGAATCCTTATTATGATCATCGACATTCATACCCGCCATAGACTTAGGGCCGCTACAGACGAGACTGACTGCAATCTGACTGCAATTTCGGGTTGCAGTCCGTTTGTACTGGCCTTAGCGCTGAAGCATAGACAGTTAAGTTCGGATAGCTACTGCAGCAGCATTACTGTTTGTTGCGATGTTACTGTTGCGGCCTTGACGCGGTCGCTGTCACTGTCAATTTCCTTGACACATTTCATTTATTCCAAATTTATTACACAGCGCACTGCACTGAGAGAAAAGGATAACAAAAACACACTTAGAATAACAAAAAAAACTTAATCCGGGGACAAGGAGAGTCAACTAATAGGAACAAATTGACTTTTGCAATTTCTATTAGTTCATGCAATTTCTATTATCTGTTTGTTGAAATTAGATTTAGGATTACTGAGCTGTTTGTAGAAATAAATAAACATTACAGAAATAGTGAAACGTCTATAATTATTACTAAACTTCATTTTTTCCCCCAGTACAGAACTGTTTTTTAATTCCTGGTTTAGTTTACTAATGATTTTTCTCTCAGTGTGAAATTAAAACAAAAGCACAGTGAAATTACAGATTTCTGAAGATCTAAACTATACCTTATAAGTACAATTTACACGCGTCACACAAATCCTCACCGATTGTAAATAAAAAATCCATTCATTACGTAATGATAAATGTCATCGTGCTAATAGTGCAAAAAACAAGTCATTTATTTAAAAAAGTATTATTGTTTGTTTTCCATACTCAATTACTATGCAAATGTAGCCATAATATGATAGCGTGCGCAGCTATTAGCAGAACGGTACAATTATGGGTATTATACTCTTTTTGCAGACTCTTCCCGTTTCTTTCCACTCACTTCCGTGGCTTTCTCAGAACACAACTACAGTAAAGTAATAAGCAAACATTATTATAAACTTTTCACACAGGAACCAGGAAGGATTATTTAGAACGGATTTTCGTGAAATATTTTCAATGAATTATGAAAAGAGTTAATAAAAAAGTTTACTTTTTATTTTTTGCCAATCTCTAAAATAAAATAAACTAATCTCCGAAAATCTCTCCAACTTCCAAAAAAAAATTGTATGTTTCTTAAAGCATAATAATGATTTTATTAAAGCCCCTTAAGTGCCTCTGCCTACATGCCAAATTTCATCCTGCATGTAACGTTTTATAGGGATTATAATATCTCTTTTCTCCAATAAAGAGTTAATTACCTATCTACTTATGGACCTAAAAACTTAAATTAATATTAAGTATTTGTTTATGAAGGTTGACATTAAAGTCGTTATTTTTCTACTATCAGCTTGACCAGCGTGAGGTGTGAGAGTTCCAATCATTTATGTAAATTAGTAAACAAAACAAGTCCCTTTATCATGAAAACCTTCAAATAACCGAATTGCCTACAGCTAATGAGTTATGGAACAGTTTGCCACATTTAAGAGCAAGGATTTCCGACGTGTTGAAACTATCAGACGGTCTAATTTACATACCTGGTTAGCTAGTGTTCTATTTTTGTTTGAAATTTTAGTTAGGTACCCTTGAACACGATTTTAGTTTAATTGATATGAGTACTTATGCCAAAATAGTACAGCCTGACCAGGAATTTATGATCATGCGCCATGTTACGGAATTTCACTGACCCTATTTTTTTATGCTATACTGAACTGCCACCCTATACATGAGCATAACAGCGCCCTCTTGACAATGATCATAGGTATATTACTGGCCAGGCTTTCAATAAGAAAGCGTCATGACACACAAGTCTTACAAATTATAACCAGAGACCGCGTTATAAATTCTATAAGTTCGAAAACTAATCAATTTATAACAGAGGCACTTCACTTTCAACAAGTCAATTTAAATATAACTAGCCCAGTAACTAAACTAGTTAATTTCATACACAACCTTGTTGAACGCCATTAGAAAATCAATTCGGTGCGGTTCACCTTGGGTTTAAGCCTCATAATTATTACGCACTCCAATTCAATCAAATCAATTTTACACTGTCAATTAAATACAATTTTATTTTAAGATCAATGTCAATTTATATTTGAATCTTTAACACCATTCACTATTTTCAAGTTCAATGAAAATCTCCCGATATGGAGTGTTAATTCTCGATTTTTTTTTACTATCATCTTCTTCTTGGAATAAAGAATAAAAAACAATTAGAAATTAAATATAAAGTAAAAGCACAAAACAGATAGGTACAGAAATCAATCTACATACAAAGCACGCTCGAGCAACGCACACATTAGTACAGTCATTATATCCAAAAAACCGACCCTATCCGTGAATAATTAGTTCTTGGTTTTTTTTTTCGTAGGTCCCTCGGGGTGGTCCCCCTAGGGTTGCCAGATGGTCGGGATTTGGCGGGATTCTCCCGATTTTTAGCATGTGTTCCCGATTCCCGACAAAGTGAAACTTGTCCCGAAAAACAGCTTCACGTTATAAAACAATAATTTCAAGTTCCGAACTGTCGCCGAGCAAGCGAGCTGACGTAGTGCCAATAATGTAAAATATCGTTGTTTTTAATATAATCACTTTAATATGAATGTATTTTTTTTTCCCGAATTAAGTCCCAAAATCCCGAAAAATAGATATTATTTCCCGATATTAGCGCCTTTCGATCTGGCAACCCTAGGTCCCCCCGAGGGACCTACGAAAAAAAAATCCAAGAACTAATTATTCACGGGTCAAAATCTATAATGACTGTACTACATAGACACTGCTCACGGACACGATATCTCGGACCAGTTGGGACCAGTGCGAGCGTGAGTGCCATCCGCTTGAGGCACGCGTCTGTGAACTTTTTTGTGCAATAATGGAGAAACAAAACAAAAAGTTATTATAACTGTACAGTGGACGGTTGTTTAAATTCAACATTAAACGGTGAATTGTCGTTTTTTAAGCTACCAGTGGTTTCAGAGATAATGCGTATGCGAATTTATTACATTGTACATGAGAATGCGAATTTATTACACTTAAAAATATAATAATCGTGTATTTCGCCAATCTCGGAATCATCGCAAGATATTTTCTGTGGCAAATTTGTAATATAACAATGACGTTAAAATTAAAATACCTATTTGAGTTATTAATGTTATTATTAATTTCCATTCTTCCCGTTTCATTCTCAACAATAAATCAAACAACTAAATATGAGATACGATATGATTAGATACGAGTGCCACTACCACGATAGTTTTTTGTGCATAAGTCATAGTTCGCAACAATCGCAACCCTAGAGCGACCGCCGAGCGTAGGTATGAAAAGTAAAGTACATACTTGTGATTGACTTCTGTACTTATCTATTTTGTGGTAAAAGTCATATTTAACTAGATAACATGGAAATATGTAAGTGAACTTTGTGATATTGTGGACTACCATTTTGCAACATCCTTTTTAGGGTCCATGTAGGTATCTAACATACCTGGTATGACAAAATACAAATGTTTATTTCATATAATATGGTACAAAGTACAAAGATGGTCAAATTACAATAAGTGCGTCATGTTCTCCTCATATCCTCTATCGGCGTAGAAATATTACAATTAAGCAAATAAAGATCTTTCTAATACCTCTACCTCTGAAGGTGTACTCTAAAGATAATCAGTTTGTTACATCGCTATTAAAAACTCGATAATTTCGATTTTTAAGACGAATTTACACTCAATAATTACAATGAATCATGTTTATTCTATCAAGTTATCTATAGGAACTTTCATTATAAACCCACACACGTAAGTCTATTCTTGTTAATAAGTTAGCGCGAGATGGATTTCTTGTGTCAATTCTAATTTGTATCGCAAATTGTTTCTACTTTAATCTCAGATCATAAAGATTTACGATCTATTGTGTCACATATAGTATTAGTTTTACATTATCTCCATTATGCGATAGAAAACCTGCCATAAGTCGGCCATCTTGTGTGACTGGGAAAGTAAAAGACAATTTCTTCCGCACCATTTCCCTTCGTCTTGGTTATCAATCAAGTTAGCAGATGTTTTATGAGGTGGGTTAGTCATATTTAAGGTTTTTAATAGACACGTTAATTTATTACAAGGTGAAGCGGCAATTGAGGTTTCCGTAAGCTTTTTTTATTTGTTTAGTAAACTTTATCCCAATCTACCTTAAGCGAAATAGGCTGAGGTCATTTAGCGCGGTGCCTAATATCTCGACGCATAATAATTGATTGTCCTAATGTAATATGTTATGCTTCTAGGACTAGCTAGGTGCTACTAATCACTTAGCGCTTTTAGCTTTCTTGACTTGACTATACCTTATTTTTATCTAGTTCTGAATCCTCTTGTCTGAGGAAGGTGCGGTTTCTTATGTATATTGTATGTGTATGTGTTTAGTCTTAAGTAAGACCGTAAGGTATGTCCGGCATACACACGCTCGTATGTGTATGTGGTTGTGTAACATCGCCTTGCCGCGTAAAAGTCTCGGCCTTCTGTCTTTCACTCGCCTTGGAACCATCGCAAATTTATTGCCTATTTCCATTTAGTTCCGAAATGCGTGCTAACGACATTCACAAGGTAAGTGCAGGCAATGTTGAATACATTCAGGCGCTTGCAATATTCAACGACAATTAGATTAGATAGTCACCAATTAATGACGCATAGCACTAGTAGGTAAACTATACACCTATGTATAGTAATTAATTACTAGTATTAGTTAAGTCACTGCAATATTTTGACATTTGCACTTTTACAAGCTTTTTAATCTTGCAATGGAACTATGAACCTATGTATGTACGGGTCAAATCTTGCAAGTTAAATTTGACCCATTTTTCGATTTCCAATGAAGTTGAAAATTTTCATACATATGTAAGTTGGGTGACAATGCTATAGCATGGTGCCATCGAGCTGATCTGGCGATGGAGACAGGAGGTGGCCATAGTAACGCTGTGATAAAACAACGAAACCTTTGTGTTTGGAGTTTTTAGAATTGTCTCGATAAGTAGGTACCTATTGGTTGCTTGTGGAAAGAAAAGTACCGTCAGCGATAAAAGCTTGTTCCAAAAAAGAACTTTTTTCCTAAAACTTATTCACATAATAGTTCAATAAAGTCTCCCATCTGGTCAAGACTTCCGGACCCATGTGGTGACCTCGTGTTCGTCGTAAACTCTTCACAACGCGTCTGTTTGTCTGCGTCCGCGCACCTCGGAATGCTGACACAGATCAACATAGCAAATTAACACGACAATCGGCCGCTGTCCCGTTACGTATCTCATTCCGATGTAACGGGCTTTGACATACCTACTGCGTCGGCCGGCTACCGTGGACGTCCAAATTCGAGCTTTCGTCTTTGTCGCACTTGCAATAAACGATAGGGATGCAGATAGACGATCTTTGAATGTCGAGTCTGGGCCGACGAGATTGGCATGTGTTTGAAGAAGACATCAACGGGCGTGTCCCGACAGCTGATAGACCGATTTATAATTTGTTTTTTCGTCAGATTTCAACGAAGTTTGGTGGACAAAAAGAGTTCCCTATTTGGTACGTATAATTAATTATCCTACAAAATCTTTCTCTGAGTGTGTGAGAAAATACCATACATTTTCGTAACCCAGGTAACTTACATACATTTTTTTCGGGACTAGTTTTGATTTTGACAAATCTAACAAAAAGAAATCGACATTAAAATTAAAAAGGCCGTGACATCAGATTAGATTCACATTGGTAGTTCATCTTAAAGATAAAGTACACACACATGTCTTTATTGTTCTACAGTTTGGATTACTTATGAAATGAAATGAAAATCTTTATTTCAGGCAATTAGTGGCCCATACATAAATACCTCAAAACTAGCATACATATTACTACTTATATGTACTTATATGTACTTTACCCAGTGCTATGAATAGTTTTGAAGAACTTGCAGAAACATACCTGGAACAAATTAGAGAATAATTAGTAAGCATGTAAAATTAGAATTACTGTTAGTGCGCTTCATTTACTACGCAAAATTACTAATTAATGTACGTCATAAGAATTTGCATCTTGCATTTGCATCAGTAAGGTCGAAGATACGGTTCATTGCATGTTATGTAGACTGTATTATGTAGTCTGTGCGGAAAGAATAAAGTCGTAGAATGTATTAAATCTCATACATTTCACGACTATTTCCGCACATACTCTAAAAACATGAGTGTCTAAGACTCTAAGAGTCACACGAACCCTATGGCTAAAAGCCGCTCCCATACAATTAAACGTTAAATTTGGCATGAACCTTAAATTTATAATTATGTCTGGTATAGTTTTCGTTGGTAAAAATTGTTATCAATGAAAATTGAGTGGTTAGAAGTTTTGTCAGCTGACAGATCAAATCCATAGGTGTCAGAACGAGCAATAAAAACCAGAATCGAACTCGAGCTATAGATAAATGGTATGTAGTTATGTACTGGATACCTCCATTCACAGTCATCCCTGTTAACAGGCATCACTTTTATACAAACTCTACAAAATTATTTTGATACCTTTTCAAAATATGTATTTCAAGTCCCTAGAGTGCATACTTTTGTTTGTACTCTTTCATTCATCCAAACCCCGTTCCACCATAAGAAAGTTTTATCATTTCATAATTTGATATATTATTGACGCAAAAAACGTGTTAAATATTTACACTTGTAATATTCATTTATTGTTCGATAATAACTCAAAAATCGCACTTCCACCGGACATTAAAAAATTCCTCGGGAATCCGTTTCGAGAAAGTCAGGAGTCCGGCTCGACCGACCTTTCTCATTCCAAACGTTTACAGCAACGCGAGGCGAATACTAAGACGAGCCATTATAAGTGTGAATGTGAGTCTGTGTCATTAATACGCGAAAGAGGCCAATTCAGACTTACGTTTTGACATCTAACTGATGACTTTCACTTTGTTATCATTTTCCCGTGCGCTCGTGACAATACATATAATTATGTAGGTACGGACATCATTCATATACCTAAAATTTTATGTCAAACGCCGTTTACACTTTCCCACTTCAAATGTGCAAAAAATGTAAACGGTATAAGTATTTCGAATTTCTCGCAGCCTATCTGCATCAAATCTTAAACCGGGGTTAGAAATTCATAATACGTACCTTAATACTTTTGGCACGTGGAAAAGCCAGAGTCAAGGGCCGTACGATCCGACCTACGAATATAAAGCGGATAAACCGAATATTTCAACAGTTTGGGGAACTAGCTGTGCTCTATAAACTGAAATAGATGTCATATACAGAAGAAAAAGAGACCAAGACTCCAGCTCTCCTCCTCACTCCAGGTTCAGGGTTAGAATCGAACCAGCGTTCTCTGCATTCGCGACAGATGCTAAACCACTCGGCCACCCAAGTCACGGCGGCATGGCCCTGTTCTAAAGCTTTTACTGGTTCATTCACAAATTGGACTAGGTAACCCACGCTTGTATAATGAATGCGTACACGCAGCCGGAATGCGGCCCAAGGCTGCAAGAAAGTCGATTGTTGGGCATCGGTTATTGATGGTGTCCGAATTTGTTATATAAGCGAGCGATGACACAGGTGATAGTGGACTAAATATTATTTTGGGCAGGTTTGCTTCAACAGTCATTAATTAACTAGGAAGATAATAAATATTACCAACATCTTAACCATTAGCATTGGCATTGCTATTATTATTAATTCGACATCTTATATTCATCTAGCACTATTTAGCCTGAAAATATTTTGAAATAAAGAAATAACTAGCTACTTAACTACAAAGTAAGAGCAACGTTTTAAGTTTAACTGATGATCACCAAAGGGATTTTCGATATTTTCGGGTACATGGATTTTTGTCAAGTTACTATTATTTATTCTGCCCTAAGCACAGAATAAATAATAGTCTACTACCGTACAGAAAGGACACTTCCTACAAAACCGAAGATTGACAGCGATTCAGGGACGAATCATGCTATCCCGTTCTTATTTATGCCACTACGGCTATTTAGGGTTGTCAAAATTCAAGCTATTATCTTATCTGTGGTCGTCATAAAGGGACGTCAAGTTGTCTCAACCCTAATAATTTCTCGGAGCAATGCTGAGCCGAACGGAGCCGAGTTTTCTCGAAGTCAGGAGTGTCTCCCCACTGACCTAAGCAAGGTTGTAGAGGTTAGATTTTGAATGACCGAAATGAGCATTGGAGAATGACCCATGTACAAACACAATACTGACATCCTCTAGCCTTCACGCTATACCTACCCTAATAGTCTTGAGACACATCCCGCGACATTTTTACAATTGGTCTTACAATGAGACAAAGCATTGCTCAAGGCAGGATGACTATTGTTTTAAATGTCAAATGTTTACTTAACGCTAATGGCATCGCTTTTGTAAAAACTAGTACCTGTGCCAATTCTTGCGATAAGATTGCCAAAGTGAATCCTAATCCTGCATTCACTGCCAAGAGGCTTAGCAATCGTCACAAAACTGACGGTCAATGTCGAATTAAAAAACATTTTGTCAGGAATATGATGGTTAGACGTTACTGAAACACGACTTAAGGGGCTCCCCCACGCCAATGACCTTCGATCTGAATCCCTTAGTTTTCTGTTTTTTGTAGCTTATCATTTTAACAGCAGCGGCTTTAAGCAATATAGTATCCTGTATGTACTTTAAAGTTCATTGTCTTCGAGATATTTGGCATCAAAGTTGAACAATTTCAGGCTAACAAACTGGTTTTCTGGCCATAACTTTAGTGTTAATTAGTTTAAAATTAAAACCTTGGACACCATTTTGAGACTTCAAAGACGAACCCAAATATGTAGATTTCGTACATGTAAAATCCTTCACTGCAAACTAGATACGAAAAAAGTGTATTTTTAGACAATGTTTAAAAATTCATAAAAAAATAAGTTTTCTTTTTTTTTCAAAATCCGGTGGACAAAACCAGAGATAAAAGATTGAAGAACCGATAACCGTTTGTTTTATAATTCTATCTGTAGTGCAAAAAAAGGAGATACGATTCAAAACTTGTCAAAAATCGATGAAAACCTCGGGTAGCCCCTTAAGTCGCGCTTTAAAGTACAAGTTATTTAAAATGAAATTGCCGATAAAATCCGACTGTTAAACGCAAAATATTTTTTGACTTGCTTTCCTACGTAAACTGTTTCCTATACTTTTTCTAGTTTCCTAGTCATACTATAGCAATAATTTACATACAGATGTAGTGAATAATCCTTTCCCATCGTATTTTCTCGGAAACGTTCGTGTTTGCCGTGCTACTTCAGTCAACCTCAGTACTTTTTGTACTGACACTGACTGAAATAGCATAACAAAAAAGAAAAAGAATTATACACAGCATCTGTAAACAACTAGCCTATTTATTTAAACTGCCGTATTCGAACTTCAAGATATTCACAAGAGACGACACGTACTAGATCCATTCTAGATACGTTATAGTTTAGATATCAACTAGTTCTCTTTTGCAGCGCAATTCGGGTAACCAATGTCACTTTTACGTTAGATAGAGTAAGATATCTATTAGATGTGAATTGGATCTCTAAGTCATATCCTGTAGAAATCGTTCAAGAGTATCTTCTGAATCGCGCAAATGTCAAATTTGACAGGTTAGATCGTTATCGTATCTTGGTGATGTGTAAAATATATCTAATAGATGTCTATTTCAAAATCCGAATCGGGCCCATAGTATCTGGTTAAGATGGAGTGGGAGGAGGAGGGCGAGGGCTTACAAGAGCGAGACAAAGCATTGCACAAGGCAGGAAGGCTATTGTTAATGTCAAGCCTATTGCGTCGTAACCCGTTTGGCTTCTGTTGGGATCAGGTCAAAACCGGATGACTTGGGCAATAGAGAAAAATATTATATTTCTGATCTTATCTATGGTGCAGTCAGCTCCATCTGATATTTTAAACAGATTAAAAACTATACATCTACAAATTTATACTATTTAATTTACAGAAAAGTTACCCATAGCTGATAGTTATTTAACGCTAAACCCGACACCAACATTTTTATCTTTATACAGGGTGATTCATGAGACGTGAGCAGGACTAATCCTGCACACTCAGTAACTGATAATTGATCGATCACCGTCGTATTTAGGTGAAACAACCACACTTTTTCCTATTTTTTAACTTTTTGGCCAGGGCAAATTTAATTTTCTACAATTATGGTCACCCTACAAGACCTAATTAATAAACATAAAACCTCTTTAACCGTAATGACAGCATTATGATTACGAAGAAAATAAACTGTCAAACTTGAGTCAGATACGAGTTTTCATTAGTAACCAGACCGTGATGACATTCAATTTGACACAGAATATTAGCATTCTAATTGTAGGGTGACCATGCATGTCGTAAATAAATTAAGAACTTTTTTTAAGACTAGAAAATTAACGTTAACCTCACTAATACTGGTACGAAACAGTTGCTTATAATTTACGAAATGCGCAGTGTTAGTCCTACTCACGTCTCCTGAATCACCCTGTATGTAGTGCAATGTGTGAATAGAAAATGTCTGAATGTAGTGAACTGCAGGAATCTTTATGTATTAATTATTAAAATTATCCACAATCGCATTTTACGACACCTTTGTTACTAATTTTTCTGTCACAAAAACGCCTTTCTACAGAAACATTTCTGTTATTCTTAAAATTATCTTACGGCAGTTAAAATAGTTGAAAACAATTGAGTTCAGAAAATGAGTGTGCGAATGCGAAACACATGCAATTCGACGAATTGAATTCGTGTATTTGCGTACCGTTTTGAAACCTAATTACAGAAAAAATTTATGTTTGTATGAAAACCAAATATTACGAGTAGAGTTGTGCCTTTCTGGAGAACGGAGAAAATGTTTGCATCTAAAATGGAGAATGTTCTCGGTAACGGCACCACTTTGTTAATAATCCTTTCTGTTAAGATTGTGTTTTCTTTAATAGTTGGTAAAGCACGTTTGTTCATAGGAATAGAAGATAAACTCTTTTCGTTATCGGGAGCAAACGATTGTGTTCTTGGCTAGACCTCCCAGTGGAGAGAAAAAAGGCGACTGACCATTTGGGAATTATGTATTTCGCGATTTCGCGTTGCAAATTCGCGATTTTAAGGTTTGTCATAAAGTAAAAGTTATTCGGTATAACTTTCATTGACACCTTGCAAAATAAAGGGTTAAAAAAACAGTGTACAGGAATACCTAAATTTGCGTAAAATATAATAAATAAAATGAAATTATCGTATTAAGCTGCAAATGGGTGCAAGGTTGTAAAATAAATGCATTTCTTGAAAAGCAAAATGCTGTTAATTTTGACCTCAATGTGTGTCAGACCGGTAGTACCAACTTTGAAATTGTAACATATAAAGTGCTTATTAGAATTACCGTTGATCGTAACTGAAAAAAATAATGTATGTTATTATGAGGTTGATGGATTAACCTGTCGCACGTCCACCATACAACAAATTGATGCGAAGCAATTTGACCCACATTGATCTGTATTAACACATGTACATACTGAGTCGCTACGACAAAAAATTAGTTAGTGTCACACGTGTGATACTAGGGAGCTCCATGGATGAAAACTGGATCACGTGACTCATACACATCTCCTATCATTTCCATGTTGCAAACATTGCAATGCCATTCGAGCAAGTGACAGCAGATAGCATGAGAGTAATGGCGTGCGTCCGACGGATCGCGTGACGCCAGACCGTTCAGAATCGGAAGAAAGTGCAGTCAGTTTCGTTCTCTTTGTGCCCATTTTTCGAATTAGAGTAGTTTATTAGAGTGTTGCCATAAAAATGCACAGTAGTTGACAGTTCGTAGATAAATTATATTAATCTGATATGCAGCGGTCGGCAACCGTTTTAGTTAGCAGCCAAGGGCCACATATCATTCACCGAAGTGGTCGCGGGCCGCACTTTGTTAATATTTAGGGGCTGTCCATAAATTACGTCATCATTTTTTTGCCGATTTTTGACAGTCATCTGTCAGTCCTTGGCGCGCTATAGTGAGGTGACCATTTCCAATACCGATTGTTAGGCTTCACACTATCGGTAATCAGTGTTATCACTAATTGTAACTTCACTGATACCTACTTATAATTTAAATAAAATAATATTAATACTCTTACGATGTTCGTCTAGAAATAAAGGCAAAAAACTTCATCATTAGCCGTTAAAGTGCATGGCTAATTTATCAATGAATTGATTCATAATTTCTCCATGTAATTTCGGTGCTCACTGTACAAGTGTACCTAGATCTACCTACTGTTTGCCCCGAATTTGATTTTATTTTATGTGTACTTTTTTCGGCAGATTTCGATAAACATTGGTGGATAGGATGGGTACTTTATTTATTAATTACAATATAAGAGCAATTTCACCGCATGTGCTAAAAAATCTCCCCCTGAGTGACGAAAACGTATGAAAATTTCTACATACACACAATTACACATGTTTTGGGACAATTTATGATTTCTTATTTATTTTTTCGCAATCTAAGGGAAAAAATCGACAATACATTATTATTATTATCGAGGAACAATGGCGAAAAATAAATAAATGATCACTTATTCAAAGGTTGCGAAAAGTAAGTGATTATCTGGGTGTCGTCAGCAACCTTGTCGAACGTCGATAAGTCAACATAAACCAGTTTGTCGGTGTGGACGCACCTTAATTTCAAATGTACATGTTAATGTACGAACCTTCATTTATCTTGTTCTAGAAATGACTAATTAAATTGAGAAAATATTTAATTTGAAGTGTGAATGTTGCGTAAAAAGAAATAACTCCAAAAAAGACATTTTTGTATTTATTCGCAACATATTCATTCTTATTTCGACAGCTACCTATGCCATGCCTAATATACACCATCAACTTAAATAGAAATCTAGAAAAAACCGAACAGTTTTTGCTTTTCTATACTTTAACCCTTTGTCCAAAAAAATAAATCTACTACTCTCATCTTCAACTTCTTAAGAGTGAAAGAGACATTAAAACATGCGCAGGCGCCTGACCCGTCTTGACATTCCGAGAAAGTCAAGTGTATTGCGAAAATCGTGACGGGAAAATAAAGCTTGCGACACCCATTCAGTAAAAACTGGCTTTGGCCAAAATGTCAAGTGTTTTACGAGGAAGGTTGACAAGTGCACCGGATATATTTAACATAACATTTATTTTTGCCCCCGCTTAAAAAAAAAATCAGTTAATCTTGATCTTTTTTTCGTATAACAGTTGTACAAGTTATGCGAGGTGATTTTTTAATATTTAATGAGATAATTAATTATACGAATTGGGAAGTAATATACCTACTACAATTAAAATTGCAGATGGCTTGGTATAACCTTGAGTCAATATCATCTGACGAGTGTCTTTTCAAAAGGGCTTATTTTTGTATGGTGCTCATAGAAAAATAAGCCCTTTTGAAAATACTCTCCTCATCTGTAAGTTTATTACCGTTTATCGTTTCACGTGGACATAGTCACGTGGACTTACAAATAACTACATAAATACTCAAGTTTCATAATAAAATAAGTATAGTATAGGTACGTATTGTATAAGAATACATTGTAAATTTATGAATGGAACAAACTGCGCCATTGATACAGTCAATATTTACATGTCAGTTTCCTTTTGTGCTATCTTATCGGCCATATCTTATCTTTTCATAATTATATGCATTCTGATAGTCAGCTGATCGTTAGACAAGGAGCCGTCTATCTGTCTATAAGGATATTGGAGAAATTTCCAGATATACTTACTTCTATTGGGTACTGTTGTCAGAATATTATAGGTTTCCACTCCCAGGTTCATGCTCTGGACTTTTATAATCAGATCTTGTAGGTATATACATTGACAGCAAAATGAACTATGGTAGGCACTAGGCAGGTAAATCGGAGTTATTATAACTGTATGGCATACAGTTATAATAACTCCGATTGTACAGTCGCCATCAGATACATCTGAGCAGCTAAGGCGCTCACAAATATCTGAGCACGCCTCTATTGTCAGGGCGTTAGAGTGCGTGTTCAGATATTGTGAACACCTTGGCCGCTCTGATATATCTGATGGCGACTGTAATATATCCGATTATAATTGTTATAATAAATCCGTATGGTAATAGCCTCTGCTTATTATCACCCATCCTTCATATAGAAATCAGAGCAGAATCGGCCAGCACCGTGGATTTTATGGATTCTACGATGAACTAAAGTTAGCGCGTTGTAGGATATTTGCCGATGGTAACAGCGCCATCTACAAGGGTATTGGGTAAACTTACCTTCATAAAGATTGTCGTCATCGTACGTAAGTTGTTGGCTGAGCCGGCAAAGGTCCTCGTACTCGGCCCAGTAGGCGGCCAGCACGGGGTATATATATTACGGATTCTACGATGAACTAACGTTAGCGCGTTGTAGGATATTCGCCGATGGTAACAGCGCCATCTACCAGGGTATTGGGTAAACTTACCTTCATAAAGATTGCCATCGTCGTCCATAAGCTGTTGGCTGAGCCGGCAAAGGTCCTCGTACTCGGCCCAGTAGGCGGCCAGCACCGGGTATTATGTGGATTCTACGATGAACTAACGTTAGCGCGTTGTAGGATATTCGGCATTCATAACAGCGCCATCTACAAGGGTATTGGGTAAACCTTACCTTCATAAAGATTGCCATCGTCGTCCGTAAGCTGTTGGCTGAGCCGGCAAAGGTCCTCGTACTCGGCCCTGTAGGCGGCTAGCACCGGGTATATATGGATTCTACGATGAACTAACGTTAGCGCGTTGTAGGATATTCGCCGATGGTAACAGCGCCATCTACCAGGATATTGGGTAAACTTACCTTCATAAAGATTGTCATCGTCGTCCGTAAGCTGTTGGCTGAGCCGGCAAAGGTCCTCGTACTCGGCCCAGTAGGCGGCCAGCACCGGGTCGGGCGCGCGGGGCAGCGGCAGCGCCATTCGGACCTCGGGGGATACCTGAAACGAATAATTTTTAATGAATATCGATGGACGATTATTATCCGATAACACAATAACAACATTTATTTATTAATCTAATTAAACGAACAGTGACTTTAACATAAATATTGTTAGGCACTGCAGTTTCATTAGAGCACACAAATAGTCCTCATGCACACTAGGTCGGGGTCCGACATGTAAGCCACAAATCCAACAAATGTCAAAGTAGAGGGCGCTGTAAACCACAAGTACGTTAACTTACAATGCTTCATATCTTTAATCTTTAGATGAAGTAACTCAACGTGCTTTTGGCATTAATCGGTTCGTTAGTTTTTGCTATCGCTACACAATGCTATTAGAACACAAACAATACAATAGACGTAGTATTTAAGTAGCTATAGCTAAGATATATTTAAACACACATTGCGACGATCAAAACGCAAACTCCTCACGACTATGTTACGAGACTTACGAGTAACTCCACGTGTTTTTGACATTAATCGGTTCGTTAATTTTTTATATCGCAACACCCCGTTATTTAGACTACATAACAAACAAAACAATACACCAGTAGTATAGATAACTAAGTAGTATTAAAACGAACATTGCGTAGAACGAAACGCAAACGCCTCACGACTATGTTACGCCACTGCTTAGATTATATCTTTATCAGCAGTAACGAAACGCACTACCTATTGCACTTGGGGAACTAATCAGTTATTTCCTTATTTCATTTGTATTTAAGATTAGAATTTGTTTGCTACTTCAGTAAAGTTTTGAATTATTATATTTTTTATTTACTTATGCTATAGTCGGAACTTTGTAAAAATATTTATTATTTTGAACTTACAAATAAAAAAATCACAATTTCGCTGAAAAATACAGGCTATTTAGTCTTTTTACGAACTCAGATGTAGGTATTTAAATATTTAAGACAGGGGCCAAACAATATTTTAGATTTACGAGTAACCTAGTTGTTAATTTATTTTAGTATTTGTTTTGTAGTACCTACCTCTGGATATTTAATTATGTGAATAAATGGTTTTTAATTTTAAGACTGATTTAAATATAACTAATAAGAGAATCAGATTCAGATGTTATAAAAATCCTTTAAAATCGGTAAGATTGGTGTTTCTAATTTCTAAATAGATAATCACTCAATCGGAAACAGAAATTAAGTGCTATGTTGTATAGGAAATGTTAACATTTATTATTTATCATTTATTTAAACTATACAATAGCAAGTCTTTATTTCTAGCATACATAGTAGACATATATTCAGCATAGCAACGTTTCCTTATCCTTATACGACTAAATAACGACCTTTCACTCCAATTTAACAGAACCCTTTTAATCCCAAAGTCAAGACAAAACCACCCTTATGCCATAGACATAAAATACCTATTTATCCATCCGTGAACTAAAATTTATCGCTAACTAACGGCATTGCATCGAGATAGGATCCGTTTTATCGGCTCCGATATTGGAAATTAGGAAAATCAATTTGCGGCGCCTTTGAGAGTGCAGTAACTGTTTTGGACTGTTAAATGATAGGATAGTTTAGAGTTTAGACATTGGGTTTATATTGAAAAGGAACGTCCTTAGAACGCGTGAATGACCTATAGCTGCCCAGGCATTCCATTACCACGGAGTAAAAAGTAACAGTGGACCGACGCCTTAGTTGGTATTTTTTAAAAACCCCGAAATAGCCCAATATTTTGAATTATTTTATGCTCTTTCCGTAGGACTGAATCAAGTATTTAGGTAACGAGTTCGTATTATTAGATTGTCCCATTCAAAGTGAAATAATAAACCAAACAAGACCGAAGTGATCCCATAAGTGTTCCGTAAACAAAGTTTTGTACGGAACACTAAAAACGAAAAAGAACCAAATAATAACGGTATTTTTGTATAGAGCAAATACCGGTTTCCGACTCCTGCCGACACCGCACAAGAACACAGTAGGGTTGTTGTTCATTTGTACTCGTAAACTTTTGCACAACTGCCCAAGACTTACACTTGACTTACTATAAGACACGCTAGCCCTGTAAAAGTAGTACCGAGCTACTAACAATGCCGATGTATGCAGCTCGGGTGCACGAGACCAACCCCCCGCACCTGTCTAGACGGCTTCGTCAAATGACTATTGTTTTATAGATTGTGCCCCTTTAGGTACATTACATTTTGATTATTTTTGCAGATAAATCAAAAAATTGCATTGTCCTAATGGGTTTTTGAGTTATCACTTTTTCGACGAACAAAGCGATACTATAGGTAATCTTGATACTGAAGATAATCAAATCTAACTAAAGTAAATCTAAGTCATCACATCTAATCTAAGGTAAGTAAAGAAATGGTTTTATTTTTTATACATACGTTACATTTTCTTTTTTTTGTGAATTATTATATTGTTAATTATATTTATAAACTATCATAACATTTGTCGATTAATATATATATTGTAATGTCATACCAAAAACACCAAAAACATCGCTCATTCATTTTCCTATCTGAAAACGGAGTGTCAACACAAAGTTAAGCAAACAAAACGCACATTTAACAAACATCACTATAATTTCCTGAAATAAACTCATAATACTTCTGTAAATAGTGTAAACGCCTATTTTTAATACCAATAACGGACCAATCACAACGCGAGGTTTTAGTCAAGTTATCGATTTATTTATTTGCACATATCGCACCAATGGTAAAATTCTGTTATTGTCAAGGTTCCTCGATATCCATGACTCAGCCACTGACGTCTGCACTCTACGTACAATAATTGTATCCGAGACAATAATAGCGTATGTAATACAAGTTTAGATGTTAATTACACCCTTTTTCCTTTAAAAGTACCTTTTGTTTGTACAGCTCGATCAACTGAATCATAATGATATAATTTCAGAACGATTCGATATGGATTCAAATCATGGTCATCATAATATATTTTTCACCACACCAGCTCGGAAAGGCTTACTTTGCACTTCAAAAACTGATAGCATAGTTGCATTTTATCTTTCGCTTGCTCGGGTACGTACGTACATATCAATATTAGCACGAGCGGTTAAACAACAATTTTGCTCCCTTGTAAAACAAATAACTATTATTAAAGCATTGTTGTTACGAATCGAAAGAGAGGTTTTGAAAATACGAGTATTTTGGCTAGCGATATGTTGAAGTCTCAACCTGTATATGGTTTTAATATGTCGCAGGTTTTAATGTCAATTTACAAAATAATTATACATATTTACAATTATACATTAAATCATTAGAAAAAACCTCCCAAGCTTAGAGTTTCGAATTTTCTGTTTTTTAAGTACACGATGGTTGGTCTAGTAACTACTACTAATTAAGCAGGTATTAATGTAATACATATATGCATCAGCGTCAAATAAACATAATGTTTCTCGCAACGTAATAAAACACCGCTTTTTGATTACTTAAAAAATATTTTCTTATCTTTTGTGGATTAATCTCCATGGAGACATGCTCGACGACTTTCAGGGGGCTTGTAGCCAAAATGGCAATCGTACAACAAACGCCAAATGAAAAACAAAATGTGTCAGGATGACAAGTGCTATGTTAAGTAAATGTTAAATCTTCTCGAGGCAGAGGTGTACGGTTGGAGCCGGTAAAGGTTTATTTGACGTTCATAAGCGCATTGTAATATGCCTACTTGAATAAACTATTTTTTATATTTTATCTTTATCTTTTATGAAAAGTCAGGTGACAATTTTCATACATTATTTAAAGTTTCGTTTCCTATCTACTTGTTTAGTTACCAATGATCGTAAAGTTGGCACGGCGGCGCGATACCCTCCACTGGCCTTACCATAGTTGGCTCGAGATCGATAACTCTTATCATTTGTATGGTGTGATTTGAAAACGTAATGGCTGTACCTACTATATTCGATAAATGGGATTTCTTCGCTTAAGTACCTACCTATTAGAAGCTAGCGTAGATTTAGTTGAAGTCTTTTATTATTAAATGCTTTACTATTAATGCATCTGTTTAGCACAATTGTTTACAAGTAAAGAAAGCCTTTAAGGTGGTTCGCTTTTCATACAAAATTCAATCAAAGCTCATTAAGTAACTACACACTATTAGTACACAAATATTTCCACATTTATCTTCTTTCGAATATTCGTTTGCGCGAAATTAACAGGAAAACAATGTTTCATACAGAAATCATGCAAAAATCATAGTTAACTTTTCATCAATTTTACGTATGTGTGTGTCACAAATGTCGTGTACAGATACATTTGCGACGTTGCCATACCATTTCCGACGTTGCCGGGCTGACCACGGCTCGAATTTGGAGTGCCGTCATGTTTAGTGCAATTTTGTTGACACTGATATTTGACAGATAGTTAATTGACCTAAGCGAGAAGTTCGTCAGCTTACCTAAGAACTATCATGGCGTGTTATGCAAACAGTCGCTTTTTTGCTTGCAAACGGAAGATTCCCGGTTCGATCCCCAGTCATTGTATGCTGGAACATAACTTTTTGTATTTTTGTTACACCTTATTAAATTTCGTATTGTTTTTTTATTTTTATTTAATTTTTCTTATTATCATAAATCGATTATTAAGTATGGGCTACACGTATTCTTTTATTTTTACAAAGATAATTAGAAATTATACTCTTCCTAATCTCTCTGATTTTTACAATCAGGACGTCCTCACTGCAATAAAAACCGGGCAAGTGCGAGTCGGAATCGCGCACGAAGGGTTCCGTGCCATAATGCAAAAAAAAAAAAAAAAAAGCAAAAAAAAAAAACGGTCACCCATCCAAGTACTGACCACTCCCGACGTTGCTTAACTTTGGTCAAAAATCACGTTTGTTGTATGGGAGCCCCATTCAAATCTTTATTTTATTCTGTTTTTAGTATTTGTTGTTATAGCGGCAACAGAAATACATCATCTGTGAAAATTTCAACTGTCTAGCTATTACGGTTCGTGAGATACAGCCTGGTGACAGACGGACGGACGGACGGACGGACTGACGGACGGACAGCGAAGTCTTAGTAATAGGGTCCCGTTTTACCCTTTGGATACGGAACCCTAAAAAGAAGTGTATAAAATTTCCTGTGGTTAAAAATAATGGATTTTGTCTATGAATGAAAAACACAATTATTACTATAGTTTGGTTTTTTTAGCATTAGAAATAAGGTAAACAATCTTGACGTGTATTTTAATTGAAAAACACATTTTAAAAATAAGTTACGGCAAATATGTAACAATTATAAATCTAATACGATCATTTATATTCTTCTGCTTTCATAAGTAATCGTTTTTGATTTTTAAACAACCTGATAACACTGAGTATGTGGGGGAAGCGCTGCTGGCCTAGCGGAAAGCAATTCGGAGGTCGCGGGTTCTAACCCCGGCTCGTACCAATGATTTTTCGAACTTTTGTACGAAATAGCATTTGATACCTACCTATTTATACACCGATACCTATTTTTCGGTGAAAGAAAACAATGTGAGGAAACTGGACTAATCCAAATAAGTTTACTCTCTGGGTTGGAAGGTCAGGGCAGTCGCTTTCGTAAAAACTAGTGCGCATGCCAATTCTGGGATTAGTTGCCAAGCGGAGATTGAATATCTGGGAGACCGACCAAAGCTTACAAAACATAAAAACTCAAAAATGCGCGTTTTCTCATAGACCTATCTAAGAGATCAAACCCCTTATAGCAAATTTCATCGAAATCGTTAGAGCCGTTTCTGATACCATCCAAATATATAAATAAATAATTATATATAGATGGTCAAGCAAATCTTGTCAGTAAAAAAAGGCGCGATATTCAAATTTTCTATGAGACGATATCCCTTCGCGCCTATATTTTTCTAATTTGCCGCCTTTTTCTACTGACAAGATCTGCTTAACCAAGTATATCTAATAATTGCTCGTTTAAAGGTAAGATAACACAAAGGAGAAACAAAAAGAAATTACCTACTCGCACCAGTCTTGAACCCCAATCCTCTTGCACGTATTTCCACGAACATACCGTTACGCTATTGCAACATACTTACGTTGTGTGAAATTGTCTACTACAAGGATCACGGAAACACTGTTTGTATGTGTGAGTAATAGTAGGAAAAAGCGTGACAGCAACACTCCGTCGAATTAAAAAGGTGGTTTTTGCACAATGAAGTATTCAATGTTTATTTTAATAGTTCAATATTTACTTAAAGAGTGCGCGAAACATACTTTTAAGTATACAAAAACCAAGACCATTTCACAAAAAAATTAAATCTGAAATTTTGCAAAAGTGGTGCCATCTAGCGAGAGTTAAGTTTTGAGTAACCTAGGCGAACCACCTTAAAGCATTTGCATATTTTTTATTAACGCATTGTACCATAAGTTTAACTAAATATGATAAAATTCTTTATACTTACGTTTCCTGCGCATACACGCCGTATCAGTTAATCTCTGTAATGAGGTATGTAGAAAATGTCGTAAACAAACTCTTGCGGGCTTAACCAAGCAAGAGTGTTCTAATAAGGTGCGCGACTGCGCGAGCGCATGAGGCTGATTCCAATTTAACAATTTGTTTTGGCTTAAAACTGGTTTTGATACGACCTTGTTTCTTCGGCTATCTGAGCAGGACAGGGTCAGATAGCCTGAAAAAGCTCATTATGACTGGCCGCATGGCAAGGAAGCGTAGGGGTGGACGTATGGCCACGCGTTGGGCGGACAGAATAACGTCAAACGCCACATTGCAGGTTAGCATGCAATGGGCCCAGGAAAGAGCGCGAGCGGCTTGGAGAGCACTGTTGAAAAGTGTCCACATTGGTCACGTCCCTCAGCCATGAGGAGACGATAAGGAAGAGAAGAAGATGCGACCTTGAATATCGTCTTGGTGATTGGCGCGCATCTCACGCACGACTTTCACGTCATTTCGCATGCACCAATCAGCGTGATCGATTTTTAATGTCGTATCAAAACAAGATCAAAACTGTAACAAGTTGTTAAATCTAAATCCTGGTTTCCAAGAGCAATCAACGCGATCTGAATGACCTTCGTGGAACGATGTGGGGTTTCATAAATATTTATATAAAGTTAAGTCCTCAGATATACTAAATTGTTATTGTTTTAAGACTTGGAAGATATAATTATATGGCTTCCTGTGTTTCCTAAAGTTTGTTTGGATGCAGATCAAGGTTTAAATACCTACGAGTATTTCACTCTTATCGCTAAATAAAAGTTTTATGAATGGAAAAGTTATGTACCCAATATTAATATTAGTAATCTTTATGATACAGAACGTTTGTTATGGTTGTTTGGATAATTTTATAAAAAAAAATAGCAGAGCAATGATAGTAATCATAAAATCGGAAGCAAGGTTGACAAACCAACTTGAATTATATAAAAAATACATACATTTCAGACCCTCCTACTCCTAATACATCAATCCTACAACTAGTACCATAAACTAGTCCAACAGTTAATCTAAAACCAGATAAGTTCTCTGATTGCACGATTTTATCGCCACTGTTGACAATGTCTGCTGAATAATGAACCCTCATTGGGAATAACTTAAGTACGTAGAAAGCGTATGGTATTCGATAAGTTAGATATGTTAGTTACGTCACGGTTTTATTTTAACGCATGTATTGACAGAAAAAATGTTTCAAGCCATACCCAACATATTAATAAAGAAATAGTAGGTATTTTATGCAACCGTTGTTAATAAAGATGCCACGAGTATTTTTTGACTCAGTTAAACAACGTTGCATACAATACTTTTTCTACGACCAAGCACGTACTTTGAAATAAAACTGTAAAAACAAATATTTTTAAATCAAGAAGGTAGGTACTTTTAGTTAATTAGTTTAATTCTTTTTTCTTTGTCTATATTATTTTGCTTATATTTAAGTTTAGTTTTTAATTAGTTTTATGTTTAGATTATGTAGTGTATTTTTAATTGTATTATTGTTTATGAATAAATTTTTCACATTATAGAACAATCAAGAAGTAGCAAAAATGGAGGGTATGGGCGGAAAAAGAATGAATGAATGAATACAATTTAAAAAAATGTCTATGGTTCACTTATTTGTCAGAGATGACATTTAAAATAAGGTTGGCAACACTGTATTTCATTCAATATTTTTTAAGTGGTCATTACACGAAGTATCGTAAAATCGTCAAAGAGATACTGCGTGTATGCACAAATTCTTTTTTGGGGAATAGACTAAAGACTTGTCTTGACAACTATAAGGTAGGGTTTTAAAGGTGTGTGCACGACCCTTTAAATGACAAATAAAAGTACGGGAGTAGAAAAATACATTTATTTAACCCACAGCATAGACAGCATAGTAGATCAAATACACACACATACACCAAATAGGTACGTTGATTATTATGGATCATTCATTTCGTCCAATAATTCTTTATGTTTTGGTTTAGATTTTGGGTTAGATTTTACAGACGTGTGTGTGTGTGTGACGTGAGCGTTTGAGGGAAAACCGATAGGACGCCGCCCGGTTGGTCGACCTAGGTATCGATGGGCGGATGTGGTGGACGCTGATCTGCGCGAACTCCGGGTTGAGAACTGGCGAGACACGGCACAGGACCGGGATCAGTGGCGAGCAGTCGTGTTGGAGGCCAAGACACACTTTGGGTCGCTGCGCCAGAGGAGTAAGTAAGTTTTACAGACGTGTATGTACTACCTACCTTATTGTTTTAACCGATTTGTATTAAAAATTAAAGGAACATGCAGAATTGATATAATTACATAATTCATTAACACTACAGCCAAATAAGGAAAGGGCAAAGCATAAGCTTAACAACAAAACAAAAAGACAAAAACTTTGTTTCCAAGAAGTGCGAAATGCGTCGGTGGTGCAACAGTAGGTATACATAAGGATAAAGTAAGGACTAAGGTATTTGGGCTTTTACTACGCTCATTGTGAAATATTGTTTGATGAAACATATTCTCTTGTTTTAAATATACGAACTTTATAGACCGGACCATAGAGATATAGGTAAGCTTACTTAAAATTGAAGTTTTTGCGCGATTTTAGGACACGAATACCTCTATGACACCACATATTACGGAAATTTGACTATTCAGAAAGGCAAGAAGCCTTCAAAAGTTTACAGAATGAAAGATTTATCAGTAATATCAATTAAATACAGTAATTCCTATTTTTCATTGTCAATATAAAACACCTTAAGGTTAATACACTTCTGAGTTAGCGATACCTTATTTTTTTCTAAATACCTAACCAGAGCCTTATTTGCGAGCTGCAAATAGCCACCAGAAGCTTCGTTGTTGAAATATTTACCCAAGACGCGACCTCACGCAAAGCAAAAGGCTATCTCAACAATCTAAGGCCGTAAACCAAGACCATTAGGTATCCGCCGCGCACGCGCCTAGCCAGTTTCTAATAAAAACCATCATATATATCGTTTCACCGATTACCTAATGCGTATCCGTGTGGTAAAGAATGTCGCCAGTGACGCCACGGCTGATTCAGATGCAGGTTTGTGTGTAAAAAAAAGTTGACATTGGCGGAATGCACTATGGACTTTTAGTCTGAGTCAACTTTTTTCAAATACATATATGCAAGGCCAAAAGTCGCGAATTAAAAACCGAAGTATATTTTGACGTATTCCCATTTATCCCCGCCCCAAGTGACCGCCGCCATAGATCAGGCGGGTACAAATGGACATAATATAATATATGAAAACAGAAAACACCTATTCACATGTGTGCCCCGCGGAAATAAATAGATATAGGTACACCTTAATTTTTTAAAGCTGCCTGTTTTTACTGACCAAGCTGGCTTACCAGAGTATAACTTGCAATCCAGCTACCATAAGCAATCTAGACTATCTTACTTCACCTTTTTAATGAGACCAATTATGGCAAAGGACGTTCACCAAACTGCCAAGCGCGTTAATAAGTGCACGAGCAAGGAATGTGCCACAGCGTTATGTTGGCTAGCCTGCGAGCAATGGGACATGCCAAGGAACTTCGTCATTCTCATTACTTAGCCGATTTGGTTTTATTTGAATGTATAATGTATAGTTTTAAGTTGGTCTCATTTTTATCGAAACCTAGTTCTGATGATGGGATCCATGAGGAATTAAGAGAATTCCTCAAACTTAGGCATAAACATTAGCGATTTTTGTTTGCATTTGATTTTTAAAAACTGTTATTTGGTGAAGTTGATCCTTTTTGAGGTCAGTTATTCTTTTTTATTTAAGTTAAATTTCGTTTAACGTTAGTCGATGATTGATTGTCATCTTGGCTAGGCATCCAGAGTTATGTTAGGTTGGCCAACTCGAGTACGTATGGGGTTTCGTCATGGGTTAACGACCACTGCGCAATGACTATGATATGGGGCAGGATGCTGAACTAGACCTTAGGATGTTGGAGATAATTTGGATGTTTATGATTACAATTAGTGAAGCGTGTTTTAATGACTTTGTTGGTTTTTTTGTACTTTCTAGGTAAGGTGGAGGCTTAGAGCATTTAATAACTGGAGACGTCATGGCTGTCATTTTCTGTACAAAACAGTCTGCCGATTTTTGCGGGGAAGGGAACGTCAAATGTATGGACGTATGACTACATGATTTCTACGTAACGTACAAATAGCCTTGTCAGTCCATAGACATAGACATCATTTATTGGTAATAAGGCATTACAAGTCACAATTTTTAAGCATATTTCTATACATCTTACATCTATTATGTACACTATGTTATTGTATTACGTATACACTATATGTATTATTTTGACGACCGGTCTGGCCTAGTGGGTAGTGACCCTGCCTGCGAAGCCGATGGTCCTGGGTTCGAATCCCAGTGAGGGCATTTATTTGTATGATGATACAGATATTTGTTCCTGAGTCATGGGTGTTTTCTATGTATTTAAGTATTTGTATATTATATATATCGTTGTCTGAGTACCCACAACACAAGCCTTCTTGAGCTTACTGTGGGACTTAGTCAATCTGTGTAAGAATGTCCTATAATATTTATTTATTTATTTATTTATTTATTTATTTATTTATTTATTTATTTATTTATTTATTTATTTATTTATTTATTACACTTGTGTATTACACTACTCTTTATAATCTAAAAATTCTTCTTCTAAAAATGCTCTAAGGGTGGAGGCTAGTTCAGAGGGGCCTTAAACCAAACGAAGGGTAATCTGTCATTGGCCACAGCATCTTTGCAGATGATAGTCGCAGCGACTAAAATAAGGTATTTTGAGGAGGTACAGCTTACATCGACTGCGATATATAAAATTGGTTTAAGTCCGCCTTTTGTAAGATAATTTTTTATTTTGGCCAATAAAATAAATTGTCTAAAAATAGTTTACATAATGTCAATATCCAGGGAGCGAAATGGGAATTACCTACGTTTGTATCATAGCGGAATATAATTATACCAATTTCTCTATGGTGTGTATGGAGAAGCGATCGTCCATAATCCTTTCAATGCAATAACATTTATTGACAGCCACTAGTAAATGATATAAACCCTTTTGTCCACAAAACAAATAGAAAGTGCGCAAAGCTCACGTTTTACGAATTACGCAATTTGATTTGTATCTAATTCGCGTTACGTGTATTACAACACCACGCCAATTAATTCGTGTAGAGCATCTGTTTGAATTGCTAATTATTTCCGATTTTGTAATTTATCTCATTATTACATACAATAACGTGTTGAAAATTATTTCGCGATCCGGTTTTAAGTTTTTTGTGACTTAACATGTAACTAAGGAAAGACAATTGGGCCAACCGATCTGTCTGCTCGTTTGCCTCCTACATCATTAAAAAAACCGGTTAAGTGCGAGTCGGGCTCGCGTTCCAGGGGTTCCGTACATTTTTAACAATGTATTTTTTATGTGGATGAAAAATCTTTAAAAACCCGTGGGGGTCGGAAAAAAACTATGTAATTACCTAAGTCAGACTCACGCTTGACTGCATATTTCTAATAGGTTTTCCTGCCATCTATAGGTAAAAAAATATTTTGTGTATTTTATTCAAAATTTTAGACCCAGTAGTTTCGTAGATAAAGGAGGGTCGGGTCGGACAGACTGACTGACAGAGCATGAGTGATCCTATATGGGTTCCGTTTTTTTCCTTTTGAGGTACGGAACCCTAAAAACTAGCAAAACTTACCGAAAATCGGTTTTTGACATACCTAATACCTACAACTTATCTTGCCTTGTCTTTAACTAAATCACGAAATTACGCTCATGGTCTATTTTGCTATTCGTTTGGTCTTTCTTTCTCACGAGTCTAGTCGAGGTTTCATCGTTAGTTGTATAACTTTGGAGGCCATTTCGACATTCCATTTATAACATTTTTTCTCAATAGAATGAATAAGTACGGTAGGTATATTATATAAAATAGTACGTATCCCACAATAATTGTATTGTAGGTAAATGTCGGCATCACATACCTATACACAAACAGCACAGTATCACACATGCCTTTGAAATGAACTAATTAAATTACCTATAGGTTCATCTTTTGTCTTAGAGATATTATTGTTGACTGCCAATTATATGTAGGTATAGGTTTTGCAGTAACGGATTGATTGAAACGGATTAAACATCTAATGAAACTAAGCTACCTTTCCACTATAAAACCACCTCGTACCTCATGAATCGTCTAAGTTAAGCAAGAATTAAAGACCTTAAGTATATCCAAAGGCGCCGTATGTATACCTGCAGTTAAATGTTAACGTTCTATAAAATGTAGAACTCTATTTTAGTATTTTTAGTATCCAATTCAAATAATAAGCAAAAGCATTTATGCAGTCTGCATTGTTAATTAGTAATAATGATAAGCTTTTAAATTAATAATTAAATGAAAGTAATTATGAGAATCGTTACGAGAGGACGGTCAATGTAATATCCTTCGAAAGCGGACGTTCTAATAACGTTTTATTGTTGCTTAACTATCATTTTAATTAAAATAACTTTAATTATTATTAAAAGACCAATGGTAGACCTTTAGCGAAAGCAAATTAATTCAAAGCAATCTCGTGTAGAGATTAAAGAAAACGGGTACTTATATAGCGTTCTTAAGTTTGCACGAAGTCGAAACATTCAAACATCCTTCATTTCATACACAAAAGCCACACAAAACACCTAAAATTATCACAACCGCTAACTAACGAACATAACCTACAGTCACTCCATAACAAACGTTAATCACAAAACATCAACCTACATTTCTGGCTTCAAACACCACTCAGCTAAATTTTGTACAGTAGCAGCAACGTAAATCAAATCATCGTCACCATCGCTGACTTTTGTGCTACCTTTGAAAAAGACGTAACTTCCTAATTATTATTGCGCACATAAGCTGTTGCTAAAATTCTTAATGTTACGTGGTTATCACTCGTACATACAATACAGACAGCATAGAATCACGTCGCGCCCGTTACTCATATTCTCGGAACAATGTAGAATTGCAAATGGCGACGGACGGGCGATCGGTGTTCGGAATTGGAATTTATTGATGATGTTAAAGTTAGGTCTTAGATAACAGGACAGGTCTTGTGGTTAGTTCAACTCTATGGGATTTGATTTTTCTGCTTTAAAGCTGCCTTTCCAACGCCTGCATTTTCAAAGGCAAAGATGAGAGGAGACGTGCGAGAATCAACCAATAGTATTGATTGTAATCCAGCGGAGCGGAGAAGTGATGTTGCTATTGTCTGCTATCGCCGCCTCAGTGGAAAGACAGCCTAAATGTCATTGTGACAAATCAAGGAGAGAGACCAAATAATGATTGTTACTAGCAGTGCTGATTTTAAGAGGATGATGAACCAATGAATAACCAGCCGGCCTAGCCAAGGTTACAATCGCTATCGCTACGACAACGAAAAGTATTATGTCTCTCTATCACTCTTCCATATTAGTGTGACAGTGACAGTTGCGTTTCGATCGCTACGAAGCGTAAGCGATTGGCGTCTTGGCTACGCGGCCTGAGACTCCAGAGAGTAAAATGAGGACTATATGTTTGTGTACGAAAAAGCGGGTTCATGGTCCACTTTCCTCTTAAGCCCAAGTAGTAACAAGTAGGTACGCAAAAGATTCTTCAGTTGAATTTAGAATCTTGAGCTAATGATTATGACTCAAAATACACGAAATCTAATAACTTTGTTCGCGAGTGTCAGTTAAGAAGTTTGCGAGTCTGTAAAACAGTAGGGTTCCTTTTTATATATGAACAGTGTAACAAATTTGCAACAGGTAAAAAAATTAAGTCAATTTCATTATTAGACTCAATAGCATTAAAGCTTACATTCAATTTAAATTAAGCAATACTATCATAAGATAGTCAATAACCAACGCAAACAAAGATATCGATCTTAATCGAATGATTCGATTATGACACTGTGAGAAAGGTTAGAGTCGGTTATCGGTAAGGAAACAATCGATTATCACAATCGACTCTCATGCGGCTTGAAGGATTTAAAACAAAGACCCATTCATGGTTTGTTTTGGTTGAATTTGATACGGTTATTGTGTGAATATGGTGGTTTGTAGGTTAATTATAAGTAGGCAAATATTATACTTGCCGTTTTTTGAGGGTTCCGTACCCAAGGGGTAAAACGGGACCATATTATTAGGGTTCCTATCCAAAGGGTAAAAACGGGACCTTATTACTAAGATTCCATTATCCGTCTGTCCGTCTGTCCCCAGGCTGTATCTCATGATCTGCAATACCTAGCTAATTAGCTAGACTAGACAGTTGAACTTTTCACAGATGGTGTATTTCGGTTGCCGCTACCTATTACAACAAATACTAAAAAGTACGGAACCCTCGGTAGGCGAGTCCGACTCGCACTTGTCGGGGTTTTTTTACTATAAATTATGATTATTGAAGTCTAAGATGTAGACGTATGTTTGTTAAGCTTTCTTGCAATAGCATCGAAAATACTGAGCCACTTTTAATTGTCATGTCTTACGTCAAAAACCGGGCAAGTGCGAGTCGGACTCGCGCACGAAGGGTTCCGTAACATAATGCAAAAAAAAAAAAACAAAAAAAGCAAAAAGAAAAACGGTCACCCATCCAAGTAAGGACCACTCCCGACGTTGCTTAACTTTGGTCAAAAATCACGTTTGTTGTATGGGAGTCCCATTTAAATCTTTATTTTATTCTGTTTTTAGTATTTGTTGTTATAGCGGCAACAGAAATACATCATCTGTGAAAATTTCAACTGTCTAGCTATCACGGTTCGTGAGATACAGCCTGGTGACAGACAGACGGACGGACGGACGGACGGACGGACAGCAAAGTCTTAGTAATAGGGTCCCGTTTTACCCTTTGGGTACGGATCCCTAAAAAGCACTATGTAACGTTACTCCTAATCATATCAACTTGATCATGAATTGAAAAGAATCGAAGGGCAAATCCATAGTCAAGAGAAAACGGTTGCGACATCACCTTAACGAGTCGCAGTCTATTTAGCGCAATTACGTGCGCACGCGCCGCCATTGACAATTAATTGCTTTTTGCTATGGCTGGTTAAGGTAAGTACATTTGATTTCGTATATCTGGTGGAGTCTGAAACAGGGGCGGTTTTCAACAACAATATCAGTAGGCAGGTAGCTATAGCCGATGTCAAAGATATGTTTACACTTTTGCACCTTACGTTGGTCAGATGTTGATCATTATTAAGTTCAGAATCAGAAATTATTTATTTGCATTCATACAGTATGAGGATGTTACAATATATTGAATAGTGTTACAGATCATGTACCTAGCTTGCATGCAAGCGTGCAAATTCATCATCATAATCATAAAATTAAATATAAATTTTAGGCTGTGAGAGACGGACGCTTTTTCCTCTTAAGGTACAGGACCCTCAAAAACAAAATGACCATTGGTCGCACTCGAACATCACTGTAATAAACGATTCTGCCACTCACCACGTCAGCGTGAATTTCGTCAATGCCAAATACCACATTACATTTTAAATTAGGCAATCGACTGCACCCAAAACAAACAGCGAATACAATTTGTTAAATAAAATTATCTTTGTCTTGCCCTTGTAACGATTGCGACCAGATAGCTTAATGAGAGCGAAGTCGAGTATTATTAGCGGTTAAGTTAATAAAAAATTTAATCTAGTTTAGTCAAGTAAAAAGTAGTTCAAGTTTTTACTAGAAGGTAATCGAACTTTACGCCCAAATTGGTTAAACGTACAAAATACGAAGCACTCGAACGTTTTCGCAATTCTTTTTTCAGGGTTCCTTACCCAAAGGGTAAAAACTAAGACTCCGCTGTCCGTCCGTCTGTCACCAGGCTGTAACTCATGAACCGTGATACCGTAGAAATTTTCAACGGTGATGTATTTCTGTTAAAAAAAAATGAAATAAATATTTCAGTGGGACTCCCATACAACAAACGTGATTTTTTGTCGTTTACGCTTAATGGTACGGGACCCTTAGCGCGCGAGTCCGACTCGCATTTGGCCGGTTTTTTATACTTTGGTATTACCGTATTACTAAGTATTTGCTACGGCGAAATGCCCATAATCATAATATTTCTTTCCAATTATTACAATTTGGAACTATTTACGTCAGTGTGACGTAGAATTAGAAACATCGAAGTAGCTATCTAACAATAAGTAATTTTAAGTATGCCTTTCACAAGATGACGTGGTATAAGTATCTCGCAACATAACCTATTGGCGGTGTCGATCAGGGTATTGATTTCGGACCTATGATGTAAGTATTGTAAGTGATAAGTATATTGCAATCTCATACAATGTACTTGATTAGATCCAAGAGACCCGTCTTCTCCAAAAACGATTGTGAAATTCATTTGAAATGGTAGAAATGACAATGCAAAACTAACAATCACTGAATCATATTGACAGTAAAGAAAGAAAGAAGTACGTCTACTTTTCAATAAATATCCAAGAACAAAAATTTTAAGATTGATGAAATTTAATATTCTTAAGTTATGATGCGTTCCCACCAGATATGTGCGAGGACGCGTAGCAAGGAATGTGTTTGCGAGGATGGAGGAGGAACGTGTGTATGTAGAAATTAAGGGATTATATTAGTTCTTAACAAACACATCCTCGCACATCTCTGGTGGAAGGCCTAATTGGACCATAAATTGTTAATTTATGATTGTAATTGGCATTGACAGACATACTGACAATATCTTAATAGTTATCCTTTAAAATGATAAAGTATAAACAAACAACAAGCGTAAAAAAATGATCCGCAGTTCATTAATAAATACTAAACTGGCTAATATTCAACACACGTCAGTCAAAGGTCTAAAGAACACTGTGACTTCACTCCTACGAACAGACGGCACTAATTGTCCAGAAGACGTGCTAACAATGTCAGACTTGGGGTATTAACCACTAAACACACAAACTACCAGGAAGATAAATCATTTTTACACTAATTCAATGTTTATTCAATTCAAAGTTTTAAAGACATTGATCTTGAGCATTTCAAAATGTACAGAATGTACAGAAAAATGTTTTACTGTATAAATGATTACCTATTTAAGTTTATCACGAGTGTTCCTAATATGTAACTACATATAGGTATGTATACTGTAAATGTATGTAAGTACACCTGAAAAGGTAAAGTTTCGGTGTAATTAAATATGTAATTGAATATTTCACCTGCAATGTAACCTGATTCTTACATAGTTACAATAAAAAACTTGAAATAAACTTGAAATTAAAACAACTTAGGATTTTCCAAAGATTAAGGGATTTAAATTATTAGTCAGAAAATGCTATATTATAGCTATTGCAGTAGGGTGCTTCAAAAAGTATGAAAAAACTTTTTTTTTTATTATTCTTTAGGGGCACCCTCTCATATGTTATTGATTGTTAAGAAACTTACACAGTATTTTTTTTGGATTTTTTCTAAATGATTTAGGGGTCGCTACCCGAGGTGAAAGTTTTAGGTTTTTACAAAAAAAAAGTATTTATAAATAATCTTTTATTATTATTTTTTAATTGTATTTATACTAAACTAGGAATAACTTTACTTAATAAAGGTCTGTAAAACATGAAATAATTACAATAAAACATATATAACGATGAACATGGCAATGGGTACATGTCGAATTATTGCATTAAAGTAGACTTTTTTGTATTAGGAAATTTACGTCGGTATTCTTTAACCGTCAAAAGTAAAAATTGCGTCTGTTCCTCATTTGTCGTGTGAAGACGATTATATTCCTTCATCAGAGCTACTCCTCTTTCAGCTAAGTCATTGACAACTTTCATTGAATAAACAATAAGCTTTACATTTGTTGTAGTTGTTATCATTTTTCCACGACTTCACATCTTTCTTCAAGAAATCACATGAAACGGCCAATGTATCGAAAAAAGACAGTGTTTGGTTGGTTACAAAATCTTCCAAGTTTTATGGGTCAATTTTCAAATAGGCATTTTTTGCTGTCCCACGGCTAAAACTCGAAGTCCATAGGACTAAAAGACTGGGTATGTATATATTTTCATTCAGTGTATTATAAGCTTTAAAAATCATGTACAACTGTACCTAAAATATTATTTGTTCCTGACAAAATCGCATTTGAAGTTCCAAAAACGGCGAAATTTGCCGTTTTTCGCGTGTCCCAGTGGCGGCATCGCGCAATAAAAAAAATCATAACTTTGGATGTAGGAAATGTACTATAAACAACTTTGTATTTCTATAAAGAGCATTTTCTAGAGAATTGATTTAATCATATTGATAAATTAATGCGTTATTTAATAAAACAAGGGAAGCCTTTTTATCGCTGTCCCGCGCGGCACCTATTTTGTTATGACTTAAATATACCCCCTATAATCTTCTTTGTCTATTGAATAACGGTTAGATTAAATTTACAACGCAATAGTGCGGTTAGTTGGGCATCGATTGACATCAAATGTAGACCCGGAAACAGTTTAATTTATTTAAAAACAGATAAAAATCTCTTTCGATATATTTTGGTACGACTACAATGACATTTGTATGGACGCTTAATACGTTGGTACATAGTTGGAATAAAAATGTTTATTTTATAATAATAGTTGCAAATATAGTGTTAAAATATTTAGTAATATAAGTAAGTTAATCGGTTGTATTGTGTAGGAAATATCGCTAAAAAATATTATTGGCGACATGTCACGACATTTGTATGGCGACATTTATACGGCTATTTTGACCGTACAAATGTCGATTGTGGCATACAAATGTCGACATAGTGCCATACAGATGTCGAGAAGGTGTTATACAAATGTCGTCAGGGTCTTATAAGTGCAACAAAAATAATAAATAGTGGCATATACATGTTGATACTGCCATATAATGTCGAAAAAATGCCTTATACATGTTAAAAGCGCCTTACAAATGGCTAAATAGTGTCATACAAATGTCGATGTTTAAACGTCCATATCTAGCTAACTATAAAAAGTACAGAGGTGCCTCCTACAGTATATTTTTTGTTGTTAAGAACCCTTCCTAAAACGATGATTATAAATCAGATATTTCATAAATAAAAAAATGCCATACAAATGTCGAAAAAACACCCTCTTCAAAAATTGACCCTTATACTTAAATTAGATCTTGATCAAGAGTTGCTCGCTTTGAAGAAACACCTAGACTTTGTTTTTTGAGAGCAGTGACCATATTTTGTTTCGTTTCAAATGAAACTGCGTCGTCAAAGAAAGCAAAAGTCACAAGCTCTTCGGATAAGTATGTAGCAGAGATGCCCTAACATTTTTTTCATAGCCATTCCAATTTTTTCTTCCATGTTTTTTCCTTGTTTTCTAATACAAGTGACCGTTTTGCTTTGTTTTCTTTATTTTTCTTTAATCTTTGCCACTCCGAAAAATATTGTAATAATTTGGCTATTACATGTTTTTTTAGTCTGGTGGGAATACTTGCTTTTTCCCATATTTATAATACATCGCAGGCAGTGTGTGTTGCGGAGTCTTTATTATTTAATTTCTCTATAATTTTATAATAGATAAATGAACTCATTACTTCTTTAACAGACGGTAGTTTTGAATTTTTGATTGAGGTAATGTTGGTGTCAGCTGCCCAATTAGCCATATATCTGTATTTTTTCTTGTTCTAATATCACTTTTACCAGCACTAGACGCCATTGTATGCCACTGTATGTATGTAGTCACTTATTGGAGTGAAAATAATGGTATTATACATCGACTTGCAATACCAAACACACGTCAACACGCTCAGAACGTTTAACACACTTGTACTCCGTATTCTTAGGTATTTAAATAAACGCAAACAACCAATTTGTAAGTTTTAGCGTAGAATATAACATTAATTGCTTAACTAACCAAATCTCTGAACTTCTAAGTATGTCACTGAACGACTTGACTAATGTAATTTTATGTATACCCTCAATTAGCTTCAAAAGTCATTTGAGGGTAGATTTACTAGATTTATTTATGTTTATTTAAATGCCGACAAATGCAAACTATAGATTGAAAAAACTACTGATGGCATAACAGAGTGTATTAGAATCACAAATGGCTTATTTAGGAGGTATTTAGTAACATGATTGTAGCGACATGAGCAGAAACAAATATGCGATTTTTTAAAAGATTTGATGGCTGGTAGCGACCCGTAAATGTTGTTTAATTGAGAAATAAAAAAATACGTGTTAGTTTTTTTAGCGATTGGAAGTATTTAAGTCTATGCCCCGTTAAAAAATATCATTTTGATTTTTTTGAAGCACCCTATATTGCAGTGATTCTCATACATTCCTATAAGTAAAGTTGCAGTATTTATCCTCAAGATCATACTCATTAAAAGCAATTTATTGAAATACATAATAATAAAAATTTTTAAACCCTAATACTTCCTACTACCATTTTATCATAAATTTATAGTATCAGTTATCGTCATATGTTTTACGTCATAAAATAAATGGATTTTACGTGTTCAAACCGTTCAGTTCTTAAAATATGTATGATAAAAGGCATTAGTAATCATTATTGAGCTTACCTACGGTTGGACTTAGTAAATTTTTGCAATAATGTCCTATAATATTTATTTCTTTATTTATTACGAGTATATCGTTAACAATAACATAATGTGATGTCCTCCCAGACGTATTCGTCAACGGCGACACCAGTTTTCTGCCATGTTTTGCCCAATTCGCTTTATGGGTGCATTTAAAACAAATGAGAAACGTCATCACGACGATTGTTTGTCATATTGTCACCCAGCACATCAAGGTCACCGCCATTATGTCTATCTGTCAAATGGTATCTGCTCTCGATGTCTCGATCGATCGTCCGACATATTGTCATGATCTCATGATCGATGACAGTGTCACACTGATTTCTACTTTGACTGGGTTTTCTATATTATCTGTGACGTCGAAGTATGTCGATGTTGTAGTAGCCCCGAAATGATAAACTAGTTACAGATTTGCACGTATTTTATCTTTATTTATAGATATTTTAGTACGTAAAGATATCACGTTGGTACTGAAAGTAACAAATACAATCATTGAATAATTTTACGGTTTAGACTCAATTGTTTCAACATGTCGCGCGAGTGACTAAAAACAAGTGAGTCTAAACCCTAAAATTATTCAATGTTAGTACCTATATGTCTCACAACAGTTTAAATTCGGAATACAATCATTTCTGAAACCTTTCTTTTTCTACATGAACATAGTAACACGTAGTATACTTATTAAAGATTCTTATTGCGTTCTTGACTATTGTATAATATTAAAGTGAAAATGAGTGCAATTTGCGTGTCACAATTATTTTTTCAGCAATTCTGTAACTGAAATATAATTACTTAGAGCACTATCTGACGTAATGGCGGCCCGGCGCGGCGGTGTCGTGAAACGAAACGTTATCACGAATAGTAATTAGATTACATTACATATCGGTGAGCCACTTGATAATAGTCAGAATAATTACTTTGTTATTTTTACTCTTTAACCACCACTAGCTAATACACATTGAGAATGAATTGATGCAGTTAAGGCAGCTAGATCTTCCTTTAATTTTACTTGAGGCAACTAATTCAAATCATGTTTACTACAAAGAGGAATATAATTGTGTGATGTAGCATGTAGCTGAAGATTACCATGGAGAAAGCTTAACTCCTGGGAATGAAAAAAAAGGATATAGACTACATTATTTTCGGAAATGCACTCCCGGAAGGCGAAAACACTCAGTCGGAATTTCTCCGAATAAATGCAAAACGACTTGGACGCATTTTATCCGGATTGGCGGGAAACTACAAAAGACAGAGTCGAGTGGAGGAAGCGAGGGGAGACCTTTGCCCAGCAGTGGGACACTTAAACAGGCTAATAATAAAAAATGGAAACATAGGTAAAATAAATGACAGCCCTGTTGAGGTGCCCTGTAGTAGAAACCGCGTACATACCACCGCCACTGGTGGTAAGTATTACAATCGCTAACCAAGCTGCTTTTCTTCTATTTATTCCACTTGCATATAAAACATATTTTTATTAATCGGACCAAATTGTATTCCAAGTTGTTATACAAACGAAAAGTGACCTTGCCCATTTAGCACGTTCTACCAAACACCAAGGGTTGGTAAATTACTCCACCACGCATGTAGATCGTGACATTGAATAACCAGTTTATAACTGGAACTTTATCGCGCGAGAAAACGGTAAACAATGAAAGGAGTTTTCCAATAAAACTTATGCTTGGTGAGGTCTACTTCAGCTGATGTCGGGTAAGCAATACTTACCTACTTATTTGAAGCGCAGCGACCCAAAATGAGTCTTGGCCTCCGACACGCCAATTGTCTCAATCCTGTGCCATCTCCCGCCAGTTATCGGCATGGAGATCGCGCAAGTCCGCTTAAGCAATAGTAATGTATATATAAATAGTAATAGCTTGAAATGATTAATGTGGCTATATAAACATTAATCCAACGCACGCCATATGGGTGAGTGGGCCAGATGAGATGATAGCCGACTATGAGGTTTATATCATTTGCGGGAGATGATTAGTTGTCTGCCGACGACGTTGGACTCAAGATGTCCAGGTTAGATTATTCTCGATCTAACAATGAGGTTTCTGTAATTTGTGGGGAGATGATTAGTTACCTGGCAAAGACGGTGTTGATCTCAAGATGTCCAGGGAGCCTTGCCAAGATATCAATAATTGATAGAAAACGCCAATCGAAACTTAATTATGTATGGAATAGTCACATGACTTTTCGTATCATCTGTGGTCAACATTTGATAACTTAGACGTAGACAGTGGAAATTTTCACAATGTCTTAGTAATATTTAGGGTCGCTTTTTTACCCTTTGCATACCCTAAAATGACCCTTAAAATTGCCATAGAGATCTATAAAAAGATCTATCTTCCTTTGTATTTTTAATCCTTATTTTGACATATCAAAATTGTTTCGGCAAATTTTGAGTTTGGGCAGTTAGAGGTCTTAACCTGAATCTCCGACAACTAAATGGTCAAAAATGACAATTACTCTCACTTTCACCAAAAATGCGGTCGAAATACTCAAATCAGCGTTAAAGGCAAGGTCGCAAAGGGCATGTCTAATGTAATAGTCGTATCTTTGTGCACAATGTTATTGTTGCCGATTGCTTGTTCGCCATGGAAAAGTCTTTCTCAATATTTTATGGCGAAGTGATTTTAGCCAACAATAACAAAGGGCTTGTGTGCGGAAACAAGTTCAAGTGCACAGAGACCGTTTCAAATTGGGGTTTTGCAAAAGTGTTTCAATTGCCGCAAAGGTGATTTTCTAGGGGCAGGTACAAGGCAGGTACAAGACGATTACATTCTAATTTGTAACAAGCCCAACGAAGCTTTGTTAATCATCGTTTACTATCCTGTTGTATAGGATTTATGGGATGTGTCTTGCTGAAATTGATAGTTATATGTATTTCTTATGCAAATGGAAAAAATCTTTGTTACTAGACTGAATACTCATAATTTGACAAAACACTCACTCTTCCTGAATATATAGACTGCTTTCTTCTTTCTTCTTATAACTTTTTTCCTTAAATTAACACTAACAGATAGGCTATTATACAATGTTAATGGTACAGTCAAGTGTATAAATATGGGTGCATACAACTTACTCAAAAATATATCCCATAGTTCTTAATTCGCTGACATAAGAGCTATCATCATCATCATCATCATCTCAGCCATAAGACGTCCACTGCTGAACATAGGCCTCCCCCTTGGACCTCCATTCGTACCGGTTGGAAGCCACCCGCATCCAGCGTCTTCCGGCGGCTTTAACAAGGTCGTCCGTCCATCTTGTGGGTGGACCCACAAGATGGACGGAACCGAACGCTGCCCAACCGAGTTGGATTCGGCGGTTGACCTCCTTCTCGAAGTTGGACCTACCTAATTGGACTACTTGTCCTAGGTAGACGTACGAGTCAACAACTTCGAGTACCGAGTTCCCAACAGAGACTGGGATGGGCACAACATTGGCATTTGACATAAGTTTCGTCTCTATCAATTTGGTTTCACCAAAGGTCGATCAACTACTGACGCCGGTGCGGTACTTCTAAAACACATCTTTGATGCTTGGGAAAAAGCTCAAGATGCTGTTGGAATTTTCTGTGATCTGTCAAAGGCATTTGATTGCGTTGATCACGAAAATTTAAAGAGAAAATTAAGCCGCTATGGGATAAAAGCTAGTGCCCTTGACCTGGTCTCATCGTACCTTTCGGATAGAACTCAGCGAGTAGTTATTAATGGAACTCAATCGGCGGGGTCCCCGGTAGCCCTCGGAGTGCCTCAAGGTTCAATTCTTGGTCCCTTCCTGTTCTTGGTATACATTAATGACTTACCAAAAGTTGTGCAAGATAGACATGATATAGTGTTATTTGCAGATGACACTTCCCTTATATTTAAAGTGGACAGAAAGGAAAATAGCTTCGAGAGCATTAATGACGCGCTATCTACCATTGTAAACTGGTTTACGGCAAACAATTTGCTTTTGAACGCCAAGAAAACCAAATGCATCAAGTTTACGCTACCTAACGTCAAGCAGGTAAATAACAGCAAGATTAAAATAAAAGGTGATACGCTGGAATTTGAGGACCGAACTGTTTTCCTGGGAGTCACTCTAGACTCCAAACTGCAATGGCATGCACATATAGGCACTCTAGCCGGAAAACTTAGTTCAGCAGCCTATGCAGTGAGGAGAATCAAACAGCTGACAAACGTAGAGACGGCCAGGCTGGTATACTTTAGTTACTTCCATAGTGTTATGTCTTATGGAATTCTGTTGTGGGGAAAAGCGGCAGATATTCAGACAATATTTGTGCTGCAAAAACGAGCTGTACGTTCCATCTATGGACTGGGCGCTCGAGTATCCCTAAGAGAGAAATTCAAAGAAGTTAACATTCTTACCGTTGCATCTCAATACATACTAGAGAATATTATGTATGTTCGGAAAAACATCCACGAATTCAAGGTTAACAGTGATATCCATAACTATAACACTAGAAACAAACATAAACTTGCTGTGCCCGCCCACCGCCTCCGTAAGGTTAGTACGTCTTTCGTCGGGAACTGTACACGTTTTTATAACAAAGTCCCCACTGATGTAGTGAATTTACCACTTCATAAATTTAAGTCGCACATTAAGCACTCCTTGTTACGTAAGGCGTACTACACTGTAAATGATTTTATAAACGATAGAGATGCTTTTAAGCCGGTAGCTTGATTTCATTAGTATAATAAGAATTAAATAAATATTGTTTTTTTTTACATTGTGAATTAAATATGCTAGTGTCCAGTAGAATTGACACATGAGACAATGATGTTCTCGCTTGATTATATTGTTTAATTTAATTTTAGTTTTGGACACTTGGAGACCTTATACATCTCTAAGTACATATTTATTTATTTGATTTTTATTTTTGATTGTACATACTTACCTATATTTTTAATGTTTCTGACACTTAGAGACCTTTACATCTCTAAGTCAACTTAGGCTAGTAATTATGTGAAGCTATATTACTGTCTTTTTATGTAACATATGAGCACAAAATGCCGTGTCTTGCAGCTACATGTTATTACTATTTTAATATTAATATAGGCCGGTAGCTTGAACATGTCATGCTCGCTTAAAAGTCTTTGCTTACGGTGGCGTTGTTGATCGGGTCGCCACTTTCCCGAATGAAGGTTGAGGGAGGCGATGGCTGAGATACGCGTCATACTCGTGAACGGGTGCTGTTTGTGGAGACTGGTCTGTTAAGCTAACACGAGCTATTATACTTAGTAACTTTTATTAATTAATTACAGTGAGACGCCTCATTCTGTTCTCGTATGTTTCTTTTCTTTTAATGAATGTATTAATTATACAGGATATTGACTCTTGGAGACCTTATACATCTCTAAGGATAACTTGATAAACTATATAATCTTATAGTTCTGACACCTAGAGACATTTACACCTCTAAATATTATAGATTTTTTTTGTGTGTTTTTTTATCTGTATTTTGTATGTAATTCGACATTAAGAGACCATATACATCTCTTAGTAATTGTAATACGTTAGATTGAATTGTTAGTTTTATTTTATAAAATTGTTGATGTTATTATTTTTGCTTTTATGTAAATTCAATGTTGACGTGTAAAAGTGCCCTTGTGGCCTATTTGCTGAATAAATGTTGATGTTTGATGTTTGATGTCTTGTCCATGTTCATTTTCAAGCCCACCCGTTGTGAAACTCGGTTGAGGTCATCGAGCATCATGCTGAGTTCCTCCATCGACTTTGCCATGACTACGATATCGTCGGCAAACCGAAGGTGAGTGATGTATTCGCCGTTGATGTTGATGCCAAGTCCTTGCCATTCCAGGAGCTTGAAGGTGTCTTCCATTACGGCAGTAAACAGTTTCGGAGAGATAACGTCTCCCTGCCTTACGCCTCTTTGCAATGGAATCGCCTTCGTGCTCTGCTCCTGTACTCGGACCGACATGGTGGCGTTACTATACAAATACTTCAACACTTCGATGTACCGATAGTCAATATGGCATCGCTGAAGAGACTCAAGCACCGCCCATGTTTCCACCGAATCGAAGGCTTTCTCATAGTCCACAAACGCTAAGCATAATGGTAAGTTATACTCTTCGGTCTTCTGTATAACTTGCCGCAGCGTATGGATGTGGTCTATGGTACTATAGCCTTTTCGAAACCCGGCTTGTTCGGGAGGCTGGAAGTCATCAAGTCTGTGTTCGAGACGGTTCGTGATGACCCTTGAAAACAGCTTATAGACATGGCTCAGAAGCGTGATGGGTCTGTAGTTCTTCAATAGGCTGTTATCACCTTTTTTGAAAAACAGCACCACCTCGCCTCTATAAGAGCTATGGGGCATATTTTTAGTGTTCCGTACAAAACTTTGTTTACGGAACACTTATTAAGTATGGTGAGTGCACCTATAGGTATTTTTTTACATTTGACTGTATAGGACTACAATTAATATATATAGTAACAGCACCAGTCATGGGACATTTAAGAGGAAATTTGGAGTATTTAGGATATTTCCCGTATACACGTAAATGGTCTACCGCTTAGCGTGTTAAAAGATGAAAGTCCTACCCGTCTTTCATGTTTTAGGCGTGTTGTATCAAAGATACTGCAATTAGTTTCCACATATTTAACAAATTAAAACTATACTTTTTTTCTCCAGTCATGGACACCAAAGCTCCAGTAATGGGCCCCCGGTAATGGACGTGGATCCAGTAATGGGCCCCCTATAATGGACATTGCTCTATCAGTATAAAATATTGAAATGGGGAATAAGTTATGGCAAAAAAATCAATTTTTGGTATAAGCTTTTATCGCTGAATGTATTTTTCATTCCACAGCCAATTATTATTGTATTAGATCCATCGAGACAATTCTAATATACCCAAACACAATTAGTTAGGGTTTATTGCGATAAAGTTCCCATGGCCACCTCCTGTCTCCATCATCAGATAAGGTCCATGTTATCATAATATTGCATTATCATCCGATTTGCATACTTAATTACGTACTTACACAAAATTTAACTGAAGCGGAAATCGAAAAGTGGCTCAAATTCAGCTACCAAGATTGGACCCACACTAACTATAATTGTGTTTTTAGTTTTAAGATATATTTTGTATTAATATGTATGCTAGTTTTAAGGTATTTATCTATGGGCCAATAGTTGCCTGAAAATAAATGTTTTCATTCATTCATTCATTTCATTCACTAACTAACAGGGCAAGTTAAATAAAAGTTTGGAAAAACGATATTAATTTATCAGAAGTCCGAGAATACCTCCTGATTGACATATTTCGTAACTACATTTTACTTCTGTATTGTTTAAACATGAAATTATGGCATGGCAAGCATCCTTCTGTCAATTGTCGCATCATAGGAGGTACGCAGTTTTACAGCTCCTATAATGGGATTGGGCCAAATACCACTATTTTTTTACATCTGTGGACTCACAACATAGTGTGTTGTATACCTTATCTCATGGTAAATGCAACTAACAAAACACATTCTAGTTTTCATCAAGTATTAATTAATTGAAATTTAATAAATTAACTCACCTCTCTTAGCGAGGTTATTAAGAATTCGTAGTGGTATATTTTTTCAGTGACACGACAACTTTTGTTTGACGCCAATTTCTTAAAAAGCAACCAAATTTAATGAAACTTCAAACTGAAACAGCTCTAGGACTCTTATTTATGATAATATACAGTCAGTGTTTATAAACTACTTTTAGATACTTATTTTAGAGGATTTATGTTTTTTTGTCCCATTACTGGTTCCACGCCCATTATAGGGTATACTACTATATATGTATATATAGACTATTTTGTGTGCTCTATAAATGCCATGAAATTCTATCTAAGAAATATGAATGAAGCTGATCTTCACAGCAATTTGTAGTTAATTTAATAAATCTAATTGATGGAAATGAAAGCATTTAACGTGAAAGTTATCCAGACAATCTATAAAAAGACAGACAGGCTATCTACGTTGATATCTGCTTTCATGTCCTAGTTTAGCTCAAGACAGACCAAGTCTCTGATGAGATGAGAGCAGCCAAGAACCGGAAAATGAGAAAATAAATAACAACAAGTCACGTACAGTATGTTACTTATTTATATTATAAGATTTATAAGCTACCGTCACGTCATTTCTTTTATTTTATAAATCTGTACAGTAAGCATCAATACGTCTAAACAATAAATATTAATAGATATTATATTATATAAATAAATATTAAATATTATAAATAAATAAATATTAGAGGTAGAGACCTCCCCAGGTATTATGCCGCGTCCAGAAGCACCTATATGTATAACTGTCTAATTGTTCTACAATTTTTTACACCACGTCAGGGGCAAATAAGCATACTGTCTTCCGGATGGTACGCAGTCACCGTAGCCTATAGACGCCTGCAACTTCAGAGACATAATGAGATATTTCTCTGTTTGTCAAGTTATTAGAGAATGGTAGATACTTTTGACACGTAGTCTGATACCTACGCAACTTGTGATGTGATGCAGACTGTACCTACCTAATACTTATTCCCAGATGTTTCGTGTACAATAACATGTGATGTGTTACGTAAAAGAGCACACTTGTTTCCATAAGGTCAAGCAACAGGTGTCTTACTATTTTTAGTATTTTCATTTTAGATACACAGGAGGGTGCGGTCATTCAATTTCAAACCAAACACAATTTACATAATGCAGCATATCATATGAGCATATCTATTACAATTTCATACACAATGGCCACTTATATGACTAAAATATGAAATTAATAAAAATTTGAAATACATTTCGTATTGTCACGTTTGTACCTTTCTAAAATAGTGGGGTGCAACAGTCGATATAACCTGAAAAATGTTTTTCAATTACCAAATTTTGTATGTAAGAATTCTAACACTTAAAAAGTTCTAGCTATACGAGGAGCTACATAGTTATATTAATTATTCAGATTTAGATGACTTATCGAATTAGTGGATACCATTATTACCATAGATACCTACCTAAATGTCATTTGTGGGGAAAACCTGCTATTGAATCAATTCAATAAGTTTTTATTTTTAGACTCCAGCCACATAATTTTATTTTCGTTGGTAGGTACTTGACGAAACCGGTATGTTATTACGACTATGACTGTTTTGTTAAGTTTTTCCCACAAACAAATAAAATTTATTAACAAAACATTTTTAAGTGTTTTTATTATTTAGGAATTTCACATATACCTAATATACCTTTCACGCCTGGGTGCCGATTTTTGAATTTCAATCGCTCGATTTCGTCATTCGAAAATCGGTTGAAAACGACGAAATGCAAATTTTTGAAATACGAGCGATCGAAATTTGGAATCTAGTAGTATTGACCACTCGATTTTAAGTCTATTAGTAGAATTTAAACGCCTAGTAGTGGAGATATCATTTAACGAAATACACGAAATCGAGTGGTCGAATTTCAAAAATCGGCCCCCTGTTCTTTTTCTCTTCTATCTGAGAATTATAAACTGCAATTAGTAAACATTATCATAAAGAATGGAACACACCAAAAACGTAAAAGGGCAGGCAAAGGAACAGGAAGCGACGAGGTTGCAAACAAAAGGTCAAACGATTTGAATCTACAATACGCTTTATAAACACGTTTATCGGAGTACATTCACGCTTATCGTTGATATCAGAAGAATTGTAGTAGTGAAGGATGATAAAATACCAACGCAAGGTTGTGATGCGACTGTTTTAGAGGCAAAGAAAGTTTAGTGCTTAATTTATTAACGAGAAATTATTTTTAAATAATCTAATCTATTGGTTCGCTTATTTTACGCCAATTAGCTTAGCTTCATTGAAGAAAAAGTGCCTAGTCGAAATTCATATTTGCTCCAATTTGCCCACGTATATGACATGTCACAAAATAAACATTTTAGGCCTTGGCGGGGTAAGTCCGAAGTTCCGAAGTATTCCAAGCATATGTCAAAAGCATTCAAAGCAGCTAACATGAAGATGTTTGTAGGTAATGTAGGTACATGCTTGGCGTTAGGCTACAGCTAGGATGTACTTATGCAGTGAAAGGAAATGGATGTATCTGTCATGCCAATGGGGTTAGATGGCCGAAGCATTTTACAGATGTCGCCAGCGTAAGTTATACTGTCACCTGTCAATCCTACGAATAGTTTCAAACTCTTGTTCTTTTTCCAAATCTCATAGAACATTTTGCCTAATCTCACAGAACAAAACTAAAGACAGAAACACGTAATGCTAGTGCTGGCGCCATCTAAGTAGGTATAAAAACATTTTTTTATTTTTTGACAGTTGCCAAGCCCATTGACCAATCATGTAAAAGCATGTTAATTTACAACATAAACACTACGGGACAGGTGCAAAACAAAACAAACACTAACCAGCTTCAACATCCGTAACGCCTCAAGCTCACAAGTCACAAACAGCTAGCAGTACATACAGCCTAATCTACTTCTGATTGAAACGTCCACACTCACTTTTACCTAAACTAATTGAAGCATTAACTCGAATCCAACTCCACACTTGTTTCACAGCACTTCGTTTCGATTATAATAACTCGATTTGTTTTTCGATATTAAGCACTCGATAAGTTTTTTCACGTAAAACTTTTAAACGGACAACACAACGTGCGTCGGTGACGGTTGGCGCGGCACTGGCGTCTCGTTTCTCGTCTCGTCGCCTCTCGCTCGCCCCTCGTTCGCCTCACATGTTTTTTTGCCTTTGAATTTCGAATCCCACACCAAATCGGTACAAAGAAACTGACAGATACCTGTTTGTGAGTAACTTTTATTTCCTTGAAGCGAATCAGTTTTTATACACGCGTGAAGTTGCAGCTGCTGTTTTGATTAAAGCACATTCAACTGTCCATTTCTTACAGACACATCGACTATTATCGACATACGAATAAAATATGGCAGATAGGGCCATCACTTTTGGATCATAATGATGTATTCTAATTGTCACCGTCGTCACTGAAAGATTGTCTAAAAATTAATGAAAAATCAAGCCCTACACATTCATATTATTGAATTATGTAAGATAAGTGTTAGACGATGGCCCATAGACATTTTATAATGGTCAATTGGTCAATACGCATTTTATTGTAGCTTAACTCATTCACGTCTTTACTGTGGACGTCGCAAAGTTAAGATAATCTAAAGCTAATTTTTACGCTGAACCCTACAGTTGGGACGGCGGGATACATTTTTAATGGAATACATTTATGGGACTCAAATAAGAAAAACATGATAAACATGCACCTGGGTTGTTAACTTTTAGTGTTTTGTCCAGAGAAGGGACCTTTTTCTGAAATAATTCACTTAGTGAACAAGATGAAAGAAAATAATAAACGGGTATAAAGCACATGCTAACTCTACAGGGTGTCCCAGAATTCGACGTCAAGCCGTAAACGGATGATAGACCAAGTCATAACAGTTATCATAAAAATACAAAAAAAAAATCCAACTCATGTTTTTTAAAAATTATGGTCACTTTAAAAATTCACTAAAAATCCACACCCTGTAATGGTTCTTTAACTCTTGTTACTACAAATTCCATAATTTATTCTAATTTTTTTATTATTGTGTAATCTTGAATAATTACAGGGTGTGGATTTTTTAGTGAATTTTTAAAGTGACCATAATTTTTAAAGAACATGAGTTGGATTTTTTTTTGTATTTTTATGATAACTGTTATGACTTGGTCTATCATCCGTTTACGGCTTGACGTCGAATTCTGGGACACCCTGTATATGAGCTAAACATATAGGTTGATACCTATACCTATAGCTTGCAGACAATACAGTGCAAACAAATGTTACTAAATCGGCCTGCATCTGAGACCGGTTATAACACCGTGTCATTACCATTGGACACCCACAATAGTGTGAATGAGTTTGAACAATACCATACTACACCAAATACAATAACTATAGACACCACACCACTTTGTTCTTGAAGAACGGAACGAATATATTTTGGTATTCAATAATAAACCTTTTTGTAATTGTAATAGAGTTAACAGAAAAAGACAATGCAAAGAAAAATGTTACTTTTATAATTGCGAAAGAATCGAGAAAAATAAAGATGGACCACTTGAATCAACAATGAGAACACTTAGAACAAAATGATTCATAATTTCATATCGAAGACCTAGAGACAATAGTATGAAGAGTTGTATGCAATTGAACGGCTAATCAAGTTCATGTTCAATTGACAGTGGACATGCTTAATTTTTTTGTAATTTTTGTTTTATTGCCTAAAGTCTGAAATAAATGGTTTTTTTTTCTTTTAATTACAACTGAAGTCAATGATGTCATTAATCTTGTAAAAAAAACAATAGCACTGATGTTACAACGATGTCCACAAGTAAAATTTTAAAAATTGTATTTTTATATTAACATAGACAATAGACAAAAAAAAATTCAATCGAAGATGTAACGAACATTTTACCTAAATTCAATTTCATACATAGTGGCTTACACTACAGTTCATTTTATTAAAAATTTCATATTACTTTATTTTATTCCAATCACTAATACAATTCAAAAAATACTTAACAACAACAACAGTGCTGCCGTCCTTTAATACTTTAATAGTCCTTGAGAAAAATAAAAAAATATAAATTGTCAACCGGTAGTTATGCAACTTTGATGTTCTTATGCGTAAATGCATAATACTTACTCGTACAGTTCAATGTATTTCATTGCAATTGCGAATTTTACACTATACTATAGTGATGAAATACGCTTCCTTATTGACTCTTAGGAACTTTTCCACGCCTGTCAATCTCATCTCGATAAGAGAAGTAGCGGATTTATATGTAGATATCTACATACTGGTTTTACGTGAGTCGTGACAGATGCAGACTCACAGACCGAGATAAACCTGTCCAAAGGTACCTATTGAATAAACATTTATTTATATAATTGCCATTCATATAATAATAGTAGTTTATGTGACTGCTACATAATGAAAGGCATTAAAACACGAGTGTGGGTTTAAGAAACGAACGAAGTGAGTTTCTTAAAAGGATCACACGAGTGTTTTAATGCCTAATTATGTACAGTTACATACACTACTTTATCTACACACATATAATTACCTTCTTTTATATATTCACTAACCTCATATTTCAGTCGACATCAATCGTTGCTATCTGGCGGAACTCGCAGATTTGAGAGGTGCCGTGTCCTTAAATATATTTTTATCACTCATTTTATATGAAACTTTTGCTTAAAACTTATTTAGAAACAACAAAACAAATTAATTTTATACCTAAAACTAATTAAAAGATAAACTGTACGTCAAATGGCGGTAAATGAAAACTTTTTTCACACATGTCACGCATCTGTAGTTTTTTTTAAATTCATAGACAAACGAATGAAGTCTCTATTCTCATGTCACTCGAGATAAAATGTCGTACGGTTTATATTAAAAAAATATACTGAATTGACGTTTCGTATCGATAATTGTTTTAATATCTATGGATACTAGAATAGACACCCACTTGAGTTTTAACAGCTATTCCAAATTTAAACTCATAACCTTACAAAAATCTATAAAGTTATAACTTTAAAGTACAGATTTTACCTACTACCACAGATAAGAAAGTACTCATAGTAAAATTGGTTGTCATAATGCTGGTCATTTCCTATGGTTTCTGAATGCATTTTAGAGCGTTAATGATATGTGCGTAGATAAAATGTTTTTGGGACACAATTAAATAACAGAGGGCAAAATTATGTTCCTATAGAAGTTCTTATTATCGACAAACTCATTTATCGATACTTTTCCCATGCCAATTATTGCTGCAAGTTTGGCTTGTAAGAGTATACAGGTTGTAACGAAAATAGTGGGGATCATAGGGGCATATTCGGTACCGTGTTCTGATTAGGAAAAAGTAGGAGCATTTTTTTTTGACACGAAAAAAATTGAAACAGAATTTTAGTCTAAACTTGGCTTAATCTCTTGGTACATATGTAGGTATCTGACTTCGAGCAACACCGGCTTCCGACACGTATCTGACATTTATTTTATTAACCGACTTCCAAATCTCAAAGAAGGAGGTTATCAATTCGGTTGTATGTTTTTTTTTATTTTTTTTATTTTTTTTTTAACCGACTTCCAAATCTCAAAGAAGGAGGTTATCAATTCGGTTGTATGTTTTTTTTTATTTTTTTTTATGTTTGTTACTCCATATCTCCGTCATTACTAGATCGATTTTGAAAAATCTTTTTTTGATTGAATTTATATGCATACAGATTGGTCCCGTTTTTGTCAAAACCCAGTTCTGATGATGGGATCCATGAGGAATCGAGGGAACTCCTCAAATCTTAAAGGCATACATATAGTGATTTTTGGGTTTTTATCAACAAATCAAGCATATACACCCAAAAAAGTGACATTTGATGAAGTGGAACTGCTGATGATGATCAGAACGGAACTCTTTAACGACGCATAGTTCACGGTTGGCGATTTGTCCTCTTCGTTATGTTTGTTAAGCAAGTTAAGTTTTTAAGCCACATTTTTGTCAAGCTCGAGTTCTGATAATGGGATCCATGAGGAATCAAGGGAACTCCTCAAATCTTAAAGGCATGCGTATAGAAATTTTTGTATTTACATCAGAAAATCAAGCATTTTCATTAAAAACTGTTGCATTTGATGAAGTGGAACTGCTGATGATGATCAGAACGGAACTCTTTAACGACGCATAGTTCACGGTTGGCGATTTGTCCTCTTCGTTATGTTTGTTAAGCAAGTTAAGTTTTTAAGCCACATTTTTGTCAAGCTCGAGTTCTGATGATGGGATCCATGAGGAATCAAGGGAACTCCTTAAATCTTAAAGGCATGCGTATAGAGATTTTTGTATTTACATCAGAAAATCAAGCATTTTCATTAAAAACTGTTGCATTTGATGAAGTGGAACTGCTGATGATGATCAGAACAGAACTCTTAAACGACGCATAGTTCACGTTTGGCGATTTTTCCTTTTCGTTATGTTCGTTAAGCAAGTTAAGTTTTTAAGCCACATTTTTGTCAAGCTCGAGTTCTGATAGAATAGAATAGAATATCATTTAATCAAGTAGGATTTTACAATCGCTTTTGCATCGTCAAAGTACATTATAAATTAATTAAAATTAAATTAAAAAATAAATAACAGCTTACAAAATACAAAATTCAACAATTACAATTTACTAGTGATAATACATTTCATAACAATTAATTCATTTATTAATAGACGGCCATACGTGTTTATCATTAACATAATCTTCGACTGTGTAATATGCCTTATGCAGTAGATTAGTTTTGACATATTTTTTAAGTCTAGGAAATGGTAAATCCAGTGCCTCCCTTGGTAATTTATTGTAAAACTGTATACACTGTCCTAGAAAAGATTTCTTCACTCTTTTAACACGAGATTTAATTATGACTATCTTGTGACTATTTCTAGCACTGTGCATTTTCTGAAAGGTTTCTAAATTTTTTAGAGCATATAATATGCAGTCGTAAATGTATTGTGATGCCATTGTTAGTATATTTGTTTCTTTGAAACGTTCTCTTAGTGAAACACGTGACCCTAACTTATATATGTTCCGCACTGCTCTTTTTTGTAATACGAAAATGGTTTGTATATCGGCAGCTTTACCCCAGACCAGAATTGCATATGACATTAGGCTGTGGAAGTAGCTAAAATACACCATTCGGGCTGTTTCTACGTTAGTTAGTTGCCTAATCCTTCTGACTGCATACGCTGCCGAACTCAATCTGTTTGCTAGAGAGGATATATGGGGACTCCATTGCAAATTTTTATCTATTGTCAAACCTAAGAATAGAGTCTTATCCACCATTTCTAGACATTCATTATTTATAAATATACTGCCACTAGTAGTTTTTACATTAGGTAATGTGAATCTAATCCATTTCGTTTTTTTGGAATTTAACAGCAAATTATTAATTGTGAACCAATTTGAAACTATATTCATGGTATTATTTATATCTGTATAGTCTTCAGTGTTTCGACTAACTTTAAAAATTAAAGACGTGTCATCCGCGAATAAGACAATTTCACAATGATCTTTTACGATACATGGAAGGTCATTTATATAGACTAAGAATAAAAACGGGCCTAAAATGGAACCCTGGGGTACTCCTAGTTTAATAGGAGTGGATTCAGACTGGGTTTCATTAATCACAACCGTTTGTGTTCTTTGACTGAGATAGCATGAAATTAGGTTAATAGCGGCATTAGATAATCCATAATATTTAAGCTTTAGCTTTAAAGTCAAGTGCTCAACACAGTCAAAGGCTTTTGACAAGTCACAAAAAATTCCTATCGCATCACTAGAATCTTCCCATATGTCATAAATATGCTTGATGAGCACAGACGCGGCATCAGTGGTTGACCGACCTTTTGTAAATCCAAATTGCCGACTATGAAGAAGTTTATTTTTTAGTAAAATATGCTTGTAATTGATTTAGCATGATTTTTTCGAAAATTTTACTAAGCACGGGTAGAATAGATATATGTATTATCTTCAATTCTTGTATTGACCAGGGCGTATTTCCTAATCTAATGAAATACAGTAAAGTTATACCTTTATTTAAATCTGGAGAAAAAAGTAACCTAGAAAATTTTCGTCCAATATCTATTCTACCCGTGCTTAGTAAAATTTTCGAAAAAATCATGCTAAATCAATTACAATAAGGTGTGATTATTTCAATAATATGGCCCATAGAGTTCACTGACATGCCCCATAGATCTTCTGTATTTTTATTGCTTAGAGACTTGAATGTTTTATGAATAGTTCGCGAGTCCACATAGCTGAATTCAAAAATACTGTCACATTTCTCCAAAGAGGCATGGAGCAAACGGCCAGCTTGCATTGCAGATGATTTGATCTCTTTAGTAATATCACAAGCCACATTCGAAAAATAATCTTGGAATGCGGCAGCCACTTCCATGTCAGAGTTAATTAATTTGTTTTTACACTGTAACTTAAATTCACAATCACGAGGTCTTTGACTAGTATCTTGTTTTATGATTTTCCAGACAGTTTTTATTGTATTCTCGGATGCCTTGACCTTTGCACTAATGTTAAGAGATTTGGCGGCAAAACAAACTTTCTTAAATATTTTAGAGTAATTTTTGACATATTCTACAAAGACCGTAGATCCGTTGTATTCTTTCATACTATATAGTTCATAAAGACGGTCCCTGCTCTTGTAAATACCCGGCGTCGCCCAATCACTAAATTTCTGATTCACTCCTGATGATGGGATCCATAAGGAATCGAGGGAACTCCTCAAATATTAAAGGCATACGTATAGATTTTTTGTATTTTCATAATAAAATCAAGCATTTACATTAAAAACTGTCGCATTTGATGAAGTGGAACTGCTGATGATGATCAGAACAGAACTCTTCAATGACGCATGGTACACGTTTGGTGATTACGAATTTCGATTTTGACTTGGACTGGGACCCGGACTCGGACTCATACCCGGATCCGGTTCGGACCCGGATCCGGTTCGGACCCGGACCTGTACTCGGATCCGGATTCGGACCCGGACTCGGACTCGGACCCGGACTCGGATCCGGACTCGGACCCGGTCACGGACCCGGACACGGACCCGGAGTCGGACCCGGACTCGGACCCGGACTCGGACCCGGACTCGGACCCGGACTCGGACCCGGACTCGGACCCGGACTCGGACCCGGACTCGGACCCGGACTCGGACCCGGACTCGGACCCGGACTCGGACCCGGTCTCGGACCCGGACTCGGACCCGGACTCGGACCCGGACTCGGACCCGGACTCGGACCCGGACTCGGACCCGGACTCGGACCCGGACTCGGACCCGGACTCGGACCCGGACTCGGACCCGGACCTTGACCCCGAAAACCACTATGATACCTTAACTAAATAAACAACTATGATTACCTACCATAAAATTAATGTAGGTATAAAGTACGATGATGCCAATCTTACTAGCCCCTCCCGCTTAAACCCCCGTACACCGCACGGCATGCGCCATTAAGTGGGTTAGGTTAGGTTTGAACTGCGATCCTCACAGAACCGAACAAGGATTAGGTTAGGCTAGAACTACGACCCTCATGGCTCCTCTTCACGATGGGCCAACGCCGGTCACTCCAAGGGACGCATTTATGCGTTAGAGGGAGCAAGTGATATTGCTATCTCACTCTACCGCATGGCTGCGTCCCTTGGAGTGGCCGGCGTTGGCCCATCCTGTAGAGGAGCCATTATACAGAAGCGAAATGCTAGTAGAAAAGTGGGTGGTTTTACCTCCTTTTCTACATAGTGTACCATCTACAATAATCTTTCATCGGCCCCCATGGAAGTCGGTTTTTTTTTCTTAAAAATTATTTGCATCTTATCAGGCTATTTTTATACTTTAAGTAGGAGACGTCCATCAGAAACGTCCAAGATTAAAAATATTAAAATAGATGTAAGACAAATCGAGAAACAAAGACGTAGTAAAGGACAAACAACTCACAAGATAATAAACAGATATGGAATGGGTCAGACCAAATGTAGAAATACCTAATAAAGTAGGTCTTCCTCTACCTCATGTTATCCCGGCATTTTGTCACGGCTCATGGAAGCCTGGGGTCCGCTTGACAACTAATCCCAAGAATCGACGTAGGCACTAGTTTTTACAGTCCAAGCGACTGCCACCTGACCTTCCAACCCAGAGGGGAAACTACGCCTTATTGGGATTAGCCCCGTTTCCTCACGATGTTTTCCTTCACCGAAAAGCGACAGACAGGTAAATATCAACTGATGTTTCGTACATAAAATCGTTCTCGGCTCCACGGAGACCAGCGCTATAGCATATATATTATGTTAGAGCATATGCTGAGTGGTGTCCATTTGTAGCCTCTATAGCAGCATCTCAATACTATGATTATTATTGCATGTTAGTTAAGCTACTTATAGTTTTAACTGTTTAGTGTATAAGATCCACTTTTTTAAATTTGTATGTGCTGTATGTAGATGGTTTTTGCAATAAACGTTTTTCTATTCTATTCTAAGTTCCGAAAAACTTATTGGTCTGAGCTGGGGTTTGAACCCGCGACCTCCGGATTGAAAGTGGCACGCTCTTACCGCTAGGCCACCAGCGCTTCCTACCTAATAAAGATGTACCTACTATAAATAGCCATCTACTACTCATTAAGAAACTTGAAACTTTATTTAATGACAACTCACACACATAAACCACATGGCAGATTGTATCGGTTATCTCCGGCTTTAGTGACGTCACTAATCGTATTAAAAACAAATCATCAGGGTAACTGCAGTAACGGTACACTGTCTGGCGGTTACCCTGTCTACCGCAGCCAACGATCAGCCAGAGACAGGTGAAAGTAAAGACTAAACTATTTGCTTTGCGCTTCCCTAAGGTGTGTCGCAAAGGAAAGAATGGAAAAATTCACACGCGTCTGGTAAGCTTTGATAGCCCAGTTGGTTGATGTTAGGTTGGTAACTTGACAATAATCTAGTAGTATTTCCTATATTGTGTTATCTGTGGCAACTCTCTCTTACATCGAAGATGGCGTCAACTATACTCACTTTTGATATGTGCTCCACGAATATTAATTTTAATAAACATAATTAAGTGTACTCGGTCTTTCCTTTCACCATCATAACATGGTGTCAGAAGTGCTGCGATGAGTGACACAGGAGAAAAGACGGAAGTCAAGCGAAAGCAAGAAAAAGTCACACACGGCAAACATACACCTCAAGCGTCGGCAATGGCGGATGGAAGTGAAGATCTCGCAATCAAGCCGCATGTGCTTGGTACAACTTTACCAAAGCTCATGATCTCGTCGGACACCACAAATAATAATGCAGAAGAATGGAAAAGGTGGTGGCAGCGATTTGACATATATTTATTGGCATCGGGACTTGACAAGGCGGAAGACAAAAGGAAAATAGCAATCATGTTACACTCAATGGGCACTAAAGGTTTGGAAATCTTTAACTCTTTTAACTTAGACTTCGACAAATGTCAATTGGCGGAAATCAAAAAGAAATTTGACAACCATTTTGAGCCACAAAAGAATCTAACCATGACACGCTATATGTTTTTCACACGGAAGCAGATGAAATCTGAAAACATCGATGATTTTCTAACAGATTTGGAAAATAAGAGTAAAGCCTGTGAATTTAAAGACCTGAGGGAATCTCTCATCAGGGATATTTTTATTGCAAACATGTGTTCTGATCTATCACATGTACGGCAAAGGTTGCTGCAAGAGCCCAAATTGACATACTCTAGAATGCGTGAGCTAGCAAAAGCTGTGATAGCGGCTCAGCAAGACTCGGACAGAATAGTGCAGGAGAGCAACGGCGCCACCAGCACAAAAAATGTAATGCAGTTGAGGCATCAAAGGTCAAACAGTCGATCAAGATATTCAGCGTCAAGAAGTCAGTCAGCGTCAAGAAGTCAGTCAGCGTCAAGAAGTCAGTCAGCGTCAGGAAATCAGTCAATGTCAAGAAATCAGTCACCGTCAAGAAATCAGTCACCGTCAAGAAATCAGTCAACGTCAGGGTACCAGTCATCGAGTCGACCACACTACACCCAGTCAACTCCGTCGAGGCAGCGAAGTCAATCTACATGCACGCGCTGTGGGCAGGTGCATCGCTTCAAGTGTCCAGCAGCCAGCGTACAATGCAGGTCATGTAACTCTTATGGTCACTATGCTAAATTTTGCTTTAAAAATAAAAATGTCAGACAATTAGAGCTAGAAGACCTCGATGATGATAAAGCTTACTGCTCTGAGAGGTTATTCGTGGGGCAGATACAAAATAAAAGTAAAGAAAAAAAATCTTGGTACTTAAAAGTCAATATAAATGGTAGAGATGTAAATTGCCTTTTGGATACAGGGTCAGAATTGGATTTAATGTCATTAAAGACCTATAAAACTTTAGGACTTAACAATATGGTTGAAACCAGTGTTACTGCTAGTGCATATAGAGATCACCTACCGATAGTAGGGGAAACTGAAGTAGAATGTCATTTTAGTAACCGAGTTGAGAAAATAACCTTTGCTGTGACAACTGTAAATGGTCAAACTATATTAGGTTTAGACACTTGTGATCGAATTGGTATTGTCAAACGAGTTTATCATCTGACTGAAGAAGTCATAAAAAAAAGTAATTGTCAAATTCTTACACAATATAACGACGTTTTCCAGGGTCTGGGGTGTCTGCCTCCTGTCTGCCATCTGAAACTGAAGTCTGATGCTGTGCCATGCATTGATCCTCCGAGGAAGGTGCCATTTGCGCTACTGAAGGACCTACGGGATGAGCTGGATCGCATGGAGAGCATGAAGGTCATTGAAAAAGTCACAAAGCCAACGGCATGGGTCAACTCTGTAGTAGTCACCGTCAAGTCAACAGGTCAGCTTAGAATATGCTTAGATCCTAGAAATTTGAATAAAAATATAATGAGAGAACATTATCCATTAAAAAACATTGATGAGATTAGGTCACAATTGAAAGGTGCTACTTGTTTTTCACATCTTGATGCATTCTCAGGTTTTTGGTCTTTGAAACTTGATGAGGAAAGTTCTGAACTTTGCACATTTCAGACTCCCTTTGGCAGATATAAATATCTTAGATTACCATTTGGCATAAATGCATCAACAGAGATTTTTTACAGAGTCATCAATGAATTATTTGGTGACATAGAGGGCGTTCTCATTTTTGTAGATGATTTTTTAGTTTATGGTGAGACCCCAGAGATTCATAATCAAAGGCTTAAAAAAGTACTAGATAGGGCTAGACAAGTCAATTTAAAATTAAATGAGTCAAAATGCAAATTTGGAGTGTCGGAAGTAGAATTTTTAGGATATATTTTCAACCGTGATGGTGTCAAAGTCAGTCAGGAAAGAGTCAAGGCGATCAAAGAAATGCCAAGTCCTAGTAATGTTAAAGAATTACAGAGATTTCTCGGGATGGTAAATTTTGTAGGATGTTTCATTGATAATTTGTCAGCAAAGACCACACTCATGAGAACTTTGTTAAAAAAAGACGTGCCCTGGCAGTGGGACAGTAACTATGAAAGAGAATATTGTGAATTAAAAGAAATAATATGTAACACGCCAGTTTTAGCACACTACGATGTAAATTTACCTCTGGTTTTGTCAGTAGACTCGTCCAAGTCAGCGATGGGTGCTGTTATTTTACAGAATAATAGGCCGATTGCATACAGTTCAAGAACACTATCCAAGTCACAAGAGAATTTTGCTCAGATTGAAAAAGAGCTATTTGCTATTCAGTTTGGATGTAGTAAATTTAATCAATATGTCTATGGACGTAAAGTCATAGTACACACAGATCATAAACCATTAGTTTATCTGTTTAAAAAACCTTTGCATGAGGTACCAGCCAGATTACAGCGTATGATGTTAACTTTACAAAAGTATGATTTAGAAGTCATTCACATACCTGGCAAGGAAATGTATATATCTGATACTTTGTCTAGAGCAGCTATGAAAGACCATTTTATTCCAGAAAATGAATCTGATATGTCGTACCATGTCAATTTAGTCCAGTCAAATTTAGCGATCAGTCAAGAGTACAAAAATAAATTAAAACAGGCAACCGTTGATGACGAAACCCTTCAATTGTTAAAAAAGTATTATTTTGAAGGATGGCCTAGTAGTAAAGATAAAATCAATTCTTTAGCGAAACCATATTGGAACATGCAGGGTGAAATTCATGTTATAGGAGATTTATTGTTCAAAGGGTCAAATTTAATTGTTCCAAAGTCCATGCAAAAAGAAATACTGAATAAATTGCATGAAGGTCATCAAGGGATAAATAAGTGTCTAAGATTAGCTAGAGATTCATTATACTGGTCTAACATGTCTGCTGATATAAAAAATGTAGTGGAACAATGTGACATCTGTGCCAAGTTCAAGCCATGTAATCAAAAAGAACCATTAAAGAACTATGAAATTAGCAATTATCCTTGGCAAAGAGTTGGCATTGATCTAATGCATTTTGATAACTTGACCTATATTGTAGTAACTGATTATTACTCAAAGTACATAGAGACAGCCTTGTTAAAAAATAATAGTACAGCTCAAAATGTCATAATAAATTTGAAGTCAATATTTGCCAGACATGGGATACCTATGACATTAGTGTCAGATGGTGGTCCTCCCTTTCAGTCATCAGAATTTAAATCATTTTTATATGAATGGGACATAGAACATATAGTGACAGCTCCTTATCATTCAAACTCTAATGGTCAGGCAGAAAGTTCTGTTAAAATTATAAAAAACATGTTAAAAAAATGTAAAGAAGACGGATCGGATCCTTACTTAGCTTTATTACAGTATAGAAATACACCTAAAAATCATATGTTATCACCGGCTGAGTTATTAATGTCTAGGAAATTAAGAAGTAAAATACCAGTAAACTTTAACAAACTCAGACCTAAAGCTGTGACATTTAATAAATACAGACAATCAGCTGTTAAAAATAATGAAGAGATGTCTAGATATTATAATAGTAATGCTAAATCAATGTCCATATTGTATCCAGGTGACCGGGTTCATTATAAGAAAAATCCACACAGTACTTGGGAAAAGGCTGTAATTGTAAAACGGTTAGGTAATGATAGGTCATATGTGATAAAAACTGATAATGATGTAACTTATGTAAGAAATAGGATTCATCTCATTCATAACTATAGTATTTTGAATAGTGACTTGACACAATCGTCTCCCATGCGATCTTGCTCACCACAAGGGGAAAGAAGTATGGAAGTGGCAGAGGCAAGGCAGGAGACGGGTACTCCAGCACCAGTAACAGCTGATCATAGAGTAACGAGATCAGGACGTATTGTTATACCGCCAAAGCGTTATATAACAGAAATTTAAATATAGTTTAGTTTAGTCAACTGAGATGTAAAATAAATATAGTCCAGTAAGTCAACTGAGTATAAATGTAATTTAGCTGTTTCATAATAAATGTAAACACAGGAGTCTTAGATAAATCTAAATTAAATTTCTCAATTGTGTAAATGTAGAGACTAGTTAAAGAAATAGACTGTAACATAATTTGTAGAATATTTTATTTTCAACTATAAACACATTAAATGTTAGCAATGATTTCAGAGACCAGTTAAAGGAATAGACTGCAATGTTTAAATGTTTAGATTATTTTATTGTTCAGACTTATTGTAAAGATGAGTAAAACTTAAGACTGGTCATTAATGTGATTTTAGTATATAAATATAAACTTAAGGAAAGGGATGTTAGGTTGGTAACTTGACAATAATCTAGTAGTATTTCCTATATTGTGTTATCTGTGGCAACTCTCTCTTACATCGAAGATGGCGTCAACTATACTCACTTTTGATATGTGCTCCACGAATATTAATTTTAATAAACATAATTAAGTGTACTCGGTCTTTCCTTTCACCATCATAACAGTTGAGAGGGATTGGATCGCCGGTGTTCCGAAATGTGGCAACTGCCCCAAGTTCGATTTCTGATGTTTAATGTGTATGTGTACAGTTGCCATCAGATATATCGGAGGCATCGGAGCGACCTAGGTGCTTAAAAATTAGAGATGTGCCGGATATTCGGTTACTATCCGGTATCCGGCCTATCTGGCCATGTTTTTAATATCCGGCCGGATACCGGATAATAACATTGCTTGATTTCGGGGTATACAAAATTGGATTTAAGAAACAGTCACTGTCATAATCGTACTCGTTTATTAATATAAAACAATTAAAACATTCCACTGGATTGCACGCGCACTCATTTCGAACCTAAAAATGAGTCCGCGCGAATGTTCACTTGGAACAAATTAAAATTAAATATCAAAACCTGTATACAATGCGCACCTGAAATACCGAAATTATAGTTCCTCCGGCCGAAAATTCGGCGGCCGGATACCGGATATTCGGCCGATGGGCAGGCCGGATATCCGGTATCCGGATCCGGCCAAACAACTATCCGTTGCATCTCTATTAAAAATATATGAACACGCACTCTAACGCCTTGACAATAGAGGCGTGTTCAAATATTTGTGAACGCCTTGGCAGCTCCGATATATTTGATGGCGACTGTGACTGTACCGCGTAGAACTTTCTGGAGGGGCTTGTGAAGTGGTGATTTTTCCATTTCTTTTTTTAAGTATTTGAACTATTTGAAGAAACTAGTCTTTTATATAAGTTGTGTCATGGGATTGGTTCTGGAAAAATTGCTTGAAATCGAGAAATCACTTGTCTTTGTCGTAAACGCTTTAAATCGACTGATGCATTTACCCGTCATTGTCACGTAGATTCACGGGTCGATTCGCCCCACTAGATTATGTACGCAAAAACAACTCGGAGCACAGGTTGACGACCGCTGAGAAACGCTTGCAAAAACAACTTCCTCGTCAAAATGGTTAGGTATTGTCAGAGGTCGTCAACTTTGCACTTTGACAATACGAGTAATTGCCTATGCATAATATACCTATTGTTATTTAATTTAAGTAAAACTATTATTTTTAAATGTGGAGTTAAAGCTTGAGAAAGGAGATAATACATTTTGTTTATAAAATACTTCTACTCTATTTCTTCTAGAACAATGAACTATTCAAGAACATGGATTCCAGGACATTCCATCGCGTCACTGCAAGTGAATGACGCCTTGCATCTAGATTTACTTCGACATCCGGCTATTGAGCACATAATATGTTTACTCGGGCGACGGATATTGCTAAAGTTTTCTTTCGTTTTCTGTAAATATCAACACATTCTTAAATTCATGAGTTGATTGTCAGTAATCAAAGTAATCAATCATTGTTATTAATTTTCTCCTAAAGACTCAGACTAGACCGGACCGGGGCCAAAAAAACCGGGCAAGTGCGAGTCGGACTCGCGCACGAAGGGTTCCGTACCATAATGCAAAAAAAAACAAAAAAAGCAAAAAAAAAAAAACGGTCACCCATCCAAGTACTGCCCACTCCCGACGTTGCTTAACTTTGTAGTAGAAGAGCCGGCCGCAAATTTTCTAACCGACTTGATACCACGATGAAATGCACAATGGTTTCCCATAAAAATGATGCTAAGTCCGAATTCGATAGTCTGCCACGGCGGAACTTGCCGAAAGTACGAAAAAGAAGGCCACTTCCGGTGCCAAAAAAGGGGGTTGATTTAACCCATCTGATACCGAAATAATAGTTATGGCAGCAGTTAGAAATTTACATGTAGACACATAAAAGCGAAGTCTGCCAGTATTTTTTTTGCCGGAAGTGCTTGGCAGACGCTCTCAAAGGTGGCCACCGGGACCCCTAATTTAACCCATCTGATACCACCATGAAACCAATTCCAGTCGGTAGGTATGAACCCTCATGTCAGGAATATATAAGTCTGCCAAGGCTTTTCCTGCCGAAACACCTTGGCAGACGAGATTATGTGAGCAAGGTAACCATCGGTTACCCTACACTAACCCATCTGATACCACCATGAAACCAATTCCAGTCGGTAGGTATGAACCCCCATTTTAGGAATATATAAGTCTGCCAAGGTTTTTCCTGCCGAAACACCTTGGCAGACGAGATTATAAGCAAGATGATCATCGGTTACCGTACACTAACCCATCTGATACCACCATGAAACCAATTCCAGTCGGTAGGTATGCACCCTCATTTCAGGAATATATAAGTCTGCCAGGGCTTTTCCTGCCGAAACACCTTGGCAGACGAGATTATGTTAGCACGGTGTACATCAGTTACCCTACATCAACCCATCTGATACCACCATGAAACCAATTCCAGTCGGTAGGTATGAACCCCCATTTCAGGAATATATAAGTCTGCCAAGGCTTTTCCTGCCGAAACAACTTGGCAGACGAGATTATAAGCAAGATGACCATCGGTTACCGTACACTAACCCATCTGATACCACCATGAAACCAATTCCAGTCGGTAGTTATGAACCCCCATTTGAGGAATATATAAGTCTGCCAAGGTTTTTCCTGCCGAAACACCTTGGCAGACGAGATTATAAGCAAGATGGCCATCGGTTACCGTACACTAACCCATTTGATACCACCATGAAACCAATTCCAGTCGGTAGGTATAAACCCTCATTTCAGGAATATATAAGTCTGCCAAGGCCTTTCCTGCCGAAACACCTTGGCAGACGAGATTATGTTAGCAAGATGTACATCAGTTACATGAAACCAATTCCAGTCGATAGGTATGAACTCGCATTTCAAGAATATATAAGTCTGCCAAGGCGTTAGAAGACTTGACTTGGCAGACTGGACTTGTCAAACAAGGTATCAGATAGGTAAATGTAGGGTAACTGATGTACACCTTGCTAACATAATCTCGTCTGCCAAGGTGTTTCGGCAGGAAAAGCCCTGGCAGACTTATATATTCCTGAAATGATGGTCCATACCTACCGACTGGAATTGGTTTCATCGTGGTATCAGATGGGTTAGTGTACGGTAACCTATGGTCATCTTGCTTATAATCTCGTCTGCCAAGGTGTTTCGGCAGGAAAAACCATGGCAGACTTATATATTCCTAAAATGGGGGTTCATATCTACCGACTGGAATTGGTTTCATGGTGGTATCAGATGGGTTAGTGTACGGTAACCGATGGTTACCTTGCTCACATAATCTCGTCTGCCAAGGTGTTTCGGCAGGAAAAGCCCTGGCAGACTTATATATTCCTGACATGAGGGTTCATACCTACCGACTGGAATTGGTTTCATGGTGGTATCAGATGGGTTAAATTAGGGGTCCCGGTGGCCACCTTTGAGAGCGTCTGCCAAGCACTTCCGGCAAAAAAAATACTGGCAGACTTCACTTTTATGGGTCTACATGTAAATTTCTAACTGCTGCCATAACTATTATTTCGGTATCAGATGGGTTAAATCAACCCCCTTTTTTGGCACCGGAAGTGGCCTTCTTTTTCGTACTTTCGGCAAGTTCCGCCGTGGCAGACTATCGAATTCGGACTTAGCATCATTTTTATGGGAAACCATTGTGCATTTCATCGTGGTATCAAGTCGGTTAGAAAATTTGCGGCCGGCTCTTCTACTATTGGTCAAAAATCACGTTTGTTGTATGGGAGCCCCATTTAAATCTTTATTTTATTCTGTTTTTAGTATTTGTTGTTATAGCGGCAACAGAAATACATCATCTGTGAAAATTTCAACTGTCTAGCTATCACGGTTCGTGAGATACAGCCTGGTGACAGACGGACGGACGGACAGCGAAGTCTTAGTAATAGGGTCCCGTTTTAGTTACCCTTTGGGTACGGAACCCTAAAAACATCGTGAGGTAACCTGACACCTGACTAATCCCATAAGGTCTAATTTACCCTATGGGTTGGAAGGTTAGATGGCAGTCGTTTTCGTAAAATCTAGTGCCTACGCACATTCTTGGGATTAGCTGCCATGAGCCGTGGCAAAAAGACGGAACAACACGAGGAAGAAGGTATAAGTAACTAGTTCCATTCAAGAACTCCTGTATTTATTTTCAGTGCGCTAGAGTGCGTGTTCACTGTTTATATATTTTCGAGCACCTCGGCCGCTCCGATATATCTGTTGGCGACTGTAGTGGTTCCGATGATAATCGGTCGTAAAGGTTCACTGAATTACTTGGAAACTTTTGGGATACAAGAGGAAATTGTTTGGTTAAAACCTTAAAACAATGACGTACAAAAAGATGAGTTTTATTGTATAGTTTATTACACCGCTCGTTACAGTTACTCTGCCTATTCAAGCAGTACATTTTCCAATTTGCAGGCAATATAATTAGTTTGAAGTAAGTGATTAATCGTTTGGGATTTTCCCACATTATTTTAAGAATGCGTGATTGTTTACCCGACGTTTCGGACGTGTTCTCCGCTGTGGTTGCAATGAGACCCTTACCATGTTTGACACGGCATATTCGCAAGTAAAACTCGTTAACAGTCAAACGCGTGGCAAGGGTACTGGAGCCTATTCAGATTTAATAGTACATTTCGATGCTAGTGCGGAAGGTATGTCATTACTTCACGAGTACCGAGATATCTTGCCACGAGCCGCAGGCGAGTGGCAAGACTCGGGACGAGTGAAGAATGACATTTCCGCACGTGTATCGAACGACGTTTTTTAATACAGTTGCGAAAAAATAAGAAAAACATTGTTAATCGTACACTAAACAAAAGTGGTAACAGTGACAGCTCGGTTAGACGTCGTCTTTAAGTATATTATATCTATGGGCGTTTGGCAGCTATTCCGTTCCATTCAGTCAACTTATTAAGAACGGAATTTTCAATATTGAATATTAAAAAATAAACGTGTTATAATGATGTAGAGGTAAGTAATTAAATATGAAATATGTAATATTTTTCGTATTCTTACATTAACGGTAGGTTTTTATGCTGCTTACGACGTTTAAAGGAAACTAATATTAACACTCATCAATAAGTAGTCGTGAATTGGAACAAGTATAAATTTAAAAAAATTGGAAAAGTAAAAAGCACTAGTTCGAGATAACCAACTTTCCGCACGCTAAACAGCTACGTAAAGTAGCACTTTTTGAGCAACTGTATTAAAAAATATATTTAAGTATTTCATAACTTGATGTTACAGAAGGGCAGTACAGTGGTGATCCCCACACTAGGATTAGCCTGCGACGTAGGGATCTAAGCCAAATACAAATTATTATTATGTAAAGCATTAAAATGTATGGATCTTGTTATCCAAAATAAATATGTTAAATTAATTAATTAAAATTAATACTAAGAATTTTTATCAAATGACTAATCCAACTGAGTACAAAAAGACGTAAGTCGGTTAAAAATGTCTTAGTAAGTCATAAGTCAGTGAAAATGTTTATGTGAAGTAAGAAACAAATATACATAGTTTAACAATGTTGTATGGTTTTGAACTGGTTTTGACACGACCTTTAACATCGCTCACCAATCGCAATGCGTGATTTGCGCACCAATCGCCAAGATCGTATCAAAACCATAACAAATAGTTGAATTAGAATCGCGCTCCATAATTTTTTTGCGAGGTACAGATAAAAATCCGGCCAAGTGCGAGTCGGACTCGCGCACGAAGGGTTCCGGGGGACCTACGCAAAAAATCACGTTTGTTGTATGGGAGCTCTAATTAAATATTTATTTTATTCTGTTTTTTAATAGTATTTGTTGTTATAGCGGTAACAGAAATACATCATCTGTGAAAATTTCAACTGCATCACGGTTCATGAGATATAGCCTGGCGACAGACAGACAAACAGACGGACAGTGGAGTCTTAGTAATATGGCCCCGTATTAACCCTTTGGGTACGGAACCCTAAAAGTCAGAAAAGGGCAATAGTACAATTGTACACTGTTTCTATACCGACTATACATGTATAATATAAGAACTATATATTATATTTACATTTAGAAAAATATATCATCATTTTCACTTTTTCCAAACTTAATAAAACCTTAGATTCAATTAGGATAGATGCATAGGCATTGTACGCGTGTAAATAAGTATACATGTATGTGCTTGTTACGTGTGTGAGTATATTAACACCGTTTTCTTTTTCAGAACGTTTCAGCTGCAACAATGTGTTATTTTTTCAGCGGTATCATAGCGAGATCTACTTTCTTCGCGGTCCGCGCTTAAAATATGGCCGGTGTAAGTAGGGTTGCTCCTATTAGGAAAATACTTATTTTTCATATTTTCTCATTATTTTCGCAGGCCGTTAATTTTTCATTAGTCAACTGTAACTATTTATGGTTTTGGTTGATGTAAACACTTGGAAATATAGTTTTTATTTTTCGTGTTTTTTTTTTATTAGCCTACTTTGTTGTCCCACTGCTGGGCAAAGGCCTCCCTTCGTTTTCTCCACTCGACCCAAGTCCAAGTCGTCCAGCCATCTCCTTTTCGGTCTGCCTGAACCCCGACCTGCACCGTCTATTGTGTTCCGAGGGTTCAACTCAGTCAACCATTTGGTCCCACCTTTCTGGGTGCATGCGACAGACATGTCCAGCACAGTCCCACTTAAGCTTAGCGGTCTGGACGCCTTGATCTAAGATTCACGTTAAATAGGTACGTATAATACTTATTTATTTATTTATTTATTTAAACTTTATTGCACAAATTTACAAAAAAAAAAGTACAATTGTACTTATGTATCGCTGTTGGGAACCCTATATAACCATTCTATAAATTTGCCGTTTTAGCACTTAACGCTTTCTGGCCGCCCGGGCCCGGGCACAATAAACAAAATATAACTAATGTGATGGCTAATATTTAATTGATATAAGCTGAGGTTTCTCCAATTACTCGGTGCATCTCCGTCGCATGCGCAGATATCGTGCTTTATGTTACAGACTTCTAGATTTCGTCTAAGTCTGCATCGACTTTCACGACAAAGGTGTGGAGTGAAATATTATATAGGCATGCTGCGTAAATACCACGGCACTATAATATTAGTTTAAAATAGCTAATAGTATAGCCGAAGGACCAGTAACCTTTTTTTTTTTCAAATATGTAATTATATTCTGAGAACCAGTCCGGCCTAGTGGGTAGTAAGCCTGCCTATATGAAGCCGAATGATCCTGGGTTCAAATGCCGATAAGGGCATTTATTTTGTGTGATGAACACAAATATTTGTTCCTGAAATATGGGTGTTTTCTATGTATATACCTAAGTATGTATGTATTTATCTATGTAAGTAGGTATGTAAATATATCGTCGCCTAGCAGCCATAGTACAGGCTTTGCTTAGTTTGGGGCTAGGTTGATCTGTGTAAGATGTCCCCTGTTATTTATTTATTTATTTTCAAAGTTATTGAGGTAAAACGTTAAAACCCGCGGAATTGTTATATCTGCCTCGCAAGTTTCAAGCGGCCCGTATAACTTTTGTTACCTTCTAATTTCCTAAGCTTATTCCTCCTCTTAAATTAAAAAAATCTGTTTTTGCATCATTCCGTTTACGAGGGATCGAGTTTTAATCTAATATTAACCTACATTTCAGGCTTTAGATCCTAAATAGGTAATACCTAATTATAAAAGAATGGGTGTACGGGGTATTGATCAATAAGGATAACAATGACAATAATTGTAAGCCGGTATCAATGCTACATACCTATCACTAATTAAAGGATTACCATGGTACGTTAATAATCAGATATTTACCATTATGTACTGACCCATATAGTTATCGTTAGATAACAACTGTTTTGTTTCATAAGTATCACTATTGTATCTTGAGTATTGGTAAATACAGAAAAGGACATACCTAAAAGTTTATTCTAATATAATAATAATAAAATAATTTAGCCTAATATAACAATTCTAATATAACAATTTGTTATGGTTTTTTAATTGGTTTTAATACGATCTCGCCGATCGTTTTGGTGCATCTACCAATCTGCGTGTTTTGTGTAATAATATCGACCGGCCGACCAGTCTCGCCTTATGGGTAGAGACCCTGCCTATGAAGCCGATGCGAAAGTCCCGGGTTCGAATTACATGTCCCGCCCTTTTGTACAAGAGCAAATTCGTGAGTTTCGAACACTTTCTGACGTAACCAACCCGACCAAACAAAAGTACCTATAATGTTAATAACAATGTTAATGTTAACTTCAACGCCTTGACCGACGATTAACACTTGTTAAAGTTCATGACCGACGATTAAACAATATTCATTAAAATCAACTTTAATACCTATACTTTAGAGTACAGTTTTAAACGGTCATGAGTATGAATAAATCATAGGTCTAACGCTGCAAATAAAAATGAACTATGTTGTTCTGGTTTAGAGTTTATTTTTGAATAGCAATGCTATTCAAAATACAAGATGACTAGTTGAGGTTGTAAGTGCTGTAATAATTATATACTTTGTACGTTACACATGACTGCAGTTGAATTTGTACCTTTTATACAAGTGAATAAGGTTTGGAATGTAAAGTCGTTGTCTTGCATCCTTGTAATTAGGACTAACATAACTAAGTGAAGATGCTTGTGTATTGAAGGTCTTTGTAGAGTATTTTACTTCGAAATGACGGCTATAAGAATTGATTTATATCTAAATTGTCTATTTTTTTAAACAATACACGTTGTCAGTTTGTATTTAGAATATCCTAATACCTAGCAATGAGTGCACACGCATGGACCTAGTCTGTTTTCAACTCTTGCCAGAAAAATATAGTGGACTTCTAGAAGCCGATGCAGATATAAGAATTTGTTATGGGCTTAAACTGGTTTTGATACGATATTGACGATCGTTGTAATGATTGACATGCATCTATGGAAAGCAATAATGCTGTAACTCGCACTACAATTGTATTGCGCAGTACCGTCTTCACCATAAGGGCACACGGGGCCCATGCCCAGGGCCCCCATCCTCAGGGGGCCCCGAAGGACAGACAGTCAGTATATTTGATTACTCGTAATAAATATAAGATCATAGTAGAAAAATGTTAGTTTAATTTGCTTTTTTTACTTTCCAAAAAGGCCCCAAATTCCTATGTGCCCAAGGGCCCCAGCATAGTTTAAAGACGGCCCGTATTGCGGGTTACAGCATTATTGCTTTCAAGCGACGACTTGCTCCTCCTCTGCTACGTAATGTAATGTATCTTCACACACGCAAACGTAATGTATCTTCAGTCCTCCAGAGGAGAGGAGAGGACTATGTCACACATGAGTAATCCCTTAGGACTGATTTAGACGATGCGAGAACTCGCATGCGAGTTTCATACCATTGCGGGTTTTGATTGGTCGGTTGAATTGGACGTAACCAACAGTCCGCAATGTAACTAAAATCGCATGCGAGTTCGCGCGCCGTCTAGATCAGCCCTTAGGGCTCATTTAGACGATGCGAGAACTCACATGCGAGTTTCATTACATTGCGGGTTTTGATCGGTCGGTTGAATTGGACGTAACCAACAGTCCGCAATGTAACTATGTAAAATCGCATACGAGTTCGCGCGCCGTCTAAATCAGGCCGCGTAGCCAAGATGCCGATCGCTTACGCTCCGTAGCGATCGAAACGCAACTGTCACTGTCACGCTAATATGGAAGAGTGATAGAGAGATATAATGCTTTTCGATGTCGAAGCGATAGCGATTGTGACCTTGGCTAGGCCGGCAGGACCCCTATTCGACAAGCGACGCTTGACGTATCGTGTTGATCTCCCGTTGACAGAGATGCGAAAAATACTTTATAAAAAGTATTTAAATACAAAATACAAATACTTCCTTGATATAACTATTTCAAATGCAAAATACAAAATAGTTTTTGAAAATGTATTTAAATACAAAATACTAAATAGGTATTTTCAAAATACTTTTTAAAAATACAAATACTTTGCGATAAAAAGTACTCTGAGTAGTGAATACCTAGTCTGAATTAAAAAGTATTTCTCGGAATTTCCGAGTTGAAGACTCTCTTTATTCTTTGAAATCAATCCTCTATCTTAAGTGCAAATTTCTAGTTGTTTGCTCATATGAACCAGTAGGATGTATGGATGATGGTTTTTAACGGCCAACTTTTAAAGCATTAATTTGTAATGTTTTACAGCTAGTATAATGCCCCTCGTTAGTGTGATGAAAACGTCTCGTTTGAGTTTCACCAGGCCAGAAAAGTTTATTCTCCTCTTGTGCCTTGAAACCCTCACAACATTCAAGATTCCACTTTTTTAACCACTCGCTACGCTTGTGGTCATGTGCGACGTTACTAAACAGATTCATTCAACAGTTCCATGTTAAAAGAATGAGAGAGTTGCCAGGATTGTAACATCAGAAGAGATTATAACTCCTACCTACATTACCTACTAACTATAAAGTATTTTGTATTTTGAAAATAGAAAATAGGTCCCAAAAACTATTTCAAATAAAATACAAAATAGTTTTCTTCAAAAGGTATTTAAATACAAAATACAAAATAGGTATTTTGCATTTTGTATTTGCATTTTAAATACAAGTATTTCAAATAAGTCACATCTCTGCCCGTTGATGTGGGAAAAATCATAAGTTCTCGAATACGTACAATGTCAAAATTTGACATTAACAATCCACAGTTAGGGTGACAAGCAAACCAAACCGAACCCTAGTTTAGAGTGGAGTTTTGGTTGTACTAAATGATATTATCCACCGTTGATGGAATCAACACTCAGTATGCAATAAAATCAACTGTTGATTTGACGTGGATGCGAAATCTGACAGTTGTACAAATGTACATGTCGAATTTGGCCCCAGCCCTTGCTCTGCTACCACTCACCCAGTCCGTGTTCAACTCTCGCCAGGACACGAGGCTACTGCTGCGGCGGAGATGGACCCGGCTCGAGGACATGGTGTACCGGTCCTGGAACCAACCAATAATATCGTCAGGTGACAAGCAACCCGGACTCGGATCTGTCCTTAAACTACGTCCAAGACCACCGGTGGACGGGCAGCAGCGTCCCTCAAATTCAGTGTACTCGACTGCGATCGCCAACCCGCCTGCCAATAGTGGCGATTATGGCATTCACCCCCCAAAGGGAGAGGCCTATGTTCAGCAGTGGACGTCTTATGGCTGAGATGATGATGATGACAAGCAAAAGTCACTAATTACTAAAAAAAAATTAAACAAAAATCGACCTTCTTTAAGTACTACTATGGTTCACTATGGCTATGAACTTGTGGTGGTACTTAGTGACTTTTGCTTGTCACCCGACGATATGTGAATTGTGCAATTGTACGATAGCCCAGTAAAGATAGGTTTGCACATTACATAAAATTATATTAACCTGATTTTTTTAATATCATTCTAATAAGATTTTTTTTTGTCTCAGGTAGTTCCCATACAACCATTTCCAGTCGCCGTTACGACGCGGTGTAGACACATCTTGTGTCGACACCGTCTGTTTCGGTCACAATTCCAGTCGCAGAGTCGTCGCCGTGTCGACACAGTTACCAGAAATGGGGAAGGGTCGACACATGACACAAAGTGACATAAAGTGTGGTCGCCGTGTGCACACATTGTTACTAGTTTGCGACTACTTTATGCCAAAATCATTCGTTCATTCGTTCATTTTGTTCCTGTCAAATGGAAACTGTCAGATGGAAAAATAGTTAAATAAAAATAAGTGACATTAATACGCCATCTCTAAAACGGATTACAAGACGTAATTATATATTGTTTGCATTTATATTACAACAGGACTTAAATTATTATGGGGAATTAAACTGCTCGAGTGATTTGATAAACTAAGTGTAATATAATCAACGCGCCACCACATTGTTTTAGTTTAGCCGGAAATGAAATTGTTTACTTCTCAGTGCCTGTGTTCATAAATATATTATTTGATGCATTTTTAGTACTTCGATGCGTATACTATACTTAAATAACAGAAATAACGCTTTACATACTACGAAACTTGTTAATTATGATATTTATGATGTATAAATATGGTTTAAGGCTGAGAAATATTGCAGTCACAAAGTAGTCGCAAATGTTTCGACTTTGTGTCGACTCTGTGTAGACACATGACACGCGCTGTCAAAAGTAATAACAAAGTTACTGTTTTTGCAAAATGGCTTCTTGTGTTCATTTAATAGTAATATAAAAATTACTGTGCAAATGCTGTACCAACCTACCTACTGCATATTATTATTAATTTATTATTTACTGACTTGTAAAACATTGACTTTTATCAATAAATATCTTGTATCTTGTATCTTGTATCTTTTCAGATATTCTCAAAGTGTAAAAATGCCGTGGTCAGAGATGGGACTTAATAGATTAACTGTTTATTCGACTAATTAATGGAATAAAAATAGTTAATCCTCAAATTTTAATCACGATTAGTTTAGTCGACCTAACATAGATTGAAATTGAATTAATCTGAACATTAATCGAATAAATTATCGATTAAATCTCGGTTGGAAGTTGACAGGGGGCCATTTTTGTGCGTAAAAATAATAGAAATGTCTTGCATGCAGATGGTAGCCAAACACTTTGTCATAAAAGTCGAGATGGGTGTCGATTTATAGGTTTTAGGGAGTGCCGATTTCTAAAGTCTGGCTTGACAACATAAAAAAATGGACGAACATGGATAACGCAGCCACGCTGGCAAGAATGGCCAAGAGCAGGAGAGAGATGGCAAAGGTGGTCGCCGACGTCCGTTAGGGCATGGCAAATAAAGAAGAAGAAGATTTCGAAAATGATGACCATTTTGGAATCCAAAATGGCGGCCATGCACTGTGTCATAAAAGTCGTCATGGATGTCGTTTTATACGTTTTAGGGGGCCCCAATTTTGAAAATGATGACCATTTTGAAATCCAAAATGGCGGCCATGCACTATGCCATAAAAGTCGTCATGGGTGTCGTTTTATAGGTTTTAGGGGGCGCAGATTTCGAAAACGATGACCATTTTGGATTCCAAGATGGCGGCCATGCACTATGCCATAAAAGTCGTCATGGATGTCGTTTTATAGGTTTTAGGGGGCCCGCTTTCGAAAATGATGACCATTTTGGAATCCAGAATGGCGGCCATGCACTATGTCATAAAAGTCGTCATGCGTGTCGTTTTATAGGTTTTGGGGGGCGCAGATTTCGAAAATGATGACCATTTTGGAATCCAAAATGGCGGCCATGCACTATGTCATAAAAGTCGTCATGGATGTCGTTTTATAAGTTTTGGGGGGCCCCAATTTTGAAAATGATGACCATTTTGGAATCCAAAATGGCGGCCATGCACTATGCCATAAAAGTCGTCATGGATGTCGTTTGATAGGTTTTAGGAGGCGCAGATTTCAAAAATGATGACCATTTTGGATTCCAAGATGGCGGCCATGCACTATGTCATAAAAGTCGTCATGGATGTCGTTTTATAGGTTTTAGGGGGCCCGCTTTCGAAAATGATGACCATTTTGTAATCCAGAATGGCGGCCATGCACTATGTCATAAAAGTCGTCATGGGTGTCGTTTTATAGGTTTTGGGGGGCGCAGATTTCGAAAATGATAACCATTTTCCATTCCAAGATGGCGGCCATGCACTATGTCATAAAAGTCGTCATGGATGTCGTTTTATAGGTTTTGGGGGGCGCAGATTTAGAAAATGATGACCATTTTGGATTCCAAAATGGTGGCCATGCACTATGTCATAAAAGTCGTCATGGGTGTCGTTTTATAGGTTTTGGGGGGCGTAGATTTCGAATATGATGACCATTTTGGAATCCAAAATGGCGGCCATGCACTATGTCATAAAAGTCGTCATGGATGTCGTTTTATAGGTTTTAGGGGGCGCAGATTTCGAAAACGATGACCATTTTGGATTCCAAGATGGCGGCCATGCACTGTCATAAAAGTCGTCATGGATGTCGTTTTATAGGTTTTAGGGGGCCCCGCTTTCGAAAATGATGACCATTTTGGAATCCAGAATGGCGGCCATGCACTATGTCATAAAAGTCGTCATGGGTGTCGTTTTATAGGTTTTGGGGGGGCGCAGATTTCGAAAACGATAACCATTTTCGATTCCGAAATGGCGGCCATGCACTATGTCATAAAAGTCGTCATGGATGTCGTTTTATAGGTTTTAGGGGACGCAGATTTCGAAAATGATGGCCATTTTGGAAACCAAAATGGCGGCCATGCACTATGTCATGAAAGTTGTCATGGGTGTCGTTTTATAGGTTTTAGGGGGCCCTGATTTCGAAAATGATGACCATTTTGGAATCCAAAATGGCGGCCATGCACTATGTCATAAAAGTTGTCATGGGTGTCGTTTTATAGGTTTTAGGGGGCCCTGATTTCGAAAATGATGACCATTTTGGAATCCAAAATGGCAGCCATGCACTATGTCATAAAAGTTGTCATGGGTGTCGTTTTATAGGTTTTAGGGGGCCCTGATTTCGAAAATGATGACCATTTTGGAATCCAAAATGGCGGCCATGCAGTATGTCATAAAAGTCGTCATGGCTGTCGTTTTATAGGTTTTAGGGAGCGCAGATTTCGAAAATAATAACTATTTTGGAATCCAAGATGGCGGCCATGCACTATGTTAAAAGTCGACATGGATGTCGTTTTGTTGGTCATGGTCATCATTTTCGAAAACTGCTCTTCCTAACACCTATAAATCAACATCTATGACGGCTTATATGACAAAGTGTACGGCAGACATCTTGGAATCCAAAATGGTCATCATTTTCGAATTCTGCACTCCCTAAAACCTATAAAACGATATCCATGACGACTTTTATGACAAAGTGCACGGCACACATCTTGGATTCCAAACTGGTCATCATTTTCGAAATCGGCACTTCCTAAAACCTATAAAACGATATTCATGACGACTTTTGTGACAAAATACGTAGCCGCCATCTTGGATTATAAAATGATCATGATTTCGAATTCTGCACTCCCTAAAACCTATAAATCGACATCCGTGACGACGCAAGTTATCTTTATTTTCAGATCTAACCAATTGCTACAGAATACAAAGTACAAAAAAAGAAGCGAGGAGGTAATGAAACAAGCAAAAATACAAATGATTCCTCGACGCAATTGGATGCTTCTTAAATTGTCATAAAAGTTTTTATTTTTCACATATTACTCTGACAAGTTCCGTGACATTTCGACCTTGTAATTTTTTAAGTAAATGTTTTTGTTTATCTATGAGGATCTCACTAGAATAATATAATCAAGGTATGTTTATATTTGATGATTGAAATAGTAACGCAAAAAAAAAATATATATTTGTGTCTTATATTCCTGCCGAAGACTTTTATTTTTCCTTTTCCTTCTACACAAGTTTGGTCAAGTAATAAGAATTTAGGGCTCTAAATTTTATTTTGACTTCTACAACAGTAAAGCTACGATACGAGGCCATGTTTGGTATCGTTTTCGTATAAATTCGCAGTACCAAATTTAGTTATGGTATCACATTGACACCATTCCAAAGTAAAAACATATAAACTTACTTTCTTTTAAACTCCTCTTCACGCTTAAACTGCTGACCAGTTTTAATTTAAATTTAGTACACATATATTTTGAGTCCCGAGACAGGACATAATAAGTTATCTCAAAAATCATCCTTTAAAGGTGTGAAATGAGGTGTAGGGGGGAATTCAGAATTGACTTCTTGAAGTTAATACTGTTTAAGTTTAGGTTTGAAGTCATGTGTTTTTTATCATTTTTAGGGTTCCGTACCTCAAAAGGAAAAAACGGAACCCTTATAGGATCACTCGTGCGTCTGTCTGTCCGTCCGTCTGTCACAGCCAATTTGCTCCGAAACTACTGGACGAATTTAGTTGAAATTTGGTACACATATGTAAGTCCGTGACCCAAAGACGGATATGTAACGTCAACAAATGAATTTTAAACATAGGGGCTACTTTTGGGGGGTAAACCATAAAATTAAAAATCAAAGTTTTGCAAACTATGTCGTGTTACATATCAAACGAAAGAGCTCATTGTGAGAATCTCAAATATATTTTTTTTATAAATTTACGATAAAAATTGTAGAAGTTATTCAAGAAAATAGACAAAAAATGACCATTCCCCCCCCTCTATCTCCGAAACTACTAAGTCTAAAACTCTGAAAAAAATACACAAAATAGTCCTTTTCCTAAAGATGACAGGAAAACCTATTAGAAATCTAGAGTCAAGCGTGAGTCGGATTTAGAACAAAAATGCGGTTTAGGTTTTTTAGGGACACAGCCGCATAGGTTTAAGTGAAACGTGATGTATTAGAGTTCTAGACAGCTATTGCGAAGGCCCTAGGCCGAAATCCGCATAAGGCCGAAGACCCGAAGCGTCCCGAAGAGACGTGCCTTTAGCTTCAAGCGTGAGTCGGACTTAAGATAAAAAATGCGACTAAGCTGTATCTGGCACACAGCCGCAATATTACTTGTAGTACTGATTGATTAGGTTACTAGGTATTGTCACGTGTTTTAAAAAGCACTATACATGGTGGCCAAAAAATAAACTAAGTGTATTTCCGTTGCCGACGTGCAACCCCGAAATCGCAAAGAAAAATTTGGCTGTTTCATACGTTTTGACTGGTCCGTTTTCTATGGGAGGATACATTTCTTTTCGCGATTTCGGGTCCCATAGTAAATGTTGCTCAGTAGGTAGGTATAATCCCAATACCTCCCTGGTTACGGGAATGTACTTATTTTTTGGCCACCCTGTAGGTATTATCTCTCTTCGGCCTTCGCTTTTAAAACACTTGCGGAAGTTGTAGGAAGCGCGACCCATTGGACGCTCCGAGTTTCAGCCCTACGCGGAGCTCGGTCTTAAGTCTTCGCATTTAGGAAGACATTTGTACTATTGTTCGGCATTTAATTTCCTATCTAGAAGCTACTTTGCATATTTGCAGATATATAAGCCACCACGCCAGAAAACTTCATGTTACATGTGTTGAAAACTTGATTGACTCATTCGGGCTTTTCAAGGCGTTTCACTCACGTCACGTTACACGTACAAAAATTTTTTTTTAAATTGTGTGATGTACGGAACCCTTGAAACGCGAGTCCGACTCGCACTTGACCAGTTTTTTATTAACTAAATCAAAGATGTAGACCGTTATTGATTATCGTTATGAAATCGGTTCAGCGGTTATTGATTTCCCGTACAAATTTCCACGCCACTTTTCACACCTTCAAAAGATGATTTTGGTTATAAGATCTATCCTATGTCCTGAGCGGCTACCGCGAAAACCGAAATTCGCAAATTGCGGGGATCTTTCTCTTTTACTCCAATGAAGGCGTAATTAGAGTGACAGAGAAAAATGCCCGCAAATTGCGAACTTCGATTTTCGCGGTTATAGCCCTGTTCCGGGACGCAAACTATTTCTATACCAAATTTCAACGAAATCGGTTCAGCGGTTAAGCGTCAAGAGGAGTTTAAAAAAAACCGGCCAAGTGCGAGTCGGACTCGCGTATTAAGGGTTCCGTACATTAAGTCCGACTCGCGCTTGACTGCACATTTCTAATAGGTTTTCCTGTCATCTATAGGTAAAGAACTATTTTGTGTATTCAGACGGACAGACATACAGACGCACGAGTGATCCTATAAGGATTCCGTTTTTTGCTTTTGAGGTACGGAACCCTAAAAATATTTTTTTTAATTTTGTGGAATGGTGTCAATGTGATACCTTAAATGGATTCAGCAACCCAGATTTATACGAAAACGATACTATACACGGCCTAGCACCTTCACTGATGTAGATATATCAAGATAAAATTGAGAGCCCTAATAAATAAACTTTCATGAGCGGATATCTCAAAAACTATTCAACATATCGAAAAAATTGACAGAATAAACTTGTAACAAATTAAATTAACTTTCATTTTGTATAAGTGGCCATGTCGCTAAGATGCATAGTTTCCGAGATATAATCGAAAAACCGGAAAATGGGACCTTCAAAGCCCCCTCTCTTCCCCCCGCTCAAGGGCTACGGCCGGGGACTTTTGATATGTTCACCTCCTAACTTGTCAAAACCAAGTTACGGAGTCAAAAATTGTGTTCCGAGCATTTCCCTCTACAACTTTTTGGAGCATTCGTTGGCTGACCTAAGTAGCTTATTGCATTTCTTTAAAAACTTTTCTGTAAAAGGTTGACGGGTGTTGGGTGTTTATATGGTTTTGGTCGATTATTATCATTTGCATCGCCCATGATGACTTACTAGAATTACTTACGAGCACACGAGACACTAATAGTAGTTTGACAAACCTTGGTTTTCAAGAGGTATTTTATATTGACATTTGCCGTCACAAATTTGCTGTCAGATTTAGTCGCAAACCGCACGCAAAGTGCACACAAATGTGTCGACACCTTGTTACGGAAAAGTGTACACACGGCGACGACACTTTGTTTCGAAACAATTCTAGACACATTGTGTGGACTCTGTTACGACACATCTGACATTTAGTTACCACTTTGATGATTCTGCGACTGGAATGGTTATATGGGTTACAACACTATATCTAAACTTAATTACAAAAGTATCGTTAAACCAGTAAGGTTTGTCTCGATACTCCATCCGCGATAGATTTTATACAACAATAGAATATGTTTTAAACAACAACAACTTTAGAAACTACTTAAATATTCATAACATGCTCAATCACAGATAATTTATGCTAGAATCCTAGAAACATTTTACCCGAAAGTAAATAAACAGACTAAAGATTATCCGCTCCTTCAACCGAACAGTTATAATCTTATAATTAATTAATACGTAATTCATTTGTATCTAAAAATACTTAAAGTCAAACTTGATTTGGTAAGGAACTAACATTTTTTTAACTATCCTAATTATTTTTAAATAGCTATAATTGCCAAAGAATCCTACTACAGCTAAAGAAAATCGTGAACGATTCTGGCATAAAACAAATATTCACCATTACTCAAGTCAGAAGGACGAACAATAAATAAAGCGTTATCACACGACGCACACATCAAGGTACAGCGCATCACGCTTCACTCGATTGGCTATTAATTGTTACAGGTACAGTCAAGGAATTTAAATTCCGACCCATTTCATAGTCATGCTTGTTATGAAAAAAAAGCTGCACTTTAGGAGGAAAACAAGCCGCTTTGTACGATGATAGTAGAGGCCCATTTAAACATTTTTTTACGAAGAACCCGTCATTTCGTCCTTTAGGAGCCGAGGTGGAGCGAGGTCCCTTAAAAACAGAAAAAAAAATCTAAAAGTGTCACGGATCATCCGATTTCGCTAAATTTGGTGTCGATTGTAAGAAAATGACTTGCTTCATCGTAAAAAAAATTAAAACAAATTATGTCAATACAAAAATAATGTAAAAAAAAATTAAAACCTATTTTTTCCTTTTACACTTTATTTTTGCAAATAGTGTGTTCCATATAGGAAAAAGTCTACAAAAAAGCACTAAATGATAAAATTAAACATATTTATTATCGTATACTGAAAACCACATCAAAATCGGCTAAGCAGTTTAAGAGATCCATGTTTCAGAACTTGGCCTAGTTTTGTTTATTTATTTTATAGACCAAGAAGCACGTAAATCATAGTAAATTTTAAGTATCTTGTGGGTATTTACTTTATCTATTTTAAAAATATGTGTATATATTCACAAAAAAATCGGCCAAGTGCGAGTCGGACGAAAGGTTCCGTACCATTACGCAAAAAACGGCAAAAAAATTGCGTTTGTTGTATGGGACCCCACTTAAATATTTATTTTATTCTGTTTTTAGTATTTATTATTATAGCGGCAACAGAAATACATCATTTGTGAAAATTTCAACTGCCTAGCTATCACGGTTCATGAAATACAGCCTGGTGTTTACCAGTTCTGTTCGTTTGGACAGATGGACGTACAGACGGACAGCGGAGTTTTAGTAATAGGTCCCGTTTTTACCCTTTGGCTACGGAATCCTGAAAAGGTCTATTCGCCGTCATTCGTACTTGGCTCACATGTGTGATTTGTGTGAAGTGCAGCTTGAGTTGAGGGAAGGTTAGTTACAAGTTTGTTCTTTACTGTAAAAAACCGTTCAGTGCTCTGCATGTGCGTCATACAACTTAATGAAATGGTTTGTAGGGGAACAAATGACCATAGTTATGCAGAAAACGACCACCTCAATTTTTTTATCAATGCAGAAAGCGACCAAAGCCACTGAGTTAGGGTGTAAGTCACTTTGACAAAAATAAAAAGTTGGTTGCTTTCTACAGAACTACGGTCAAATAAGCTTATAAAGGCAGATACTTCAGGATGCTACTGGACGCTGGACATCCGACAGGCGTGTTGGAGTATCAGGGCCTAAATATACAACTGCTTCCGTGAGCGCGAAAACACAGCCTCATTTGGGATGCGACGTGTGTAAGCACACTTGGCCTTGTGTGAGGACAGCTCAGGCCACAGGGCGCGTCGGAGCAGCCGCCGAAAACGCAGCAAAACTTAAACGAGCGAAATATTCAAATTTGGAGCCTGCCTACGAATTTGTACATACGAGTAGGTACCAGTAGCCGCAGAGACAAGCGGTTCTTAGTGTGCTGAGGCAAAAAAACTATCAATAAGTTAGGATAATGATGCCTACGTGAAAAAAGGGGTGACCCCAGGGTCGGCGCATCTTTAGTCACACAGCGAAGCAACGCGAGCAGTGTTATAGGCAGGCAGAGTTCATCGGAACCATCTACCGCAAAAATACTGCAAGTCACCGGCCCTAATTCTGCATCCAAAAAGGAGTCAAACAGGATGATCGACCCATTATCTCCAAAGCTGTTTACCTCTTGCCTACAGGAAATCGTCCAGAAGCTGGTGGCTAAATAGTAAACAATGGGCATTGACGTCGGCGAAATAAGGTTGACATTGACAAACCTGCGTTTTTCCGACGACATAGTCTTCTTTTCCCCCACTGCACCTCATTTAGAGAAAATGTTAGAAGGCCTTAGACCAGCCAAGTCTTGAAGTCGGATTCGAAATGAACAGGACAAAAATCCAGTTAATGGTCAATGGCGTGAAACGTTGGGTCACGGTAGATGGGCAGGATATACAATTTCGTTGACGAATACACCTGCTTGGGCGAGATAACATCCTTCGATAATAAGCAGTCCAAGGAAATCGATCGACGCATCGAAAAAGCCTGGAAGAGTTTTTGGTCCACGAAGGACCATCTTCCACTGGCATCAAAACTCAAGCACATCGACATGTGTGTCCTTGCTTATCCTAACAACCTACAGTGCATAAACTTGGTCATTAACAGAAGCAAAAGTCTCGACTAAGGAATATGACAGTACTATCGCCTAGTAAATAAAACTTAGCCAAATTCTAAAACTTGAATCTCATAAACAGCTTAACCGATTTTGATGCGGTTTTCAATATACAATAAGAAATATATTTGATTTTATCATTTAGTGCTTTTTTGTAGACTTTTTTCTATATGGAACACACTATTTGCAAAAATAAAGTGTAAAATGAAAAAATTGGTTTTCAATTTTTTTTACATTATCTTTGTACTGACATATTTTGTTTTAATTTTTTTTACGATGAAGCAAGTCATTTTCTTACAATCGACACCAAATTTAGCGAAATCGGATGATCCGTGACACTTTTAGATTTTTTTTTCTGTTTTTAAGGGACCTCGCTCCACCTCGGCTCCTAAAGGACGAAATGACGGGTTCTTCGAAAAAAAATGTTTAAATGGGCCTCTACTATCATCGTGCAAAGCGGCTTGCTTTCCTCCCAAAGTGCAGCTTTCGGGCAAAAAAGCTTCATAACCAGTAAGACTATCATACTTTGTCACAGTGACAACCGTATGAGGTCTCTAGCGGCTTTCATATTGATTGTCACTGTGACAAAGTACGAAATGGGTCGGAATTTAAATTCCTTGACTGTACCTACCTATTTATTTACACCAATAAAAAAACAACTGGAAACTGTGAATTTATGATTCAAACTTGAATGCAAATTTGTATCAGATAGGAGAATGAGTAAATAAAATGTAATGATAATAATACATCATTGACAAAGAGTTTAATGAGTTAGTTCCGGTTGCTGAAGATAGGACTTCCTATAGTTTTTACTAAAGTTTTTTTTTACGTACAAAAGAGTTGGAAGAAATGACAAGTCTCAATAAATCTTGTGGAGCATTTCGTCGGGTGACAAGCAAAAGTCACTAACTAACACCATTGAAATTATTGAGCAATAAACCGTGTTACAAGTGTAATAAAGTACATTGTTACTTTATTTTTTTGATAGTAGGTACTTAGTGACTTTTGCTTGTCACCCGACGATTTACACCCTTCTATCGCTTATTGGGAGTATCGGGACCTACATTGTTACATCCATCTTAAAGATTCTTTTTTTTTTCGTTTTCTTTCAGTTGTGGTAACAAACAGTCAAAATAAATGTGGCACCTTTCATACACAACTGTTGAATTGAAATCGTCTAATAAAAACTTACATAACATAAGCGAAGCTAATAGCGACAATTATGTAACACAGGACTAGAAAGTGCGTGAAAGCGCAAGCAAAGCGAGGGGTTTGACTCATTTTTCGAGGCTTTGACTCATTTTTCGAGAACGCAATTCATGCTAGCCGTTCTAAAGTCAGACAAACTCGAAGCATTTTAGTCTTCTAGCTGTACCTACTCTCTCGTAAACTATTTCGTTGATTTTGCATCATGCTGATAAGTGATAGAAGATACCAAAAGTGGTAAATCAGGAGATGAATCACAATTTTTATCCGCGGTTTTTTTCAAGTCTCCACTTCAAATTGATCAAATATCTGAATCATTTTTCACGATTTGATTTCAAAACACATCTATAATATTCCGGAGGCAGGTACCTACTTAACGACTCTTGTATTCTGTGATTGTCAAATAGGTACCTACGTGTGTCATTTCCAATTCACAGTCTGTGCTCCATACAAGCAGTACGCAATTCTAAACAACATAAATCGCATAGTATTCTCAACACATAGGCTCTCTTTGAATTATGTATTACAATACTCCGTGCCGAATAGGAAATAACCGCTTTTGCAACCAAATCTCCGTATTGGCATGAATAAATAGGAAATGAGTGTAACCAGATCCATCTCATTAACAGTGATTTCGATGATCGCTTGAGCTTGTTTAATTCTGGATCAAACTAGGAGTTTGCTCACGGCATATTGAATTACGTTACGCCATATAAACAGTTCGGTTCTCACATACCCAGTACCTATTTATCTATTATTTTCGCTCTTTATCGTTTCGTTTGAATCCTAAAGAAACCCGGTTGAGCAGCTTGACGTATTAATTCCGAGAATTATAGGGCTCTTATAGAACAAAGATCGTTATTTTTCGCCTTATGAGCGCGTACGCCATGGTACCTTTCTACAGGTGGTAATTTTGCACCTTGTTGAAACTAAGCCGCAAGCTTTTTGCGGGTCCGGGGTTTTTGGCGACGACCGGTCTGGCCTAGCCGGTATTAGTGCCCCTGCCTATGATACCGACGATGGTCCATTTATATACAGTATGTAAACTTACTAAAACCATTTACTCAAACCCGTTAATGTGTAGGTCACACTGAGCAACTTTTATTAGGACACCGACCCCGAAATCGCGAAAAAAAATTTGGTTGTTTCATACATTTTGCTGGTCTAGCATTGAATTTTTCTATGGGAGAATCAATTTCTTTTTCGCGATTTCGGGGATGGTGCCATAGTAAAAGTTGCTCAGTGTGACCTATTCATTAACGGGGTTGAGTAAACGGTTTTAGTAAGTTTACATACTGTATTATATATTTATATATATGTATAAGTATTTGTTCCTGACTCATGGGCATTTTTACATAATTTCTTTAAGTATTGTATCGTTATTTGATTTGACAACATAAGGCTTCTTGAGCTTAATGCGGGGCTTAGTCAATTAAATAAATAAATATAGAAGAATCTAAAACCATCGGTAAATCAAAAGTCTATAATTTTGACAGTTTTGGATGATTCACGGTTAGTTTCACTAGAGTTATATCGAGCACGATCTTATCAATCTTGTATTTTAACGGTCCATATCCCGGTCGATATAAGTCCATAATTTTGAATCTCAAATTACGTCAAAACTGCCTATTTTTACCATCGTTAAAAGTGAATAAAATAATAATTGCCTGAGAACAGAAGTGATGCGCCTACGTGCGGTATGACTGGTAACTGAGTAGGTACTTATATGTTGTAGTTGAAATGATATGACGAAAACACAAGCCGGCGTTCCCACCCTTCGAACTGATCAGCCTTTAATGTTAGCATTATAGTGCACTTGACCTTCCTTTTAAGGAAAATAGTTCACAGCTGTGAACATTATGAATTACTCATGAACTACGGCCTTGCACCGCAGAGGACGCGGATGTTGTACCCGAGATCTATGGTGCTCGATATTATCATGAAGGTTGCAAGTGAGATTTTCAATTACAAATTTACAAATAAGCGTAATTATACTACGCGTCTCGTTCTCGATGATAGATAACATGTAGTACTGTTAAGTATGCTTAAACTTCACAACGTTTAGAGATTTAAATTTGAAAAATATTCCCGCGCCCGACGCTATCATGTCGCGCGCGCCCGTGCCGGACGCCATATTGTTTTTGTTGTGCAAAGCTTCTGACGTTCGAGAAACTAAATTAATTAATTATTATCGTTTATTGTGTTTCAACCACGTTTCAACAATGTCAAAGAGGTCACGTTCGCGATCTAAAGACCGGGAAGATCGAAAAACTTGTAAAAAACTCAAGTTAATGCAGGAACAAATTGATAACCTAACAAAATGTATGACGGAGTTTATCCAAAGCCAAAAAAAGGATAACAATGCTCCAGGTAAGGAATATAAAGGTGTTTTGTATGTCAAAGCTACTAAATATGAACGTTCTATGCGAACATCATATATTGAGCAGCTCCACACGAGCTTGTTCAGTTCTATACGAACATGAGTTTATTATTTTTTCCATTCGAAATACAAGCATATTTTCTTTAAAATACAGCAATTATTGCTGTAATCGGACGAAGTTCAACAAGAACTTGTTCGTTTTTTGTACAAAAAGTACTCGCTTTTAAAAAGAATTGCCTCGTCACTACAAGTGCAATACCGTAATACGTCATATATATGTATTATACATATATTTTCATTTACAGATGTTGTGGAGGCTAATAAAGAAAATATACCAGAGATATCTAATAAAGACTCTGACAAATCTGCTAATAATTGTAACTTACAACTTTCCCCTTCTTCCGATGTTGATATTATTACACCCGAGGATAATATTCAAGAATCAACTGAAGCTCCACAAGACTGGAACCAGGAGTTCCTAGAAATGATGGGAGAGGAATTACCCTGCTCTAATGCAACCACAAATATTGATGAGACTATACAGAAACAGTGGACTCATTGGATCACAAAGGGTCTAACAGAGGAGACTCGAAAGAGTCTTATCAAAAAATATTCTAGAGAAGGACGTCTTCGCACCGAAGCACCCAAAATAAATATGGAGATAGTGAGCCACTTAACAGAAATTGCTAAAAAGAGAGATCAACACTTTGTGGACACCCAAAATTGTGTGGGTACTGGACTGATTTCACTCGGGGCAGCTATATCAATGTTAATGGAAAACCCCGAAGAAGGAGTTGACCACATGCAACTTATGAAATATCTTTGGGACACTGGAAAAATTATGTCAGATATATTTCATCAACACTCAGTTGCAAGAAAATCTTTCATTACACCAAATCTTGATAAGGACATTAAATCTACCCTAGAAGCGACAGATTCTGACGAATGGCTTTATGGTATCAAACTAAATGAGCAAGTAAAGGATGCCAAAAATATCAAGAAGGCTTCAGCTTCACTTAAGGCACCAGAAAAACCACCAGCTAAGAAGCCATACCAACAGCCCTATTACTCCTATCAGCCCTACCAGGTAAACTGGAGAGGCCCACCTGCGAGACCCAGACAGGTGGGCTATTATCCACGGAGGCAATTCACCAATGTGAGATACAAACCGAAACCTTTCCAGACGAAGTCTTCACAGAATGCAGGACGCTCCACAACACAAAAACAAAACCGTCCGGCATCGAAGAAGTAGAGGTAAATTATACTGCAGGTCGCCTACAACATTTTGTGGATATATGGAAAACTATTACAACTGATGACTTTATTATAAATTGTATCAGAGGTTATAGTATAACTTTCAAAAACAAACCTTTTCAATTCCGAGAGCCAACTCTCAACTGGCCTCCGGGTGAATTTAAAAAGATAGAACTAGAAATTTCCACACTTTTATCTAAAGGGGCTATTGAAGTATGTTCAGATTGCGAGGGACAATTTGTGTCATCCTACTTCCTAGTTAAAAAACCAGATGGATCTCATAGATTTATTATTAATTTGCAAAAATTAAATGAGTTCATAGAAACTTCTCATTTTAAAATGGAGGATCTTAGAGCAGCCAGAGACTTAATTTCCCCAAATATGTATATGGCAACATTAGACTTAAAAGATGCCTATTTTTTAGTCCCAATGTGTAAAAATAGCAGAAAATATTTAAGGTTTAGATTTGATGGTATTTTATATCAGTTCACATGTCTCCCATTCGGGTTATCCACCAGTCCTTATATTTTTACCAAAATCATGAAACCCGTTATGAATAATATACGCTTAAATGGCTGTTTATCCTTAGTTTACTTAGATGATTTACTGTGCATTAGTGATACATATGAATCCTGTAAAAATAATATAAAAAGTATTATTACATTTCTAGAAAAACTAGGATTTATTATAAATTATAAGAAAAGCCATACAAATCCAAGTAAAAGATGCAAATACCTCGGTTTCTTTTTAGACTCAGAAAAATACTCAGTTGATTTACCAGATGATAAGAAAAATCAAATTATAAATTTCATAAGCCATTTTAAAGTAGGAAATCAGTACAAGATCCGCCTTTTCGCGCAACTGCTAGGAGTTTTAATTGCAGCATCACATGCAGTTCAATATAGTAAAATATATTGTAAGAGACTAGAGAGAGCTAAATGGCTAGCGTTAACTGTAAATAATGATGATTTTGAAGGCTATATGAAAATTACCGATTATGTCAAAGAAGATCTTACTTGGTGGCGCTTAAATGTATTGACTGGTTCTAACCCCATACGCACAAAGAAATACAAAATAATTATTTCCTCAGATGCATCTAGGTCAGGCTGGGGCGCAGAATCCAATTCAATAACTACCCGTGGATTCTGGAACCAGGATGATAAAAAATTTCACATAAATTATCTTGAACTCCTAGCTGCCTTTTTCGGATTAAAGTGTTTTGCCTCTAAACTCAGTAACTGTGAAATTCTAATGCGAATAGATAATACTACAGCTATTTCTTACATTAATAAGGCCGGAGGTGTCAAATTTCCCCACTTGAGTGAATTAGCCCGTAAAATATGGCAGTGGTGTGAAAGCAGAAAAATATGGATAGTAGCTTCTTACATTGCGTCAAAAGAAAACGTCGACGCAGACGCTGCTTCTCGCGATACGAACTTAGACACCGAATGGGAGCTAGCCGGCAAATATTTTAAGCAAATCGTAAAAAAATTTGGTACCTGTAGTATTGATCTGTTCGCATCCAGAATTAATACCAAATGCAAAACATTTTGCTCCCGTTACCCTGATCCAGAAGCATCAGTAGTAGATGCTTTTACGATTTCATGGGAAAAAGAACATTTCTACGCCTTTCCCCCTTTTGCTGTAATATTACCAGTATTGAGGAAAATAATTAATGATAAAGCAACAGGGATAGTAGTTGTACCAAATTGGCCCACGCAAGCGTGGTACCCGATGTTTACATCACTTTTGTGTGAATCACCTATAATATTGGAACCTTCAACTGACCTACTCCTTTCTCCTTGCAGGAGCAGAATACATCCTCTATCACACAAACTTTCTCTAGTGGTAGGGAAATTATCAGGGAGGCGTACCTGAAAAAAGGAGTTCCAGAGATGTCGGTTGATTTTATTATAGACTCAATAGCACAATCCACCCTTAAGCAATATGAAGGATGTCTCAAAAAATGGATACATTTTGCTACAAGTAATAAATATGACATATTTGATCCTACCAGTGCTAATGTTATAGAGTTTTTGACAATGAGATTCAATGAAAATGCAAGTTATGGTACATTAAATTCTACAAGATCAGCAATTTCTCTAATAGCAAAAAGAGACATATCCAATGATGCCATTATATCCAGATTTTTTAAGGGCATTTTCAGAAGACGTCCTTCTGCACCTAAATACTCAGAAACATGGAATATCGAGCAAGTTTTAGAATATATTGAAAGCCAAGGTAATTTAGAGAATCTAAACCTAAAAATAATATCAGAGATTGCGACTACACTATTAGTTCTAGTTACAGCCCATAGGTTACAAACTATAGCCTTGATTAATATAGATGAGATAAATATAAGTTCATCAGGGCTCCAAATAAAAATTCCTGATAGGATAAAGACATCAAAACTTGGAAAAAATCAACCCCTACTCATGATTCCTTTCTTCAGAGAACGACCAAAAGTTTGTGTAGCCACCATAATCCTTCATTATTTAAAAATAACAGATACAATTAGAGGAGGAAATAAAAAACTATTTCTGTCATCGGTGAAACCTCACAATCCAATCAGTCCTCAGACAATTGGTCATTGGATCAAATCCTTACTCGGTAAGGCTGGCATTGATACTGAAAAATTTAGTGCATATAGTGCAAAACATGCCTCTGTGTCTACTGCTTATAGGAGAGGTATAGACATTGATACAATTAGAAGAACTGCGGGTTGGACAGAAGGGTCAACAACATTCGCACGTTTCTATAACAGACCTATTATAGAAACAAATAATAAGTTCGCTATTAGTATTCTAACTAAAGATAAATAAGGCTGTGCTAATTATATGCATGTCATAAATATTGTAATTGTTATTTTTTTGTTGATTATGAATAATTAATAAAGACTGTGCCGAAGTTATAAAATATTTGTATCATTTAATTTAAATGTTATACTTAAAGAGTACAAATATTTTCAAACATAGCTCTATCACAGACTCTAAAAATCTACATGTTATCTATCATCGAGAACGAGACGCGTAGTATAATTGCTCGATCAAACGAGCCCGCCGAAGGCGGGCGAAGTTCGATCGAAATTATACGAAGCGTCTCGTTCGAAGATGATCACTTCCCACCCATAAAAAAGAAGTGATATTTCAAATAAATACCATAAAAAGTGAAACCCATCCCTGTAATCATCTTACACGAAACTGTGATATCGCATAGTTACTCTAAAATATATGGCGTCCGGCACGGGCGCGCGCGACGTGATAGCGTCGGGCGCGGGAATATTTTTCAAATTTAAATCTCTAAACGTTGTGAAGTTTAAGCATACTTAACAGTACTACATGTTATCTATCATCTTCGAACGAGACGCTTCGTATAATTTCGATCGAACTTCGCCCGCCTTCGGCGGGCTCGTTTGATCGAGCAATAATCTTCCTGGCGTGTTCCAGCATTTTACCAGGCCCCACAAGAATCTGGGGACCACTCGGCAGATCGAAATAATTAGCCCACGCTGTCATGGACTACTAAAAATACGGTTGTCTGTAAAGTCGGTTTACGGACGATAATTTTGCGTGCTAACGTCATAAGATAACGTGACCGTAACGTTACCATGGAGATCCGTCCACAAGCAACGTTACCATGGAGATATGTCCCCAACGTGACACTTTTTCGTGCATGCTACCGGTGTTTGTTCATCGATTTATAAGACGTTATCACGTCTAAAATAAAAAGTAACCCGCCATATGATGTAGAACGAGGAAGTAGGCATGCGCCGGCGCCGATACGGCTGAACCATGCTAATGTAGTCCTATACTTCACACCCATTTAAAAAAGTCTTATATTCATACAAAGTTCTCAGCGACATACATCCTTTTTATTTTAAGATAGTAGATGCCAACGATAACAAATCGTGACTACTTTGAAAAAACTCGTATCTTGTTCTGTCAATAAAAATAAAAATGTGGTAACTATGTATGGTATGCATACAGAGTTACTGCGTTTTAACTTTGAGTAGCAGTGCGAGATACGAGATTTTTGAAAGTAGTGACGAAATGCAGATTTAACCAACTTGACAAAAAGTTGTATCTTTATAGCAATTTCCTAATGAGATACGTTCTTTTTATTTTAGGATATTAACATACACTTGACAGCCATGTATAAATCAGCCTTATCTTTATACTATTTCCTAGTGACATACGTCCTTATAATTCCGGAGGTCTTGACAGCGTTAACAAATTCGGACTTTTAGACGCACGGCCGGTTTCCATCCTTACTTGGTAGATATTCCACCAATTCGCACGAAGCGCTTTGCTTCTACTTTCCTTATGCGCACTGCCAAGGAATGGAATTCCTTGCCGGCGTCTATATTTCCGTGTTCTTATAACCCGGCAACCTTCAAATCAAGAGTGAACAGGCACCTTCTGGGCGAGCTCGCTCCATCGTAGGCCACGTCTACGCCTCGGCTAGTCTGTGGCCATGAGTAAGCCCATACATAATTAAAAAAAAAAAAAAAAAATTAGTCTTCGCTGAAAAGTAGAGCTCGAAGCACCTGTCCACCTGTTCCTAAACAATTGTTTCGAACGGAGCTTAGAAGAAGGCAGTGTATTCTGCCCCAACACGCATAACAGCCTTCATAGCCATTGAAATAACCTATTGACGTATTGATTGCAAGACAAGAAATATGTACCTGTACTCTGTATCTTTAGGTATTTAAATAAGTTAATAAAATCTACCCCCAAATTAGGTAATATATAATTAGCAAGAGTTTATTTTGTTACTAAGTTTTTCTTGAGACCCGTTTTAGGTTAAATTTGTAAACGCCCAATAATGGAGCAATAGAGGTATATTGAAAAAAAAAAATATTCTGTATTAAAAATTAATCATCCACAACATGTATGTTTACAATTTAACATTATCCTTTACGGCCACAAATTGCATTTTAAGTTCTTAACGACAGAACCGAATCGATAGCAATTAAATAGCATTAATTTCCAAAATATCCTCCTTCCATCATCGCTTTCGTTGATCTGAATAAATAATAGCCGCGTCAAAACAATTATCCATGTTTGCAAAGAACCTAATAAAACCTACAGTTGTAAGAAAAGCGTTAGAAAGCGCCGTGGGTGGCAAATATTATTCAAAGTATTCGTCGCAAATTAGACATTGCCAATTTCGTTCGTTATGACCAGTGATAATAAGATTTCACATGACATATAAGGTTTGTGGTTATTTAAAAATATAACGTCATTAACAATTTTTCAAATTTAGAACGTTTTCTTTTTAAATTGGCCCATGGCATCTTACTATAATGTTGAAGGTTGATGCTTAACAAAACCTCATTGTTCTTAGCAAATATCATTTTAAACCATCGTGTTCAGTGAATATGAAATTGCTATAAGCAAGATCATAAAATATAACAATGGACGAAACCGAAATCTAATCGCCATAACGTACTCATACTTCACAATGCCCATGACCATTCATATGGCACAAACTTATTTTAACCGTTCATAGGTGGCGCTGTTCGTCAAAAGTCAAGTAAATATCCGTTACATTCAAAGTAAAGAAGCCCTAAGTGAAATCATAGCTCAATGCAGTTATGAACCTTAAAGCAAATTTGATACGATTGAAATTGGAACAGCGGTTTCTATAATTTTGTATCGACACGGTTTTGAGCGTGCATTTTACCGCGATAGTGTGTGTATTCTGCGCGCGCATAGGCAAGTTTGCAAAGTAAAAACAAAAGCGAATTGAATCTGCCACTGAACTACTGAATAATGCGTGATTTTGTTCCGCTCGTTTGGCTCAAATTGGCGAAGACTGGCAAATGGGGCAGAAACAATCGGGAACGAGGAATGTCTATGGTTATTAGCTTGGTCTATGAGCTTAGCCTTCGTTTGAGTCCTTTTGTTTTGGCTATGCCATTGAAATTATGCATGCAACATTTTTGTGTAATTGACTTCAATAATATAACACTTTAAACTCTCGCGTTTTGTACACATATTACACCACGGAAAAAGCTACCATTGCCCCGGCTGAATATTGGAGCGGCGTTAATAATAACGTAAGCGCCAGCCGCCATACGGTACCTTTTTCGGAACGTCTCATATCTTTACTATTTAATATCTAGTGACTCTCTCATTTCCCGAATCGCGCCGTATAAGTGGTTCACTGCGAACGCAGGCGATTGTACAATATGTAGAACTTGCAACTTGCAACTCTACTATTACAGTAAAAACTTATGACACAGTGTCAGAGTATTTAAGCACTAAGTTACCCCATTTTTCACACACCGTCATTACATTAAATGGCAAAGTTGTTCCGCTTTAAGAGGGCATTAGTCAAATACTGATGAATGGCATGTAATGCAGTAATATGATTAGCTACAGTAGGTCCGTATGACCAGGCAACATGAAACGAGCATAAAACAGTTGAAAGTGAAGGTCGTTCATTTACTTAAAGTGTGAACCAAAATCAGTGGCGGATTTACAGTCTTTGCCGCCCTAGGCCCCAAGCCTTGTAGCCGCCCCTTTCTCAGCATCAGCACCCATCATATTGACTATACATTTAGATCAGGCAACGAAAAGATATATTACCTTTTTTTGAGAATTCGTTGCCTGGCCTAATTTTGAGTTATTTTTTGTTATCATCAGCGAATTTTTTGTCTCAATTTGCCGCCCCTAATATCTCGCCGCCCTAGGCCCGGGCCTACTGTGCCTTATGGGAAATCCGCCACTGACCAAAATGTTACAGTAGATTTTGGAGTTGGAACTAATCCCATTACAAATTTGTTAAACGTAAAGATATTGAATTGATTAAACATTGAATTCACCAAACCTACTGTAGGTACCTAGTAAACTATGAGCCTGCTTCTGCTGATTTGGTTGTTATATTCCGATCGCGTATAAGGAAGTACATACATTAGTTTAAGCAAGGACGGTAGTTCTGATGGTATTCATGAGGCACATACGTATGTATGTCTGAACGTACATAGAAAAAGAAATACGGGAAGTAGCATTCAACTTCAACTTTTTCAACTTCAACTCCTTTAATTTATTTCAGTTCACCAACAATGTGGTACAATTCCATTTTAAAAACGTCACATAATAGGGTAGTCAAATCTGTTTTTTTTTGAACTGTCAAAACGATATTACCAATATGGAATTTATATTTATGTAACACTTGCATTGCATGTGACGTCACAATCAAATTGCTTACTCTTGATAGTTTTATTTCTATTTAAAATAGAAATTGTGTTTGTAAATAACTGCTGCTTAATCTATTAATCTTCCGGTGCTTTATTTTATACATGATGTAAAATAAATTATTTTAAATATTATCAATCGAATGTTCTGAAGCGAACCAGAGCGTGACTTTTCTTAATTAGCAGCGAGCATAAGCACTAAGTTTTCGCGCCATTTCCGCGGAAACAGGATGCCCGGAAGTATCGCTAATTAAAGAAGATTTAAATTTCGAATGTGCGCGTTCCATTTTTGAATTACATAAGTCGATTGTTATCTTAACGAGTTGCGTCATGAGAACGGTTCTGAACGCATCGTTTATTTTAAACTATTATTTTAAAAAGTTACTTTTTCGCACGCGGCTCTTTGGCCTTGATTGGAAGTTGATAGCCTGATTTGATAATTTTGCTCTCAGAATGATGAGTAACATAATTTGCGTATTCTTTTTTAGTTACTTACTATGAAGTCACTCCCAACTTTTGGTTACTTATGATTAGCCCAAGTGTACACCCAGCTGTAAAAGTGTATTTTAAATTCATAAAGTGGGTATATGCACTTTGTCAACTCACTGGTGTCTTACTTACTGCTGGATATGGGCTCAAAGTGCCCAAACCCTGTCCGTTCTAACTGGTTTCTTGAACTTTGAACGTATGTACACGAATAATAATATCATTTGATATTTAACTGTACCTATTTCTATGGTGCAGGCAAAGATCATAAGACCGATTAGTCCCAGAAGCGCTGATTCCTCTCTAACACCCTTCAGACAGGAGTTCCATTCCAGAAGTGGAACTCTGGATTAGATCAGTCAACTTTATCCATGAGAGAGAAATGAAGGGGCTTTTAACCCAAAGGCCGGAGATTGTTGGTTAGAATTCTAACTACACTAAGTCTAAGTACTACAGGTGTGCAAGTTGAAGAAAGTTTCCAAAAAGTTTAAGAATTTCTAACCTTTTACTGAAACCGAAAATTTCTATCCCCAATACAAAAATATGAGAAGTTCCCGTGGTTTTTCCATGTGAAACTTTCGCAATTTTTGGATACTTCAGATAGCTTATGAGGCATATCAGTGATTCTAACTAGTAACTCTTCTTGACTGTAGAAACGTTTAAGAAGCTCGTTTTCAAAATTCTGTAATTTGTCCGAGTACAGTTTAGGGTCAACATTCGAAATTTCCTTAACAGATTTCCTTCCTGATTCCGGTATCGGTCTTCGAACTCTTCGACTTCGAACTTACACTGGACTTTTGCCAGAGAAACGCCACTACTTGATTTACAAATCATCATTGAAACTGTTTGTTTACTACCATTATAAAATGACCCCAAGAATCACGACAAACGGACTAATCAGATCATCATCATCAACCTATAATTCGTCTCTTCTGTGCTGATGCTCAATAACTTTTGGATGTCAAATATCAAATATCAAATATCAACATTTATTCAGCAAATAGGCCACAAGGGCACTTTTACACGTCAACATTGAATTTACATAAAAGCAAAAATAATAACATCAACAATTTTATAAATTAAAACTAACAATTCAATCTAACGTATTACAATTACTAAGAGATGTATATGGTCTCTTAATGTCGAATTACATACAAAATACAGATAAAAAAACACACACAAAAAATCTATAATATTTAGAGGTGTAAATGTCTCTAGGTGTCAGAACCAGAACTATAAGATTATATAGTTTATCAAGTTATCCTTAGAGATGTATAGGGTCTCCAAGAGTCAATATCCTGTATAATTATAACATTCATTAAAAGAAAAGAAACATACGAGAACAGAATGAGGCGTCTCACTGTAATTAATTAATAAAAGTTACTAAGTATAATAGCTCGTGTTAGCTTAACAGACCAGTCTCCACAAACAGCACCCGTTCACGAGTATGACGCGTATCTCAGCCATCGCCTCCCTCAACCTTCATTCGGGAAAGTGGCGACCCGATCAACAACGCCACCGTAAGCAAAGACTTTTAAGCGAGCATGACATGTTCAAGCTACCGGCCTATATTAATATTAAAATAGTAATAACATGTAGCTGTAAGACACGGCATTTTGTGCTCATATGTTACATAAAAAGACAGTAATATAGCTTCACATAATTACTAGCCTAAGTTGACTTAGAGATGTAAAGGTCTCTAAGTGTCAGAAACATTAAAAATATAGGTAAGTATGTACAATCAAAAATAAAAATCAAATAAATAAATATGTACTTAGAGATGTATAAGGTCTCCAAGTGTCCAAAACTAAAATTAAATTAAACAATATAATCAAGCGAGAACATCATTGTCTCATGTGTCAATTCTACTGGACACTAGCATATTTAATTCAGTGTAAAAAAAAAAACAAGCAATGATGCTTATTGTAGATGGTTACCTTCCTGACATAGCCCTTTCCATGGTTTTAGCTATCCCGGAAAAGTGTTCTAATACGACCTTAAAATGTTTTAAAAAAAGGAGCGTATGTCATCTCAAAGGCCTACAATACAACGCACATGCAATCCCTTTGTTGATGCGGGTGTCCATTGCGACGGCCATTGCTTACCATCAGGTTATTCATCTGATCGTTGGCCTCCTATGGTTCATATGCTTTCACAAACTTTGTGAACAACCGGCCATCTTTGATTCTCACCGAGAAATTAACTTTCCACGATCGCGCTTTTCTTTGCCAATTACTTTCTATACTTGAGAAACGTATGTGTATTGATACAGAAAGTAGGTAAAATGCGATTTAGATAAACCATTGATAAGGTAACGGCGGCTATTAACGCGGGTATCAAAATCGACGTCTAACACCGCGGTGTTTACAAATACGCATTTTGCAAGCAAACAGATCTATTCCCTAAGAAATAAAGCATACACAAAACAAGCTCATTCATTGGTCTATCATGCCCATTAGAGTGCATTTGTGTGAGGGTAACAAAAAACTCGCGATTCGTCAGTTTGTGCGACGGCGGCGCAAGAGCCGGTTATTCCATACAGACGCGTGACGCCACAGTTAAGTGCACTCCAATCTTACTTAGTGTTTTACGTAATAGTTATGGCAAATAAACTAGTGCAATGCCTTTTAAGAGGTTGTGTATTGTTTTCTACACGATTTTGAATTACTTTTAACTTAGTTTTTGACCGGGAAATACGTTTAAAATGGAAAATAAAATACAGCGGTGATAGGCGCCAATTACTTCTGTGGTAAGTAATTCCGTGGTATGCCACGGTATTAGAAAAAGTGGTATTTTGTTATTTACTCTTTAGTTTTGGTACAAATTATCAGTTTTATAATTTCTTTTATTTATTCCAATCTTGATCTATTCACGCTATTAAAGAGCTATTTCCGTGGTATGGAAAGTATTCAACTAACCCTTAATTTTTAGCAAAAACTTCAGCACCGATTTCCTTGTTTCTATGGGAACCCTTAATCTGTCAACTTTTTTTTATTTTGAGATAAAACCTAAAATTTACTTGCCGGTTATGTGATTTTGTCTTTCCAAGAAGCTTGTAATATACGTGTTTGATTTTATTTGAAGAACCATCTATGTTTTATTCTTTTTATGGGTCGGAATTAGGTTTAATCAAACTCCAAATTAAGCCTATTACCGATGGTATGATCAGATTACCCTCGGTGATAGAATGTATAGAAATCTATTACCGACCCAGAGAAATATCGAATGGGTCGGTAATAGGCTCTTAAAGAGTTATCTATTACCGAGTGACTATTTGGTATTGTATGGTTGTGTATTTTTGGTATTTTTAAACATACTCCTATAGTTTTATTTTTTATTTTTGTGTCATTATTAAACTTAATGGCACAAACATAATATACAGAACCCACGTCATTATTATTGATTTAACCCTCGGTATTAGGTTTCGAATTTTGAGTTTGGTTTCTATTAACGAGTGCAGGAAAATCATGCCAATTGTACCCTCGGTAATGAAAGCTCAATTCGCGATAATAGAATCACAGCCTGTCCCTTGCCACGGTAATAGAAGATTGGGTCATTTTGGCTTCAAAAAATATTTTAATACATATAATAAGCCAAAATGAATCCAAAAACGGGTGAAACGGAAAGTTCATTAAATGCTCTGATGAAAAAAAAATATTCCTGGCTGTTAGACAGCATTGATACCCTTAATTTTTGGATCTCTTTTGAAAAGTTCCTTAACTACCACGGTAATAGGTGCCTTTACCTTATTTTATTATCTGACACGCGACGTTCTGGGATTTATATTGGAGACACAAATTGAAAGTCGAATTATATAGTTGTATCATACCTAATATACCTATATGTAGGTATACTCATGGACAAACCCACACATACACACACACATATTTAGATATTAGAGGGACGCAAAAAAAGGTTTAATAACCACCTACAGTAATTTCAAAATTGGTAATTAAACATTTTTAGCGTTCCTCTAAATTTGTCCATGAGTGTAGAAGCAAACAGGCCAATTCGAACGTTCACTGATATCAGAATGATATTTGGATCATGTCATATCGTTAAACTATGATTAATGCAGCCGAACGTTGAAGTATATAGTTGACATTTACTTAGTAGGGTTTACTCGGGTAATTCCGAATGTCTAAAACTGTCGGATAATTCCGAAAAGAGACTTTTATTATGATGGAATTAAGGGTGATTTTCATCTGAATTTCGGAATTATCCGACATTCGGTATTACCCGAATACACCTTACCTATAGTTTACACTAAGTAGGTATGTTAAACTGCTATACATATATGATGTACCTATGAAGGTTAAAAACACAATAAGTTTACAGTTAAGAAATACCTCGTTACAAACTTTATCGATAATTACAATCTAAATCACGCTTTTCAACCTGATGTCATAATTAATCATTATTAGCATGTCCATATAGGACGTGTAGCAACCAGAGACAACCATTTACAGGTATATAATCTATAGGGCTCTACTCACTTTTAGAGGCCTTTAGGTAACTTTTTTCAAGCGTGTGAACCACAGACATGTTTCGTTCGGAAACAGGTAGTGGTACTGACCTTCGTGACGTAACATCCGATTTTCTAAACAGATGTATCTATTACACCGTATCTTGACCTTCCATGCATGAATTATTTGATACCAAGATAAGTTTGCGGGTGGTTCAAATACGATCATAGGTTGATTGAAACAATGTGCGGTCAAGACACTGATAAGCACCTAATACATACCTACATTTTATTTATTTAATCGTATGGCGATATGGTCACATAGGCAAAAATTGTATACATAGTATTTTTATTTATAAGGCAACATCCAAGTTTTGCAACCACTGCACAGCATCGGGCGTCAAGTCTAGTAGATCATCCGGGCCACCCGGGTATGCGCGGAGTGGGCACCGCTGGATGATGTGCTCCATGGTCTGGTCCTCGATGCCGCAGTCGCATAGCGCGGAGTCACTCCAACCCCACTTATGCCGGAAGAAGTTGCATCGTCCGTGCCCGGTTCTTAGGCGATTTAAGCGACACCATAGTTTCCTAGGAAGGTCGGTCCCCTTGTTCATTATAGTCGGGTCGATATTCGCGGCCGGGGTACCGTCAGCTTGCCTCATCCATTCTTGTTTCCAGAGCTGCTGTACGTCGAAGGAACTTTGTGTGAGTGTTTCAGCAGCTGCGTATGCCGGGCGACGGGACTTAAGTCTCGCTACAGGCGGGTTGGTAAACTCTTGATGCATTGGGAGAGACGGACATGCTCTAATTTTGTTAGTCTCTCTTAGCAGCGCCTGTTTCCTTCTCAAATGTGGAGGTGGGATTCGACTGAGCGCAGGAAGCCAGTGGCAAGGTGTAGATTTCACTGTCCCAGTAATGCATCGCATGGTGACATTGAGCTTGGAATCCACCAATTGCGTGTGTGCACTTTGTAGCCAAATTGGAGCACAGTACTCTGCAGTGGGATATACGAGCCCCAGAGCCGTTGAACGGAGACAGTCCGCAGATGCACCCCATGAGGTGCCAGATAGCTTGTGCAGTATGTTGTTCCGGGTCGATATTTTAAGCGAGAGCTTGGAAAGGTGTTTTTTATAGCTTAGAGTCCTATCTAAAGTAATACCAAGGTATGTTGGGAAAGGATTGTATGGTAATCTTACACCACCTAAAGTGACAGTTGGCTCGTGTTTAGCGAGGTGGTTGCTTAGGTGAAAGCAGGACACTTCTGTTTTTCTGGCACTCGGTATGAGTCTCCACTCTCGAAAATACGATTCCAAGATCTTCAAATCCGTAGTAAGCTGGCTCTCGCCTTCCCCAAATGTACGGCTCTGAGCTACTAGGGCAATATCGTCCGCATAAATGAACCTTCTGGCTGTGGTTTGTGGCAGATCATGGATATAAAGGTTGAACAGCTGTGGTGCAAGGACAGAGCCCTGAGGGAGCCCGTTGTTCAATTTCCTCCTCCTACTCTTCTGGTCACCGAGGAAGACCTCGAACTCCCTTTCACTAAGCATGTTGCACAGCAGATCTGCGATTTCTCGGCTCGGGATCACTGACAGAACCTTGTATATCATGCCGTGTTTCCAGACTGTATCGTAAGCAGCTGTTAGGTCTATAAAGACGGCGGTGGACTTCAACTTATTCTGGAAACCAGCTTCGATATGGGTGGTGAGAGCAAGAACTTGATCGGTGCAGCTGCGTCCACATCTGAATCCAGCCTGTTCCGGCGGAGTGGCGGCCTCTATGTACGGAGTAATCCTTGTGAGAATTAGACGCTCAAGTAACTTATAAACACAGCTAAGAAGAGACACAGGTCTGAAATTTTCTGGGATGTGTTCGGTCTTTCCAGGTTTCAGTAGAGCTATGACATTCGATTTCTTGAACTCTTTCGGAATATGGTTCTTTACCAGAATATCCGAGAACAAAGCAGCAAGCCAGCTGACACTGGTTGGACCCAGGTTCCGGATAAATTCATTATAAATTTTATCTGGTCCAGCCGCCTTGCCAGGTTTCAGCTGCTTTATTGCGGAGGCTACCTCATATATGGAAAACGTTTTAGAGAGTTCGCTATTTCTTGGCATCGAACGTCTGAGTTCCGTCAGCTTGTGCTTAATTTTCTTTGTTACTAGCTTATCTCTCTTTGCCCGTGTTAGTTCAACCATGCGACTTGCAATAGCGTTGGGGTGTACTTTATGCTGGTTAGTTCTAGGTGACGACTTTTTCCCTGTCAGTTTGTGCAACGTATGCCATGCTTTCCTACTAGATTTTTTAAAGTCCATTTTCTCCACCAATGACTCCCACTTCTCCTTTCTGTTCAGATCTAGTGATTGCAGAAGTTTTGTGCCCACTTCATGGTCTCCTGTGGCTTGGTACGACCTATATAGAAGTTCACTTTGTGTGTTCCAACCTGGGACATACTCCTTTCTATACCCTCGGGGAATGGTGTTTTTTGCGACTTTGATGACCAAATCAGAGAAAGCCTTATAGTTCCGCGCGCATGGGTTTAGGTCTGCTGCCAAAAGCTCTGCATCAAGTTGGGTTTTGAATCTACCTACTATTTGAATATACCTACATTGAAATAGTACTTATTATCATTTCTACATTCAATTCCAATTATTCTATTTCCATAACTACACGCACTGTGTATACAGGGTGAAATTTAAATCACTGGCCATATTAATTCCCGGCACTAGGTTACACTTAAGGAATCTATTTAGCGAAAAAAAAGAGTACATTTTTTTTTAATTTTCATTTTTAAATTTTTAAATATTTTCCACGAGTCGTGGTCACCCTATTACCACAAATGTAAACAAACCCTTATCTGACCTTCACTGAACCTTATAATCGTTGCAATAGGGTCCACCCACCACCCAGTTAGTGTTGGCGATGGAGGCAGGTTTATCAATTTCGAGGGTAGTCTAAACTAAACCATTCCGCGCTAGCGGTAAACATAACGGTAAGCATAAATGATTAGTCACTCGTCACTCGCCAACCTTAAAATAATAATCGCGCGCGTACTAAGGTTAAATAAAATGTTTTCGAACCGGGAATATTACGAAGTGGCACGGTGTTATTTATTAAGTGGTGAGTGTTTACGTGGTGCACAAAGATTATACGAAATGGAATCCGTTCCACGCCTTCGCAGACAAGGATTGAATCCAAGAGTATCATCTCGTGGGACTTTCGTTAATTACGTCGACTTTTAATCAAATGTACGTAAGTTGATTCAATTTTTTAAATACGCCTGAATGCAAAGATTCCTGACCTAGTTTTTACTCATTGTTTTTAAGCCACGGACGTTTTGTTAATAATCATTAGTCAGAAATAACATTTTAGATTAAAAATGGGTTGCCTTTGCACTTTGACGGTTCTAAGCCCGTTAAAGTATGAAAGGAAAAATTAGCAACTTATGTAGGTAATCTCGCTGCAATAGGGTTCATAATTGGTGACGCGATTGCAAACAGCGGGAGGGGCGGGGTGTCAATGACCTTAACTGATAAGAGAGAAGCGGGTGTAGTGGGTAGTTGTCGGTTCACCATAACGTACGAGGTTTTTAGGACAACTTGATGATGAGTTATTTCGAAAAAAATGTACTGAGCGGTATTAAAAGAAAAAACACGTGTTTAATATTTTTTCGAGTTCTTTCGGTTGTTTCAATTTGGCCAGTGAATTAAATTTCACCCTGTATATTATTATAAAATTTAAATCATTACCTATTATTATACCTACTCACTGATTCAATTTATCCTTTACCATATCACAAACAGTCAGCAGTATTGGCAGCAAACACAACTTTGTCTAATTCCATAGACTAGGAATCCTCTAGACCGAGTTTAGAGCAATTATTTCATGCAACCGATGATGCCAAAAATGCGGGGGTGCGCGGGACGAGTTGAGCGAAGTCCCGTGCCGTGATTGGTCCGTTCAAAGACACGGACGCCACACAAAGACACTTTCGACTCGAACATGGAGTAAAGTTACCGTATGCGTGGCAGAGGGGGTATCGCGACTATGCTCAGTCTGGTGGATGTTTTGTCTGTGTCTAATTCCGTCGCCAATAAGTCAATGTAATGACTTAGAGACCAAGACCGGCAAATGTCAGCTAATGACATAACGAGCTAATGAGGTACTTGGGGTTATTAAAAACCGATTGGTTATGTAATCGTGGGCATACATTAAGGTCGGTTATGGCTGCGGTTTTCCGCTGGCTCTTATATGAGGTCAACCGGATGAATTTTGTGCCAGATTTTCAGTACCTAATGTCATCGTACATCGTATGTCATTAGGGGTCATCCATTAATTACGTCACACGTTTAGGGGGTGGGAGGGGGTCAAGAAAAGGTGACATGTTGTGACATGGGGGAGGGGAGAGTCACAAACATTGTGACGTCGTTTTAACTTCATCACTATTCATCAGTAACTGAAAATTAATTTATATTTTTTTATTCGCTGTACATTTAAATAATAAGGTTTTGGAAGTAGGCAATTTTCGTTCCTAATTGGTTTTGTGTTATAAAATTACTAATATTTCTTTTACCAAAAATATTTTTTAATAAAAAAAATAATGCCCAGTTAGTTGAAAACAAAATTGCCTAAAATGTGACGTCACACCAGAGATGGGGAGGGGTTTGCAAAATGTGACCAAGTGTGACAAGGAGGGGGGAGGGGTCAAAAAACCTAGAAATTCCTGTGACGTAATTGATGGATGATCCCTTAGGTAGTATACCTAATTGAAATTGTGTATACCTGGGGTAAGTTGAGACTTGAAAGTCTGGGACTTTTATTACAAACCAGATTCTGCCCGCAATTTCGTCTTCGTGGATTAATGAGATGATGATGATTGATGAAAACTACCCTGTGTCTTTTCCCAGGGCTCAAACTATCTCCATATGTAATATCAACCAAGTAAAAGCAAAACATATCGATTTGTACACACAGCTGTAGAGATTATCTTTGATATATCTGCAGCTGACTGTACGTATGTCTAAAGGCCCCTGTACACAATGGGCCAGCGTGGGCCAGTCTGGGGGACGTATTTATGCGTTAGAGGGAGCAAGTGATATTGCTATCTCATTCTACCGCATGGCTGCGTCCCATGGACTGGCCGGTACTGGCCCATTGTGTACAGGGGCCTTTATAGATGGACAATTAGAACACCAAGGATATTCGAACTGACCCCTCGGCCGTCGGACCCGCAGTCATCAAGTCATTCATTCGTTCGCTATGAATGTGTGACACGAAGTCGGTCAATGGCGGCGGTGAGCGGTATAGTAACGTAGCGCGCACGCCGATATCATACTAACGATTCACGAATTAGCTTTTGATATACAGCGGACCTTAGCCCTTATCTATATATATAAATGCAAGTGTCCTGACTGACTGATTCATCAACGCAGAGCCGAAACTACAAAAGCCAGAAAGTTGAAATTTGCACACCAGATTGCATTTATAAAGTGTACAAGAGATAAGAAGCGATTTTGAGAAATTCAACCCCTAAGGGGGTTAAAAAGGGGATGAAAGTTCGTCTTCGGGTGCAAATTTTATTTTAAGCTAGGAACTTGAAACTTTGTTAAAACGTATCAAATTCAAAACCAAGAAAACTAATTTCAGCGTTTTAGAAAATTCATCCCCCAAGGTGGTGAAAAAGGGGTTGAAAGTTTGTATGGATATCTAAATTTTTTTCGAGTGCGGGACTTGAATCTTTGTATTTTGGGATATTATTAGAAGACAATAAAAGTAATTTCAGCGTTTTGTAAAATTCATCCCTTAACAGGGTTAAAAAGGGGATGAAAGTTTGTATGGGGTTAAAGTTTTCTTTTGAGCTAGGAATTTGAAACTTCGTTAAAAGATATATTATTAAAATACAAGAAAACTAATTTCAGCGTTTTTGAAAATTCATCCCCTAAGGTGGTAAAAAAGGGGTTAAAAATTTGTATGGATATCAAACATTTTTTCGATTGTGGGACTTGAATCTTTGTATTTAGGGATATTATTAGAAGACAGGAAAAGTAATTTCAGCGTTTTGTAAATTTCATCCCCTAACATGGTTAAAAAGGGGTTGAAAGTTTGAATCCATTACAAATGGTTTTGAAACTTCTTAGAAAGACATAATAGCCGATTACAAAAAAAAGTAATTGCAACGTTTTTGGAATTTCAACCCCTAAGGGGGCTAAAAAGGGGATGAAAGTTCATCTGCGGGTGCAAATTTTATTTTAAGCAAGGAACTTGAAACTTTGTAAAAACGTTTTAAATTAAAATGCAAGAAAACTAATATCAGCGTTTTTGAAAATTCATCCCCTATGGTGGTGAAAACGGAGTTGAAAGTTTGTATGGATATCATAAATTTTTTCGAGCGCGGGATTTAAATCTTTGTATTTGGGGATATTATTAGATGACAATAAAAGTGATTTCAGCGATTTGTAAAATTCATCCCCTAGCAGGGTTAAAATGGGGTTCAAAGTTTGAATCCATTACAAATGCTTTGAAACTTCTTAGAAAGACATATTAGCCGATTACAAAAAATAGTAATTGCAACGTTTTTGTAAATTCAAGCCCTAAGGGGGTTAAAAAGGGGATGAAAGTTCGTCTTGGGGTGTAAATTTAATTTTAAGCTAGGAACTTGAACTTTTTGCAAAAAAAGGTATTAAATTAAAAAACATGAAAACAAATTCAAGCATTTTTGAAAATCATCCCCCAAGGTGGTGAGGAAGAGGTTGAAAGTTTGTATGGAGATCAGATATTTTGTGAGTGTCAAACTTGAATCTTTGTATAAGGGCATAGGTGCCTATTATGAGAATACAAAAAAAGTAATTTCAGCAACCAACATCAAAATCCACTTGACTTAAAACTTCATACAACTTGCTAAAAAAGAAAAGTACTTAATTTCAACATTGCTTGGATATGAAAATTATAGGTACTAAAGATGTAAAATGTTGAAGATAAGATTCCACGCGGACGAAGTCGCGGGCAACAGCTAGTCTCGACATAACTACCTTTGACCCCCTTTTTACTTATCTCGTTTTTAGGGTTCCGTACCCAAAGGGTAAAAACCAGACCCTAACCCTATTACTAAGGCTCCACTGTCCGTCTGTCTGTCACCAGGCTGTATCTCATGAACCGTGCTAGCTAGACGGTTGAAATTTTCACAGATGATGTATTTCTGTTGCCGCTATAACAAAAATCCCTCCCTCCGCCCTCGGTGGGCGAATCCGACTAGCACTTGTCATTCAAAAAAAAATCTCCCCTCTGAGCTATTACGAAAACGTATGGTATTTTCGTAACTCAACGGAAAATTTGGATTTAGCATTTTAAGTATTCCGTTAAAATTTCCAGAATAACCTCTTTAAATCAGTCAAATTATACCCAACACTAAACAAAAAATCGACAATAATAATAAGTTATGTGATTGCGAAAATTTTGACCACACATAATGTACTTGTCTAGTTTAACTACCTATACATTATAATATAATTAAGGTTATTGAAAGCCCTGCTAGCAACGTGTGTCAACGAATGTGGGGCATTACTTCTATTATGATCACGTTACATAAGATGACGTCATGCGGTTGATAGAATCGCGGGTCGCGACCCATTAAGAGGTCTCAGTGGCGGATTTCCCATAAGGCACAGTAGGCCCGGGCCTAGGGCGGCAAGATATCAGGGGCGGCAAATTGTGACAAAAAATTCGCTGATGATAACAAAAAATAACTCAAAATTAGACCAGGCAACAAATTCTCAAAAAAGTACCTATAGAGGGAAATGCTTGCAACACAATTTTTGACTTTGTACCTATTTTTATTTGAACTATCTAGGAGGTGAACATATCAAAAGTCCCCGGCCGTAGCCCTTGAGCCAGGGGAAGAGACAGGTCTCCGAAACTGCCGGACCAATTAAGTTGAAATTTGGCACACATATGTAAGTTTGTGACCCAAAGATGGACGTGTAACGTAAATAATAGTACATTGTACAATGTACAACATGGGGCGTAAGTTGAATATTGCAAACGAGAGTAAGTTAAATCGCGACGGCTTGCCGGAGCGATTTATAGGCTCGAGTTTGCAATATTATTACGCCCCGAGATACACACAATGTTTTTCATCACACTATTGCGATACAAAAAATAAGTTTAAAGACAAAAAACTGTTAATTATGGCACTAGAAACTTCATAACTCCCTAGGGAAAACGAATTTTCTATAACTCCCGCTACGCCTACGTGCAATTCCACATTTACTGAGCGAGTGTGATGAAAATGAATTTTAAATATGGCCTCCATATTTTAGGGGGTAAATGAAAATTTAAAAATAAAGTTTTTAAAACTATATCGTGTTACATATCAAATCAAAGAGCTCATTGTAAGAATCTGATTTTTTTTATAATTTGAGGATAAATAGTTTAGCAGTTATTCAAGAAAATAGTTTTTAATGTTTTTGTAGGTACATGAAAGTCAATGTTATTGGTAAAACTGTCACTTAAAATGAATAAGTATTTGCTTATTTTTTTCATAAAACCTATGTTCCTATGATCATGTCACAAGGACGTATAGTTTCTAAGATATAATAAGCGAAAAACCGAAAAATGTGACCTTCAAACCAAACCCCCCAACTTTTGATATGTTCACCTCCTAACGAGTCCAAAAAAGTTACTAAGTAAAAAATTTGTCCCAAGCATTTCCCTCTATAATATATCTTTCCGTTGCCTGATCTAAATGTAGTCAATGTGATGGGTGCTGATGCTGAGAAAGGGGCGGCTACAAGGCTTGGGTCCTAGGGCGGCAAAGACTGCAAATCCGCCACTGAGAGGTCTGCATACTTACATTGTAATGTGGTATAAGAAGATAAGATCTGATTCTGAGCCATGTCTATAAGCTGTTTTTAAGGGTCATCACGGACCGTCTCGAACACAGAATTGATGACTTCCAGCCTCCCGAACAAGCCGGTTTCCGAAAAGGCTATAGTAGGGGTTTCTCTACGTGATCGAGTCAGAAATGAGGAGATCCGTAGACGAACTAGAGTCACCGACATAGCCCACCAGATTAGGAAGCTGAAGTGGCAATGGGCAGGCCACATTGCACGCAGAGAAGATGGCCGATGTTGTCGAAATGAGCTGGAGACCACGGACTAGCAAGCGTAGCGTAGGACGTCCACCCACAAGATGGACAGACGACCTTGTTAAGGTCGCCGGAAGATGCTGGATGCAGGTCGCTTCCAACCGACACGTATGGAGGTCCAAGGGGGAGGCCTATGTCAAAGTCAAAGTCAAAGTCAAAAATACTTTATTCATGTAGGCCTAGTAACAAGCACTTATGAACGTTTTACATAATAATATATTATCTTAAGCTAATTATCAGAGCAATTTATTGAAGTTAATATTATTCCATAGTAATATAGGATTATTATACAGATCAAATTTAATACTAAGAATTTCACAAAAAGATCGTCAAACATAAAAAAAAAATTGTATAAAAAATACTAGTCTAGAATGTTTCTAGAATAAAATCTAAATGTCAATAACAAATGTCAATAAAACTTAACAAAGAAGTACATACATTGAATTATCTATTTCGAGTCACCATTAATCCCACGTTGTTTTATCACTCATGTAGTCTTGTGTGGTATAATAAGCTTTAGAAATAAGTTTACGCTTTACATAATTTTTAAATTTATTAATTGATAATTCAGTAAATATGGTTTGGAAGTTTATTATAAAATCTTACACAATTACCCATGAATGATTTTTTAATTTTATGGAGCCGTGTGAAGGGCACTGCGAGCTTATGTTTATTTCTAGTATTAATATTATGAATGTCACAATTTTTCCTAAAATTAACAATATTTTTATGTACATACAGAATATTCTCATAAATATATTGACAGTGCACTGTCATTATGTTAATTTCCTTGAATTTATCTCTAAGTGAGTCTCTATGGTTCAATTTATATATTGCTCGAATAGCCCGCTTCTGCAGAGCAAAAATGGTATTTATCTCTGAAGCACCGCCCCACAGTAAAATACCATATGCCATAATGCTATGGAAGTAACTAAAATATACTAATCGAGCTGTTTTCACATCAGTTAACTGACGGATTTTGCTCACTGCAAAAGCTGCAGAACTCAGTCTACTCGAAAGAGTAGCAATATGGGGACCCCACTGAAGTTTAGAATCTAAAGTTATACCAAGAAAAACTGTACTATCAACTAATTCCAATTCCTCATCCTTCACAATGACACTGATATGTTCAGCAGTGGACGTCTTATGGCTGAGATGATGATAAGATAAGATGGGGTAAGACTAACATAGTTTATTTTGCTCGGGGCAAGACAAACAGTAGGTATGAGGATTCCATACAAGCGATCAAGGCTCAGAACCGGTTTTTTCTTTATACAAAAAATACCGGTATTATTACGTTCTTTTTCGTTCTTTGGTTTATTATTTAATTTTTAATTGGACAATATAATAATACGAAGTTGTTACCTAAATACAAGATACAATCCTACGTAAAAGAGCATAAAATAATTAAAGATATTGGGCTATTCGGGTTTTTCAAAAAAACCGGCTCCGAGCCCAGCAAGTGATAGTCTTACCCCACCTTACCTTAGTCATTGAGTTATTATTATCATAGGAAGCCATACCAGGCGTGGCTCACTTCGCGATTTCGTCGCTTTGCTACAGGTAGCTAAAAGTACATCCGTTCCACCCCAATTTTGGGGAAAACCATAAGCCGCGCGTGGCGCTGTCGCCACCTAGCGGCCATATTTGTCCTGATCGTAACAGACGCGTTTTGTTAGAGAGTGAGTCTTCTGTACCTAGTACTATTATTTATTCTGTGGCCATACCAAACATTGAAGTAATGTCGCAACAGTAATGCAGCTGCAGTTAACATCCGAACGTTACCTTTACTTTGCAATATTTTAATATAAAAAGAAGTTCACAAGGAAATGATATTCAAATGTACTTTATAAGGCCGGATTGTAATCGTAGCAAGAAATTCTACCTATTGTTTACTCCATAATGTCGTAATAGTTATGACAATGGAAGGTGGTTAAATAATTATTACACAATTTACACATGTCACGTAAAAGAAGGGAATTAGGGCCACTTACACCATTTATTAACCCGGGGTTAACCGGTTAACCCTTTTTTTCGCAGGAGTAAATACCTAAATACATTTACGTATCTCACCCCAGGGCTGCAAAGACCCGTTGGGGATGGGGTGGTATGTGGGACTCGCTCCTCCCGTACTTCCTCTGTTACTCAGAGGGAGGGGAGGAGAATACCCACTAACTTCCCCTGCGGTCTTACCCTCTCTGCCGTTCTTGGGGAGCATCGTGAGGTCACGAGTATTCCACCACGAGGCTCCCCAGCTAATTTCCCGGGCTCACCCTCGCGCCGAAGGAACCGATTAAACATGGAGTTACCATGGTTGTGTAATTGGACACTGGGTTAACGGTTTGACCAGTTAACCCCGGATTGGTAGGCAAGTAGCGCTTAAAAATTAGATGTTATACTTACCTGAAAATAATCTTTAGCAAAAGTAGATCCGACTTCACAAAACCGTTTAAAATTATGATGATGATGATCTATAATTGTTGTAGTCCCTATCTGCCGTGTCAGGCCAAACTCCGTTAACTCGAGTTACATGAGTTACGGATAACCAGTCTAAATCGTCTTAAAAACCATTAAATATATATCTTCTAAAAGAAAATTTTGAAAATCTTCATTATTTAAGTACTGAGAAAAGCATATGACTAACTCATGCAACTTCATTTTTTTGCCGATGGCGTCAGGCACAACTCAGTTAACTTGAGTTGTATGACTGACACAACCAAAATATCAACATCGTTTCTTAAGTTACCGGGGTTAGGCATGAGGGCATGACTGGCCGAGCGCTTGATTTATACGACAACAATATTGGTATAGTAATAAGTGTCACGTTTGATCACGCGTATGTCATGTAACTTGACTTACATGACTTCGTGTGACCACTATAGTATGGAAGAGTTGATCATGCGAAATCATTTAATTCGAATAAAATGAAAACTATTCAATTATGCGAAAAAAAAATTAAAGGGCCCAATCTGTGACCATATTTCCTACATGTAGATTAGAAAAAATAAAAAAATTACGTCGAACCGTCAACGATAACAGCATTTGAATCTTTAAAACTTTAAACGTAATTATCTCGAAACTCAACTTTTAAAGTTACATGAGATGCGCGTGACACGGCAGCTATAGAAACTGGGTATTTTTATAGTAGGTAATATGAAATCAGCAGTGGGACACCAAAGTAGGCTAGGAAAAAAAAAGATATGAAATTTATATGAAAACTAATATAGTAACATCACGTTTATAACTCACCTACTTTTTATATTTCAATCCGATTTATTAAATAGAAATTGTGGTTAAAAATAACTGCTATCTATGTTTTTATAATACTTAATTATCTGGTGTTTTATTTCGTGCACAGTGTGAAATTATTTATTTTAAGTAGGTACCTAGGGAAAGTACCCAATTATTGTCGAACTGAGGAAGAAGACCATAAAAATTATGGTTAAACTGTATAGTGAAGTAGGTAACACATGTGCAACTTGTAAAAAGTTCCCTAAAAGTTGGAAAAGTACCTACTCGAAAATTTATTGATAATTTCACAGAAATATAAAAAAAAAACCATTTCATGTTTCACAAACTTTCAATCTCCATACAAATATGTGAGAATTTTCTGATAATTTCCCATTTGAAAAATTTCCTTTGGCACATCAGTAAGTGTAGTTGGTTATTTATTTTTTAAAGGTTATCCAAACTGCTAAAAAATCAGACGAAGTTGACGAAGAGTATCAGGTTTCATGAATCGCAAAAAATTTCGAACGTTCATAACAGGACATTGACTGCTACACGAGTCACAATCACAATTCATAACATAAACAAGTTAAGCTCGTATCCTTAGCAATGTTCTCATCGCAAAACAATCCATATTGGTGCATATTACACGATTCAAAATTGAAAGCAAGAACGCAAAATGTATTTTTTTATCATCCTAAAAAAAACAATAACCAGCCAGTACTAATAAATGACAACCAAGCGGCGTATATGCAATACCAACTTTAAAATTGACATCGAGAACCTTATTGCATTAACAAAAGGTTTATTTTCGCTTAACAAACTAGGTAGCTAATGTTGGTCCGCATGTAATTTATGATTTATAGTTCATTGGCCTTCCAAATTCGAATCATCTTTATTGAAACAAAATAGGCATGCCCGCTGCACTCAATTTTCCAAATACAAATCTTAAGCTCTAGTTGTAAGGTAGATTTTAGTATAACACATGTTAGGTAGATTCAAGTTTGCAAAAGTTATCGACAGTTACGAAAATCTTCGTAGTCTCTTTGAAACAGTTGCAACCTTGTCGTTTTGATCTAAACTGATCTGATCGCATTTGTATATGCACCTAATGCCAGCTAATACCTAATATAGGTACCTATACTACCTATAGCTATACTACATCTAGAGCGTCAGGGTATTAGTACCCTTACACAACACAACAAACACAACAACTTAGGTTGTGTATAAAGGTATTATGCAGTCACGATCAGATAATGTGAATAAGTTGTACTGATCATAGTATTATGTCTGATTTCAATCTTTATCGAGGCGTAAGATCGCTTAATATTGAATTGCTGTGCTTATTCAATTATAAGACAGTGAATGATCATTGAGTTTTAGTCCTTACTAATGTTGTAATAAGGTTATCGTAACATTAATTTATCTGTTAGAAGATCAATGTCGTGAATTATGACATAGTTATATATCTTAGGGACACTTTCGGGTTCCAGGGTTAGCCAACTAACTCGGAGTTAACCGTTTATTTATACAATACAGTTTAACCATCAGTTAAAGGGCCACTTGAGCGTTCCAGGGTTAACCAATAAACTTTTGTACGTCATTGGTTTATAATTCGCTAGAATGAACGTACCTATTTCTTTCAATTGTGATGTTATCGGTTAATATGTGGTCGGAATATGCAAACATGTAGACAAGGCCATGTCACCCTCGCCTATCATTGAGCACTTAACACTTAATGGCTCCTCTACACGATGGGCCAGCGCCGGCCACTCCAAGGGACGCAGCCATGCGGTAGAATGAGATAGCAATATCACTTGCTCCCTCTAACGCATAAATGCGTCCCCTGGAGTGGCCGGCGCTGGCCCATCGTGTAGAGGAGCCATAACAAGTTACTTACGTGAGTTACAAGGGCAACCACAGAATCTTTTAGTTCTTTAGGTGACCGGTAGAGGCACTGTACAATTACTCCAACTTTTTCTAGTGGTTCTACTACCGCTTCTTTCTAGTGGTGGAAATTGGCTTGAATATTTTACATGCAATATTGTAGGTAGGTACGTGTGTTGTATAGTATATCCGTATCTAAAAAATAACTTAAAAAGTTTATTTGAGAAAGATTTAGTAATGCTGTGCGTACAAGTTTATAACTATACAGTATGTTTATTGCACTCTAATGTTTCCATTTATAGATGTTATCTCACCAGTCGACGTCGGAACATGCAGACAGACAGACAAGGCCGCGACAGTGTTGAGTGGAACTGTGAGTATGAGCCTGTCTATCGTTATATATGTATAGTCAAGTGGTTACTTGGTACTTGGCCTAAATATAGTAACAGCACCAGTCATGGGACATTTAAGAGGAAATTTGGAGTATTTATGATATTTCCCTTATACATGTAAATGGTCTACCGCTTAGCGTGTTAAAAGATGAAAGTCCTATCCGTCTTTCATGTTTTAGGCGTGTTGTATCAAAGATACTGCAATTAGTTTCCACATATTTAACAAATTAAAACTATGCTTTTTTTCTCCAGTCATGGACACCAAAGTTCCAGTAATGGGCCCCCGGTAATGGACGTGGATCCAGTAATGGGCCCCCTATAATGGACATTGCTCTATCAGTATAAAATATTGAAATGGGGAATAAATTACGGCAAAATAAAACAATTTTTGTATAAGCTTTTATCGCTGAATGTATTTTTCTTTCCACAGCCAATTATTATTGTATATTAGATCCATCGAGACATTCTAATATACCCTAACACAATTAGTTAGGGTTTAATGCGATAAAGTTCCGATGGCCACCTCCTGTCTCCATCATCAGATCAGGTCCATGTTATCATAATATTGCATTATCATCCGATTTGCATACTTAATTACGTACTTACACAAAATTTCAACTGAATCGGAAATCGAAAAGTGGCTCAAATTCAGCTACCAAGATTGGGCCTACACTAACTAACAGGGCAAGTTAAATAAAAGTTTGGAAAAACGATATTAATTTATCCGAAGTCCGAGAATACCTCCTGATTGACATATTTCTTAACTAAATTTTATTTCTGTATTGTTTAAACATGAAATAATGGCATAGCAAGCATCATTCTGTCATTTGTCCCATCATAGGAGGTACGCAGTTTTACAGCTCCTATAATGGGATTGGGCCAAATGCCACTATTTTTTTACATCTGTGGAGTCACAACATAGTGTGTTGTATACCTTATCTCATGGTAAATGCAATTAACAAAACACATTCTAGTTTTCATCAAGTATTAATTAATTAAAATTTAATAAATTAACTCACCTCTCTTAGCGAAGTTGTTAAGAATTCGTAGTGGTATTTTTTTCAGTGACACGACAACTTTTAGGTTGGCGCCAATTTCTTAAAAAACAACCAAATTTAATAAAACTTCAAACTGAAACAGCTTTAGGACTCTTATTTATGATAATATATATACAGCCAGTGTTTATAAACTACTTTTAGATACTTATTTTAGAGGAATTATGTTTTTTTGTCCCATTACTGGTTCCACGTCCATTATAGGGTCCACTACAGCAGGTATGTATAACATAGTACTACAGTCGCCACCTCGGCCGCTTGGGTTATTCTGGTATATCTGATGGCGACGTACCTACTACCTAACAATAACAAGCCAATTGATGAAAAGAGTAGAGAGAACGCTACAGTTTCCTGAGTTACCTAATAATACCTACTCTACTACCTACCATACTCTGTTTTGACAGAAAAGGGGGCAAAATTCGTGGTTTTGAGCGGCTATATGAGCGGTCATCCTTTACCAGTTTTACCACATATTTAATTACACAAACGGTTCTACCGCGATATAATTTCATTGTTTTTACCTTTAATTCCGACGTTTCAGCTGAGTTGCACCAGCTGTGGTCACGGAAAGACAAAACGGTAAAAACAATGAAATTATATATCGCGGTAGACCCGTTTGTGATGTGTACAAAGCGCGACAGTTTTACCACATTCACCGCTAAGCTACGGTCGTAGCGCTACGTCGTAGCCGATGACATGGGTTTCCCGGTATGTAGCGAAAATGTTCCGTAGAGGCAAAACGACAACGTGTCGTGATTAGCTCTAAATGTGTTAAGAGCCACATGATTTTAAAATCACTGAGCCGGTAATGTGCGACTTGTGACTTCTATGCCTGCACCTAAACGTCCACTGATCGTCAGGGCAACCGTTGGTGTTACTTGTTTGTAAATAAAATAACGTTAAGTAATTATAATTACCTTGACAGAATCGATTTCGCACTGCAACATTTCAAAACACAAACTAGTCCACAATAACACAACAATGTGACTGCGGGAAACCCAGATAAAACACCGAGATGAGATATCAACATATATCTTTATTATTCATAAATATCTACTATCAGTACTATCTTAGTAAGATATTTTGTGAAAAAACAACAGAATCTTTAAAAAAGATATGCAATGCAGGAATCTGTTAGATAACATTGTCATTTCGTGCGATATCATTTGATATTTGCCAGGCGTTTTTCGTTTAATAAAAATAGTGACAAATCGGACTCATCCCAATAAAGATTAGCTACCTCTTGGCTGCAAAATACATATGTGGCTTTCATAAAAAAATACATATTGCTTGTCCTATCTAAACGGCGCTCCAATAGAAGTTACAATACAATAGAAGTTACTTCGATTGTATGACGGCGGCTAGGTTCATGTGACTCAGTGTGACAGTGTGGACAACAGTTATCGATGCTATGGGGGGAACTACCTATCTCTCTCTCTTCAATCGGTCCCTCATTGCTGAGGATCGTGACTCCGTTTGATTCCGTCAGCTAGTTGTCTCCATCGGTCCCGTTCTGTAGCTTGGTGGAGTGCGTCGCTGACAGGTATTTTTAGTTCCTCCGCTATTTGGTCCGACCATCAGTAGTGTGTTTATGCCGCTCCGAGACCAAAACTTTTCCGCCAGAGGGCGACAGTATGTATGCGCAAGGTAGTGACAATTTAGTTCACCCTACTCCCCGCTAGATGGCGCCACTGTGTATGCGCAACGTTAGTTCCAAAGGTCGCCGCTAGATGGCGCCACTGGTTAGTTCACCCTACTCCCCGCTAGAGGCGCCACTGTCTATGCGCAACGTTAGTTCCGAAAATATCCGCCAGCCCCGCCGGAGGGCGACAGTATGTATGCGCCGCTGGTTAGTTCACTCTACTCCCCGCTAGAGGCGCCACTGTGTATGCGTAACGTTAGTTCCAAAAATCCCCACCAGCCCTGCCTGGGGGCGACAGTATGTATGCGCAAGGTTAGTTCTAAAAATCCCCACCAGCCCTGCCTGGGGGCGACAGTATGTATGCGCAACGTTAGTTCCAAAAATCCCCGCCAGCCCCGCTGGAGGGCGACAGTATGTATGCGCAAGGTTAGTTCTAAAAAGCCCCCGCCAGAGGGCGACAGTATGTATGCGCAACGTTAGTTCCAAAAATCCCCACCAGCCCTGCCTGAGGGCGACAGTATGTATGCGCAACGTTAGTTCCTAAAATCCCCACCAGCCCCGCCTGAGGGCGACAGTATGTATGCGCAACGTTAGTTCCAAAACCATCCGCTATGAAATGTTTAGATGTCTCCACTTTGTATGTGAGTTGTTGAATCGCTTAAATGAATAGATATCGCTAGTGGCGCCTTCGTCGGTGGACACCGCTAGTTAATTCCAAAAATCCCCGCCAGCCCCGCCAGAGGGCGACAGTATGTATGCGCAACGTTAGTTCTAAAAATCCCCACCAGCCCCGCCTGGGGGCGACAGTATGTATGCGCAACGTTAGTTCCTAAAATCCCCACCAGCCCTGCCTGGGGGCGACAGTATGTATGCGCAACGTTAGTTCCTAAAATTTCCGCCAGCCCCGCTGGAGGGCGACAGTATGTATGCGCAAGGTTAGTTCTAAAAAGCCCCCGCCAGAGGGCGACAGTATGTATGCGCAACGTTAGTTCCAAAAATCCCCACCAGCCCTGCCTGAGGGCGACAGTATGTATGCGCAACGTTAGTTCTAAAATTCTCCCGCCGGAGGGCGACAGTATGTATGCGCAACGTTAGTTTCAAAACCATCCGCTATGAAATGAATAGATGTCTCCACTTTGTATGTGAGTTGTTGAATCGCTTAAATGAATAGATATCCCTAGTGGCGCCTTCGTCGGTGGACACCGCTAGTTAGTTCCAAAAATCCCCGCCAGGCCCGCCAGAGGGCGACAGTATGTATGCGCAACGTTAGTTCCAAAAATCCCCGCTAGCCCCGCCTGAGGGCGACAGTATGTATGCGCAACGTTAGTTCTAAACTTTCCCCGCCAGAGGGCGACTGTATGTATGCGCAACGTTAGTTCTAAAACCATCCGCTATGATATGTATAGATGAGCAGCCGTCTGAGTATTTCTAAAAAAGTCCGCAGAGTCAGAGGGGGTTCATGGTAAGTTAATTAATCTTGGTCAAGCAAATCTAGTCAGTAGAAAAAGGCGGCAAATTTGAAAAATCGTTTGAATAGTTCGAAAATCGTGTGTCATTTATATCTTATCTGTGGAACTGTTTTGTTTACATTTCATCGCTGTTCGATGTACATTCCTGCCTTTTGTTCGTTTCCTAGGGTTACCATACTTTAGTTTGCTTTACATTGCTTCTGACATATCCGGCTTGACAGACTATCGATTCGCTTAACAATATAGATGTCGCTAGTGGCGCCTCGTCAGTGGACACCGCTAGTTAGTTCCAAAAACATCCGCTATGAAATTGCAAAAAGGCCCATCATGTTTGTTTTAAAATATGAGACATATATCGGCGTTTTTTGTTAATACCACGTCAGTGGCAAACAAGCAGACGACCCCGCCTGGCAGTAAGCAGTCACCGTAGCCTATGAACGCCTGCGAATTCTATAGTTTACACGGATGCACTTTTATTTGCGGTTGGTTTTGTCGCTTGTGCTTATCAAATGTATGGAGTTTGTAGTTTACCAACCGTAAAGGGGTTTTTCTTTTATTATACCACATTGGTGGCAAATAAGCATACAGTCCGTCTGATGGTAAGTTGTTACCGTAGCCTTTGGACGCCTGCAACTCCAGGGTGGATACAAGCGCGCTGCCGACTGCCCAAAGATTCAATAACTTTGTTTTAAAATATGAGGCTTATATCGGCGTTTTTTTTAATACCACGTCAGTGGCAAACAAGCAGACGACCCCACCTGACAGTAAGCAGTCACCGTAGCCCATGGACGCCTGCGAATTCAATAGTTTACACGGATGCACTTTTATTTGCGGTTGGTTTTGTCGCTTGTGCTTATCAAATGTATGGAGTTTGTAGTTTACCAACCGTAAAGGGGTTTTTCTTTTATTATACCACATTGGTGGCAAATAAGCATACAGTCCGTCTGATGGTAAGTTGTTACCGTAGCCTTTGGACGCCTGCAACTCCAGGGTGGATACAAGCGCGCTGCCGACTGCCCAAAGATTCAATAACTTTGTTTTAAAATATGAGGCTTATATCGGCGTTTTTTTTTAATACCACGTCAGTGGCAAACAAGCAAACGACCCCACCTGACAGTAAGCAGTCACCGTAGCCCATGGACGCCTGCGAATTCAATAGTTTACACGGATGCACTTTTATTTGCGGTTGGTTTTGTCGCTTGTGCTTATCAAATGTATGGAGTTTGTAGTTTACCAACCGTAAAGGGGTTTTTCTTTTATTATACCACATTGGTGGCAAATAAGCATACAGTCCGTTTGATGGTAAGTTGTTACCGTAGCCTTTGGACGCCTGCAACTCCAGGGTGGATACAAGCGCGCTGCCGACTGCCCAAAGATTCAATAACTTTGTTTTAAAATATGAGGCTTATATCGGCGTTTTTTTTAATACCACGTCAGTGGCAAACAAGCAGACGACCTCGCCTGACAGTAAGCAGTCATCGTAGCCCATGGACGCCTGCGAATTCAATAGTTTACACGGATGCACTTTTATTTGCGGTTGGTTTTGTCGCTTGTGCTTATCAAATGTATGGAGTTTGTAGTTTACCAACCGTAAAGGGGTTTTTCTTTTATTATACCACATTGGTGGCAAATAAGCATACAGTCCGTCTGATGGTAAGTTGTTACCGTAGCCTTTGGACGCCTGCAACTCCAGGGTGGATACAAGCGCGCTGCCGACTGCCCAAAGATTCAATAACTTTGTTTTAAAATATGAGGCTTATATCGGCGTTTTTTTTAATACCACGTCAGTGGCAAACAAGCAGACGACCTCGCCTGACAGTAAGCAGTCACCGTAGCCCATGGACGCCTGCGAATTCTATTGTTACCACGGATGCATTTTTATTTGCGGTTGGTTTTGTCGCTTGTGCTTATCAAATGTATGGAGTTTGTAGTTTACCGACCGCAAAAAGATCCAGATTTTTTTTTTTATATACTACGTCGGTGGCAAACAAGCATCCGGCTCACCTGATGGTAAGCAGCCACCGTAGCCTTTGGACGCTTGCAAGTTCAGACTTTTGAAACCTATACATCATCATCATCATCATCATCATTATTATCATTAGACCCTCAGGAAAACCTCGACAGGGGACACCTCCGGCCCCCCTGCTCATGTAGTATTTAGGGTTTCTAGCACACTTATTTACGGTTGATTTTGTCTCTTTTGGTTATCAAATGTAGTTTGTAGTTTGCAGACTGCAAAAAGGCCCAGACTTTTTTTTTTTAATAATACGTCGGTGGCAAACAAGCATCCGGCTCACATGATGGTAAGCAGTCAACGTAGCCTATGGATGCCTGCAACTTTAGAGTTGTTACATGCGCGTTGCCGACTGCAAAAAGGTTCAATAAGTTTTTTTCTTTTTTTATATACCACGTCGGTGGCAAACAAGCACACGGCCCGTCTGGTAGTGAGCAGTCACCGTAGCCTATGGACGCCTGCAATTTCGAGATGTTACATGCGCGTTGCCGATCGTTAAGATGTAGACCGTGACGTTCGAAAACAAAAAGTCGTATGTGACTGTAAACTTCCATTCACCGTAGAATTTGACAGATAGAGAGAGTTTGAATTAAGTATTGTAACCTTAGTCAGATAATGAAGCTTATTTGAAAGATTATTAACTCTAAGTACTAGAAATAAAGTAGATTTTACTAATGCTGTAATTCTGTAATGCGACATGGTCATGAAACTCATGCGATGTTGGGGGTATACTCTTCAATCTTTTCAATCGGAATGGTCAGAGGTCAGAGTTCAGAGGTCAGAAAGTCCGTGAGGGACAGAACATACGCAAAGTGAAGAAATTGAAAACACGTTTTAATATACCTGACAACATATCAAGCATAACCTACGTAACTTGGTCGGGTTATTTGTTACCTAACATAAACCATACTAAATTCACTGTGGGGAATTAAAAAAAAATGTGAGTGTGTGACAAGGACAAACAATAATAACGCTTTCTCTGCTACTCCTACTGAAAGATTACATAAGACTATCTCGTTTGGTCATTTCCCCCTCCCAGTCCCTCCCCCCACCAGTTCCAATTATAATATCATAAATGAGATCACAATACCTGCAACCTGTAACTGACGCATACGCTTTCTAAAATTAATTAAAAAATCAGAAAATAACAATGGAGTACGTCATTGAACTCGTTGCGAGGCTGTGGTTTAGTAACAAGGGGTTAGGGTACAATTATAAATGTGGAGATAGCGACGAAACAAAATATTGCATTCATCTCATCAATCGAGGCGCTGGCACCTGACGTGGACATTTACAAGTGGGAGGCGGCCCGGATCGATCTCAAGAAGCTGATCAAAGAACTTCTGGAGGAGAGGAGCATCCTTCAGTTACACTCGGGATACCATGCGGAGGGGCTTTTGCTGGAGGTGCTAAGAAAACACAACATTAGATCATTCCTCTCCGTGCCTCTTAAACAGAAAACTTTAATCTGGAAAGACGCGGGGGTGTGGTTCGTAGAGGTGACCAACCCGAAAATCATCAAGAGAACTTATGTGTTTTTTGACTTCGAATAAGTGTACGTCTGTGTATGTCTGAAATAAAAAAATGTTTAAAAGTGAATGACTATTTATTTATTTACCAATCATTTAGGTATTTTATAATGTTCCCAATGCGAGTACAAAAAAATGCAAAAGCTGGTTTTTCAAAATTCGTTGTTAAGGGGCTCCTTGGCGCTAATGACATTCGATCTGAATCCTTTAGTTTTCTAATGTTTTTAAAGTGAGAACTTCTTTAGCGGCGTTGGGCACTTTCTGAGACAGCGATCACGTGATCGTAACGTTTAGATGGCCACTCAAATAGATGGCAATTAAATCAATAAAGAAAAACTCAATGACATTACATGAAAAAGGTTCTAATCTTGTACGGGTTGAAATACGAGGATCTCACAGTTACATTCAAACTTTATATCACTCAAATATAATTCGATAAAGCTACATCTTGATGAAATCGCTAATAAAAGTGAACTCTAGTAATGGTGAATAAAACTCAAAATATCATGATCAAATATATTTAGATGCGAGATCTGCAAGGTAACTTTACAATTTCTATTCGAATTTTAAAGAATTAACTGTACAAATTTGAATTTTAAACAAGCTCACTGACCAGCAATTTCGGACTAAAGTTTTTCAATAGAAAGGAGGATACATAGTGCTGCAGACATTTTGGCCTAGTCATTGAGTTTTCACTTCTGTCGGCACTCCCGGAGTGCAATCCGTTGTTTTTTTGTAGCTATAATAGCAACGACTTTTAGCAATATAGTATGCCATATTTACTTCAAAGTTCATTGTCTTCGAGATATTCGACATCAAGTTGAACAATTTTAGGCCAACAACCTGGTTTTCAGGCCATAGCTTTTGTGTTAACTATTTTAAAATTTACATCTCTGACCAGTTTTTAGAGACGTCAAAGACAAACCCAAATATGCAGATTTCGTACATGTAAGATCCTTCACAGCAATCCAGCTACGAAAAAAGTGTTATTTTTAGACAATGTTTAAAAAAATCATAAAAAAATAAGTATTAATTAGTTTCAAAATCCGGTAGACAAGAATGGAGATTAAAGATTGAAGAATCGGTAGCCATTTGTCTTATAATTCTATCTGAAGTGTAAATGTAGAAGTAACGGCTCAAACCTTGTCAAATATCGATGAAAACCGCGGGGAGCCCCTTAAGGTGAGGTTGTGTAGAGCAATGTTTCAGAGTTACTAAGCGTGTGTCATCATCGTCGTTAAAAATATATCAAGTTCGATTTCAAACAAAAACAAGACCTAACCTAATCAAAGCAAGTGCTATACCATCTACATATTATGCATAGTAGGTTCTGCCATCTTGTGGGTCCCATTGGAAGTATAAACGTCACATTTACGTCTCGCGCCAAAAATCAGATGGCTCCTATGCTGTATAGTTCATGCATGCTCCCTATTGTCAGTTCAGTACGGTGGCGCTTAAGCAATGTCAATGTGAAAACAAATCCGTTTAAAATTACAAGGAGGGATTTCATATCATCGCTAAGTAGGCGAAAGTGTGTCTGTCTGTCTGTTTGTCTGTTACCTCTTCACGCTTAAGCCGCTAAACCGATTTAGTTGAAATTTGGTATAGAGATAGTTCGAGTCCTGGGGAAAATCAGGGATATCATTCCTGAAGAGAGTGCAAAGGCGGGTGGAATTGAAAGGGTTAATGGCATTGCCTAATAATTGAAGTAAGCAATGAGCATATTGAATGATTGCTATTAGCATTATCCAGGCGCTATACCTACTTTAGCTGCCGTCACTAATTCCACGCAGACGAAGTCGCGGGCAAAAGCTAGTATTTCAATATTTTCGCTAGGATTTTTTGATTGTTTAGTACAAAAATCAACTTTACTTAAATGTAATAAGGTTGACATCTGTTGCGGGGTAGCAGAACTTCTGTGATTGTAGCTCAACTATGCGACGCTAGATGGGCTACTCGTATCTTCAAAAATAAAAATCGTAGATGCAATTTCGACATAATTTCCTTTACTGTAAAGTTCAAATTATTGTAATGGGCTAGGGCTCATAGGATAATCTCTTTCGAAATAAGAAAATATGGTCAATCATCCTTTAGATAGCGTTGCGTTTGTAGTAGTGTGCATGTTGACGACATAGGTTTCCAGACCGCAGGGAAGCATCATATATTTGTTAATGCCTGGAAGATTGAGGCCTGTCTGCCCATGCTGATGCTAGCTCTGAGCTTATTGAATTGCCTTTCTTGGAACTCTTCAACGTACTTTCGGTCATTGGTTCATTTGTCTTAGAGTTTGGTAAAATGACATTCGGTGTATATGTTCAGTGGGCATGCTAAGGGTTATATTTGCAAAAACCCAGGTGTTGAGTTTGGTTAATGCTTGAGAGCTCCATGTGCATTTGGCCTGTTTAGTGTCCATATTATGCAGACGCACTGCTTGCCACCATTTGAATATTGTCTTTAGAGCTCTTTGCATTAGGTTGGATATCGTGTGGAAGAAGAAGTTTTGGGTAGAAACGATGTTAGACTAATAATGGACTGACGGATATAGGCTGTCAGTAGTCCTTTTTCCCTGCTTTTGCTATGAAGTTTACCTTGACCCGAGTCCAATTATCTGGTACGATTCACCACGCGAAACTTGCTCTGAATATTATGGCCAGATGCAGATTGCTGTAAAAGCGCCGCTGATTTAAATCAAAAAGTTTGGTCTAAAGATGTTTCTTGCTATATTCCAGTCGATATTGCGTGCCACTGTGGATTCGAGGATTCCTATGGGCGCAAAGCTGTGTTTATTACTGGTTGAGTATGAACCGGGGAAGTGGGTGTCTCTGAGCAAGTTCCTCTTCCGTGTTCATAAATGTGCCATCTAGTGTTTAAGGAGACCGAGATAGTTGGTTGGTGTCTTGGAGAGTATTATGTAAGTTCATGCTCCTTTATGAGTTTGGGCAATATCAGGAGGCACCCCGTACGATTGCCCTGTCTAGACGGAACCACAGTATAAAAAGTAACAGTGAACCGACGCCTTTGATATATGCGTTAATGCAGACACCGCATAAGAACACAGTAGGGTTGTGACAGACTTTAACACAACTGCCCATAAGACAAAGAACATTTCAAATAAGACCCGCTAGCCCTGTAAGTGGTACCGAGCTACTAACAATGGCAATGTATGCAACTCGGGTGCGCGCGGCAACAGAACAAGTCACAACAGAACAGGTCACAACAGAACAGATCATAACAGATCAGGTTAGAACAGAACAGATCACAACAGAACAGCTCTCAACAGAACAGGTTAGAACAGAAAAAGATAGAACAGAACAGAACAAGATAGAACAGAACAGAACAAGATAGAACAGAACAGAACAAGATAGAACAGAACAGATCACAACAGAACAGGTTTTGGAATTGATCTGTTTTAATTGTTAACAGAATGGGTATGGTACTACGCGTATCATAGAGCATTGACTGAATATAATAAACAAATATGGGAGGCAAAAATAAGATAATGGAGAAGGTTCCGTCTAGACAGGGCAATCGTACGGGGTGCCTCCTGATATTCCCCAAACTCATAAAGGAGCATGAACTTACATAATACTCTCCAAGACACCAACCAACTATCTCGGTCTCCTTAAACACTAGATGGCACATTTATGAACACGGAAGAGGAACTTGCTCAGAGACACCCACTTCCCCGGTTCATACTCAACCAGTAATAAACACAGCTTTGCGCCCATAGGAATCCTCGAATCCACAGTGGCACGCAATATCGACTGGAATATAGCAAGAAACATCTTTAGACCAAACTTTTTGATTTAAATCAGCGGCGCTTTTACAGCAATCTGCATCTGGCCATAATATTCAGAGCAAGTTTCGCGTGGTGAATCGTACCAGATAATTGGACTCGGGTCAAGGTAAACTTCATAGCAAAAGCAGGGAAAAAGGACTACTGACAGCCTATATCCGTCAGTCCATTATTAGTCTAACATCGTTTCTACCCAAAACTTCTTCTTCCACACGATATCCAACCTAATGCAAAGAGCTCTAAAGACAATATTCAAATGGTGGCAAGCAGTGCGTCTGCATAATATGGACACTAAACAGGCCAAATGCACATGGAGCTCTCAAGCATTAACCAAACTCAACACCTGGGTTTTTGCAAATATAACCCTTAGCATGCCCACTGAACATATACACCGAATGTCATTTTACCAAACTCTAAGACAAATGAACCAATGACCGAAAGTACGTTGAAGAGTTCCAAGAAAGGCAATTCAATAAGCTCAGAGCTAGCATCAGCATGGGCAGACAGGCCTCAATCTTCCAGGCATTAACAAATATATGATGCTTCCCTGCGGTCTGGAAACCTATGTCGTCAACATGCACACTACTACAAACGCAACGCTATCTAAAGGATGATTGACCATATTTTCTTATTTCGAAAGAGATTATCCTATGAGCCCTAGCCCATTACAATAATTTGAACTTTACAGTAAAGGAAATTATGTCGAAATTGCATCTACGATTTTTATTTTTGAAGATACGAGTAGCCCATCTAGCGTCGCATAGTTGAGCTACAATCACAGAAGTTCTGCTACCCCGCAACAGATGTCAACCTTATTACATTTAAGTAAAGTTGATTTTTGTACTAAACAATCAAAAAATCCTAGCGAAAATATTGAAATACTAGCTTTTGCCCGCGACTTCGTCTGCGTGGAATTAGTGACGGCAGCTAAAGTAGGTATAGCGCCTGGATAATGCTAATAGCAATCATTCAATATGCTCATTGCTTACTTCAATTATTAGGCAATGCCATTAACCCTTTCAATTCCACCCGCCTTTGCACTCTCTTCAGGAATGATATCCCTGATTTTCCCCAGGACTCGAACTATCTCTATACCAAATTTCAACTAAATCGGTTCAGCGGCTTAAGCGTGAAGAGGTAACAGACAAACAGACAGACAGACACACTTTCGCCTACTTAGCGATGATATGAAATCCCTCCTTGTTATTTTAAACGGATTTGTTTTCACATTGACATTGCTTAAGCGCCACCGTACTGAACTGACAATAGGGAGCATGCATGAACTATACAGCATAGGAGCCATCTGATTTTTGGCGCGAGACGTAAATGTGACGTTTATACTTCCAATGGGACCCACAAGATGGCAGAACCTACTATGCATAATATGTAGATGGTATAGCACTTGCTTTGATTAGGTTAGGTCTTGTTTTTGTTTGAAATCGAACTTGATATATTTTTAACGACGATGATGACACACGCTTAGTAACTCTGAAACATTGCTCTACACAACCTCACCTTAAGGGGCTCCCCGCGGTTTTCATCGATATTTGACAAGGTTTGAGCCGTTACTTCTACATTTACACTTCAGATAGAATTATAAGACAAATGACTACCGATTCTTCAATCTTTAATCTCCATTCTTGTCTACCGGATTTTGAAACTAATGAATACTTATTTTTTTATGATTTTTTTAAACATTGTCTAAAAATAACACTTTTTTCGTAGCTGGATTGCTGTGAAGGATCTTACATGTACGAAATCTGCATATTTGGGTTTGTCTTTGACGTCTCTAAAAACTGGTCAGAGATGTAAATTTTAAAATAATTAACACAAAAGCTATGGCCTGAAAACCAGGTTGTTGGCCTAAAATTGTTCAACTTGATGTCGAATATCTCGAAGACAATGAACTTTGAAGTAAATATGGCATACTATATTGCTAAAAGTCGTTGCTATTATAGCTACAAAAAAACAACGGATTGCACTCCGGGAGTGCCGACAGAAGTGAAAACTCAATGACTAGGCCAAAATGTCTGCAGCACTATGTATCCTCCTTTCTATTGAAAAACTTTAGTCCGAAATTGCTGGTCAGTGAGCTTGTTTAAAATTCAAATTTGTACAGTTAATTCTTTAAAATTCGAATAGAAATTGTAAAGTTACCTTGCAGATCTCGCATCTAAATATATTTGATCATGATATTTTGAGTTTTATTCACCATTACTAGAGTTCACTTTTATTAGCGATTTCATCAAGATGTAGCTTTATCGAATTATATTTGAGTGATATAAAGTTTGAATGTAACTGTGAGATCCTCGTATTTCAACCCGTACAAGATTAGAACCTTTTTCATGTAATGTCATTGAGTTTTTCTTTATTGATTTAATTGCCATCTATTTGAGTGGCCATCTAAACGTTACGATCACGTGATCGCTGTCTCAGAAAGTGCCCAACGCCGCTAAAGAAGTTCTCACTTTAAAAACATTAGAAAACTAAAGGATTCAGATCGAATGTCATTAGCGCCAAGGAGCCCCTTAACAACGAATTTTGAAAAACCAGCTTTTGCATTTCTTTTTTGTACTCGCATTGGGAACATTATAAAATATCTAAATGATTGGTAAATAAATAAATAGTCATTCACTTTTAAACATTTTTTTATTTCAGACATACACAGACGTACACTTATTCGAAGTCAAAAAACACATAAGTTCTCTTGATGATTTTCGGGTTGGTCACCTCTACGAACCACACCCCCGCGTCTTTCCAGATTAAAGTTTTCTGTTTAAGAGGCACGGAGAGGAATGATCTAATGTTGTGTTTTCTTAGCACCTCCAGCAAAAGCCCCTCCGCATGGTATCCCGAGTGTAACTGAAGGATGCTCCTCTCCTACAGAAGTTCTTTGATCAGCTTCTTGAGATCGATCCGGGCCGCCTCCCACTTGTAAATGTCCACGTCAGGTGCCAGCGCCTCGATTGATGAGATGAATGCAATATTTTGTTTCGTCGCTATCTCCACATTTATAATTGTACCCTAACCCCTTGTTACTAAACCACAGCCTCGCAACGAGTTCAATGACGTACTCCATTGTTATTTTCTGATTTTTTAATTAATTTTAGAAAGCGTATGCGTCAGTTACAGGTTGCAGGTATTGTGATCTCATTTATGATATTATAATTGGAACTGGTGGGGGGAGGGACTGGGAGGGGGAAATGACCAAACGAGATAGTCTTATGTAATCTTTCAGTAGGAGTAGCAGAGAAAGCGTTATTATTGTTTGTCCTTGTCACACACTCACATTTTTTTTTAATTCCCCACAGTGAATTTAATATGGTTTATGTTAGGTAACAAATAACCCGACCAAGTTACGTAGGTTATGCTTGATATGTTGTCAGGTATATTAAAACGTGTTTTCAATTTCTTCACTTTGCGTATGTTCTGTCCCTCACGGACTTTCTGACCTCTGAACTCTGACCTCTGACCATTCCGATTGAAAAGATTGAAGAGTATACCCCCAACATCGCATGAGTTTCATGACCATGTCGCATTACAGAATTACAGCATTAGTAAAATCTACTTTATTTCTAGTACTTAGAGTTAATAATCTTTCAAATAAGCTTCATTATCTGACTAAGGTTACAATACTTAATTCAAACTCTCTCTATCTGTCAAATTCTACGGTGAATGGAAGTTTACAGTCACATACGACTTTTTGTTTTCGAACGTCACGGTCTACATCTCAACGATCGGCAACGCGCATGTAACATCTCGAAATTGCAGGCGTCCATAGGCTACGGTGACTGCTCACTACCAGACGGGCCGTGTGCTTGTTTGCCACCGACGTGGTATATAAAAAAAGAAAAAAACTTATTGAACCTTTTTGCAGTCGGCAACGCGCATGTAACAACTCTAAAGTTGCAGGCATCCATAGGCTACGTTGACTGCTTACCATCATGTGAGCCGGATGCTTGTTTGCCACCGACGTATTATTAAAAAAAAAAAAAGTCTGGGCCTTTTTGCAGTCTGCAAACTACAAACTACATTTGATAACCAAAAGAGACAAAATCAACCGTAAATAAGTGTGCTAGAAACCCTAAATACTACATGAGCAGGGGGGCCGGAGGTGTCCCCTGTCGAGGTTTTCCTGAGGGTCTAATGATAATAATGATGATGATGATGATGATGATGTATAGGTTTCAAAAGTCTGAACTTGCAAGCGTCCAAAGGCTACGGTGGCTGCTTACCATCAGGTGAGCCGGATGCTTGTTTGCCACCGACGTAGTATATAAAAAAAAAAATCTGGATATTTTTGCGGTCGGTAAACTACAAACTCCATACATTTGATAAGCACAAGCGACAAAACCAACCGCAAATAAAAATGCATCCGTGGTAACAATAGAATTCGCAGGCGTCCATGGGCTACGGTGACTGCTTACTGTCAGGCGAGGTCGTCTGCTTGTTTGCCACTGACGTGGTATTAAAAAAAACGCCGATATAAGCCTCATATTTTAAAACAAAGTTATTGAATCTTTGGGCAGTCGGCAGCGCGCTTGTATCCACCCTGGAGTTGCAGGCGTCCAAAGGCTACGGTAACAACTTACCATCAGACGGACTGTATGCTTATTTGCCACCAATGTGGTATAATAAAAGAAAAACCCCTTTACGGTTGGTAAACTACAAACTCCATACATTTGATAAGCACAAGCGACAAAACCAACCGCAAATAAAAGTGCATCCGTGTAAACTATTGAATTCGCAGGCGTCCATGGGCTACGGTGACTGCTTACTGTCAGGTGGGGTCGTCTGCTTGTTTGCCACTGACGTGGTATTAAAAAAAACGCCGATATAAGCCTCATATTTTAAAACAAAGTTATTGAATCTTTGGGCAGTCGGCAGCGCGCTTGTATCCACCCTGGAGTTGCAGGCGTCCAAAGGCTACGGTAACAACTTACCATCAGACGGACTGTATGCTTATTTGCCACCAATGTGGTATAATAAAAGAAAAACCCCTTTACGGTTGGTAAACTACAAACTCCATACATTTGATAAGCACAAGCGACAAAACCAACCGCAAATAAAAGTGCATCCGTGTAAACTATTGAATTCGCAGGCGTCCATGGGCTACGGTGACTGCTTACTGTCAGGTGGGGTCGTCTGCTTGTTTGCCACTGACGTGGTATTAAAAAAAACGCCGATATAAGCCTCATATTTTAAAACAAAGTTATTGAATCTTTGGGCAGTCGGCAGCGCGCTTGTATCCACCCTGGAGTTGCAGGCGTCCAAAGGCTACGGTAACAACTTACCATCAGACGGACTGTATGCTTATTTGCCACCAATGTGGTATAATAAAAGAAAAACCCCTTTACGGTTGGTAAACTACAAACTCCATACATTTGATAAGCACAAGCGACAAAACCAACCGCAAATAAAAGTGCATCCGTGTAAACTATTGAATTCGCAGGCGTCCATGGGCTACGGTGACTGCTTACTGTCAGGTGGGGTCGTCTGCTTGTTTGCCACTGACGTGGTATTAAAAAAAACGCCGATATATGTCTCATATTTTAAAACAAACATGATGGGCCTTTTTGCAATTTCATAGCGGATGTTTTTGGAACTAACTAGCGGTGTCCACTGACGAGGCGCCACTAGCGACATCTATATTGTTAAGCGAATCGATAGTCTGTCAAGCCGGATATGTCAGAAGCAATGTAAAGCAAACTAAAGTATGGTAACCCTAGGAAACGAACAAAAGGCAGGAATGTACATCGAACAGCGATGAAATGTAAACAAAACAGTTCCACAGATAAGATATAAATGACACACGATTTTCGAACTATTCAAACGATTTTTCAAATTTGCCGCCTTTTTCTACTGACTAGATTTGCTTGACCAAGATTAATTAACTTACCATGAACCCCCTCTGACTCTGCGGACTTTTTTAGAAATACTCAGACGGCTGCTCATGTATACATATCATAGCGGATGGTTTTAGAACTAACGTTGCGCATACATACTGTCGCCCTCTGGCGGGCCTGGCGGGGATTTTTGGAACTAACTAGCGGTGTCCACCGACGAAGGCGCCACTAGGGATATCTATTCATTTAAGCGATTCAACAACTCACATACAAAGTGGAGACATCTATTCATTTCATAGCGGATGGTTTTGAAACTAACGTTGCGCATACATACTGTCGCCCTCAGGCAGGGCTGGTGGGGATTTTTGGAACTAACGTTGCGCATACATACTGTCGCCCTCTGGCGGGGGCTTTTTAGAACTAACCTTGCGCATACATACTGTCGCCCTCCAGCGGGGCTGGCGGAAATTTTAGGAACTAACGTTGCGCATACATACTGTCGCCCCCAGGCAGGGCTGGTGGGGATTTTTGGAACTAACGTTGCGCATACATACTGTCGCCCTCAGGCAGGGCTGGTGGGGATTTTTAGAACTAACGTTGCGCATACATACTGTCGCCCCCAGGCAGGGCTGGCGGATAATTTTGGAACTAACGTTACGCATACATACTGTCGCCCTCAGGCAGGGCTGGCGGGGATTTTTGGAACTAACGTTGTGCATACATACTGTCGCCCCCAGGCAGGGCTGGTGAGGATTTTTGGAACTAACGTTGCGCATACATACTGTCGCCCTCTGGCGGGAGAATTTTAGAACTAACGTTGCGCATACATACTGTCGCCCCCAGGCAGGGCTGGCGGATAATTTTGGAACTAACGTTACGCATACATACTGTCGCCCCCAGGCAGGGCTGGTGGGGATTTTAGGAACTAACCTTGCGCATACATACTGTCGCCCCCCAGGCAGGGCTGGTGGAGATTTTTAGAACTAACGTTGCGCATACATACTGTCGCCCTCTGGCGGGAGAATTTTAGAACTAACGTTGCGCATACATACTGTCGCCCTCAGGCAGGGCTGGTGGGGATTTTTGGAACTAACGTTGCGCATACATACTGTCGCCCCCAGGCAGGGCTGGTGAGGATTTTTGGAACTAACGTTGCGCATACATACTGTCGCCCCCAGGCAGGGCTGGTGGGGATTTTTGGAACTAACGTTACGCATACACAGTGGCGCCTCTAGCGGGGAGTAGAGTGAACTAACCAGCGGCGCATACATACTGTCGCCCTCCGGCGGGGCTGGCGGATATTTTCGGAACTAACGTTGCGCATAGACAGTGGCGCCTCTAGCGGGGAGTAGGGTGAACTAACCAGTGGCGCCATCTAGCGGAGACCTTTGGAACTAACGCTGCGCATACACAGTGGCGCCATCTAGCGGGGAGTAGGGTGAACTAAATTGTCACTACCTTGCGCATACATACTGTCGCCCTCTGGCGGAAAAGTTTTGGTCTCGGAGCGGCATAAACACACTACTACCATCGTTTGGGTCTTCTACCCCTAGGCCTTTTTCCCTCTATTTTACCGGTCACGATAAGGCGTTCCAAATTGCTGGTATCCCTGCGTGCAACATGGCCAAAATACCGCAGTAATCGTTGTAAGCAGGTTGTGGATAGACGTTGGGTCTTTTCTATTTTTAATTGTTTGAGAATAGATATGTTGGTGCGGCGGGCGGGCGGGGGACTACCTATAGACAAGGTGAAAATAGACTACGTAAACCTGACGTTGTTATTGAGTTGGTTTGTGTATTAAGGTGTCAGCAATGCCGCTAGTCCGGTGCGCAGTGACCGACTGCCGGCGCCCGCGCATGCAAATTATAGACATTCTATGTAGGGTTACCATAGGCCCGGAGTTTTCTAGACAGAACATTCATCACTAGTGAATAAAATACCATGTAGATAAGACTAGGATGGTAAGACATTTTCGTCAGTAGAAAAATTAAAACTGATGAAGTTACTATCGTGAACTCCTTAACTTTACCTACCATGCCAAAGTTTGCCTTACGCCGTTATAAAACGGTGATTCTACACATATAACCCTAGTTAGTAGTAGTAGTAGTAGTTGTTGCGGGTGGCGCAAGACCGGTCATTGTGGCACTCTTTGGGGGAGGCCTATGTCCAGCAGTGGACTGGACGTCCTCTGGCTGATATGATAATGATGATGAACCCTGGTAAGTAAATCAGCTCCATGCTACTGGTACTAGTACCTACGCACATTTATAAACACCTGAACGGTAAACGAAGCTTATAAGTAATGGCTACTATTAACTATTACACGCTTGATCCTGCCCTACTCGAGGTAAGGCTTTAAATATTGTTCACAACCTGTTTATTAACTGTTTTCCGAGTTTAATACCTGTTATATTGCTCTTAATTAAACGTTTATCAAGCGATTTAATTGCTGTTCCTCTTTCTAATATTATAATAGTTAAGATAGGAATTAGGTATACACTGAATAACAACGATTGACAAGTACTTGACCAGTGAACCGATATACGCACACTATACACTGGCTTGGCTAACAGAATCAGGCGTTACTTTGCGTAAGTATAACCACATAATAATAATAGTAGGTACTAGGTAAAGAAGTCTCACTCTCTCACAAAATGCGTCTGTTACGATCAGGACAGATATGGCCGCTAGGTGGCGACAGCGCCACGCGCGGCTTATGGCTAGCCACCAAAATTGGTGTGGAACGGATGTACTTTTAGCTACCTGTTGCAAAGCGACGAAATCGCGGAGTTAGCCACGCCTGGTATAACGGGTGTTTGCAGGGTGCAAGTTTGTTTGCAGGGGGGTCACCTCTCTCTACAGCTGACTGTACAGTGAAAAAAGGCAACAAGTTGATTCCCATCACATTTCCATAAATAGTTTATGCTTATAATTGTCGTCACAAAACTGACAGCGATTAACTCTTACACTAAGTATTTTTTTTTAACTCCCTTATAGTTCGTTTTTTTTAGCATTAGAAATAAGGTAAACAATCTTGATGTGTCTTTTTATTGAAAAACAAATTTAAAAATAAAATAAAATAAGTTACGGCAAATATGTAACAATTATGAATCTAATACGATGATTTATATTCTTCTGCTTTCATAAGTAATAGTTTTTGATTTTTAAAAAGAGTTTTTCATTTAAAAGACATGTCAAGATCGCTTACCTTCTTGGAAGTTCTTTCTAATGCTATAGTTCGTTATTTTAGAAGTTCTTGGACAGTTTCTTGGAAGTTCTTTCTTATGAAAGCAGAAGAATATAAATGATCGTATTAGATTCATAATTGTTACATATTTGCCGTAACTTATTCTTAAAATGTGTTTTTCAATTAAAAGACACATCAAGATTGTTTACCTTATTTCTAATGCTAAAAAAACGAAATATAAAAAAAAAACGAACTATAAGCTTAATTGTGTTCAAAAATCAACTCCGTATTGTTCTGCCTAGTTTACGTTACCTATCGATCAATCTTCGATCGTCTCAAGGTCTCAACACTAGATGAAAGCGACCACTAAGCTAAAAACTAAACACATTAAGGAAGGAAAAGTGCGCGTTTCATATTCATGGTGGCCGGCAATAACACTGAACTGACCATATCAATGTGTACCTTATGTCGTTGACGTAAGGTACAAGAATGGGCAGGTAATTGTGTCGATGGTCGAGTACTTGATGGTAATGAGGGACGATTAGCAGCTTAACTGTCGCGCGGACCAGAGCAAAGAGGAATGGACGAGGCATTTTCTTTTGTGGCAAGATACATAAGAATTTGGATGAATTCATTAGGATTCATAACATAATCATGCAATTTTGCGGCTGAGTGTACCTCACCATCATCATCATCTCATCCAAAAGACGTCCACTGCTGGACAAAGGCCTCCCCCAAGGATCTCCACAGCGAACAGTCATTCGCCAACGGTTTCCCGCGACTTTAAACAGACCGTCGGTCCATCTAAGTAGTTTGAGTGTACCTACACTAGTAGATTAATTTGTGTACAAAGCAAAAAGGTCTGACAGCAAAAGTACAATTGCTTAATGGAAAAAATTGAAAAATCGCCGCGTCGAGCAAGATCAGAACTTTTGATCTCTCAGAAGACCGGTCGATTGCTGAGCAATCAACTATGGGCACTTACTCGATCCGGTATTTTTTTTTCTTACTATTAAGTATAAGTAAGTAATAGTACATTGTTAAATTATAAAAAAGAATCGACTTCACTAAACAGTGTAATACATCATGGTCTTCTTGATAAAAAAGGCAACATACGAAAAAACAAACATCCCCGCGAATTAAGAACTTCCTCTTTCGAAACTTAGAAGTTGATTAAAAAAGTTTGACATTGCCTTCTCCACGTTCTCCTTACTTACTCAATGGTAGCAGACTTCCGGCGCACGCGCCACTTGCCGTACGCGTCGCGGAAGTGCTGTCTATGGTGTGTGTCGTGTCGCCTATGGCGAGGCTGTATGGGTGGCAGTGAGAGCTAACTTTTATTGCACCTGACACTGAACGCAAAAAAATGTACGAGCTTTTTTAGGCCCACTGCAATCAAATCACATAACTTTTCGACCGACTTATAGGGATTTAATTGATTTTAGGTACTTTGTATATAACGTAAATTATGAGACTGGAAGGGTGAGACTTGAACTCAGGGCCTCTGGATCGATACTCTAGCGCTCTGCCGTCTGAGCCACCAAGACCTCACCCATAATATGGTGGAAAGATTTGCAGGCTATGGATGAGGTCTTGGTGGCTCAGATGGCAGGGCGCTGGAGTATCGATCCAGAAGCCATGAGTTCAAGTCACAGCCAAGACAGTAATTTTTCCACTTTTAAATTTATTCTAATCTTAATAGCATCGTTCGCAGACGTTTCTGCTTGTTAAACATTGAAACATAATTTATGCTTAACATACCGCGAGGCATATGGTCCATAATAATTACTCCAAGACTTTGAACTTGTGCGGATCGAGCCCTATTCCGCAGTCGTGTGCTTGCATACAATGCCGTTAGCAAACTGTCAGAGGTTTTGATAGATGCCATAGATGGACCCGGCATACTCGCAGGTTTTACCTTTCTCTATAAATAGTTTTGTTCTATGAGATATGGCTTAAAGCGCTAGAATCTAGAAAGAGCTATAATTTGACACTCTTAGTAGGAATGACAGGTATAAAACCTATGTTGGCGCCATCTGTAAAACACTCTGGCCGGCCAACCCCATTGTGCCTGTGGTCTATATTAAATATTATGTGTAATTTGAGGGATAAATTACAAAAATCGTTAAAAATCTATTCTTATTTTCTGTCTTTTTTATTCTGAACAAATCAGTAAATAAAACTAAACATCGTCTTCTTAAAATGAAAATAAAATCTATCACCTAGGTACTCTACATACATAAGCTTAAGCACAAACCTAAGATAAGAAGTGAACACATACCTCGTGAGGTAACATCTGAGGCAGCATGTCTCTACGCGGCAGCATGGTTTTACAAGGTGCCTCGCGGGGCAGACGGCAACATGGCATTACGCGATAATCACACTAGGCTCACATCAGGGCCCTAACCAAGACGACAATCGTAAATCGACAAAAGCCAAACGAAGATAATAAAATGTAGCGGGATAACAGATGCTATACTCTTTATCTTTTGGTATTTAAATAAAAGTAAACAAAATCTATCCTCAAATAAATGGGTCCTTAAGCCAGTTGAGGGTAGATGAAAACATTACACGATCAAATCATGTAGCTTAAAGTTAGGTCATGCAGTGACAGATCTAATATCTAGTTTGTATTTGGTTGGTTAACCAATAAATGTTACCCGAAAATTTAAAAAATATTTAAATACCTAAAGATAAAGAGTATACGTAAAGTAACGTAGCGTTTTCTATCAACGATTGTCATCTTGGCTGATGTGGGTGTTTGCACCGAAGCCTGTATGTAACACATTATGCACGTATATAGCGATGTCTCGCTCGCACACTGACGAAGACTGCTTTAGTCCGACACCACGCACCTGCCGAGGCAATCGGGAGAACACGAGGTGCCTCCCGAGAGAACTGGTGACGGGGATGGGTCCATTACCATCACGGATGATCCGCTACGGTATGGGTTCTAGGAAGGAAAGGGTAATCTAGGGTCAATCCAAGAAATACGACCTACAGATATATACCTATCTAAATAGGGTTAGGAGGGAAAAGAGACGTTGGATTCTTGAAGAAAGGCATAGAGATAGCGGAGTTGAAAGCCACTCACTCAAAATTAGAGTAACGAATTGTTAAAGCTAACCCAATAGAAACTAAATAAACAGTTTTTTTTTTTCTTTTGTCAGATTTCGATAAAATTTGGTGGATAGATATAGATGGTCAAGCAAATGTTGTCAGTAAAAAAGGCGCGAAATTCAAATTTTCTATGAGACGATATCCCTTCGCGCCTACATTTTTCAAATTTGCCGCCTTTTTCTACTGACAAGATCTGCTTGACCAAGTATAGATCTCTATTCTGTTCAATATAAGCGCAATATCACCGTATATGGCGTATGGCGTAGGTATGTCCTAAAAAACTTCATCTGAGTTACGTTACGAAAACGTATGGTATTTTCATAACTCAACGAATAATTACATACATAACAAGTCACATCGCGCGAATGACTAAAAACAAGTGAGTCTAAACCGTAAAATTATTCAATGTTAGTATGTCTCACAACAGTTTAAATTCAAATACATAACAAGATTTCGTGTTTATTCCGCCCAGAATAAAGAGCTCTTCAAACCACCTTTTTACCCGACTGCGCGACGCAAAGGAGGGTAATGTGTTTATCATTATCCAAATCTACACTACCTAATGGAATGGATCATGCGCTGGTTTTGCAAATCCATACTACATATATGTTTTATTTAAATGTTTCATTTGAAGTATTTATTCACTATTCAAATCATCTATTACTACCTATTTAGATAAGTTAGTGGGTCAAAAATTACTTTCAAGATTCAACCACGGGATTAGATATTAGGTCAGTAAACTTCAAATATTATTTATAATAAAAGGGTACCAAATTTATGAACATGTAAAAAATAGTGGTTATCATTAAAAAAAAATCAAATGAGAATTGAATTCCTTTATTTTGTTCAGCAGTGTACTGATTTAACAATTGTTAGTATAATTACAATGCTGGGTAATATTATTGATTTTGTTACAATTCAATAGTTACACTTTCAGTGTTCAGTAGTTATAAATACAAATAGAGGGTTAGGTAAATGTTAAATACCATAAAATCAGGTAACTATAGGTAGTTTATTTCAGTAGTTTTTAACATTGATTTTCAACATAGACTAGGAATCCTCTAGACCGAGTTTAAAGCAATTATTTCATGCAACCGATGATGCCAAAAATGCGGGGATGTGCGGGACGAGGTGAGCGAAGTCCCGTGCCGTGATTGGTCCATTCAAAGACACGGACGTCACACAAAGACACTTTCAACTCGAACATGGAGTAAAATTACCGTATGCGTGGCAGAGGGGGTAGCGCGACTATGCTCAGTCTGGAGGATGTCTTGTCTGTGATTTTCAACAAGCCTTTTTTATTTGTACTCGTTACATTTGTTTTGTTGTTAATGCTCTTTTCTATATTAGATACTCATTATAATTTGAAAAATATTTATGCATATTTTACTGGAACTTAAACTTAGACCATAGTTGTAAGTTGTGGACTAAAGTTACCTGATTTTACTGTACAAGAATAAAACAGATTACTCATTCTTAAAAACATGTACTCGTATAGATTATGGAACTGTTGTTAGACTAGAATAATTTTTTACAAAGTTCGTTCAGTTACCATTCCTAATCTTTTTAAATATTTATTAATTGTTTTTAAAGATGTTTAACTAAAAGACCAGATTTTAGATACAAATCTGCCGGGAGACTATGACTTGGATTATTTGAAAATTAAAACACAGGTACGCTTATATCCAGAACTATTCAGGTATAGTAAATTGACTGCCGTTTGAAAACAAGACCGAAGTGATCCCATAAGTGTTCCGTAAACAAAGTTTTGTACGGAACACTAAAAAGACAACAAAATTGGGCAAATTCATGTAAAAAATCGAATCTTTCGTGTAAACAAAAGTTACTTTAAATGTTTCAGCTTGGTCTTTTTCTTTCGTATGTCCGGCTATTCTCCTCTTTATGTCGCATTTATCCACCCGTTCTCGTGAAATGTTATTATCATGAATTACATTTAAGGAATTAATTTGGTTATTCAGTTTTTTAAATTTTTAACATCTCATAGTCACTACTTTAAAAACTTATTTTTACCAAAGCGCGGTAGGTAGATAACATCACAAAATGAAACTTTAAACGATAAACGTCAGTTTACTGTATCTAATTCTAGACAGCGATGCACGTAACGAGCCCTATCGGCGCCTAGCAACCAGGTCGCTAACTGCGGTTGTAGCGGTTGCCCCACCCGCGGCGGTGGTCGTCCTTGTACTCGTCCATGTTCCTCTTGCGAGCCAGCTCCTCGGGGTCATCGTCTTCCTCTAGCTGGTCCTGGAACAATGAGAACGTTCTAGACTACTAGAATTATTGCCATCGAGAACACAATGTGAAATGAATGGAATTGGAACCCTCCGCATACAAGGTGGGATATTATATTACAGATCCAATTTAGAGCATTGGAATGAAACTTAAAGAATAAATATTATTTTCTTATCAATCATATTTGTTTTAGTCATACAAGGATATCCCCGAAAATAAGAAAAACATGATATAAATGCAAAATTATTACACATTGCTCCACAATTATATTTACCACCAGGTACGGAGAGAATACAAACAAACGAAGAATATAAAAGTACACAAATAGTACAAAAATATATAACAAACTGACTTACAAGAGTGAATTTGTAGTTTTAGAAAGCTTGACTAAATTTCATTGTCTTAACTTATTGACTTCTTGGGAATTGATAAACAATGCTATTTTATAACTTTTATAAGGCACCCAAATTATTTATAAATATCTTAGTTATTATAAATTTAAACCTCAAAGTCATCAAACCTTGTCAGTAAAATTTGACCCACAACTTTAATAAAATCTCTTTTTCTCTTTTGATCGCATTTAAATTACCTAAGCGATACTTGCACCATTCCACTAACCCGGGGTTAACCGGTTAAACCTGGAGTAACTGTACCAGTACAATTTGACACTGGGTTAACGGTTTAACGGGTTAACCCCGGGTTAGTGGGATGGGGCAGGTGGCGCTAAGTATAATAACTTACTTCTTGAGCAATATCATTACTACTAAAAAATAACAGTACTAAAATGCTGTCAATCGATTATCCTAATTTACCCAATTGATTTGTCACTATACAACCAAATTGGTACAGTCGACGTCAAAGAGATCTTTACGACTAACGTTACAAAAAATTATTTACACGACTTTATTGTCATAGCATTTAGGTCGTGTAAACATTTTTTTGTTACTTTGGCTGTAAATTTCTCTTTGACGTCGACTGTACAAAACCAGCATGATTGGGTAGAAAATTTGTTAACCGAACTGACATTTTAGTATCTGGAGTATAAAAACCGGGCAAGTGCGAGTCTGACTCGCGCACGAAGGGTTCCGTACCATAAAGCAAAAAAAGCAAAAAAAAAAAAACAAAAAAAAGCAAAAAAAAACGGTCACCCATCCAAGTACTGACCCCTCCCGACGTTGCTTAACTTTGGTCAAAAATCACGTTTGTTGTATGGGAGCCCCATTTAAATCTTGATTTTATTCTGTTTTTAGTATTTGTTGTTATAGCGGCAACAGAAATACATCATCTGTGAAAATTTCAACTGTCTAGCTATCACGGTTCGTGAGATAGAGCCTGGTGACAGACGGACGGACGGACGGACGGACGGACGGACGGACGGACAGCGAAGTCTTAGTAATAGGGTCCCGTTTTACCCTTTGGGTACGGAACCCTAAAAACAGAGCTTACTAAAGGGAATTCTTAATTAGGCCGATCCACACAGAACGAGGCGCCTCGCGAGGCAATTGACGCGCAAAGCAACCGAGTCTGTGGAGACGTGCGGTCGAAGCAATGGACGAGTGCGTTTCACTGCAGACCGAGCTGCCTCGCGCGGCAATTTCCTCGCGAGGCGGTTCGTTCTGTGTGGATCCGCCTATTTACCATTAGAGGACCTTATATCTTTGCAGTAAGGCTTACAAATTGTCACTTAACAGGGCACTGGTACCTCTTGAGTAGGAGAGAGAGAAGACCGCATTTATTTCACAATTATAATGAGAACATACCTTTCTCGCTCGCTCGGCGTCGTCGTCTTCCGTTTCTGTGCTCTGTATGGTCTGGTGTGGGATGTTCGCGGCCGAAGGGAAACTGAAACATATATAACATTCTGTTATTTCTGTTATTCAATAACTGTTTTATTGTATTTTGGACAGCATATAGAGTGTGAAAACTCTTTTATCGACGAATCGGGTTATTAGGGCCCCCCTACATCTGGCGTCTTTCGAGCGTCGGCGTCTGTCGGCGTCGGTCCAGCGCTATGAAAAATGACGTCGCTGCGCAGTTGCGTCGACGCTGCGTCGACGTTGCGTCGACGTCGGCCATAGAATTGTAGACGCCGACGCTCGAAAGACCCCAGATGTGGGGGGGCCCTTAAGTACTCCATCTAGTTCAGCGGTCGGCAACAACGGCCTTGCGGCCCGCGAGCTCCCCTGGCTATTTTGTATGCAATATTGTCAAACAATGTCTGATAAAGTCACACATGTTAACAAATAAAGTGCGGCCCGCGTCAACTTCCTTAACTACTAACTATGTGGCCCTTGGCTGCTAAAAGGTTGCCAACCGCTGAATTCTAGTTGATGAATTTTCTGTGTGCTATCCTTAGTCACGATTAGTTCCATAAGCTATCCTCTGCGGTGTATGATCCTGTCAAAGTATGTGTGCACCTCGTTGGAAAGTGACGCCGAGCGTGCGCCGTAATGACGTCACGAGGCGAGGTGCACAGAGGGCCTACCGCGAACCACGTTCGACGTATTGCCTCTCTGTCGCACTTGTAATTTCATAAGTATTTGTGACAGGGTGGCAACACGTCGAACGTGGTTCGCGGTAGGTCCCCAGATTTTGTGACCGGGCAGTATAACTTTAAGCAAAAATGTACTTACATGCCATCCCTGACTCGTTTGTCGTAGAACTCCTCGACGGTCATGGTGGGCAGCGAGGGGTAGCCGGCGCCGAACACGGCCTTCTGCACGGCGTCCTTGGCGATGATGACGGGCCGCAGCGGCGGCGCCCGGGGCATCTTCGGTTTAGGCTCTGCAACAGGTGAAAATCAATTTGTTGAAGCTGTTCAAAATGCCGTACTTCGTGTACTTATATTTTATTTTACTTATTCAAAGTACCAAATCCTAAAAAAAAGAAAAAAACTAGTTGTAGGAGATTTCGGCTGCGAGAAACCTATAAATACCGATCACGAAAGGGACATCGGCTCTACTGAGAGTACGAATTTTAGACACCGCACTCTTGTGCGTCACACACAGTAGGGTTGTCACAGACTATTACACAACTGCTCAAAAATTAAAACATTTCAAATAAGACACGCTAGCCAGGTAGCACCGAGCTACTAACAATGATGGTGTATGCAGCTCGGGTCCGAGCTACCCACCCCTCGCCCCGCGCACCTCGCACGATTGCCCTGCCTAGACGGTTTCGTCAAATGACTGCAGGTATGGTTTTATAGACTGTGACTCTGGTGTCAACATCTAACTATAGTGCTTGGTCAGTCCTACCTCCAGCATGTTTCTCCATATACTCCAGCAGCGGTTTCTCCTGCTCAATACTCCCCAGTTCATCCAGCGCCTGACTAACATAACTCTGCAGCATGGTGGTGAAGTACTCCCGCTTGGTCTCATCGTCCACCAGCTCCGAGGACATGGCTTTTGAGAGAGTGGCCAGTTTCTCTTTCAGTTCTTTCATCTCATTGTAGCGCTTTATTTTTGCTTCACGGCTGTGTATCTGAAATTGGAAACAGATGAGACCAGTGCCCTATTTATCAAAAGCTTGTAACTTGTAATACAAGTGGAAGTCCCTTTTTGACAGCTTTTGTTAGAAAGGGATTTCCACTTGTATTACAAGTTACAAGCTTTTGATAAACAGGGCACATGTAGTGGACATTCGGACAGGAATTTAAAAAAAAACCCTTTCGAGCCCTATCCTTACTGAACATCAGGACCTTGTAAAATGTCTCTTGTATAGGAAGCATTGGAGCGTCAGTCACCTGAATCAAAAATGTAAACTTACTAAAAATGGACAGGTCTAATTACCATGTAGTGGCCCAAATCTAAAACTCAAATTAGACGCGCAATACACTTTGCACCTAAAAACAGGGGCTTGTGTGCTGCCCTCTACAATCTATTGCCTCAGTCTTATGTTTTTGGAAGAATTAACAGTGTTAATATTGATTCATGTAATTTCTTTTTTTTGGGATGTTACATTTGTTTATTACTAAAAACAAGTAGCATAACAAAATACAACAAACAATAAAAGGATTTAAAATAAAAATTACAAACTAAAATTAAAAACTAAACTTAAAAATAAACTATAAATTGTAATTTCTTGAACTTAATAGAAAAATAGTAATTATGTGTGTGGTGACCCGGTTATGTCCTTAAACTACGTCCAAGACCACTGGTGGACGGGCAGCAGCGTCCCTCAAATTCGGTGTACTCAACTGCGATCGCCAACCCGCCTGCCAAGCGTGGCGATTATGGCATTCACCCCCCATAAAGGAGAGGCCTATGTTCAGCAGTGGATGTCTTATGGCTGAGATGATGATGATGATGAATTATGTTTGCTTTGTAACTTGTCACAGTAACAGTCACTGAGTGAGTGAGGGATTTGTCCAAGTGACAATGTTATGTGGAAATTAAAATGGTTAACCGTACCATATTAGCAATCTTGACTTGTTCGGTGACCACTCTCTCCACCTTCGGGCTCTGGCTGTCCGGTGGCTGCGGCACCTCTATGTCCGTCACACCATAGTCCTTGCACCGCTGGAGAAAATCTCTGAAATTATACATTAAAACAGCTTGCAAATAACAATTCTACTGTACTTTACCAGGGTCGTAAAAAAAAATTTAAAAGGGAGAGTAAGTTTCGATTATAAATGAAAAAATCTGCATAGTTAGTAGAAATTGTTTCTCCAATTGTTTTACATTTACTTACTCCTAATTTTCAGGTCAGGCCTATAACATATTGATTGAAAGAAGCATAATCCTTAAATTATAACCTATTACCTAACAAAACAATGAATTTACTGAACTCACCTAAAATAAATTTCAGCTAGGTTGATAACCTCCTTCCGAGGCTGTCCGCACAGCTTCAAACTCAGTGTGCCGAGCAGCGCGGGCAGCAGCAAGTACTGCAGCGTCTCTGTGGGGAGCTCCTCCAGGCTCTCGTTACTGCTGAACATCCCAGATAGCGACACCAGGTTGGTGGCTTTCTCAAACTTTGCTATGGCCGCTTTTAGGCCAATCTGTAAGGTGAATTTACAAACATTAAACTAAATGAATGAAATTGTATGTTTATTTTATAAGTATTGTTAAATAAGAGATTCACAACATCAAACATTAAGAGGATATATCATGCTAATAAGAAAACAAACGACTATTTTCTAATCAATATCAATAAAATATCAACTGAAAAGCATAAGAGTTTTATAGACTTAGCATGTTATATCTACAAACTAAGATAGCTAGTTATTTTATACAATTATCTGGGAAAATAATGTGAGAAATGAGCAGAGATTAAATTAAAGCTCACCTGCACGGCATCGCTGTTCGTCGGCTCATTACTGCTTTCTATCTTTTCAAACATCTTCATGGCCTGGTCGAACACATCTTTCAACGGCTCTTCATCAGTAGACGCACCCGCATCCGCCTTCGATTGCGACATAATTACACTGAGAAGTATCAAAATTACCGAAGATAAAGTAATGTACCGAGATGGTTTTGTAAAATATTGTTTTTTTGCCGATTTGAGGTTTTGTTTGACGGTTTTGACATTTCATGCACTTGTCAGAAGTGACGTTTCATTTTTTTGGGACACGTTCGAAAAGTATCGATTATTAACGCAGTACAGTTTCTAACAACGTTCGAAAACATCCGAAATATAATTATTAATCTTTAAAAAAACTGTGGTCAACGGCAAAATAGGGAATATTAAGCGAGACTCTTCGTAGGGACGCCACTACCACAATCCATCACAATCTGGGGGTCTACAGTCTACCACGAAAAAAGAATCGAAATTTCGTTATCTTTTTCGTTTTGTTTTCATTATCTAACCTCTCTATCACTCTTGCATATTCGGGCGATGAAGAGGCAGAATGACTAAATTTCGATTTTCGCGTTTCCCGGTAGGCCCTTGTTAACAAACCGCCTTGATGCATCAATGTCATATTTTATCGTCCGTTTACTATAGGCGCTAGTGCTGCACTCTGGCGGCAGAACATTGCAGTAATACCCCCTAATCCTCTGGGAACAAGAATACTTACTATCTTCATTAGCAGATAGACGTAAAACTGTACTTACTAAAATAGTTAATCTTAACGCACTTCTGATAGCACCACTGAAACGTGCTGAATTTGGCCGTCTGCTAGGCTACGAACCTCCAAGGCTAGGAAAAATAATGAAATGTTTGTCGTACTTTACAAGAATGTATACCTACATTAAATGTTTACACACCATTATACCTATGTATGTACAATGTGAACTGAGATAATATTTCGTTAAACTGAGTGTTTAATATTACGTGTCCCGACTTATGAGCTTACGGGATTTTTGATAAGATAACATGAGGATGACCGCAACAGTAGCACTGGAATCACAACACAAGAAAAATAAGCAAATTATGGAAATAATTAACCTACAATAATTGTATTATATTTGTACGTAATTTGTTTGTCTGTCGTGTAAATTAATTTATCGGATCAACGCCTAATTCAATTAACTAGCAACGTTGATCTAAACGGAAAATGTGCCATGACATAGGATACTCCTCAGGGTTTTGATAGTTCAGTTGCCGTTAACATTCGAATGTTCCTTTAGGTTCCATCTACTTCAGCTGTCAACATTACGGCTACAATATTTTGCAATACGTATACATACCACCGCCGGGGACTAGAATCTGATGGCACAATCGCAATCATCAGATATAAAGGCACTTTTGTTAATACAAATGCTCGATTTGATGATGAAAATACAAAAATCACATTTGTATAAGATTTGAGGATTTCCCTCAATTCCTCATACCTATCATCAGAACTGGATTTGACAATAATGGGGCCAACCCAACTTGGAATAATATATCTACTTTTGAGCAAAAAACTTCAAATCGGTTCATTCATGACGTAGTTTTGAGGTACCTACTTAACAAACATCCAAAAAACTACGGTCGGATTGATTAATCTCCTCGATCACTATTAGTACCATCTCCGATTTCTCAAGTCATATAATACAATGGTACTTGCCAAGTGCTAATTAATAGTAAAACTGCTTTGCATACTCTTACTATACTTAGCTACCTCACTTCTGCAACCCACGTGCCTCATAAAAACACATAAAAAAATATATCGACTCAACACATCACTAGCCTAGTATAGCCTGCCTCCGCCTCAGTACCCAACTGGCACGGCAGCGGCCAGCACGTCATGTAAGTGAGCTTTACATATTTAAAAAAATAAGCACCGGATTTTACCGATTCGGACGCGCCTACAATTGAGGAGTACCTCAGGGTCGTAGTCTAGCGCCCAAATTATTTATTAGGTAGTTTTAAAATTTGTTTTGATTGTGTACGTGACGTTTTATAATAGCTTTTGGGTCAGTGGCAGTTTTTATGCAATTTATTGTGTTGTGATTAGCATCAGATTACTGAGTATTGTTGTATACTCGTAGGTATTAACAACTAGAATACCTACATTGTTTAGCTTTTGTTTAATATATACATATTATGTACTTAATATTAGCCGATTACAGCATTGCAGTGAGTGTGTATGTCTTTATTATTTGGCAGGCTATTTACCCTAACGCCGTTTACATCCGCTTTTAACGAGTTATAGCCGGGAAACGTGTGCGCTTTCCAAACTGGAGGTTTGGGTTCGAATCCGAATGAGTTTTTCCACTTTATGTACGGAAAATTATTACATTATTATCAGTTGTTCTTCAGTGGAAGAAAACATCGCGAGTAAACCTGGCAAAACTGTATTATGAATTCAAAAGATGTTCTCTTCTAAGCTAAGTAGGTAGGTATTCCAAGTAGGTACCTACCTAATACCGATTTAATGGAAAATTTCCGCAACTTGCACATCTGTTTCATGTGATGTATCATCTATTTTTATTATTGATATAGTATGATCCTCCATCAAAATATGATACTCCATCAAAATATGTTAGCAATTGGTGTAAAGAAGTAGACAGGAGAGAGAAAATTTGTTCGTATCACAAATAGTACACAAACAAATATACCAGTCGTGAATTAATTAGATTACCTACCTACACAAAAACTTTCCTCTTCGTAATCGGGTAACAATGGCATAAAAAAGAAGAAGTCTAGACTAGACAAGACGACGTAATAGCCACATTATGCAGGTTTAACATTGCTTAACGCAATTACGGTTACTAATTGTCAACACCCGCAGTTAATTATCTTCTGTTTACCTCAGCTGTGCTTTAATTAGATAACTGTCTTGCCTTGCGTGGGCTGGGGCAGGGTTAACTGTCCCGCATGTATGATATTTTAATACCAAGATTACCAAGTCAGGCCCAAACCAAACAACCCGTCTGATAATAAGCATATTATTATGCCTAATTCCATTGACAATGTTTTCTCGAATGACTATCGTGTGTGAGTGTGTGAGCCTCCATCCGGCTCGAAGGACCACTTAGGATTTAAGTAACTATAGTATCTTTATGAACTGACGGGCATGCCATTATGTTGCGTCTTATCTTCCTACTTAAGTTACGAGTATAGCAAACTAAAGCGGAAATCTAAATATCTTTATCTGCCTCTCTTTCGATCTTGTATATGTATTCGAGTGATAGAGGCAAATAGACGAACGAACAAAGTGGTTCGCAGAAGGCCCTTAGCTCTAATTAAAAATACGGAACCCTAATTACGTCATCTTTTGGCTCGTATGTTTTTCTCAGAATTTACACTGGACGAGTTTTCAGGTAAACAGTAGGTTCTTTTGTGCTGATTTCAGTGCTAATTGTCTTTCCTATGCCCGCTACTGTTTGACGGAATATGACTTAATGTATTAGGTATCATATGCCCAATACTGGCATAATTTAAACCCCACAAAACAAAAGCCACATCATCACATACCTATCAATGCAAACATACCTATACCTAACTAAAACTAACGATATGTATCTAGAAATAAAGTAACTTTTAAGAACTAAGGGAATAAATAGTTATTTTTTTGTCATTTATTAGTATAAAGTACTTAGTTAAATGTAGCATTTTTATAGATTTGGCCCTATTTTTGCCGTGGATTTTGTTTAACCTCATTTCCTGCTGTATTCAGAAATGCCATCAAAGGTATAAATATTAACCTAAGGTAAGGAATAGATACCTTACACACCTACTTACACGAATATGTGGCAGGTGAATAAAACGTTCGAATATTGGCCCCATTATAGTACCCTCTAGTCTAGACATCCTATTACAATCTCAAGCTAATCCATCATCTCGTAATGAGGAAGTCTTGCCCCAGTAAAATGGCCACAGTCACCACACACACTTGTGGCGGCTGCGAATCTCGAGCTCCACCCACGGCCTGGCTCGAGGAAGCCTTTACTACTGCTTTCTACAACGACGTAAATACCTATGTATAGTTATACTTTAGTTAGAATGATTTTTAAACGTTCCTAAAATTAAAAACAAATCTTAAATATTTGCACGGCAGAATGATTCATCATAAGTATTATGCACGTCCTTTTTTCAACGTTTAAGTAGCCAACTAGCCACAGACAGCCACAGTGCCTACTCTAATAATGCGTCTTTATAGAATACTCGCTCTACGTAGCTACCATATAAGAAGTCCAACTTAATAAACAATATACAGTGAAACCTGGTTAAGTGGGACCTGGATAAGTGAGAAACCTCTATAGCTGGGACTCATGGTCCGCACCATGCACTTCCCGACACTTTAGCACTGAATTACCTCTGTTAGCCTGTTACCTAGCATCTATAAGCTGTTTGCAACGTGTCTAGAAGAAAGAATAAGTCCATATATAGAGCTCCACCAACCTGTAGAGCAAGCTGGATTTCGAAAGGGATTCAATACCTTAGACCATATACACACAATCGACCAAGTAATCGAAAAATACACAGAGTTCAAACGGCCATTATATCTAGCTTTTATCGATTACGCAAAAGCGTTCGATTCTATCTCGCACATAAGTATTTGGAACGCACTAAGAGATCAAAATATCCCAGAAACATATATACAAATATTAAAGGACATATATAACAAGAGCATAAGTAGAATTAAACTAGATAGAATTGGTGAACCCATCGAAATAAAGCGGGGCGTAAAGCAGGGGGATCCGCTATCACCTAAATTATTCATTTCAGTCCTTCAGCACATCATGAAAGACTTAGACTGGACTTCAAACGGTTTATTCATTAACGGAAAATATCTGAATAACCTACGGTTCGCAGACGACATCGTCATATTTTCAGAAACAGCGCGTCAACTGGAAAAAATGATAAACGAATTGAACCACGTAAGCAGGGAAATAGGCCTAGAGCTAAATGTACTAAAAACTAAAATCATGACAAATTATACAGAAAAGGACATAATTGTTAACTCACAACCATTAGAATATGTCCAAAAATATATCTACTTAGGAAAATTAGTATCGTTCAACCAAGACAGAAACATGGAAGAAATTGCTAGACGGATTGCTATCACTTGGAACAAATTCTGGTCATACAAGGAAATTTTAAAATCAAACATGCCAATAAAATTAAAGAAAAAAATATTAGATACTTGTTTGCTGCCAAGCCTCACTTATGCATGCCAAACATGGATATATAACAAGAAGACGCGAAACCAAATACAGTGCTGTCAGCGAGCTATGGAAAGGTGTATTTTAAACTTAAAACTAATCCACAAAAAGAGAAACACGGACATACGACAGAAAACTGGCATCATAGACGCTCTACCATACGCGCAAAAACTGAAATGGAAATGGTGTGGCCACGTAGCACGCTCAAGCAATGAAAGATGGGCAAAAATAACCACGCTATGGCGTGGTCCCACCGGGACCAGGAAACAAGGAAAGCCCAAAGAAAGGTGGACCGACGAAATAATGGCTACAGCTGGCAAGGATTGGCCACAGAAGGCCAAGGATAGAAAAGCTTGGCGAAAACTGGAGGAGGCCTTCACCCAAAAAGGGGTCTCTACAAACAAACCTTAAAGATTAAAAAAAAATACTTATATAACATACTGTAATCTCTTAGAGAATCAATAAAGGCTTTTTATTTTTTATTTATTTTGTTTATTTACCTCTGTTACTGAGATAAAACGAACCTCTATAACTGGGATTCGTTGTTGTGATTTTATAGTCACATTTATCTCTATAATTGAGACATTAGAGTGTATTATACCTCTTTTACTGATATGATATGAGACTATATTTATAAGATGACATTTTCCTAATTGTTTTTTAGAATTTCTGTATCTGAGATAACGTCAATCTATGACCTCTCTAACTTGGACTTCATTGAACAATTTCCGTATTCTTACTAACTCTTAGTCTATCCACAAATTCCGCATTTGCCTAATTGTGTCTAAACAGCATCAAGTTTGACTTAGTTAATTTATGTAAGTAGTTAAAACTATCGAAAGGAAAGCTGAAATTTTGATAAGTAACACGAAAAAGTAAATTACAAAGAAATATTTAAACAGACTTAATAAATATTTAGGGACAAGGATTATTTTACCTTATTTATTCTTAAAGATAATTACTAAATACCTTATTAACCACCTCTATAACTGAAATATACTCTATTCTCATCTCCATTAATGGAACCCTCTGTACCTGGCTAACTGGGAGCCTGGGTAAGTGGAAAACCTCTTTAAGTGAGACAAATTTGCTCGTCCCTTGAGATCCCACTTATCCAGGTTTCACTGTAATTTATGTTCATTATGGAACCCAAATCAAATTCACATAAAAATGCCCGTCATATACCTATAAACATAGAAAACTTTAACATCAGTAGGACTGTGTGGAACTATGGTGGAACTGTCAATATTGACACAGACTTTTGCGATGTATGGAGAGTATGTATGTTATTAATTCGACTTTAGGAAGGTCTCGCGGGTCAATTTCAACCACTTCAATTCAAAATTATTGTTGTTTTCCTAGTAGGTAGGTAAGTATGTCACATCACATGAGCCTCATTTTCACATATGTCGTAGGTTAGGTATACGTCTGTTAGCTCCGAACAAGGAAGACAACGTGACGCATTCTCTCAGCATCCATTTTCTTGATTCATTTCGCGAAATGCATCATGCAACAGGCGTGAGTCACCTGACCTACGTAGTTCTTTGTACTTCCCTTCTGTGACGTCGATCATAAGTATCATAACACAGCCGAATGAAAGTAGAACAACTACAACTCAATGTTACCGGTATTAACTATACCTACATCTCTCGCTTATAAGTTTTAAGCAGACATAAGTAATTACATTTTGTAGCATTCGAGCATCGATGAATACTTGTTGCTTTATAATTTGCCAAGATTAGCTGAAATTATTAATGATAGGTAATGACACTATTAAGAGCTCGTAATATGAACCTTAATTGATTACTTATCTCTGTAAAATTATTGTTTGCAATCCTTAAATTCAATGTTTCCTGCACAATTGTTCTTTTTCTGAGGGACTCATAATATGTGGGAATATAATTTAGATTAAAGGTTTGTCCAAGTTGTTGGTTTTTCAAGGGTCAAGCAGTCACACAATACCCCCACTAAACCAACTACGGAATTCTAGCGTAACCCTAACCATTGAAGGTTCTCAATTAGCGAAATATTTAGATTTTTTGTTGTGTCATGCATCAACATCGGAGAGACCAATAAAAGGGTCCAGTCCGGTCAACAGCCGTCAATTCTAGAACGTTCTGGCGTGCGCCGACGCAGGATGACAGCCATTACGATCACAACAATGGCGGCTGCGCCCTTTTGCTACAAATATGTTTGTGTGTAAATCAGGGCTGGCGATTAAATGTTAACTAGTACAAGCACTAATAGCAAAAGATCTGAAAGAGACAAAGGCTTGATGCGAAGAATAGAATATAATATAAATAATATAACCTATCTCGCTGGCACATGTAATTCCGTGCGTCTGTCTGCGACCAGCCTAAAACAGAGAATTGCATCTCCGGAAAATCCGTTAGAAAATATTTACTTGTACAATCAACAAACATCAAATACCTATAGTGACAGTCAAAGTGGCCAAATATGTATATTGATAGCACGTCCTTTCTATGGCAACAAAGGCGTGTATGTAAAGACGATGTCATATTTCACTCTCGCACTTTTTAGAAAGTGACGATGACTTAAGATCACAAATCGTCCCATCATACTTACATGAAAACAGCGATCAACAATTCACATACATACACGTCAAATACCTATCTATGTCATCCTCCTAGTGAGTATTATATTCTTTGATGTCATCCCTCAATCTCCACCTTGGCCTTCCCAATCCCATGGCCTGTCACGTTACAAACTTAGCTAATTAAATCATCACGCAGAACGTTAAAGACGAGAAATTTAAATAGCAAACCTTATTGCGACGAAAAAAGAGTCACTAATCGTCCCATCGCTATGACCATAAGGTCATAAGTCATAATAACATTAATAACGTCCTCAATGTCTACGCCAAGCCAAATATTTGCCATTAATGCTTACCTTTGACGGTCGTTTCATTACTAACGGGGCATGTTTATGACGATTGGTATTAGACTCTATCCCGTTACAATAAGGTTCAGATTTCTCAATTAATGACAACGTTGGTACGGCAGGTAAATAATGCAAGGAATTGCTCGCACATGCTCTACATTTGTCGTTTCAATTATCGACACACGGCTAACACATTGAGTTGTAAACAGTTTAGTCGGACTAACACACCTCCATGGCAAGCTACAAAAAATAATATATCACGATATCAGTCTTCTTTGGTAACATAATTTTGCAAAAATATATTTATTGTCGAGTCGGACCAAAGCGGATACACAAAAAGTTCTTTACATATAGATTACAAGAAAACCTGTCAAGCGTGAGTAGGACTTAAGACAAAAACATTGTTAAGAAATGTGCGAAGCGAAGTACGAAACCCTTGGGTTGCGAGTTCGACTACGGTCAGTTTTATTCAACAAGTACTGCGCGCCACCATTTATTTGACAGGCGACGCAACTCTTACTTTACCGCAAGGCTACACACGAAACATAATAATTTGCAGGTATTTATTGATTGGCTTAACATTAAGCACGGAAGAAAGAATGAGCGCGCCGCGACCTTTGTTTTATGACGTGTGATTAAGTATCAAGCCGATCCATCCGTCTGAATTTGATGACAAAACGCAACCATCCTAAACTTTTTGTGCAGTCATCCGTTGCCTCGCTCGACCGAATCTCTTCGACACTTCCCAAGTCATGTAAGATCGCTTACAAACAGATGTGTTTCATAGATTTAAAAAGTCATGTCAGGTCATTTATTCAGACCTGCCCTTACAGCGTGCAGCGTAGCGGATGTAATATGTCCGTTGATCCCTGTAATTGTAGTCTAAACGATGGAGACACTCAAATCTAATAGTTATATATTTGATTAACGTTGGTTTAAATAAGCTTAAAAAGATTGCACCTCATCCTAATACTCGTATTACATATAGATCCCAACAAGCGAGATCCAAAATAAAGCCACGATCGTAGTATCAAGTTCAAAAAGTAGATTCCTAATTGTGGCGGAGATGCCAGGCGACGAGAGATGAACAAACTTTGCTAATAAAATTAAACACAAAATAAAAACGTTTGCCTAATACCTCTGTCTAGATATGTTAAACAGCTATGTTTGTATATCCCAAAAATATGAAATTAGAACTTCCAATTTTATGTTTTCATTTTGTTTTTTTTTCTGACAACCATTTCTTCTGTTCCAGTGAACATGGGACTTCACTAACAAAATGGCGCGCCTACCGTTCCCGATTCTCCTCACCATCGGCATGGCCGCCGCCTTCAACGGCGACAGCTTCGAGCTGGAGTGCCCCGACGAGTGCGACTGCCACTACTTCAGAATCAACTGGGTCACAGACTGCTCCGAGAGCAACCTCACAGAAATCCCTTACGATGAGCTGAGCATGAGCGTTTACATCCTGGACTTGAATGAGAATAATATTACTGATTTAAAGCCTTTCCCGAAGGATATAAAGATGAGGAGACTCCAGATTGCGAATAATAGATTGACGAAGATTACGAGAGAAGCGTTCTCCGGGTTGGAGTATCTGATTGATGTGGATCTTTCTGGAAATAATATCAGCTATATTGACCCTGAGGCGTTTTTGTAAGTTGATTGTTTATATATATTTACTAACGAGGGTTTTACTCATACTCGTTAGAGCCCGTCTTCTGTTCTGTCACCAATCTCACTATTTAGTTTTTTGTATTTCATCACAAGAAAATAAATTGCTCGCTAACATTTAGTACCTAGATTGCATAATTCAGGCTACCAACACAAACTTGTTCTCCGGAACATTAATAATTTAGCAATTAGTCTTTAACATTTCATGAGTTTAGTCTGGAAAATGCGAACGTGTTTTAAATAAATGTTTAACCCAGTTCCAATCTCTCTGACGTAGCGTAGGTAAGTGCGTCGCTACTAAATGCTTAATTACGTCCTTCAAAAATTCTGATTTGTACAGTAGAATGCTGTTTTACTGTGCAAAACAGAATACTAGAAAAAAAAGGTTAAAAACAAAACCTTTTTTTTCTAGTATTCTGTTTTGCACAGTAGGAAATCGGGTAGGAAAAGTTTTTAGGTTAGGTTCGGTTAGTATTTTTTTGCTGATTTTTTAAACCCGTACCCGTTATAAATAGGGCATATACTCGTAAGTTGCCTACGCGTGAAACATGCCCTCATTCCCGCCCACTTGAGGTAAGCCGTAAGCGCGTCAAGTTTTCATGAAACCGTGCATTTAATTGAGTCATTCTATGTAATCAATGTATGGGAAAATGAAACAAATTAATATAGTTTTCAAACCTGTGTGACGTGATACATCTAGGTGTACTGTTTAAAATTCACCACTCTCCCCCCCCCTCCACCTGACGCTCGACCCCCCCCCCCCACCTTGAAATGTGTCCCCGTTGGTAGTTTTTTGGCATTCTCACGAAAACTATAATAGATATCAAAAAAGTGTCAAGGACAGAATTAATCCTCATTAAATTTAGAACAAAAATGGTCTTATGTGTTTTATTATAAGTTGAACGGTATTCAAGCTATAAGTACTTGTATAACCTTAAAATAACAAAATAACCATACTAGTATGACGAAATGCAGAATATCTTCAAAACGGCTAGACCGATTTTAATAAAATGTACCTAAAAAATGACCGCAATGAAGCCAGCTATCAAACAAAAGAAACTACATCAAAATCGGTTCATCCGTTTCGGCGTTACGAAGTCACAGGTAAACACAGAAATACAATTTTTTTTCAACTGCACCCAATAATTTTGTAAACCGAATAATTTTGATCAATTATTTTAATGAGATCATGTCCCTTGAAGTTTTAGCTTTACGAAAAGTTAAAAAACATGGAAAACGGCCCAGTATTTTTCAAATTATCGGCATTTTCCCGATTTGTGAGTGGTTTCGTGTTATCACGCGCACGAGTTGCCCTTGACCCCTATAAAACGGGGGGTAGGGGAGGGGTTGTTATCAGTCACTTATCAGAAGTTGACCGGTACACATATCCGCATATTTTCCCGTAAAGAAGACCTGTGAAAAATGGAAACCACTGAAGCTGAAGTCCGCCAAGTCGTCCAGCTCAGCTCCTGCAAGAGGGGCGTAGCCAACGTTCAGTAGCCGCCACGCTGAATTTAAGTCAATCTACAGTTTGCAGAGTTTACCAGAGGTTCCAACGGACTGGATCCTTTACTTCAAGACCAAGAAGCGGCCGCAAAAAGTGTACATCAGAGAGGGACGACCGCTTCATTGTCACAACATCTCTCCGAGATCGACACCTGACAAGCGTTGCCATCCAGCAGCGTCTGCGTGAGATACGAGGAGTGGCTGCCAGTGAGTGGACAATAAGAAGAAGACTTAAGAAAGCGAACTTGACACCCAGGAGGCCTGCAACGGGGCCCAGATTGCTGGCGCGACACCGTACAGCCCGAAGAGAGTTTGCAGAAAATCATATGGACTGGACCATTGAGCAATGGACCCCAGTTCTCTTCTCGGATGTGTGCAGAATATGCTTGAATGGATGTGACCGAAGAGGAAGAGTCTACAGAAGGCCAGAAGAACGGTTCGCCCAATGTTGCTTCTCCGAAAGTCGCGCCACGGCCCCCGCCAGGCACGAAAACCAGCTCTGTTCGCGCGTCGTAGGAAACGTCGTCCCAGAATATCACGGATCCACCGCCATAGGCGACCCTTTCGGAGTAGCAACATTGGGCGAACCGTTCTTCTGGCCTTCTGTAGACTCTTCCTCTTCGGTCACATCCATTCAAGCATATTCTGCACACGTCCGAGAAGAGAACTGGGGTCCATTGCTCAATGGTCCAGTCCATATGATTTTCTGCAAACTCTCTTCGGGCTGTACGGTGTCGCGCCAGCAATCTGGGCCCCGTTGCAGGCCTCCTGGGTGTCAAGTTCGCTTTCTTAAGTCTTCTTCTTATTGTCCACTCACTGGCAGCCACTCCTCGTATCTCACGCAGACGCTGCTGGATGGCAACGCTTGTCAGGTGTCGATCTCGGAGAGATGTTGTGACAATGAAGCGGTCGTCCCTCTCTGATGTACACTTTTTGCGGCCGCTTCTTGGTCTTGAAGTAAAGGATCCAGTCCGTTGGAACCTCTGGTAAACTCTGCAAACTGTAGATTGACTTAAATTCAGCGTGGCGGCTACTGAACGTTGGCTACGCCCCTCTTGCAGGAGCTGAGCTGGACGACTTGGCGGACTTCAGCTTCAGTGGTTTCCATTTTTCACAGGTCTTCTTTACGGGAAAATATGCGGATATGTGTACCGGTCAACTTCTGATAAGTGACTGATAACAACCCCTCCCCTACCCCCCGTTTTATAGGGGTCATGGGCAACTCGTGCGCGTGATAACACGAAACCACTCACAAATCGGGAAAATGCCGATAATTTGAAAAATACTGGGCCGTTTTCCATGTTTTTTAACTTTTCGTAAAGCTAAAACTTCAAGGGTCATGATCTCATTAAAATAATTGATCGAAATTAATCGGTTTACAAAATTATTGGGTGCAGTTGAAAAAAAATTGTATTTCTGTGTTTACCTGTGACTTCGTAACGCCGAAACGGATGAACCGATTTTGATGTAGTTTCTTTTGTTTGATAGCTGGCTTTACTGCGGTGATTTTTTAGGTATATTTTATTAAAATCGGTCTAGCCGTTTTGAAGATATTCTGCATTTCGTCATACTAGTATGGTTATATAATATTTTAAACTTTCGCGTTTTGAATACATATTAACTCACATTACCCCACACATCACATTACATTACATCACAACTTTATCACATTACATTATTATTATTAGTATGGTTATTTTGTTATTTTAAGGTTATACAAGTACTTATAGCTTGAATACCGTCCAACTTATAATAAAACACATAAGACCATTTTTGTTCTAAATTTAATAAGGATTAATTCTGTCCTTGACACTTTTTTGATATCTATTATAGTTTTCGTAAGAATGCCAAAAAACTACCAACGGGGACACATTTCAAGGTGGGGGGGGGTCGAGCGTCAGGTGGAGGGGGGGGGAGAGTGGTGCATTTTAAACAGTACACCTAGACGTATCACGTCACACAGGTTTGAAAACTATATTAATTTGTTTGTCTCAAAACATATAATGACTGTATTAATTTTAAATGCCGGCCATTTATAACGAGGCTTGAGGCTGAATGTGAATTTTAATGAACGTGTCGGTTTCCTACGTCAGCAAAAACTTCATTCATCGCTTAGTAATTTAAAAGTAAATTATATGGGTCACGTTAAAAGTTGTTTTTATTGCTTCGTTCCGGATAATTAAACGTAAATTGCGAGGGTAGTGGGTTTTCTAAACGTAATTTTATACATATTTGTTACAAAAGTTTTATTCGACCGATATTATTGAGAATTCGGCATCAAAATACAAAAGTCTACTAGATCTTTTGAGAAAAACAACAATAAATGATAATCTAAAGTGCTTCGATTTATAACGCCTGTTGTGCATTCGAACGAACCTCGCCCGAGGAGGTGCCGGTGAATCCGATGATATATTTCAGAAGTAGTAGAGAATATAACCAACCCAAATAATTCGATGTGTAACCTCGTATTATAATTAACATAATCATCATATTAACCTTTTTTTCCTCCACACTGATGCCATACAAATCAATTACCACGCGCCCGCGCATTATCCATGATCATATTAACCTTTTATCCTCCACACTGACGCCATACAGATCAATTACCACCTGACTCATTGTTTACCCAAACACATTTCCCACGGCAGCCAGCCCTGAGCGCACAAGCTGATGATAAAATTGTCCAATTGTTGAACTTGTTGTGGGCACGGCAAATTGCTGCCAACTATATTAGATAATGGACGGTGCAAATTGAAATCGTCCAGGCCCATTTCCATGTTCGTACGTTAGCTGAAGGACGACGGTTGATTCTTGACCGTTTTCCTGTAAGATTTGCCTGAATTGGATGGATTGTTGGTCTAATAGTAATAATGTACGAAATAGGAGCGTGCTATTCGCCACACTTTTGATCGCTACAAGTTACGAATTGCCATCTACAAAATTCGCCGTAAACCCAGTCTAAAAGACGATAGTTTGATAATTAAACGACTCCTGTAGACGTAAAAATAACGTCTACATACATGTATCTACAAATGCTCATGATAAGATGGGTACTTAAAGTGATTCCTAATTGCAGTTACCTTCTAGAGAGGATACACCGCGTAATAGCGGGGTAGTTACCACAAACAGCCGTTGCAATCCATTACGGACAATGACATTGTTACATGCCTTGGTGATTCGATTACTCTGTACATAAGCGCAAAATTTACCGGTAGGAAAACTTAGCAATATTAATCTTAATTTTATTGTAAAACACGAGTTACACGACATACCTAATACATATAAATAATACTTGCGAATACCATTTGAAAACATATATAAATCGCCATTATTATCACAATATTTTTCTGAATTCCAGGGACTCCCGCGGCCTGCTGAACGTGGAGCTGCAGGACAACCCCCTGGCGCCCGTCGAGGGCCCCTTTCTGGCCTCGAGCACACTGCAGTTCCTCGACATCAGCTCCTGCAAGCTCACCCGCATCAACCCCCAGTTTTTCGACAACATCACCGCCCTCACCAGCGTGGACTTGTCCTACAACCCCTTGAACTCTCTCGACGCTGGAGTCTTCGATGTTCTCACGAGCTTGGACACCCTAAAGTTAAACAACTGCAATCTTACTTCAGTCGCCGAAAACGTCTTCTCGAATCTCGTAAATCTGAAATACTTAGAGTTAGCCGGAAATATTCTAACCAACACCGACTTTACGGAACTCTTGGGGTCTTTGACGAGATTAGAGTATCTGAATTTACGAAAGGCAGGGTTGACTTCGCTGTCTGAAGACACGTTCTCAAATTGCACAAACCTGGTAACACTTATTTTAGCCGACAACGAGCTACGTGACTTGGATGTTGCGGCAACGCTGGGCAGCAGCGTCGACCATTTGGAATTATTAGATCTGTCGCATTGCAAAATAATAGGCCCAATATCTGGAGACGCGTTTGCCAATGCGACTAGACTGAAGAGTCTGTATCTTTCTGGAAATCCCTTGTTTGCGCCAGATTTGGAAGAAGCTTTGGCACCTCTGCCTAGGTTAGAAAGATTATTCTTGAGTAACTGCGGACTACGCCGTCTTCCGTACAACTTTAACGTATTTGATAATCTAGTGGAATTGGACATTTCACACAACCCACTCGTCAACGTGTTTGCTAAACTGCTCGCGCCGCTCGAGAAGCTGGAATATCTGAACATGGGTTACAGCAACTTGTCCTACATTGCCCCCGATTCGTTTTCAAATCTGACTGCAATGAAGCGACTAGTACTCTCAGGCAACGACCTCATGTCTCTCGAAGCCGGACTGTTCGGAAATCTCACGCAGCTAACCACAATCGAATTGGAATTCTGTGGTCTGAAACGACCACTTAACGCGAACGCTTTCTTTAAAAACCTTACGTACATGGATTTGAGAGAAATAAGGCTCGGAGGGAATCCGCTAGTGATACCGGCCTCGGGACCGCTGTTCCCCAAGTCATTGGCACATGTCACCGTCCTCGATTTAAGCAATTGCAACATCACGTCACTCAACGTCGATTCCTTTAAGAATTCGGATAACATTACTGATCTGAATTTAGCCGGAAACCAGATCAGCTCTACGGAGGGCAGTCTACTATTCCTTGATAGACTGCAACAGTTGGAGAAAATAAACTTGAGCAACAACAATCTGACCACGATAGATCCGGAGGTGTTCGTCAACAACCCGAAGCTGCACTCGTTGAATTTGATCGGTAATCCATTCATCTGCGACTGCAAGATCGCAGAGATGTGGGACTGGGCGAACATGATCAAGGGCGACCTGGACGTGCTCATCGGAGCCAAAAGCGCCGAGAAAGACATCGTGGTTAAAGGAAATAAGAAGAAGAAACATTTGTACTGTCGGTACAACGAGACCCAGCTGCGAAACATGAGCATCGCAACCAACAGAACTGTGCCAGGACGACGACCTTTCTTGAAGCCGCAGAAACTGACCTACGCCAACAGAACTTGGGCGAAGTACGTCAGGGAGTCAGGCTGCGAGCCTGTCGTCAAAATCCTTCGCCCCGTCGCGTTGGTAGGTGAAGCGTTTCATAAGAATGGCTATGTATCAACAGGAGTGATCGTTTTGGGAGTGTTGGCTGTCTGTCTCGGTTTCGCGACGCTTCTAATGACTATGAGGTTATTCAAAAGGACAAATAAAACGGAAGTGGACACAGAAACAAATAGAAAGCAGAGATAGCAAAGAGAGTTCAATTAAGATAGATCCGCCTGAGATAACAATGTGGTGAGGGTCGATCGGTCTAAGTTTCATCTTTATTTTTTATACTTTTCATTGTGTAGTCTCATTGCATTATTCCAATTATCAAATGGTCTCTCTAGCACTTCCACGAAATGGAGCAATTTATAATTTCAACATTTTCAACTAGTCAAACGAACTAATATCTCGTACAATAGACGATAGAATGTAAAGTTTTTGTTTTTTATTAATGTAAACGTAGCCTTACTTTAAGTTGCCGGACAGTATTCGCATTAATTTAATAAATAATTAGATATCCAAAAGCGCATTTTACTTTCTATCCGAATTTGATTACCATGAAATTTATGTCCGCAGAACTCGTACGATTTATTTTGCAAGGTGTATAAAATTTTACTCTTTTTATAAGGTTACTTAATGGTAAAGACGAGGTCTTTGGCAACGAGCGCAGGAGCCACAATTTCAGTTGCTTCAAACAATTATGTGATGCAACCGCGTTTTTATGTGGCTGTTTCCTCAGCGCCGGCGCTAGCGATCCATCCGAGAGCAAAAGCATGCCAAATCGGAATCGGGAACTTTTTGCATTCTCTGCTGTCAATGGTTTAACACGTTTTTTACAAGCTTTTTTTACCAAACAATCTATGAGAAAATTGGACAAAAAATTGTGTCACGTAATATATTGATTGATGGCGGCGAAAGTGCGATTGCACAACGGTAAAGCTTAAACATTGAAAGAACGGTAAAGTTTAAACATTAAGTACTTTAATTCAATATTTTATTAACAATAGACTAACAAAAATAAACTTAACAATAAGAATAAATAGTTATTTATCAGCTAGGTTTGCTGGACGTGCTCGTTTTCTTAATGTACCAGTTTTCTTTGTACACCTTTTTTCTGGTGCCGGGCTTGTCGCTCTCGGGGCTCAGGTTGCTCGCCATCGTCTCCTGCTCGATGTCTATCCGGGGGATGGCGATGGGTTCGAACCCGTACTGAAACTGGGGCTCCACGAAATGCGTCCTACTCTTGTAACGGTAGGGACGCGACGCGAAAGCGGAGTTGTCCCGAGGAGCCTCCTTATCGTAATTGTACTCGAAAACCGGCGCGGACTTGTAAGCCGCCGACTTGTATGACGCGGATTGCTTTTGCTTTTGCTTAGGCGCTGAATCATAAAAGGAGGGTTCGACCGTGTATTTAGATAATTTTGACGCCTTTTTCTTCGCGTCGGCTACACGCAGTTTCTCCGGTTTGTTTTTCAAGAACATTTTATAGTAATCGATTTTGCTCTGATACCGGTCAGTCATGATTTCGGGCTTGTTAAGCGAGTAACCTAAAAAATAGTCTTCTTGGACTTTATCCCGGTCGTCCTTGTAGCTCAGGCGAGAGGATTTGGGGAACTGGTCTCCCTCTTCCGTGTATTGTTCAAAAGGCGAATTTTGATCGGACTCTTCGCCGCTATGATCCTGCTGAGGCTCCCCGTAGCCGTGTTTATAGATCTCCTCCTCCCTTTCCCCCGAGTCATCTCGGTCGTAGGCGGGAAAGCCGTAAGCGGCCGCTTTATAAGACTTCTCGAAGTCTTCCTCGTTATCTCCGTTATTGCCTACAGTTTCCATCTGGGCAGTGAGCTTCTCTTGGTGCGAATGTACCTCGTCGGGAGATTCTTCCTGAATTATTATTTTCTTAGATTTCTCGTAGATGACAGGCTCGGAAACGACAGAGCCTTCAGAACGGGCGTTGGGTGTCGTTTGTTGGATGTAATATTGCGCCTGCTGTTGTGGCGGTTGGCTTGGGTTCACTTTTATCGCTGCACTGGGGGGGCTGGGGTGAGATGGGAGAAATCGGAGGTTTTCCACATACTCGTGGAGAGTTGGAAGCTTCGGTGTTGAGGCAACAGCAGTATAGTGTTGGGGTTTGTGGCTAACCACCCAATATGACGGGGTAGGGGTTGCTTTTAGCTGTGCCCTATGCTCAGGATGTAAATGCTGAGATTGAATTTGATATGAAGCAGGGGAAGGATGAGATGTACTAGATGAGTATGAGTGAGTTGATGGTGGATGTGATGACTGGTGGGAATGAGTTGAGGGATGATGATGGTCGCTATGAGAAGACTGATGTGAATGAGTAGAAGGACCGGGATGATCGCTATGGGAAGAGTGATGGGAATGTGTTGATGGATGGGGATGGTCGCTATGAGAAGGATGATGAGAATGAGTAGAGGGACCGGGATGATCGCTATGAGAAGAGTGATGGGAATGTGTTGATTGATGTGGATGATCACTATTAGAAGGATGATGTTGATGTGACTGAGAGGAATGCTCAGAGTGAGAAGGCGTGTCGTGATGGGGCTGAGAGTTGTACTGAGCATGGTCGTCGGCAGGACCGTCATCATCGGATTCTGAAGACTCGTTGGAATCATCCGATTCCTCGGGTGCAGGTTTAGGAGATTCATGATGTTCGTTAGCTTGTTCTGGCTCGAAGTTGTAAACTAAATGTGTACTAGGTGCGGGGTCTTTCTTGACATATTGAACTTTCGCCTGTCCGGGATCGTTAGAGCTGTGAGAATAAGAATAAGTCACTGGCTCTTTCTGAGTTTGCTTGTCATAAGAGTACGTTACTGGGTCACTCTTCGTTTCCTTGTTGTAGCTGATAGCTTGCTGGTTGAAAGTTTCTTTATGTCCCGGAGAGATTATTTCGTAAGAGTATCCGGGGTCGTTAGGATTCCCTTTCACTTTTATACTCGGCTTTTCCGATTTACTTTCGAAATTGATGTATACGTCGGCGTCCTTCTTCGGGGGTTTCTTTTGTTTTTTCTTTGGTTCATCGGCTTCACCGTGACCTTTGACGACGCCGCTGTCGTAAGACGTGGTTTTTGTGACGACAAATTCCTTTTCGTTCTTGTCCTCGGCATCTTGTGGGTGAAGGGCGAGGTACGTAACTGGGTTTATTTTGGGCAAGTAGTGCTGCACTTGAGGAACGATGGGGTTGGCGAACGTGAGGGGCTCGAGCAGACTGAGGTCTACAAGAGGGAGGGGTGGCTTGGTTTCTATCTGAACAACGGTATCCTTCCCGTTATGAGTGGTCCTCACAGTATGTGTGATAGGAGTCCGCACTTTCGCCTTGATGCTGGGTGCCGTTTGCTGTTGGGGCGCTTCATAATATTCGTTTTGATTAGGTTTTTCTTCTAATCGCTGGAACTTGGACTCCTGAGGCTGGTTGTGTTTTCCATTGTGAGTAGTCGGCTTGTCGCTAGTGGAAGCTTTCTGTCGAGACGATTCATAATATTCGTGGTGGTAAGGTTTCTCTACCAATCGCTGGAACTTAGGGTCCTGCTGAAACTGATTGTAGCCCTGTGTAGCGTACACCACTTTTTTGTTGCTGGAGTCCTGCTGTGCGTTTTTGGGTACGCCGAAGTGGAATTGCTGGTCTGAAGCCGGGGTGAGCGTCTTCACGTTGCCGGCGTATACGAAGGGCTGCGCGTAGGATCCGTAGCCGGTCAAGGGCGAAGTCACAGCGTCCAGGGAGGGCAGTCGGAACTGATGACCGAAGAACGCTTGCGACGCGCCCTGCGGGAAGTGGTAGGTCGGGGTAGCGGACAGGGGCTGCGACAGGTGCGCCGGCAGGTGCTGCAGTTGCACAAACTGCTGCGGGAGCGTCGTTTTATAAGCCACCGACGTCGGCGTCTCCACAAACTTGTTCCCGTACGAATCCTTTAAAAATCCATTCGAATTCTGTATAACGATGCTCTCTTGTTTCACGGGAATGAGCTTCGTAGCTGAAGCCGCAGGGACGACAGTTGGTACGTGGAAGGAGAAGGCCCCGTAGGGCGCCGCGCCGGCGTAGGCACTCGCGTATATCCCATTTGCGTTCCGGTACAAACGCGGGGCACTTGCGGCACTCTCATTGTCTTTAACTTTCAAACCGGTCACAGTCCACGCACTTATCAGCCACGCGGCTGCTATTAACGCCTGAAAAAGAAAATATCATGTCAATCTGGAAACGGCAGTTCCGGTGGACCGAACCGGATGTTCACTGGAGCGTTCAAAATTAATCACACATCACGAATGTTATTAATGAATCTTTAAGTGTGTACACAGTTTACGTAATCCTAATAATTTATTCAGATTGTATGCATGTCCGGAACACGCAGTAGGTACGGCACTGAAGCATTTCAAATTACAGTACTTAATTAAATCGAACAAAATCTTTAATTATCGCAGAACACACCATTTACCTACCTCTAAAATTTTAAATAAGTATAATAAATTATAAATAAATCAAAATATAATAATTAATGCATTTTCCAAAACCAATTATTAAAATTAATCTCCCAATATAAGTATAATTAAAGCTAATCTGAAATTGGATCTCGATTGCGGAAAACTAAACACAAATTTTGGAACGTACCTTTCTCCCCATGTCGGCGCGCTCCGTTTGAGACCACCCAAGGCACTGTGGCGCCGCGCTCCCACCTCGCGCTTATATCGCTCATTCCTTCCTTCCTTCACCACTTATATCATCGTTAAACAATAAAAAAAAATCACAACTTATTAAATAAATAAATTCACTGATCTTCCGTTGAATAACACTCAAATTGGGTTACCAGTAATGATTAATAAAAAAAAGAAAATTCGATTTAGTTTGGCTGTTTGGAGTTGGTTCAATGACTCGTTTTGTTCGGCTTCGATTAGAAAAAAAAGGCTAATATGGATTTAATTTTATAGATTTGCCGCTTTTTAAGACATGACAAAAGAAAGCAATGTAGTTGTAGATACCTAATAGTGATTGAAACAGAACGCGAGATCGTTCGAGCATAACAAAATATTCTAGTCTCTTATTTCACTTTTGTTTCAACGGCAAAAATATAAAGATAAATAAACTAGAGAGTTCATTTGTTTTAGCATTAGAAAAAAGGTAAACAATCTTGTCGTGTCTTTTTATTGAAAAACACTTTTGTAAAAAGTCACTGCTTTGTAACAATTATGAATGATATACGATTATTTACATTGTTTTGCTTTCATTAGTAATTAGGGTTGCCAGATCGCAAGGCGCTATTATCGGGAAACAATATCAATTTTTCGGGATTTTGGGACTTAAGTCGGGAAAAAAATACATTCAAATTAAAGTTAGCGATGGGCGAGTCGAGTTATCTGATTCGAATAATCCGAATCAACCTACAGATGAGTTGATTCGAATCAAGACTATTGGCAATCCGAATCAACTCGGCCACTAAACTGACTGGTAACTTGGTATCCGATCCGCTGACTCGGCGAATGAATCGCCAATTCACCAACTCTCCGAGCCGAGTCAACGCTACGCTAAGGCCATTCAAAAATAAACCTTAATTCGATACCCCGAAGGTTCTTTTTACAACAACTGCCGCTTGATTCGCCATCCCGAGTCGAGTTCACTGGTAGTATGGCCATTGAAAAATAAACCTTAATTCGGTGTCCTGAAGGTTCTGTTTACAACAAATGCCGCTTGACTCGTTTGCGGCTCCGCGGCCCGTGACCTTGTCGCGAACCACGCAAACCGTCGAGTCGAGTCAGTTCGAATTTCAACTCGGATCAGTGGCCAAATCGATTCGAATGATTCGAATCGAAAAAAAGTGGACTCGTCACATCGCTAATTAAAGTAATTGTATTAAAAACAACGATATTTTACATTATTGGCACTACGTCAGCTCGCTCGCTCGACGACAGTTCGGAACTTGAAATTGTTGTTTTATAACGTGAAGCTGTTTTTCGGGACAGTTTACACTTTGTCGGGAATCGGGAACACATGCTAAAAATCGGGAGAATCCCGCCTAATCCCGACCATCTGGCAACCCTATTAGTAATAGTTACTGATTTTTAACAAGCGTATTTCAATTAAAAGACATGTCAAAATCGCGTAGTTATTTACTAATGCTATAAAAACGAACTATAGTTTTGCGAAATAATCCATGAAACCATGGTGGCAAATTGGCAATCCAGCTTGGTTGCCTGCTATGGCTGTAGTTTACTGCAATAAATGCAATAATACATTACGATAAAACACCGCCTCGGCCAACAGAGTTGAATCGTATCGTATATTATTTTTAACCGTTTCCTATTATTCGTATCAATACTCATTTTAGTATTTAACTGTAATAGGCTACCAGCGCGCAGCGGCCAGATCAAGTACAGCTCTGCTACTTAACTCAGACGGTTAGTGAGAATAGTGAGATATCGTCAACTTTTTTATGATATAAGGAGGTTAGGAGGCAAAAGAGCAGCGAATCCCTTGATAGTAAGCAACACCATCGCCCATGGACAGCTGCAACACAAGTGCGTTTCTGGCCTTCAAGATGGGAGTGCGTTCTTTTCTTGAAGTCTTTAAACTTTGAAAGATGCAAATAGGTCTATATGTGACGGGTAAAGGTACCTTATGGGGGTTGGCGCTTACGCTATTATTAACGCCGCTCCAGTATTATTGCAGCGCTTTGCGACGTAAGCACCGGCCGCCATAACTCCATAAGGTACCTTTTCCGTGGAACATGACATATAACTAGGTACCTTATGGTTTTCTAGTAGGTAGGTGGGGTTCCGTTGGCAGTGGCACCCTTCGGCAAACTTCGGTGTTCGCGGTAGACCCTCAGTTTATAGTGTGGACGATGGAACCCAAATCGATCGCATTCGTTTTGAAACCGACCTGTAACCCCTCACGAACTATTGGCTAGTTATATGAAGGTGCCAATTTGCAATGGAGGTATCATTAAAAAAAAAACTTTTACAGGAAAACCACGAAGGCAGGTACCGTCAGGTGAAGAAATACGCAGAAAGCTTTAGCAGGTTGTAGCAGTAATAGTATTGGCACAGAATAAATAATAGTACTAAGTACAGAAGACTCACTCTCTAACAAAGGGCGTCTGTTACGATCAGCACAGATATGGCCGCTAGGTGGCGACAGCGCCACGCGCGGCTTATGGCAAACCCCAAAATTGGGGCCGAACGGATGTACATACTTTTAGCTACCTGTAGCAAAGCGACGAAATCGCGAAGTGAGACACGCCTGGTATTGGTCGAGACCTATTCTATACTCTGTATCTTTAGGTATTTAAATAAAAGTAACAAAATCTACCCTCAGATGGCTAGTTTTAGTTAGTTTTAGATCTGGGGTCGACAAACCCCGGCTCGCGAGCTACATGCGACTCATCGGATTCTCCGAGACACTCAAAATATTATATCAAGCTTATCACTCAAATTAAATGGCTCTTTCTAATAATTTCTACTGTGATTGGCTCTTATCTGCTGGCCTACCCGAACTCTGTTTTTTTCCCAGTTGAGTAGACATACGGGATCACTTTCCCGACCCGCTGCGCTGCTTTCCTTCACGGTCAGTGCTTCTACAAGTAATCTAGCCTTCACGCTAGCCCTGGACAGCGGACAGACACCGTACCCGACCATGTGAAAGTACACTACTTGACAAAACGACTTATCTCATATCTACGAGTACTTCTGGAAAAGTCGACCTTATTAAAAATAGGTAAGGTCTAAATTAGAACCGATATAATTGACTCGAGAATAGTTTTGAAATGTTGTTGTTCGTTTATTGTTCAATGATCGGATTAGCGATCAAAAGCTGTAAAACAGGCGTAAGCTGAGTTTGGAAAGCTGATTGACTTGAAGGGGTCTAAAGGAAAATGTATAAATCTGTTATTTGATTTTGACCTTTTTCTAAAAGGCTGAATTATCCAAACGTGTTTTTCAGTTTGTTATTGATCGTTATGTTGATGTTATATCAAATTTCATCTAATAAACATAATGAAAACAGTTATCTAAAAGCATATACCTATTCTCATAAAAGTTTTGTTTCAAAAATATATAAACGAGAAGTTTAATTACTTAGATTCAATTTAAATCATTTAACTCTTTATATGTGTATGTGCAGGACAAAAATCGTGGATTCAGACCTCGGTTGTGCCGTAAAGAGCAGAAAAAATCCTTTTCGAAAGAAATGCTCAAAGTTGACTAAAAATTCAGTCAAAAGCACGTGCGCTAAAGTATTGGCGCCGAGCACGCACACGTCACGCAGTGTGCCGTCTCTTATTATGATTAGTATATTACAACGGGCACGTGCACGTCCACGAATCCGGTGTGCAACGGCCTACTATCAGCTGGTATACATAATTTTGAGCTGCAGGAATTTCAGCATTCTGTCAACTAAGTATTTCAATTTCACATTCCCGCTGCGGAGAGTTTGCCAGAAGGGATTAGGCGTGCGTGAAGTTGTTCAAAGGATTAATTCTACGGTTTGGGATAAAACAAAATATAACATTGTGTTAATTTATTGAGAATCAAACTATGTATTTACAAAATACAAAATGTCCTTTCAGTAAACCTTACATTTAACCTCCTATGTCAAACATTATAGTAGCTGTACATTTCCAATTTAGTACTTACTAATGTAAAATTGTAATAAACGGCAGCCGATAGCTGGTTACGAACTTGTACAATAAAATTGTAGAAGTCGATATTTACAACTTTCCTAACAAATACGGGTAATAGGTATTTGGTAACTTGTTTGACTCAATGTTCCACTTTCGCATAATTCTGCATTTTTTTAAATAATCTAACAAAGTCTGTAAGGGTTTTTATTTTGACTAACATAATATCAGACGTTTAAAACAATAATCTGTGTTTAATTTGTATTGAAACTTCCATAATTTTACCTACTCGAGTCCGAAAACGGATTCAACACCTAAAAATTTCACGACACGACACTTCTGATTCTTCTGATGTGCTGATGGTTTTTATTTTTACATTTGTTATAAAGAAAAACTAACCTAGACAAAGCAGTTCTAACCCTGAGAAATTAACTGAAATGTTAAGGGTACATTATTATTATTACCCACAATAATTATCAAACAACTATAGCAAAAATATAAAACTAAATAGAACTTTAATTCATACCTCGTTTTAAGGAAACTATTTACAGATATGTGGATTATGCACATAAAGCATAAGGACCCTTCTCCGATGGAAATCCACATATAAACATGGTTTACAAATTTACATCGCAATCCAACGCAGCAAGTTTGATGGGCACCTTTGCGTCGGGGGCAGCCCGGGACGGGATTTAGTAGGTAGTTATTTCTGACATATTTAGTTTGTATCTATATTTAAGTTTACAAATTAAAAGCAATACTTATACATAAAACAAATATCTCCTCTTTATCGGTAGCAATAAAACTAAAACATTTTTCTCTGGAATACCTGATTCAATGAAGTAATAAATATGTACATTTACGACATTTTATAAGGAGATTCAAATTGTACATGTATGTAATAGTGTCCCATTTAGGGTTGCCAGATGGTCGGGATTAGGCGGGATTCTCCCGATTTTTAGCATGTGTTCCCGATTCCCGACAAAGTGTAAACTGTCCCGAAAAACAGCTTCACGTTATAAAACAACAATTTCAAGTTCCGAACTGTCGTCGAGCGAGCGAGCTGACGAGTGCCAATAATGTAAAATATCGTTGTTTTTAATACAATTACTTTAATTAGCGATGTGACGAGTCCACTTTTTTTCGATTCGAATCATTCGAATCGATTTGGCCACTGATCCGAGTTGAAATTCGAACTGACTCGACTCGACGGTTTGCGTGGTTCGCGACAAGGTCACGGGCCGCGGAGCCGCAAACGAGTCAAGCGGCATTTGTTGTAAACAGAACCTTCAGGACACCGAATTAAGGTTTATTTTTCAATGGCCATACTACCAGTGAACTCGACTCGGGATGGCGAATCAAGCGGCAGTTGTTGTAAAAAGAACCTTCGGGGTATCGAATTAAGGTTTATTTTTGAATGGCCTTAGCGTAGCGTTGACTCGGCTCGGAGAGTTGGTGAATTGGCGATTCATTCGCCGAGTCAGCGGATCGGATACCAAGTTACCAGTCAGTTTAGTGGCCGAGTTGATTCGGATTGCCAATAGTCTTGATTCGAATCAACTCATCTGTAGGTTGATTCGGATTATTCGAATCAGATAACTCGACTCGCCCATCGCTAACTTTAATTTGAATGTATTTTTTTCCCGACTTAAGTCCCAAAATCCCGAAAAATTGATATTGTTTCCCGATAATAGCGCCTTGCGATCTGGCAACCCTAGTCCCATTAGATAAAAAAAAAACTTAGCAGAAAATTCTTTGAAAATTGTGGAAATTAAAATTCAAAGATTTGATATGATAGTCAATAGAAATTAAAACTTAAACTATAATACCCTAAATTATAAAAAAAAATACACAAATGCAAAACATAAATTAACTTATTTTATCACAAAGACTAGCTAGGAAATTTGTCCTAGAAATTATATTTATACGTAAATTACGTAGCTTACGTAAATTTTCACAAAACAAAATATCTAGACGGTACAATTTCAACGTCTAATCTGACCAGTTTAAAATTGCAATTAGTTTTCGTACCTATTAAACTCGTAAACTGAAAATTAAAGGTTACAAATTGGTCACCTTGAGTATGATGAAGAAGATATGTGCCATTCTCAATCAGAAGGGTACTTATTATCGATTGTCTACAAGGCTCTTTCCATATGGCTTCAATTTGAAATCAACCTTATTGACAACCGGCAATGGGGTATCTTTTGATTCAAAACGTCACATATCATCACAAACATATAAACTGAGATTAAACAATATCAAAGGAGCACTTTTTTTGATAGAAATATCATACTTTAAAACTTGTAGTATGTGCCACATTCACGTAAATCAGAATAGATGAAAATCTTACACTGCAAGTTTTCATCCCTATAAAATTGACAGTGCCGCAACCGCGATGTCTCTCTACAAACCAAACTTCACTTCAATCAAATAACTCTTAGCACCAAGTTCCATGAATACCACACTATTACTATTACACACCAAGCCTCTTAAACACATTCTTAGTTATCATTATATTATTATTCTTGACTGGTGCTGGGCTGGCAACATTCTTCGCACCCAAGCGAGCCTTGACACTAGAATTGTCAACTGCGGGCATTGATAACCGCCTCTCCGGCTTGTTGAAAACCGTCTGCTTCGGCTGAGTTTTCTGCACAAGTCTGGCTTGTACACTCTTTACCGCTTCTATTTCTTTATATTCCACATGATTTGAGAACTTTACTGATTTAGATTTCGGCACGGCTAGTTTTTCTTTGACACTGATTGGTTGCTCATCAGCTCTCATCGTGCAAGCAATTCTCCGAACGCTGTTCTTAGTGGTAGTGATAGTTACAGTTTTCGCAGCGGGTGGGCTTTTCAGTATACCCTCATATTTGAGAGCATCTTTTTGTACAGGCATGATTGGTTGGGAGTCATCTTTGGAACCGAGGCGGGCGAAGATAGGTTTGACATCTTTAGCGGCTACAGCGGTAGGTTTGACGAGTGTGGGTCTCGCCCCGGCTCCGTCGCTCTGTCCAAGTCTTGCAAACACCGTTTTCGTTTGTGTAACTAAAAAATAATTGAAACAATTGAAGGTCAATATTTTACAGTGAGGAAATCAATTTGACAAGCATGGTGCGGTTTAGTTCCGGTTTAACAAGATGATGAAGCATTGATGTTTTGAAATTAATTACCTTCTTTGGCGGCGGGTTGCGGTGATCCGAATCTGATGAGACGAGATTTCTTTACGTCTACTGTCTCTATGCTGAAATTAACAACAAGAAACATATTAATAATAATAGGCCTTTAACATCTATGTCAGATGTTTTAAACAGCATCCCGGTTACAACACTTGCATTCATGGCTGTAAAGCCCTATGCGAGAGAACTTAATAACTTAACATTTTTAACCCCAACACTAAAAAACTATAGCTATAACATCTGCCTACCCGTTTTTGATAGTCAACGGGGGAATTTATTTTTATGCACAAATGAAAAGCGTCCAAATGTACCACTCGTGAACCGCTACTAGGAAATGCACGCTAGCAGTAAACAATGCCTTCGCAATGGGCCAGGTCTGGTTACACAACATAGTCTAAAATGTAGTTAGCGAGATATCGAAACTCTACCACAAATTGATGGCAAGTACCGAGCGAGCGGCGATTCACCTAGGCGCAACTATATGTGACTTTATTAACAGTGAGGGTACTCAGATACTCACCCTTCGTCGCTCTTGCGCTTCTTCTGGTGCGTGGGCGAGACGGCCGCCTCCCGGGTGTTGCGCGTGTAGTGCTCCAATATGCGGCTCGCGGCTAAGGCACAAATTACTCCACTCAAGTTTCTTACAACTTTGTCAAGCATAAACTGATTTAAACTTTCATAGTTTTGAGATTTATTCACTAAAATAGGACTTGCATACACACTTACATTTATTTAATTCTCCATGTGTTAAACGTGAAACCTTTTTTGTCCAGAATACAGGATTAAAATAGAAGACACAGGAGTGTACCTTAGTTACATTATTAAACAATTTTTAACCCAATAAGCTTATAGTTTTTATTTAACGAATTTAAAAAAGTCTTAAGAATTTAATTTTGCTTTGAAATAAAGGACACATTCACTGTCTTGGGCGAGACTTGGACTCGCGACTCCAAGACTTGCCCATTGACTTCAAATTATTCAACCACATTACACCACATTGGTTTTTCATAAACATAATGCAATATGCATGTTAGAATTTTTTTAATGCTAAAGATTTAAGAACTTGTATTTGAGATTTTGTTTGAACCTTTTAACCCTTAATGCCCACTGCCCACCATTCATGCCTGCAGTTCAAAGAAAAGTTAATACTCTTGGTGCCAGGCATCCTGTTTCCAGTACAAAATGTACACACATTCAGTTTCTTGCCAGTGAATGTGTTAACTGAAATTAACTTTTCAAGAATACATAATTTCAAATAGAATATGTAAATAATCAAAAAACTCTGATTCATGTGGTAGCTTTAATTTTAGAGCTAACAGATTGATGTGTCCTACAAGAAGCAATTCCGATGTGTCTAAATGTAATTTAGTATTTAACTCACGGGAAGCAGGCTTGTTCTGTGTGATGGTGGCTCGACCAGTGATGGCAGCCACGGGGACCACATTGACAGTGCTGCCGAGCACCTTGTCACGCGCCAGGCTCTCATGCACTTGCTTTGCGTGCCTGTGAATGAGATTTGTTGTATAGAACAAGTTAATTAATTATTTGGCTATTTTAACACTTTAATTGCAGCAATTACATGGAAATCGGGCCATATTGGCTTGAACGAAAAGTCTAACTTTTATACCAGTCAGATCAGACCATCTGGCGCCAACTTATATTAAGGTATAAAACTATTCATATAATAAGTTCTTTTCTTGATTCTGTATTTAATTAATATGGTACATGAGATGTTACAGTATCATTATTGTAACATCTCATGTACCATATGTTCTTGTGAATAAATGACAATTCAATTCAATTCAATTTCTTCAATTGATATAAATCGCCAGGTGACAACCAAAGCTTCCTTAATAAGGTTGATTATTGTATTAATTTTTTTAGTAATTAGTGAGTCTTGCCTTCTTGTCACCTGACAAAATAATCAAACCATAGAAAACATCCATGAGAAGAGTCGTAGATCCCATACATTTCACGACTCTTCTCTTTCTGCACAGACTCTACTACTATACAATACAAAGCACATACATAGGCTACAGATAAAGCCAAATCTGTTATTGAACTCTAGTGCATGATAGATGCTACAACAATTTTAGTTGAATAAACAAATCTATTGTTGAATAATTCATCATAACAAGTTTTATTTTAAATTTCACTTACCGCAGTATAGCAATGACATCCCCCATCCTAGTAATGCCCATGTCCCTCAGATACTCCTTGTTGAGGTCCAGCAGCATGTCGTTCTGGATGCGGTTCTCCGCGAACGTCAGCGCGTACGACGCCGACACGTCCGACGGGATCCCGGCGGCCGTGAAGAAACTCACCCACATACCTAAATCACCGAATTCACTCATGAAAACACCACATGTAAAAACAAAGCTGTAATTTCAAAGTAGGATGGAGGTGATTGTAGTGTTTAATACGTAAAACCTGTAGTTAACTACTGTAAAACACCTGATTAAATAGCATAATGTAAATAAACTCAATGAGTAATATGATACGGCCTTGCAAGCTTTTTTTTGTAAGAACATTTACACATAAAATAGATGATAAATAAACACTTACCAGTAAGAGTGGAATCCATTTTATTCATGGTTAATGGAGTAGATATAAATTTTAACAACGATGACCCCAAGTTTTGCTAAAGATTTTTTTATACACTAGCATAATCACTACCAACCAGCTGCAGCCATTTTTATTTTTGACTTTTTGTTTTTTTATTCGGCAATCGCTAATAGCCCTAACTTAACAATACTATATAAAAAATGAAGTAATGTAAAAACGACTTAAGCACAATACAATAAGAGCCTGTTTATCTTGGCTAAATTTTGACACTATTAAGGGATAGTTATGTTCATTACTGACGTTACTGACCAAAAATTTAGTTTTTCCGTTACATGCAGAAAACATACAATCATTTTGGCAAAAATATTATAAAACAAAAAAAAACACTTGATCGATAAGCCTAAAATTATACATTTTTTATTAGAAATATAAAAAAATGTAACGCAGTTTGAATTTAGGCAAGTGGACAAGTAGTTAAGCTATTAAGTAAGGCATTTTATTAAATAACGTTTCATTCCATCAAAATGATTTATCTGTCAAAACAAGAAATCTTGTAGTTTTCACGAATGAAGATTCCTTCGAATTATTTAACAAAATTTAAGAATCCCTTTCTCCTTTCTAACCAAATCAAATTATTAATGTCTGGTAAGTCAACCAATATTTTCAGCAACCACTTTTGTCAGACTTATTCCTGGGAAGATATCATTTTTTTATCCTAACCTCTACCGACGTACTTCTTATTCTTACCGAACTGTACAATTACTTCAGCAGAGCCGAAACTACTAAGACCAGCCAGAAGAATGTCAACCGCATCGTTAGAAGCCGTACCAAAGGTGGACATAGATCCTTCTGGTGTATTTAAATACATTTTGGTCAAAGTGTATGATAAAGCAGAAAACAATCAAGAGCCTTCTATCACAATCGTAAGAGGCTACCAAAGGTGCAACTACCATTCGGATATCTATGACGAGGTAAATTAGAGTAATACCAGGCATCAACTAGACTTTGATCATCTAGAATTGATTGTAGGTTCCATACTTTCATGCACCACCTAGCTGACATATTAAGCTTCCTACCGTTATTTGAAGCCTATTTTATTATATTTGAGAGAGCAATCCTGTTGACAGATGACGTAGCGGTTCATTATTGGCTGACACCTATCGCCATTTTCCCCCACCAGTTTCGCCTTTCCAGTTTTTACCCCCACCAGGTGAGCTCGGCGCTAACGCGCGCCGTCTGCCTCATTGGCGTTCTGTTTGTCGGAGCGTACGGTTCACTACAAAAAATTCTTAGAAGTCCTGAGATTCTTAGAATTTTTTGTAGGTAGTAATGTATTTTTAACGGTGTTACCGTTCGACTGTAAAAAATTAAATTTTAAATATTTTGACGAACAGGTTCGTCACCTTGTTTAGAATAGCTGACACCTTGATCGATTCACATCGGCGCAGCATCGCAGTAAGTAAGCGACGAGCATTTATTTGATTTATTTACAGTGAATCGATTCGTCATAAGCACGGAACAACAGGTCATTGAGAAAGTATAAATTGGGAGTGGCAATGTATAGACCACAGTTTTTATTGTAGGCTAAAACTTTTTCTATTACAGAATAGGACTGCTAACTTCGCAGTTCGTAAAAAAGACGCATTCTATGACGTCGTATTTTATGCTAATTAAACAATGTTTTTGTATTAAGTAAGCTAATATAAGACCTGACATGTTCCGTGCATTTCCAGATTTTTTGGCACGGTGCTAATGTGATAAAAATTATTATCTTTTGCATTGAAATTGAAAATTTTGGAAAGGAGTGCCAACTTTGGAAGTTTAAATAAAAGGTGCGATATATTTAGTCCCTTGATTTTTATGGCCCAGCAAGAGGCTAAGACTTCTAGTCGTAAATAAGCGATATCGCTGCAATCGAATAAGTACATACCATATCTGGTATAGGCCGGGGCGCTATTAAACAGCAGCTCTTTGCTCTAGTGTCATGTTGGCTTCCCAATAAGGGTCCGATCCGCCTTGAGGTCGACGAAGCCCCGTTTTCGCGGGGCTACTATTTCTGCTCTAAGCGGTAAAAGGGAATTAACAAACCTACATCGAAAATAGGCTTTTCGATCTTTGGGTTTCTATTGTAGATGATTGTACTTAATAACAATTTACTCCATCTAGTTAAAGCAAGGGATTTTAAAGTGAAACTCTTGTATGTTATTACTGCATGTCTTTATTCAGCTTATGTGCTATTGTGAGTTTTGTTATTGAAATTAAATAGATTTAATTTTGCATATTCTGCACATAACTACATATAGGAGAGTCACTATTGATATTTTGCTATAACAATAATTCCTGTCAAAGAACGTACCTTAATCTGATTGTTAAGTTCAGCTGCCGGTACAAAGCACAAGAGTTCATTATTCTGCTGCGCAAGCAGTGTAGTTTACTGTTGCATCATACTAAATTATTATGTTATTCTATGATTTCCCGCCTGCGCAAGGCGTAGAAATTTTTATTTTATTTTTATTAATTTGTTTATGATACCTACACTGAGAATATCTGCCAAGGCCTATTATAGCTATTATACTGCTGCGCAAGCGAGTATTAGCGGAAAAAATTAATAAACATGCCGTTAAATGTGCTGCTAAGCGTATTAAATGCCTACATATAATACCAGCACTCAAAATTTCCCGCCTGCGCAAGGTGTGTGAATATTATTATTTGGCCAACTGAATACCCGTCCGTCGCCTGCGTAAGGCGTGTACGTTTCACTTTCCTGCTGTGCTAGCAGTAAGCCGATAAAACACTTGCCCCCTTAAGCGTTGAAAGAATGTACTATGCAAATGTACCTACATATCAATAGATACCCATTGGTTTGATGAAAAAATTATGCTATGAGACTGATATGGAATGTTATTTAAATGAAATCAGGGCTCTTAACGCTAAGCCCTTTCTCGCCTGCGCAAGGCGTGTGAAAATTATACAGTCTGGGAGAACAGCTAATACAAACAGATGGTAGTCAAACATATGCTCTTCTCAGCCAGACATATCATGTTAATATCTTAAAACTTTTCGCCTGCGCAAGGCGTGTGAATATTATCAGCTAGCCAACTGAATAGTAGTCGTCGCTTACGTAAAGCGTATGAAATTTATTATCCAACGACGCTAGTAAGTTTGGTATCGAATATAACTAACATGTCTCGAAATGCCAAGACTGTACCGCCTGTGCAAGGTGTGAGAAAATTATAGTTTTCTGGTAGAACAACTAACAGTCAGACAGAGTGTCTAAACTGTCTTTAAACTCTTGTTTGTTTTTATCTGCTTTAGTAGTCAGACTAACATAGTTTGCGCTAAGTATATTAAAATCATATAATATGCCTGCGCAGGGCATATAACATCTATTAGCTTGCTGTGTGCGCACGTATCAAGCAGTTCAATATTGATACTACAAAGCTTTGATAATGTAAGTATCTACTTCGCATATGGGTACTGACTGCCTGATATAAAAGCCATTTATTTTTATTAAATTTATTTGCCTTTGTCCAGCAGTGGACGTCTTTCAGCTGAGATGATGATAATGATGAAATTGGTTTAAAATGTAAATCCCCGCCTACGCAAGGCATATAAGAATGATTAATACATAACGTTGCCACTAAGCAAAACTTTCCCTGAAAAGAAAGACCCCTAAGTATATATAATTATCATGAGACGCGGTGAAGCCCGTCTCTTAACAAACCTAAATTTGGATTAGAGAGTGTCTATACGCGATCCATCCAATCAAGCAAATAATCATGGCATGATAATATAGAGTTCAGGATACTAATCATATAACTAGATTTATAAAAATTATTTTTGATTGCCTTAATCGACCGCAAATGTTGCGAGTCATTAAAAGGTAGAAATATATTTCCCTGGACTGGCTCAAGGGTTTTTGACCATGCATTCATCATTTGAACCCACGGGCCAAATACATTTTAGAAAAAGGACCCTTCTGTGGTCATAACAACAAAATGTTCGAAATTTACCCCGCCTGTAAGGGTGCAGCGTGAAAATTAGCCTTGGATACCTTAAGCTTTGTGTCTTCTACAGGATGGACGTGAACGAGTTAACCGTACCTACTTTAGAATGTGTATGGACTTTATTTGGTATAATCATACTTCAAGGCAACTAATCTACACTGTGTCAGTCCAAATGAAAGAAAGCCATCTTGGTTATCAATCCAGATGAATGACACTGGTGTTAAAGTCGTTAAAGATCTTGTTCTAGACTACCTGGATGAATTCAGGCTAACAACAGGGTTAGCATTTATGTAAGGAGGGGGACCAAAGTTCCTTTCAGGTAAACAGATACAAATCTGCTTTCAATCTTAAAATATGGCTAGGTTATGATTGTCAGTATCAAATACTAAAGATTACTCAGGAAGCATTAATCAGGCAACCTCGAAGGTTATTACTATACTAATGTTCGTAGATGGCCATTTCTGTGAGAGTCTTCCTACTTGTATATATATTGCCTGTTTTAGTAACAATAACCTAATAACACAACGAGTCTAGGAAGTAGATAACTACTTCATGAGAGCTATGCGCCTGTACCATAGCCGATGCAGCAGGTTGGATTGATGCTGAAATCTCGTTTTGGAGTGATTTATCTTTCATTTCTCTTCAAAAACATAGTAATATAATGACTAGAACTAAGGGCAAAGTTAAATTTATTTATGTGTGAAGCCCTTTAATACATCTAACATGATGGTATGAGACTTATTGTTACGTAAAAACCTCTATGAGGGAAAACCTTAGTATTATTCTTGCTGCTTAGTATTAGTCTACTACAGCCGTTGAATTTTCAAGTCTATGTGCTTTACCGTACGGCCCGTGGTACTTACACACTTAATAAAATAAAACCACTTTATAGGGTGGCATATTAAGTATGAGTTGATACATAATAAGACCGTTATACTTGAATCTATGAAACGTTCTAGACTACAAGGTCATTTACTTTTGGAATAGCTGCGCATTGTGTGCCTACAAATGCAGTTCAAAATTTGCTTAACTAATTGAACTTGTTGAGAGAGGTAACAGAAAGTTGTTATAGCACAACCGAAAACGGTTTTAAATATATCATTCAATGGTCATTTCTGTTCAGTATGTACAGATTAGGCACTGTTGGTACACAACATGCTAAACAGCAGGGAATCATGATAGCTAATCTATTATTTACTGCCCAGGAGCCGTAATAGCAATTATTCTAAAAACTTAATAGAAATCACTGAAGTTGTGTAGAATATTGTGATGAGTGCACTTTATATTTGGATTACTTTCATTAAAAAGACTATAAGAATTTGAAGAAGAACAAGTTAAGCTCTGAAGAAATATTGAATTTGAAAAAGAACAAGTGAAGCTCTAAAGAAATATTGTTTAGACTAGTTTTTGTGTGCCTGCTAATTAAATCGTATTCTGCTTTAGCAAACTTATATCTGAGAATATTCCTTGGATGAATAACACATAAGTTTACTTTCCTTTTGCAAGGTAAATAGTTGGATTGCGCTGATTGTCGATCCTAAAATAAATGTAAACACAAATGATATTTGATAACCTAACCTAAGGATATTTGGTTTAATGGGTGAAATAAAATAAAACTATGTTGATATTTTCATAAATAACTTTTAATAAACATATTGATCTTTATATACATTGTTTTTGTTCATAATAAAGGTCCTTACCTAAGAATGTTGTAGAACATGTCACCTCACATTTTATTTCGTGTAAATAAACTATTCACCCGGGTACCCGGATTGTAAAGTGCACTTATAAGTACTGGATGTTTCCACCAGTTTCACGAATCATGATGAGTTAATCACATTGGCGTTTTCTGACCACCAGGCGATCACAGACACGTCTCAAATATAATAAAATAGGCTTCAAATAACGGTAGGAAGCTTAATAGCAGCGTTTTACCTTACAATAAAACGCATATTAAGCGAAATACCTTATTTGAAGCCTATAATTTTTAAATCGCCTGTGGCTATAACACTCAGTTGCAATAAACCACATCACTTTTATTTTGCTCTTTGAGGGTACTTTTGAATCACTGCTTTTCCTCCTACCATGTAGATTCTAAAAAGCAACATCTGTATAGTTCAAGAAACGGGTAGGTCTTTTTTATTTCATATTGGAATAATAAATACTACCCCTTGGTAAGTGGTATACTAATTGCAACTTCGTTTTTGTTTATATTTTGAGAACCAATGAGGCAGACGGCGCGCGTTAGCGCCGAGCTCACCTGGTGGGGGTAAAAACTGGAAAGGCGAAACTGGTGGGGGAAAATGGCGATAGGTGTCAGCCAATAATGAACCGCTACGTCATCTGTCAACAGGATTGCTCTCTCAAATATAATAAAATAGGCTTCAAATAAGGTATTTCGCTTAATATGCGTTTTATTGTAAGGTAAAACGCTGCTAATATTTGCTTCAGGTCCAAGAAAAGCTTCAACCGCTAGATTGTGAACCTTTGGGAGGAGGCAGGATATCTCATGAGCCTGATAATAAGAAGATTCATATTTATGGCTACTCTCAAGGCTATGGCAAAGCAGACCATGAAGAAACTGCAAAACTGATCAAGAATGCTTACCCTTCATACACCATTACAATTAGTGATGAAGGGTACTAGGGCATGAACTCTGTTAATTGTATTGTTTTGTTTGTTACATTTATTTAATAAATATCTCTGAAATCTCACTCTTTTTACTTGTTTTTTTATTTTTATTATACATTTACTCTTGTAATGTTGGCTAGCCTTATATTGTTCAGTAATGTTATCGATCGTATCTTATCTGTGCCTATGACAAACGTCACTTGGATCGAGTTGAGGTTATGTTTGTCTTCGTATTTATTTATTGTTTTTATAAATAATGACCAACTTTACAACAGACGGGAAAATCTGCATTGAAAGAGAAATTGAAGTAACAAATAGCGATGGACATATCGACGATGTGGTGTCGCAGTTTGACATCATTCCAACATGCAAATGGATTGAGGACAACAAATATGAAAGGGTAAGCAAACATGAGAAAAACCACGAAGTAATAAATAGTTACTCTTTGATCACCTTTATATTAAAGTTTACATTAAGTAAGATATTCTTCTGCGCTATTTTTGTGCAATAAAGATTAAATGATTGTTTTGTAGGTATGCCTGCAGTTCCCAGATGACTTACTGGGTGTCAGCGTTAAGATTTATGAGGAAATAAAGAACAGAGTTGATGTTGACTTGTACATTCTCGGGGACACGTCATACGCAAGGTATTAAATAACTAACTGCAATACTCTACCTCTTATTATGTTTGTAATAAGGTTTATTACACTTGTGTAGATGATGATACAGCCACAATCAGATATATTGGAGCAGCAGAGATGCTCAAAAATATCTGAACATGCACATTATATATCTCCTTCCTATTCCATCCCATCCCATTCCTATTCCATCGACGACCGGTCTGGCCTAGTGGGTAGTGACCCTGCCTGCTAAGCCGATGGTCCTGGGTTCGAATCCCAGTAAGGGCATTTATTTGTGTGATGAACACTAATATTTGTTCCTGAGTCATGGGTGTTTTCTATGTATATAAGTATGTATTTATCTATATAAGTATATATATTGTCGCCTAGCACCCATAGTACAAGCTTTGCTTAGTTTGGGGCTAGGTTGATCTGTGTAAGATGTCCCCAATATTTATTTATATTTATTATTTATTTATATCCGAAGAGGCACAAAGGATCCCTCTCCCATATATCTGATGGTGACTGTAGTTATTACTAACAGTAAAATACTACCCTAGTTTTTCCATCATCACACAAGACAGGCCATTACTTTTTATCCACCGAAGCTCTTCAACCTACATCATTTTCTACATTCCAGTTAATGGCTGTAGATCCTTGGCTAGCATCTTAATATAAATATTATCATCATTTTTTTTTTAATCTTTTTTTTTTTTAAGGGGTTTTGTCACGCAGTGACAATGTCACCCCCGAAATGAGATCTAATAATAATAATGATGTAGTAGTGAAGTATTACCTACACCACTACATCACATTTAAATATAGTTTGCACATCAACCTGGCCTCGTCTGATAGTGGCGATGCCAGGACGATGTTGCAACTACCTATGTTGGTGGATTTTATAAATGTCATGTCTCTCCTCAGCGCCTCATTACGGACACATTCCATCAACACATGGTGAACATCTTCTATTTTATCGCACTCTTGGCAATTTGGTGAAGCCGCTAGTTTCATCAGGTGCTTGAATTTGTTTGATGGAATGTGCCCGGAACGAAGTCTGAGGAGTGATACTACCTGTTTCCTGCTTAGCTTTTTATCAAACCACGGGACCTGAGGGGGCTGACATTGAACTGTTCGGTACCAGATTCCTTTAGTGAGAGACCGCTTATCAAAGTATTCCCTCCACATCTGCCTGCAACTAATCCTAACTTTACCTAGACCTTCGCTATTCTATAGTTTATATCTATTATCATCATAAAATTCCATTCCTATTCCAGTTGTTGCGTAGACACCGTAGCAGCCATGCATGTGAAGGGTGACGCCATCATCCACTACGGCCACAGCTGCTTCTCCAAGTGGAACATTCCCGTGTTCACTGTGCTGCCTAAAAAGAGTCTCAATGTGGATGCTGCATTGACAATGCTGAAGGGAAACTCCAGCTGTGATGATGAGAAACTCTGTTTATTTTATGATGCAGAGTTTTATCACTGTAAAGGTAAATGTGCTGATGTACAATAAGCTGCAGAGATAATTGACCCCTCTTTTATGCATATACTTTATACAAATAAAATTTTCTTTTTAGAAAATTTTAGTCCATATCCATAGCATTGCTAGTATTGTTTTAAGTCAATACTAGCAATGCAACTATGTGATCAATCTTATCATTACTAGTAATAAAACAAATCAAAGTTTTTTGAAACTGTTGCAAATCTAGTTTTATTTGGTCTATTTTTTTTTTAATTTAGTTAATGCTGGTCCCTACCAGCAACAATTTAATGGAAACAATTTGTTAAAGTAAAATTATTAATAGTTTTGACTAGAGGAAAATTACAGATTTTTACTATAACAAATTGTCTCCATTAAATTTGAGAATAACGTCAAAACCTTTTGATTCCGCAGAAACCCTGGCAAAAGCCTGGTTCACACAGTACCCCGGCCACTACATAGCTGACATCTCTATAGAGGAGCAGGACCATAGGTTTCTGGGCAGAGTGGTCAGGGATGGAAGCGGCCAGGTGCATGCTGATGTCCTTAAGGATTGTGTCTGCATCTACATGGGCTCTAAAGGACAAACACTCTTTAACTATACAATATCTGTTGCAGGTAAGAAATTTTCTTTCCCCAAGGTAACTTAAAAGATGAAAAAAAAAAATCTAGTGGGAACACTGATGTATATGCAAGCAACATCAACTCTTATAGAGAGTCAAATTACTAATTTTATGACTGAACATGTAATTTGTGTCCTACAGCAAAAGAATGGTACCTCCTGGACCCTGGCATAACGCTGTCCCGCATGGACGAAACCACCTGGTTCAAGCGTCGCCGCTTCCTCGTCGAGAAGTGTAAAGATGCCACAGTGATAGGCATCCTCGTCTGCCAACTGGGAGCCAACACCAAGGATATCATCACAAGGTTAAAGCAGCTGTGCAAAGTTAATGGGAAGAAAAGTTATATTGTGTCAGTTGGCAAGCCCAATGTTGCTAAGCTGGCTAATTTTCCTGAGGTAAGTTACTAAGATTTTGTTACATGGGGTGTTTTGTTTTTATCGATGCGAAAAAGGATAATTTTGTTACCTATATGACTTATATGAGATATTGTTGATGAATATGTGGAATATGTGTCTCCCCGAAGATGTGGTTTCAGCACAAAATGTGAACCAATTTAAAAATAAATTAGACAGACACATCAATACATCTACTTGTCAACGATAACTATTAATGATTACTGGATACAGGCAATATCAGTTGTCACAACTGCCTGCCTGCTTACACAATAATAATGACCGGGATGTATATACCCGTGAGTTTTTAAGAGAGACAAATAATAATAATAATATAGTGTTTTAAATGAGAGACCGGGGAGAGGGGGGTCCCTTGGGAAAGTTACGATTCCTTAGCTCAAGACCAGCTCATGAGCGTATGGCGACCAACTGTCTAGATGGGTGAATCAGAGGCTTCATTGAATTGGTATATACGACCATAATCCCAATAATCGTTGCTTCTTTCCAGATTGACATCTACGTAATGGTTGCCTGCCCTGAAAACGATCTCTACAGCAACCGTGACTTCTACAAGCCCATAGTGTACCCATTCGAGCTGGAGGTAGCTTTAAACTCCAACCGAGAGCCCTACTCCACCACCCATGTCACCGACTATGGAGACCTACTCCCCGGCAGGAAATACTACTGTGATATTGACCATGTAAAAGAATTAACCGATGTGAGCTTAATAACAGGAAAAATCCGAGAGACTAAAGTAAACCATGACGGAAACGGCATGGAATTAGAAGCTAAGACCAATTGGGCATTAGAAGATATTGGACAGAATTTACAAGAGCGCTCCTGGCAAGGCTTGGAGCAGAAACTAGGAGAGACTGAAGTGAAATTAGCAGAACAGGGAAGGAAAGGCATACCTTTGCAGTACAGTAATGAGCCTGAGTAATTTGTAATCGATATATTTCTTATTTACAGTACAAAGGGTTTTAGTCTATAGACTTTTTAATAAATAATGTGAATGAGATTGGTTTATGCGTTTCTGTAAGCTCAATATACACGTTAGGCAAACTGGGCCTGTTTACAACACAACTATGTGGTTTCTACTAGATTTCCATAGGGCTTTAGGTTGAATCTCTAAGGTAATTTGAGTTTTGTGAACTTGTACTCTCACCTAGAAGATTTGTCTAATGGCTAACTTTTGCCTGCAAAAGATTTTTCATAGACCAAATAATTTTTTTATTGTACAAGATAATGGAGATTATAAGTGAATTAATATTATAATAGTTTCAGAGTGCTTTTAAATGTCACTCAACATGACTAGCTCAATAACACCTAACCTAAGCACTGATCTTCTGGTTGAGCGGGTTCTGCGGAGACTTGAGCCACTCTTTCCGGAGCAGCTGCTTAAGTTGGGAGAGGCGGAGCGTGGGGTTCTCCTCCTTAAGGCGCGGCATGGTGACTTCTTCGAAGGCGGTGTATGCGGCCTTTAGCCGCTTCTCGGGATGCCTGTCGATTTCTGCCTTATCACTGAAAAAATAATAATGTTACATACATATACTCGTAAAATAGGATTTGCCAAAAATTGGTCTCTCCCTAAAACTGCAATTCTAAACCATTTATCCTGAAATTTTGTGAGAGGTTTGATAATCATCAGGAATTTTTCTGCCCTTTCAGTTTTTGTAATTTGATAAATAGCCCTCCCCCCCCCCCCTCGACCTCAGCACTACAATTATTGTAGTGCTGAGGGGTTTGCGAGGTCTATAACTCACAGAGCCTAGTTTATTACCTGAGCAGAGATATAGCCTCATCCACGGACTGAGCCACCTCTCCATCCAACTGTATCCTGTTGAGATTCTCCTCCAGTGGAGGCTCCTCTACAACCACTCGGGCAGGCTAAAAAATAAAGAGGATATGTGTTGTTAACAATACAAACTAAATGGGTATACATTTTTAACCTTTTGAACGCCAAACAGCGCATCTATTTGGCGTGCCACTGACGCCACAAGGGTAAAATTTAGTTTTGTGAATAAATAATGCCAACCTAAAAGTGGGGTGTTCTTCAGAAGATTTTCATCAAAGCACGATCAACATCCATCAAATACCGGTTGTCACGATTTTGCGTTGACGTCAACTGCCGTCTGTGGCGTTCAAAAGGTATTGCTATTGGTAGTTATTTGCACAATAACCTTGCTCTGTGTGGACCCAGCTACTGACAACTCATAACCCCAGTCCTTGACAAAAGAAAGGTTTACAAATATATGATAAAGTAATGCAAAACAGGTATGAATATTGTTACCACAGGCTTGGGAGTCTCAGGTTTAACACTCTTCTCCTGGATCTTGGCGATCTGTGCGCGTGTGATCTTGGGCGCGGGAGCCACCTTCGGGGTGCTCTTTATGGATTCCATCTCCTTTTCTAGAAGAGCTTTGGCTTCTTGTTTCTTCTGTAGCTGCTCTAGACGCTTCTTTTCTTGTTCCTCCTGTATAAAAATATTCCATTATTTTTTTCTATAAATAATATTAGAATAATATATATAGGAAATATAGGATAGTCTCTAGAGTGGCGACCATGGGGGGAAGAGCGTCCCCAAAGTAGACCCAAGATGCATTGGGACGACGACATCAAAAGGACTGCGGGGAAGAAGTGGCTCCAGGTTGCAAAAGACCGTGACAAATGGCGTAAAATGAAGGAGGCCTACACCCAAAGGGTAGAAAAAGGCTAGAGAGAGAGAGAGAGAGAGGATAGTCTATAATAATATAGGAAAGGAAAACCGAGGAAAAGGTTGATGGACTGTGTGAGAGATGAAACGAAGGCAAGTAAATGATGAAATGACGGGCGACAGAGAGGTGTGGAAGTGAAAGACATGCTGCGCCGACCCCAAGTGAATGGGACAAGGGCAAGAGAATGATGATGAATATTTATAGTTAGATGAAAAGTCCTGACTGACTTGTCATCTAAGTGAGTCAGAAATAAGCTAGGTACAGTAGAAAATTCCCACCTTTTTCTGTTGTTTCTTTTTAAGTTTGTCATCATTGTCTTCCCACGCCGCGTCTTCGATCACCTTTTTGAGTTTCGCATCTTTTTCAGTCTTGGCATCCTCTTTGCGTTGCCGAGCTGCCACGGCCTTGCTGTTTTCACCAACAAACTTCTTTGGCATGGTGCTGCAATCCAAATAATGGTATATTTAGCGTCACAAAACATTTTACAAAAACGGGGTAAGGTTTCCAGCCAGAGTATACGAAGAAAATAAACATGTAAAGGTAGGTAACCTCTAGCAACGTAAATAAAGTTATCGTCGTACTTAAGAAACTTACGTATGAATTTGTTAGAAAAATGTTATAAATTATGCAGAGCAAGACCTTTATTTGGCTTTGGATCAATTTATTTAGCTGAATTTCTCAAGAAAATTTGGAAAATTCGCGTAATGTTGACAGTTGTATGTTTCTTTTTCTAAACTTGAGTTTGTTATGTATCTGATACTAGGATATTTAGCCAAATTTGAAAAGCTAGACTTCTATCACTTCGTTATATGTGTTTCCGAAAACACAACATTTGATTGAAGAAGCTATTCGAGTTTTATACCATAAATTATGAAAAAATGCCTCTTACCGTAGTTTTTCTTCGATGATTTTGTTACCTTAAACATGGCTTCTAGCTCTGCATCTTGTCGCGAAATACGCGATGATTGTGAATGCATACATAGCAACACTAAGTCCGGCAACGGAATAGAAAGAAAAACAAAATATATTGTCGATGGTAAGTTGAAGGAAGCCTTTTTTGCTCACTACCATGAAAATGGCAGTTTGTACTTTTAACTTTGTCCAGTTATTAAACTTAAAATCAGTGTTAGTGGCTCGGGATTTCCAGGTTTCAGCACGTAAAAGCAAGCTAATTATTTAGAGAATAAAAAATGTATCTATACGTTGAATGCATAAAGTTTCTAGCATTAATTTCTAGCGTGGTGTTATAAATGGTCACTAAAGCTTACTCCAAGCATTTATTGGGCATGTAAGATGGCATGCAAATTAAATTAAAGTTCCAAATCATGTGTTGGTTTGAGGGTGGTATAGCCTACCAATAAAATCAGATTATTCAAATGTACATGCAAGAACGATTCGCATGATACATCTGGCTTGGCCAGGGGGCAAGCGTTTTAAATAGTTTCTGTAAGAACACTAAGAACGATTCACATAAATGTATGTGGCTCACCTCGAGGTTGTTCGCATGTAAGTTGGATTCGCATGTGACAGGTATAATCTACCAATTAAATAAAGTTAGTACATGTAAGTTGGATTCGCATGTGACAGGTATAATCTACCAATTAAATAAAATTATTACGTGCAAGTTGGATTCGCATGTGACAGGTATAATCTACCAATTAAATAAAGTTATTACGTGCAAGTTGGATTCGCATGTAATAGTTAATAGGCACTCGTTTGTAGACCGCTGGAGCCAGCCTGTAAGTAATAGCACCGATGTGCTGGTCGCGGATCTACCACAAACTTGGACGAGTGGGCCTATAATAAGATCAAAGTAAGCGTTTTAGGTCCCATAAAACATCTGTAGGTCCCCTACACAGATGTGGTGGTTGCGGACCTTAAACGAGCTCAGAAGTAAGCGTTTTAGGTTGCATAAAACATTTGTAGGTAACATTCACAGATGTGGTGGTTGCAGACCTTAAACGAGCTCTAATGTGTATGGGCTTTATGCTATTATTTAGGATTGATATACCATGGTATAGGGCAATCTAATGAGACCAGGTCAGTGAACTGCTCAAGCCATAAGCGTTTGGCAAGGTAACTTATAAACAATCAGTGATGAAGAGTATAGCTATATTGACTGCCACTCTATGTAACAATCCTTATAAATTTACTTAGGAAATATTTAGTGATTCGGTTGGAATCAATGTGTTAATACTTTAACAGGTCGTGGGGAGAATCATTGTGCTCTGCTCACCTGCAATCTTAACCTGGAGTTCTGGGCATCTCGGGCCATGTCGTGAGAAGCAATTATAAGGTAAGGATGACCATATTTCTACCGTACAGATTAAAGCCTCATTTATCATAATGTTAGATTTTGTATGTTCATAGACAAAGTTACATAATAACACCAACAAGCGAAGCAGGTAATTTGTAATTACTGAGTTATAATTTATATTGAACTAAGGCATAAGCTATAGTGTTGAAAGATCTCATAAATTCCACTATTAATTTTATCATAAATAAAATGTGTGCCAAATTCATCCCCGTTGGTACATATTTATGGTGTAGATGCGAGGGATTCATTATTTAAGAAGGAGTAAATAATAATAAGAGGTTTCTGTACGGTGAATGTAGTCATCCTATCTTAAAAAAGCAGTAAAATATAAAATTAAATGAGAAATTAGGATCACGGTGGCGACATCTGTGGAGGAATAGACTAAACTTGATTGATCACTGAAACTAGAAACAGGATCACGGTGGCGACATCTGTAGAGGAATAGACTAAACTTGATTGATCACTGAAACTAGCTATATTATGATAATAAGGCACGATTTCAGGATAATTTACGTCAGTAAGCAGACGGGCAGCTATTTTGAATAAAGAAATGTTGTTGTATTTTATTTCACAAACCCCTTTAGTATTAAATACCACATAAAATTTAAGTTAGCTTGTTCTAGAACCCGAGAGCAGTTCGGTAAGTGAAATTTACAGGTAGTTCATCTAGTGATTGACAGATGGCGTTTTTAGCATAAAATCTAAAAGTGACAGCTATTCCACCACAGATGGCGTGGTGAACTGATTTTGTACTTGAATCGGAATCGTACAAAAAATTTATTTGAATAATATTTTCATAATTTTGTTAATTAGTCATGAAATTCTTATGAATAATTAATAGAGAATAACTTAAAGAGTAAGTCAAAACGGAAACATATTGCGAAATTCATTATTCGTTCCACAGACAACATAACTATACATCATCTATACATAGGGTTGCCAGATCGAAAGGCGCTAATATCGGGAAATAATATCTATTTTTCGGGATTTTGGGACTTAATTCGGGAAAAAAAAATACATTCATATTAAAGTGATTATATTAAAAACAACGATATTTTACATTATTGGCACTACGTCAGCTCGCTTGCTCGGCGACAGTTCGGAACTTGAAATTATTGTTTTATAACGTGAAGCTGTTTTTCGGGACAAGTTTCACTTTGTCGGGAATCGGGAACACATGCTAAAAATCGGGAGAATCCCGCCAAATCCCGACCATCTGGCAACCCTATCTATACATCAACAACGTAGTGAGATTTTGCAAGTTTGCTACAACCAAGTACGAGTTAAAAAGCCGGCTATTTTGCGAATAAACATTCACAACTAGCTTAAATAAGGCGAAATCACAAGAGGAATTCAGTGATTTACGAAAGAAAAGTGTTATTTGATGGGACGATCTGTTAGTTCATCAGGTGAGAACAGACAATTTTGTTTACATGTTATCGAACAAGTTGCGTGCGAAAAATAAGTTGTTGCCTTTAAAATTTCGTACTTTATAGTGAAGGAAATAGTACACTTCGATCCGAGTTTTAGACGCATATCCAACAAAGTTAACAACAATAAAATTGTATTATTTATTTATAAAAGGTACTACGTCAAGGTTATAAGTGGATATCACAAGCAACATAGCTACAGTCTTGCTCAATTGAGAGGAAAACATATTGCTCCATCATTAAAGGATATTTAACAGAGGAAACTAAAGTTCTATAACGGGCCAGGTATGTAAAAACAAGTACTGATTTCCTTGACAAATTTTAACTTGCATTTTTAATGAAACCATTTGGTATAAGAAATAAATCACATACAAACTAAGAATTTAGTCCAAAACAACATTATGGCAACAAACAGTAGTCACTTTGAGAGAAAATTTGAATTTTCATGATAATTATTTGTCATATTGTTTATTTAAAATAATATTTGGTTGAACATTTTTCATCAAACATTGTTAATAACCATGAAACAGTCTGATAACTTTATAGTTCCTGTGTGCATATTCCTAAAATACAAAGGAATTAGTAATATTTTAATACAAAGATTACTTCATTCATATTTATGTAAATTGTTTTTTGGTAACAGCGTTTATTTTAATAAAATTGCTAATTTGTAGTAACTTGGTAAATAAATATATACTCCATAACAAAACACACTAAAAACATAAATCAGTTATGTTTAAATTTACACATTATGAAATAAACTTACTTAAAAAAGTTTAAATTCATTGAAACATGAAGGTGCACGGTAGAGCGTGGTCAAGTACTACAGGTTTATTTCTGGTTATTGAGGTTGATGTGGAAGTGAATAAATTAATTATTAATTTAAGATAAATAAACGAAATGGAACACTGGACAAAATTCAAAATTGTAAAAATGACTGCAAATATTCAGATGGATTAAACCTGAATAATAATGTAGTTTAATGGAAACTAGTCGGTTTGTGTTTTTGATTGTGATTATTCTTGTTGAATAAATAAATCTAGAAGATGCTCTTGATGTTTCTTGCTGTTGTGAGTAAATTGCCAAGAAGGGGCACGGTAGTGTCACGTCCAAGTCAAATAAAATGAAAGTAATATCTGGTTCGAGAATTAGTGCTATGTTTATAGGCTAGGTCGAACTATATGTGGGACCTGGATGTGAACTTTAATAAAATAAAATATCACTAAGCAAGAGTAACAATTCAGAGCTACGACCAATATTTAAAAATGTTATATGCCATTATCAGGGAATGGTATGAAGTGGGTCTAATAAATTAAATTCACAATCAATACACAACCTGTATATGAAAGTCACTTGCCAATAAATTGTGTTGATGAGACTATAGCTTAGTCCATTAAGAAATTGTTTACCATCCATTATAGTCAAAGATAATAATTTCAGACTCAGTGCACAACAACACTTCCTAATAATAAAGATGGAAGAGATATATTTGACGAGGTTAAACAAATTTGTGTCGGAAATAAAGAATCTATCCAACAACTCAAGGATCCTCATTTCTTTAAAATCATGGAACGATGAAGAATATGAACAAGCCAAGATTGCTTCGGCAAAATTACAAGCCGTAATAACAAGATTTAATACCGAACTATATCAGTACTTTAAAATAGTAACAAATCCAAACGCGGACGAGATTTCAACCATGACAACTGAACAGTTGGAGGGTGATGAGACTCTGGCTGAATTAAACGCTCTTATTCAATTAAGAGAGACAAGACAGGTTCTCCATCCACCTGAGTTTATAGAAGAGTTAAGAAAAGAGTTACAAGTAGTGCTCACAGCCAGACAAGATGCAAAAGGAACTTGTGAAGAATTTAAAATTAAGGATAAGAGCTTCACTACAGAAACGCTTCTAACACAAGAGTCTAGGAAGAAGAGAAGAGCAAGGTCGAGGAAACCAGATGTTAGCGAGGACACACATAAGAAGCATAATCCAACCTTGACTGCCTTTAGTAAGACATATGCCAATAAACGAAAGTTCATGGAAGAAAGAAACAGTTCTGCACCTATTCAAAAGAAAGGAAAGATTTCATGTATATTCTGTAATGGAGATCACTACAATGATGAGTGCACCAAGTTCAAAACGGTACAACTCAGAAAGGCAAGGTTAAATAACCGCTGCTTTATATGTTTAGGTCTAGGCCACTGTGCAAAAACGTGTAAAAGAAATTTAAGAACTTGTCTACACTGTGGAAAGAAAGGACAACACAACAGAGCACTGTGTCCTACGAAGGAACAACCTACGAAGGAACAACCTAAGATGGAAGCTATCACCTTATTACAAATCAATGATGATTCACCAACAGTATTCTAGACAGTTATTTTTAAGGCTATAAGAAGAAACAACACAGGACTCAAATATCGTGTAATCTTCTATTGTGGCAGCATGAGAAGTTATATCTTGCAAAGGGTAGCTAAAAAACTTAACCTGGTATCTGAAGAGAAACAACATCTCACTGTATTTACCTTTGCTGAGGATAAACCTCGTGAGTTGGAGACTCTACTGGCCAGACTCTGCTTGCAAACAAAAACTAATGAACTAAAGTTAATATATGTCAACATTGTGCGCTCTATGACTCATGAAGTATCCACCTTTAGCAAGGACTTCTTAGAATGGGAACATCGAAACAAGTATATTCTATCCGATGACGGATCACTCGAAGATCAAGTTGACATCCTGATAGGGAACGACTACTATCAGTCACTAATGCTATCCGAGAAGATAGAGATAAAGGAAAATCTATATCTAGTGAATTCTGTGTTTGGTTGGATGCTGTCTGGTCGATCAAGAGAAGAAAGAGGAGAAGAATTATCAGTACTTACATACTTCCAAGCCTCATACGAGACCAAATTAAATGAACCAGATCTACCGTTGGATAATACATCTATGAGAGCCTTATGGGATTTAGAATCTATAGGAATTGTCGACTCGCCTGACACCAATAGAGATGAAGAAGCGATCAAGCATTTCAACGAAAACACAATACTAGAAAGTGGAAGATACCATGTCAGCTGGCCATGGAAGGATTATCCTCCAGAGTTACCAACAAATTATGGATTAGCATATGGAAGACTTGTGGGGCTCGTGAAAAGACTGGATAAAGAGACGTTATCAATGTATGAAAAGACATTAAGTGATCAATTGGAAAAGAAAATTATAGAAGAAGTTCCTAACAAGAAAGAAAGGGATCATCCTATACATTATTTACCATTTCACGGAGTTATGGCTACTGGAAAAGCACTTAGACTGGTATATGATGCTTCAGCGAAAGTAAAGAATGCGAAAAGTCTTAATGAATGCTTATATGCCGGCCCAATGATGCTAGAAGACCTGACTGGATTATTAATTCAATTCAGATGCCACAATGTAGGATTAACTGCAGACGTAGAAAAGGCTTTCTTGCAAATTGGATTGAATAATAATGATAGAGATGTGACTAGATTTCTATGGCTGAAAGATACAGAAAAACCTGTTACTGAAGACAACCTTATACAATACAGATTCACTCGGGTACCCTTTGGAATTATCTCCAGTCCATTTTTATTAAATGCTACAATAAAGCATCATCTACAGACCTCTGAAGGGAATTATACAAAACAGCTGGCCAATAACATATATGTGGACAACCTACTTACAGGCACAGAGTCAGTAGATGAAGCATTAGATCTGTATAAAGAGGCAAAGGACAAGTTTTCTGAGATATCAATGAATCTTCGAGAGTGGAGTTCTAATTCAAAGGATTTTCTCAATCAAATACAGGATGTGGCTCCAGAGACCACAGTGAAGACTTTGGGCTTAAATTGGGACTTAAAGGAAGACTCACTCCAACTTAGAGCCAAAGTAAACAAGAATAATGAGATTACGAAGAGAGGAATACTCAAAACTATAGCGGCAATATACGATCCTTGTGGATTCAGTGTACCCATAGTACTGCCAGCCAAACTACTTCTCCAGCAATTATGGAAGGAAAAGGTCAAATGGGACAGCTCATTATCTAATGAAACAAAACAGAAATGGATGAGTATTCTAGAAGATCTTAAAGAAATAGAGTCAATACGTCTACCAAGAAATATGACTGTGCCAAATAGACATAAGGCACAATTACACTGTTTTACAGATTCTTCGACAGTAGCCTACGCGGCTGTAGTATATCTGGTGCAAGGAGATAACGTCCAGTTTGTAATAGGCAAGTCACGTCTTGTACCTACCAAAGATCAAGAAAATTTGAAGATACCAAGGCTTGAATTACTAGGTGTTTTAATTGGAAGTAGACTTATTAAATATGTCTTCAAGTTTTTACAACTGGATATAACGGAGATGATATTGTGGACCGATAGTCAGATCGTAAAAAGCTGGTTTTATTCAGACAAACTACTGGAACCGTTCGTGTCTAGAAGAATGGACGAAATTAGAAAAAATAAAAATCTAATTGTGAGATATGTTCCATCTGGACTTAATCCAGCAGACACTGCAACACGACCAAGTACCTCAAAGGAAGAGAGAAATGGGTGGTTAAATGGACCCGCCTTCTTACGACAGGATTCAAAGACCTGGCCAAAAAGCCCAGGTGCTGAAGTTTCTCTTCTGTTGGCGGAGGGTCTGTCTAACACAGATAATCATCAAAAGGCTAAAACATTGTCTGCCGAACCAAGTCCAGTAACAAACTTAGATCCTCAATTACAAGAAATAAAACAGCTACAAGAAACAATGTTTCCGGAAGAAGTACAAGGAAAGAAAACAAGTCTAGCTCGCAGCCTAGGTCTATTCTGTGACACAAATGGAATACTAAGATGTGACGGTCGTCTTGCGCATTCAGACTTATCTTACGACGCAAAACATCCTATTCTTTTACCAAAAGAAAGCGAATTGACTGAAAAACTTATAAAGGAAACTCATGAAAAGAATCTTCATGTAGGAGTGGCTCATACTTTAAGCCTTATACGTCAGAAGTATTGGATACCTCAAGGTAGAAGTAAGGTCCAAAAAACGTTAAGTAAATGTCCAAGATGCGTGAAACACGGAGGAGGTCCGTATGAATTACCCAAGACTCCTGCATTACCGGTAGAAAGGGTGAAGTATACAAATTCATTCGCTTATACAGGAGTGGACTATTTTGGACCAATGGTCGTGAGAAGGGAAAGCGGTCTAAAGAAAAGGTGGATCTGCTTGTTTACGTGTCTAGTGATCAGGGCAATACACCTAGAAGTTGTCAAGGATCTGACTACTAACGAATGTCTTATGGCATTTAAGAGATTCATAGCTACAAGGGGTGCTCCGACTCTTATATTAACAGATAATGCCTCACAATTTAGATTGTTAGGAGAAATATTAACGGAAGAAGGAAATTTTATTACTAACATAAAATGGAAATTTATCCCACAACTTGCACCGTGGCATGGAGGTGCTTATGAAAGGCTAGTAGCAATTGTTAAGCATTGCTTAAAGAGAACGCTTCAAAAACATATGCTGGAAGACAATCAACTTTTAACGATTATTAAAGAAGTAGAAGCGGTTACTAATACCAGACCTCTCACTTATGTAGGATCAAATGTAGAGCACATACTTAAACCTGCGGATTTCCTAACACCGGGAAAGTGTTTAAGTATAGAAGTACTCATGGAAGGTCTACCACTTTCGGGATCACTGATCAAACAACAACTTATAGAAGGTTGGAATCGTGGCAACAGAATAATGGATGAATACAAAGAAATGTTTATTAACCAATACTTATTAAGTCTCAGGGAAAGGTATCGAAATTCACCTAAACAGGCTAGGGTGAGGTCTCATGAAAGTCCAATGGTTGGAGATATAGTACAAATAAAGGGTGAAGCCAAAAATAGAGAAGGATGGAAGGTAGGAAAAATTTCAGAATTAATAAAAGGAAAAGACGGTTTGTGCAGGGTTGCAAAGGTAAAAGTGGGAGACAGTGTGTTCACAAGATCCATAGCACATTTGTATCCTCTGGAAGCGGATGAAGAGGCATCATTCCAAGATTCTACGAAAGAATCCCCAGTGTATGAAGATAAAGAATTACACATCCGCACTGATGGTCTTTCTCAGTCCTTACCATTAAGAACTGAAGAGAGTAACGTCTATGTTCCTACTAGCTCTATCAAAGATCATCAAAAACTAAGCAAGAATAATGAAAACGATTTAACGATGGATCAGAGCGAGTTGTTGGAGAATACAAGTTCGACACAAATTATGGAAACCACTCCAGAACCAGTTCCTTCTGGCATAGACACAGAAATGAATGATGAAGCGACGTCGAGTCACCAGGCTGAACCAAGTGATCAACGTCGAGTAGCTGCCGTTCAGGCTATGGAAAGGATCCATAGATGGACGCAAGAATTAATGTCAACTATCCAATAAACTCTATCAAAGAGGCGGGGCAGTGTCGCGAAATACGCGATGATTGTGAATGCATACATAGCAACACTAAGTCCGGAAACGGAATAGAAAGAAAAACAAAATATATTGTCGATGGTAAGTTGAAGGATGCCTTTTTTGCTCACTACCATGAAAATGGCGGTTTGTACTTTTAACTTTGTCCAGTTATTAAACTTAAAATCAGTGTTAGTGGCTCGGGATTTCCAGGTTTCAGCACGTAAAAGCAAGCTAAGTATTTAGAGAATAAAAATGTATCTATACGTTGAATGCATAAAGTTTCTAGCATTAATTTCTAGCGTGGTGTTATAAATGGTCACTAAAGCTTACTCCAAGCATTTATTGGGCATGTAAGATGGCATGCAAATTAAATTAAAGTTCCAAATCATGTGTTGGTTTGAGGGATGGTATAGCCTACCAATAAAATCAGATTATTCAAATGTACATGCAAGAACGATTCGCATGATACATCTGGCTTGGCCAGGGGGCAAGCGTTTTAAATAGTTTCTGTAAGAACGATTCACATAAATGTATGTGGCTCACCTCGAGGTTGTTTGCATGTAAGTTGGATTCGCATGTGACAGGTATAATCTACCAATTAAATAAAGTTATTACGTGCAAGTTGGATTCGCATGTAATAGTTAATAGGCACTCGTTTGTGGACCGCTGGAGCCAGCCTGTAAGTAATAGCACCGATGTGCTGGTCGCGGATCTACCACAAACTTGGACGAGTGGGCCTATAATAAGATCAAAGTAAGCGTTTTAGGTCCCATAAAACATCTGTAGGTCCCCTACACAGATGTGGTGGTTGCGGACCTTAAACGAGCTCAGAAGTAAGCGTTTTAGGTTGCATAAAACATTTGTAGGTAACATTCACAGATGTGGTGGTTGCAGACCTTAAACGAGCTCTAATGTGTATGGGCTTTATGCTATTATTTAGGATTGATATACCATGGTATAGGGCAATCTAATGAGACCAGGTCAGTGAACTGCTCAAGCCATAAGCGTTTGGCAAGGTAACTTATAAACAATCAGTGATGAAGAGTATAGCTATATTGACTGCCACTCTATGTAACAATCCTTATAAATTTACTTAGGAAATATTTAGTGATTCGGTTGGAATCAATGTGTTAATACTTTAACAGGTCGTGGGGAGAATCATTGTGCTCTGCTCACCTGCAATCTTAACCTGGAGTTCTGGGCATCTCGGGCCATGTCGTGAGAAGCAATTATAAGGTAAGGATGACCATATTTCTACCGTACAGATTAAAGCCTCATTTATCATAATGTTAGATTTTGTATGTTCATAGACAAAGTTACATAATAACACCAACAAGCGAAGCAGGTAATTTGTAATTACTGAGTTATAATTTATATTGAACTAAGGCATAAGCTATAGTGTTGAAAGATCTCATAAATTCCACTATTAATTTTATCATAAATAAAATGTGTGCCAAATTCATCCCCGTTGGTACACTCTTTTAGGGATGTGAAAAGTCGATTTTAATCATGTTATATATCGATAAACGCTACACAGCGGAACGAAATAGCGATTAATTGAAGCTTCAATATCTTCGTTAAACATAAACATTATTGAAATGCTAATGGATAATGAATATATTATAATATAATAATATAATTCAATTATTGCGGAACACCTATTTTAGGAGGTATTTATGTATTTTAATGAAATATCTGAACTTTCCCTTGGTTTCCTGCTGGGGCGTGACTATAAAATTGTGATCTGATAACCACAATAAAGAATAAAAGCGTTTTTGGTCATTTTAGGTATCGTTAAGCCTTTGAAGTAAAATTAAAATTGCAAGAAATGTCGATAGTTTATCGATATGACTTTATCGACATGGCTACAGCAACGTGGGCCTCATTGTTAATCGTACACTAAACAAAAGTGGCAACAGTGACAGCTCGCTGAGACACCGTCTATATATATTATGTCTATGCACTAAACCCAAGGGCCCAACCTTTTCTGTTCTCTTTCAAGGCGCAGCAACTAGTATCATTTCTTTCTCCTCGCTCTTTTAAAAATGCCGTTTGTCAAAAAAGGACAACCATAACAGTTGACAAGGTGGACTTCAAATCAAGTGTTGCCTTTCTTGATGCGCCCAGGCTGTGTATGTGTGCGTAAAAGCGTATATGTGTGCTTTCGTTGTGCTCTTTTAGGGATGTGAAAAGTCGATTTTAATCATGTTATATATCGATAAACGCTACACAGCGGCAGCGGAACGAAATAGCGATTAATTGAAGCTTCAATATCTTCGTTAAACATAAACATAATTGAAATGCTAATGGATAATGAATATATTATAATATAATAATATAATTCAATTATTGCGGAACACCTATTTTAGGAGGTATTTATGTATTTAAATTAAATATCTGAACTTTGCCTTGGTTCCCTGCTGGGGCGTGACTATAAAATTGTGATCTGATAACCACAATAAAGAATAAAAGCGTTTTTGGTCATTTTAGGTATCGTTAAGCCTTTGAAGTTAAATTAAAATTGCAAGAAATGTCGATAGTTTATCGATATGACTTTATCGACATGGCTACAGCAACGTGGGCCGCATTGTTAATCGTACACTAAACAAAAGTGGCAACAGTGACAGCTCGCTGAGACTACGTCTTTATATATTATAAGTCTATGGAAAATACAGAGAAGTGAATGTTGTGAATAGTTTTGCTTTATCTGTGGCTCATCATTCGTGTCATCTCCATGGACTTATAAGATGGACTGCACTGTCACTTTTTTTGCCATACTAAATTGAACTTTATCACCGAGCTAGAAAGACGTTCGTACCAGACTAGAAAAAACGGTCCACTTGAGATAGCAAAGGTGGGTCGCGGTGTCTCACTCGCACGTGTTGCCAATGTTAAAAATATACCATGTGGTAGTATTTATATCAATATACTACTCAAATTAAATAACTTCTTATATTATTTAAATGCTATATTCAGAGTAAGGTTCTGATATCTTTTAAGAAATTTGTAAATAAGTATGATGTCAATATTATTAACTGATTTAACCAAGCATGTGGACAAAAAAAAAACATTAATTTTGGTGTGGTAGACATTGTAGAAACTTTGAATGTTAATTGGTATCCCTATCGTCATGACATGTTATCAAAACACGTGAATGAAAAATTTCCTAAAAATGGTGAAAATATGTTGCGTTAAAGGTTGTGGGAGTGAAAGAATTTCTAATTGTGGAATATTGTTTCACCAGGAAGCCACAATTATTATATTTTGCGATAAAAATACAAGACAACATTGTCAAACTCATTAGGGTGACTATGATGTCGGCACGATGAGAATCAGTGTTACACAATTTTTATTAGGTACTTAAGTAAGTTTATATAAATAGGTATGTATTTATTTCGGCATGTTTAAATTGGTGAAATGAGAGCCAATACAGAATAAATAATTACCAAAATTGAAATCCAAAGTCCTTAAACATTACAGACACATTTATGCATTGTTATAATAATAATAAACACATTGATAATAAAAGAAAAATAGAACTTTATCGTAATTTACTGACTTTTGGGACGATACCAGAAACGTTACTGGGAATTTACCCTCTTTGGAAAATTTACTAAGAACGGCACATCACTAATTTCTTTACATTTCACGACTCTTCTCTTTTCGCACAGGTGGCCTAGCACCGTGAACACCGAAGTTCGCAAATTACGGGCATCTTTCTCTTTTACTCCTATAAAGGAGTAATTACAGTAACAGAGAAAGATGCTCGCAATTTGCAAACTTCGATGTCTATGGTCCAGTGACAAGCGTCCTAGTTAAAAACGATAGCAAGCGAGCGTAGCGGACCCACGCGACCCTCAGGCAGTTACGAATTTGTCCTAAGACCGAGTAGGCCCGGGCCTAGGGCGGCCAGATATTTTGGGCGGCAGTCTATATGATGGGTGCTGAGAAAGGGGGGGCGGCTAGAGCTTGCTATGTAGGGCTTGGGGCCTAAGGCGGCAAAGACTGTATGTAATTCCTCCACTGTCCTGAGAGCCTACCCCGTTGCGTCTTTGTCGCACTTGTAAATTCGTACGTAAGTGTGACAGAGAGGCAACACGTCGAACATGGTTCACAGTAGACCCTCTGGTTCTGTCAGCATATTTGTCTCTCTATCTCTCTCACTCATACCTGTGTTCTTGACAGACGTTACGGCGGACCACCTTCCTGACGATCGACCATGTTCGTGATCCAGTACCTACGCCTACTAGTAACAGCTTTTCTTCTTCACTTGGTCCCTCAATACTGAGGATCGTGACATCATATCCTTCTGTTGAAGACCAGGTACCTCCATAGGGTTCTCTTCCTCGCCAAGCGCATGGCCTCGTGCAGTTTTAATTGCATACGTGCCGTAATGTGAACACACCATTTAGAACAACTAAATTAAGTACCTAAAGTTGTGTGAAGCGTTTTACAGAAGAGAAAAAACTATATCCATCCCTTTTTAGGCGAAAAGACAGTATGATTTCTATTACTAATATAACTATGCACGATTAAGGAAAGATCCTGGTCAAACTATATATTTAAATGTTATCCTAATATCCCACATACATAAGACGTATGGTCACCCTAATTAGAAAGAGATACAACGGCCCACCTTGACTATCTCATGTGGACACACTTTTTGGCCAATGTCCGCCATCCAGTTAATCTCTACGTCCGTGGTCATCTCATAGTCACTGAGCATATAATCACGGGAGCCACTAATGTACAACCAAATAATGCTCAACCCAAGAATGTACAGCCCAATAATAGGCGTCCATGGTGGACGCGTATTATTGGGCTGTACATTCCTGGGTTGAGCATTCTCGGGCCGCGCAATATTGGTCCGGGGCGATAATACGAAGCCACTCTTTTCACAGGGCAATAATGTACGACCCCATAATTCGCGTCCAATAATTTGAGTCCCTTGGCTTTCAATTATTGGGCTGCGCATTATTGGTACAGGTCGAGAAAGCCCGACCCAATATTGTACGACCCAATAATAGGAAGCCAAAAACCAGAGAGATTCTTTTTTTTAAGGGAGCTGTCAAAATTAGTAGGGACGTTCTGACATTAGCTCTTGACAATTTAAAAATAATCGGTTTTTTCTAGTGCCATCTTTCAGTGACATTGACAGTATTGTATTGACACTTGTTGGTTTACAAATACAATAAAATGAATTCTAATAAAAAAAGAAACAGTAGACTCAGTAGAGGTATGAGGTACTGAAAAAATATTAATTAATGGAGAAGCCGAAGTTGGAGGTAAGTGCCGCAATTCAACAACTTAAGCTAAAAAAATCTTCGTGTCCGCATGGTATTCCCTCGTGCGTATGGACTGTACAGCATGGTGCTGGCGGAGCCGAATTGAGTGATGACCAGTATTGAAAGGTGGATCAGGAGATAAGGCAAGAGGGTTTCGACTTTCGACCGACACAAAGTGTACCCCACACTTAATTTTTTTAGACTGCATGAGAGACAGACAGCAGTAAGTATGTAGATTATGAAGGGCACAGATTGAAACCAGCAGTGACATGGCAGTTTGTTCAAAAGAATATCTTGGTTATATTTGACAACCAGTCTGGCCTAGTGGGTGCCTAGCCTAGTGACCCTGCCGGTGAAGCTGATGGTTCTGGGTTCAAATCCTGGTTAGGGAATTTATTTGTTTGATGAGACAGATATTTGTATATTGAATAATTATATTGTTGTCTGGGTGCCCACAACACAAGCCTTCTTGAGCTTACCGTGGGACTTGGTCAATTTGTGTAAAAATGTCCCAATATATTTATTTATATTGAGATTGACTGAGAAAACAAGGTGTATGCTACAAAGTGCAGGTTTCTGCAAAACATATCGGTGAGTCCATTAAGACAGCTGTTTATCAGAAAAACTGAGACTGGGTCACTGATCAATGGGTCAAACACCATCAAAAACTACTACTTAAGAGCAAAAAAATTGTGTTTATAGGTTCAGCAAAACTACAAAAGGATACATACCTATGTTGGTGGATCCCCTTAGTTAGTTAGTTATACTGGGCATTTTCCGCAAGTCGACAACCATTGGCCTATTTTGCGTGAAAACGAGGTAGCACTAAATATAAGGTAAACAATCTTGATGTGTCTTTTAATTGAAAAACACAGTCTAAAAATAAGTTACGGCAAATATGTAACAATTATGAATCAAATATGTTCATTTATATTCTTCTGCTTTCTTACCGTTCGTCAACTGTTTCTGCATAAAATAGTTGTGATCACCCATATATCATCTAAACACTTGACTTGTTACAATTCGCTCCTTAAAAAGCGCATATTTAATTTACCGGTACCTAAAGTATCATCTGCATTTGCTAAATGTTTCGGGGACTAAATAAAGGCAGCAACTTACAACGCCATTCTCAAGCACTGTGATTTAAAAGATAGCACTGCAAATGAGGCCAAAAACACTACCCATAAGCTACTTCAATCACTGAGTTACACAGAGACAGAAGCTATTTTGCAAAGTGTCACTTCACTGTAATTTTTACCTTAGACTATGTTAATTGTTAATTTTTAGTTTTAAGTATTAAATGTAAGTTTTAATGTTATTATGTGATATTATATTAATAGTATGACCTGCACATGATAACGAAACTCTGTTATACAAGTGTAATTGGTTCCCCGCGATACAGGTGTAACCTAGTGTGGGGGCCCCTGGTAACTATGTTTGTAACAGTTTTTAGAAATAAATTATTCTTATTCTTATAAGTAATAGTTATTGATTTTTAAAAAGCGTTTTTCAACTAAAAGACATGTCAAGATTGCTTACCTTCTTCCAAGTTCTTTCTAATGCTAAAAAAAACGAACTATAGCCACCCCAGCTCCTCCATGACACCTAGCAGTGTCTTCAGGTCGCTAACTGCCTCCTTCAATGTGCACGGAGTCCCTAGGTATTGGTTCCTGTATACTTCTACCTTCTACCTACAGTGTAGGAGAATATGCTTTACTGTTTCTTCTTCTTCCATGCACACTCTGCACATGGGGCTGTCTGTTTTACCCATATTATGTAGGTGTTTGATTAGTGCAGCGGTCGGCAACAAGCGGCCCGCGAACCTCTCACTTGCGGCCCGCGAGCCTTTCACTAGTGGCCCGCGAACCTCTCACTTGCACCCCGCGAGCCTCCTAGGCTATTTTGTATGTAATATTGACAAACGACAATGTCTGATAAAGTCATAAATATTAACAAAGTGCGGCCCGCATCAACTTCGGTAACTACTATTTGGTCCTTGGCTGCTAAAAGGTTGCCGACCGCTGGATTAGTCTGTTATGTCCTGTGATTAATCCTATTATTTTGCGTAGTTGGTGTCTGGGTGTTTTTAGTAATATTTTGGTGTAAGCTTGTAGCTTTGTTCTTTGGTCTGCCTACAGGTGTTCATTTTAGTCCAGTACTTATTGTGAAGCTGTTTGTGATGTTGGTCTAGCTGGTTTCTGAACCTTTCCTGGCCAGTTCATACGCTGCATCGTTTCCTCTTGATCCACTATGCCCCTTTATCCATTATACTGTTACTTTGTTGCCTTCTTTGCTCACTTCAGTGAGGCCTCGATGACATTCAAGTATGAGTTCCGATGTAAGTTTGTAGCTACCTAGTGCTTGCAGTACTGATTTACTGTCTGACAGTATTAGTATATTTTCTTGTTTTACTTCTCGTCTTTTTATCGCATTGCAAGCTTCTATTATTCCTACACATTCAGCTTGGAATACCGTATTGTGTTCCCAGTGTAACCCAGGGGTTTTGAGATGTATATGTTCAGGTCCTCCGAGAAGACACCACATCCGGTCCCTTCATTTGTTTTTGAGCCATCTGTGGATATTCTTAAGTTTGTTTGGTATAGTCCTTGTACAAAAAGAAACATAAAACATGAAAGAACACACATCATTAGTACAAAGGCGAACTTATCATGTAATTCATGTATGCGGCACCGCGATATAATACATTCGGTAAAGACACACTGAAAGAAAACGAACTTAAAGATGTTCTTCTGTTCTGCAGGAAAACAAGAAGATTCGAGGAGAATGGTGTGGCACTTAATGCCGCCCCGGGACAGTAACCTAGCTGCAGCTCCAACTCTAGGGAATTGGGCTGAATGAACGCAACACGTGATCGACAGCCCACCTGTTTCCTGCCGAGCGTCCCTACACTACATCTACATGGATGCCTCGCTTATTCTGCTCTACAAAACTTCTGTAAGTAGAGAATGCACAAGTGCAAGAGTTGAAGGATTGAAAGAGCTTGTCGTCTTACCTGACAGTCTTCCACACATTTACCTTAATTAATTTGAATGATTTTAATAATTATAGTCCTTTTTAGGGTTCCGTACCTCAAAAGGAAAAAATGGAACCCTTATAGGATCACTCGTGCGTCTGTCTGTCTGTCTGTCCGTCTGTCACAGCCGATTTTCTCCGGAACACATATAAGTAAGTTTGTGACCCAAATATGGACATGTAACGTAAACAAATTAATTTTAAACATGGGGGCCACTTTTCCGGTAAATGAAAAAATTTTTAAAAAATATTTTTCAAACTATATCATGTTACATATCAAATTAAAGAGCTTATTGTTATAATTTATATATTTTTATAATTTTCGAATAAACAGTTTAGAAGTTATTCAAGAAAATAGACAAAAAATGACCGTGCCCCCCCCCCTTTATCTCCGAAACTACTAGGTCTAAAATTTTGAAAAAAAAAACATAGAATAGGTCTATACCTATAGATGACAGGAAAACCTATTATAAATGTACAGTCAAGCGTAAGTCGGACTTAATTACAGTTTTAGATCCGACCCCTACGGATTTTTTAAAGAGATTTCACTCACATATTTAATTACACAAACGGGTCTACCGCGATATAATTTCATTGTTTTTACCTTTAATTCCGACGTTTCAGCTGAGTTGCACCAGCTGTGGTCACGGAAAGACTGACGTTCCAACAAACCCACAAACGCCAACCAAACGCGCGTCCAAACGCGGTAGACCCGTTTGTGTAAATAAATATATGTACAAAACGCGAGAGTTTAAAGTTTTAGATTTCACTCACGTTTCACATAAAAAATACATTGTTAACAGTGCCGGATTAACCAATAAGCACGTGCTTAGGGCACCACGTTCAGGGGGGGCACCAAAATGCCAGGATTCGGGCCTGGTTCGGACTAAAAGTAAAATTGCGTTTTTTATATCGAAACATTTTCGCGCTCGCTTCGCTCGCCTTTTCAATAACTTTCTAAGGTATGACAAAGGTGACATTCGGGTGACGACTGCAGCAACATTACTCTGTTGCAACGTTACTGCTGCAGTACTGTCAACTTAGTTAAGTTAAATATAGACCTGTTTAAAACAGCCAACGAAGTATTCCTAAGAAATACTAGGAACACTAACAGGCTGGTCATAAATAAAATGCAAAGAACTGCCACTTTTAAGAAAAATTGTTATGCTATGTGTGGAGGTGTCAATATATTTAATAAGTTACCCAACAACATAAGAGAATTGCCTAATAGTAAATTTAAAAGAGCACTTTTTCAATGGCTGCTGTCTTCGACATTTTATTCTACATATTAATGAATACCTTGTAAATCAACAATCTAGTTTTTAAATTATGTTAATTGAAGTGGTTTTGTTTGAGATAGATACATGATATATTATTATTTCATAATTGACAGTGTATTTTTATTTCTATTGTTGTTGATATTTAATTTGTATTAAACTAGTTTAAGTAGGTTAAGTTAGGTATATATTACACTAAAATTTGCATGCTGCATAGTCAGTTAAGAAAGATGGGACTTAAAAATGTATAATTTTACAGAAACAACTTGTATATAACCTTTTTTATCGCAAATAAAATGATTAAAACTTCCGTGATAAAATGATGTGACTGATTTCCATACTAAAAGTAAAAATGTACAACTGTCTATCATATTGCGTTTTTATATCGAAGAATTTTCGCGCTCGCTTCGCTCGCGTTTCAATCACTTTCTTAGATATGATAAAGGTGACATTCGGGTGGCGACTGCAGCAGTATTAGGTACTCTGTTGCAACATTACTGCTACGGCACTGTCAATTTTCGTGATAAAATGATGTGACTGATTTCCATTCTCAGCTGTAATGCGGCATTGAACTTCTCTCAATTTACCAAAAAAAAATCAATGTAATCTTGATGACCCTAGGGAGAGGGGGCACCATGGTCTAGAAATGCTTAAAGCATCAAAATATCTTAATCCGGCACTGATTGTTAAAAATTGTGTAATATACGGTACCCTTGGAACGCGAGCCCGACTCGCACTTGGCCGGTTTTTTTTTCAGATTACCTCAATTACAGTATACTACAATACAATACAAATACTCTTTATTGCACACCTCATTACAGAAAACAATACAAATAATACAGGAAGAAAAGGTTAAACAACAGGCGGTCTTATCGCTAAAAAGCGATCTCTTCCAGACAACCTTACTACTTTTGAGGTTAGAACAACCCACCAAAACATTTAAGAGCGCTCTTACAAGAAAAGTCGAAATAATGCAAAATTGATGATACTAGTCGACGAAATTCAGGACTTTGTGCTCATTATTGATGAGATGAGATTGATGATTGATGATTGATGATGATTTGAGGGATGGGGGGGTCAAAAATAGATGACGTAATTTATGAACAGCCCCTATGTACATTTGCACTGCATTTAGTATTTTCGTACTTACCAAATAACAGTTTTAGGACTTTATAAGTTAAGTACAGTTAGTGTTGTTATGGTTGATTTCAATATGCTTCGCGAAGGATCAAAAATGTTTAATCCATCATCGTAGTGCGAGTGTGGTAGAAGGGATCGGAATACTGAGCTCGCACGGCCTGCCGCAGCGCGTAAAATACCGTCGTTGCGATTTCCAAAGCTGATATGTGTTCGATTTTTGATTGACAAATAGTTACCTAGCAACTAAACATATAAGGTATTAATTCATTTGATTCAAATCTCGCACATATCAGATTTGGTAAGCGCAACGACGATACCTAAACTCGCTCAACCCCGAAATGTAATAGCACTCTTAATGTAAAGTGTTGTCAAGACTAGTTGCATAAAGCTTTTACACTAAAAAGTTATCAGATCCCGTAGTAGGTACCAAGACTTTTACTCTGTCATTCCTAACTTTATAAGCTCTAACAGTATAAAGCCAACATCTTGGTCAAACAGTACGGGTACGGCTTGGCCGTTTCGTTGGTGTCATACTCATATGTACAATCCCGTAATGACACTTTCAGAATTTGAAAGACTTTTGTTGCTACTTTGTACAACAAGTCCACTGAGGGAGTGTTTGTAAAAACGACATATCAGTTTATATAAACTACGATAATACAAGGTCATATAAGCAGGCATAATTTTAAAACATTTAACATTTAGGTTTTCATAAAAGTTACGTACCTATTTCTAGCGACATCTATGTATGTAGGGCCTATATAAAATAAGCCAGGAAAGTTATGAAAGTGAATTAAAGTTCATGTTGCACTGATAAAATCATTTTAAACAAATATTCTAAATATAATTATTCTCAAATTTCAGGAGCTGATACAAGCAGCCAGAATGAGTCTCTGCTGAGTCGCCGGCGCCGGACGTGCGTCGCGCGCCTCGGGCGACTGACGTCTTCGTGTGAGTCGCCAATTGCAGGGGAAGTTACGAATAGTTAGGTATAAAAGCTACTTTAGTCAACCTCGCCTCAGTACTGTTTGTATTGACTGAAATACAAGTAGCATATATGAGACGTTCGGACGTATCCGTGAAAATACGAAGGTAAAGGAAATTGCACTACATTTTTAGAACCTATTCACCTGTCAGTAAAATATTGAAAGGGAAAGTTCATGAGTTTTATAATTTTCTTTCCTCCAACAGCTTCACATGGAGCAAATGTAAACCTTTTATGTTAATAATATCAGTAATGTCAAGGTACAACGCTCTTTAGAGCATATTGCCATTCCTTTTACTCGAGTGGCCTGTGGGTTAACTATACGAAGCGAGCCTACAATGCATTAAAAGTGCAGTATAACAATGCATTCAGAATGCTGTTGGGCTTACCTCGTAGATGTAGTGCATCTGGCATGTTTTGCGAAGCTAGAAGTTTTCTGGCAATCATGCGCAAAATAGTATCTCTGCTAGGTCGAGTTAGAAGCAGTCCCAAACATACATGTTCGAAAAGTAGAACTCCCTTAGTAGGCCAAGCAATAAGAAGTTATAGAGGGAAATGCTAGGAACACAATTTTTGACTACGTAACTTTGTTTGGACTAGTTAGGAGGTGAACATATCAAAAGTCCCCGGCTGTAGCCCCGGTGCTGGGGGGTAGAGGGGGAAAGAAGGTCTCATTTTTCGGTTTTTCACTTATATCTTGGAAACTTTGCGTCTTAGCGACATGACTACTAAGACAAACCAAAAGCTGATAAAATTTGTTACAAGTTTTATTCAGTCAAGTTTTACCATATCTTGAATAGTTTTTGAGATATCCGCTCTTGAAAGTTTATTTAGGGCTTTCAATTTTATCTTGATATCTACATTAGTGAAGCTGCTAGGTCGTGTTTGGTATCATTTTCGTATAAATCGGGGGTGCTGAATTCATTTTTGGTATTACACTGACACCATTCCTAAGAAAAAACATATAAACTTTAAACAAATACCTTTTTTTTTTAAATTCCTCTTCACGCTTAAACCGCTCAACCGATTTAATTGAAATTTAGTATACAGATATTTCGAGTCCCAAGACAGGACATAAGATAATTTTTATCTCAATAATCATCCTTTAAAGTTGTGAAATGGAGTATGGGGGGAATTCAACTTCGTCGACGAAACTGAATTCCTGAGGTTAATACTGCTTAAGGTAAGGTTTGAAGTCATCTTTGGTATCACTTTCATCTAAATCACAGATGTATACCATCCTAAATTTCATCTAAACCGGTTCAGCGGTTATTCATCATCATCATCTCAGCCTATATACGTCCCACTGCTGGGCACAGGCCTCCTCTCGAGCGCGAGAGGGCTTGGGCTATAGTCCCCACGCTAGCCCAATGCGGATTGGGGACTTCACATACACCTTAGAATTTCTTCGCAGATGTATGCAGGTTTCCTCACGATGTTTTCCTTCACCGAAAAGCGACTGGTAAATATCAAATGATATTTCGTACATAAGTTCCGAAAAACTCATTGGTACGAGCCGGGGTTTGAACCCGCGATCTCCGGATTGCAAGTCGCACGCTCTTACCGCTAGGCCACCAGCGCTCTTAAACCTATCCTATTGACACCCCATACAAATTTCCACCCCACTTTTCACACCCTCAAAGGATGCTTTTGGTTATTAAACCTATCCTATGTCCTGTGTCGAGACTGAAACTATTTCTATACCAAATTTTAACGAAATTGGTTCAGCAGTTTAAGCGTGAAGAGGGATTTAAAAAAAAATATTTTTTAAAATTTTGGTTTTACTTCGGAATAGTGTCAATGTGATACGTAAAATGAATTCAGCACCCCCGATTTATACGAAAATGATACCAAACATGGCCTAACAGCTTCACTGACGTAGATATCAAGATAAAATTAAAATCCCTAAATAAACTTTCAAGAGCGGGTATCTCAAAAACTATTCATGATATCGAAAAACTTGACTGGATAAAACTTGTAACTAATTTTATCAGCTTTCGGTTTGTCTTAGTAGTCATGTCGCTAAGATGCAAAGTTTTCAAGATATCAATGAAAAACCGAAAAATTCGACCTTCTTACCCCCCTCTACCCCCCAGCACCGGGGCTACAGCCGGGGACTTTTGATATGTTCACCTCCTAACTAGTCCAAACAAAGTTACGGAGTCAAAAATTGTGTTCCTAGCATTTCCCTCTACGTTTTTTGAGCATTCATTTCCTGACCTTATAGATCGTGTTTCAATTTATCGCCTCTCGTTGGCAATTAAGGTGGTTCGCTTTCCATACAAAAAAACAATTACATAAGTACCTAATAGTGTGTAATTACAATTACTTAATATAACGCAATTGTTTTTTGTATGGAAAGCGAACCACCTTAACTATTCGCACAACGTTTTGTAGTTGCAGTAAGTACTTACATATGGCCGGTTAAATTTTCGAAATAGGTATGTATTTACGTACAGTGCTAATTGCCGCACATAGAATAATTGAAGTTTGATCAATCGGAATATGTTCATAAGTCACTTATTACATTTCGAATTATAAGTCTGTATTTTCCAGCTTTAGATGTGCATGACTGCATATGCACATCTAAAGCTGAAAAATGCTTTCATGAATACGTTTATAATAATGGCTAAATTATGTTAATAGGGACAAATGTATAATTTTCAACCAAATGGGTTCTTATTATCTGTTGTCAATAAGGCGCTATTTCCATAAAGCTTCAATTTGAAATCAGCCTCGTCGACAACCGACAATGTTAACCTTTTGGTTGTTCTGTTGCCAGAGTGCAGCACTAGTAAAACCCGTAAACGAGTGAATTGCAAAAAAGTGTAGGTAACACAATGGAATATTCACAAAAATATGCAAGAATGTAACACAAAATGAAGAAAATGTATGTGTTTTTTTTTGTGTTACGTCACACAAAGGAAGCCAAAATCGACGCCGCAATATTTTTCACGACGTGTAGAATAAAAGTGGCGTCGAATTCAGGAATCCGCAAATACCATACCGATAGCCAAGTAATTTATCTATAGAACAATGTTAAAACAGTAGTAGAAACGGTTAGCTTTGCAAACTTTTAGTAGATTGGTTTGGTTTTGGTAGATCTCTCGGTTTGGCATGCTCGATGCTCTTCACATCACCACAGACGGAGGTCGACAGTTCGAATCCGTCTTGTTCAACCAATTGATGGAGGCACATGCACGCATACGAACCACATATTACACTACCATCCTGGAGCTAATTGGATTATTTGCATCTACTATTATAGTAGGTATATACCTATGCCTTATTTTTACGCCTAAGACCCTAAGCTTTTAACAAAAACCATTATTTCTTTTATACCTAGCCACGTGCTAAAGCAACAATGTCCTTTAAATTCGTATCCCGTATCGTGATAGTATTAAGATTCAACTCGTCTATATTGAGGTGGTCGATCGTCCTAAATACATTAATGAGCCGTTACATAGATTTGAACCTTAATCTATATATATATAGCTGGTCAAGCAGATCTTGTCAGTAGAAAAAGGCGGCAAATTTGAAAAATGTAGGCGCGAAGGGATATCGTGCCATAGAAAATTTGAAATTCGCGCCTTTTTTTACTGACAAGATTTGCTTGACCAGCTATAAATGCAAGTGTCCTGACTGACTGACTGACTGACTGACTGATTCATCAACGCAGACCCGAAACTACAAAAGCCAGAAAGTTGAAATTTGCACACCAGATTGCATTTATAAAGTGTACAAGAGATAAGAAGCGATTTTGACAAATTCAACCCCTAAGGGGGTTAAAAAGGGGATGAAAGTTTGTATGGGGTGAAAGTTTTCTTTTAAGCTAGGAATTTAAAACATCGTAAAAAGATATATTATTAAAATACAAGAAAACTAATTTCAACGTTTTTGAAAATTCATCCCCTAAGGTGGTGAAAAAGGGGTTGAAAGTTTGTATGGAAATCAAAAATTTTTTCGAGTGGTGGACTTGAATCTTTGTATTTAGGAATATTATTAGAAGACAGGAAAAGTAATTTCAGCGTTTTGTAAAATTCATCCCCTAACAGGGTTAAAAAGGGGTTGTAAATTTTAATCCATTACAAATGCTTTGAAACTTCTTAGAAAGGCATAATAGCCGATTACAAAAAAAAGTGATTGCAACGTTTTTGGAAATTCAATCCCTAAGGGGGCTAAAAAGGGAATGAAAATTCGTCTTAGGGTGTAAATTTAATTTTAAGCTAGGAACTTTAACTTTTTGGAAAAAAAGGTAATAAATTAAAAAACATGAAAATTAATTCAAGCATTTTTGAAAGTCATCCCCCAAGGTGGTGAGAAAGGGGTTGAAAGTTTGTATGGAGATCAGATATTTTGTGAGTGCGGAATGCGGAACTTGAATCTTTGTATAAGGGCATAGGTACCTATTATGAGAATACAAGGAAAGTAATTTCAGCAACCAACATCAAAATCCACTTGACTTAAAACTTCATACAACTTGCTAAAAAAGAAAAGTACTTAATTTCAACATTGCTTGGATATGAAAATTATAGGTACTAAAGATGTAAAATGTTGAAGATAAGATTCCACGCGGACGAAGTCGCGGGCAACAGCTAGTACTATCATGATAATTTTTGATTAATATTTTTAAATAATTTGTTAAGCATATTTACATTTGCAAATATACACTTGCAGCATTCTAATATTATGCTATGGTAAACATATAACACGTTATATATTCGCGATTCATGTCAACAGCCCTAGTGTCAGGCCCCCGCCACCCGCGCCCGCCCCCGCCCCCGCCCCGCAGTAACAGTTATCTGTTTCCCTCGGGGGCAAAGTTGTTGTTCAATCGCTCGTGCTAATATTGATACCCGAGCAAGCGAAAGATTCCAAAATTGAACCGATAGCGTAGCGAGTGGTTAAAAAAATGGAATCTTGAGCGTTGCGAGGGTTTCAAAGCGCGAGGGTGAAACAAAATTTACCCCGAGTGAAACACAAAATTTTTTAATACAGTTGCTCAAAAAGTGCTACTTTACGTAGCTGTTTAGCGTGCGGAAAGTTGGTTATCTCGAACTAGTGCTTTTTACTTTTCCAATTTTTTTAAATTTATACTTGTTCCAATTCACGACTACTTATTGATGAGTGTTAATATTAGTTTCCTTTAAACGTCGTAATCAGCATAAAAACCTACCGTTAATGTAAGAATATGAAAAATATAAAAATTTTACCTTCCAATAAAATTATTATTATGTTTCCTATCCACATCGGATATCTTCATTAATTGTTTCATTGAGAGAGTAACGCGATCGTTGACCAATAATGCCGCTAGCGTCTATGTAGTCGCTCCGCCCCACGCAGTGACGTAGTTCCGCTTCCACTTCCTGCGAACCGTTGCTCGCTTCCCGCCACTCGCCACCGCCATGTCATTGTTGAGGAGAAGTACCGTCGGCATAAAAGTAGCCTAGTAGCCTGCCAGGAAGGCATTACTCAGATATCCGATGTGGATAGGAAACATAATAATAATTTTATTGGAAGGTAAAATTTTTATATTATGTGTTCCGTACTCCACATCGGATATCTTCATTGAGACCTGTTTATTATCTCCTGGTGGCGAGTTAGCGGGCGCGCAAGCGATAGGGCTACACCTACTGTCATAGAACTCAGAGAACGAATAAATATGTATACACCATATTGCAACCCAGTGACTCGTTATAATGTGAATTACAGGAAATTGAGAATTGAAATTGTAATCTCAGGTTCGAAACTGGTTTAAGAGAATTCTCATTCGAAATCGCATCCGATCCGCAGAATCTCGGCGAGTCATGTTCCCAATTAACATAAGCGAAAATATCGCTAAGTGAATAGCTTTCCAGCCAATTTAGTTATTAAGTACATCGTGGATCAAAAGCAATCGTAGGCGAGGCCGGCTTGGATGAGACTCACAGTGTTTCGTCCAGAACAAGCTAGGTGGACAAAAGTCGTTATCAAATTATCTCTAATGAGTCATTAGATATGATAAACAACATGTTGAAACCCCCAAACCCATTAATAGATTATGTCTAACTTTCTAATTTTACGAGTCATAGGGTGCAGAAGTCAGCTAATGAGGTAAGTGCAATTGCACAATTAAATCAGTTGCAATTTTGTGATGCGTTCAACAACATCTCTTACAAGTAAAACGTTATTTTATGAAAAGTTTTGGTAATAGATCTTATAACTGAAGGTAAGCACTTTATATTTTTCATAAAAACATGTTCATATCAGTTGTAATAATGCTCGTATAGAGCAATAAATATGCACTTAAAAACGTGGTGTTTTTTTCTTCATTTTAGAACTTTGATAGACTAGCAAATACTTGACACCGCTTGACACCGGTCTAGATTTTTGATATTATTTACTTGCATAATTCTAGTTTATGATGGTGTATATTTCATTTTGCAGAAATTTGCATAACATTTTTTTTTCTTTTTTTTGCAGAACACGTTTTCTCTATTTTAAGGAAGGGGTTTTTGAAGAATGGATAAATAAGGGGAAAAACGACGAAAATTTCCACCTTTATCAGTTTATATTGGTAAAATATGAGTTACGAGATTTCAAAGAAGAGTCTGAGAGACGGTTGAAAAATATTTTAAGCAGTTATTCATCAAAACTGAATACCAAGTGGAATAGTGCGTCAAGATTTAAAGAAGCAATTTGTGGAAAAGTTTAAAAGTGTTATGGATGGCCAAACAAGTGTACATAACTAGACCAAGTGCATCAACGTCGTCTGAAAATGTTAATCCTGCAGGAAGACCCAAATTAAACTTCATAAGTTCCCCTTTTAAAACGAAAAAAACGCGGAGTTAAAGATCTGGTACAATTACGTACCTACCTATGTTTTAACTGCTGCCGAAATTCCGATTGATTCGTGATCGGCAGAAAATAGAACACGGCAAAAATGTTTAAAAAAAATTAGAGAAAGTCCATATAAGCCAACGTAGTCTTGTTCTTACGACAGCAGTAGGTACTTCAATGAATTCTAGGCAGCTAAGTGTTAATGAGGCATTAGCATATTATATTGAGTCAAAATCGACAAATACAAACTTACAAGCAGACTAAAATGTGATCAATGAAGGCTGATTATCATAAATATTCATCATATCATTATTTGTCCAATGCAAAAGGTACAAGCGTGTTATATCCTTTAGAAGAACTTTAAAAAACTTACGCAAAACAAGGAAAACAATTATTATTCTGATATAATACATGAGTTAGAACAGATTATTAGGTTATTAATAATTAACAGATTAATTATTAATAATAAGTTAAGTTTTAATTAATTTTCTATATTATATTTCTATTTTTTTGTATATTTTTAAGTAAATAGTATGAAAATAATGTATCTAAAGAACTGTAAAATTTTGTTTATTATTTTGTTAATAAATAATTTGCAAAAATATATATAATTAATTTAAATATATATTTTATTTTAATTTTTTTACGTTTTTTTCATGGTATTTTAAAATTTTTAGTAAATTATATTTAATTGAACAATACTAACCATAATACTACCCAAAAACACAAAAAAATAATTTTGTCCACCTAGCTTGTTCTAGACGAAACACTGTGAGACTGTGGCTGAAAGAAATAAGCGAAGTGTCCCCTAACATTTTGTGTAATTCTCGCAGGGTGACGTACCCAGACTACCTACTTATACTGGGTCTATACTTTATTCCGGAGCTTCTAAGAGTCCAGTCGGTAAGACACGTTATCTGGTTTAGAGCCGAATTTCGGACACAAAATAATAGCGTTAAAGTTATCTATGTAATTGCCCGGGCTACAGTGTAGTAGAGTAAGGTCATTGACCCTGCTGCCTGATGCTAACAGCAAAAGTGCGGCAGCTATTCTATCGTACTTCTTCTAACGTACCTAACGTTGTAGGGCTATTTAAATTAGGGCAAGTAGATGTCTCGCGTCCCAAGCTGGTGCTTTGGGAGGCGCTGGTCTCGCTATTAATGGCGTTGGAAGAAGGCATAGTGTCCGATAGTGGTTCATACACAGCACTTGTGAGAGGCTTATGAACGAGTATCGTTCTGAAAGCTAACATGGATAATAGAAATAGACGTCTGAGATAGCTCGCTACTTCACTGGATAGAGGTACCTGGCAGTTGATCTTATTTTTGATGCACCATAAAGACCGTTTCTACATTGTGGCCGTACATGCAGCCTAGACAAGGGGACGATCTAGGGGCTCCCGTTACTGTTTTCTATACAAACACTGTACCGGAATCGGGAATATCCGGTTCTTCCATATTAGTGAGACAGTGACAGTTGCGTTTCGTTCGCTACGTAGCGTTAGACCTTGGCATGTTATATGCATGCGCCAGTCACGCCAGTAGCGGACGTCACTCCTGATCCCGCCAGCTCGGTGTTGGAGCGTCCTATCTGACAGGAGCTACGCCTCATTCTTAAGGTCGTTGACTCGTAAGGGAGGGCGGTCTGACGTTGTGTTCACTAGGACCGCCAGTAAATTGCAAGCTTACCACAGCTGCTTTAAGACTCCTTATCACGCCGTCGCAGTACACAGACTAGGCTGGGAGGTGGAGACATCCATGCCAAGTCTCACAGGCAGCTGTCAAAGGTCGTGGTAGCAGTTCAATGAGTCTGTTAAGAAATACCGTGGCACAGTGCGAGGGCTCTCGAAAGCGGAGGCCGGCCAACAAGGCGCCTGTCAGGTGAAGACAGTCTCGGCGGCTGCTGGGCGCAGCTGCCACTCGGGCGCGCAGTGACTTCTTGATAAACCGTTGCCCTCGGGGGTTGTACCGACCTGGCAAGTAGCAAGCAACCAGCGCGACCTGTAGACGATCTGCTGGCATCAGCAGTTATTGCGACAGCCGTAGTAACGGAAGGGATGTAGTGTCGCCGTCGTTTTATGTATACTGTACCGGTGCGGTTGTATGTTTACACTTCTGTCGTCAGCGCTGCAGATGCGGCCCGTTAACGGTTACTCTTCGCTGAAAGGGCCTTACCTCGTACATTGTCTACCAATATTGGAGATTGTAACGGACTGCTTGCATAAGATGAGGAAGAAAGTGGTGCGAGGCTTTCGGCAGCTCCGTGTTGCTGGGGACTGCGAAGGCTTCACCTTCCTCCATGAACTAAAGTTTGCGAATTTGAGACTGAACAGAAGGCATTGAGTCTCATTTCTGCGAGAAACTCTGCAGCAAGGCAGGCCTGTATGTCGCGAAAAAGAAAACTTTCAATCGGTGTGTTGTGCCGCGTGTCCCACGTGATGTCTAGGAGCGTGATGGTCTAATTCGCTTTATCCGAAGAGACACCCTATATCGAGTTAGTATAGGGCATCGAGTTAGTAGCATGCTTTTAAGGAAATCGAACTGATGAAATCAAGTCTAAAATCGATTTTGGCGCTTTGCGTAACAAAACTGTTTCGATAAAGTCGAATACAGACAGATGGAAACTGCTGGAGTCCTCCTGGCCCCTTTCTCTTAGCACCGGAAACTCAAGCTTGTTCAGGCGCAGCGGGTTTATTTGTCCCATTTTGTTTATTATGGCTTTTCGCACGAGTTCGTCTTTGTAAGACGGAACTTAAGCTGGAGAGCGCGAGCAAGCAGAGATAATTATGTAAAGTCTGCAGACCTTTTCGATGCCTTTCACCTCGGTTTCGAGCGGTCGCACAGGGCCTTGTCGCTAGCTGTTCTCCGGTTGGACCACTCCATGGCCTCGAGAAGTCGTAGGAGCTTCGAAGCGACACAGCGAAGTCGATCAGCACCTTTATGAAGCCCGGGAACACGACGTATTTTCCTCTGAGTATCGACATATCTTACCGCTTTCAACTCCGGGCAGTTGAGCCGCGCTAGGACGGGGCTCTTTACGACCTTGTCTGCCGACGCCGGAGGATTCTTTAACCGAAACCAAGAGCTTAGCGGTCTGTTCGTGCTGTACCATACCATACCTATACCTGCACCATAGCTATAGGCGCCTGCGTACCTCAATGGAACCATGTGGACAGGACAAAACTGATACTGTGGCGCCCAGCGAGCAAGGGACGGCATCGTCGTAGTTGCAGCATCGGTGGGCAGCATCGGCGTGATTGTGGCAACCGCCGCCGCTCGGGAGGCGCCGGTGCGTGAAGCTAGGGGCGCCATCGTGGCGGCCGGCTCGGGGGGGGGGGGGGGGGGCACCGGCCGGGCGGTTCATGGCGGCCGCCACTGGTTCGGGAAGCGCTGGTGCGTGAGGCGAGGACCCATAGTGGCGGCCCGCTCTAGAGGCGTTGTCGCGTGAGGCGGGCGGCTCCATCGTGGCGGCCGCCGCCACCGGCTCGGGAGGCGCCGGTGCGTGCGGCGAGAGGCGCCATCGTGGCGGCCAGCTCGGGAGGCACCGGTGCATGAGGCGGACGCCGTCTGGCTGGCTGGTCTGGGAGGCACTGCTGTGAGGCGAGAGGCGCCATCGTGGCGGCCAGCTCGAGAGGCGCCAGTGCGCAGGTGGTGGTGCCATCGTGGCGGGCGGCATCATCGTGGCGGGCAGCGCCATTGTGGCAGCCGCCGCCACCGCGTCGATGCGTAATGCGAGAGGCGCCATCGTTGCGGCCAGCTCGGGAGGCAGGCGGTGTCATCGAGCGGGCGGCGCCATCATGGCGGCCACCGTCGCCAGGCTCAGGTGCGAGAGGCGCCGTCGTGGCGGCCAGCTCGACAGGCGCCGGTGCGCGTGACGGACGTTACCGGCACGGGAGGCGCCGATGGCTAGGCTCGTAGTTGCACGCATCATCACGGCGACGCTGTTGCCCTCGGCGGTGCCATCGTGGTGGCCACACCGGCGCGTAGGTCACCAGCGACGTCATGACGGCCGGCAACCAACGCGGCGATCGTCGCTGTACTCGTAGCATTTCCACTGCTTACACGTAACTTACCTTCCTTCCGCTCGAACAGTCGGGACGCAGAAGCGGTCCGCCTTCACCTTGGCGCGATCCACCCGCGATGCGCCCGCAGCTGCAGGAGCGGGCGTGTGACGTCTCGCAGAGCCACGCGGATCTCTCGGAGTCCCGCTGGACTGGAAGCGTCCGCACCGCAACTGCAGCAATAGGAGCGGGCGTAGCAACAGGAGCGGGTGTGTGACGTCTCTCGGAGTCCCGCGGACTGGAGGCGTCCGCACCGCGACTGCAGCAACAGGAGCGGGCGTGTGACGCCTCTCGGAGTTCCGCGGACTGGAGGCGTCCGCACCGCGACAGGCGTCCGCACCGCGACTGCAGCAACAGGAGCGGGCGTGTGACGTCTCTCGGAGTCCCGCGGACTGGAGGCGTCCGCACCGCGACTGCAGCAACAGGAGCGGGCGAGTGACGTCTCTCGGAGTCCCGCGGACTGGAGGCGTCCGCACCGCGACTACAGCAACAGGAGCGGGCGTGTGACGTCTCTCGGAGTCCCGCGGACTGGAGGCGTCCGCACCGCGACTGCAGCAACAGGAGCGGGCGTGTGACGTCTCGCAGAGTCCTGCGGACTGGAGGCGTCAACCGTGGCCCGCAGCGTCGCGTGTCTCGGAGTCACCTTGGACGACAGCAGAAGACGCGGCGCGCGCGGGCGGGGGCGGGCGCCGGGCCCGCGCCCCCGCGCCGGGGGACGGGGCGCCCCGGTCGCGCCGCAACTAACAACACGAGGTACTCCCAGGCTACTGCCTGAGAACCCTCCGCGAGTGACGAAGTAACTTCTGAACGCCAATAAAATTAGAATATCTTAAACTGGCTCACCGGATGGTTCGAGACAATCCAAACCTCCTTATCGGCGAAGCGCGGCACCCGACAGCGGCGCGCGCAGGCCGTCCGCCGCCGCGCCGCCCGGGCGCCGCCGCCGCCGCCGCAGGCACGATGACCGCGCGTTCCCTCTCCGATGCGGAGCGACTTGTTACCACTTGTTAACAAAAACCACTGACGCACTTCCTACTTCGATCTCGAAAATGCGAGTTAACGGTAACGATTTTAGCAGCATGGAATGTGAAAATTAATTTAGCAAGAAAAAAGTGGGTAGAATCGAAAAGCACCGTTCGATGACTTCGATCGCGAGACCGCCAAAAGACTAATAGTGGCGATCTCTGCCATATCTCACTATTTAATCGACCGAGCTTTGGATCGGAAATGTTAAAGCACCATGCTGCAAAAATATACGCAAAAAATATTTGCGGACCATCGGTCAAGACGGTCGACGAAACAATGACATGGCGGTGGCGAGTGGCGGGAAGCGAGCAACGGTTCGCAGGAAGTGGAAGCGGAACTACGTCACTGCGTGGGGCGGAGCGACTACATAGACGCTAGCGGCATTATTGGTCAACGATCGCGTTACTCTCTCAATGAAACAATTAATGAAGATATCCGATGTGGAGTACGGAACACATAATTAGACCAGCGGTGGAACAAAAATGGGTTTTGATAACATTAAAGTTTTTTCTTTTTTGATATGTTATTGTAAGCATGTTAAATAACATTCATGTAAAAAGTTAGAAAATTTTAGGTGGAGCGTTCGGCCATATTTAAATTTTTAATTTTTGCTAAATAACTATGTAAATATAAAATTAAAGTTACAAAAAACTTTAACGTATTCAATAACACTTTAATTTATTCACACTATTCGGTTTTTAGAAATCTGGAACAGCTGCTTTCTGGTGAACGTAAAAACAGGAATTATTATGAAAATACAGAATTAGAGTAGCTGATATTGCAAAATTACGATATTATCTATCAACTTAGTATACATGTAAAAAGTTAGAAATGTAGACAATGTGCTTGTCTAGATATTGATTTCTCGTTAAGCAGTATAGCCAATATTGAATTAAAGTTTGTAGAGTTAATATTACACGGTCATAATAAAGATCTTACTTCTCACACAAAAGATTAGAAATATAAAATCACGGCGACACTAAATACTGATACGTAAGTATGCATTCCGAGCTTATATTAAGTTACATTTCAAACGCGCGGCGTTTGCGCGCGCCGCGCTGTGCGCCGTGGCAGGAGGCAGCGATCGACGGTCGCGGGCTAGCGGTTAGCGCGGTGCCCTTAAAAATACGCAAAGCGTTTATAAAATTATTATCAATGGTAAATAGTTATTTTACACAGTACACTAATGGAAACTTACCTTCCCTTATTTATTTCTATATGTACTAGGGATTGCCCGCGGTTTCGTTTACGTAGAATTCGTTATCGTGTTAAGTACAGAAATAATAGATACATTTGAAAATTATTTTAGGTGCATTGTCATACAGATAACTACCCTTGTTAAAGTATTCTTCAAATTCAATACACAGGTGTCATTTCAATATAATTTTGCGTAATTTGGCGCTTTTAGGTTATAAATGACTAGCGACATATATTTTTTAAGAGCGATCATCTCCGATAATATTTACTTTATCATAAAATCAATTTCAAACTGACGTTATTCAATATTTATCATTTTAAAGTCAATATTACCAACCAACTGATCCAATTTACCTACGGTAACAACTCAAAATTTGCATCAAATTAAATGCCACTTTTCTTATCCGTTACGAACAATCAAGAGGGCCTTTACGAGCTGATGTGGTGAAAATTTTATTTAACCTTCGTCCCTTGAAACCTTCACTACGCTCAAGGTTCAACTTTACGAACCACTAACTACGCTCGTGGTTCAATTTTAGAATGTTTGAATTTGTGAATGCCTCGAACAGCCAAACTGTGGAATGAACTGTCCGATACGACCTTCAAACCTTCAAAGACCCCCATCATAAAGGTCGGCAACGCGCTTGCAACCCTTCTGGTGTTGCGGGTGTCCATGGGCGGCGGTAATCGCTAACCACTAGATGATCCGTCTGCTCGTTTGCCTCCTATTTAATAAAAAAAAATTTTTCGCTTGTTTGGGTATCAATATTAGCACGAGCGGTTAATCAACAACTTTTCCCCTTGTAAAACAAATAAATAAGGTAGATGAGGTGCAGGCATATGAGGCCCGGCGGGTAACAAGGCCCAGCATTCAAAAATAGCAGTTGCTCCCTATTATTCCCAATTATTCTGAATTTGTACTTGTTGCTAAGAAGGCCCACTGTCAGTGCAGGTAAAAAGGTCTAGTCCCGGGCCTTATTGAACGTATGAGATGAAATATTAGATTAAAATATTTTAAGATAATTTTCAATATTTTTAATCTCTTATTAATAAGGTCGATTTGAAGAAACTTCTATGAAATTATCACTTATAAATAACACTTGCACTGCGTGGGCTGTCAAAATTGCTGCAGACTTTTCTTGGTCTAACTCTAATAATTTTTCACTTGCTTTATTGACCTAAAGACGTTTTAAAGAATCAAAAAGTCTAATAACATTGAGGCACTTATACTTTTTAAAGGCAGTAACTAATTACAAGTGACTTTTTTTTGTTAATACATAGGTAGGTATTTACGATCATCATCATATATTTAAGAGTATGACTCTTGTCGGTGGAGCAAATTCCATGTTTGGCGGTCCTCCGCCTTCTCTTTGACAGCCCGATACGACACGACTTTGATCTTTTCCTTTATTTGATCCATGTACGCTCTCCTTGGTCTTCCCCTCTTCCTGTTTGCTTCAACTTTCCCTTCTATGATATTTTTGATAAATTCGTCGTGTCGTATCAGGTGCCCAAGCATCCTTCCTCTTCTATTGTCTATAGTTCTTAACAAACTCCTCCTCTCTCCTACTACATAGGCCACACTGAATGTTTTGCACTACTGGCCACTGGTAAACATTTAAATTATGAATTGTATATTTAAAAAAAATACAGGCTTTTGATTATGGAATGTGACAAATGTTGGCGACAAATCGATCGTCTTTTGTTTTTAATGGCTTGTCAGTGCGTTGAACGTGGCTTTAACGCGAAAATATTTTTAGAGCTATGATTTTGTTATGATTTTAAAAGTTCGCTTACTCCGCAAGAGTGTAGTGCTTGCCTTCAAAATGCTTTTGGGATTGAAGCACCACATCTGAGCATCGTGAGGCGTTGGTACGGTGAATTTAGTAGAGACAGTATTATTCTAGATAATGATTTTCGTGAAGGTCGACCGTCCACGGCGATCATTCAAGGAAACGTGGCTACTGTGAGACGACTCATTGAAGAATACCCACGAATCACCTATGACGAAATTTGAGGACAATTAAGGATAGGTATGAGACAAATACAAAAGATTTTACAAGAATATTTAAAAGTCGGGAAGCCTTGTTGTCTTTGGATTCCTCACGAATTAACTTCAGTCCAAAAACAGGTACTTTTTGACTGGTGCCGAGAAATGCTGCGTAAGTACAAGCAAGAAAGTTCAAATGCTGTATATAACATCGTTAGAGGAGATGAAATCTGGATTTACTGCTACGATCCGGAAAAAAGGCATTAGTCCAGTCAATGGGTCTTTCGAAGGTGACAGGGGGCCCATAGAAGTTCAACAAGCCAAAAGCGTTGCCAAACATTTTGATCGTCTGTTTTTTTTAAACGCGACTTTTTTGTACCGTACTTTTAAATAATAAAAGAACGTTAAATACTGAGCAGTACACTACCATTTGTGTGCCCGCAGTCATTGAAAAAGACCGCGAGAGACGACCGGGAAGCCGCATCCTCCTGCGTCATAATAATGCGTCCACCGATACCGCAATAAAGGCAAAAACATTTTTTAATTACGAAAACGTGGAAAATGTCTCTTATACGGATTATAATCCAGACATTGCACCCTGTGACTTCTATCTATTTCCCAAAATTAAGGATTTAATTTGGGGTTTGACATTTAAGACCCCGGATAAGGCAGTTACTACGTTTCATCACCACGTCGAAAACATGCAGTCAAGTGATTGGGCCTCATGCTTCCAAAAATGGTCTGAGCGAGTGAATATGTGCATAGAATGTAAAGGGAAACATTTTGAGAAGCAATAAATGTATTATTATGGTTATAAATGATTTTATTCAAAAGTTACGCAAAACTTTCAGTGCGGCCCTCGTATGCGTAAAACCTCTTCGTTAGTTTTCTTTTCTTTTACGATAGAATTGCGAAAAATAGATATTTTGCAACGAGTGACGAATTTTAAAACACGGTCAAAGGGAGTGTTTTAACGTGCTTATTATAGCACCGGTCGTAATGTAGCACCAGATGTACTGTAAAAATTATGTTAAAAGATAATACTTACTGTTACGAATAAATATTTTTACTGTAAAAAAATATCCCACCAAACACATTTTCATGTAAATTTAGTTGCTAAGACGAAACCATAAGACTCGCACTGTCAAAAAGTTGTCAGATCTCTTGTCGAGCCAAGCTTCAAACTCTACAAGCCCTAACTTCACTAACTCTACACCTTAGTCAAATTATGTGGCTTGGCTGTTTCGCTACCGCCACATGGGCATAAGGTGAAAAATTTATTAAATTCATTATTTTTAGGGTTCCGTACCTCAAAAGGAAAAATACTGAACCCTTATAGGATCACTCGTGTGTCTGGCTGTCCGTCTGTCACAGCCTATTTGCTCCGCAACTACTGCACCAATAAGTTGAAATTTGGTATACACATGTAAGTCTCTAGCCCAAGGACATACACGTAAAGTAAATAATAGAAATTCAAATAAAGGGGTCACTTTTGAGATGAATGATAAATAGAAGAAAAAAAAACTATATCTTGTTATAATTAATATAAGAGAATTAGAATATGAATTAATATAAGAGAATTTTGTTAGAATTTTAATTAGTATAAGATAGATATGTATATTGTCATGTTATTTTCTCGAACTCCCCATCGGCATACAAACCTCCTCAAGGTTTTGCCCACGATGGGTCTTGTAATAATAATGTACTTTATTTAGCTTATTGTTCAATAAATTAAAAATATATATATATATATATATATCAAACGAAAACGAACGGGGCTCATTGTAAGAATCTCAGATATATTTTTTCATAATTTTAAAATAAATAGTTTAGAAGTTATTTAAGAAAATACGCAAAAAATGATCATTCCCCCCTCCCCCCTTATCTCCGAAACTACTGGGTCTAAAATTATGAAAAAAATACACATATTAGCTCTCTTCCTATAGATGACAGGAAAACCTATTAGAAATGTGCAGTCAAGCGTGAGTTGGACTACTAAGTACCTACTTTTCCGATACCTACGGGTTTTTTAAAGACTACTCACTTTTCTCTTAAAAAAATATATTGTTAAAAATTGTGTAATGTACAGAACCCTTGGAACGCGAGTGCGACTCGCATTTGGGCGGTTTTTGTATTATACTTACATACAATAGTTCTTGTAGAAACGAAACGGCCAAGCCACACACTTTTGGTGTAGAGCTAGTAAAGTTAGAGGGCTTGTAGAGTTAGAAGCTTGGCAAGAGATCTGATAACTTTTTGACAGTGCGAGCATTATGGTTTCGTTTGGGCAACATTGTACATCAAAATGTTTTTGATGGGATTTCACTTCTTTTTGTAAGTTGTTTATGACAATCTTCCATCCCCTAATTTAAAGGGTTGGGGTGATTTACTATTAAAAATCCTGAAATAAGTATCTGGGGGCATCTGTTACACAATGTACTTCTTACTGATTCCCCATATAACCCTTCACCCCGTAAGGGTAAACTTTGGGGTTGAAATCTGCCTTCACCCCGTAAGGGTAAACTTTGAGGTTGAAATCTATTCTATATCCTTCTCCATGACAATACCTATCTACATACCAAATTTCAACTAAATCGGTTCAGCGATTATTGATTTCCCATACAAAATTAAACCCCATCTTCATCCCCTTAGGGATAAATTTTTTTTGAATTTATTTGTTGTTTGTGTACTAAAACTATCTTACATACCAAATTTCAGCTTCTTAGAGGACTTCAGGAAGTACCCGGTATTGATGATCATCAAGTGAGTGAGTCAGTGACGAAATCGAAGTTTTTAGATATGAATAAAATCTAAAGTATAAGAGCTATGCAATTGATATGCTTAATAAGTCCGAGAACTTTGTTTATCTGGTATAATCCAACCCCAAGTTATGAGGGTTCCAAAAAACGACGAAGCTCTTCGAGAAAAGGTAGATAGTGCCCTTGCGCTTTTCTCGTCTTGGCGGGGGCACTGCCGTGCCCCCAGATGTTAAAAGATGAGACTACTGTAACTAATACTATTTTCGCGTAAACTAGACAATTTTTATATCTTTAGTTATTAAGACCCAAAATAATTATTTTCACTTATTATAAATAAATCCTCCTGTTATGAAGTATCAAATATTGTTATTTGTATATGTATAAGTCTTAAGTTAAAAACAATAAAATCTGTTATTACCTACTGTCAAAATGATTATTTTTTGCGGGATTAAGTAATACACTGGTAGTGTTCAATAAGGCCCATAATAGGACTTTTATAAAAGGTATATTTTCCAAGAGTATCGTAATATTTTTATAACTATTTTGGTATAATGAAGAAACTTAAATAAATGAGAAACCTATTTGAGTGAGTTTTTCATACTTCATATCCTGTTTATTAAAAAAAACCATTTTAATTTAAGGTGGGCTATATATAGGCATATACGGCCCACACGGAATATACAATAAGGTAAGTGAGGCCACTTACCTTATTGTATATTCAGGATGTATACCGTGTAATATTGATCAGTTGGTTTATAATATACATATTATGATATTGACGTTGAATAGGACAGGACATGACAATAGGAACCAGAAATAGGTATAGTTGGTCAAACCAATTTGTCAGTAAATAAAAACAAAAAACTATATTCATCCTTTTCTTTTGGGTGCTAGTACTAGTGTAAGTCAAAGATAGTATGATGATTCTCCCTGTCTATGTTTGAAATGAGACAGTCCTTTGACAAACTATGTATAGTAAAAAATAGTTGTGAATATCTTGTACATTTTTATTACAATATTAGTCAAGATAATGAAATATAGCTGGTCAAGCAAATCTTGTCACTAAAAAAAGGCGCGAAATTCAAATTTTCTATGGAACGTATCCCTTTGCACCTACATTTTTCAAATTTGCCGCCTCTTTCTACTGACAAGATCTGATTGACCAGCTGTAGGTATTTTTACTTAATAAGATATTTTAATTTCACGTAATGTCCGCATCTAATTTATATATGTGCACGGTAAACAAACAAATGAATGATAAGAAAAGACAGACAGTGTTACTGAGCGGGAGGTGGGGCGAGGGGCGAGGTATAGGTAGGCTATGATAGGCTCTCGAGCGCCGCGCCGGCGACTGACGGACCAGCGCGGCGTATGTATGAATTTCGCGCCTTTTTAACTAGATTTTACTATTACAATGCAAGCTACACACATAAATTTCTTACTTTCCATAATATGGCTGCGTATATTATTTTATAGTAATAGACTTATTTTTACAGACTCTAATTCAATATTAGATCTTATAGGACAAAAAACGTATATTAATTCTAAAGCATATATCTTATTCTTCTAGCTTTTTAGCTTGCCTATTAACTTATAAATTTAGATATGTTGTTGTGGATTTATTAAACTTTAATTCAGTATCGACAAAATAATAAGCTAATTGTAGTTTGACAAAGAAGCACGTTAAAAAAATTTCTAATAATTTTACATTATAAAGCGTCATACATATTATAAACAATGGAACTTAAACATTCCACTTTAATTCAATATTAAAAAATCATTACTAAAAATATATAAATACCTAATTTATATCTAACGCTCGTTCTAACTTTTCATCATATATAGCATATATGCTTAAAAATATGTCCTATATCAGATAAGTATCACTTTTTCAACTTTAGAATTATCAAAACTTTTAGTGCAAAAATCCGGTCCCACTATTGAGCTAAATATACATATTTCATATTTAATTACTTACCTCTTCATCATTATAACACGTTTATTTTTTAATATTCAATATTGAAAATTCCGTTCTTAATAAGTTGACTGAATGGAACGGAATAGCTGCCAAACGCCCATAGATATAATATACTTAAAGACGACGTCTAACCGAGCTGTCACTGTTACCACTTTTGTTTAGTGTACGATTAACAATGTTTTTCTTATTTTTTCGCAACTGTATTAAAAAACGTCGTTCGATACACGTGCGGAAATGTCATTCTTCACTCGTCCCGAGTCTTGCCACTCGCCTGCGGCTCGTGGCAAGATATCTCGGTACTCGTGAAGTAATGACATACCTTCCGCACTAGCATCGAAATGTACTATTCACCACACCGACCCGAAGCAAATATTAAAATAAATGTAAAATATCAAACAAAATCAAATCCAAATTAATGTTACCTATTATAGTACATTTCGATGCTAGTGCGGAAGGTATGTCATTACTTCACGAGTACCGAGATATCTTGCCACGAGCCGCAGGCGAGTGGCAAGACTCGGGACGAGTGAAGAATGACATTTCCGCACGTGTATCGAACGACGTTTTTTAATACAGTTGCGAAAAAATAAGAAAAACATTGTTAATCGTACACTAAACAAAAGTGGTAACAGTGACAGCTCGGTTAGACGTCGTCTTTAAGTATATTATATCTATGGGCGTTTGACAGCTATTCCGTTCCATTCAGTCATCTTCAAGGGTCCAACCTTTTCTGTTCTCTTTCACGACGCAGCAACTAGTATCATTTCTCTCTCCTCGCTCTTTTAAAATGCCGTTTGTCAAAAAAGGATAACCATACTGTTGACAAGGTGGGCTTCAAATCAAGTGTTGCCTTTCTTGATGCGCCCAGGCTGTGTATGTGTGTGTAAAAGCGTATATGTGTGCTCTTTTAGGGATGTGAAAAGTCGATATTAATCATGTTATATATCGATAAACGCTACACAGCGGAACGAAATAGCGATTAATTGAAGCTTCAATATCTTCGTTAAACATAAACATAATTGAAATGCTAATAGATAATGAATATATTATAATATAATAATATAATTCAATTATTGCGGAACACCTATTTTAGGAGGTATTAATGTATTTTAATTAAATATCGGAACTTTCCCTTGGTTCCCTGCTGGGGCGTGACTATAAAATTGTGATCTGATAACCACAATAAAGAATAAAAGCGTTTTTGGTCATTTTAGGTATCGTTAAGCCTTTGAAGTAAAATTAAAATTGCAAGAAATGTCGATAGTTTATCGATATGACTTTATCGACATGGCTACAGCAACGTGGGCCTCATTGTTAATCGTACACTAAACAAAAGTGGCAACAGTGACAGCTCGCTGAGGCTCCGTCTTTATATATTATTAAGTCTATGGTCATCTTATTAAGAACGAAATTTTCAATATTGAATATTAAAAAATAAACGTGTTATAATGATGAAGAGGTAAGTAATTAAATATGAAATATGTAATATTTTTCGTATTCTTACATTAACGGTAGGTTTTTATGCTGATTACGACGTTTAAAGGAAACTAATATTAACACTCATCAATAAGTAGTCGTGAATTGGAACAAGTATAAATTTAAAAAAATTGGAAAAGTAAAAAGCACTAGTTCGAGATAACCAACTTTCCGCACGCTAAACAGCTACGTAAAGTAGCACTTTTTGAGCAACTGTATTAAAAAATATTTATCATCCAAAATCATCATAAAAGTCAATTCTACCGGCAAACATAAGAAAACAACTCAAAATTTGCATTTGATTACTTTGCCTCACATGTGAATAAAATGCAACTTTGCTATCAGTTTTTGAAGTGCTAAGTGAGCCTTTCCGAGTAGGTGTGGTGAAAAATATAATATTCTAGTGCTGAAACGTATCACTATCACTGTTTAGTTTGAACAACATGAACCTCATAGAACCCTCTTTCAAGTGCTATTGAAAGAGGCGGCTATACAGGGCCTGGGGCCTAGGGCGGCGAATAGTTATTTTTAATACAGTTGCTCAAAAAGTGCTACTTTACGTAGCTGTTTAGCGTGCGGAAAGTTGGTTATCTCGAACTAGTGCTTTTTACTTTTCCAATTTTTTTAAATTTATACTTGTTCCAATTCACGACTACTTATTGATGAGTGTTAATATTAGTTTCCTTTAAACGTCGTAATCAGCATAAAAACCTACCGTTAATGTAAGAATACGAAAAATATTACATATTTCATATTTAATTACTTACCTCTTCATCATTATAACACGTTTATTTTTTAATATTCAATATTGAAAATTCCGTTCTTAATAAGTTGACTGAATGGAACGGAATAGCTGCCAAACGCCCATAGATATAATATACTTAAAGACGACGTCTAACCGAGCTGTCACTGTTACCACTTTTGTTTAGTGTACGATTAACAATGTTTTTCTTATTTTTTCGCAACTGTATTAAAAAACGTCGTTCGATACACGTGCGGAAATGTCATTCTTCACTCGTCCCGAGTCTTGCCACTCGCCTGCGGCTCGTGGCAAGATATCTCGGTACTCGTGAAGTAATGACATACCTTCCGCACTAGCATCGAAATGTACTATTACGATACAAGTGCGGAAAAGAGGAAATACGAACGAGTGGCGATAAATTAAAACACGACCGAAGGGAGTGTTTTAAATCCACACGATTTGCAAATTACCTATTCGCACGTGTATCGTACAAAGTTTTACAGTACATGGCCCTTTAAGCTTTTGACATACGCACGAAAAGTGCTATTTTACGCACTAGTGCGGGAAAATAAGACCATAATGATGTACTTTAAATAATATTTTTATTATCAATTTGTATAAATGTATGAATGTCATTAGTCATTGCCTACATTAAATGTATGTACTTAATCTATGCTTCCATAAATATATTTACAATCATTATCAATATATTACAAGACGTTGCACATATGTCGTTGTTTCACTTATATGCACACCAATATAGCCTAATATAACTGGAAAGCCTGGCAGGCTAATCTTTTAACACGTTGGCTGCCATGAACATTGAACATCACCGTTGCGATCACGTAATCTTCTCTGTGTGCCCATGAGCATCACCAGTGGAATCGAAAGCTCGTTACCTCTTTATTGACCTCAGTAATACATGTATAGTCAGATGCTGGGATCACTAAATTTGTAAGGGGCGTGGGAGATACACTTTAGGTAAAGGATGGTGGGCAGCCAATGTGTTTAATACTTCGTTTATTTTTGGTAGGCTTAATTTTGCTGCCCTTTTTAGGGTACTTACCGTAGGGAACTATTACTTACTACGTTAAAAAAAACCTATGCTAAAATAAAAGGTAAAAAAACCTATTTCTATCTAAAGAGTTTGTATAGGTGTAACTGGGTCACAGCTGAATTCTTATAATGCAAACCGAAGGACTATATGCAAGAGTACTCGTATGGAATAACAAACACCTTAACCATAATGACTGTCTACCAAACTTGTGTCTTTAGAGAATACTCTTGTAGGGGGCCGAAACCTGGACGTCGTAAGCTAATCAGGAGCGAAGACTGAATTAACACCTTCCACGTGCGCTGCCTTCGGAGTAGGTAGGTATGGTATACTTACTAAACATAACATGGAAAGACAGGGTTACTGGTTCCCAACGAAAGTGCGCTGGAGTTTGCTAAGCTTCCTAGTATCACCGCGCTTATAATCTGAGACCGCGCTACTCAAACAGAGACGTTTGCGGCGGCTAGGGCATGTTTAACGAATGGACAGTGCTATTAGGCAAGTGCAACGTAAAAGACGTCATTACTCCGCTTTAAAGACTGCGTAAAGCGTAATATGATTGCGTTTAACAATAAAGAACTGCAACTCATGGAAAGACCTAGCAACACACCGCGTTGAGTGGAAGAACACCTTTTAAGAGGTCGCGTAACCAATGTTAGGTCCTGGTTTCAAGACTTGGCCCGAAAACGAGCAATAAGACATATATGTGCGATGAGGGTCGCCTTGATGCGAACCAGGTATGTTGCGGATGCAGATTTTTTATGACATCCGCGGAGGCGGATATTTAAAGCCTCACATCCGCGGATGCGGATGCGGATGTCAAGATTTGGTACTCAAAAAACGTCAAATGTTACATTTTTAGTATTATTTATTTAAAAAAAAACGAACCGTTTAGTATTATTATTAAGTATCTAATACTGATTCTAAAATGGTATCACACATGCTATTTACATTTCTACAAACAAAGATATGGCCTAGATGGTGATTAAAGTGAAATATGGTGCTAACTAATAAAAAAGACATACTTAAAAGTGCGATTATCTCGAAAACCACGAAACTTTTACTAGACCTATAAGTGCATTTTCTGGACCAGCCTAAGGTGCACTGTCGATGGTTGGAAGGTTGTCCATTAATTACTGGACATCCTGTATAAGTACCTATGTATAAGTACCTATTCTACAAAAAGAACGAATATACACCGCGTTTGAAGCAAATGGTAAATTATATGGTACCATGTACCATGGTATATCAGTTCGGGGTCACCAACGGTGTAGCGGCTTTCCAGCGTACTCTGAACTACATCTAAAGAGAACTTTTAGCCCCCATGGCAGAAAAGCTGCGAATAGAGAAGAGTTCCGGACTGTGGTAGTCGACATTCGTAGAGGATATGGCACCTAAAGAAGAAGTAGTAAAAGTTAAAGATCCCCGCAATTTGCGAATTTCAGTTTTCGCGGTGGGCCGCCTGGAAACCAAACGCAGAGCCCGGCGGCTAATCCTATTGTTTATTGTTAAGTAAAACCGCTCGTGCCACGTGCCACAACCACCTGCATAAAAACCTGCGTACTTCGGTTCCTGAGTGCTGGCGAGTCGAACACTACAGAACCAGTCTAAAATGTGTCATCGAGATGCGTAACAAAGGCGCGTTATCGGAGAGCGCACCTACACTGGTTTTTTGAGCGTTGGACTAGCCCGCGCTCAGGTGTCAAATAGAATAAGTATGGCCCTTTTTTGCAAGTAAGTAGCACGTGCGGTTTTACTTAACAATAAACAATAGGATTAGCCGCCGGGCTCTGTTACAAAACTACGAACTATACACAATGGGTCAACGCCGGCCACTCCAAGGGATGCATTTGTGCGTTAGAGGGAGCAAGTGTTATTGCTATCTCATTCTACCGCATGGCTGCGTCCCTTGGAGTGGCCGGCGCTGGTCCCTTGTGTACAGGGGCCTTTAAGAGCCCTCTAAATTGAAAAAATGCCCCAGAACGAAAATACTGGCGCACTGAGGGCTGAAATTCGGCTCTCATTGACATAGAAACCGAAGTTGTTATTTTTATGTTTTCTTGATTGAAATAGGTTTTGCTAGGATCAGTCAGATCAAGAATAGTCTGCAGCGGATTTGATAGCCCACGCAGTGAAAGTGTTATTTTAAACGTCAACTTCTATGAAATTATGACGTTTAAATGACACTTGCACTGCGTGGGCTATCAAATCCGCTGCAGACTTTTTTTGGTCCGACTCTATGAATTTTACACGCTTTGGAATGAAAATTGTCGAGTTACGAATTTTTTTAAAAAAAATGTATGGAGCAGAAACAAGAAATCATTATTAAGTACCTACTCAAGAACCGCAAAACAAACCGTAATATCCTCGCAGATGGTTATACTACGAATTATTTGTGATTTTTTGGCATATTACATATATCCGTCACGGGTGCAGCTTTTTAAAAAAAACATTAATTGTTTCTATGGAAAAAGCACGAAAACCAAAGTCAACTGTTGTGAGATATTTTGATTTTTTGTACCGGCTAAATACTAGTGTCCGACCGAAGGTTCGGTTTCGGTTTCGGCCAGTTTCGGCCAAAAAATCATGTTTCGGCCGTAGTTTCGGTTTCGGCCAAAATACGGCCGAACCTTTCGGCCGGGCCGAAACTTACGAAATGGTACTTCGGACAAAGACCAAAAGTTGGGGAATAAGTAGGACAACAATATTAATATCTAGGTACATATACTGATTCATGTATAGGTGGTATAGGTACCTACATAATTTAATTGGTTTATTATAAAACACAATTCCACTAGTGAGGGCGCCACTGGACGGTCGACTCAGTCTTAAGAGGCTGTCAATACCTATAACGCGCACACTGTCTGATTGTATCGGAGTGAATGAGATAGCCATTGGCCGAGTATCCGCTCGGCCCGAGTCGAACGATGTCTTTTTCGCTCTTATTTAATCACTTATTCAGTCATTTTCCTATCTACCTCTAATGACAAATTTTAAGCGAGGCTAAAGGTTACGCTCAACTAGTGCTGCAAAGTTGATTTTCTCAATAGTTAATATTTTGCGAGGCTGAACAGCTGACTATTGATTAAAACGAAGAAAAAACCCTTAAAAGTGCCCCCAGTACAGTTTTTCATACGAATGCTCAACCTTAGCCTCACTTTTTACCTCAATTTACCATTGGTTTGTGTTCCACATGTCCTCTACTTCAGCTTAGCCTTTGGCCTCGCTGCGCCATGCTCAGCCTGCGGTCTCGCTTTTTAATACAATGGACATTGGTTGGAGTCTGTGCTCAACTACTTATTTTGAAGCCTGAAGCACGGCTTTGACTTCGCATGAAAGTTCGCCTCACTGGGGCACTTCGGACTTTTAGGCCCAGGTGAAGATCGGTACCCGGCCTTGCGATATTATTAACAAAAAATTTCGCGCTCGCTGCGCTCGCGTTTTTGCTTGACCCTGTATCTACATGTTAGCTTGACTGGTGAATGAATAGAGTTACACCAAGAAAATTCTGCAATGATTTTGATAGCATACGCAGTGCAACTAGTGCAAATGTTATTTATACGTCTTATTTCATAGAAGTTTTGACGTTTAAAATAACACTTGCATTGCGTGTGTTATCAAAATCGTTGCAGAATTATCTTGGTCTAACTCTAGTAATTTTCTTAAAAAACTGCTTAAGTAACATAAATTTCAAGGACATTGGGTGTTGACAGCCCCATAATATGTGTGTAAAAGCGGTTTTATGTCATTTTTTCAACGATTCTAACAAGTCTACAAAAGTTTCGGTTTCGGTTTCGGTTTCGGCCGAAACTAGAGCCAAAGCCGAACATTCGGTTTCGGTTTCGGTTTCGGCAAAAAAACATGTTTCGGTCGGACACTACTAAATACATTTTGTTTGAAAAAAAATCATAACTAGTATTTTCGACTCAAATCGTCTGAAACTTACAACTTAGCATAAACATAGGTACTGGGCAAGACCCATTTCAGTCAAAAAAATCTTAATAGGTATATATGTTGACTTTGGTTTTTGTGCTTTTCCCATAGAAACAATTAATGATTTTAAAAAAAGCCGCACCCGTGACGGATATAATAATATACTGGGTCAAGCAAATCTTGTCAGTAGCAAACGGCGGCAAATTTGAAAAATCGCGGGTTAGCAACACTGTGTTCGAATAATTCGAAAATCGCGTGTCATCTGTGTTTTATCTGTGGAATGTGGATCGCGAATGACAGCCATCATCTTTGTTTACATTGTGAATCGATTCTATTTCAAGAGATATTGCTGCTGTGTCACCATTAAATACCAATATATTAAATAAAATTGTGCTTAATCAAAGCTAAGGTGCCTACAATGCTTACAGTTCCAACTGATCAGTCTATTAAAAAATATTAAAATCCAATAGGACATCTATCTGCTGAAGCAATGATTTTATTCATTACATTCTTGTTTAAAAGTATATTCCACTTCTAATTTTATTTTGAGATCTTCAAATTCACTACACACCGCTTTTAAATTGTCCGTCCATACCATTTAATAACAATTTCAAACGTTTTCAATAGAGAATCCACGAGTGACAATTTGAATTGACGTACGTAACAGGGCGCGCTCAGCGGAAAAAAAAGTTTTGGTTCGATGTACATTGTACATTGCTGCTTTTCTTAGCGCAATACTACTCTTTGAGTGTTGCCCTACTTTAGTTTGCTTTACATTGCTACTGACAAGATTTGCTTGACGCACATTATGTAGTATGCCAAAAAATCACAAATAATTCGTAGTATAACCACCTGCGAAGATATTACGGTTTGTTTTGTTTCTTGAGTAAGTAATAATGATTTTTTGTTCCTGCTCCATACATTTTTTTGAAGTGAAAACTTCTTTAGCGGCGCTGAGCACTTTTTGAGGTGGGGAAAAAATGATAACGCCAAGCGCGCACCACGATTTTAATTTTTGCGACACGATTTTAGAATCGCGCTGTAATTTATCGCAGAAAATTCAGTGCGCGCACTGCGATGAAAAAGTCGACGATTTGTTCATTCTCGACATGGATGTCGTACCAGTCGCTTGTCGTGAAACAATATGCAATCGCTGTATGACTGAGTATTTATACCACAAAGGTGATCTCCTTCTATTTCTATAATTAAACGGTCAACATCTAGCGTCTCATCTTGTAACTCCATTGGAGAAGCAGGTTCCGATATGTTGACGCTTGGAGAGCGAAATGCCGACTGAGGTCCCGGCTGCGATTTTATTATCGCAGTGCGCGCGGGGCCATACAGCTTCGTATGCTGCAATTCACTTTGCGACAATCGCGTCGCGCGCTGTCGCGGAAAAATGTAACAAATCACAATTTTAAAATCGCTGCGATTTTTTTGTCGCATATGCGCGCACCGCCATATAAACCCATACGTTACATTTCTGCGACTAAATTATCGCGCGACAAAAAATCGTGGTGCGCGCTTGGCTTAAACTCGATACAGCGTAACACATAACGCGTAACGACGACGACGACGGCTGACGTCATGTGTCACGCACAATGTTATTCACCAAAGAACTTTAGTCATAACCAGGTCATAACGTATCATAATCAGGTGAATTATTTAAAACTGGAACTTTTATATTATTTAAGCAATAAAGCTCAATGTTCTAATCTTGTACGGGCTGAAATACGAGAATCTCACAGTTACATTCTAACTTTATTCAAATATAATTCAATAAAGCTATAACTTGGTCAAGCAGATCTTGTCAGTAGAAAAAGGCGGCAATTTTGAAAAATGTAGGCGCGAAGGGAGATCGTCTCATAGAAAATTTGAATTTCGCGCCTTTTTCTACTGACAAGATTTGCTTGACCGTCTTATACATCTTGATAAAATCGCTAATAAAAGTGAAAACTCAATATATTTAGATGCGAGGTCTGCAAGGTAACTTTACAATTTCTATTCGAATTTTAAACAATTAACGCTACAAATTTAAGCTCACTAGCCAGCAATTTCGGAACTAAAGTTTTTCAATAGTAAGGAGGATGGGTCAATTATACATAGGTAGTGCTTAGTGCTGCAGACATTTTGGACTAGTCATTGAGTTTTCACTTCTGTCGGCACTCCAGGAGTGCAACCCGATTTTTTTTTTAATTCGTAACTCTCATTCCACAACTTTCATTCCTAATCGTCTAAAATTCATAGGTTACAATGCCTAGCAAAACCGATTTCAATCAAGAAAACATAAAAATAACAACTTCGGTTTCTATGTCAATGACAGCCTAATTTCAGCCCACAGTGTGGCGTCAGTCCTCACAAATTGGTATTCAACCGTCCGCACCTCATTTTATCGGTAATATCGGTCAATATCGGCGGTTGAATTCGGCGAACCAAGTTGGTGTTTGCATCCGCACCTCCTGATTCGATTGGGCAATTTAATCAGATTGGCGAAAAATTTACTAGTCAGGATCTGGTCAGGATACGCCTTTAGCCCCCATTCCCACGGGCGCTTTTACAACGCGCGTTAAAAAAGCGTTTGAATGACACCAATCGATACATGTGTATTTATTCACACGACAGCGGTGGCGCTTTTTATCACGCGTTGTTAGATTTTCGACTTACCTAAGCCTTGGTCATTAAATCGAATTTAGAGTGCGGACAGATTCAAGCGCTTTTTTAACGCGCGTTGAAAAAGCTCTCGTGCGAATGGGGGCTTAGAGTCCGTCGTTGCGACCGGCTGTAACGACCGATTTGTAAAAATGCATCGTTACATTAGGTCCGTGTTCTATGTATAAGCCCCTTTAGCAATCACCGCTACAAACATCAAATTCAAATTTTTCAGTTATGACATTTATAATGGGACCAACTTCGTAATCACTTAAGTTTTTTTGGCCGTTTCATACATTTTGATCGAGTGGATGTCGAAGTTTTCTATGGGAAGGCCAATATTTTTTTTGGGATTTCGGGGTTGGTCCGATAGAAAAAGTTGTTCAGTATGACCCAGTATGACGGGCGTAAGCCATAATGCTATGTTGGGGGCTGCAATAGTGTCCTGGCTGCTCCTTCATCGGATGCTGCCATGGCGCTATTGCAGCTTGTACGAAAGGCTTTAGTATATAGAATAAGTTAGTTGTAAGAATGTATAAATTTGTAGTTTTTTATGGAGCGACATGTTCACCTCAGTGACAAGCTCTAAAAATAAATAGAAAAAAAAAGTATGACGGGCGGCTATACTAATCTGTAGACACATATTATTAATCTGTGAGCTAGTTCAGCTAATATTTCACGTGCATCTGTTATTTGTGCACGCTTAGGTGCGGACGCAAATACCAATTTGGCTCACCGAATTCAACCACCGATAATGACCGATATTACCGATAAAATGAGGTGCGGACGCAAGAATACCAATTTGTGAGGTTAGTATTTTCGTTCTGGGGCATTTATTCAATTTCATCATCATCATCGTCATCTCAGCCGTAAGACGTCCACTGCTGAACATAGGCCTCCCCCTTTTTTGGGGGGTGAATGCCATAATCGCCACGCTTGGCAGGCGGGTTGGCGATCGCAGTCGAGTACACCGAATTTGAGGGACGCTGCTGCCTGTCCACCGGTGGTCTTGGACGTGGTTTAAGGACATATCCGTTTATTCAATTTAGAGGGCTCTAATATCACCATAAATCTAAAATTTGAGATTGACGCCAATTTCATTACTGATCAAATCGACCGATTCGATCAGTCCCGAAGGAATAAGGAAGTCTTCGTTAAATAATACAAAAAGAGAGTGTGTAACTCAGAAACTTAGGTCAGATCCAACGGTCTACTTCTGTTAAAAACTATTAATAAGAATTCTCTGTAAAGGCTTCGTCACACAGGCGCGTTTTCCGGGCGGCGCGTGAGCGGGGCGCGCCGCGTAGCTAAAGCCCCTCATTCACACTCCTACCTTGTCGTCCGCCTCGCAGGACTACGGTGTAAGATATCTTGGAGGATATAACCAACGGAGACGCCATGTCTAAAATTTTCGGTACAAAATAGTCTGCCGTTTTTTGCGGGGGAGGGGCACATCAAATGTATAGGTACGTCATGTCAGATAAACGTCAGTCCATACATATGGTTGACATGAGGTTGACCATTGGCCGCCTATTTTCGACAGAGGGGAACGCCTGTTAATGGCGGCTCCATTGTTAATTACTCCGAGTAAGATATAGCTCACACACCATCCTACTTTGTAGTCCGCCTCACAGGACTACGGAGCAAAGCCCCCTCCAGACTATGCGCGTGAATCGCGGGCGAAGCCGCGAACGCGAGTGTGGAGTCGATTTTCGCAGACAGCGAAATCGACTCCACACTCGCGTGCGCGGCTTCGCCCGCGATTCACGCGCATAGTCTGGAGGGGGCTCAAGAAATAGCTTACACACGGTACTAAGGGCCTACCGCGAACCACGTTGGACGTGCTGCCTCCCTGTCACACTTACGTACGAATTTACACGCGCGACAGAGGGGCAACACGTCGAACGTGGTTCGCGGTAGGCCCTCTGTTTTGCCGTCCATCACCAGTACCCCCGGCTACTCACGTAACGATAAATCGTTGCGATAAAACTGTGCAGTCCGACTGTGCAGATAAATCGGACCGTGTGTATGACAAATCGTTACGATAATCGACATACACACGGTTCGATTTATCTGCACAGTCGGACTGCACAGTTTTATCGCAACGATTTATCGTTACGTGAGTAGCCGGGGTACTATGGCATCCTACTTGAGTTTGTAGGACGGCTCGTAGTCCGCAACCCCCATACACGATCCTACCCAACGAGACAGATTACGAGGCGAACTACAAGGTAGAGTGTGAATGGGGGGCTTAACAGACTATCGCACCACACCGTGACCTTGGAGTGTCGCACCCATAAGTGAGAGCGAGAAACGTATATCTCTTTTCTTTGTTAGTAGAAAAAGGCGGCAAATTGGAAAAATGTAGGCGCGAAGGGATATCGTCCCATAGAAAATTTTAATTTCACGCCTTTTTTTACTGACAAGATTTGCTTGACCACCTATAGCTACTTTACATATAAAACGCTCACGCCCCGCTCGCGCGCCACCCGTAAAACGCGCCTGTGTGACGAAGACTTAATTATAGTTCGTCAAACCAATTTGACAGTCAGTAAGCCCCCATTCGCACGACAGCTTTTTCAACGCGCGTTAAGAAAGCGCTTGAATCTGGTCGCACTCTAAATTCGACTTAACGACCAAAGCTTAAAGTCTAAAATCCAACAACACTGGATAAAAAGCGTCACCGTTGTCGTGTGAATACATAAATGGTTATCCATTTGTGTCATTCAAACGCTTTTTTTAACGCGCGTTGAAAAAGCTGTCGTGCGAACGGGGCCTAAGAACCAGGAAAACTATACTCATTTAAAGTAGCTAACACACTATCGCACCGCACCGCGATCCTGGTGCGTCGCACTCATGAATGAGAGCGAGAAACAGATATCTTTTTCTCGCCCTCACTTACCGGTGCGAAGGGTCGCGGTGCGGTGCGATAGTGTGTTACTACTTTAAATTCGCAAATTGCAGGCACCTTTCTCTGTCATTCTATTCTAAAGCGCCCTCCAGACTATGCGCGTGAATCGCGGGCGAAGCCGCGAACGCGAGTGTGGAGTCTAGTTCGCTGATATGCGAAATCGACTCCAGACTCGCGTTCGCGGCTTCGCGCCGCGATTCGCGCACGAGTGTGGAGCGGGCTTAATTATAGCTGGTTTAGCAAATCTTATCAATAAAAAAAGGCGCGAAATTCTAATTTTCTATGGGAAGAGATTCCTACGCGCCTAAATTTTTCAAATTTGCCGCCTTTTTCTACTGACCAGATCTGCTTGACCAAGTATACATTTCATGGATCGAACAATTGTTTCCGTCTGGAAGAAAAATATATCTCTTTCTCGCTCTTACTTATGGGCGCGACGCACCAAGGTCGCGGTGCGGTGCGATAATATGTTAGCTACTTAACCTTACCATTATCTGCTTATTTTTTGCGCATGGCAACATTATTGAATCGTAAACTTAAAAATCGTCGCCCCATCCCTAGAATATCACTCTATGTGTCAAATATTTATAGTCTGTGGTGTGGAGCGAAAAGTGGACGCCAATTATTGGGCTGTACATTCTTGGGTTGAGCAATCCCGGGTCGAACATTATCGGTACGGGCCAATAATATGCGACCAATATTCGGCGTCCACTAAATGGATTCGTATTATTGGGTCGTGTATTATTGGGTTGAGCGTTATCAGGGTGTACAAGCTCGGTCCGTGCCAATAATACGAAGCCACTCTTTGAACAGGGCAGTAGTGTACAACCCAATAATACGCATCCAAAAAAGTGGACGCCTATTATTGGGCTGTACATTATTTGGTCGTGTATTAACCGGACTCATTACGTGCTCATAGTCATCTGTCAAACAAAAGTGAAGAAGAATCGAAAGTAAACATTTGTAATAAAAAATACTCGTTTTATAACATTAATTCAAAACTATCATCATGGCTTTAGTAGCTTATGACAATAGTGATTCTAGTGAATTTGAGGATGAAGTTAACGAAGGAGCTGCAGCTTCTGCAGTCATTTTAAACAAGAAAGAAACAGGTAAGTCTCTCGAATTTAATTTGTCGAATTATATTTCTTTTCAAACTGTTGATTCGTATTATTTCAACAAGAAAACCTTTATTAGTTACAGACCCATCAGTATCAAACCCCGAATCAGAGGATAATGTGGAATTGCAAGGCCAGAGTTTGTTCAACCTACTTCCCCAACCTTCGAACCAAAAGCCAGCCGTGTTAGAGGAAGACGACGAATTCTTACACAAAAAAGAAACTGACATCCCCATCGTGAAGCCTAAAGCTAAAATTACAGTACCTTCACTCAGTGATGTAAGTATTTTAATCATTTAAATTTTAATAACCTTCAAAAAACCTTCCTTCTTCTTTTGATTAATTAATTTCTTTTGTTTTAGTTCAGAGATGTAGAAGACACAGCACCTGCAGTAAAACCTAAGAAAATGAATGGGGTAAGTAAAGTTTATTGCAACTGGGTATGGGCGTCGCCATTTGAGGAGCTAGGGGGCGGCAGTTGATATGGCTGATGGGCTAGTGGGGACAGTTGATATGAGAGAGGAGGAGGGACAAAGAGAGGGGGAGAGGCATACATGTTCGTCTAAGGCAGTCGCATCATGAAAAAGTTTGTAAAACACTGCTCTAGGGTCTAGGAGAAGGCAGCCCCTAGTGACGCCCTGCTGATCTACCAGAAATAAGTTATATACTAGGTATTTCAAAGTTTAGATAATTGGAATATGACATATCTGTAACTTGATTTGGTCCATACATTTATTATCACTGATCTACAATTTTACTTTACTTTTTTTACTAATATTTTTCTTTCAGAAAAAGTCGGGCCTGCTAAGTATACTGCCGCAACCAAGAAATGCAGTGTTGGCAACAACAAAATCCTTAATACCTCACGTTCTCACTCAAAAACCAAAGCCAAATCCAACTGTAAAGAAAAAAGAGCCTTTGCCACCAATTAAAAAAGATAAACCAAGCCTGGCCATGGACTATTCGGATGATAGTGATGATGAAGTACAGAATGATTTCTTCTCTATTAATAAACCAGTTGAACTGCCAGAAGACGTGCCGTTGGACATTGACGAAAAAGTCAGTTTAAAAAAAGAAGAAAATGTTCCAGCTCTAAAGGAGCCAAGGGATATTCAATCCTATTTCAAGGCTGATACAGTTGAGAATGAAGTGCAGCCAGAATATTCGGAATCTAGTAGTTATGGTTATCAATATGAGGCTAGCACTGGATATGGGAATGGATACCCAGCACAGGGATCAAGTAATGATGCATTAGATGAAGAGGCGGTAAGTATTTTATTTTTTAAACAAAACAGTTAAATCAATCATGATCAATGTAATTAAAATATACTAAATTCATAGTCATGACTAATATAGCAGATTAGCCATACAAAGTTGTATGGGATAAGATCATGAGGTTGAGAGTGAATATGCACCATAAGGGGTCATCCATTAATTACATCACACGTTTAGGGAGAGGGAGGGGGTCAAGAAAATGTGACATATTGTGACATGGGGGAGGGGGGAGACACAAACTTTGTGACGTCACTTTAACTTCATCAGTAACCGAAAATTTATTTAAATTATTTTATTCGCTGTACATTTGAGTAACAAGTTTTTAAAAAATTACTAATATTTATATCGTCAAAAATATTTTGATAAAATATTATTAATAATAGGTATTAACTTAATTCGATTTGGTGATTTCGTAGAAAAAATGTGACGTCACACTAGGGGGGAGAGGTTTGCCAAATGTGACCAAGTGTGACAAGGAGGGGGGAGGGGTCAAAAAACCTAGAAATTCGTGTGACGTAATTAACGGATGACCCCTAAAGTCTTGAACTTTTGATCATCTTTTATTATTTAAATTTTTTATGGAAGGTCATTCAATAAGGAACATTCCTATTTATTTTATTACATATCCACTGAGTACATACATGTACATATTTAAAACATACAACTGTAAAAAAAAAACAATACTAATCTTGTGAGTGTGTCATTATAGAGATTAGTTCCCGTTTCGCCGAATTTAATTACGTCACAATCCGACTACATGAGAATCCGCAAAAATCCGGCGAATCGGAAACTAATCTTTATAATTATAAACTAATCAAAAAAACTGACCCGGGTATGTCCTTAAACCATGTCCAAGACCACCGGTGGACGGGCAGCAGCGTCCCTCAAATGCGGTGTACTCAACTGCGATCGCCAACCCGCCTGCCAAGCGTGGCGATTATGGCATTCACCCCCCAAAAAAGGGGGAGGCCTATGTTCAGCAGTGGACGTCTTATGGCTGAGATGATGATGATGAATCAAAAAAAATACTATAACATTTTCAGATCATGAAACTATGTGGAGCCCGAGGCAAACGCAAGCGCGAGGACATCCAAATAGTGGACGTCAACCAGAGCGAGGTCCTCGCGGACGCTCGCGAGTGGCTGGCCAAGGGGCTGACGGACGATACCAGCAAGCGGGTCTCCAGCAGCAAGAGGAAAGGCAACGAGCCCACCAGCCAGCAGAAGAGGAAGCACCAGATCACCTATCTCGCTCACCAGGTATGTTCAGTTGTTCACACGTGGTTTGTTTCAGTGTTCACAATCGTATATTGGGACTCGGAACACAAAAAGAAATGATTGACTAGTTTTATCACTCCAAATTTTCCAACCTATTGGTATGTAGGGTTTTTTCCTATGAGTTATGAGGGTTCGATTCGAGTGCACTATCTCTAATTAGAATACTGTTAAAATTACAAGTATTATTAACTTTTCATAATTTACGAGTGTTGTGGTCAAAAAGCGCAGGTTTACTCCTCGCCTGTGCTGTATGGAGCAAGAAATCTTTCTTGAGAAAAATGCAAAAATAATATAGGCTAAAAATTCGGTCAGGATCTTTATCATATAGGACAAGAGCAGTGGCGGATTTGCAGTCTTTGCCGCCCTAGGCCCCAAGCCTTGTAGCCGCCCCTTTCTCAGCATCAGCACCCATCATATTGACTACATTTAGATCAGGCAACGAAAAGATATATTATAGAGGGAAATGCTTGGGACACATTTTTAACTTAGTAACTTTTTTGGACTCGTTAGGAGGTGAACATATCAAAAGTCCCCTTGACCGGGGGTAGGGGGGTTGGGCTTGAAGGTCACATTTTTTGTTTTTCGCTTATTATATCTCAGAAACTATACGTCCTTGTGACATGATCATAGGAACATAGGTTTTACAAAAAAAATAAGGAACTTATTAAATTTTATAAGTGACAGTTTTACCAATAACATTGACTTTTTGTGTACCTACAAAAACATTCAAAAAATCAAAAAAGGCTATTGCCTATTTTCTCGAATAACTGCTAAACTACTTATCCTAGAATTATTAAAAAAAAATGGAGATTCTTACAATGAGCTCTTTGATTTGATATGTAACACGATATAGTTTGAAAAACTTTATTTTAAAATTTTCTCATTTACCCCCCAAAAATGTCCTCCATATTTAAAATTCATTTATTTACGTTACACGTCCATCTTTGGGTCACAAACTTACATATGTGTGCCAAATTTCAACTGAATTGCTCCAGCAGTTACAGAGAAAATAGGCTGTGACAGACGGACAGCCAGACGCACGAGTGATCCTATAAGGGTTCCGTTTTTTTTTTGCTTTTGATGTACGGAACCCTATAAACGGGGAACAAGGTGCGAAGGCGTCAACAATCTGCGAAATCGACGTCACACTCGCATTCGCGGCTTCGCGCCGCGATTCGCGCACTAGTGTGGAGGGCCCTCAAGATACTCGTATCGTAAAAATTGTAGCTTGTAGCAAATTTAACCAACTTTCATTTTGTATAATGATCAGGTCGTTAGAACGCATAGTTTCCGAGATATAAGCGAAAAACTAAGATATAAGTCAAAAATTGTGTTTCAAGCATTTCCCTCTATAGGTACCTATCTTTTTTTGAGAATTCGTTGCCTGGCCTAATTTTGAGTTATTTTTAGTTATCATCAGGTAATTTTTTGTCACAATTTGCCGCCCCTAATATCTCGCCGCCCTAGGCCCGGGCCTACTGTGCCTTATGGGAAATCCGCCACTGGACAAGAGGATAAATAATTGTATTATCGTTTTTCAGGCCAAAGCGAATGAGGTGGAGCTACAGAACCAATGGGCCAACAACAGGCAATCCAAGCGGCAGACTCAGTCCAAATACGGGTTCTAGTGTCCGTATCATCAAGATCATATATAAGCATGCATTGGACATCTTACATATAATTATATACTTGGAATTTGATTAGACTGTTGTTCAACCCCTGACCGTTTAGGACTATGAGAGCTCATGGTCCTAAATGGCCAGCTTAAAAGACTAACTACACCTGGTCAAGCGTGGCTCACTCCGCGGTTTCGTCGCTTTGCTACAGATAGCTAAAAGTACATCCGTTCCGGCCATAGACATAATATATATATAGACGGTGTCTCAGCGAGCTGTCACTGTTGCCACTTTTGTTTAGTGTACGATTAACAATGAGGCCCACGTTGCTGTAGCCATGTCGATAAAGTCATATCGATAAACTATCGACATTTCTTGCAATTTTAATTTTACTTCAAAGGCTTAACGATACCTAAAATGACCAAAAACGCTTTTATTCTTTATTGTGGTTATCAGATCACAATTTTATAGTCACGTCCCAGCAGGGAACCAAGGGAAAGTTCAGATATTTAATTAAAATACATACATACCTCCTAAAATAGGTGTTCCGCAATAATTGAATTATATTATAATATATTCATTATCCATTAGCATTTCAATTATGTTTATGTTTAACGAAGATATTGAAGCTTCAATTAATCGCTATTTCGTTCCGCTGTGTAGCGTTTATCGATATATAACATGATTAAAATCGACTTTTCACATCCCTAAAAGAGCACACATATACGCTTTTACGCACACATACACAGCCTGGGCGCATCAAGAAAGGCAACACTTGATTTGAAGTCCACCTTGTCAACAGTATGGTTGTCCTTTTTTGACAAACGGCATTTTAAAAGAGCGAGGAGAGAGAAATGATACTAGTTGCTGCGTCGTGAAAGAGAACAGAAAACGTTGACCCCTTGGTTCCGGCCCAATTTTGGGGTTTGCCATAAGCCGCGCGTGGCGCTGTCGCCACCTAGCGGCCATATCTGTGCCGATCGTAACAGACGCGTTTTGTTAGAGAGCGAGTCTTTTGTACCTAGTACATACTATTAACCTTTTAACCGCCAGCAATTTTTGATCGAGCTTGCTCGTGTCGCCACCGACAGTAATTGTACCACGCAGAGTAAGGTTGGCATAGTTACGGGAGTTATAAATGTGCTGTAAAAACCAAATCAGATCTTTGTCTTATTTATCAGACTGTGGCAAAATGAGCTGGATATGTAATGTCTTATATATCAGACTCTGGCGGTTAAAGGGTTAATTATTCTGTGACCTGGTGTTAGTGTTACAGATGTTAATTATTAACATGTGAAAATATTATTTGCAAGTTGCCAACAAGCCATTGGAACAATTGAATGTCTTAATGTTAGGTTATAAATGTTATAATTGTAAATAAAATAAATCTTTTTTAACAAAGATTTTTATTTTAAATAATAGTTATTTGTTTTACAAGGGGGCAAAGTAGTTGTTTAACCGCTCGTGCTAATATTGATACCCGAGCAAGCGAAAGATTCCAAAATTGAACCACGAGCGTAGCGAGTGGTTCGAAAAATGGAATCTTGAGCGTTGCGAGGGTTTCAAAGCACGAGGGTTAAACAAAATTTGCCCCCGAGTGAAACACAAAATTTTTCACCACACCAACCCGAAGCAAATATTAAATGTAAAATATCAAACAAAATCAAATTCAAATGAATGTTATTAAATATTAATCATCCAAAATCATCATTTAAAAGTCAATTCTACCAACAAACATAAGAAAACAACTCAAAATTTGCATTTGATTACTTTGCCTCACATGTGAATAAAATGCAACTTTGCTATCAGTTTTTGAAGTGCAAAGTAAGCCTTTCCGAGCTGGTGTGGTGAAAACAATATTTTCAATATGCATACTACAACGTAATCTAATATAAGTGCTATATTAAAGTCGCCTAGCCTTCCTCGGGCGCGGGGGGTTGCACGAGACGGGGGTGGCGTCCGTGACGGAGACGACCTGCAGCCCTCCCATCTGGAGGCCCTTTATTGCAGCCTGGAACAATTAACTAAAATGTTGTCAATCCAAACTAAATTCAATGATGTCAATCCTAACTAAATTCAATTAAATAAAATGTTGTCAATTCGAATTAAATTCAATTAAATAAAATGTTGTCAATCCAAACTAAATTAATTTCGCTATCTTTTTCGTGTTTCCAGAAACAATATGATGTTTTTGGGCACATTGTAACATTAATTGTTTTTAATGCTGATTTCTGATTTCACTGTTTCAACAGTACCTAACATAATATACACTGTCTCAATGCAGTTTAAAACTCTAGTGTGCAATGATTAGCAATTTAACTATTAGTCATTGGCACCTAATGTATTGTATTGGATATGGTTGAAGGTGCTCATGTACAGTCACCTGCAATAATATGTTAAAATATGTGACACACCCTTAGGGGTCATCCATTAATTACGTCACACGAATTTCTAGGTTTTTTTACCCCTCCCCCCTCCTTGTCACACTTGGTCACATTTGGCAAACCCCTCCCCCCCTAGTGTGACGTCACATTTTTTCTACGAAATCGCCAAATCGAATTAAGTAAGTACCTACGAGGGCGGGATGATAAGTTTCCGAAACGGCACAGAAATAAGACAATATATATAAATGTTATATTTTATTTTTCAACGTAGGTCCCTTCTGAGTCCACGCACTTGGCCCAACGTTTCTCCAAGGCTATTATCCCATTTCTAAAAAACGATTCTTCGAGTCCCTCAAAATACCTATTAACAGCTTCTATGACTTCAGAGTTCGACGAAAATTTTTGTCCGCCTAGCCACTTTTTGAGATTTGGGAACAAATGGAAGTCGCAAGGGGCCAAATCTGGTGAATACGGGGGATGAGGTAACAATTCGTAGTGCAAATCTTCGATTTTAGCCATTGCAATTTTAGCCGTGTGAACAGGGGCGTTATCCTGATGGAGTAAAATTTTTTTCTTATTTAAATGAGGCCTTTTCTCTTTGATTGCGTTATCGAGGTTTTGTAGCAGATCAGCATAATATTGGGCGTTAATGGTTCTTCCCTTTTGAAGGTAATCCACGAAAACCAGTCCTTTGGAATCCCAAAATACGGTTGCCATTACTTTACCGGCTGACAAAACCACTTTTGCTTTCTTAGGGGCAGGTTCACCCCGATTTGTCCACTGCCTAGACTGTTCTTTTGTCTCAGGCGTGTAGTGGTGGATCCACGTCTCGTCAACCGTTATGTAGCGACGTAAAAACTCGTTAGGATTATGCCTGTACTTCTTCAAACACTCCGTCGAAACATCCTTGCGGGTTAGTTTTTGCTCGTCTGTTAAGAGACGCGGCACCCAACGAGCACAGAGCTTGTTCATTTCCAAGTGTTGGTGCAAAATGTTAAAAACACGTTCTTTTGAAATGTTTACCATCTCTGCTATTTCCACCAACTTCACACGGCGATCATCCAATACAATTTTTTTTACTTTGTTGATAATTTCCGGAGTCGTTACCTCATTGGGCCGTCCGCTGCGGGGAGCATCTGTACAGCTCTGCCGACCACGTCTGAAGTCGACAACCCAAGTGTGAACTGTGCTTAAAGAAGGCGAAGAAGATCCTAAAACGCGATCCAGTTTGGTTTTAATTTGTGTTGCAGTTTTGCCTTTCAAAACATAAAACTTAATTACCGCACGCACTTCCGATTTTTCCATTTTCACGAAAATGAATACAGTTTTTCTTTAGGTCGCTTTAATATATTATTATTTATATTATAAAAACTTGATATTGCTTCCGCATTAACGTAAAAGCCAAGAGGTTAGAATGACATTATTACTTTTTTAATTATATTTTTTTTAATCTTTCATTTCGGAGACTTACCAGCCAGCCCTCGTAAGTATTATTAATATTTTATCAAAATATTTTTGACGATATAAATATTAGTAATTTTATAACCCAAAACTGCTGAGGAAAGAAAATTAAAGGAATAAAAACCGGGCAAGTGCGAGTCGGACTCGCGCACGAAGGGTTCCGTACCATAATGCAAAAAAAAAAACAAAATAAAGCAAAAAGAAAACGGTCACCCATCCAAGTACTGACCCCTCCCGACGTTGCTTAACTTTGGTCAAAAATCACGTTTGTTGTATGGGAGCCCCATTTAAATCTTTATTTTATTCTGTTTTTAGTATTTGTTGTTATAGCGGCAACAGAAATACATCATCTGTGAAAATTTCAACTGTCTAGCTATCACGGTTCGTGAGATACAGCCTGGTGACAGACGGACGGACAGCGAAGTCTTAGTAATAGGGTCCCGTTTTACCCTTTGGGTACGGAACCCTAAAAACGATTATCGTTTTAAAAACTTGTTATTTAAATGTACATCGAATAAAATAATTTAAATAAATTTTCGGTTACTGATGAAGTTAAAGTGACGTCACAAAGTTTGTGTCTCCCCCCTCCCCCATGTCACAATGTCACATTTTCTTGACCCCCTCCCTCCCCCTAAACGTGTGATGTAATTAATGGATGACCCCTTATGGCTCTACAAATAAGATCGTGTCAGATATTTTTACGGCCTTTGTTGTGTAGCATATAATTGCAGGTGACTGTACCATAAGTGGATAGCGCTGCAGGATATTTTACATATTATGTTTAAGGATTTTAGCAAAAGGTAACTTACCAGTCTACCTGGTCCCAGGCCTCTCACTCTTACTCTGATTGTCTTGTAGCCTCTGTCAATTGCTTTCTGTAGAACAACAACAAAATGTACATTATACATTCATATAGAATATGGATCCTATCAATACATTATCTGTATTGATCTGTTAGCAATTTAAGTAAAATGTGATAAAGGGCTGAATGGACTGATAAATCAGTTATTTTCTAATATTTTTTTTGCACCAAATACTGTTTGGATTAAGTAGTTAACTTTTTTCATGTATTTCTATAATGAGTCATTAGCCTTAACAATTAGGGCACTACATTAGCACATAAAAAAGAAAACAATTCTGCAAGATGAATTTAAAGATTTTTAAATAATTTAATGAATGAGAAAAAAAATTACCAAGTTAATTTTGAGGTACAAAGATTTTTATAAGAATACCTAAATGTTAAAAACTCACTGTAGCTAAACTAATAGCTGTAGTCTGTGCAGCAATATTGGTCCCCTTCTTAGTATTCTTGAACCCTTCCATGCCACAGGACTTGATTATCTTCACGGCCCCGAGGTGGTCGGTCATGGTGACAATGGTGTTGTTGTGGCTGACGCGGATGTTGCAGATCGGCAGCTGCTTGTATGGCGTCCCGTCGAATAGCTGATCGTCTGATTCTAGGGTTGGGAATAGGTTCTGTTTCCTGAAAGATTTTAAATTCTTATAGTTACATTAACACTTTCAGTGCCAAGAGCCCTATTCCCATTACAAAATGCAATTTAGCATGTTCTTGGCAGTGAATGAGTTAAATTTAAAAATATAAACAGTAAATAGCTGTTGTGTATCATCAATCATGTTAGGCATTTTACTATCAATTACGAGGAGTGTTTAAATGTATGGCATTGAAAGTAGACTAAAACTGAAGTGTTCTTCCAGAAAAGTATCATAATATATACCGAGTCAGGATAGGTAAGTAGGTAGTAAGTGATTATATCCCTTTTAATGAGCAAAAATCGTGCCAGTTAAATTAATCAAGTTTTTATTAAAGAGAATACCGTTAGTTTACCGAGAAAAACTTAATGAGACACTGTCTAGTCGGAGATACAGCGAAATCCACTTACTGTTTAAGCACAGCGTCCAAATCTACGATCTTCTCTCCCTGGACGCCTTCATCAGTGGCTGGTATACGTTTGTGGTCGAATTTCTCCGTCTCCAGCGGAGCTGAGGTTTGGAACATACGCGCCGCGCTTATCAAGGGGACCCGCAACGTATTTCTAATCGCGCTTAGCATGGTTACTGTTCGTATGTTTCCTAATTTCTTAAGAGTTTGTTATGTATCTTTTTGTGGAGAAGGAAACATAACCTCAAATGTCTTAAAATACTATGACGTTCATTTGACAGCTTTGCGTTTCGTGACAGGGCGACATTGTTTTAATTAATTTGAAAATGAACTATAAGCAATTGAATTTTACTAGCTTTAAATAACAAAATTCAAAAATATGCATTCATATAGGTATATATTACAAAAACTTATTATTCTTAAATTTGCTTTTTCCGTGTATCGTGTGTGTGTAACTTACAATAAGCTATTAATAGATGGCGCTAGTAGTCCTCTTCTTTCGTACATTTCACAGTAATCTGTTTTTTTTTACACAATTTTCTAAACATATAAATATAGGATTTGAATACTTGAAATATATTTGCTAGCTCACGTTTTTTCAATTCATCGACAATTTATTTGCATGATGTGAAATAAATTTAAACTTTGATAAATACACTTCATAATGGACATTTATTAACACAGTTAATAGATGGCGTTAGTAGTCTTCTTGATTTACGATTAGCCGCTTTCGCATTGGTAAATATGGGATTATTTATTGACCGAGCGGTAGCGAAGGTCTTCATTTCAGTTTGGGCAAAAATGCCCAAATGTATGTCCCGATGTTCTCCTCTTCAGGTCGCAATTCTCAACCGATTCTCGTGAATTTTTGTGAGCAGGTCCGATGATGAAATATAATTTTTTCGTCGGAGCAGATTTATTGTTTTCAATATGTCGGAGCCATGGGGGTTTTCGAGGTCTACAGCTCACAGAGCAACTAGTTAGTATATTACTATTCAATCAAAATGTGTGTTCAGAAATAATATTATAATATTACACTTCATAACGGAATAATTTTGGAAGACTGAATTATACAACAATAAAACACCAATACTGTTTGCACCATTTAATAATTCAATAACTTATATCCCTTAACCTACACATTACTTCTTAAACAAATTCCTACAATACAAAACGGACTGCGTGAATCCGCGCAAAGCCGCGGGCACCCCCATAGCCATCAACTGCAGCTGGCCGGCCTCGGCCGTGTAGCCATGTTTGCACAGCTCGCAGACGGCCCACTGTATGGAATACACGCCGGCGTTTTGTTCAGTGGACTCGCTGCCCACGATGTAGTTTATGGCAGAGGAGTAGAGGGGCGTTGGGACTATCATGATGAAATAATCATTGTCGAGCAGTTCTTTGATTAGGTCGTCCTCTATTTCAATGTTCGTGAGGTAATTCTGAAATAAGTAATGTAAGTTAGGATTGAACGTAAGTCAACAACAAGGGGCTCTGGCAGGGGTGCGAAACTCCTGAGATCGGCCAAACTCGGCTCCGCTCGGCTCAGCATTGCTCCGAGAAATTATTAGGGTTGGCACCACTTGACTTGCTTTTGCGTGCACGACCACAGATAAGATAATCACTTGAATTTTGACAACCCTAAACAGCCGAAAGGGATAGTGCCATATACAGTGAAACCTGGATAAGTGAAATCTCAAGGGACGAGCAAATTTGTCTCACTTAAAGAGGTTTTCCACTTACACAGGCTCCCAGTTAGCCAGGTACAAATAAATTTCTGTCTCATTTACAGAGGGTTCCATTAATAGAGGTGAGAATAGAGTATACTTCAGTTATAGAGGTGGTTAATAAGGTATTTAGTAATTATCTTTAAAAATAAATAAGGTAAAATAATCCATGTCCCTAAATATTTTTAAGTCTGTTTAAATATTTCTTTGAATTTATTTTGAATGATTCTCCAAAGGATAGATATTTCAAAATTAAATTAAATTTGATACGGACTTCATTGCGTATTAGAAATTTAATAAATGAAAATTTATTTTTTCGTTCTACTTTCAAAATTTCAGCTTTCGTTTCGATAGTTTTAACTACTTACATAAATTAACTAAATCAAACTTAAAGTTGTTTAGACACAATTAGGCAAATGCGGAATTTGTGGATAAACTAAGAGTTAGTAAGAATACGGACATTTTTCAATGAAGTCCAAGTTAGAGAGGTCAAAGATTGACGTTATCTCAGATACAGAAGTCAATTCACTATAAAATTCTAAAAAACAATTAGGAAAATGTAATCTTATAAATATAGTCTCAGTAAAAGAGGTAAAATACACTCTCTGCCTCAATTATAGAGGTAAATGTGACTATAAAATCACAACAACGAATCCCAGTTATAGAGGTTCGTTTTTTCTCAGTAACAGAGGTAATTCAGTGCCAAAGTGTCGGGACCGCACCATGAGTCCCAGCTATAGAGGATCTCACTTATCCAGGTCCCACTTAACCAGGTTTCACTGTATTAGAAAGGAATAGCAAGATTCGACCCTGAACCGCTGTCAAACTTCGGTTTTGTAGGAAGATTAATTTCTGTACGATAGTACTATTATTTATTCTGTGGCTCTTGTGCTGCCCCCGGTAGTTCACGCGCGCTCCCTACCATCCAGGCATTGTTGCGTTGTGTGTTAAAATCGCTTTCTTATCACAATATCATCCAAATGTCCACATCCACAATAATAATGCCACACCATTTGTTGAAAATATTTACCCCCTTTATCATAAAATTTTAAGGGCTTGCTTTAGATAAATTATGTTTTATCCCTTTCTTACAAATGTACGAAACAAATAAATAAATGTACAAATGTAAGAAAGGGATAAAACATAATTTATCGCCAATACGGGAGCGGCAACCACGACCGCAAAACAGGCAGGTGTAGTGTGCCCGCGGCGAACAGATGTCGGGCTGATGACGCTTGGCTCGCCTACTTGCGAGTGTCTGGAACCAAGCGTCATCGTGGATTTTGCGAATAAAATATGTAAATACTCTGTAACAGCCACAGACAAAACACCCTCCAGACTGAGCATAGTCGCGCTACCCCCTCTGTCACGCATACGGTAATTTTACTCCATGTTCGAGTCGAAAGTTTCTTTGTGTGACGTCCATGTCTTTGAACGGACCAATCACGGCACGGGACTTCGCTCACCTCGTCCCGCGCACCCCCGCATTTTTGGCATCATCGGTTGCATGAAATAATTGCTGTAATCTCCTACTATAGTCAGACCGTAAAAAGTCTGCAGCGATTTTGATAGCCCACGCAGTGCAAGTGTCATTTAACGTCAAGCTTCTATGAAATTATGACGTATACATAACACTTACACTCAACTCAACTCAAAATATACTTTATTCATGTAGGCCTAGCAACAAGCTCTTATGAATCGTAATTAATCTTAATCTAATTATCAGAGCAATTTATTGATGTTAATATTATTCCATAATAACATTGGATTATTATACAGATCAAATTTAACACTAAGAATTTCACAAAAGGATCGACAAACATTTAAAAAATTGTATAAAAAAATACTAGTCTAGAATTTCTAGAATAAAATCTAAATGTCAATCAAACCAAATGTCAAAAAAAGCGTAACAAAAAACTGTGCGTGGGCAATCAAATCCGCGGCAGACTTTTATTGGTGCGACTATAGACTAGATTCCTAAACCTCCATTCACCATTAAATTCCATCAAATCTACCAAGAAATGTCACTGTCACAATGTCACCAACCTTTTTGTGATAATGTAAAATTAATTTTCTAACTGAAGGTAAAGAACGTACTTAATAAAATCCCTTTTTGTATGGAATATGGAAGCTACGTCAAAATATAGACTCCATTTTTTATACCTTTACTGAAACGCAGCCAACGACATGAATGCAGGGCTTTCGTTAAATGTGTCGCCGATATTTCGACTCTTAGATATTTTTTTATTTATATAGTAAATATTTATAGCGGAGAGAGAAATATTCTCCTTCATGTGAGAGGGACCTGCCACAGGTTCCATTTTGCTTTCGTAAAAGCAAAACTCACGTTCGCGGTACAAACTTAACACAGTATTAGTATCAACAAAAAGAAACAACACAAACTTAACGAAAAACTTAACAAGAAACAAAAACTTAACAAAGGAAATCACCACGACGGGATAGGAAAACATTCGAGCGCTCAAGACAGACGTCAGGGCTATAACCGCGAAAATCGAAGTTCGCAAATTGCGGGCATTTTTCTCTGTCACACTTATTACGCCTTCATTGGAGTAAAAGAGAAAGATCCCCGCAATTTGCGAATTTCGGTTTTCGCGGTAGCCCCCCAGATGCCGAATGAAGTGACAACTTGACTTGACAAGTAAGTGTCATGGCCTCCATAAATCCATCATGGTACCCATAAGGCCGTTTTACATTATCCTGTACTTGTCGTTTTCGAATTTAGGTTTTAAGGTATAAAAATATACGCGCATCGTAAGACGATAATGTTATTGTATTAAAACGGAATACCAAATGTTGTTTACACCTGAAGTGTTACCAATTCAATACGAACTTTTCTACCTCAAAATAGTTATAATTCAATATTAATTAATGGGACAGCTTTTTTTAGAAGACTGATTATTTAAAATAAGCATTTAAATATTGTATTTAAAATTAATAGGAAATTATTTACTTATGTGCATTCTTCCGCTGATAATATATTTACTATAGATGGTCAAGCAAATCTTGTCAGTAGAAAAAGGCGCGAAATTCAAATTTTCTATGAGACGATATCCCTTCGCGCCTACATTTTTCAAATTTGCCGCCTTTTTCTACTGACAAGATCTGCTTGACCAACTATATTAATAAAACGTTTCATTTTACTGGCAACACAGTGGTAGATTTGATGGAATTTAATGGTGAATGGAGGTTTAGTGTATGGTATCAGCTTACCTTGTGTTTGCGGGCCAGCCACAGCAGCTGGTCCCGGTCGCACTTGGCCAGCAGCACCACCCAGAGGGCGCTCACGATCGACGTGCCCGACACGTCCGAGGTCAGCCATTTTACTTCCTGAAACAGAAATAAGAAAGTAAATAAGTTATAGTATGGGGTTCTTCAAAACGGAGTGCACAGGTTTTTAAAGGGTCGCGTGCTATCTGTAAGTGTAAACTGCTTCGACGGGCCAACTCCATTCGGTGGCCAAATTGCAGATAATTATTAGTTTAGTAATATCAAAGAGAATCGATAGTATAGAGGGCTATTGCCAAAGTAAATTTTGTAGTCACGGTACATTTACTGCCATCTATCGACACACGATTAAAACTTAAAATAAAATTGAAAATGTATAAATTAATCAAAATATGTTTAATTTTTATTGTTCCATACTGACCCATGTTCTTTCACTAATATGTGTTAAAAATCAAACGGTGTCGTCAACGCCATCTAGCCGAGAATAGGCCAAAGGTGTGTGCGCCATCTTTTTTTTCTTAGGCAGGTTTTTTTTTAGACTTTATTTATCTTATACGGAGTTATACAGTGTGTTTGGTACATCGTTTGCCAAATTAAAACGGCAGATAGGTCGAGCTATCTTCTCATGCCTAGAAAAACAAAATTGGCCATGGTTTTTTTTACTACTATGCAAATTAAAACCAAAATATTACTTTGCTAATGCGCGTAAAAGAACTCGCTTTTACGCGGATTAGCAAAGTAATAGGTATTTTGGTTTTAATTAATTTGGATTTCCGCAAAGTACGCCTGATTCTATTCACTACTACTATGCAAGTAAAAATTTGAAATTTACAAGAAACTGGTGTAAAGTGAAAAAAAAAATACGCCAAATTAAAAATTTCTAGGCCTGAGAAGATAGCAAACGACTCAACCTATCTGCCGTTTTAATTTGGCAAACGATGTACCAAACACCCTATATAATATGTCATAATTATGAATCACTGAAGTTATTGTGACAATAACCCGTGATACCCAAAAAAGTACAATTTTTGTACTATTATTTATTCTGTACCGTAACAGACTCCTACGAGCATCATGTATATTCTACGGAAACCAAACGCTTGCGCCATCTATCTCGACCGCAGCGCCATCTAGCGAACAATTGGGTAACTGACTTAAAAAGTCAACGTTAGGAATGGTATAGGTACCAATTTAAAGCCCCATTTACACGGTGCGAGAACTTGCATGCAATATTCAATACATTGCTAACAGATAGAATCATAAATATTGAATTATGTTATTTAGATAGAGTTAGACCAAGAAAAGTCTGCAGCGATTTTGATAGCCCACGCAATGTAAGTGTTATTTATACGTCATAATTTCGCAGATGTTTGACGTTTAAAATGACACTTGCACTGCGTGGACCAGGGATGTTGCGAATATTCGCATCCGCATCCGCGGAACATCCGCATTATTTTCAACATCCGCATCCGCATAAAATTGATGCGGAGCATCCGCATGATGCGGATGTCGACCAAGTAGGTAACGGGAACGTATTAGAGACGGCACCGCTGGCGTAAGTGCTAGGTAATTTCGTCATGATATATAACGAAATCGTCTTTCGTCGAAACCGGCCACGTTATTGTTTATTAAATAAAATACCTATATATTCTTGTTCAAATACTAAACGTTTCGTTTTTTTTAATAAAAAATACAAAAAATGTAACAATTGACGTTTTTTGAGTAACAAATCTTGACATCCGCATCCGTATCCGCGGATGTGAGGCTTTAAATATCCGCATCCGCGGATGACAAAAAATGTGCATCCGCAACATCCCTGGCGTGGACTATCAATATCGACTTTATGCTCAGTCTGATAATTATCACTAATGTTATCTTACAATAACCCGTGATAGCAATAATGTAGATTTTTTTTGTCGATTCAGTTACCGTGACAGACTTCTACGAGCGTTACGTGTATTTTATGGAAACCAGGCATTTGCGCAAACTATCTCGATCGCAGCGCCATCTAGTGAAGAATTGAGTAAATGATTCAAGAAGTTATACGAAATGCTGTTATGTATGTACTTTATTTTTCAAGTGTGCATATTACAATACAATCCGCTCATGGACATCAACACCCTGAACTTCTGACCCGATAAGACCCTCCACCTGTCCTCTGACCCTGATGGTGGCTAAAATGATGATGATGATGTGAATGGATAGGTCAAATCTGCAGAATCGAATGTCCGACTGCGAGCAGCACGAGATAGATATAGATCTATCTATATATCTCGCAGTCGGACATTAGATTCTGCATATACACCTTACTGTAACGACATAAGGTGTAGTTTCGTCAGTTACCTGTTGAGTGAGTTGCGGCCGCCGCAGCAGCAGTTTGATGACCACCCGTGACTCGTGCTGCTCGCAGTCGGACAGTAGATTCTGCATATACACCTTACTGTAACGACATAAGGTGTAGTTTCGTCAGTTACCTGTTGAGTGAGTTGCGGCCGCCGCAGCAGCAGTTTGATGACCACCCGTGACTCGTGCTGCTCGCAGTCGGACAGTAGATTCTGGCAGTACAGGAACTGGATGCTGCGGGACTCGCTGTTAAAGCAAAAATTACTTCATTATTTATGAGTTTTCAGTTGTAATACGGCCTTACGAGGTTTATAAGGGCCAGTTGCACCAACCACATTTGACAGACTGATCAACGTCAGCCGGCGCGACCCGGCGCGCCACTTATAAAACTTTCCATACATAAAATAATTGCGAACTCTAACGATACGAACAGTTTCGTGCAACCGGCCCTAAATTGCCTTTGAAAACATGCGTGCAAGCGTTACATAGTGCTTGTATATACCTATCTCTGCTAGGAGGCCAGCAGTTGACCACGTCCACGAGCGCCTTCCTGCGAGCGAAGGTCTCCGCCAGCTCTAATAGTTGGTTGAACGCCTCTCGTCGGCCCTCGTCCGTCATCAGCATTTCCTCTGGAAATATACAATAGTGTCTGTAGAACCGTGGAATCTTAAGATGGCTCTTACAATGAAATGCTTGTATCAAATAAACAGGTGACCAAGTTTCAAGAATTGCTCAATATGTTTTCTGTTTTTTTTTTTATACTTTCACATGAAAAAATGTAATGTTGTTTCTGACACTTTCGTGTACGATATACGAAAACTATACGAAGTGTATTTTTGAGTAAAATTTCGCTATTTTGAAAACATACTTTCGGCGCATCTTCTCTCTTCTTCAATTTAAGAGGTATCCTCTTGTCGGTGGAGTATTTTCCATTTCTCCCTCTCATAAGCCATAGCTTTGACCTCTTGATACGACACGACACCAGCTATTTCTTTTATTTGGTCTATATAGCTACGTCTTGGTCTGCCCCTGCCTCTCTTTCCTTCTATCTTGCCTTCTATGATGGTTTTAAAGAAGTTGTCGTGCCGTAACAAATGTCCAATCATTTTTCCCCGTCGCCACGGAATGTTACGTCGTGGAAGCCCGTTGTCAGGAACGTTTCTTCGTGTACTTTGCATTTCCATATACTCCTTTTTTTGGGAAATTTGTGTGGTGGTTTCCTGTCAGGAGATATACAAACGACCATTACCGAGCATAAACTACTTTATTCATGTATTGCTTAGCCTACCCACATTATTGTGATTATCAGGATACCTACAACCCCCCTGTTACAAAAGAAATTGAATTTTATAAGATAATAAGTAGGTACATAATATTTACTTATCCTCTTTCCTTAAATTTTAATTTTAACATTCCATTGTATTTTATTGGGTTAAAATTATATAATACGAATAGTTTATTTGATTGAATAAGTAAGACTGGCTTCAATAATTATGCTTAACATAATTAATTGATAAGATACTCATCATAATTTTATTATTTTTATCTAACATCTATATGAACATGTTCACCCGCATGCTATGGTGTCACATAATATTAAAATTGTAAAAAAAAACATTGAATAGGTTTTAGCTTAAGTATTACAAATTCCCCACCTAATGCCACTCACTCACTCACTTCACTTCACTTCACACCGCACCCCCCCACCGCACCGCACCGCACCGCGCCGCCGCTTCGCTTTTCACCGCGCTTTCACTTGCCTTCCACACCGCAGCTCAAGAACCGATTTCTCGCTCCTTGATGTCTGATCTAGAGCCCTACCAGAAGCCACTTCCTCGGCCTCTATCCAGTACTGTTGTCGCTGCTGCCCGACATCAGGGGAATGCTTATTTATTGGCGGCATTGTCTCGCCACGTCACAAGATTGTCATTGGATATTTGTAGTTTTTTCTAGAGAGACTTGTCCCACCAAGAATCCCACTACATCCTGCTAATCATGCCGTTGTTTGGTCGGGGACTGCTTATTCATCGTATTCGCAGCTAACCACCATATCTGGTGGCCGTTCACTATCCGCCGCCTGTGACCCCGTTGGTAGCCTACAACTCAGCCCCAACCGGCGCATATTAGTCCGTTTTGTCCTGTTACTATATAGGTATTCTGTTGAGTGTTAAGGTCTACCTTCTTAAACACTCAACCGTCAATTCCTGAGCCTTCTCCTCATCCTCATTAATTACTGAACTCCATAGTCCAAGGTATACTGAGCCACGTTAGCCAGATCCCCTGAGTCTTCCATCTGCCCCTTGTCGCTTAAGGCCAGGAGACTGATCTGCTTGTGCGGTGGAACAACAACCGTGGCCACTTCTATATGACGTTCTATATGACAAATATTCCTGGTAAATCTCTGTATACCTATCTTACTTACGTTTGAAGCAGTCTATCCAGAGACCTTGCCCTTTGTCTTCCAACAATATTCTCACCGAAAAATTTACTAGATTCTTCTAAAACACTCACCCGTCAACTCCTGAGCGTACTCCTCATTACTGAACTCCGTCTTTATCAAGTCCACGGTATACTGGGCCACTTTAGCCAGGTCCCCCGAGTCTTCCATCTGCCCCTTGTCGCTGAGGGCCAGGAGGCCGATCTGCCTGTGCGGCGGGAGGCCGGCCGCGGTGGCCTGCTGCATGACGGTCTCGATGAGGTCGTCGGGGAGCTTGATGCCTTCTTTGTGGTATTGGATTATGCGCGTCACTAGGGTCGGTACTTCACTGAAAATGAGCAGGGAGAGGTATGAGCATTTATAAAACTTCATGCAAGAAAATTATTTAATGCAAATTTTAGTTATGAAATACCTACAGCGCCCAAAACGAGCTTGTTTTGAGTAATTTGAGTTGCATGAAAATATTAAGTATGTATTTTCATGTAATGTTAAACAAGTATTCTAATTTTTTGGTACACTCGCAGTGTGTATAGTGCCTACTTGCCGAAAACATCTTTGAATTTTAAAAATTTTGAATTTTATATTGTTTGTTATATGAAGTAGAAAATTTCTAATTCCATTTTACCTTCATGTTCCTTCTCGCATCCTCTAAACCTATTTTACCTTAAAGTTAAATGTTTAATAGACATTTTTTTAAATCGGCACATTTTTTTTCTTAAGCGTCGCTTCCAACTAGGGCATGCAATATCAGTCTCGGGAAAGGTTTCAAATTTCCCGGGATTGGGTCAGGAACAGTTCCGAGAAATCCCGGGAATTCGGGAAATTTCGGGAAAATTAAAAAAGTTTACATTTGATTGAATTGATTATAACAAAATGATTAATTAATATTTCTATTAGTTTTTAAACTAAATCATACTTAACGGTTTTTATTTCCACTAAAATATACCTATCTATGATGTCATTAGTCAAATTCAGACGTTTTCTAAGATTCAACTAACTAACTAACTAATACGGCTCAGCAACCCAAAAAGGGTTTTGGCCTCCGAAACGAAAGCACGCCACTTTTCCCGATCCTGCGCCGTTTCCTGCCAATTATCGGCTTAAAGCTGACACAGATCTGCTTCCACACTGTCTCCCCAGTGGTACTTGGGCCGACCTACCGGGCGGCCACCAGTCGGTCTTCCCAGGTATGCCCACTTGGTAGCCCGATCCTCTCCCAATCTTAATAGGTGACCGAACCAGCGAAGTCTGTGGGATTTCGTTTCGCCGATGATATTGGGTCCGGCCACCAACTCCTCGATTTCGCCGTTCTCCCGTATCCTCCACGTGCCGTTGTCTCTTTTGATAGGTCCCAGGATCTTACGAAAGGTCTTTCTTTCCGCTACCAGGAGCTGACTTTCCTCTTTTTGTGTTAGTGTTCAGGCCTCGCACCCATACATAAGGATTGGTCGGATAACGGTCTTATATATCCTTAACTTAGTATTTCTGCTGAGAATCCTGGACATCAACACTTTATGGAGGGCTGCGCTGCATCGCATGGCGTTTTAGATGCGAATATTGATCTCCTCCTACCCCCAACATGGAGACTTCCGCGCTGAACTCGTGTATTTTTGTAGAGCTTCGTGTATTCAGTTTTTGACCGGTTAATCCTGTGACCTATCCTAGGGGCCTTTCGCTCCAAGACACTGGCTGCCTGTACTACTTCATCGCGGCTTTCCCCTAATAAAGCCAGGTCGTCCGCGTACCCTATCACTTTGTGCTTGCCGCTCAATTCCAGCCTTATGTCCAACGTTAACACTTTTCGGACAACATTTTCAAGGGTTAAGTTGAAGAGCACGAGTGATAAGGTATCTTCCTGCTTTAGACCGGTCATCACCTTGAATTCCTCGGTCAGCTTACCGCCTACCCTGACACGCATCCTACTCTCTTTTGTTGCTGTACTACTAGTTTTCTAGGGAGGTACTCTCCCACTTCTTCTTCATAATCTCTTTGAGCAAGAAAATCTGGTCCGTCGTGCTGCGGTTTCTGCGGAAACCACATTGGTAATCCCCAAGGATTCTTTCAGAATATGGTTCCAGCCTCTTGAGCAGTACGTTGGACAAAACTTTGTACGCTGTATTGAGTAAAGCGATTCCTCGATAGTTTGAGCATCTCTTTTTCAAGCCTTTTTTGTGGACTGGACAGATGACACTAACGTTCCATTCGTGTGGCTGTTCCTCTAGCTCTCATTTGCTGGTAATATGAGGGTAAATAACTGATCGCATCTAAACTCTGTCACTTAAACTCTTCTTCACTTAAGATCTTAATCGGTTACAAATGTAACCAGTCGAAGAAAACGTACTCATATACCATTGCTCTGTTGAACAAAGTATTGTTTTAGAAAAAATATATATATACATGTATATACATACATATATATATATTTTTTTCTATATATATGTATGTACAACATAATTTCGGCTTGTAGCCAATTCGCAATTAGACATAAATCGATATAACATATCAATTATAAATTTCCCGAAATTTCGATATTTTCCCGGGAATTTTGTTTCCAGTTCCGATACTGGCTGAAAGTGCCCGTTCCCGGGAATTCTCGAGAAAAATCAGTCTCGGGAATTCCCGGGAGCATGCCCTACTTCCAACGCCATCTATGTTTTGTACCTGTGTCCACTGGTGTCCGCCAGATGTCGCAGCACGGCGGCCGCGTCGGTGGCTATGTGCAGACACTGCAGCACCGTGCCGAGCGGCGCCGAGCCCAGCCCGGCCAGCACCAGGCGGCCCACCAGTGGGACTAGCGTTGTTGGGTCGCCGTGGCTTTGCTCTATCTCCCTGTGGTATAATTAAATGACATCGTGAAACTAAAACTAGACTTGATTGTATAAATGAGTTAAAAAATTACCTCGGACGATGTTTCGAAACAAGACTAAGTGCTCGTAAAGCCAAGACACGACATAAATGATGAAATTTGTAATAGTACATTGTGCAACGTGGGGGGTAACTGAAAGGCACAGGCCCACCGGGATTTAGTCTTGATTGAAAATTGTGTAAAAAACATTTTAAGACTTTTAAATTAATCAAATTAAATATTTTTAAACATACACATAAAAAATTAAACTCATTTAAATCTACTTGGTTCGTATGAATTAGTGACATAATTTTTTCAGAGTCCCACGGGAACAATATAGGCCTTTTGTCCTCCAGTACACCTGCATGAAATAAGATCTTTTTCGAGCAAGTGTGATGAAAAATGATGATGATGTGTGTGGAGAGGATGGGGGAGGATCGTGCTGCGAGAAGAGCGTATGTGGTGCCCCACATACCGGGCGGAAAACGTCCGTCTTGGCGTCCCAGACACCGCTGGAGTGACGAAGCCCAAAAAGACCTGTCCGCCCTCGGAATACCCAACTGGCGCGAAGTGGCGCAGAATAGGGCAGAGTGGCGCTCTCTTGTGTCAAAGTCTAAGATCCTCTTTGGGTCACTGAGCCAGTGATGTATGTAGGTATGTGATGAAATACCTGTTTCGAAATTGTTATTTGAACTCACGGCCATATCTGGTCGCGGGGCACGCCGCTGTGGTCTATGATGCCCTGGATGGTGTCCGAGTGGTAGTTCTCGAGGAAGCGCGCCCAGCGGGTCAGCTCCTGCCCCACCTGCGTCCACGACATCTCGCTGGAAGACCAACTTTACATAAATAAATAAAAGCCGTTGCTAGTGCCAAGCCGGATTTAAGATGGGCGTTGCGATGGGCATTTTAAGGTTAAGGTTTGAAGGTCGTATCTGTCCGGAAATACCGCGGGCGACAGTTCATTCCAAAGCAGTCTAGCTGCGCGCGCAAGAAGTTTGTAGAGAATCGTATAGTACGAAAAATAATATAATCCAAATCGCGCTGTCGTTAACAAGACGTGTTGTCGTGTGCGTAACCTCAACTCCTATGCTATGATACCTTTATACAGTTGCCTTCAGATAGATCGGAGTGACCAAGGTGTTCACAATATCTAAACAAGCACTCCTTGACAATAGAGGCGTGCTCAGATATTTGCGAGCGCCTTGGCCGCTCCGTTATATATCTGATGAAGACTGTATATGAGTTAGAGTTGTATCTTACTCCTTGGTGACCTTGAAGTCGTTCCCCTGCTCCTGCTGGCAGTAGTCCACGGCCTGCATCAGCATCAGCCCGCGCGTGCCTGCTGGCACCCTGTAATGTGCTGCATGTATATATGTGTTAGAGATGTATCTTACTCCTTGGTGACCTTGAAGTCGTTCCCCTGCTCCTGCTGGCAGTAGTCCACGGCCTGCATCAGCATCAGCCCGCGCGTGCCTGCTGGCACCCTGTAATGTGCTGCATGTATATATGTGTTAGAGATGTATCTTACTCCTTGGTGACCTTGAAGTCGTTCCCCTGCTCCTGCTGGCAGTAGTCCACGGCCTGCATCAGCATCAGCCCGCGCGTGCCTGCTGGCACCCTGTAATGTGCTGCATGTATATATGTGTTAGAGTTGTATCTTACTCCTTGGTGACCTTGAAGTCGTTCCCCTGCTCCTGCTGGCAGTAGTCCACGGCCTGCATCAGCATCAGCCCGCGCGTGCCTGCTGGCACCCTGTAATGACAACCACATTGCTATCTTTAATATCCGACGCCGCGTCAAGGGGCGAGACGTCGGTGACGTCAGTAAGGGCCACCCCACATCTAGCGTCTTTCGAACGTCGGCGTCTGGTCAGCGCTATGGAAAATGTCGTCGCTGCGCAGTTGCGTCGACGTTGCGTCGAGCAGCGGCCATAGAGTTGTAGACGCCGACGCTCGAAAGACGCTAGATGTGGGGTGGCCCTAAGAGCCCATTAACGGGCACACTAGCGCCACTTCTAAATAAACGGGATTATTTAAATTGAACGAAAGATATTTATAAAAGGGGGCCGCTACGTACTGTACGAGTATTTAGTATGTATTTAAGACTTAAGACGAAACAGGAGCTGAGTTTTAAATATTTTAGGTAAATATACCCGTCTCGCTAACGAAAGCGGCCCCTAAAACTAGTGCGATAACGACAAGGCGAAAAATCCTGCGTAAAAATCTCATAAATTGAGGTTTCGTACTCGACTGTTTCCTCCTCCAAAACTTAACCAATCGTAACCAAATTTGGAAATCTAAACGATTATGAAATTATACGTATCGGACCGTTTTGCTTTTTTGGCTAATTGATATCAGTTTTGAATACTACGCCTCTCATTGCGGCATAGTCAATGAGGCCACTTTGGCCATTTTTGAAGGGCTCTAGCGCCTTAAAAAACAAAAAGAAACAAAAACGGTCCGACACAGATATTGACAATATTAATCTGTGTTGAAAAAGTCATTGCTCTAGTATCAAAACCCACGGAGGTAGCACTCCTGTTGGCTCTTTAGAATTTTAAGTACCTTTTTGAATACATCAAACTAGTTTTTATGTTGCTGGAATCGTCAATCTATGCGTCCAAAGTTAAAACGGCCGTTTTCGTTTTGAGTTCATAGATCGACAAATCCAGCAATATAAAAACTAGTTTGATGTATTCAAAAGGTACTTAAATACAAAATACAGTACGTAGCGCCCCCTTTTTTGAAAATATATTTCGTTAAATTTAAATAATAATCACGATTATTTAGCAGTGGCTCTAGTGTGTACGTTGATGGGCTCTTAACAAACTTAAATGGAGTTGGGCGGGACATGTTGCCAGACTGAGGTGGACCAAATACATCTTTCGGATGAAAGAAGCGCCTGGCCTCCGTTCGTTGGGTGGATAACATTCGAAAAATCGCGGGGCACTATTGGATGAGATAGCCCAGGACCGGGATAAGTGGCGTGTACGAAAAGAGGCCTAGCTATACTCAGCCATGGACGACTGCAGGCTAAAATGATGATGATGATCGTCAACAGATGGCGCTGGGAGCGAGTTAGTTCGCGCAAGCGTTTGGTTGCCGTAGAATATAGACCATTTTTGTAGAGTGCTATAACGTTAACCAATTTAGGTGAAATTTTGCTATTTTTGTAAGTCACGGGTTAATGGATAGTAACTGCTGTGATAATTTTAATAATCAAGATTATTTAGCAGTGGTGCTAACGCACGTAGATGATACCGCTTTTGGATGAAACATGGCGTCCGTTGGTTCGTTGGGTGGATGACATTCGAAATAAGTTTTAGGCAAACATTTCTTTTTTGGTACAAGTTTTTATCGCTGACTGTACTTTTCTTACGACAGACAACTAATACTCATCGAGACAATTCTAAAAGCCCCTAACACAATTAGGTTGTGTTGATTCATCACATAGTTCTTATGGCCACCTCCTGTCTCCATCATCAGATCAGCTCGATGTTACCATAATATTGCATTGTCATCCGATTTAAACATGCATGCAAAATTTCAGCTCAATCGGAAACCGGGAAGTGGATCAAATTTAACTTGCAAGATTTGATTACAGACAGACAACGGGACAGGTGAAAGTAAATAAAAGCTTGTAATAAAAAAAATTGCGGGGCACTTTTGGATGAAACTAGCCCGGGACCGGGATAAAAAAGAGAGCCCTATGCTCAGCAATGGACGACTGAATGCTAAAATGATGATGATGATCGTCAACAGATGGCGCTAGGAGCGAGTTAGTTCGCGCAAGCGTTTGGTTGCCGTAGGATATAGACAATTATTTGTAGAGTCCGGTCGTGTCAACCGATTTAGATGAAATTTTGTTATTTTTGAATGTCACGGGTTATTAGAAAGTAACTGCAGTGATCATATTTTAGAAAAAGGGATAGTAAAATAATCTAGAATTTGTAATAGCGTTTCTTTAATTTTTTGCCATTTTTATATATTGTGACCTTTTTGCCAGTTCTGTGTTATTTCTAGACAGGATCGCGAGCCCTTTTCATCCTTATAGGAGAAAAAAAGTGTCCTAAAATTTCCATTGTATGCCATTTTGAAGACGCACGGAAGATTGATAACAAAATGACATCACAAGAGTGTGAATTACCACATTAAGGCCCACTAACCCGGGGTTAACCACTTTAACCAGTACAATTTGACGCTGGGTTAACAGTTTAACCGCTTAACCCCGCGTCTCAAATTTTGCTTTAATAAAAGAGTGAGACGCTCTGACATTACGACAGGTAGAATACCACCCTACGCCGAGTTAGTGTTACGTACTGTTAACATAATTCCTCGTTAGATGGCGCCGGGATCGAGATAGATCGCGCTATCGTTTGGTTCCTGTAGAATATAGAGACTGTTCATAGATTATTATTACGTCATCCGATTTGGAAAATTCTTTTTAATTTTTGAAGTTCACGGGTTGTCGAAAGAAACCGCAGTGATAGATAGCAAAGATATATAAATCTCCTTAAAAACGCCTACGCAATACGCTTCTATATAAATCCTCTTTGGTATAGTAATAATTCTGGTAATTCATCATCATCATCTCTGCCATAAGACGTCCACTGCTGAACATAGACCTCCCCCTTGGACCTCCATACGTGCAGGTTGGAAGCGACCCGCATCCAGCGTCTTCCGGCGACCTTAACAAGGTCGTCCGTCCATCTTGTGGGTGGACGTCCTACGCTGCACTTGCTAGTCCGTGGTTTCCACTCGAGCACTTTTCGACCCCATCGGCCATTTTCTCTGCGTGCAATGTGGCCTGCCCATTGCCACTTCAGCTTGCTAATCCGGTGGGCTATGTCGGTGACTTTAGTTCGTCTACGGATCTCCTCATTTCTGATTCGATCATGCAGAACACAAATAAACCACGGCTGATAATTGATACCTCTGTAGAGCCTGCTCGCTGAAGCAGGTGTCGGCCAGGAACCGCAGCAGCTCCTTCTTGGCGAGCTTGTTGAAGTAGCTGGCGCACTGGCGGTAGCGCTGCATCCATTTCTTGTTGCTCGACGACCCGTTGCTTGCCTCCTATGGAAAATATCATATTAGTACGAAATCAACTCTCACTCTGTGGACAAGTAGCGTAGGTACTCGAAAAGAGGTCGTCTTATATGCACCAAGTAGGTAAGTATTTGACTCTATTTAAAATAAATTATTTTACACCATGCAAGAAATAAAGCACCTGAAGATTAATAGAGAAACGTAGACGGCAGTTATTTGTAAACAAGATTTCTATTTTGAAACCCGTATAAATGTATAAAGAGTGGGTAATTTGATCGTCGCGTCACATGCTAGTGTTCGATATAAATTCCATAGTAGCAAATCGTTTTGACGGAAAAAGAAACTGATTTGACTAGTAGTCAAATACCCTATTATAGGGAGCGTGTATGAACTATAGGGGGCAGCATAGGAGCCGGTAGATTTTTGGCGCGAGGCGTAAATGTGACGTTTATGCTTCCGATGTAGCCCACAAGATGGAAAAACCGTTTCCTTGTGCATAGTACTGCACAAAGAAACGTAGATACGAGAACGGTACATGGTAGCACTTGCTTTGGCAATGTATGTGCACATATGTTTCATACTTCATACTTATACTTACTTCAAATATTTATTGTCACAAAAAAGACTTATTAACTAATACATATATGTACTTAATAATTAATAGATCTTAACAACTATTGTGAGGCAATAGGTCTCAGTCTCAGCATGTGCTGTGCCGGAGGCTCAGCGCTGGTTTTCAGACCGAGCCTTTGAGTTGTCCGATTGAGGTCACAAGATGGCAGGCCCAACGCGCACGGTCTCTATACTCACACTGAAGAAGTAGTTAGTGAGCCACATGGTGTAGAGCGTGTGCACCGGCAGAGGCAGGTGGAACGCCGGAGGCAGCGTCCGCAGCAGCTTGGTGACCATGCCGGCGGTCTCGGGCCGCATCACGGATAGTATGTGTGAGGTGAACTCGGCTTCGGAGGCGGGCTCTAAGAGGATCTTGTAGTCCAACTCTGTAAGAATAGTACAAATTTTATTTTTATAGTAAAGGAAAAATATTAAAAAATACGCTTCCGGCAGGACTTGAACCCACAACCTCCGCAATCGTGCGTTAGCTCTAACCAATTGAGCTATAGAAGCCTACCAGAACTTCGCGAATCTTTCCATTCTTTCCCTTATGTATATAGTATACACGCCTTCGGGCTGGCGTATAGCGACATCTACCGAAAGACGATTACATCTTTGGAATACAATTTGGGATATCGCTTGTTTGAAAATTAGAATAGTACAAGTTAAAATAAATACATCGCGAGTACGATGGATGCTCTTACCGGCGTGATAGAGCAACACGGATATCATGGTCGCGTTTATATCACCTGTCATGTCATGCGTCACTTTCGCACTTTCATACTTGTTAGAACGCGACAGGCATGGTGACAGATGATAATAAACCGACCATCTTAGCCCTACTGATCTCACTGTCACGAAGACAATTACGACAATCGAAACGGGCGTTTCGGACTGGGCAAAAAATTTCAAAAGGCAACAGGCTCAACCAACTGTCGTGAAATTTTGTGAGCAAGTTCCATAATTATACTTTTTATTGTCTAACTAAATAGTTATAATAAATTTTCTAGATGGCGGAGTACGTTAGTTTAAATTGGTAGTTACAGTTAATTGTATTTTATAAAATTGTTGATGTATTGTTATTATTTTTGCTTGTATGTAAATTCAATGCTGACTGTAAAAGTGCCCTTGTGGCCTATTTGCTGAATAAATGTTTATGTTTGAAGTTTGAAATTAGCAAGCGGGTTCGCGAGGTCTCAAGTTGTACAAGTCATAGAGCTACTAATAATAAGTGTTACCGTTGGAAGCAGCCTTGACTTTCTTCAGAAGCTTGATGTGTTCGGCTGCCGTGAGGCCCCACAGCGGAGGTTTCTCGTCGACACCCTTCAGGATGGTGAAGAAGTTGATCAGCGCGTGGTGGTTGGAGCCGCTGATCTTCGGCCAGAGGCCTTCGCGGATGCTGGAAATGTAACGAACAAATAGCCATGTCAGATAAACGTCAGCCCATACAAAAGTTTACCCAATTGTGCAAGGTTTTCGGCAGAGGGGTACGCTCTTAAAGCCGACTCCGTTTATTAAATGCTCTAAAGGGGCCCACTGATTAACAGTCCGCCGGACGGTGTCAGTTAGAACAAAATTTTGACAGTTCGAACAACTGACAGGCCGATACCGTCCGGCGGACTGTTAATCAGTAGGCGCCTTAAGGTGGACGCAAACCAAAGGAAATCCTGAAAGCATTTACATGTCAGATATTATCACCGAAATGCGTAATTGTAAAAGTATTGCTACTAATAAAGAAAGCTTTTAACCATCATTACCTGAAGCCACTGAATGTATGTAAAGAAACTGACCAAACACAAATATGGCTCACCGAGTATGAGTGGTAGCGTCGCTGCAAGGTAAACTGGACATTAAGCTCGAGAGAGTAGGGTCGCTTTCTGCGTGCTGCAGCCACACTTCTAAGGCGTCCATGTCGTATTTTGAAGCCAGGGAACATGCTAGTTCTAGGTGCTCGGGGTTTGGCGATCTGGGGGCAAAATTGTTAAATTGAGCGTCTCAACCACTGGAAAGTTCCACATCCTCATACAGTTAGCAGCAAAAAGCTGTTCAAAATAACCCGAACCACTTTATTATTAGTTTAGCGAAAATGTTAAAACCCCAGAAAGTTGTGCTTAAAAAGAATGACTTTCATTTTTGCCAGGTTTATAACATTTTTATGACAGGATTATGTAGATTAGACATTTTATCCCTAAATATACAGGTCGTGCCAAAACTATGGGACATCAAGGGAAAGTACCTTAAATATCGTAGTTAGGATATTTTACTGAAAGAAGACGACAAGAAGACATTATTTTAACTTAAAAAACAATTTAAACTGCATTCATAGATTTTTAAATAATTACATGGTTGAACCGGGAATCGAACCCGCTACACGAGAAAAAAAATTACCTTGTAGCTTTATTATGCCTCTCGAAAGGCTTCATCGTAAGGATTACTTTTTGCTAAATAACATAGAGTCAGAAATAAAAGGAAGACCATGAATTTTAACATTCATGACTTGACACACATGACTATGGCGAGGCAACGACGGATTTGCTCTGTTCTGGTCTTCTAGAGTCATTCAGCTGTGTAATACGTTACCTGGCTAGTCTATATTAGACGATCTCCTGCCGGTAGTCAGGGTCGGCCGAGAACAGTAGCCCGTTGACATTGACACCTAGTGCCTTCATCTGGTCCACTTCCCCGCAGCCGCTGAGTTTGGCGAGGCAACGACGGATTTGCTCTGTCCTGGCCTTTTAGAGTCATACAGCTGTGTGATACGTTACCTGGCTAGTCTATAGACGATCTCCTGCCGGTAGTCAGGGTCGGCCGAGAACAGTAATCCATTGACATTGACACCTAGTGCCTTGATCTGGTCCACTTCCCCGCAGCCGCTCAGCTTGGCGAGGCAACGGCGGATCACTTCCATTTGCTCGTCAGACGCGGTCTGGCCTTCGAGAGTCATTCGGGCTAGCTGAAATTAAATATAAACTGATGAGTCTTATTTCTATTTATCTATATGCATGTCTTTCTTTAAGAGATATTGAAATTTTACAAAATCAATCTACTATTAATTCAATTAATTGCAGTTATTACTATTAAATTCATACGCCTCCAGTACGATTTCGGTTACCTAGATCCAAATCCAGGTAATTTTCTACTAGCACATTGGCGTATAGATTGCGTCTATACTAGTGTGTAGAATGTCTGTGTGATTGTGTGTGTAGATTATATCTTTGTTGAATACTTCGACACATTTTAGTATGTACCTAGGATATAACAGGATGTAGTAACAAATGAACAAGTTACTTTCACCTTCGGTGTAGTGTTTGTGTTATTGAGCTATAGTACGGATGACGTAGTCTCGGGCTCACGGGTGGTGGGGCGATGGGCGACAGTCACGTGAGACTCGTTGGTGAGAGCGGACGTGTCGATTCTAGCTACTGGTGACGTAACGAGCCATATACTTGTCCCCCTGTGTGTGTGAGTTCTACACTCGGGATGGGATGTGCAATAATATTATGAACACCTTATACCTTTGCCTTCTATTGTGCAGTTACAAAGTCAGTTCTGGACGACTTTTGAGCGCGGCCTGGGCCATGTTCTGTTCTAAAATAGGTGATCATGTACCTGCTTTTAGTTTGACTCCTAATTAAGACATTATCTTAGGAGTCGAGTTAAAGGACAAAATCTCAAACTCAGCGATAAGAAGAAAAACCCAAGGTTATGGACATACTAAGTCGGATAGACTATCTAAAGTGGGGGTGGACAGGACACATGCTGAGATGCAAATTAGACAAATAGAGCAAACAAGTTACCCTATGGTACCCAAGAGACGGAAGCAGAAAACAAAGATATCCAAAAACAAGATGGGTAGATGAAATCCGCTTAACCTTGGGGCCCTACAGGTCCAGAGTTGCAGAAGACAGAGTACAGTGGAGAAGGTCGGAGGAGGCCTAGGCTAAGAGGCACACCGAACTGCGGGACATTTTGTAGTTTACAAAAAATAACGATAATATAATTTTTCTCAAAAATGGACGGCAAAGTCCACTTTGCCGTGTAAAAAATAGGTCGCGAAGCGCGGAGTTTATGGTCAATCAAAAATTAAAAAGTTAAAAACATTGCAGTTTCGATTTTGGGACTGCAATGTTGCATACAAATTCCATTATTTGTCGAGTTCCAAACTTTTTAAAAGTTGAAATGGCCATATCAAATGAAGGCACAGGCCCATTAAACAGCCAAACAGATTATTAGTACCGCGACTATTTAGCTGTCTCAAATAGGTTGGCGTATTTTCGGCAGAAAAATACACTTCTATTTTTTTATTAAAAAATAAAAAGGCGGCAAGGGCTTTTCTCTGTGAAAATATATACGTGAGAACGTTGCTTTTGTAAAATATTTCTATGATATTTATATTTCTTGCACCATTTTTGAGAAAAGCACTATATATGACTCGGCTGGAAGGCTACTTGCTGGCTTCGGATTCAATTAAACGGACTCCCAAGGTCGTCCGTTTAAAACGAATCCTCAGCCTGCAAATAGCTACTTCCGAGCCTCGACAATAATGTACTATTTCTACTCGTCGACTTTAATTCTTGAATTAAGATTTCGTGTACCAAACTTCTTTCGGAACTTTTAATGTATGAGCTCTCAACTCAACTATAATATTAATGTCGATACAGTTTAGTCAACTATAATGAAATTGACCAATCACAGCTCGCCGCGGTCAAGAGGACGAAACCAAACCATAGCTCAAATTAATTACTTATTTTTGGTTGTATTGTAGGAACAATTGCTTCATAAGTCAGAAACGCACATGTGACACCCTTAATATAGGAACATCCATAGACTACGAAAACCGCTTAGCTCTTTGTTGGTCTCCATAGGCTACGGAGGCTAAAATCGAGAAAAAAAACTGTTTAAAAATTGAATTTAGCGCGGAGCAAGTACCAGGGCGTCATGAGTTACGAGAAGGTGTCGTTGACCAACCCGCCGGGGGGCGCGGGGCGCGGCGGCCGGGGCGCGTACCAGTACGAAGGTATCGCGTATCTTTACTATTATACTTTTGGTTTGGTTTGTTTGTATGATTCTACTAATTTAAAGCGTCATTTTTGTTGACTCGTAGAAAAAGTATTGTATACAATAGTGATATAATCAAGCTTTTCAATCTCGTACCTTACTTAGGCAACTCAGCAAGCTTCGTCGCCTAAACACGGTACTCGACTGAAAAGCTCTGTATTATATCACGATTGTTTATACGACAACGGTTTCACTCACTTGAATTTTTAGTCGCTATTGGCGACATGTTTCGGGCCCGTCGGGGGTCCTTCCTCAGGCTCGAGTGCTCGCGGCGAATTTAAAATATGTCTCACGAAAGTTTAATATCGATTATATCACGATTGTATAAAATACTAATTTAAAATCGGAAATAAAAGGCTATATAGATAGATGTACCTGCTTCGGTTTGGTGAGGTACACATTGTCCCTGAGTTCAGGCGCGGAGCACTCCAGCACGTTGGCGTACAGGGCGGCGCTGAGGGCGGCGCGGCCGTGGCGGCGCTGCCACAGGCGGGCGTCGCGCGCCGCGCGCAGCAGGCACGCCACGCTCAAGGCTGTGTCCTTGTTCAGGAGCTCCTCCGCTACTTTCTGCACCACTGGGGAAATATACATACATACATACATATAATCACGCCTATTTCCCGGAGGGGTAGGCAGAGACCACGGATTTCCACTTGCTACGATCCTGACATACCTCTTTCTCTTCCTTCACATTCATAACATTCCTCATACACGCTCGCCGGTTTAGAGTGCTCTTGACCTGACCTTTCTTCAGGATTTCCCCGAAAAAATAATTTTGTGGAAATATAATGATGAATATCATTGATATACGCATGGAAAAAAGAGAGGGACGCCTTTTCCCAGTAGTGGGACACAATAAGCTAAATATTAATGAATATACCGCTCAACAATTTATTATCAGCACGTGCAAGTAACTGGACAGAAGTAAGCGACCGCGAATACGAAATAAATTCTTCTAAGTTTTCCCGCTAAGAGTACCAATAATCTGTTTGTGTTTAAACAAGGTACAGTAATACGGAAACGTACGAACGTGTCTTGTTATTTCAGTCGGTCTCTGTACAAAAAGTATCAAGGTTGATTGAAGTAGCATGACCAGAGAGCGCAACTTTGGTGCCGATGACGTCATTATGACGTTAAGTCGCATACATATAGGATGTTTTTTTAAAACAACATTGTAACACCTCAATGATTCTTAATAATGATAAATATACAATTATATATATATATATATATATATATATATATATATATATATATATATATATATATATATATATATATATAATTGTTTATTTATAAAAATGCGTGGTAATTTACACAAAAAATAATGTAAACATTAAAAAACGATACGAAACGATCTCCTTCTTCTATATTGCTTGCTTTTGCTGTTAAATTTTGGTCACATTTTTTCATTTTTTACAATCAGAAAAGGAAATTTCTGCAAATACGGCTGCAAAGACTCCATAGCGACTTCAAACAATAATATTTCGGTTACATTTTACTAATAAAAAAATAAGTAAATAGTAATTGGTTGTCATTTCCAACAATCTTGTTTTTAACATGACAAAGACAGTTAGTTATGTTTTTATACGTGGCCATTACGTATAAAAACTCTCAACTCAAGTTTCAATATCAGTAAACTAAAGAGGCGAATAAGTGGTTATTTGTTTAAGTATCTATAATCTAGATAACAACACTCTGTATTTAGCTTCACGTCATACGTCTGTCATCGGCACCAAAGTTGCGCTCTCTGAGCATGACAAATACGAACGTTTCTAGGAAAATAGTTTCTAAAACAATTATACACTACAACTGTAATCACATGTATACCTTCGCCTTCTAGTTGGGGTGTGCAGTTGTCCAGACAGTTCTGCACGTAGTACCACTTGAGCACGGCCTGGGCCACGCCCTGCTCGTGCGGGTTGGGGGCGCTGAACGTGGTGTAGTTGTAGTAGCTGTCTGACGTCTTGTGCTCGGGGTAGAGGGTGCGGTAGAACTCTTGGCAGTAGATGGAGTGGTCGGATGCGTCGGTTGGTTGAGGCCTTGTGTCGCTGAAAACACATAAACAACTTACGATATGTTCTGTCGGCTATCCCAATAGGAATATTCTTCTTTAAGAGATGGAGGGACTTCAAAAAAAACTAGCTTCTTAATTCGACATGGTATGGTTTCTGCGTCAGCTTCAAGCCGATAATTGGCAGGAAACGGCGCAGGATCGGAAAAAGTGGCGTGCTCTCGTTTCGGAGGCCAAGATCCTCTTTGGATCGCTGAGCCATATTAGTTAGTTAATTCGACATGATTTTGAAGACATCAGGACCGATTTAAAGGTAAAGTATTTATAATAAACCATACTATGTTATTACACAAATTATACGAACTCGGTATACACGGCGATCTCTACAGGTGGATTGAATCCTATATCCAAAACCGATGCCAGGCAGTATCACTGAGGGGCTATACTTCCAGATACTTAACCATTGATTCAGGGGTCCCTCAAGGCTCTCATTTAGGACCGCTGTTATTTATCCTATATGTTAACGACATGGGTTCATCATTTTCTAGTTCTAAACATCTAGTCTAGTTATGCAGACGACACAAAAATTTACAAAATCATAAAAACAAAGAACGACTGCCTGGACATGCAACGTGATCTTGATAGCTTTGCCACATATTGCGGTTATAACCAATTACTTCTAAACCCTGACAAATGCAACTGTATTACTTTCACTCGTAAACGAAGTCCGCTTCTTTTCAATTATAATTTTTCAGGAAAGGTCATAAATAGAGTCACAAAGATTCGAGATCTTGGCATTATTTTAGATTCTAAGCTCAATTTCATTTCACACATAGACCACATCACCACGAAGGCCTACAAGAAATTGGGTCTGATACTTATACTATCTCAGCCATTTAAAGATCCAAACACCTTAAAAGTATTATACTCCTCTTATGTTCGTAGCATTTTAGAATTCGGTAGCGTTGTCTGGACCCCTCAATATACCGTTCATATAAAAAGAATTGAAAAAATTCAAAACAAGTTATTAAAGTCGCTCCACTTCCGCCACGGTTTAAACATGTCAGAGAATAGCACACACCGTCGTGGTCTTGGGCCACTAGAAAAAAGACGTGTATTTATAGATCAAATGTTTCTTTATAAACTCCTAAATAGCCTCATTGATTCTTCCACTCTTCTTGAAAAAATTGTTTTTAAGTTGCCGCGTCGTATTCCCACTCGTCACCCCCAAACATTCCATATCAGCTTTTGTAGTTCTAATCCCATCAAAAACATAAATGTAAAAAAGGAGAGCCAAGTTCAATACAAAAATTATGCTTGGCTGTGGGGTTCGCCGCAAAAAGAATGGAAATCTAAATGAGTGCCAAGTTCTATGCAGAATCCAAATATGTATTTATAGGAACAAAATAACATTATAAACAAGTATTAAACTCTATTTCTTTGCTTTATTGGATACATATAACAATTGCTGTTATTTAAAAAAAATGCGAGATCTTAAAGCAGGTTAGATTTGACTTGGCCAGTTTTCATTACATCAGTCATTTTATAAAGTTATTCAACATATATATTTTGTAATTCTGATAAAAACTGGCCAAGCCAAATCTAACCTACTTTAAGATCTCACATTTTTTTTAAATAACAGCAATTGTTATATGTATCCAATAAAGCAAAGAAATAGAGTTTAATACTTGTTTATAATGTTATTTTGTTCCTATAAATACATATTTGGATTCTGCATAGAACTTGGCACTCATTTAGATTTCCATTCTTTTTGCGGCGAACCCCACAGCCAAGCATATTTTTTGTATTGAACTTGGCTCTCCTTTTTTACATTTATGTTTTTGACGGGATATCAATACTTTTTGTAAAGAAAACTAGACAGGTATTGAGATTTAATGTTTTTTCTTGTGTTTCCGCTGCATGTTTTTTACTTCTGTTCTTTGTATTCATTATGTGGTGCCGCGCGCCGCCAACGACACACCGTTGGCCGGTTGTTTAGCGCGTATTACAGGTTTTTTGTATGGGGACCCCCCCTATTTTTTAACTTTTTTTATTTTTAGATTTTTTCCTACGCTTACACACAATTACCGAGCTGGATTCCAAATTTCATCCTTCTAGGTCATCTGGAAGTAGGTTAGGTTTAGGTACTATATGTCAGTCACAATAAAAAAGAAATTTGTATGGGGACCCCCCCTATTTATTAACTTTTTTTTGTTTTTAGATTTTTTCCTACGCTTACACACAATAACCGAGCTGGATTCCAAATTTCATCCTTCTAGGTCATCTGGAAGTAGGTTAGGTTTAGGTACTTATATGTCAGTCACAATAAAAAATGGTTTTTTTGTATGGGGACCCCCCTATTTTATAACTTTTTTTTTATTTTTAGATTTTTTCCTACGCTTTCACACAATAACTGCGCTGGATTCCAAATTTCATCCTTCTAGGTCATCTGGAAGTAGGTTAGGTTTAGGTACTATAAGTCTGTCAGTCAGTCTTAAAATTTACGACTTTTTGACCTTCATATCTTTATAACCGTTTGAGCTAGCTTCATGAAATTTGGGCTTCTAGATGTCTTTATGGATATAATTAAACACACGTAGTTTTATGTGTTTACGTTAAAGATTTTTTGAGTTATAGAAGGGTCAAAAGTGGCACCAAGTGGTTCGTGTAATATTACACTTGGCGCTGGCTAGCCAGTTCCTTTGCTTGAACTTGGCTTGACACGCTGCCGCGTGTCTAGATTTCGCCAAAAATACTTTCTTTAGACGAGCCTGTCAAAATTATAATGTTAACTTCATAAATCTAGATATCATCTCATTGTCTTTCGGTAAATATAGTAGTGGTCTGCGGAGCCAAATATTTCCATAACAGTGTAATGTTATTACATACTTAGTTTTAAAAAAAAGTCATAGTTTTAAAGTCTTATGAAATGTATGTACTTACGTCTGTAAGCATGATCGATACTTGGTACTTTATGAGTTGTGTATCCAATTGTTACTTCTGTGCATCTTCCTATTTATAGGCAGAACCGAACTAGCCCTGTTTCTACTTATTATCAATATCATTATTTTATATTTAATGGAACTATAGGTCTTTATTGTATATCTGCAAGCTTAAACATATTTGTATGCGACTGTTTGTTTCCTAAATAAATTAAAAAAAAAAAAAAAAACTCGCGCTTATCTCTCGGGAGCATCGTTTAGTGAAATGGAAGTATTTATGAATGACAGAACAGAAATTTTTAACACTCCATGTATTTCCATCATTCATACTTCAACAACTCAAAAACATAATTTACTAAGTAAACACACTTAAATTAAAATCATAGTCATATCAATAAAACAAAAACAAATCATATTATGAAGTTATAAAAAGAGACAGCAGAAAAAAAGAAATACCTACAATTTAAAATAATAGAAAATGTCTAATCAATTTAGTAATCCAGTTATTTAAAAAATCTGTAAACGAAACGGGAAACTTACCCCCCGGAGAACTTGTTTTGGAATGTGTCCAGCAGATAGTTGAACAGGGGCACCTTTTTCTCAACCGGAGCCACCAGGTCCTTTTTCTCGATCACGGGCTACAACACACACGAAAAGCCCTAAGTTCAAATAATGGACTTTGTCACATGTTTTTAAAGTTCGAAGTTGCTTACAACTATGTTTCATTGAAAGTTTGGAGTGCTGTCGACCTACGTCGACGTTTTTTCTTATCGTTAGTTTTTTCTGTTGATTTTTTATTAGATCATACATAGATTTCAGCACCCCGACTTCGCACGGGTTAACAAATTATGCATTTAAACCTTCCTCAAGAATCACTTTATTGATAGGTGAATACCGTATAAAAATCCGTTCAGTAGTTTTTGAGTTTATCGCGAACAAACAAACAAACATACAAACAAACAGACGCGGTGGAGGACTTTGTTTTATAAGATGTAGTGTTTTTTACGGCTTTGGACAGAGTAGCATGGCGGTCTTTGGTGTCGGAGGCCAAGATCCACTTCGGGTCGTTGCGCCACAGCAGTAAGTAAGTAAGTGTTTTTTTTATACAAGAAATATTAATTATAGTTTATAATGAATAAAATTTATAATAAAAACGAGGGGAGGCCTTTGCCCTGCAGTGGGACACCAAGTAGGCTAGAAAAAAAAAAATGAATTAATGAAGTTGGTGCGAGACAAAAGGTCGCGACTGACCGTGGTGATGGCGTCAGCAAACTCGTCGTCAGTAGAGGGCCAGCGCTCCGCGAGGCTCGCGTGCTCGCGCGCCGCCGCCGCCGTCTGCTGCAGACCCTCCAGCTCAAGCGACAGTCTGAACAAAATCATCGGTTACATTACAAGTTCACATTCAACCATCAAATGAAGAGGAAGTAAATCTTTCTTCTGTATCACACAAATTAAGTAAAAAATAAACGACGATGACTCGATATTGTTGTAGAAACATAACTCTACACCTTCCCAATAATATTTTCATCACACTTGCTCGGAAAAGATGTATTTACACGTAGGGCTTGCGGGCGGAAAATTGAAATTTTCGCCCTAGGGCGGAAAAAATCTTTTCCGAGCAAGTGTGATGAAAAACACTTATTTACACGTAGGGCTTGCGGGCGGGAAATTGAAATTTTCGCCCTAGGGCGGAAAAGTGTTTTATACAGAAGTTTGTTTTTATTAATTCTCCTTTTTTTCCTTACAAGTGTGATGAAAAACATTGTGTGTGCCACGGGCGGTAAAGAAATTCCGAACTCGTGAACATTTTAAGCCCTCGCTTCGCGTCGGGCTTAAAATTGACACTCGTTCGTAATTTCTTATTTCCCGCCCTTAATACACAATGTACTATTTCTTCCTAGCCTAGTCGGTAGTGCCGACGAAGCAGGAGGTCCCAGGTTCGAATCCTGGTAAAGGCATTTATTTGTGTGTTTCTGACAAATACTTTCCTGAGTTATGGACGTTTTTATGTATATAAATGTATTTATATATAATTATATATTATATCGTTGTCAATACCGACACGAGCCTTATCGAGCTTACCGTGGGACTAGATTGCTCTGTTTAAAATAGTCCTATAATATTTATTTATTTTTTTATTTATAATTGAGATCATTGTAAAGACTCACCTATCTCTCAGGATCTCTTCAATAGCCTTCGGGTCGGCGTAGGTAGCGGCGGCGGCATACAAGTCCCTCCTGGCGTTAGTGTCGGCGTGGGCGTGAGCATTCTTCGCTACATGAGCTAACAGCGGAGCGGCCGGGGCGCAGCGCAGCGCGGCGAGGCGGCGCGCGGCGCCCGCGGCCGCCGCCAGCCCGCCCAAGCCGCAAGAGATGGCCGCCCGGGCTACTAGTTGCAGGACGAGGCCTTCCCTGAGGAAGTGTATTTCTATTAATCGACTTTCAACCTCACCGCTTTGGTTTAAAGTTATAAATAACTTGACTGAAGTTTCGTAAAAAGCGACTCGACTAGAATTGAACGGAACCTAAATACAGGATAATTAAGGAAACGTGAGCGGGATCGACAATCTTAACATCCTTACTTATTTAGTTACACAAACGGATCTACCGCGATATAATCTAATTGTTTTTTCCTTAAATTTCGGCACCACAGCTGGTGCAACTCAGCTGAAACGTCAGAATTTAGGGTAAAAAAAAACAATGAAATTATATCACGGTAGACCCGTTTGTGTAATTAAATATGTGTACAAAACGTGAGAGTTTAAAGTGGTATATCCTTACTTTATTTCCGTTGGCATCCAAAAATGTGATCGCTCCTCTACACGATGGGCCAACGCCGGCCACTCCAAGGGACACATTTATGCGTTAGAGGGAGCAAGTGATATTGCTATCTCATTCTACCGCATGGCTGCGTCCCTTGGAGTGGCCGGCGTTGGCCCATCGTGTAGAGGAGCCACGATATAATTACCTGGCTTGGTCGTCGTCACCAGCGACTCGCAGTAGCTTGGCGAGCTTCAACAGTTTGCTGCTCGCCATGTAAGCGTTCGGGTCCGACTGCAGACACTTCTCGATCAGCGTCAGTCTATCTTCGCACAGGCGAACTAAAAGAACAAGGTTTTTAAATGATAAAACCGACTTCAAAAAGGATAAAATAAAGTATCATTCCGTTCTAAATGCGCTTACAATACGTTTGAAGTCGGTGCCAAGCCAATTCTTAAAAGTCCTATCCTTTAAGTCTATCCTTTTTGAAGTCGACCCGTAACTTAGGGTCGCCGGGGTGTTGCTAGTATGTCAGATAACTTGATTACCTTGAATGGGAAGTATGTCCAAGTTGAAAGCGCTCAGTATTTCCAGCGAAGCGATGAGATCTAATTCCTTCTGTATCTCTTCGTTTTCGTCTTGGATCAGGGACAAAGCGCATCTGAGAAAAGAAAATCTTTTACTTTTAAACGAGCTGTTCTTGTATATTTATTTATTTATATATATATTTTAGGGATCTCGGAAACGGCTCTAATAATTTCGATGAAATTTGCTATATGGAGGTTTTGGGGGGCGAAAAAACGATCTAGCTAGATCTTAGCTCCGAGAAAATGTGCATTTTAGAGTATTCATATATTTTCTGAACAAAGCCCCAGATATTATTACTAAACTGCCAAATAGTATACTATATAAGCCCTATAAGGGCATAAAGTACCCTATTTTATCCGATATCCGATGCAATTTACTGACGACCTGCAACCGTTATAGTATTTTCTGCAACCGTTGTTTAAGAGACAACGAAAGTTGTGTTGTTGTTGGACCTCGTATGCCAAGCACGAACGTCGTCTTAACGCTTTCCACATGCGCTGCATCCGGAACATTTTGGGCATACACTGGAAGGATAGGGTCACAAACGAGAGGGTGCTTGAGATTGCTCAGCTGCCCAGCCTCTTTGCGCTGCTAAAGCAGAGACGCTTACGTTGGCTGGGGCATGTGCATCGAATGCAACCTTCTCGTTTACCGCGGCGTGTTTTGCTTGGTGCCATAGCTGATGCCAAGAGAAGCGTCGGTCGGCCAATGTTACGACATAAGGATTGCGCCAAGCGAGACATGCTCGCCTTCAACATCCCGGTACATAAATGGGAGGAACTTGCCGAGGACAGAGTCAAGTGGCGCAAACTGGTTTTTGACGGGCGTAAAATTCACGATGACGCTTGGTTTAAGACACTCGCAAGTAAGCGAGCCAAGCGACATCAGCCCAACACATGTTCACCACGGGCACATTACACCTGCCAGGCCTGTGGGCGTGTTTGCCGCTCCCGTATTGGCTTACACAGCCACGAAAAACGTTGTCTCCCTACCTGACACTGTTTGTATAGTCTGTAATAGACTCGAAGGCCGATGATGATGATGATGATGTTTAAGAGAGGTCAAAAAAGGCGAGTGGCGTGAGTAACAATTTGAGGCGAAGCCGAAAATTGTTAATAAAGACGCCACGAATATTTTTTGACTCAGTTAAACAACGTTGCATACGATACTTTTTCTACGACCGAGCACTTACTTTGAAATAAAATTGAAAATTTACAAATCTTTTTAATTCAAGAAGTATAGCTGGTCAAGCAAATCTTGTCAGTAAAAAAAGGCGCGAAATTGAAATTTTCTATGGGACAATATCCCATCGCGCCTACATTTTTCAAATTTGCCGCCTTTTTCTACTGACAAGATCTGCTTGACCAAGTATAGCAAAAATGGAGGGTACGCGCGGGAAAAGAATGAATGAATGAATGAATGAAATTAAAAAATAAAACATGTCTATGATTCACTTAATTGTCAGAGATGACGTTTAAAATAAGGTTGGCAACACTGTATTTCATTCAATATTTTTTAAGTGTCATTCAGTATCATTACACGAAGTATCGTAAAATCGCCAAAAAGATAACTATAAGGTAGGGTGTTAAAAGTGTGTGCACGACCTTTTAAATGACAAATAAAAGTACGGGAGTAGAAAAAAGTATAAAACGTCGATTGAAAAGAATAGAATATGAATATATGCAAGTATTTATTGTAATATTTAAATATTTAAGGTTAATTTACTGTACTATTTAATGAGAAAAAAATGAGCACTCGGGCCAGCGCTCGGCCGTGTGGGAAGGGGAGGGATAAAGTCGCTTAATAAGCAAGTCAGAGGGCCAGAGCCACACGGCGAATACTCAAGGCCCGAGAAGGCCGACGGCCGAGCTCCGCGGAGGATCGAACGGAAGGCCCGGAGCGGCTAAAGTCCATTCCAATAGAACTTGCTAACTTTGTAAACAAAAGACGTAACTTTGTTTTGTCACTGTTTCTCCTTGAATTTTCACATCATCTCATCAAACACCATTGGAACACATACACTATACACTATTAAAGCGGTCGTTACCGTAAAATACAACAATATATATATAACTGTATCTTGGATATTTCATTAAAAGTTTAAAATGGTTTCATAAGTTAGGTTATTAGGCCCTGATGTAATGACGTTTTTGTTTCTTTTACATTCTGCAATTGTCTATGATGGGTAGTGTTGTGACTAAAGTTGGTGATATACTCGTAAAGCCGCTACACACTACGCGACACACGGTCTGTACCTGCCAACGCGGTTATATACACTACGCGGTAGTTTGACAATTTTTTTTTCCTCTGATCGTGAAGAATCGTGATTAAACAAATTAAAAATAAGTATCTACTTGTTTTTTACTTTCGGTATTTAATTATTCGATATGGTTTGACATAAAAACCGGGCAAGTGCGACTCGGACTCGCGCACGAAGGGTTCCGCAACATAAAGTAAAAAAAAAAACCGGACAAGTGCGAGTCGGACTCGCACACGAAGGGTTCCGTACCATAAAGCAAAAAAAAAAACGGAAAAGAAAACGGTCACCCATCCAAGAACTGACCACGCCCGACGTTGCTTAACTTTGGTCAAAAATCACGTTTGCTGTATGGAAGCCCCACTTAAATCTTTATTTTATTCTGTTTTTAGTATTTGTTGTTATAGCGGCAACAGAAATACATCATCTGTGAAAATTTCAACTGTCTAGCTATCACGGTTCGTGAGATACAGCCTGGTGACAGACAGACGGACAGACGGACAGACGGACGGACGGACGGACAGCGAAGTCTTAGTAATAGGGTCCCGTTTTACCCTTTGGGTACGGAACCCTAAAAAACGGAAAAAATGCAAAAAGAAAACGGTCACCCATCCAAGTACTGACCACGCGCGACGTTGCTTAACTTTGGTCAAAAATCACGTTTGCTGTATGGGAGCCCCACTTAAATCTTTATTTTATTCTGTTTTTAGTATTTCTTGTTATAGCGGCAACAGAAATACAACATCTGTGAAAATTTCAACTGTCTAGCTATCACGGTTCGTGAGATACAGCCTGGTGACAGACAGACGGACGGACAGCGAAGTCTTAGTAATAGGGTCCCGTTTTACCCTTTGGGTACGGAACCCTAAAAATGGTAACACACTATCGCACCGCACCACGACCTTGGTGCGTCGCACCCATAAGTGATATATAGTTCGTTTTTTTAGCATTAAAAATAAGGTAAACAATCTTTATGTCTTTGTTTTTGATTGAAAAACACATTCAAAAAATAGGTTACGGCAAATATATAACAATAATGAATCCAATACGATCATTTATATTCTTCTGCTTTCATTAGTAATAGTTACTGATTTTTAATAAGCGTTTTTCAATTAAAAGACATGTCAAGATCGCTTACCTTCTTTCAAGTTCTTTTTAATGCAAAAAAAAAACGAACTATGGATGCGACGCACCAAGTTCGTGATGCAGTGCGATAGTGTGTTACGGCCTTAAGTAAAGGACTAAGTAAGACTCTTGCCCATCACTAGCAAATTCATCATTCAGAGACAATTTCAATATGGCGGTTTGTTTACATAGTTTGCAAGTTCTATTGAAATGGACTTTACGAGAGGTCCGCTCTTCAAAGACTCTCGCCAAGTACGTCTAGGGAGTCCTTCCGTCCGCAGGAGAACGTTCGTCAGTTCGAAGGCCGACAGCACATTTTCCACTAGCATATACTGACTTGGCCCGCTGCAGCGCCGGCTCGCGCAGCTCGCCGCTGGAGTTGAAGTACTCGCGGGCGCAGGCCGCCGCCAGCCGCGCGGCGCGCGCGGGCGGCACGAGGCGCGCGGGCGCGGCGCCGCCGCACGACAGCACGGTCGCCGCCAGCTTGATGCTCGCCTCGTCGCCCGACGTCAGGAGGGACGACGCGTAGATCTGTAAACAGGACACGATATACCCCGCCCGCATACGACCTAGAGTGCCATCTTCTTCTTCCTCGTTCCCTTGATGCTGAGGATCGCGACCACATGCGACATGTTTCTGTGGTGACCATAAATTCCACCCTACCGACTTCTCCAGCGGGCCCGTAGTCAGGCGACGGCGAAAGGTCCCCGGCTGTGACGTCACGCCCCCCCCGCGGCGCGACCGGCCGGAGCTCAGTTCATCGCCCAGTGTTGCCAACTTGGCAGAAGTGATGCCAGATCTGGCATATTTTCACTCGCTATGGCACCAAAATTTTCCATTTAGCATCTGGCATATTTTTTAGCATAATTTAGCCTAAGCCGAGTTTGCACCAATTGGCAGCAACAATATACGCTCTCGCCTTATGTGGTATGTGGTTCATATTTTCAAATGAATTTTGACTTTTGTGGACGGATGGATGTCAACGCACTATATAAAGTTGGTCAAGCAGATCTTGTCAGTAGAATAAGGCGGTAAATTTGAAAAAAAAGTATGTGTTTTAAGTGTCTAAGTTCAAGTGATATTATCATTTTTAACCGACTTCCATTTCATAGAAGGAGGAGGTTCTGTATTCGGTTGTGGCTTTTTTTTTTTCTATGTACGTTCACCGATTACTCCGACATCCGTAGTCCGATTTGAGTAATTCTTTTTTTGTTTGAAAGGAGCTACCTCCGAGTTGGTCCCACTTTAATTTGGTTCTGTTCTGATGATGGGATCCATGAGGAATTGAGGGAACTCTTAAATTTTTAAAGGCACATGCATGGTGATTTGGGTGTTTTCTTAAGCAACTCGAGCATTTTCTCCCGAAAACCACCACTTTGATGAAGTAGACCTGATGATGATGATTGTTTTGATGATAATGATGATGATTTATTAAATGTAGTATGTTCAGCGATTACTCCGGCACCTGTGATCCGATTTGAACAATTCTTTTTTTGTTTGGAAGGAGTTGCCTCCAAGGTGTTTCCGTATTATTTTTGGTTCTGGTCTGATGATGGAATCCATGAGGAATTGAGGGAACTCCTCAGTTTTTAAAGGCACGTGTAAAGTGATTTCGGTGTTTTCTAAAGTAACTCGAGCATTTGCTTCCGAAAACCGCCAATTTGATGTAGTGCAAGTGCAGCCTTACCACGAGTTTGACATTGACATATTCGCTAAGTTAGCGACGCTAACGTCTTCGTAACTTACTTTTTATGCATCTCGCTCGCACTAATATGCCAGTACGAGCGAGATGCAAAGAAAGTAAGTTACACACACGCTAGCGAATAAATCAATGTCAAACTCTTGGTAAGCTGGTAAGGCTACTGATCGGGGGTCAGGGTTAGGAGTTAAGGGGTTGGGGATTAAGGGGTCGGGTAATGGTGGTTGAAGGGGTGCTGGTTCAGGGCCGAGGGGTACATGGATCAGGGGTTGATACGCTGTGAGGTAGAGTGATCGGGGGGGTTGAGGGATTGGGTCAGTGGCGGGGCGGAGGATGGATTTAGTGTAGTGACAGGAATTACATATAATTTCCCAGACGGACTCGAGAAAATTCCAGATTACATATTTATTAAAGTAGATACACGAATTTAGTGTTAATCATGATGTTGTTTTTCATTCACGCGTCGCGCTATCAACAATGCGTTAAAACTAAAAATGGAACAAAAAACTTTTTACAAAAAAAAAAGAAAACCGACTTCAAAAAGGATGAAATAAAATATTATCCTTTTTAAGTCTATGCGTTACCAACTGATATGTTTGAAGTCGGTGCCAAGCCAAGTAGTAAAGAATAGTTACCCGTCAAAAATAATCAGCTTTATGACTATAAATCCCATTAGAACTGTACCATTAAAACTATTATAAATGTGTAAGTAATTCTGTCTGCCTCTTTGTCGCCTTTTCATGGCTAAACAACTGAACCGCTTTAGGTGAAATTTGGCAAGAACGTAAATTCCTTGAATTGTTTTATATTTTGAATTGTAGTCCTCTGAATAAGGGACGGGAAATAACTTCAGTCCTAATCCCACGCTTGCGACTGTGCCAAGAAGGTTTGATCGTGTGTTCTGAGGTGTGTTCTTAGGTACAGTCGACGTCAAAGTTTATTTTTTATTTTTTTTTATTATGAATGGGCTTACTCATGGCCACAGACTAGCCGAGGCGTAGACGTGGCCTACGATGGAGCGAGCTCGCCCAGAAGGTGCCTGTTCACTCTTGATTTGAAGGTTGCCGGGTTATAAGAACACGGAAATATAGACGCCGGCAAGGAATTCCATTCCTTGGCAGTGCGCATAAGGAAAGTAGAAGCAAAGCGCTTCGTGCGAATTGGTGGAATATCTACCAAGTAAGGATGGAAACCGGCCGTGCGTCTAAAAGTCCGATGGTAGAATGGGGACGGTGGAATAAGCTCGTGTAGCTCTTGGGCACACTCCCCGAAGTGCAACCTGTAGAATACCGACAGGCTGGCGACTTTCCGCCGATGGGCCAAAGACTGAAGCTTAGCCGTTAGCTTCTTGTCGCCAATCATCCTCCTGGCTCTGCGCTCCACTGAGTCCAAAGCGGCGAGTTGGTATTTAGCTGAGCCATCCCACAGGTGGCTGCAATACTCCATACACGACCGGACTTGAGCTTTGTAAAGTGTTAGAAGCTGTCCAGGTGTGAAGTATCGCTTCACCTTATTTAGGACGCCCAGCTTTCTGGCCGCAGTTTGTGCTTTAGACTCAATGAAGCTGCCGAAGCTGAGGACTGAACTCAGCTCCATGCCGAGGAGTTCCAGGCTGTCGGCAATAGGTACAGATGCACCCCGGAAAGAAGGAGTCAGGTCGAATGGACTCCGTTTTGCGGAAAATAGACACGTCTGCGTTTTGGAGGCATTGAACGTGACCAGATTGTCATCACCCCACTGGGAAACGAGACCAAGGGTCAAGTTCATTCGCTCAACCATGGCCTCTCTCTGTGAACGTATATCCTCCCTGCTGTCCCCTGCACTAGCCAAATATCTCTCAACAACCGTACTGTCACATGCATAACCTACAATGCTGGGTTGCAGCATGTCGTTAATGTGGAGCAGGAAAAGGGTTGCGGAGAGAACAGACCCCTGAGGAACACCGGCGTCAATGGCCATGAGGTCTGAAGAGCAGCCATCAATAACTACTCTGATCGACCGTTCACTCAAGAAATCAGATAGCCAGCTACAAAAGTCAGCAGGGATGCCGTATGCAGGAAGCTTGCTAAGGAGACTTGCGTGCCAAACCCTGTCAAAGGCCTTCGAGATGTCCAGTGAAACAGCAAGCGCTTCACCGTTCCTCTCGATGGCCTCGCCGCAGCAGTGCGTGACATACACTAAAAGATCCCCAGTAGACCGACCTCGGCGAAAGCCATATTGACGGTCACTGAGCAGATCATTTGCTTCGAGGTATGCCAGCAGCTTGCCGTTAAGTACCCTTTCCATGACTTTACAGAGCATGGAGGTAATGGCGATTGGTCGGTAATTGCAGGGATCAGCACGACTACCCTTCTTGGGTACTGGCTGCACGTTTGCAAGCCTCCAGGATTTCGGCACCGTTCTTGTTTGGAGAGAGAGGCGGTACAGGCGTGTCAGTACAGAAGACAACTCAGGCGCACACTGCTTTAGTACACGTGCAGGTATACCGTCTGGTCCACTGGCCTTATTCACGTCAAGATTCTGCAGAGCTCGGCGTACCTCTTTTTGATGAATAGCAATTCTCTGCATAGAGGAACTGCATTGAGGTAGCGTAGGTGGAAGTTTTGAGCCTGCGTCTAGACGTGAATTGCTCGCAAACAGAGAAGCAAACAAGTTTGCTTTCTCTGTCGCGGAGTGGGCCAGTGTCCCATCAGGTTTCTGCAGAGGTGGCAATGTGGGTCGGCAGAAGTTGGATTCGACCGCTTTCGACAGGGACCAGAACCGCTTGCTACCAGGAGGGTAGGAGGCGAGTTTGGCCCCTATTCGACTGACGTGGTCGAATCGAGCCTTTCGAAGCACCCGTTTGCAGGACTTGGCAGCTGAGTTAAAGGCTTTTTTCCTCGCGCGAACCCTCTGTGCTCCAGCTTTGGTATCGCGGGCTAATACCCAAGCCTGGTATGCAGACTGCTTAAGGGCCTCGGCTCGAGCACAGTCCGAATTGTACCATGCTCGGGTCTTGTGATCGAGCGATAGGTCGGAGAACGGAATGAAATATTCCATTCCCTGCCGAATCACATCCGCAACAGCCTCAGCAGAACACGAGGGGTCACCCGAAGAAAAACAGACCTGCTGCCAGGGGAAAGACGCAAAGAAATGCCGCATCTCATCCCAGTCCGCTGACTCGTATCGCCATACTCTCCTCGTGCCCCTAGGGCAGAGATCAGGAGGAGAGTGGATCGACACGGATTTCACTAGACAGTGATCGGACGATCCTAGCGGAGCTGAGACCGAAACCGAGTGCCTGTCTGGATCAGTTGTCAGCAGAAGGTCAAGGCAATTGGGTGTATGGTCAGTAACATCCGGTATCCGCGTCGCAACATTTACCAGCTGGGTAAGGTTTAGGGATACAGCAAATTTGCGCGCTTCCCTCCCAGCGTGGCAAGTATTCTTGAACGGGAACAGCCACTCCTCGTGGTGGGCGTTAAAGTCCCCAAGGAATACGAGTTGAGCCGCAGGGTACCGCTGTTGGGCTTTATCTGCCATCTCAGTAAGGTGGTCAAAGAGCCTAGTTGTCTCCTGGTTTCCGCTGTGCGATCGGTAGACACAGGCATACAGAGTTTTCTCTGAGCCCGAGTCAACCATAATCCACAAAGTGGAAAACCCGGCAGCCTCAAAGCAACGGAGACGCTTGCAGCAAATGTTATCGCGGACGTACACACAGACCCCAGCACGTGCTCTGAACTTATGTTCCAGTGAGTAGCCTGGGTAGTTGAGGTACGACGCGTCCGCTGGGGTTGAAAGATATGTATTATACACTTTTGCACCTTACTCCTTTGTAATAAGACGAAAAGTGTAAACATATTTTTAACGTCGACTGTACCTATAGAAAGTACGTTCATTGTAAGGCAATCCAACGTACATCCTTATCGAATCGCACCAAAATCATGGTATGCTTCAAAAGTTGGCTTGGCACCGACTTCAAACATATCAGTTGGTAACGCATCTATAGACTTAAAAAGGATAATATTTTATTTCATCCTTTTTGAAGTCGGTTTTCTTTTTTTTTGTAAAAAGTTTTTATTTAGCATAGGAATTTTCAAAATCTTTGGCATAATTTTGGCATAATCTAGACATTAGACTAGCATTTTTTCAAAATCCGAGTTGGCAACACTGTCATCGCCTGCGCTCGAGCAGAGGCTCCCAGAGGTCCCAGAGATTCGCACTGAACGCACGTCGCTTTTCTCCGCCATACTTCTGTCGCCTAACTTTCTTCCGCACTTTGCACGCATTTTGTTATTTTAATTTTCTTAATTATTATAAGCTTTATATGGATCTTGGAGTTTGATTTCTAAACCGCTGAATAGGAATCCATATGTCCATTGATTGCGGTCATAAGCCGAGTGGACTGCACGGTGCGGGCTGCCGCCCCTCGTCTTCTTCATGGCATCAGAAATTCTCTTACGAGGCCCAACTTGAGCGCGTTGCATGACGACGAGTGGCAGGGGTGGTAGCCAGAGACGTACGTGTGGCCGCGCTACTCCTCATGCCGCTCCGTAAGGTCCTCGTCATGCCCACCGCTCCCTATTTTGTCGCTTTGTGGCGTGAGTCAAAGGACCGGCAAGGAGCGTCGCAATTAATCGCGCGAGTAAGGCAGTGTGTGGCCGGGGCGGGCAACATCACGTATAGTACGTCGGTTCTCTTTATCGACGTCCCTGACCACCGGCAGCTTGAGCCTTGCCCTAGGTTACGTTTTTTATTATGTGTTTATACGTACTTTGTATTCTTTTTATATATTTTTATATGTTACGTTTAAACTCACATTGTAACTAAACCCAACCTAACTAAACTAACTAACTTAAACCCAAAATACATAGAAAAGAAATCTTACCTCATAAACCTCTTCTTTGGTGACACAGTTGAGTAAAGTCGACTGCAACTCCAGCAAGTCTTTCAGAAGCTTCTCCCACTCCTGCTGCGTCCATTTCTCTTCGCGGTTTCTGAAATAAAAATATTTCAGATTCCACTGACGGCTACTTGGCAAAAATCGCCTGAATATTTGTCTGATTTGGCCAGTAAGGGTACTTCCTCCGATTTTACAAAAAAGTGTCAAAAACTTATCAATCAATCAAAGCTTTTATCTTCAGACAACTAAGGCCTATAACATATATACAGGGTGTTACTGATCATGGGACTTTAAATCCAGGGCTCGATTCTACTCGCTAAACTGAGCTACTTTTATTATGGCACCAACCCCGAAATCCCAAATTTTTTTTTACTTTTTCATACATTTTGGCTGATCAGATGTCGTCGTTTTCTATGGAAAAGTCAAAAAAAAAATTCCCCGATTTTAGGGTTGGTCCCATAGTAAAAGCTTATAGCTTAGTTTAGCGAGTAAAATCAAGCCCTGGAATTAAAGCCCCATGGTCAGACACATACTGTATACAATAATAAAAAATTTAAATAAATACTAAAAACACAAACATGTACAGAAATACCTTCAATCCTCCATCGCTATAAACAAGCAGACATACTCACTTGTCTCTGGCCACTCTGGCGAGAAGCATCCTCGCCCTCTCCTTGTCCCGCGGCATTTCCTTCAACTCTTGAACGGTGACCCGCACCCCCCTCCAGTTGATCAGGCTGCTAGCGGCCACTAGCTTCTCTAGTTCGGCGCATCGCCGAATCAGCTCGCTTTCAGAGATGCTGCCATCGCTGAAAAAAGAAATAAACCTTTATCCTGGCAACAAGTACCTACTAAAGGATTATTCGGACATTAAGATCGAACTATTTTAGTCATCCGGTATAAATGAGGAATGTTTTAAGACAATTTTAAGACAGGACGGCCAGTCTGGCCTAAATGGTCCTAGGTTCGAATCCCGGTGAGCGCATTAATTGGTTGATGAACACAAATATTTGTTCCTGAGTTATGAGTGTTTTTTAAGTATTCATATATTATGTATATCGTCGCCTAGCAGCCCTAGTACAAGCTTTGCTTAGTTTGGGGCTAGGTTGATCTGTGTAAGATATCCTCTAATATTTATTTTATTTTATTAAAAGTATAATTTTCTTTATGGCCAGGGAAATATTCTGTAAATACATTAATTTGACAGGAGATAGAAGTAACGAACTTACGTCTCCTTTAATATAGTGTCAAGTAGGTCGCACGCCTTGTCCAGTTGTTCCGTCCCGTTGTACGCGTACAGGCACTTCTCTGCCAGATCCAGATGCGTGCGGACGTCCAGCTCGAACTCGTTCGGAGATTGTAGCACCTGGGGAAAAATACTAACGTGTAACCGTAGGAATGAATAAATTCTAACTGGCAGTACTATTTATTAATTAAATTAAACAGGATTTCAAGGGAAACACGTCTTATTATTATTTATCCTGACGTTTCAAAAGTGATATATGTTGCCTTTTTTTTTTAAGTATAGTTTTAACTCACATTTATAGACGGGTCTAACGCGAATTTTATTAAATTATCTTTATTTACCGACGTTTCGCCACAGGTTTTACTGGTCCTGAAACCCGTTAAACCCGTCTATCAATGTGAGTTAATATGTGTTCAAAACGCGAAAGTTTAAAATATTATAGTATCGTTTTAGTTTAAATCCTAAGCGAAAATCGTGTATGTTTAAACCAATATATTCTATTTGGCATTGTTTCACTTTAAAACAAGGCTCTGTAGTGTGCACCATAGTATGACACGCACGCACTCTCATATGTACCGTATATATACCTGGGTAGGTATATATACGGTATATACTGATATATGATGCCTATGCTAGGGTTAGCATAGGCATCATATATCAGTATAAACCTATACTCAGTACGAATGAGCTCTCCTTTAACGCCCCACCTCACATGGCGATCCTGCCATTGCGGCCTTGTGCTGCAAAAAATAATGATTATAATATTTACCACCAACCAGACACCAACCAGAGAGAAGACGAAATCGATATCCGTATCCAGAATGCCCTATGATGCTCAGCGGCTCTTCACAAAATATTAACGTCCAAGCTCATCATCAGAAGAACCAAGATTAGAGTCTACAAAACCGTGATAAGACCGATCTTGGTATATGGATGCGAAGCGTGGACGTTAACCCTGAAGGAGGAAAACTCCTTCTCTCTCTTGGTGGCAGAGAGGAAGATCTTTAGAAAGATCCTAGGCCCTACAAGACGTGAGGATGGCTCTTGGAGAATAAGGAGAAACTTGGAGGTTGAAGAACTGGTGGGCGAGCCCAACATCATCGGCGAGAGCAGAGAGAGGCTGCTCGATTTCGCTGGCTCGGCCATGTGGAGAGGATGGGAGAGGATCGTGCGGCTAAAAGAGCTTATCTGGGGCGACTAACTGGGAGACGTCCGGTCGGAAGGCCTAGGTACAGATTGATCGACTAGGTCCAGAAAGACCTATGTGGCATGCAAGCGGCTGAATGGCGTCAGATCGCACAGGAAAGGAACGAATGGCGCAATCTAGTGTCGGAGGCCAAGATCCACTTCGTGTCGCTGAGCCAGCGAAGTAAGTAAGTAAGTAATATTTACCAGCAAAATTGAGGATAGATCGTCCACACTGACGCTCTCCAAATAGTCCATGAGTCCTTGAACCACGCAGTCGGCGCGCTTCGTCAGCGTCTCGTATCGCTTCAGGAACGGGATCACGAACTGCTTCAGGTCCGCCACGAACGTTTTCGGCGTCGACTGTGGAAAAATTACTTGATTACAATTACACTTTTTAGTGCCATGTACATGTATAAGATTTAAATTTATTAAGGCTCTGTTTTCCTAGGATACTCCGTCATATAGCGGCCGTAATATGCGGACGCATGACGTCACTAGAACGTTGTCTATGTAAACAAAATGGCTGTCATTGAAAGAACATTATTTTTGTGCGTCCTTACGGACGCCGTAATATTACTATTACGGCCGCTATTTGACAGCACCGCTATCCTAGGAAACCAGAGCTTAAGTCCTAAGACACCGTTTTCATGAGCAAGCCGCAAGTTTCCAACGCGCTGAGCTTCTCCAAGGTCCGTCCGTCTCCAGGGTCAAAAGGTGGAAGACGGGAGGTTCCAACCGTGGTACGCCACCGGCCTCAGCCGCGATGGTGGCTAGAGTTAGCGCGAGGCCGCTTTTGGCAGATCAGAGAATACAGTCTAGGTAATGGTCCGCCTTTAAAGGCCTAAGTCACTAAGTCTTACCATCTTCATGAGCAGTCCGCAGGTCTCAAGCGCGCTGAGCTTCTCCAGCTGTTCCAGCGTCACCCCCTCCACGTTCAGGTCGTACAGCAGTACGTCCAGGGTCAGGAGGTGGAAGATGAGGGTGTCGAGGCCTGGCACGCCGCCGGCCTCGGCCGCGATGGTGGCGAGAGTGAGCGCGTGGGACGCGAGGCCGCTCTTGGCTTCGATCTCTCGCGCCCGTTTATCGTACCTGTCATATTTATGAAATATTTACACAATGATTTTTTACTTTGACAAAATTTAAGCAAATTTGTGAACTTGATTTTACTTCTTTGATTCACTCAATCTATCGAAATTATGTGTCGCTTTAGCTTAGCACTTGATTTCTGATGAAGAGACGTTTTCAATGTGCTTCGAACCAAAACAGAGTTATGGGGCTACAAAACAGCGTCGTTATGATATAATCATAATGTAATAAAATTGACATACCACTGGGATATATCGTCGTTAGCAGCAGCCGTCTCGGAGTCCGGTGAGCTGTCTTCAGACCAGTTCGAGCTCCAAATTGATCTAAATTAAAAACCATTAATAATTTAGAAATCAACCACAAAATGCAATCAAAATTCTAGCGATATGACGCATAATTTCAACATTTTAGGACAAATTTAATATGATTTTCCAAGAAATTACAATAAAAATGGGAGTAACAAATAATTTGTACATTTTCGGGTAGTTTCAACATGTATTGATTAACCAACCAAATACAAAACCACCTAGATCTGTCACTGAACGCGACCTAGACTTTAACCTACATTATTTGATCATGTAATGTTTTCATCTACCCTCAACTGGCTTAAGAAGTCATTTGAGGGTAGATTTTGTTTCCTCTTTTTTAAATCAGTTATCAAATGATATTTTTAATTTAATTGTAATGTCTAGTCATGAATCTTTATATTATACCTACCTTTAAACCTAATTATATATATTTTTAATTTTATCTTAAATGTATAGGTATAATACCTATGGATCGATGTGTCTGGAATAAATGATTTATTATATTATTATTAAGGTATCGATAGGATTTTTCCTTTTCAACTTTCCCTACAACTAAGTCAAAAACCTCAATACCAACCTAAAGATCTCCTTCCTGCACCAATCACTCTCATACTCCTCCACCTTCACCGGGCTCCTCTCCATCCACTCCGACCTCCTCTCCCCCGGCAACAGGTGCTGGTAGTCCATCGGGTTGATGGTCTCCGGCAAGCTCTCCAGCACCGCCAGCTGCATGGGCACAGTTTTGATGTGCGGCCAGAGACAAGTGAGCGCCTCTATGCGGCCCTCTTTGGCGAGCTCTATGGAGCTGTGGACGAGGCTGTTGGCGCGGAGGCGGTCGTACTCGTCCTTTACGTAGGTGGATTTCTCGCAGCGGAGTATTGCCTGGGAGAAAAATATGCTTAACTTTATCGAAGTGTGCCTTACAAGATATACCAAAATTTTACTAAAGGCTGAAAGAAACAAATCCATACAAAATCATAAAATTACAAGGTACTTTTACAATTGTTGTGCTTCAAGTCGCAGTAGGCATGCAATTGTTCCCTTGTGGTAAAACCCAGAATAAGTAATAGTACTACCGTCCAGAAAGGAAACATCCTACAAAACCGAAGTTTGACATCGGTTCAGGGTCGAATCATGCCGTCCGCTTTCGTCTATTTAGGGTTGTCAAAATTCAAGGCATTATCTTATCTGTGGTCGTGCACGCAATGGGACGCCAAGTTGTGTCAACACTAATAATTTCTAGAAGCAATGCTGAGCCGAACGGAGCCGAGTTTGCCCGAAGTCAGGAGTTTCGCACCCCTGGTAAAACATCGTACTCGTAGGTTCGAATTCTGGTCATTTGTTTTAAAAAGACACCCAATAATGTTAACATTAGTTACCTCATAGAGCGAGACGCGCTGCCTGTAGAACAGCATCACATGGCGGCAGCGGAGCAGTTCGCTGGTGTACGCGTTCAGGTCTGACAGCTCTATCAGATCCGGGTCTTCCATCTTCTCCTCTTTATCCTTGTCTATAGTTACCTCATAGAGCGAGACGCGCTGCCTGTAGAACAGCATCACATGGCGGCAGCGGAGCAGTTCGCTGGTGTACGCGTTCAGGTCTGACAGCTCTATCAGATCCGGGTCTTCCATCTTCTCCTCTCTATCCTTGTCTATAGTTACCTCATAGAGCGAGACGCGCTGTTTGTAGAACAGCATCACATGGCGGCAGCGGAGCAGTTCGCTGGTGTACGCGTTCAGGTCTGACAGCTCTATCAGATCCGGGTCTTCCATCTTCTCCTCTTTATCCTTGTCTATAGTTACCTCATAGAGCGAGACGCGCTGCCTGTAGAACAGCATCACATGGCGGCAGCGGAGCAGTTCGCTGGTGTACGCGTTCAGGTCTGACAGCTCTATCAGATCCGGGTCTTCCATCTTCTCCTCTCTATCCTTGTCTATAGTTACCTCATAGAGCGAGACGCGCTGCCTGTAGAACAGCATCACATGGCGGCAGCGGAGCAGTTCGCTGGTGTACGCGTTCAGGTCTGACAGCTCTATCAGATCCGGGTCTTCCATCTTCTCCTCTCTATCCTTGTCTATAGTTACCTCATAGAGCGAGACGCGCTGTTTGTAGAACAGCATCACATGGCGGCAGCGGAGCAGTTCGCTGGTGTACGCGTTCAGGTCTGACAGCTCTATCAGATCCGGTTCTTCCATCTTCTCCTCTCTATCCTTGTCTATAGTTACCTCATAGAGCGAGACGCGCTGTTTGTAGAACAGCATCACATGGCGGCAGCGGAGCAGTTCGCTGGTGTACGCGTTCAGGTCTGACAGCTCTATCAGATCCGGGTCTTCCATCTTCTCCTCTCTATCCTTGTCTATAGTTACCTCATAGAGCGAGACGCGCTGCCTGTAGAACAGCATCACATGGCGGCAGCGGAGCAGTTCGCTGGTGTACGCGTTCAGGTCTGACAGCTCTATCAGATCCGGGTCTTCCATCTTCTCCTCTCTATCCTTGTCTATAGTTACCTCATAGAGCGAGACGCGCTGTTTGTAGAACAGCATCACATGGCGGCAGCGGAGCAGTTCGCTGGTGTACGCGTTCAGGTCTGACAGCTCTATCAGATCCGGGTCTTCCATCTTCTCCTCTCTATCCTTGTCTATAGTTACCTCATAGAGCGAGACGCGCTGCCTGTAGAACAGCATCACATGGCGGCAGCGGAGCAGTTCGCTGGTGTACGCGTTCAGGTCTGATAGCTCTATCAGATCCGGGTCTTCAATCTTCTCCTCTTTGTCTTTATTTATTTCTGACAAAATTGTACATATTTTAGTACATTACTGGAGCAGAATGGTTCTTGAGTAGCAACCGAGAACAGAGGGATGAATAAAAACTAGTGTCGGACCGAAACATGTTTTTTTGCCGAAACCGAAACCGAAACTGAAGGTTCGGCATTGGTCCCAGTTTCGGCCGAAACCGAAACCGAAACTTTTGAAGACTTGTTAAAATTGTGGGAAATATGTCATAAAATCGCTTTTTAGAGGAGAGGCCAGTTCGTAGAAACTACCTTATTTACGATTTTCGTAGGACTGAAAAGGCTTATACCGACAAGCGGTATTGTTGGAATCAGCATGGAGTCTACTGATTATCAAAATGCATGTTGTCGCTTCTTAAAGTGGTGGAATGAGTTTTTATGACGTCACAAAGTCGGCAGTACTAAGTTTTTAACTTTTTTTCTTTTAATTTTCATTAATATGCATTTTGATCATCAGTAGACCATGCTGATTCCAACAATACCACTTGTCGGTATAAACCTTTTTAGTCCTACGAAAGTTCCTATTCTTCAACTTGGCCAGTCCACTATTTATACACATTAAGACTGCATCGACCGTCCAGTGGCGCCTTGATTAGGGGAATTGTGTTTTCTAATAAACCAATTAATTTATGTATACATTAATCAGTAGGTATATTAATATTGTTGTCCTACTTGTTCCCCAACTTTTGATCTTTGTCACATGTTTAGTTTCATAGTACGAAGTACGATTTCGTAAGTTCGGCCCGGCCGAAAGGTTCGGCCGTTTTTTGGCCGATACCGAAACTACGGCCGAAACATGATTTTTTGGCCGAAACTGGCCGAAACCGAAACCGAAACCGAACCTTCGGTCGGACACTAATAAAAACAATGCTCCAACGAGATAGACCGATGATCTAAATAAATAAAAACCATTTATTTTATTTTTACAAGCTTTTATTTACTTTCACCTGACCGTTGTCTGTCTGTCTGTCTGTCTATAATCAAATCTTGCAAGTTAAATTTGACCCACTTCCCGGTTTCCGATTGAGCTGAAATTTTGCATGCATGTATAAATCGGATGACAATGCAATATTATAGTACCATCGAGCCGATCTGATGATGGAGACAGGAGGTGGCCATAGGAACTCTGTGATGTAACAACGCAACCTAATTGTGTTGGGAGTTTTTAGAATTGTCTCGATGAGTATGAGTTGCCTGTCGTAAGAAAAGTACAGTCAGCGATAAAAGCTTGTACCAAAAATGAAATTTTTGTCACAAACTATTTATTTATAAGGGGAAAGCCCAGGAAGTGCAGCGGCGACATCGCGAAAAATGATACGCAAAATAAAAAAGATGAATATGACCGTCCATAGTAAAGAAGAAAAAGTCGGAAAGCGGAACATTGATCACGAGATAACGCAAAGATTTGATTGAGACATTTCATTAAAGTACAAATCTGTTTGAACGTTGCTATGTCCGTTATCCGTTACGTTGCACATATACACAGTCGCGGATTGGCCCTAAGACCCAGTAGGCCCGAGCCTAGGGCGGTAAGATATTTAGGGGCAGCAAATTGTGACAAAAAATTCGCAGATGATAACAAGAAATAACTCAAAATAATGATCAATAGAGCCTAGGGCGGCAAAGACTGCAAATCCGCCACTGCATATACTTGGGTATTATTCTCGTTCTCACCATAGAGTATCTCCTCGTTGGTCAACTGGAGGCCGAAGTGCAGCAGCTCCCGGGCCGCGGGCAGCGTCTCCGGCAGCCGGTCCACGCACTGGTGCACCGCCCAGATCTTCTTCGACACTTTACTCTGTTTCATTAAGACATCGTCACTATATTCCTATCCAGTGTTGGCCGAACGTTAATTGCAACTGACCATTAACCATTACAAATTGATCCGTAAACGGTAACGGACGATTAAAGTTGACGGTTCAACTTATACCGGTTAATGGTTAAGAATTTTCAATTGCATTAACGTTTCGGCCAACACTGTTCCTGCCTTATTCATTTATTTTAAGAGGAGCAATGAAAACGGGTCATTTTGCCTAAAAACATTTGTTTTATAGCTCTTGGGTGAATTTAAACATTTTGTGATTTCTAATGTAAACGAATAATACAAATAAAAATGGGAAAAAAGTAACCTAACGCGTATTGAAGTATTGTAAGTAAGGACCGCTTCATGTTAGATGGTTAAAGTATTCTTCCATCACCAGACGTACCAAGCGGACAAGGAGATCCAGACGCGGAAAGGCATTGGGTTGGGCAGATCCTCAGGAAACCTGACACCCACCTATCCAAAGTGGCCCTGGCCTGGAAGATGCCCGGCAAACGGAAACATGGTCGCCCTAAATCGACTTGGCGCCGTTCTGTGGAGCAAGAGCTGGGTGTATTGGGGATGGGGGGAGGAGGCTAGCCAAGCTGCCCAGGACCGGAGTCAGTGGAAGAAAAAGATTCGAGCCCTACACCCCAGCAGGGGGTAACAGGATGGAAAGAAGAGAAGACCAGACGTACCAGGTACTTCTGTATAGCGTCGGTGGAGACTGTAGTCTTGCGCCACTGCTGCTGGTACACTAGGTCACTGTCAAGCCCAAACTCCTCCGCCAAGGCCAGGGCTTCAGTGTAGTTGCCGCTCTCGATCTGGTCAATAAACAACAATGATTTACTTCGTTTCTAGGACTCAAAGTAGTCTGAAAGCATGAGCTAAAGCGGAGACCCAAGGTTATACCACTTAGCGTCACTTGAACTACCCCATTAACCCGGGGACCCGGGGATAACCGGTTCAACCGTTAACCCAGTGTCAAATTGTACTCGTAACCATGGTAACTCCAGGTATAACCGATTAATCCCGGGTTAGTGAATGGTGCAAGTAGCCCTTAGAAAATATTCGTGTCACTTATTTAATGAACCTTATGTAAATAGTTTTATCATAGTGTCCACTATATAGTGTGCATACCTTTCTAGAAAACAGCTCCTGCGGTGTAGTGCTTCTAACTCCAAGTAGTCTATACACGCGCGCTACTACTGTGACCCTTCTTGGACGAGGTTGGAAAGTTTCCATGTCCGTTATAGCGAACATGATGGATTTGAAGAGTTCACGAGTCAGATCTAGCATCGTGTCTTCCGTGTCCGGTTCTATTTGTACCATTTCCAGCTGAAATTTAAAAATAGATGACACTGTAACCTTATAAATGTATAGAAGTTACATTAGGGCGTATTATCTTCAGGTTCATTTTCGAGTGTTTTCATTTCCCTGTCGTTCGATTGCTGCGCTAAATGTGCCTTCAGTTCGTGGGATTAACCGTTTAATTGTTACATATTTAATTACACAAACGGGTCTACCGCGATATAATTTCATTGTTTTTACCTTTAATTCCGACGTTTCAGCTGAATTGCACCAGCTGTTGTCACGGAAAGACTGACGTCCCAACAAATGTCAACGGATTCGAGATATTAATAAAACACCACTAAACTACCCGAAATTAGTTTATAAAAATGTTCGGGGTAGACAAAGAAATTGCAGCTACCCGTTAATATTTAATGTTTATTGTCCACGGCACGACACGCAACACTCACAGTATCCGTACACTGGTCCGAAGACATATCCGCTGGTTTCAACTCAGCTGAAACGTCGGAATTAAAGGTAAAAACAATGAAATTATATCGCGGTAAACCCGTTTGTGTAATTAAATATGTGTACAAAACGCGAGAGTTTAAAGCGTTTAATTGTTGTGTCAAACTAAATGTCACTTTATGTTGAGTGTAATGTACTCACACTGTCGTCGCTGCGGGCCCTCTTGGACGGCAGCACGTTGGATTCGCACTCCAGCACCATGAATGTTCCGGCGTGCGCCATTGTCACCTGCACACATGCAAAATATTTATATTTATAATAGTATGTATGAATAATTTATTGTGGTCGAGGAGTGGTTGCGGACCCGGGTATGTCCTTAAACTATGTCCAGGACCCGGGTATGTCCTTAAACTACGTCCAGGACCCGGGTATGTCCTTAAACTACGTCCAGGACCCGGGTATGCCCTTAAACTACGTCCAGGACCCGGGTATGTCCTTAAACCACGTCCAAGACCACCGGTGGACGGGCAGCAGCGTCCCTCAAATTCAGTGTACTCGACTGCGATCGCCAACCCGCCTGTCAAGCGTGGCGATTATGGCATTCACCCCCCAAAAAAGGGGGAGGCCTATGTTCAGCAGTGGTCGTCTTATGGCTGAGATGATGATGATGAGGTGTGGTTGAAGTTTTTAGCTGCATGTGACATTTTTTTATTTCCAATCCAACTGGTTATAAAAAGTATGTAAGATCTCAATTTTTTTTTGTAGCTTTATTGTGTCCCACTGCTGGGCAAAGGCCTCCCCTGTCTTTTGCCACTCGTCACGGCTTTGTGCATGCTCCCGCCGGCCGCCGCTCAAAATTTAATGATAATAAAACCTAATTGTAATTTCTTGATGTATTTATTAATCATGTATTTTTAATGAAGACCTCATACCATCTGTTTTTTTTTACAAAAATAAGATCTTACCCGCGGGGCCCCCTGGAAGAACTCGGGCTTCTTGCCGAGGATGTTGACCATGTCCTCTACGCTGCACACGGACACCGCTCCGCTGAACCGAGACAGAATCACTTCCTGCAAACAAACGCGACGGTTATATTTATAGTTATTAGAAACAAACAGCTTAAAAAAAAAGCTTTTGCCCGCGACTTCGTCTGCGTGGAATTAATGACAGCAGCTAAACTCTAAAGTAGGTATAGCGCCTGGATAATGCTTATAGCAATCATTCGATTCGCGCATTGCTTACTTCAATCATCAGGCAATTCATTAACTCTTTCAATCCCACCCCCCTTTGCACTCCCTTCAGGGATTTCCGACATAAAAACTATCCTGTATCCTTCCCCGGGACGCCGGGACTCAAACTATCTCTATACCAAATTTCAAGTAAATCGGTTCAGCGGCTTAAGCGTGAAGAGGTAACAAACTGACACGTCACTCATGGCCTGAGCATGTGACCCTATACCCTATAGCAGCAGTAATATATGTACCTCGTCGCTCCACCAGCTGACGTCGCCCGCGTGGTGCGATAAGGCATCACTCTCTTGCTTCACGAGCGGGTTCTGGAGGTCGCACTGGGGCTGCGCAGCCAGCGGGTACCGGTGCAGCAGCTTCAGGAGCGGGAGACGCCACACTGTGACGTCACTCATGGCCTGAGCATGTGACCCTATAGCAGCAGTAATATATGTACCTCGTCGCTCCACCAGCTGACGTCACCCGCGTGGTGCGATAAGGCATCACTCTCCTGCTTCACGAGCGGGTTCTGGAGGTCGCACTGGGGCTGCGCAGCCAGCGGGTACCGGTGCAGCAGCTTGAGGAGCGGGAGACGCCACACTGTGATGTCGCCGTTGCAGTGCAGGCAGACCAGCTTGGAGTTGTGCGGGGAGACCACCATTTGGACTATGAAGGCCTGAGAGAGAGAAAATATATATTTAGCAGTTTTCCGTCTCAGTAGCAAGAATTGACACATTCACTGCCAGTGACCCAGTAGGCGGGTTCTCCGTTAGTAGGCACTTTTTGCTACAAAGTGGAAAAACGTGTTATCTGCTACAAGAGTAGGGCGTAGCTGGCGCTGTCGCGCTAGCAGTAAATGTGACGTAAAATTAAGCACTAAAATAGAGGAGTTGGCGTTTTTACACTTTTTACTCATACCCTCGAACCCGAACGTAAATAATGATCACGCACTGAGCGGTTTTAAAGAAATGACGAAATAAACGCTGCGGCTGTCGAGTCCCTGCCGAGGTTTTCTCCAGAAACTACAAGTATTGGAGCTTGTATTAGCTTAAAATCAGTTCTTAGACTTCACTCAAATATCAAATATCAACTCTTCTTTGTGGCCAATCACAAGACTTACCAAATTTTTAGCAGACACGAACGGTACATAGAACTGGAAGCCCTGGTTGGCTAGCTGTGTCTCCAGCTGGTCGGATACTACAGAAAGCTTGTACCAGGGCGCTTCGTTCAGTATGCGCCAGGCGGTGATGCCAGCGCTCAGCGGTGAGGAGGGGTCCTGTCAGGTAAAAAGTAAATTAATATAAATTACTGAAAACAATTTTCATTCGGAATATATTTCTAGGTCGGTAACAAACAATGGTTCTAGTCAGAATCAATATTTAATTGTTAGGCCAGCAATTTATGGTAAGCTTAAATTATTAGCCTACAATTGAAATGATTGTCGGTGAAGGAAACCGGACTAATCCCGATAAGGCCTAGTTTGCCTTCTGGGTTGGAAGGTCAGATGACAGTGGCTTTCGTAAAAACTAATACTCAAAAAAAGATCATAAATCATGGGTAAACCATGGGATTAGTTGCCAAGCGGCCCCAGGCTCCCGTGGCTCCCATGAGCCGTGACAAAACGTGACTATGCACCTACCTTGACTGCAGCCCTCGGCAGACCGGCGACCAGCAGCGTGGCGTGCGTGGAGCAGTGGACGACAGTGCCGGCGCCTCCGGGGAAGCTGAAGGAGTGGTGTAGCTCACAGCCCTCCACGGAGATCAGGAAACCGCGGATGCGACCGTCGTATGTCACCACCAGGACCTCCCAATTCCTGTGAATAGACGAATTAATTAACACTGTTGCAGACGAAATTATTACATGGCAAATAGTAAAACATTGCTTTATTTGGTCTTAAGACTAATTTGTATTCATGAGGGCCCTATCAACGTGGCTGGTCGACACCACAGGAGACCCTAAGGCTAACGCGTACCTCTCACAATGTATCTCCCTGGCGACGCAGGGGTAACTTTAGTTTATATCATACATCACTTTTTCGCTAACTACAATACTGTTTAAGAGCCTTTTGGGCCTCTTAGCATATGGTGTGTGATTAGTTGATTAAAGTACTGACCCAAAACAGAAAAGTATACTTACCATTTGTTATCCTTCACCCTAAGTGGCATGAAAATGATGTCGGCCACCGCATGGGTGTTGTCAGTGCACTCCAGCCCTCCTGGTCTTGTACAATCCTAAAAATATCAAAATTATCACTCAATATTTGAAATATGACCTTTATAAATTGTATGACTGTTCTCCTCTACAGGTTGCATATTTTGACCAATTTTCGTGATTTTTTTTCAATAGTAATAGGTATAAGTACTTATCGGTTGAATTTGCAAATTTTTCAAAATGATAGAGACATGGGGCCTTGTGCGTGAGGTCTAAATAAATGGATTTTTACTTACTGCTGGTATGTTGAAGAGGTTGGATGCAGTCAGATCAAAGAAGCTGACCACACCGTTTCCATAAGCCATGGCCAGGAATGAGCAGTCTGGACTCCACACCAACTTGCGCCATTGAGGATACGCATCTCGGGACACTGTAAAAAAAGTAAACTTTACAACTTTGCATGTAAGTTCACTCTTAATTTTTACGTATCATCATTGGTCTTCGAGTCTATTACAGACAGTGAACGGTAATTAATTACAGACTACAAAAGCAGTGAGTCAGGTAGGGTGACAATTTCGTGGCTGTGCATAGTCCTACACAGCCACGAAATGTATGTATAGCCCCTATCAAATAGGTAGTGATAGCCACTTAGCCAGATTGGCCAAATATATTGCAACACATTCTTAATCTTTTTGTTGTCTTGTCTTCAAAATTAACATAGGTTACAGTTGTTGCGTTCAGACGCACAGCAGGCCCGAACTGGAGAAGAGTGGCCCACGACAGACCTCAATGGAAAGAGCTAGAGGAGGCCTTTGCCAAGCGGCACCCTGAGCTTAGAGATATACTCTAACTCAGAACAAAGGGGCTAGATAGATAGATAGACAGTTGTTGCACTATAGAGAGCATATCACACATGATACTGATCACACTATTTTAAATTTAATATATTTTATCTATAGATTATTTTTACCAGTAATAATCTCATTTGGTTCTCATTTTGGTCCTCTATCTAATATTGGGTTATCTATCCTCCCAAGGCCCATGGTCCTACCTATAGTACTTATTCAGTTCGACGAAATTGAAATCATATTCTATTGGGACAGAGCCGCATTTCTTTTGTTTCATTCAATTTTCAAACATAACCAAAATCAACTCTATTCCCTGCACTAAAGATTCAAAGTTTAGTGGTAAATTCTGGATTTTTCATTAGTATGGCTGGGCCTTAGGAGGCTATATCTCACCTGTAGTCCGAGCTGCTATTGTGGCATACTCGGAGCGCTTTGTTCTAATCTCCAGAATATTATCAGTCAGGACCGCAATCACCTTGCCTTCGTCCCCGAGCGCTATGTGCCACTTCTGCTGTCTTTCCTTGCATCTGAAATTTAATGAAAATTCATTAGTTGATTCTATCTATCCTAAAACTCCTTAATTCTACTTAAAACTAGTCTTAATAAAAACGTTTCTGTATTCTTCTTCTTCTAAGTCGGTCCCTCACTGCTGAGGATCGTGACTCCGCTTACTAATTTTTCCTATGGCAGCTCTCCACTTCTCCCTGTCGGTTGCTTTGTGGAAAGCGTTGCTTAGTGTGATGTCCATCTGGGCGGATATTTGGTCACACCATCTCGTTGGACTTGGTCCTCTAGGCCGTCTGCCGTCCACCTTTCCCAATCCCATCCACCTTTGCCGTCCACCTTTCTGTATTAAATAAACATAATAAGAAACTTACGCTGCAATGCTGTCAATAAGGCTCTTTTTAGGTCCGAAAAACTTCAACCATCGCCAGAGAGCTGATATATTTTCCGGAAGAATATTATCCGGTTTTTGCTGTTGAACATAAATGTAATTACCTTTTACAAAAATATAATATACATGAAACATTCAGCAACGCTGTCACATGAGACTAAGCTAATATTTAGAGAAAATGAAATGAGAAAACTTACGATGTATTCGGGTTCTGGTTTCCATTCAGAAAACACGTATAATTCATGTAAAATGGACTTGTTTTCTTCCATTGTGAAACTATTTGATTACTAATAAACTATTCAAATGGATAACGATGATTTGTATACCATATTACACTGAAATATTTAACAAACTTGAAAATTAATTTCAGTGTTGACGAAATTGAACGTATGTTTTTGACAGTGACAGAAAAGTATTGACGTTGTGATTATCCTGGGGGGGGCTCGTTCAGAAACCGTAAAGTCACTGGTCTGGTTCTTTTTTTGTATAAGGGTGGTATTCCACCTGTCCAATTTCCTTGTCCAACGTGTCTTGCGTCTCACATTAAGCTTAGTGAGAGAGTGAAACGCACAGACCAATATATTGGATAGATTTTTTTTACTCATTTAGGAACTATACCCTCTCTAAATGTCATGATTGTCAAACGTTGTTTCCTCCATTTATTTGTAGGTTATTTATGTTAAACAAAAACAGAATACTGTAAATTCGTGTTGTTAATTTTATATTGTGTATACTCTAAGTCTTATTAACCGTGTTCTAAACTGTAATTGATAAACCATGAACATTTTATCAGATATATACTATAAGGTAAAAAACTTTCTTAAACTTTTACGCAGCTTAGAAAACATAACTTTGCTGATTGTTTACGTTATGTTTCAGAGCTTAGCTAAAAATGAGGAAAACCTGCGTTTCTGGGAGAATTATCTGCATACTTTGAGGACGCTAGACTTTAATGTGTATGCCGATAAGTTAAAAGTCCCGGCGTTGGTTCCAGTGGGTAGCAAGGTATTCTTTCGAGGTGTTTTGAAACATACCAATGAAGTTACTGTTGCTCTGGGCGCTGACTATTTTGTTAAGTGCTCGCTGTCACAGGCAGAAGTGCTTCGGCAGAATAGAATTAAAGGTAGGTAGTACTTTGCAAGAAAAACCTGTATGCTTGTTTTGACTTCATCTAATTTTTGTTGTTTTTGTCCTCAGCCACCCTAACCTAATTCTTACCACTTTTAAATTACACACCGGCTTAAACATTGGCCACTATGTTTTATAGCGATTGTAAATGGCCATTGACCACAATCCTCAGTAATGAGGGACCTATCAGAGAGAGAAATGGCCAATATGAGCAGGGTGGCTTACCTTAATCTTGAGGCATTCCTAACATTACCCTTTACCTTATTTTCACAGTATTTCTGATAGAGTAGCTATTACTATTGTTAAACTTGCTGGAGGGAGAAATCAACATCATACTTAAAAAACCGGGCAAGTGCGAGTCGGACTCGCGCACGAAGGGTTCCGTACTATAAAGCAAAAAAAAAACGGAAAAAATCCAAAAAGAAAACGGTCACTCATCCAAGTACTGACCACGCCCGATGTTGCTTAACTTTGGTCAAAAATCGCGTTTGCTGTATGGGAGCCCCACTTAAATCTTTATTTTATTCTGTTTTTAGTATTTGTTGTTATAGCGGCAACAGAAATACATCATCTGTGAAATTTTCAACTGTCTAGCTATCACGGTTCGTGAGATACAGCCTGGTGACAGACAGACGGACGGACGGACGGACGGACGGACGGACAGACAGCGAAGTCTTAGTAATAGGGTCCCGTTTTACCCTTTGGGTACGGAACCCTAATAAAAATGAACTTATTACTACTACTGCCAATACAGGGTTACTTTTTTACCGGTACAATAAATTTTACCACATCATTGGTATCGATAATAGATCACATTGCACAAATAAAAAATATTTTTTATTTTATTTCGCATCAATTAATTTATCCTTCACCAATTTAGTAACTTCTGGTTGCACTAATTACAAGGTGTCAACGGTATGACGTAAAAGGGGCGGGGCGGGGCGAGCGGCCGGCGGCGCACGATTTGACAACAAAGCATCCGGGAAACTGCGAATGCAAGATGCAACCCTTTGACCGATAAGATAGACTAGTCCGCGCGAATCGTCCTTCGTGAGTGCACGCACGCAGTTTCTATTCCTACCCTACAGTCGAAAGTTACGCGCGCGACACGATTAGCGATGTTTACAAACCGCGAGTACTACGAAATGGTTCGTAGTTACTTTCTTAGTGGTGAAAATACAGTGGCAGCTCAGCGGATGTGAATTAGTACGATAAATGGACTCCATTAATTAGGTATGTAGGGTAGATTTCAATCATTGTAGTTGATTCCAATTTTTTAAATACGCCTCAATGAAAAATGTTGCAGACTTACTTCGTAATTTTATCAGATTTCGAGACCTTTTGTCATACTTCACACAAAGCAACATCTTCATTTTGACGGTCCTAATACCGTGCAAGTATGAAGGAAGAATTGGGATCAAGTAGTATTTTTTTATGTCAATACGTGCGCCGCCGCCGCTCGCTAAATCGCGCGCGATGATGTAAACAAACAGTTGCCAGTTCGTGCGTTTGCTAATTGATGCGTAAGGCATCCACATTTTCTAGTACTTTAGCGGATAAGTTCGGGCATTGGTATTTTTGTTTTTTTGTTCCCAAATAGTAGTAACAAAGAATGCTAGTATTTTTTATTTTTGGCAACAATTACGTATGTTGATTTATTGTACTGGTAAAAAAGTAACCCTGTATTTTATAATTGCAAACAAAAATGAATATAAGTATTTAGAAATAAATTAATAGAAGTACATATTTTTCAGATGCAGAATCAAAAGTAGAAGCACTGCAAAAGGAAAGAGAATATATTAAAAACCAGCTCCAATTTGGTGCTAAGAATGTATTAAAAGATCAAGGACAAGAAATAATAGAAGAATATACAGAAGAGGAAGATTTAAAATGGAGAGAGAAACACCGGGAGAACATGAGACAGTATAAGCAGAGAAGTAAGACTGAGGAACCTAAGGAGGAGGTAGATGAGGAGGAACTGTGGAACAGACTTGAGGAACTAGAGCTACAAGAGGAGTTGGAAGAAGAAATGGCAAAAATGGATATAAATAGAGAAAAAAATGTTAATAAATTGAAAAGAGGACATGATAATCAAATAGAAACAGATAAAAATGAAGAGGATGGGCCAAAACAAGTTATTAGTGATATAAAGGAAAAGTGTAGGACAAGAAATATAGAATATAAAAATAATAAAATCTTAAAAGAAAAGGATGCTCATAAAGATGATGATAAAATGGAACTATTACAACAAGTGATTGATAGACAAAATGAATTGAAAGAGAAACTGACTGATTTGAAGAATAAAGAAACTGCTCCTAGTCAAACTGAAAAGGATATATTATCAAAATTGGACGAAATGGAACAATTAGAGGAGTTGGAAGATGAAATGGATAGGTACCATAGTTCCTAGTGATAATTGTGTATAATATTAAATCTGATAGAAGCCTTGTAAAATGATGCATAGCATAAATTCAGATTTAAATGTTTTCAAAATATGTTTCAAAATGTGAGATGCCATTTGTAATATTTAATCATTAATATTTGCTTTACATTACAGATTAGATGACATTCTCGAAAATGAAGATGTTGAAGAAGCTGATGAAGAATCTGAACAAGAACATACATTAAAACAGCCGGCAGATAAAATAAAAAGAAGTGTGTCTTTTGCTGATGAAGATGACAGCGAAACATTGGAATTAACATTCACACATTCAGACACAGAGCCAGATACTACACCTTATGATAAGGAAAAAGGAATTACAAAGCCTAGTGATATTTATGAAGCTTTTGCTAGCTCGTTTACAGAAACCACATCTATTTTGAAAAAATCAAAGTATGAAAGGGACTTGTCACCCTGTGGACCTAGAAATGAGAAGAGGACAAAAGTTGTCGACTTTCAGGAAGCAGAGGATAATCGAAAGATGAACAAGACCATTGTTGTTAGCGATGTGGTTGAAAAAGTGGATGAGAATGATAACAAATATGAGAGTGGGGACAAAAGGCCTGTGAGCTTATTTAAGAAACGGAGACAGCAAAATCTCAAATAATGTAAAATTTGTAAATACAACGAAATTACATAACTTTTTAGCATATTCTGTGTTTTATTACATACGGATATAATACCTCTCCATATCGTTTGGTGGAGTATACTTTCATAAAACATTTTTTCAAAAAAGAGGGTACTTACATTACATTGAAATAGTGCTGCTCGGCGATTTTAGGAATTTTAATTATGCTAGCGATGAAATCGAGGCAACAATGGATTATGTGGTTTATCGTCAATATTATAATTGAGAAAATTTTAACATTTGATTGATTTCAAGTTGATTCGTGGTTCGTGATTTTCGACCACCATCCAAACATGTGATTTAGTACATGTTTCCGAACGAATCGCAATATACTCATTTCTAGACGAACAACAGCTGTCAACTGGTGCTGTCAGTTCAATGAGCCTTTTTGTAGGTTATGTTGTTAAAATAAAAGCCATTAATTAATTAAAAAATAACACAATTCCGACCCCACATACATTTTCACGATGCTTTCGCGCAGCTGGAGACATCTTTGCCGGCGTTACTCTCAGGCTGTAAACTTTAGGACCTCCGAAGCTTCACCAGTAAGTCATTTTAGAGTCCATGAAAGTTACAACAAAAATTGATTATAAGAGTATCTATTCTGGTACTTTAAGCTTAAGTACAACCTCTTTTTGCCACTCACAATACTACATTTGTCTCCAAAACCGTCCCTAAACCGTTTTAGAAAAGCCAAGAGCAGTGGTTGATTTGCAGTCTTTGCCGCCCTAGACCCCAGGCCCTGTAGCCGCCCCTTTCAAGGCACCCATAATATTGACTACATTTTGAGTTATTTCTTGTTACCATCAGCGAATTTTTTGTCACAATTTGCCGCCCTAGGCCCGGGCCTACTGTGCCATAGGGCAAATCCGCCACTGGCCAAGAGGCTACCATGATATAAACAAAACCTTTTTCAGTCCCAACACAATGACAACCAAATCGGCATGTTCTACACCCTCAAGCCCGATGTAGTGAAGCAGCTGTTCGGGCAGGGAGGGTTCCCCAAGAGCTTCCAGAAGCAGAACAAAACTTTCACTGAGGCTAGTATTATGGTGCGGCGGCCGGCTCTTGATATTATGGAGTGCATTAAGGCTACGGATTTCGATAAGCCGGTTATTAGATATGTTCTTTGTATCCTTTGAAAATAACTTTTTTGAAATGCTTTTTATTCATACTAGTGGCTGATAAGCATACATCGGATTCTATCGGATGTTTGCTGATAAGTAAGTGAATGTATAATATTTTACAGTATTTAGGTATGGTAACACTAGGAATGGTAGGAAAGGAAAGGCTAAGAAGTTTTGTTATACTTTCTAGTATTGGAATAAAAAAAAAATATCATAATACTTTGAAAGTAGGTAAGTAATATATTTTTAGCCCTCTTAATTGCATAGAAAAATCAAATATATACTTTTTTAAAGAATTTGTCATTGAAAATCTTCTGTATTGATGTTTGTTTATATATATTACATCTTACATTTGAATAAAGTGTAATTCAAAATGTTGACCAATATGTTTCCGAGCAATACAATCAGATGGAGAAAAAGGCTCTGGCAAGTCCCTCACGATGGCGCACCTGCTGCACTATGCTCACACTGAAGGCTACCTCATTGTGCATGTGCCCTGGGGTAAGTTTATAATTACTCACTTTCTTATTTATACTAAAGATTGTCTTTTTAGTGTTCCGTACAAAACTTTGTTTACGGAACACTTATGGGATCACTTCGGTCTTGTTTTTTAATGTTTTGTATTTCACCTATTGTTGTTTTTACAAGATAAGACTTATTAATTGTACTGATTATACTTAATTTACTTCATCATATAAGACATGTTGCCACAATATCCATAACCAAGCATAATCTTGCTTGTTTATAATCAACAGAGGTCTGAAGACATTGGATTTCTATTTCCTTTTTTAACACACACATTAAGTGCCAGCGCGCTATGCGAGCGTAGCCTATGTAATGTAATAATGTAATAATCCTTTATTTCAGACAGTAAATTGCATTATTTTCTACAGTTCTTGCGTTTTTTTTCTGTCTGTGTGCCATTTATTGGCAAAAGGCCTCCTCCAACCTTCTCCATTCCTCTCTATCCTTGGCAACTCTCGTCCATGTGGTTCCTGCTGTGGCTTTGATGTCGTCCACCCATCTTCTAAATGGTCTACCTCTTTTCCTTTTCTTATGGCCTGTGAACCAGTTCATTATCGGAGCGTAGCCTATAATACGAGAAAAACCATATGTAGCGAAAAGCGGCTACAAGCAGAAAGCCCGTCTAGCCGGTGAATGTGTTAATTTACGCTCTGGTTAACGTCCAAATTTCAAAACATCAAAGTTAATAAATACGCCATATGACTCCTCTACACGACGAGGCCATATAGCCATGCGATAGAATGAGATAGCAATATTACTTGCTCCCTCTAACGCATGGCTGCATCCCTTGGAGTGGTCGGCGTTGGCCCATCGTGTAGAGGAGCCAATAGACAAGGAAAATTCTTGTAAGTTTTTTGTGCAATACTCCAGTATCGGAATGGCTCCGCCGCATCCCTCGGCACAAGGAGATGGCGAACTCCACCACTCGGGAAGGGTTCGTCGACCTGCCCCTGGACGCAGCCGCGTGGCTGCTGCACTTCAAGAGCCAGAACCAGGCGCTGCTCAAGAACCCACATGTAAGATAAACATGGACTGCACGGACCGTCCAGTGACGCCCTCATTAGAGGAATTGTGTTTTCTTATAAACCAATTAATACCTGTAGAAATCAGAAATCAGTTTATTACTTACTATTTTTGTCCTACAGATCAGGGGCGTAGGGCCATCCGGGCCACGGGGCGCCAATCTGCTAAGGGCAGCGTATGTCGCCCCTGGCGGATTGCATTTTGTTTTTCTACCTCCCCCCTGCTACTGATTCCCCAACTTTTGGTCTTTGTCATCATCATGTGTGTCTACCATTTTCACGCAGAAACTCAGGAGCTTGAAATTCTATTTCACCGTCTGCATTATCACTAAAAACTGAATATTGTAACCTCATGTTAACTAATTTACTATTTCCTTGATTTTAATATATCCTTTTTTACAGTTGGTCCTCTCAAAAGAATACGTGTGGAGCAAACGCGAGAACACCGAAGCGGGGGCGCCACTATCGCAACTAGTCGAACATGGAATAAACAGAGTCAAATACGCTTGTGACGTCGTCGATGCGCTGGTTCAAGAAATTAAACTGCTGTCTTGCAGTAAGCGGTGAGGACTGAACTTTGTGGGTGGTATTCCACCTGCCCAATTTAAATAAATAAATAAATATTATAGGACATTTTTACACAAATTGACTAAGCCCCACAATAATAATTTATTTGTCCAATATGTATTTTGTCTCACATTTTGCTCAATGAGAGAGTGAGACGCAATGACATTGGACCAATATAATGGACAGATGGAGTACCACCCTATGTTCAATGTGGCTTGAAACACACTAAACTTAAGAATAGAATATAGAGATATCGACTTTAGTCTTTTAATGATCAGTGATATACAAAAATAACCAAATTACACTCTGTCTAACAACTGGACATTAGGGGAAATGGACATTCGAGGCCACAAACGTCTATGTTCTAAGCTGGCCAAACGCTTGCGCGATCTATCTCTATCCCAGCGCCATCTAGTTGAGAATAAGGTAACTAATTATGAATGAAAAATTAAAACTAGACCACAGAATAATAGTACTAGGTACAGAAGACTCACTCTCTAACAAAACGCGTCTGTTACGATCAGCACAGATATGGTTATGGCCGCTAGGTGGCGACAGCGCCACGCGCGGCTTATGGCAAACCCCAAAATTGGGGCCGAACGGATGTACTTTTAGCTACCTGTAGCAACGCGACGAGATCGCGGAGTGAGCCACGCCTGACTAGACAAAATTGTCCAGGTCATTCCTATAGTTTGGCAAACCATTTAATGTACCTTAAGTTAAGCTTACGAAGCAACATTTCAGCCACTCAACTCTTAAAACATTTCTAACGTATTCTTGTACCCTTTTAATTATGTGTCCCTTACTATCAATTTAAATGGGGTTGGTCGGTCGAAGTATTAAGCAGATGGCGCCATCATAGCTTGCTCAATCCCTAGAATTGTAATTTTTTTTTAATGCTTTGTATGCCAGCTCTTTAAGCCAAATCTCATAGAAAAAGGGGCAAGCTATGATGGCGCCATCTATGCAAACCTTTGACAGTTGCCAACCCCATTGTTTCATAAATTAAATCAAATTACAGTTGCAAAACATTCGTGGCCGTGGACGGTTTCAACGGGTTCTTCTACCCGCTGACGCGCCTGCGGACCCCCAGCAAGCGAGAGGTCAGGCCCGAGGAGGTCACGCTCACTACCTCCTTCTTAGACCTCACCACCAACGACTGGGTATGTTCACATCCTATACTAGTATTACTTACTTTTTTAATTTGTATGTAGAGCAAGCCGAACTAATACTGGCACACTGTGAAAAGGAATGTATAAAAATAGAATAAACAAAGATTTAAATAAATCGTAATCGGTACATACAAAAGCAGTAGGTACTTTTCAAAGACATGGTGTACGGAGGTCGCAAATCCTCGCAAAAGCTTTTTAAATAAAGAAAAAAAAACAATACAGGTTATAAATAAAATACAGGGGAAGATAGGATGTCATGAAGACAGACACCAGAGTTTTATGCACATAGTCCAAGAATTTTTGGGGAAAAGAGAGTATAGTTGTGTAAAAATATTTTCTACCAGTATACCGCTATTTGAAACCCTTTTTATTCATAATAGTTCTTCTTTTCCTCAGAGTAACGGCGTAGTTGTGGTGACAGCGGACCAGTTGGCGGTGCCCGATGATCATCAGGAGTCATATCTACCTAAATACTTGCTATACAAAAAGGTTTGTATTTCAGTAACGGTATATATGTCGTAGTCAGATCGTATAATCCGCCGTATTACATTACGGCTAGCCGTTTTCAAAAACAGGGGCGTTTTGAAATGCGGCGGTTCGACGATTAGCCGGATTGTCACTGCGATACGTTCTTTAATAAGGCGGCCCACGTTTAGCCGCATCGTACATTGTAGAGTGACCAGTTCTTTCGGTCGCCTACGTAACCGGAGTTTGACAATGTTTGCAATTTAATTTATTTCTACCATGGTCCCACCGCACTACATGTGTTTCTTTTCCAAAACATTTCCTTCACAACTTAAATAGACGGAGCCCCGCAAGCGGGGCTCCTATTTCTGGGCGGTTTGCCCTTCGGGCATCTGAAGTTACCTAACGAACCTAACCTAATTACTTACCTACGCTTTTTTCCCCAAAGTAATGTTTTCACGGACGTCTCACTTAATCAATAGGTAGGTAGGTTAGGTTCGTTAGGTAGCTTCAGATGCCCGAAGGGCAAACCGCTCAGAAATAGGAGCCCCGCGAAGCGGGGCTCCGTCTAGTTAAGTTGCGAAGGAAATTTTTTTTTTAAAAGAAACAGTCCGACAAACTCCAGATTTGATGGACACCCCAGCGTTTGTCAGGCAGCGCCACGAGTGTTAAACATGGGAACTAAAAACCGGGCAAGTGCGAGTCTGACTCGCGCACGAAGGGTTCCGTACCATAAAGCAAAAAAAAAAAAAACAAAAAAAAGCAAAAAAAAAAAACGGTCACCCATCCAAGTACTGACCCCTCCCGACGTTGCTTAACTTTGGTCAAAAATCACGTTTGTTGTATGGGAGCCCCATTTAAATCTTTATTTTATTCTGTTTTTAGTATTTGTTGTTATAGCGGCAACAGAAATACATCATCTGTGAAAATTTCAACTGTCTAGCTATCACGGTTCGTGAGATACAGCCTGGTGACAGACGGACGGACGGACGGACGGACGGACGGACGGACGGACAGACGGACAGCGAAGTCTTAGTAATAGGGTCCCGTTTTACCCTTTGGGTACGGAACCCTAAAAACTGTCAAAGCGGCGGCTAATGACTCGCTGTATTACATTACGGCTAGCCGTGTTGAAGAACGTATGGCGCCGAATACATTCCGGCGGATTCTCATTCAGCCGCATTCAATACGGCTAATCGTTAAACCGCCGCATTTCAAAACGCCCCTGTTTTTGAAAACGGCTAGCCGTAATATAATACGGCGGATTATACGATCCGACTGCGACATATACATATAGTTCATATATGCTTTAAGGTCCTTTACATATTGCGACTTATTGCAGACATATAGTGCCAATGCAATAGCAATACAGTAATTTAATTAAATAATTTAAATATAATAAAAAATAAGTCTGCCAGTGCAGAAAGAGAAAGTTGGTAAATGAGTTACAAAACCATTCTTATAAGAATTGTGATTGATTTTTACCATAACAATAAAAAAACTCATGATTATACCTGAGTATTCCTAAATTAATGATTCTGATTGAGTTAGTATTCAGAAGTATCCTATAATTCCAGGGCTTCGAGCACTTGGACCCCTTCATCCCAGTGGAAGTGGGCAGGTACTCAGAGAAGGAGTTCCTCTCCTGCGCCAGCTACTACCGCGACCGGCTCTGGCTGCGCGGCCCTGAGGAGGTGGAGACTGAACTGAAGTTTGTCAGCGCTGGCAACCCTTATAGGTTTATGGAGCTGTGTGCACCATTATAAAGTTTTAATTAGGATAATATATTTGTATGTAGATATTTATGACTGTAGTTTTATTTATACTAACAAGTGTTCCTGTTTTTGTTTGGGTATGATTGTTAATATCCCAACCCTATTTTCTTGAGCAAGCAAGTATGGACTCTATACTACTGTTTGACATTAAAATAGATATTGTCCATCTGAAAATTTGGCATATGTATTAATTTGATGGCATTACTAGCTAGATAATTTGATAGATTTCAATCGTAAATGTACTTACTGCACAAGGAAGTAGTCTAAATGATGAACAAATGTTGAATTTAACAATTTATTTTGCTGATCGAATTACAATATATCTACAGTACCCTTAACCGAAAACCTAAACATCATAGCCGACAATGTGGCGCTTGCCGATGCATTCTCCGATGTAGAACCAGAACAGCACCTCCATGCCGACGAGCGTGTTCAGGGTGGCCTCCTTCACGGTCTGGTTCTTCCACGCGCCGGACTTGGCGGTGGAGAGCAGTTTGCCGATGCCTGACTTGATCTGAGGGATCTCGCTCAGTTTGGGAGGCGCCAGCTCAACCTTGGCGTATTTCATGAAAATGGCAAACTTGGGTCGCGCGCTGGCGATGGCATCTGAAAAATTATAAGCTCTTGTGAGAATGTAAGACTCAGGTTAGGATAGATAGGGGGTAGATAGATGGATTTTTATTTTTACACTTAACCTCAAATCAGTCAATATCGATTAGTTTACAATTACAAGTTTTATTTTATGATAACTCTCGCATGCCTTATTACAGCCATTTCGTAAGTATTCATGGGTAAATTGTGTTATAACCTGCGACCTTCATTTATTAAATTTATATTAGAATTATTACATAACTGATGCGACCAAAACATTGATCAAATAATGTTATTGGTATAATATACTGTAAATATTTTACACTTACTGTTAATCAACGCGCTGGCCATTTCGGTAGGATTTAATTAAAACAGATGAAGAGGCAGACCGATTAGAAACCAAATTTTTGGTTTTGGAATGGAAGTTGATCAGATTTGACCTGTCAAAATCAGACAGATGGGCGATGGCCGCCAGTAGCTGCCAGTGCGTGTCTCGAACAGGTTTTCAGTTTGAGTAGACCGATTTTAAAGCCATAACAGACTGCCGCAGTGCGGGACACGTATCCATAGTGTGCACAAACTACTACGTATATAGTGCGTAGGGTAGTCGCCGTACGTGTGTTAAGGACGTAGCTATAAGTTAGAGTGAGAAAGAGATATTTTGACCGTACCAAGTTGGCACCAAGGCCGCAAAGCGGTGCGGTCATCTGTTACGGCTTTTATTTTAGCCTATGTGTAAAATAATTTTTAAACTGGCAACTTTTGATGCTACGTCGATCATTTCTGTCAAGCCTTGCCGGCGATGAATTAATTTATATTTATTTTCTAAGAAGAAAGTTAAAGATATCCTGAAAATAATTTAGAAATAAAGTAGGATTATACAAATTCTACTTTTAAAATGTACTTTCGTGGTAAGTATTTATGTTTTTAGCTACTTATACGCCCTATAACCTAAACCTTTAGTTAGGCCGCTTTTCAATCACGATTTTATAGCTTAGAAACCAATAAACACACATAATGATCCAGCAAATACCGTATTTGTACCCAAGTTTAACTGATAACAGGAACTAGTAATGTCTGAGATCAGTAAAAATATGTAAACAGTATAGGACACGTCAGTGTTATCAGCAGACCAAGCGCCGCATTTCGCCGGAGCTCCTGAACAAATATTCAACGAAAAAAGCGGCTAATTACTTTTTAAATCTATTTCTTACTTCTAACAACATGACAGGCCGAGACAGATCAGGTAATAGTAGAATCCTGCTGAATTTAAATTTATACATTCCTTGATATGAAGACGTGGGTCATAAAGAAATGCAACATGAAAATATCAATCTCTCGTATGAAAATGAGTTATTATTCTCTATAATATTTTGCACTGCGCAATAAAAGCCAAAAGATGCCACCTTTTATTCAAAATGACAATAAATAATGCAGGTTATCAATTTTTTTTCAGCATTTTTATTAGTAAGCATCCTAGCACTAGGCAATGCCAACACACTGCAGGGCACGATCGACGTGAAGCGGCTGGAGGGCATCCTGCAGGAGAACCTGAAGAGCAAGGACCTCAGCTCCCTGTATTATGCGGTGAAAGGGCTGAAGCAGCTCAATGCCAAAATCCCTAACATCTGTGAGGTGAGAACTTAATTAGCAGAAAAAGTATTAAAATTTAGTGTTAGTTATGCCTAGGAAGCTTCAAGGCTAGAGCAAGCCTTCTGTAGTCACATATGTAACATGTTCCTGGAGTTTGAAGATCTCTACCACAACTCTAACAGCATTACAATTACTCTGTCTTTAAGTCTATTTTTGGCAGAATAGTTTTTCCACATTGTATCATATTGTTGCAATCATATTTGATCTACACAGACAAATTGACACCACATGTAATCTTTTATAAGAGATATTTACAAAATTATTATTTATGGGAATGCTATTTAAAAAAATCTTGCTGTGTATTAATACAGTAAAGCTAGTAAAATGGTAGAAGCATTACAAAAAAGCAAGTCATTACTGTTTTCATCCTTTTCACTTTGTATTCCCATTTGTTCTCAGGACTTAAAAACCATAAAATATGACCTCAAAAACATTGAGCAAGTGTACTACCTCACCAACACAGCAGCCCTCTCCAACTGCCTCAACTCCCTCAAGCCAGAGGTCCTGAGCGCCCCCGCCCAGACCCTGGACAAGAAGGACGCCACCATCCCGGAGCTGTACCATGCTGTGTACTCACTGAAGGCCCTTGGAAAGGGCTCAGTGTATGATAAGGAGGACGGGCTCAAGAATCTCATTCAGCTGCTGAAGAAGGATGATTCTCCAGCTAAGTATGTTTTTTTTTCTGTTTGACTACATTGTTGTGTATCATTTACATATATTCCAATTTGCATACATTATAAAACTAAACAAAAAATTTAAAAATCTGGCATATTTCACATTACTCAGGTTAGATAATTTGTAAAAGATTAGGGATCTTTTACAAATTGCTATGATTACAAAATCAAATAAATATATTGATTTGAAAGGTTCTATCTATTATTATAAAGTTATTATAAAGTTATTAATTAATTATCAAATCTGATAACAGCTGAATTAGCATTGCAAATAAATTAGTATTTGTAGTAGTATAGTGTAGATATCTCATGAACAGGAAAGCTAAAGAGACTGTATGTATCCCAGCTATGGCTACGTGTTCGGCCTCTGCGAGCACATGGGCTGTCTGGCGTGGAGCGCGCAGCACGCGGAGGGTGTCCTGCTGGCCGCCGACGAGAGCGACGCCAAGGCCCTGCACTTTGAAGGAGGCCTGCCAGTCACTTCTCTAGTACTCTCCACCATCCTCAGGTAAGACATTTTGTTATTATACAAACCAAGCTGCTTCTCGACGTGGCTTGTTCATTGTGGAGTTACCCATTACATTATCAGGAAAATATAACTAAATCAGGCGTGGCTCACTCCGCGATTTCGTCGCTTTGCTACAGGTAGCTAAAAGAATATCCGTTCCACAGCAATTTTGGTGGCTAGCCATAAGCCGCGCATAGCGTTATCGCCACCTAACGGCCATATCTGTCCTGATCGTAACAGACGCGTTTTGTTAGAGAGTGAGTCTTCTGTACCTAGTACTATTATTTATTCTGTGACTAAATTTAGAAAATTTGTATTTGTAGGACATACAAGTCCCTGTCGAAGCCGTCACCCCTGACCGAGGAACAGAAGCTGAAGTTCGCCACGTACCTGGTGTCGCGGCGCTCCGTCAACACGGCGCGCGGCGCGGCGCTGCTGCTGGAGGCCGCGCAGGCCCTCGCTGATGATCAGGTCACTACTGCCATACATCACCTTTGACCAAATCATCTTCCTCGCGTTATCCCGGCATTTTGCCATGGCTCATGGGGTCCGCTTGACAACTAATCCCAAGCATAGGCACTAGTTTTTTTCCAAACCAGAGGGTAAACTAGGCCTTAGGATTAGTCCGGTTTCCTCACGATGTTTTCCTTCGCCGAATGATATATCACATGATATTTCGTACATAAGTTCCGAAAAACCCGGCCCGGGCCGGGGCCTGGACCCCCGACCTCCGAATTGCAAGTCGTACGCTCTTACCGCTACGCCACTAGAGCTTCGAGGAACAACAATATACACTTTTAAATTGTAATGACAAAACTGAGAGTTGTATACATATGTTTTCCGAACCAGTTTTCTAGCACTGGTTCGAAAAACATATACAACTCATGTTTTCCGAACATATACAACAAGCACTCATAGCACTGGTTCGGAAAACATATACAACTCATGTTTTCCGAACATATACAACAAGCACTCATAGCACTGGTTCGGAAAACATATACAACTCATTTTTTCCAAACCAGTGCTAGAAAAAGTTTATTCGAACTTTTTGGACACCAGTGAAAACCACAACCAGTCACTAAAATAGAATATTTCTTAACAGCCATCACCCATCTCCATCGCCATCAAAGGCAAGAAGTACATCTCCTCCGACTCGGACTCCATCGAGATCTCCATCACGGACCTCCTCGGGCGCCCCGTCAAGGGCCTTAAGGCCGACAAAGTTCTCGCCCAGTCCGGCACCAGGCTCGCCGATGATGTAGTTGTTCTATCCAAACAACCTTTAACACAGAAGCCGAATGAACCTACTACTTTCATCCTGAATTTAAGCAAGATTAAGGCTCAGTATGGCTTGTACAAGATAGCCTTAAGCGCGGATAGCAAGACGGCTAGTGTGAATGTAGCGGTGCTAGGAGAGATCCAAGTGGGGAGTGTGGAGGTCGGCATTGGGGATGTGGACGGAACGACTAGTCCGAAGCTCACCACGGTGGCCTACCCGAACAAACTGGCGGAGAAGCTGCAGGCCGATCATATGCAGAAGTGAGTATTTTTTTGAAAGTATGTGTTAACAAGGAAATTTTGTCCAGTTTCATCTTTTATTAAAAACTTGGAAATAATTGTATTGGTGAGTAACTGATATTTTCAGTAATTACCAAATCAGAGATAGGGTACATTGGTACATACAATGTATGTGGTACGAGTAATTAGGTCAGTACGTCTATGAATACTGCGCTTGTGCGATACCGAATTTCTTTAACTTCAACATAGGTACCTTAAATATGCCTACTTTTCTAGCTACAACTTTTTATTACCAATGTTCTTCCCGGGCATGAGAAATGTATTTTGAAGCTTTGACAACGTCAACTGCTGCTTTGTTGGATTACCGAAATCTGTGTCCAGCCCGGTGGCCGTTTAAAAGACAGTAAATTTTCAAATGTTCTTGCTTTACCGAGTGGTAGATTAATTAGTGATTATTTCCCAGGGTGACCTTGAAGTTGACCGTAAAGGACAAGTACGGAGCCCCGGTGTTGGTGCAGCAGGCCTTCGTCCGCGTGGCGCCCGCGGCAGCGGCCGGGGACCTCGAGGCCATCTACGTGGCGGAGCCCGACAACGCCAAGGCCTACAAAGTGGACCTGGTGAGTGTACTCAACTTTAATGACTTCTTACAAGACGCTTTAGTCAGTAGTAATGAATTCGACCAATCACCGCGTGTCGCCGCGGTTAAGAGGAGTAAATAGAGGATAGAACAAGACATCAACGCGCTACTACTTAATGAATAAGAAGTGCGTTGATGTCTTTTGTACTGAGATACTTAAGTTGGTTTAATTATTTAGATTTTAAACTTGAGAAAGTATTATTCTCGACTCGTAGAAAAGGTATTGTAACACTCCTTATTTTTTCAGAACGTGGGTGCCATCTCCAAGCACTTGAAGCACCGTTCGGGCGCGTATTCATTAACGCTGTTCCTGGGAGACAGCGCCGCGGCCGCGCCCATCGCTTGGCACCTCGGCGACGTGCTCTTCAACTTCGGACATGAAGTCGCGCTACCAGGTTACTATTATTGTATTCCTGCTAACACATCTTACAAGAAACAAAGGTTTTGTACTGTTCTGTATATAACTTTGAATTCGCAACTTTTCTATGTAAATATTGATCGTTTACTTTTTTCTTTCCCAGCCACCCCGGCTCCGGCCGCCCTTGGGCCGCTGGCCGAGATCTCCCACCTGTTCCGTGACGCGGAGCCCCGGCCGCCGCGGCTCGTGTCCGACGTGTTCGCCGTGGCGTGCGCCGCGCCGCTGCTGCTGCTGCTGGTGCTGTGGGCCAGGCTCCGGGTCAACCTCTCCTACATGCCGTTCACGCCCAGCATGCTGCTGTTCCATCTAGGCTTGGGAGGTGAGATACTACTTATCTCAAACTTAACTTAGTTAGAGGTGCGTCGCACGCACCCCTATTATTTAAACTTTTTTACATTGTCCGATTCGACATGGAATAGAATAACATTTGGTAAAAAACAGCTGCTAAAAAGTGCCATATCCCTCCGACACGCCGTCGATGTATTTTAATTTAAGCAGCGCGCGGCGCGAGACTGTCTCGGCCAGATTTTCTTTTTTACTTCCATATCACCACCATGCCTCTCGCACCTTGTATTACACTGCTCCCACTAAATACTCATTCATTTCTAACAACAATGAAAATTTATGTAACTAAATGGTAATAATCCGTGGTATGCAGGTTCCCTGGCCTTGTACGGCGTGCTGTGGCTGCAGCTCTCCATGTTCGAGACGGTGCGCTACCTGCTCCCCCTCGCCGCCGTCACCTTCCTGGCCGGACACCGCCTGCTGCGCCGCCTCGTGGCCGACAAACAACACTAATCTCTCAACAACTTTGTTGTGAGCTAGCCTTACCAGAAACTGCACGAGAAGAGAATAACTAAAGCGAGTCTTAAGTGTTCGAGTCAAGAGTCGACCAAGCCTCACTCACATTTACTTTGACAAGCTGTCATACATTCAATATTACCTATTAACTTATTAGCCATATTAAAAACGGCCTGAAAACGCATCATCTACAAACGTTCTTAGGCAAGTTCTAGCTAAACAAACCCCTTATTGATAAACGCACTACAAACCTCAATTAGCTAATAATCGTTTGTCCATATCTGTCATTTTGACTTTTGTATTTGTAAGAAAGGGATAAAACATAATTAATTTAAATCAGGCCCGTAAAGTTTTATAAATAAGGGGTTTAGTTTATGGCGTAAATAAACAAATAATCTTAAATTATATTGAGTGAGGCATTAGTGAAGTGGGATGATTTTAATTAAGATTCAGTTTAACCATGCATTGTTTAACTAAATAGACTGCTAGATCTTACAGAACGTCCTCAAATAAAATATGAATAAATTGTGCATGGATTTACTGAATTTTCCATTTGTAATGATTAATGATAATGATAATAAAATGGAAGGATGTGAAGTGAGATTTACGAGTATCAATATTTAAGATAAAATTGCAATATCTGAAGTGATGTACGATGAAACTAGATACATATGTTAGAATGTATTGTCTGTACGGAAAATATGCACAAAGAGAGTGCATAGTCATAACAATTTACTATTTATTTGTTCGTGTGTAATGTGCTCTTATAATTTTTTACCAATCTGAAAGCGATGTCTATTACCTTTTTCTCACAAAATTATAAAAAATACACGCGTGGATTGAGTTCCCTTCAAATTTAAGTTTATGTCATTCCTCGTTCTCTGTGGCATATTTCATTGCTTAAGAATTAATCAAGGAAGTATGCTTCAGGGTTCCGATAATTATAGATTTTATAAAATAAAGATGTTGTTTCTTTTAATCTTTTGCATTATTTGTCTACTATTCTACGCCAAACCAAAAAGAATAGATAGTATAGAGGGGTCCTGTCATTGTCAATTTTGTAGTCACGGTACATTTACTGCCATCTATCGACAACCGATTAAAACTTAAAATAAAATTGAAAATGTATAAAGTAATCAAAATATGTTTACGGATAAATGATTCTTAATTTTTATTGTTCCCTACTGACCCATGTTCTTTCACTGATATGTGTTAAAATAGAACCGTTTTTCCCCCGAAGGGTAAAAAACGGATATTTAGGTTCCTGCCGAAGCTTGAACCACATATGAGATTACACCCTTGTAACTCAGCCCTAATCTAGCGAATTCATCAACTAGTAGCGCCATCTAACGCACTACTCAAGTACTAATGTCGCCCGGTTGCCAGCCCGCGGCTGCTTGCTCTTCAGTACCATATAAGCCGGCAAGGCCCAAAGAGCATATAATCACTACGTTTTAAGAGTCGGCACTCTCGAACCGAATTATGAACGTACATATCCCAACACACCAAATACAGGCTTAAAGATCTCGCATCCAGGCCATGATTGTTAAAAAAAGAAAAACCACACAATACTACCAACACAAAAAAAACAACGCTAGGGCTCGACACTTCCAGTACCTACTGTTTATCGATATCGATAAATGTGCGATACGTGCTGCTGTATTTACCTACTGTACTACCTATTAATAAAATAAAAGAACATTATATATATAAACAATTTTATTTTACATGATAAAAATAACATAGTTTATTATTCAAGTAGGCATATTACAATATGCTGAATTCGCGCGCATTCTTTTTTAATCTGGTCCCTTTTTATTGAAGGCACTGGATGGAGAATGATTTCCACAAATGAACTTGTTTCCATTCAGCTTTTGAATAGGTAAATAAATACGCCAAATCCTCATTTCCTTTTCCTCAGCTTTGCCCATAATCGACATCTGAAATAAAGAGATTATCGATAAAATTGGTCGTACACTATTCGTGTCATAGGTTACTTAGTTTTTTACTTAAAAATACTTTATTCACAAAATATTTTCGTTTTAATCATGGATTGTACACGACTAAAACTAATTAAATTAGTAACTGTTAACGACTCAAAGTAAAAAATTAAAATATTGCATACAAACATCAGTTTACCGACCTGTTCGGATCAAGTTGGAAATTTGGCCAAAAATGCGTCAGTAGTTAGTCTTCTTACACACCCACTACAAACTTCACATTTCCTTAAAGATTTGGCCCCCATTTAAATAACAGCTAAAGTTATTTTACCAATTACAATAAAAAATAACCACGTATTTCCACGTTCACGACAATTCAAATGACGTTTGACGTTTTACTACCAATCATACCAACCTAAAGAAAAGTAAGTATAATACGTCTATGTTAAAAGCAAGTATGGTATGTGCCACCAAAATGCAACAGCAGTCATTTTAATTCGATAAGATTATTTCTATGCCTCAATGTTGGTAACAAGGGCTTTCATAATTTATCAAAGTATGGGGTGTCGATGGGCTGGCAAGGCCCTTAGCGGTGGTTCAAGCTTCGGCAGGAACCTAAATATCCGTTTTTTACCCTTCGGGGGAAAAACGGTTCTATTTAGGTGTCCGTGCCTTCGCTTGAACCACATATGAGACGTGTTTAAACCTCTGCCGGCGCTGGCCCGGGCGTACTGTGACTAATAATATTAATATTTAAGCAAAAATCACATAATAGGAATATTGATATTGATATTTATTGAAATTAAATTTTACAGCATTACAGCTAACACCAATGCACTGTAAAATTAAGTACCTAAGTAATAATAGAGCGATTAATAAGCTAGCTATTGGATATGGCCCTGAAATTTATTCCATACTGATCTACTAAAGAATTGTTTGCGTCAAACCTGAACTATATTTTCCTTATTTGTAATTATCGATAGACAAGATAATTGTTAGCACTGATTGGCAACATAAGTTAAGCATTGTGACTGTACTTTTTATATAAAACTTAACTTTTTATATAAAACAAAACTGTGTGTCTATTAATTGTAACTGTCCCCAAAATGATTATTAAAGACATAAGTAGGTACTTGTAGGTTGTACAATTTTAAGTATAACCACTATCTGAAGTAGTAGTTCTGATGCATATAACGTGAACCTCATCAAGTGAGTTTTACAATAACTCCGTCCAGACTACCTCTGATGTTTTCCTTACAACAGCCCACTATTTAGGTGATAAAAAGGTTTTGATGTATGAAATAATGATACTATGTATTTTACAAAAACAAAATACAACTTATATATATACTGCTTAACACAAATATAGCACTGCCGGCCCATCCAAAAACTGTTTAAAATTTGTAACTAAATGGAAGAGCTTAGGTTCTCTCTGATTTATATAGTATTTTCCAACAATTTAATGTAAATTGGTAAGTTGCATCATAGGTCAGATGTAATGAAATGTGTATTCTAATATGGAAGAATAACCAAATATTTGTATAGGCCCCCCATAGAGTACCCAGCAAACATTTTAAGTATTTTTTCCTAGGCTCGAAGAAGATTTTACCAATTTAAGTAAATATTACGTCCTAAGTCACCAATTATTTTACGTATTGTACACTATTACTTCCAAGTCAAAATATAGGGATAATAAAACGTAAATTTCACTTCATAAATACACCATGAAGTCAGGGACTTAGGGGTTGAAAATAAGGCGAAATATTAGGTAAAATTAACTTCGTACCCTGACCAATAGGTCAAATTTACTAATAAGGCCTTTTAGGTGTATATGCGACGTAATTATTACTTATACGCAGACCATGAAGTCAGGGACTTAATGGTTGAAAATCAGTCGAAATATTAGGTAAAATTAACTTCGAACCCTGACCAATAGGTCAAATGTACTAATAAGGCATTTTAGGTGCATATGCGACGTAATTATTTCTTATACGGGGAGCATGAAGTCAGGGACTTAATGGTTGAAAATAAGTCGAAATATTAGGTAAAATTAACTGCAAAATCTGACCAATAGGTCAAATGTACTAATAAGACATTTTAGGTGTATTTGCGACGTAATTATTTCTTATACGGAGACCTTTAGGTCGTCGATTTTATGTCGATTTAACTACTAATTTTAGGTAAATGTTACTTAAAATAGATACCAAATTGCGACCATATAGTTAAAATCACTTGTAAAGTACTATCAATACCATAAGGTTGTGCCGCCATTTTTTTTCATTATAACGAGACGCTAAATATGAAATTGCATAATTTAAGTTGTTATATCTTGAATGGTGCCATCGCACGGTACTTCATTGTGCTAATATTCAAAATAAAACAATATTTTTGATCGAGTCAATACACTCACACACACAAATATTCAATTACAAGCAAATATTTGCATTTTGATTTTATAAAATGTTGAAAACTTAAATATTTCAAAAGCCCATCGATAGTTTTGTATGTAAACCTAACATACTGCACGAAAAAATTTTCTGTGCACTAGATTTCATCGTTCTTCATCTACGTAATCGGCCTAAATTATATTACATGACTTAGTGGCCGCCATTATCATTGCACAACTTAAAGTTGTTTTCTTGTTAGACATTTTGTTTCTGAGTGAAAAGAATATATAAGCGTAATGTTTGTGTCTCTTTTTCTCTTCGTCGCGTCTCATCTAAATATTGCCTCGCAGAGTAATTATATGGATAAAAATATGTCACCATCACGTCTAAAGGTGGTAAAGATTACCAAATTAGTACATTTCAACTACGCGGCGGCACGTCGTGGCGACGTCGAATCGACGTCGGAAACATGACCTAGTGTTGACCTAATGGTTGTAATCACTAATTTACCGTCAATAAATACGTCGCCGGCACGTGCGTTTTTTCCCCATTTATGTCGACTCGACGTGCCGACGACGTCGATTCGACGTGCCTCATTTTGGTCCCCTAAATTGTGCGACCTAAACTAGGTGCCTTTTTCGGAATATTGACCAAAAATGTTTGCTGGGTACGGTATTGATATTATTTAGATACTAAATGCGTATCCAGATGAGTCAATTTTTCGCTAATCTGATTAAATTGTCCAATCGAATCAGGCCGTGCGGGCGCAAACGCCACTTTTTCTCGCCGAATTAGTTTCGTTTCCTGATCAAATCGGTCGATTTAATCACTACGTCTGGAATGCACTTCATAGTTATTGACTAGGTATACCAGCTTTATTCGTACATAGCTCATTACATAAGGGCAACATATTCCGTAAATGTGTTAAAAATTATAAACGTAATGTGTTTATTTGTGGAAGCAATTGGAATTTATTTCGAATCGAGTACTCCTCTGCCTGAAAGAAGCGTCCGAAAGTGAAGAAGAAAATACAACACTTCATGATTGGATGTATGCGTTACTAACTAGTAACAACTCTCAACTACCTAGCAGTAGTTTCAACTGAGGCGATGATACATCCTTCCTTGCTGATTGGTTTTAGGTGAGGGTTGCTTTAAGAACAACCATATTAATAACAACCATAAATAAATACTACAAATACTAACAACCATAGTAAGCTATGAGTAGCTATGTATTTCTTACATGGGACCAATGGAACGGTATAGGCTCCTACCTATTTTAAGTGTAACTATACTGCCAAATTTACTACTCCCCACAGATAACTGACAACATGCCGTTTAGGCTCGTGCCGGGTCAAACAGGCTTATATGTATTATTTAATATGCTTGTCTTGTCAGTCATGCAAGCGAATGTAACAAATGAAAAGAATCACTGACACGCAGGTGACAATCGTATGGAGGCGATGATTGTGAAAGTGATGCTGACAACTCCAGTTGTTGTGGATGACATCTCTCCATAATATTGTGCGTTGACTAAAGATACGACTACAAAGTAGAATATTTTAGAAGATTTTTAGTCTGTGAATCATTCCAATGCCTTCACCTATAATTTTTTAGGCTTGTAGTTTTAGGTTGTTCAATATTCACTTTTTCTGGTGGCGAGCTGATTCCCAAACCAAACTGAAGATTTTATGGTTCGCGCGGTGGTAATGGATTGTACAAATTGTACAATGCTTTATTGTTAGACTTAGCACACTTTGTAAGTTTTTAATGTTTTCGTATGTTACCTACATACGGTCTTGTAAATAAGAGTGTAAATACCTCGTGACTGACGATGGAATACTCTTTAAATAAGAATAGAGGAGGACCAGTACCATCTTTATCATAAGGGCGCACGGGGCCCGTGCCCAGGGTCCCATCGCCTTGGGGACCCGAATGACAGACAAAAGCTGTATTTGATTACCCATAGTAAATAGAGGATCATAGTAGAAATATGTTAGTTTTCTTTACTTTCATAAAGGGTCGCAAATTCTTATGTGCCCCAGGGCCCCAGCATATGTTAAGACGGCCCTGAGGTGGACACTTTAAATTGTAGTGCAACCTATTAAAACCAATTGCGAAACTTTCGTAACACCCAGACAAATTAAACCATTATTATTATTGTCAGAACGAGTAAGTTCTTGGCATATATCATTGCAGTAGCACAAACCACGGGTCAAGCTTCATGTGTCATCTAATCTCAAGTCATGCGCCAGCAACGGCACGCGCGGGCGATGATGTGGCACATTTCCTGTCAAACTTTAACATGTGTGCATTCATTATCAAATATTAATTAGATTGTTTAATTTGCACTTTGAAGTCCCCAATCCGCATTAGGCCAGCGTAAGACTATAGCCTAAGCCCTCTCGCGAGTGAGAGGAGGCCTGCGCCCAGCAGTGGGACGTATATAGGCTGAATTATAAATTATTAAATTGTACTTTAAATTAGAAATTTTGCAATACAAGGACGTTGTATGTTGTTTATTGGCTATTGTGCAATTAAGTTGGGTATCAGTTGAATTTATAGACTGTTTTCATTATCTTGAGGGAACCCTAGGGCTAATTAGGCATCATGATGTCCACAAATAAACGATTATTTGATGATTTAAGCCTATATGTGACATATTATATTTGTCATTACTCATTACCTAGATGTAATGCTGATATATGTCTACTGACATCTCATAATTACTGTATTTAATGATGGAAGCATATAATCATGAATATATAAATATATGAATTGTAGTTGTCTTCACAACTAATGCTCTAATTCGATTAGCCGCGCATCTGCCCTATATAACCAAGACACGATGATTTTGTAGGGTTATATGTAGACACGATGGTTTTACACCAGTACACCTAGCTAACAACTCTACTTGATTGAATTAACGATGATGTATAAAATTGCATACCCTACGAGACCTGTTTCAATAGTATGCTGTAAAACCTGGACTACTACCTTTCAGCTAAGCTTGTAGTACCGATCTGGCAATGACAGCAGGATAAGTGTTGATTTTCAGAGTATATTGCAGTCTCTATTTATCCGGCGACCAAATTTGTAGTTATGAGTCAATACAAGGATCATATTTCACTTAGATCTTGCGTGATTGTTTAATGATGATGAGCGTGCTAATAGTAGTATCATGCCTCTGATTCCGTGCACTGGCATTTATTTGGGAGTTGACTCCAAAGGATGTCCTATTTCGGGTATTCCTCTGAAAATATTACATATCTTCATTAAAAGGGTGCATTTTGCCTAAACCACCGTAACTTGTAATTCTTTTACAAAATCATGCGAGTACTTCTTTATCTACAAAGGAAACCTCTCATCTGGAAATCGAAAGAAGGGTATTTCTGACCCGTGTTGTTTCAGAATCAGGTATCTGCTATAAGTGACTGCCTATATTGATTGAATATTTTCTAAATATTACGCATACGTATGCTGTACGTTTACGTACGTTGTACGTTTGTATGTAGGTACCTATATTGGCTTGCCCCGCAATCCACATGGTTTCAAGGATTCAGAAGTGATTTCATTTAATCTAATGTCTTCTTGGAAAAAAAAAAATTAACAATCATCGTTTAGATGCAAAGCCGTGGATCGTGGCTGTTGGTTCGACGGTTTAGTTCCATTAGTCGGCTTCACCTCTAATTTAATTCGCGATTTTTCAATACACAGCATCAGTCTCTACTCTAACTGAACTACCGAAAAATCTTTTTATAAATTCGTTATTTATTTACATAGCTTGGAGGGGCGCTTCATCATACATAGGTATAACGTCTACCACTAAAGAAACTGATGTTTAACCTCCTAATGATCAATCATGGGTAACAATGCGGATTGCCGTACTAAATTAACATTCTACTAGTTGGTCCTTATTCTTTGAAAGGACCTCCTACAAATACCGTCTGTTCCGATAGTTATACCACTAGTACGAGTTCATGTTTGCGATCAACGTTTTATGATGCATGATTGTTATACTAACGGCAGGTCGATTGACAACCCGCTGCTTAGATAATCTTCCAAAGTGGAGCTTATTACTTACAACATTTGAACCTGATTTCACAAGTTTCTACCTGACTGATGTGAATGGAGCATTATAAATGCTTTTGTCAGTTCGATCTCTTGAACGGAATGTGATGGAAGGTAGAGTTGCTGTTTTCTAAGTGTTACTCTTAGTTCAGTAGTCCCTGCTTCACAGCTATTTAGTAGACGTTAAGTAAACGAAAGTAAGTATAGATAAATTCTAGACTAGCGCAAAGATTTTTCTTTGTGACAGGCCGCTATGTTGTAGCTAATGGTCAACATTTGGAGAGGATACAGGAGATGCCCAAAGTCACTATCCACCTGACTAGTAATTCATCATTCTAAAGAGGGATTAAGTGCGACGATTTTCCACTCATATCTTAAACTCTTTATTCTTTTCGGGTTTAGAGCTGCAGTAAAGGGATATCTTTTGTTGGCCTATGACAGAGCCGTAAATGAATTGGCATTATACGTGTATTGGTATTCCTATTCAGAAGAGAGAAATATTTAATCTTCTTCCCTTCTTTAAAACTATTGTCGATTTTCTTGCCTCCCCTCTCTCTTTTTCCAATTGGTCATACAGTTTAGGATCCTCAGAATGTATATTTTTGGTGTGTTTGGTATCCCCCGGCAACTGTTTCCCGGCGGGTTGAGACAGTTACCGTAACTGCATTTCGTTATCAATTTCGCGCCAAACCCGCTAATAGAAATTCTGCTGCTCGTCGTTCTAAAAGCTGACACACCATTCGGTCGGCTACAATGATGATGACGTCTACTAACTGGGTCGCACATTGGTTCATGACCATGCAGATCTTAAATACGAGTTCGATCGTGCAGACATCAAACAATAAAGTGACTAATAAGACGTCCGCTACTGTATTAATGGTAGGCCATGAGACAACGGTTTTTGTATAACAAGAGAACGTCATTTCAAAGTCATTTCAGATCAGAGGACGATGCGATATCGTCTCATAGGACGATGCATTAATGTCTCACGATACGACATATATGTCGTTTTATGGAACAACGCAACATCCTCTCAAGGGACGATACCACAGGATGGCGCAATGTGAAGACATTGCCTGTAAGAAGAAGTCGTCTGTAAGAAGTTACAGAATGACGTAACGTCTTATCGTTTTACACGCAATGACGCTTGTGATCCTACGGGACGAAGCCATGTACCATTTACACCCGTAGTCTTTTTATGACGATATAGCTATAGGAGCTCATTTAGTCTCATCGCTGGGCCACGGGCACCAAGCGGAATGTTACAAGGTCTTCAAACGAGACGACGCTCTTTATCTTACAAGACGCTGCCATGTCGTCTGCGGAACGACGCTTGTCGTCTCACGGGACGACGCCATGTCGCCTCACGGGACGACGCTTGTCGTCTCACGGGACGACGCTTGTCGTCTCACGGGACGACGCCATGTCGCCTCACGGGACGACACTTGTCGTCTCACGGGACGACGCTTGTCGTCTCACGGGACGACGCCATGTCGCCTCACGGGACGACGCTTGTCGTCTCACGGGACGACGCTTGTCGTCTCACGGGACGACGCTTGTCGTCTCACGGGACGACGCCCTGTCGTCTCACGGGACGACGCTTGTCGTCTCACGGGACGACGCCATGTCGCCTCACGGGACGACGCTTGTCGTCTCACGGGACGACGCTTGTCGTCTCACGGGACGACGCCCTGTCGTCTCACGGGACGACGCTTGTCGTCTCACGGGACGACGCTTGTCGTCTCACGGGACGACGCTTGTCGTCTCACGGGGCGACGCCATGTCGCCTCACGGGACGACACTCGTCGTCTCACGGGACGACGCTTGTCGTCTCACGGGACGACGCTTGTCGTCTCACGGGACGACGCCATGTCGCCTCACGGGACGACGCATGTCGTCACAAGGACGACGCCATGAGGCGTAAGTTCCCGTACTTTTTATGACGGTGCCTGTAGGAAGGTCACTGCGTCTCGTCGCTGGGCCATGGGCACCGAGCGGAATGTGAAATTCATTCACACGGGACGACGCATGTCGTCACAAGGACGACGCCATGAGGCGTAAGTTCCCGTACTTTTTATGACGGTGCCTGTAGGAAGGTCACTGCGTCTCGTCGCTGGGCCATGGGCACCGAGCGGAATGTGAAATTTCTCGATCTTCTAAACATGCTTTGTACACGTACTGCTCGGCTGAGTTACAAAAGCGTACTGAAGAGCAAGCAGCCGCGCGCTGGCAACCGGGCGACATTAGTACTTGAGTAGTGCGTTAGATGGCGCTACTAGTTGATGAATTCGCTAGATTAGGGCTGAGTTACAAGGGTGTAATCTCATATGTGGTTCAAGCGAAGGCACGGACACAAAACAGATAGGTACAGAAATCAACCTTCATACAAAGCGCGCTCGAGCAACGCACACATAGACACTGCTCACGGACACGATATCTCGGACCAGTTGGGACCAGTGCGAGCGCGAGTGCCATCCGCTTGAGACACGCGTCTGTGAACTTTTTTGTTCAATAATGGAGAAACAAAACAAAAAGTTATTATAACTGTACAGTGGACGGTTGTTTAAATTCAACATTAAACGGTGAATTGTCATTTTTTAAGCTACCAGTGGTTTCAGAGAGAATGCGTATGCGAATTTATTACATTGTACATGAGAATGCGAATTTATTACACTTAAAAATAATCGTGTATTTCGCCAATCTCGGAATCATCGCAAGATATTTTCTGTGGCAAATTTGTAATATAACAATGACATTAAAATTAAAATACCTATTTGAGTTATTAATGTTATTATTAATTTATATTTCCATTCTTCCCGTTTCATCCTCAACAATAAATCAAACAACTAAATACTAGATACGATATGATAGTTACGAGTGCCACTAGTTACCACGATAGTTTTTGTGCATAAGTCATAGTTCGCAACAATCGCAACCCTAGAGCGACCGCCGAGCGTAGGTATGAAAAGTAAAGTACATACATGTGATTGACTTCTGTACTTATCTATTTTGTGGCACGGACACCTAAATTGTTAAATACCGAACGGTGTCGTTAACGCCATCTAGCCGAGAATAGGCCAAAGGTAATGGCGCCATCTATTCGAGAATGACTTTTCCTTGGCCGTCCGAGGCACGTTTTTTTCTTAGACTTTATTTATCTTATACGGAGTTATATATATCTCTGGCCAAACGTTTCGTTATTTGAAATGACAACACATAAATGATATAAACAGCGGGTTCGGGCCAGACGCAAAATGATTGCCATTTTAGATGTGACTGACCCGAAGTTCATCGACTTTCGACTACTTAGTCTATTTATGGACACAGCTGTAACTGTACCACGGAATTAGGTAGAATAGAGGGATTCATTTGGTAATGGCACAATAGTCAATTAAATACAATTTGTAGTCATTAAAAGTTAAATTTTATTTATCATTATTATCACACGTTACCGATTCTAAGAAAATTGCATTAAGAACCTAATCCAAAGTAATTCTTTAAAAAAGTACAAAATGCAGGAATAAAGTTCATTCTTAATTAATAACTTATTAAATTTATACTTATTTAATATTATTATACTCTCTGTCCGCCAGGTACTTATTATCTTAAAGTAGTCAATATTCTATGAGATGTCAAGGGGAATTTATGAAAAAAGATTTTCACATAGCAATAACCGTACCGGCTCCACCGGTAGATATCTTATCAATTTGCTAGGCAGTTACTATTATTGGAACAAATAATACTGTCAGTCCATGCACTCACTCTTTCAGCGATCGAGAAAACATACATCAAAATACACAATTTACATATAAATCTTAATATTGTGCCTTATCCAAGGGTCTTAATTGTATAAAATAATTTATTTTATACAGAAAGTTCTCTATGGAAGCGATTAAAAGTTTAACATCGCCGCGTAGTGCGTACATGATACTACAAATAAGTACATAACTCTAGAAATGCTAAAACTCCGCGTCTAGCGTGAAGACGTTGTCCATGCGGTTGGCCATGACGCCCCACTTCTGGTACTCGCCGACCTTCTTCTCGAAGAAGTTGGTCTTGCCCTCCAGCGAGATCAGGTTCATGAAGTCGAATGGGTTCTTTGTGTTGTAGTGCTGTGGAAAATGCAAATAAATTAATACTATGTATTGTTAGAACTAGTGACTCTGTAAAAAAAAAACCATTTTGAAAAAAATAAATAAACAAAAACTGAATTGACTAAAAACCTTCACCACCAGCTGACCAAATTTCAGCAGAAAAGAAATTGAATACGAATTTTGGACCAAGCTGAAAAGGAGAACTTCACTGTTGCTCGGTCAACTCTGTTTTTAGGAGCCTACTTCCCGATTTAACATGTTAAAGTATTCTGACTTTAGAAACTTAAATGGACTATTCTTTCAAGTTTAAGTGGATCTAATAGTTTAGTATTAGTGGTCATCTTGTATAGTTGTCCAAAAGAATAGAATTTCAAGGTGGAAAAGTGTGGCAATAATGAGAAGTACTTATAATTAAATGCTATTTTTTACTAACTACCCTACATCAAAAAAAAATGTGCAATATTATACAACCACAAATTGTCAATAATTAATTACCTTTTCACCAATGAGATCCATGAGCAGCCTGTCGGCAACAAACTCGATGTATTCGGACATGAGGTCGCAGTTCATGCCGAGCAGCCGCACGGGCAGCGCGTCCGTGAGGAACTCCTGCTCGATCACCACGGCGTCCTTCACGATGGTCATCACGCGCTCCTTGCTCGGCTTCTGCACCAGGTGCTTGAACATCAGGCACGCGAAGTCTGTGTGGAGCCCCTGGGGAACAACATCCTTTATAGCTGTATGCTCGATCATCACAAGAAACACTACGTAGGAATGTTGTTTACTCAATAGCACACCTCAATCAAAGAAAACAGTATAATTCACTAGTAGTAAAAAAATAGTTTCCTAGCTAGTGCAGTCATACTAACTAAAAACAATTACACCTTCTTTCAAAATAGCTTCTATATTCAGGATGGTTCAATGTCAATGTACTGAAATAGGCCTTGGACACCTGGTCATATAATAGTAATCACTTGACTATGTGCTATTTTTCTACTGATAGCATATCTTCAAGAGCTTTCACAGTACAGTGCTTATCAATGGAATGACTGTAACGTCTGTAACCCAAACAGCTTAAAGATAACCCATACGTGACCACTTTATCAGACTGATTAGTGACCCAACTTATGCTAGCTTTAGATTTTATATGTTGTTTCAGCATTTCTTTTATTATTAATTATAGCATAAATGGGCACAAATAAAACTACTGATAATGTAGTGTGCAAATAAGATGAAAAATATCTGATCATGTTTTTCCTTCCAACCACAGCTTGTTTTCTCCATGCTGAGTCCTAAAAACTAACAATATTTTTTTTCTATTAAAAAAAAAACAAATATAGAGAGGAAAAGCTGTACAAACCTCATCTCTGGAAATAAGCTCATTGCTGAAGGTCAAGCCCGGCATAAGGCCGCGCTTCTTCAGCCAGAAGATGGAAGCAAAGCTGCCCGAGAAGAAAATGCCTTCAACTGCGGCAAAGGCTACTATCCTCTCTCCGAAGGTTGCCGTCTTGCTTCCGATCCACTGCAGAGCCCAATCTGCCTTCCTTTTGATGCAAGGAAGTGTTTCAATGGCATTGAATAGGAAATCTCTGAAAGAAAATTAGTAAATTAGCTAATTATGAATCAATTTCAACAGAATATTAAAGTGACGGAGGGAGTGTCATTAATAATGACAATACCACAATTTGTGGTTGCACATGCCATGCACTTATTAGCTTGGTTCAATTCTGTCTACATGCCTAACAGGATAATAATATTCTGTGCAAATGTAAAAACATGATGACTCATTATATTTCGTTCCACATGACTGATCTTGTGCATCTGATAATACATAATATCACTGGAAACATCCATGGATTTAGTTATAAATAGTAAACAACAAAATGAGCTGTTGGTTTAACCCTTTACTTATAGGATATACTTTGATAAAATACCACCTTATAAAACTATCATTTTGTGTTTTTTTCTTTGTCTTTTTATAATCTGGCCCATTTAATGGTTAAAAATGTTACATACCTTTCCTTAGGATCTCTAATGTATGTGTCAATCAATAAAGAGTACATTTCAGAATGTACATTCTCCATAGCAATCTGGAACCCGTAGAAGCATCTGGCTTCTGTGACCTGCACCTCTTGCGAGAAGCGCTCCACCAGGTTCTCATTGACAATGCCGTCCGAGGCAGCGAAGAACGCCAGCACATGCTTGATGAAGTGTCTCTCACTGTCCTTCAGGTTCTCCCAGTCATGCATGTCCTATGATAAGTTATAAGGTAATGAGTAATAAAGTCACAGGTAAATAGCTTCAGAACATGTTTTGGTATGACCTAAATAATATGATGCAATTCTCAATATTCTGATACATGTATGGAATAATAAAATAGACAATTTATGTAAGTTATATGATGTACTATGTAAGAAATGTTGCAGATAAAAATTAAGAATCAAAACATTAATGTAAATAAATGAGGTTACCTTTGAGAGATCAACTTCCTCCACAGTCCAGAAGGATGCTTCAGCCTTTTTGTACATTTGCCAAATGTCGTTGTACTGGATTGGAAAGATAACAAATCTACGAGGGTTTTCGCGCAGCAGGGGCTCCAGCTGGGGGTCGAACGCGGGGACGTCCTCGGTTTTTTCAACATCCATTGTATCTGATTTTTCCTCTTTTACGTTGCCGTTTTGCGCTGCGAGTACGTTACTCTTTACGGGTGACTATAAGAAACAATTTATATGTTATTTGTGAAACATCTGTATGATGACAAGTTAACGAGATAAGGTTAGAAAGTCCATGAAAATACCTTGATATGCACGTTGTTGATTCCGTTGTGCAGATTTTCCTTGTCGTTGATTAGAGACATTTTGCTATATTAGTAACACTGGAGGTATTTTAATGAAACAAAAGGCACTTTATTTTGCCACACAAATATTGTATAGCACAGCACAGTAGTCAACACACGCTTAAGTCAGAAAACCCACTGGAGAAGTAAATTGCCGCTAGAATTTTCCACAACTCCCGTATTTGTGTTTTTGATTACCCCAAATGGCGGGAAACCACCAAAGCGTTCCAAAGCGTACTTATAAGTATCGGCTTATATAAACATTGCTGATATTTAGTAAATAGTATAGATTTGTTTATTTTAAAAGGTTTAATTCATTAACAAAAACAATTAGTTTTAGAATTTTATTAAAAAATATTATCAGCATAAGCTTTTCTTATTCCAACTTTATATATATAAACTTATTAGTACCGTTTGGAACAAATGAAAAATACGTTGAACGAACCATTCACGATACGTGCTTAAAAACGCGGGAACGCGCGGGAATCACCAAGACACTATACTTTTATTTTTAGTTAAAAACTAAATCTGATTTTATATCCATTGCAAACTTTTCTTAAATTTCTATTTGAATAAATTATGAGACTCAATTTCACGTTTTTACATTTAATTCACATTGCAAATAATAATTTCTGTCACTGAGCAAACATTGTTTGGTTGATTGAAAAGTAATTTCCTGTTGGTCAGCTGTTCGGTTTGTCCAATCACTACACTCAAGAAATGCGGGAAATGCAAGTCGCGTTGGCGAGCTGACTGTTAAACTTTCACTGACCACTAACTACAATTAAAGTGGAGTAATTGAGTTGATATTTCTTTTCTTATTAAGCCACACTGGCCCAAATACTGATTGAAGTTATATTTAAAACGCAGAGCACAACACAAGTTTTTCAAGGTTTGTATCTTCTCATTCTTATAAATTATAAAGTTTGTCTTTAGGTACTTTCTTGTATATCGTGTGTAGGCTGTATACAATGATGTAGCCATGTAGCACATAAAGTAGATTCATTTATGAGACCCTCTTTGACTTAGCAAAAATCCTAAGGGCGGTCGCATCGTCGCGCGAGTGCACGGAGCGGGTTTAAATACGCTTTAATATTACTGTAAATGTTTACATATGTATATCGACCCTCGCTTCGTTCGGAACCGATTATAATAATTGCCTTTCATCTCATCTGATGTGAAGTTACGAACACCGACAACTGTTTTGTGCATGAGGAAGATAAGTTGTTTAAATTCTTGTGATCTTGTCTTGACTATTTCGAAAATAAATTTAGTCAACCGAAAACTATGAAGTAACGTGAAGACCATCAGACCCCAGGTTGTCCTCAAATCAAATACCTATACACTTCGATTTGACATGTATGTAAAGACCTTCTGGATAATTTGGATGGTTATACATGGGCATGGAGAATAATAAAAAAATACACCATTGGTTTCTTAAGTAGTTTTATTTTTGTTCATAGGAAAATTTTGCAAAAAGTAGCAGTGTCATATCATTGGTAAATGCTACAGTCTACACCTACAGTGATATTCGTAATTAGATAAACATTACATATTTTCCGAGAAAAATGATTTATAAATTCATAAATCTCATAGTCTTTCAAACTGCTGTCAGTTTCTCTAATTATGGATATCACAGTATTTTTACAATAAGTATGATTTTTAATTAAAGACGAATAAAACACATAACGCTCGCCAATATGAATTTATAAAAATGCTACGAAATATTATTGCTAGCATAGTTTTAACAGTACATTGGGTACAATCTTCGTAATCCCACCTGTCCAATTTCTTTGTCGAATGTGTATTTTGTCTCACATTTTGCTTAATGAGAGGGTGAGACGCAATAACATTAGACCAAGATATTGGACAGATGGAATACCACCCTAATGTAAAGAACACTTCTTTTAGTGTAAGTGCCATATTCAAATCGTTATACTTATTAAAATATGTACACATAATATTTGAATTAAGTATGGTTAATGTCACCATGATGTGAAACAATTTAAACTTATGATAATGGATGACTGTGTACTTTAAGACTTTATTTTCATTAGCTTGAATAAAATTTACACATTTTATTTTGGATAACCTGTTATTTCAACACATCTCTGTGTGTGTGTGTGTGTGTGTGTGTGTGTGTGTGTGTTATCTCAGCATTAGAAGCGCTTGTGGCCTAGCGGTAAGCACGTGCGACTTGCAATCCAGAGGTCGCGGGTTCAAACCCCGGCTCGTATCAATGAGTTTTTCAAAACGTATATACCAATATATCATTTGATATTTACCAGTCGCTTTTCGGTGAAGGAAAACATTGTGAGGAAACCGGACTAATCCCAATAAGGCCTAGTTTACCCTCTGTGTACATTGGCAGATGGCAGTCAGTTTCGTAAAAATGAGTGTCCACGCCAATTCCTGGGAATAGTTGCCAATCGGACCCCAGGCTCCCATGAGCCGTGGCGAAATTCCGGGATAACTAGAGGAAGATGATGTTATCTTAGTATTTATAAGGACCAGTTGCACCAACCTATTTTAGCGGACTTATCAATATCACTCAGTAATGAAACTAATGAACTATGAAACTTTAGCGAACGCTTTGACGGTGGCAGACAGTATGGTGCAACTGACCCTAAGCCTATCTTTATAAAAACTAAAACAACATCCAAATGCTATCCTATCAGTAAATTTCAGCTCAACAATATTAGGGCCGGAATACAATACAATTAGAATATTTGCAAATTGAAACCAATATCTGCCAATATGGAGATCACATGTCTTCTTCAATCTAATATTTTCTTTACAACGCTTAGTATGTTATGTATGAAATAAAATTTGTAATTTAACTTGTCTGTTGACGTAAATAAATGTATTTTCTTTCTTTCTTTCAAATTTACATAAACAAATACGTTATGCAAAACATTTATTTCTTGTAGTAAACTAATATTTAAATTATCTAAAAAAAATACTTTTAACACATTCAATACCACTAAGTGCTACGGGTTACGCTCGTAGCGCGTAGCCACGGTTTCGTCGTATGTAGCGCGTAGTCGCTACGAACAGTGTACCCGACAGTCGGGTTCTTGGTGTTGAATGTGTTAATGATTCATGTAGGAGTAGTTTTGCATTTTTTTATCGATACAAGTAATTGTCACTTTCAAGACAGGAAATCTTTCTCAATCATCTTTCTTGCATGATATGATACAATGAGGCATCAATCAAAAATATATATATATTTAAAAAGTATAAATTATTCATATTTTATATTAGCTTCCTATTAGCTAGCTAATCTGTATGAAACATCATTTATGTGTCTAAAATAGCGGATTTAAGTATATAACAATTATTAAAAACCGACGACGACTTCTAGCGAAACACTTAAATTAGTTCGGCAAGCCGTCACGTCAGTAGTAAAGGCGGCAAATTTAAAAATTGTAGGCGCGAAGGGTTATCCTCTCCTATAGAAAATTTTAATTTCGCGCCTTTTTCTACTGACAAAGTGGGTTTGCCAGAGTATATTTAATACATTTCATCGTCAACTGGTCACAACAATAATTATATCATAACACTCACAAACGACATTTTGTTACGTGCTTCATACAAAACATGTATTTTATTTACGAGTGTTAATTGAATAGCATCGTTTAATTGGCCCTCAGATGACATAAACCTGTTAATATTAATGTAAATGATGTCTGCTTCGGCTGGTTAAGCTTTTTGTATCATTCCACAAACATATGGTTCCTTTTAGTAAATCCGTTAGTGTGCCCAGAAAGAGTTGTGGAATGCATGAGGCCCAATACATTTCATGACTCTTCTCTTTCCCAACAAGACTCACTCGCTCTCTCTCTACGAAAGACTTGAGCATGTGCCAGTGCAAGTCACTCGCGCAAGATACCAGCATGATCTGCGTTACTAGCAAGAAGTACACGAGCTACTACTGTTACTTGCCCACGGAGTCCGCGCATGTACATGCGCGATGTACGAGTAACTGGTGCGTGTTATTTGCACATGTAGCCCGGGTTTCAACATGCGCAAGTTACATGCACCGTGTGCAAGCGTTTACGCAGATGACGCAAGTTGCACGCGTCGCTTGTTAAAGGCGTTAACCCTGCACGCGAATTTCTCCCATTTTTATTTTGCACTATGCATGAAATTTATGTAAGATATATGTTTTGTTAAGTATATTAATGGTTAAGTTAGGTTAGATTAGAATGGTGGAGGTTCATTAGAAAGGTGAACTCCGAGGACCGAGGAGTGTAGTAGAATGCGTAATATGTGAGTCGGATTAACGTTTTTGAAGTTATTTTGCATGTTTTATTATGTATCAAATTCGGCAGCCGGTAGATCGTTTTTGAGTACGATTAGATATATTTACTGGGTCTTTCTGTTAAGTATAAGTCCGTCTAACATGACCGACACGTGTCTGAACTTGAATTTATTGTACACGTAGTAGTGATCGGGCGTGTAGTAGAATAGAGTAGGAGGTATGTGTGTTATGTGGTGCGGCTAGGCCATCTTGTTGACGAGCGCCTGGTGCAGGTTGGCGAGCTGCAGCGTCCACTTGTCGAGCGCGGCGTAGCGCGCCAGGCCGCGCCGCCCGGCCGCCAGCTCCAGCACCAGGTTCACCTGGTCGATGCGCCCGCTGATCGTGCTGCAATGCACCGTACGATACAACACCTGGCTCTCAATATCACTATACAAAGGTGCGTCTACGCTAGGCGAGCCGAGCACGAGCCGCGAGCACGAGCCGAACACAATTCGTCTAATGTGGACCAACTTACAAGCCACGAACGAACGCGCTGCGAGCGTTCCGTTCGTGCTCGGCTGCGTTCCGCCAGTTGTCGGTTTTTTGATGAACACAAAGGCAGTGCGCTCGTGGACGTGTTCGTTGTACGTCCACACTTGACGCCGCGAACGGCGAAGCCGAGAACGGCTCCGCTCGTGCTCGGTTCGTCTAGCGTAGACCCACCTCAAGAGTTAAAATTTGCCTACTAGCACGCAGTCGCTGTGGTCGAAATCGGTCATCATCATCACGGAGTGGCCAAAAATAAGTGCATTCCCGTTACCAGGCAGATTTTGAGATTATACTGATCGACTTCTGCTATAGGACCGACCCCGAAATCACTAATAAAAATTTAGCCGTTTCGTACATTTTGGCCGGTCCATTTTCTATGGGAGAGTAAATTTTTTTTTCGCATATTCAGGGTTGGTCCCGTAGTAAAAGTTGCTCAGTATAATCCCAAAACCTCCCCGGCAACGGAAATGTAGTTATTTTGTAGCCACCGCGTATAAAGCACATGTGAGTAGAGATAAAAAGACCGAACAGCTGTAATAAGTTGCGGCTGCTATATTCTTCTAATTTAAATCACAAGGTGACGAACCCTCCAACACGTACGATTCCTACCGTATTAATTATGTACAAAATACGTGATGGACTAAAATGATTGAATATCAAACTAACTTTAAAGACACTATAGAATTACTGTTAAACTTGACGAATAAGATACTTACTTATCCAAAATACAAGTGACTAGTAGATTTTCCACCTCCTTTTCATCTATATTGAGCTCCTTCGATATAAAAGGTATATGGATCCTCGTATAAGGTCCTATTAGCTTGATCAGCACTTGGGTCCTAATGTTCCGGAGTAGGTCCTCGATGTGTTCCCTGATGAAGGGGTCGTCCATGATGTTGTTCCGGTTGTGTTTGAGGATAGCCTCGAAGTCGTTGATGTCGTTGTTCTGGTAGGCCATCACGAGGTTGGTCATGGCGAGGATCTCGGGGTCGTTCTTGTACGGCTTCGCTTCTTGGGAATCGAATGGGTTGATTCCGGATTTCATAAGCCTGGAAGAAATGGTTGAGATATTTCTGTTTCGTTCCAAAGTCCGTAATGTTCTAACCTGTTTAGCCCTTAAATTGGAAAAGAATGTGGAAGGTCGTGAGTTCAAGCCTTCTCGGAGCTCAATAGTACTACTGATTCTGTTTAAAAAAAATGCAAAAAGACGAGCAAAGGTTATGTGCCTCCTCTCCTCTGTCACGTTGCCAATTTAAGGTTAGAAAGAGTTTTATATAGAGGTATTTCGGAATCAATAAAAGTGTGGAGCGAAACCCAAATAAACCTTTTTGTTTTAAGCCGGTTCCGAAGCTAGGTTTGAGCAATGGTAGTGAGTGAATGCGTGAACTGACATGTTGGCGAGCACCAGGTACTTGAGGCAGGTGGTGCGCCGCGGCGAGCCGGACTCGTCGTAGTTCTTGAACGCCTCGAAGAAGTCCGTGTGCGCCTTCTCGAACTCGCCCTCGCGGAGGTGCATCTTGCCGCCACATTCTGCGACGGATATCAATAACATATTCAACAATGGACATTACACGAAAATTATATAAACACTGGTAAAAGGTGCTATTAAGTAAATTGATTAAAAAAACGACGAGATACAAAAAATATTTAAATACTATGCCAATTTGATGGTCGCCCGTAATATTGAGGGGTTTAATCTTCATAATTATGAAGATTATTCGCGTTATACACAAACGTCTGTCAAGTTTATAGTTTAGTTTAACAAGGCCTTGATAATCGTTGGTCCTAATGTTGACATTTGTGTTTGTTACAAAGGGACAAAATTTAACAGGGGTTTGCTAATAAGTTTGATGAATAAGGGGGTATATCGGGACAGGATAAATTAACATTATCTGGTCTTTTTCTACAGCTCACCTTATAATCAATGACTTATAAGTGATCGAACAGTAACCTTACACTCCTTGTGTCATATATGAATAGTAAGGATCCTGACCTCTGATGACCCCCATGATGAGGGGGTGGGGGATGGCCGACTTGATGTGCAGCGACTGCTCGTACAGCGCCTTCAGCTTCTTGTTGTTCTTCTGCGCCGTGTACATTTGGATCTCCAGCGCGTATATTTCCAGCAGTTGGGTGCCTTTCTTCAAGTCGTCTTCGCCGTCGTCAGTCTGAATATGAAATCATTTGTTAGTTTTATTGGTTTTATAAAGGTAGCCAAAGGTTAGTCTACAAATATTACTGATTTTGATCATTACTTCGTCTTAACAAATCTTTTGAAGCATCTTTAGCATGACTATGATGAGATTAATGAGATTATGCCACAGGTTGATTTTCCATGAAAAGAAGTATTATTTATTGTCACTTATATTAACCGCAAGTCGGCAACGCGTGTAACCGTAGACGCCGCGTTTTAATTCTAGTGCGACCTGTTTATTCTCCAGTAAATTTTCTGTAGAAATGTTGTCTTACACAATATAGAAGGACTCACCAAACTAGGGCCTCCAGGTATTTTGCGGCCAGCGAATCTGCCAATTGGGTCCATGAAAGGAGACAAGAGACAAACTCCATACAAAGTTAGGAGACCTGCACGATATAGCCCTGTACGCGTGACGTAAATGAGGTTCATCACTTTCTTCAGTTACCTGGCAGCTCTGGTGGAGTTGCTTGAGGATCTTGGCGAGCTTGTTGAAGTCCCCGCGGTCGTAGTACAGCTTGCCCAGTTTGGTGTTGGTCTTGAACCACAGCCGGTCGTTCTTGGCGTCCTTTAGCGCCTCCAGGGTGGTCTCGTAGAAGTCTTGTAGGAGTTCCATCTGGATGTTAGAAATATGTCGCCAAATTTTAAAGCAAAATTTTTTAATTCATTTTGTCTTATGCATTTGTAGTCTATTTATTTACTTTAGTGGTAGTTTCACCGTTAGAAATAATCAAACAAATCTGTCAAAGAAGCCTCAATAAGTGTAGTTCAAATAACCCGTACACAAGGCACATCCTCTACAAAATACAATAGTATGTATATCTTATAAAGATATAGAAAGCACAATACAAAATTAAATTACTGTAATGTTTGGTACAGCATTGATACAGTAAGTATGAAGAAGAAGGAATCCCTGTACTAGGCTAGGCCTGTATGGCAGGAGACCAAATATGCAAGATGGGGTGAAGCCTCTCTCTAAATTTAATACCAGTTAAATAGAAATATAGAATAGAAATAGTTTATTCGTGGCATAAAAAATAGGTAACAGACAAAAGAGAAAAAAAGAGGAACAAAAATATAAAAAAAATACACTTAACATTACAACACATATCATTACATAACAGAACAAGTAAATAGCCACGAAATAGTCCCGACTCAGCATGGTATTAGCCTTGATGGGCCAACGCTGGTCTTCCGTCGGGGCCATGGACGAGTGAATCACGGAAACATGACATTTTAGATCTCGTTAAACCTTTGAAGTAAAATTAAAATTGCAAGAAATGTCGATAGTTGCACCCTCAGCTACTACTTTGTGGCCTAGGATCAGCTCAAACAAAACAAGAGACAGTATTTAGAAAATAGAAAATACAAACATTTCTGGAGGTGGAGATGTAGTCGAGGATGGAGTTGATGGACTTCTCCGAGTGGTTGCGCGTCACCGCGCTCTTGATGTACGTCAGCAGCTGCTTGTAGCGGGACATCATCTCCGTGAAATTGCTCTGGAAACCATACAATTTGTTTTAGGAATCGACTATCAAGGTTTCAGTGGCGGCGCATCCATAAAAGCCGATTCCCACCGGCTTTACCTGTTTTTGTACGTTTAAACAGAGTTGTAAAGGAAATATGTAAGCCCCGGCTTGCCTATGGATATGTTTGACGCACCGTTACTGCAAGGTTCTACATCCTCACCATTTTTATACAGGTTTCAGGACTTAAATTGGCAAGATTTGGTTGAATACAGCCATTTAAATATAACTTGTTCCTATCTTAGGGCTTGTTGAATAAATAATGTTTCGACTTTGACACTATCTCACATATGCCAAGCAAGATAGAGCCAACCACAACCACATGGTTCATTTGCCAGGTTTTCTTCAGGCAGCCCATTGCGAAAAAAGTTCCTCTTCATTTTGAAATCTCATTATTCTCATTAACTAAAAATTCTCAAGTGCCAACTGGTGCCCTATTGCCAAATGCTTTTTCTGATTCAAAGCATTTTAATAAATATGCCAATGAAAATAGGTTATGCATCATACTTATTATGCTTGAACAAGCACTTGATATTTTTTCCCAGACTCACCAATTTAAAATTAATCTTAATCATCTGCTTGAGGGCCTTGAAGCCCCACTCGCCCTTGTCCCCACCCTCCAGGTCCAGCACCTTCTGGAAGCTGAGCAGCGCCTCCTTCGGTTCATCCTCCTTCAGCGCCTTGCTGTTGTAGTACTGGTTTTCCAAGTCCACGTCCGGCTCCGAGTTGCTGTCCTCCGAGTATTCCTGTGGGATGATGAGCATATGAACAATATTATTTTCATGCATGATCATATATGTCGGGAATTGTGGGCGTATCATACTATCAGCAGCACATCAGAACCTTCAATTGTGGATGATGAGGGCCTTCAATGAAATACGATGTTCAACTCACAAACTTTACTGCACTAGACTCATTACAAATCACCGCACGCGATACATTTCTTATCTCTCTCTCTCAAACCAGTGGATTAGACCCAGCAACGGCCACAGACGTCTTTTCTCATCCGTTCTCATAGTTCCCCTCCTGAAGATTCATTGACCACATAACTTCAATTGTTCTCGCACAACTTTTCAACACTTTATCATATAGAGCCTTTCCACTGAATTCTCCCTAGACCCTTTAGCAGACAGGACAAAAGAAATCCTCAATTCAAGGCTCATTGCACATCTATAGTGATGTGAAGTCGCACAGAGACCGCGCGTGTCATGACTGTCATGAGGCCAGGCCGTTCATTCCAAAAGCTGTTGCTACCACTACATTTCTAATAATTCCATGGCTTGTAAAAAAAGAAAACAGAAACCTAAACCTCCTGTAAGATCCTAGCAAGGATCATCTTTTTCTTTAAATCACTTATTGGAATGTTTATTTCCTAGCTTATATTTCTCCATGCATCTTCTTATGAATACCTGGCTTATGAATAACCTACCAAAAAGTATTCTTTGTTCGAATTATTCCAGGTGTTGGTGAAAATGCTTAACCTATTTTATTACATAAATAAATTAAAACAAATTATATTGAGGTAACCAACATGGGGTTTGTAATTATAATTAACCACTCTATAATAATAACAAAAACAAATTACTGAGTAACTTCTGCTAAATAAGTTAATGTAGATAGTAATCCAATAAAAATAAACTATTATTTGTAAAGATACTTAAAGCGAGTTCCGTAAAGTCTGTATTGTCTGTAAACATCCTCTGATATGAATTCTTCAGAAATAATTATGTTTTTCCACCAACAAGTTAACTTATAGGTTAGGTCTCGAAACCCAACAAATAAAACTCTTATACAAGACGCAAAGGCAATAAACTGAATAATAAATGCAATTAAAGAAGAATATTCTAATACAAAGATTGTGAGGCGGATCACAACAGAAAAACAAAGTACAGTGCGAATGTCATAGTGAAAAACGAAGTTCGCAGATTGAAATGAGTAGGAAACTCACCAAACCGTAATCTTCCTCCTCCTCGCACATGTAGTCGTCGTCGTTATCAGACATTATTGGAGGCGTAAACTGTTTTAGGAAATGAAAATATTGGAAATTAGAAAATTTGGGGGAAATAAACAGCCGCTGACGTGAGAAGAGTGACACTGACGTTAGTTTTTTTTTTGGCGTTTGGCAAATTGTTGCCAGTAATTTAAATGGTGTGTATTTGCACATAGCAACTACTTGCGCAAGTTACAAGCACTGCTTCCCTCTTAAGCACAGAGAGTACTGGGGACTGGATCATGTTAGAGTAGGCGCGTAGGGTAGTAGGCAAAGTTGCTCGTGCCCGCCCACTCTTACCAGGGCTATAACCGCAAAAATCGAAGTTCGCAAATTGCGGGCATTTTTCTCTCTCACTCTCATTACGCCTTCATTGGAGTAAAAGAGAAAGATCCCCGCAATTTGCGAATTTCGGTTTTCGCGGTAGCCCCTCAGTGCTCTGCGTGTTATTTACGGGTGTATCTGTGATATTGTGCTCAAATCCAATGAGATCAAATAGGCAGCCCTTTAAAAGAGGTTGACTGGTAGAATGCCTTATGGCATTAGACCGCTTTCTGTACTGTAGGGTTATCATTTGGGGAACAAAGGTTAAATAAATAAATGAACTTAACCAAATCAAATCATAAACCATCAAAGTGCACAAGCTACGTACTCCGTGTGCAAGTATTTCAAGTTTCCAATTTGATTTGAAACAACAGGAAATCGCCCATATTTTAACAAACAATAACAAATATCTACAGTAGTTCAAGGTCCAGTATTACAACTTCTTTATAACCTCATTTGATACATTGGAGTGAAAGGGTTAATAGGAAAAAAAACACAGATTCCTAAAAAGTATATTTTATTTTTATAGATCATATACACTGGACGGACTGGTTTATCACAGGTTAGTCGTATAAACTGTTATATTAAAAATACATTTTTATAGTTATAAAATATCATATTCAGGACGTAAATAACACGAATCTTAAACCTAATTACATATACTCCATTTTTTATACCTTAAAAGTACCTGTAATTATTGCGATAAGTAATTCGAGAAAATTGATAAAAACATAAAACACATAAAATTCATTGTTAAACGACCTAATAAACACGTGTTAAATAATAAAAATAACTGCAGTAATGTGATGGCACAAAAGTCATTTATAAGTGGGAAAGTGCGCCGCTAATATGTGAAATTACAAAAAAAATATCTATACAAATCTTCGAGCAACACGGAAGGGAGGCGGCATCGCACTATTTCCCCTCTGCCGAGGTACAAGATTAGCGCGTCAATCTAATCTAGCGCGGGTAATAAAACTAGTTGCACTTGGATTTTTCACTAGACAGAGTCCAGACGCGCGCGTGAACACTGCTGCACAAAAATGCCTGTTTGCTCGGTTTTTTGCTATAAAAAGAGGTCGGGGACATCAAATTTACAAAAAGAAAGTGTTACATTTCACATGTAATATTTTTTTTTACATATCATACGTTTAATTACATTTAAATACAATTATTATATTTTAGTCTCAAGTAATTGTTGGATTTATCGATTTTGCTCGCTCAGTACAAATTGCGGATCGGTCGAGCGACAAATCCGACTTCTCATCTCTCAGAATACAATGACATACTTCAACGAAAATGTGTTAGTGTGCGTGTTGTGACACTAGTCACTCGTCCGTACAGAAAAAGAGAACGAGGTTTGCAAGATTCGTCTTTGACGTGTGTCATTTTCTATGTATTTGTGTCGTCATTACAGAGGGCTTACTGCGAACCACGTTTGACGTGTTGCCTCCCTGTCACACTTACGTATGAATTTACAAGTGCCATAGAGAGGCAACACGTGGAACGTGGTTCCCGGTAGGGCCTCTGATTGGATTTTGTATGTAAGTGTGTGAGAAGTGCGACTGTGTGCACCTTCCCCCCGCGAAAAATGGCAGAAAGATTTGTACGGTGAGATATCGCTTGGGCCCCTCCCTTCCGACGTGTCGGAAGCCGGTGTTACTCGAAGATACAAATACTTAATCCTTTGAACGCCAAAAATTAACCTTCATGCTTACAATGAAGGTAAACTTTTATTGACAGTCTTCAATCGTGTACTAGTAATCTAGTAATATTGGCGTGTGTGTGACATTTTTGATATGACGAACGGCCGTCAAAGGGTTAATACGTTTGAAATAGACGCGAAGCACGTATTGCGGTATTTGTGTATTTATAGCTTACAAAACCTAAGTGTATTTATTATGCATTTTCATATTAAAGTACATTTCACAATTGGAAAAGAACGTACACAAAAATAATACACACCGACATTTATTGCGAGGAATTAAATTACAAAATAGTAGTACATTAGAAATAAGTCGATATAAAAAGTCAATTCCACGCAATAAAATAATGGTTTAATTTAGTCTAAGAATTTTTTGAGCATGTACCCAGACAGTACAGATCTAGATTTCGATTCCTAGATTTATAGTTATCGTATAATGGGATACAGACCCGTTAGGCGGGTTTTTTGGTAGTAGACGCTTTTCGACGCGCGTGCTGGCAGTAAATGTGTTCTTCAAAGCCATTATTCTTTTAAGCGGTTGTGGGCTACCGAAAGGACTGCCTTTGTTATGAGTGGAAAGAAGTTAAGAAGACGAGGTCCGTTCAAATACGAACGAGGAGGTACCCAGTATTTTCCAGGGTCTTCAACAGAATATGACAGACATATTCATCGCCGATGCCGATATAGATGTCATCAGATTTAATCCTGTATTTTCTCAGCCAGCCATGGGCGAAAGATGGCTACGAGCTACGTTCAGCCATAGACCGATTCCTATTTAGACGAGAAGAGTTAAGTACCTATTAGGCACCTAGTAACACCAGGAGTTGTTGTGTGGTGTCAATGTTGTGGTTTCTCGGCGAGCCAGGGTCGGAAGATGGGCAGCGTGCTGGGGTAGATGGGGGGAGGGGCGGAGTCCCGCTCTGAAGCGAAGGGGTACGTGCCGAGGAGGATCGGGAGCTGTAGCTTCACTTCCTTCTCCAGGCTCTTCGGCTCGATTATGAACTAGAAACAAAGAAAAATACGTGTTTTTGAATGCACCATAATGATAAACAAAAGAAAACTAATTTTATATTAATGGGGTTGGCAACTGTCAAAGCTTTGCATAAATGGCGCCACCATAGCTTGCCCCTTTTTCTATGAGATTTGGCTTAATGGGCTGGCATCCAGGGCATAAAATTCCATTAAAAAACAAAAATATTACACAATTCTAGGGATTGACAGGGCAAGTTATGCTGGCGCCATCTGCTAATATTTATTTATTTATTTATACATTTTAAAAATTCGCACCAAACATCCAGGTTCGAAAAATTGCCTCATTTGGAGTAGTTCTTGTTAAGTCTAATTTCACTTAGTTTAGGTAAAGTTTTCTTCCTATAACTTGGATCACTGACATTCGTACCAAGATTCGAAAGTTTGGGCACGCATCTGGCCGTCAGATGTTCAATGACATCCAAAATTCTGAGTATAAGTGGGTTCGCTAATGAATTCGCAATAACGATACTAGTATTACATGTGAAACTCACAAACACGTCGTACTGCACTTGTATGAGATGGCAGCCGCGCAGGTTGGTGGGCGGCAGCGGCGGGATGTACAGCAGCTCGCGCCGCCACGTGTCGGTGCCGCCGGGTCTTACTTTGCCGCGCGTCAGGGCGGCTAGCTCACGCACTTCCTTGGCGCACACTTTGCCGTGAGCCGAGTATTGGATGGTCTGTGAGGGGAAATCATGTGGTCAGTTTTGCAAAGTGAGGTTACAACGAAATTACGATTCAAGTGCGAAAAATATATATTAAAAAACTGAAGGATGTGTTTTGAATCGACACGAGTTGCGAATTACCTATTCACGTGTATCGTACAACCTCTTACAGTACATATAGCCCTTTACATTTTCGACATAGGCATGTAAAGTGCTAATTTCCGCACTGGTGTAAATTACGCAGAGAGTATGCCCTGACAAGATTTTATTTCGCTTTCGCCCAGTGGCGTAGCTAGGGGAGGGCGGCGGGGGCGGTCCGCCCCGGGTGTCACCCGACCGTGAACATCAGTAGTGCCACCTATAAAAATTCGTAAAATGAAAGCGATGGAGTAAATCCTGAGCTATTTAACAAAAATTACAATTATTCTTTTTTAATATATTTTACAATTTTGGGGTGACACCCACAATTTCCGCACCGGGTGCCACCCATGCTAGCTACGCCACTGCTTTCGCCATGTTGCGGATTTTCAGTGGTACTAATTTATTTCACTGGCAAGGAGACTGACAACACCACAACACAGACATTGAAAGCCGACATAAACAACAACAACGTACTTTATTCATTACTCGAGTTTAGTATTCACACTATTTACTATTACATAAAGTGTGATGAAAAAAATTGCAAAATTTCAGCTCAATCGAACACCATAATAAAATCAATAAAACAATAAGTATAATCCACGTCAAGCAAACGATAGCGCCATCTAACTCGCGCGCAGAGACATCTAGCGATCAATTGGAGAACTACATCCCAAACTATAGGAATGATTTTACCATTTTTAGGGTTCCGTAACCAAAGGGTAAAAACGGGACCCTATTACTAAGACTCCGCTGTCCGTCCGTCTGTCTGTTCGTCCGTCTGTCAGCAGGCTGTATCTTTTGAACCGTGATAGCTAGGCAGTTGAAATTTTCACTGACGAATTGCCTAATGGTAAGCTATTACCGTCGCCTATGGACACCCGCAACACCAGAGGGATTGGAAGTGCGTTGCCGGCCTTTAAGATGAAAGTATACCTACTCTTTTCTGGTCGGAGCCGTCCGGAAATACCGCAGGCGACAGTTCATTCCACAGTTTAGGTTAGGTCACTTCAATCACGGATGTTTGGTTTTTTACTTATAAAGGGATTTAGGGCTACTTGCAGCCAGGGCCGTCTTAAACTATGCTGGGGCCCTCGGGCACATAAGAAATTGGGGCCCTTTTGGAAAGTAAAGAAAGCTAATTAAACTAACATTTTTTACTATAATCTTCTATTTATTATGGGTATTCATATATACTGCTACTGTCTGTCCTTCGGGGCCCCCTGAGGATGGGGGCCCTGGGCACGGGCCCATGTGCCCTTATGGTAAAGACGGTACTGCTTGCACCATGCCCCTAAGGGGTCATCCATTAATCACATCACACGTTTAGGGGGAGGGAGGGGGTCAAGAAAATGTGACATATTGTGACATGGGGGGGGGGGGGGGAGACACAAACTTTGTGACGTCACTTTAACTTCAACACTAACCGAAAATTTATTTAAATTATTTTATTCGCTGTACATTTAAATAACAAGTTTTTAAAACGATAATCGTTTTTATTCGTTTAATTTTCTTTTCTAAGCAGTTTCGGGTTATAAAATTACTAATATTTATATCGTCAAAAATATTTTGATAAAATAATAATACTTAGGTACTTACTTAATTCGATTTGGCGATTTCGTAGAAAAAATGTGACGTCACACTAGGGGGGAGGGGTTTGCCAAATGTGACCAAGTGTGACAAGGAGGGGGGAGGGGTCAAAAAACCCAGAAATTCGTGTGACGTAATTAATGGATGACCCCTAACCCGTGGTTAAGCGGTTAAACCGTTAACTCAGTGTTATATTGTACTCCAGGTAACCATGGTAACTCCAGGTTTAACGGGTTAACCACGGGTCATTGGAATGGTGCAAGTGACGCTTAGTCAGTTAAGAGGATTTACTGCGAAAATAGAAATTTCGTTATCTATCTTTCTGTCACTCTTGCACATTCGAGCGATAGAGTGGCAGATAACGCAATTTAAATGATCGCGAGGTAGACCCTCTGGACAGGATGCAATGGCGGATTTGCAGTCTTTGCCGCTTTAGGCCCCAGGTCCTGTAGCCGCCACTTTCTCAGCACCCATCATCATATTGACTACATTTTGAGTTATTTCTTGCCATCACCACCGAACTTTTTGTCACAATTTGCCGTCCCTAAGTTCTTGACCAGGCTTGGGCCTACTTGGCCTTAGGGTAAATCCTCCACTGCAAACTGGATGTTGTTATTACCTCCGTGAGAGTAGCGCGGGTGCCGCGTATAGTGGTCCGGGAGTGGTTGGCCAGGGCCGCACTCAGGGCTATGGTCTCGCCGGGCACGTAGGCGCCGCGGTCCAGCGTGACGCGGCACGCCACGCTGCCGCCGCCCACGCAGCCCACGCCGAGCCGGTGCTCCACGCTGCATTCAAATTCTTGCTAGAAATGGGAAACCTTACATTAGAACCAAGTCCTGATTCCAAAATACCCTTTTTTTAGTGTAAATGGGCAGATGTAACAGAGCTGAGGATCTGGCAAAGCTTTTTATACATTATTAAAAACACGTTTTTTTTTATCCTTTCTCTATCAAAAATCCGGAGCCTCTTTAGACATCAAATCTATCAAGGTTAGGTTACTAGAAAACTCGAAAATCTAAGAAAACAAATTTCAATATCTATGTCGGCGGCCGATCGTAAGATCAGGCATATCGTGAAATTCCTAGGCATATCGTGAACCATGAAAATCTTTGACTCGTTCCCTGAGTCGACGGAGCCCCGCGTACGCGTGGCTCCTATTTCTGGGCAGTTTGCCCTTCGGGCATATGAAGCAACCTAACGATCCTATCCTATCTATATATTGGTTTAATGTGACCATCGTCAAAACATTACACAGGAACATTACGATCTGCCTGATCTTACGATCGGCCGCCGACATCTACATGTCTTACAGTAACTTACATATAATACATCATCATTGGCCTTTACGTCTATTGCAGACGATTTATGGTGTAACATACATTACACCGCCTGGGACGGAATTAAGGAAACGCAGGGATGCCCAGCACCTGCATTACCCTCTCGGCTTCACTGTCTTATGCCACAGGAAAGGCGAGCCAATACGTGTGGAGACAGGTCAGCTGCAGGAATCTGCCGCATATTTCAGGTTGGACCCTACTCGCGCCTTACGGAAACTCCATTCCGGGTTTTATTTTGGAGTATCCTTCTCCTAGATGAATACTTATGATGATGGATGAAGGTTTCTGCCGTGTGGTGGCCGGCTTTAGAATAGCGTCAACCTTCACATAGGATAGGGTGTCGTACGAGGCGACTAAGTCCACAAACGAAGTAAGAAGCTATTTCGTCACAGGGGAGATGGTCCTCTTAGCATATAATACATATGCAATGCATATTCATCTTAGTCTGTTCTCACATCAATAGGCAAATCATAAGGAAAAATTAGATTAATCTTGAAACTTGATTAGTAATCACTAAATCGATTTAATCTAGCCATACACGACACGGCTCTAATAGGTAAACAAACTGACATTGAACCAGTCACGGTCAATGGTCGCTATATCACGACCGGATCAAATCATTCCCACAAACCGTCACAACCGCCGGCTTTCATACCAACCAAATTTGAACCTTGTAACAACACTGTAAGATCTGCCAATGCTCATTTACATAAACCTTCGTGTGTATTAATAGCAACATTCTTAACTAATCATGAATGGACTTTACGTCTTTGTAATAAAGTTCAAGTGTCAGTTAATTGTTGACATTAGTAGGTATTAATACCTGTGCTGACATGCAAAGCATTTTGGTGCATGACATGAATGAGTAGTATTTGGTACCATTGAGTAGTATCACGCAAAATAGGCGCAAGACGTCGAGTTGCGGAAAATCGCCCGTACTACAATACAATACCATCGAGTAGTGTGATACCGTGACATAAGGCAATTTACCTATTTCACGAAAATAAAGGATTTCTGTGATTTACGAATCATGACTATGACTTGTTCATTACTACGGCCTAAACAATGTTTAGAGCCTTTTCACCTGTTACGTTGTACATGATGCTGAAAGACAGCAGCAGAACTCTTTATATCTGGGAATTCTTACCGAGAGAACTGGAGGCTCCAAATTAAGATCGATCGGGTTGCAGACTATAAACACTTGGCGGTTCTTGTGGGTGAGGCCGTTGGGTTCGCGCAGCGCCGCCTTACAGTAATACTGCACCCAGCCGTGCGTGCCCAGGAACGTGGAGGGAAGCCCCTGCGGCAGCCCCAGCTTGAAGGGGAAACTGTGGATGCCGGGGGAGAGGACTGAGGCGCCGTTTCCTGGGAAAATTACGTGACTGTTAATACGGAAATACTTCTTTTATTTATTTAAACTTTATTGCACAAAAAACAACAATTTACATTTGGTATTCTTTCCCCACGGAAATATTGGGAGCTGGTGTAATTATTGTATAACTGACGTGGAGAAAGAAAAATAGAATAAACTCAATCACATTCTGAAAGTCCATTATGTACAGGTGCTAACAGCAACATCCTTAACTGAATCTTATCACTTTGTGATAAGGTACCTATTCAAAAAGTTAGTTAGCTATGATTTTTCAAATTTGCCGCCGTTTGCTACTGACAAGATTTGCTTGACCCAGTATATGTAGATTATTTTAGATGTTGATTTGTTAACTGACACTCTAGTCTAGACCTTATTGAAATGCACATAAGGTCCATTATTCCGAGATTGATGTTACCTGGTTCACCAAGCAGTCGCATCCTGAAGTCAATGTAGTTTTCTTTGTCAAAGAGCCGCTCGTGGCGGCCGGAGCCCACGCGGACCACTCCCTCACCCACTACATGGAAATGTAGCCCTGGAAGACAACATCAACAGTATTCTTCTTGTTTCCCTACTCTAGCATACTTAATTCTGATTACTCATAAGTTTTCATTGGTATAATAATAATAATATGATCTTGGGTGAACATTAGGCTTAAGGGGCTGTTTATTAATTACATCATCTATTTTTGACGATTTTTGACCTCCCCTCCCCCTAAGATCATCCAAAAATCATCCTCGAATTACTCTGTTTCCTCCTATGTCATGCTACCATGATCCATGTCCAGATTCCCCCTCCTAATTTTAAATTCGCGTTATCCCGTCATTTGGCTATGGCTCATGGGTCCTCTTGATAATTAATAGTGTCCGACCGAAACATGTTTTTTTGCCGAAACCGAAACTTTTGTAGACTTGTTAAAATCGTTGAAAAAATGTCATAAAACCCCTTTTATACACATATTATGGGGCTGTCAACACCCAATATCCTTGAAATTGATGTTACTTAAGCAGTTTTTTAAGAAAATTACTAGAGTTAAACCAAGATAATTCTGCAACGATTTTGATAACACACGCTCAAGTGTTATTTTAAACGTCAAAACTTCTATGAAATGATGACGTATAAATAACATTTGCACTAGTTGCACTGCGTATGCTATCAAAATCATTGCAGAATTTTCTTGGTCTAACTCTATTTATTCACCAGTCAAGTTATTAACATGTAGATACAGGGTCAACCAAAAAACCAACCAAAAAAGCAAGCCCGAAATTTTTTGTTGACAATATCGCAAGGCCGGGTGCCAATCTTCACCTGGGCCTAAAAGTCCGAAGTGCCCCAGTGAGGCGAACTTTCATGCGAAGTCAAAGCCGTGCTTCAGGCTTCAGGACTAATAGTTGAGCACAGACTCCAACCAATGTCCATTGTATGTATTAAAAGCGAGACCGCAGGCCGAGCATGGCGCAGCGAGGCCAAAGGCTAAGCTGAAGTAGAGGACATGTGGAACACAAACCAATAGTAAATTGAGGTAAAATCACTCATTCACTCCGAAACAATTAGACAGTGTGCGCGTTATAGGTATTGACAGTCTCTTAAGACTGCGTCGAGCGTCCAGTGGCGCCCTCATTAGTGGAATTGTGTTTTATAATAAAGCAATTTCTGTACCTATACATGAATCAGTATAATATGTCATAGGTATTAATATTGTTGTCCTACTCGTACTCATTCTCCAACTTTTGGTCTTATTCCGAAGTACCATTTCGTAAGTTTCGGCCCGGCCGAAAGGTTCGGCCGTTTTTTGGCCGAAACCGAAACTACAGCCGAAACATGATTTTTTGGCCGAAACTGGCCGAAACCGAACCTTCGGTCGGACACTAATAATTAATCCCATGATTTGACCTAGGCACTAGATTTACATTAAGACTGCCATTTGACTTTCCAACCCAGAGGGGAAACCAGGTCTTATTGGGATTAGTCCGGTTTACTCACAATGTTGTCCTTCACCATAAAGCAACTGGTAAATATAAAATGATATTTCATACATAAGTTCTGAATACATGACCTCTGGATTTAAAGTCACAAGGCTCTTACCACTAGGCCACCAGCACTTCAAGAGAATATTACTTACAAATCATAAACACCAGATAGTCTGGTTTTGACATTCAATTTCAAAGTGCTGGGAATTGAAGGGTTAATAAGATAATGGGTTTCTCACTTACCAAGTACAGGAGTGTCATCCTGCAGTTCCATAAGCACCTTCCCGGACAGGAACTGCCCCGGGAAGTACAGCAGCGACGTGTTGTCGAACACGATCAGGAACTTCAGCAACTTCCGCGGCATCTTGGAGCCCCGCCCACTGACAAACAACTACACTTTACACTAACTATAATGTGTCTAATAAACCATGCCCAGTCAAGTGAAAATCTAATCAACTCACAACTGAATAATTCAATACATACACTGTTTCAATTCACGTTTGTTTGGACATGTATTCTAACACCTGTGCAAATTAGTTTCTAAACTGAACCCGTAACGCGTCAAATCACTTCCTTATTAAGTTATTAGTAATTTAAGCGACCACCTTAGGAATTAATGAAAACCTTGCCTTACGAAAGTTACACCCACGGTGACATTATCCTCGCAAGGTATTACATCGTAGGTTGGACAACAAAGTTGAGAAATAGCACCGAAGGCCGTCAAGAATATCAAGATGTATGAGACATGTAAAGAATGCATAATTACCTTGGATTTATCACACCGATAACCACTTATTATGTGATGATTGTATGTTTCACTAATTACTAAGCACTCAATCATACATAATGAAGGTAAAAAAAAACTAAACAAACCTAGATAAATCACTAATCACTAGCACGGCACGGCTACGGAATTCCAAAAACTTTACGAAACTTTTGACATTTAAGTTATGGAATCATTCACGCGTATAGCATTGTTTTATTTTAGAATATTATTAATTTAATTATATAATTAGGAATATGTGTTACTGAAAAGGAATTATTTTTGCGAAGAAAATAAATAATACGAATGTATTACTAATAATCATATTCAATTTCTTTACACATAAATATGATTGAAATTTTACCCAATCTGTGACAACATACAACATCTGTCAAATAAATGTCAGTTAGTTCGGGTGGTAAATGGAGTTGTTTAGATTTTATTTAAATCAAAGAGTTTAAACTTATCCTAATAAATAGTGTTATAAGCTACAAATCCATCATGCCGAATGAAATGATAACGCTACAGCTGGGCCAATGCGGCAACCAAAGTGAGTTTACACCCTAACTATATCCTTCGGTTAATTTAAATTTACAGCCTTGTTTTTCTTGTTTTCGGCTTAATTAATTTGTGTTTGTCGGTTGAGTATCTTTGTATACTCTATTCCCGTCACTTAGATTCGAATCATCTTCGTATTCAAGCAACTAATACACAAATATATGCATATAAAACCTTTATTTCTAAAGCATGGTTTTGTTCCCCAGTTGGCTTTGAATTCTGGAAGCAGCTATGTATAGAGCACGGGATATCGCCGGAAGGTATCCTGGAGGAGTACGCGACGGCGGGGCTGGACCGGAAGGACGTGTTCTTCTACCAGGCTGATGATGACCACTACATACCCAGGGCTGTGCTCTTGGATCTGGAGCCTAGGGTCATACACACTATTATGAACTCGCCATATGCTAAGGTGAGATCAATATGTCACATATTGTATAAGTAACACTTGTTGTTATTTAGAAGCGATTGGATATCTAAATTTCAGTGGCTAAAATAAAGTCCAAAGACAAATCATGACTCCGACAATGACATCTTAATTTGTGATTCTTAGGTTCATATATTTTCGCAACCAATTTATGACACTTGGACTGGTTCAAAGAAAGGAATTTAAATGTTTCCCAATGCTGCTGAATATCTGGCCAGATTACAAATACTAACTTCCTTGAGGATGGGGGTCATCCATTAATTACATCACACGTTTGGGGGGAGGGAGGGGGTCAAGAAAATGTGACATATTGTGACATGGGGGAGGGGGGAGACACGAACTTTGTGACGTCACTTTAACTTCATCAGTAACCGAAAATTTATTTAAATTATTTTATTCGCTGTACATTTATATAACAAGTTTTTAAAACGATAATCGGTTTTATTAATTTAATTTTCTTTCCTAAGCAGTTTTAAGTTATAAAATTACTAATATTTATATCGTCAAGAATATTTTGATAAAATATTAATAATATTTAGGTACTTACTTAATTCGATTTGGCGATTTCGTAGAAAAAATGTGACGTCACACTAGGGGGGAGGGGTTTGCTAAATGTGTCCAAGTGTGACAAGGAGGGGGGGAGGGGTCAAAAAACCTAGAAATTCGTGTGACGTAATTAATGGATGACCCCATGTTTTCTAAGATATGCAAAAGTTTTATATTGTACAGTAAAAAAAAAAACAGATAGAAATGTTGGACTTTAATGCTGTATGGCATATATCTATTACTCAGCCTACCACTTATTATATTTTTATTATAAATTTTGTCATTCTTTTCCCATTTGTAGTTTTAATTTTAAGATATCCAAGACAATTCCATTTATTACAGTTATATAACCCAGAAAATGTATACCTGTCTAAACATGGTGGAGGTGCCGGCAACAACTGGGCTTCAGGGTATGCACAGGGAGACAAGTTGAATGAGGAAGTGTTCGACATCATCAATAGGGAGGCTGATGGCAGTGACAATTTGGAGGTATGTAAGGCCTTATAAACATTGAGCTGGTCAAATTTAGTCATTGGAAGTTTTGGTTCAAATTTATAACATAGAATGACACTTATTCTCCTGACTAATTCAAAAAATCCAGAAAACCTGATAATATCAACTCAACTCAAGAGAATTCTCCTTGGTAACAACCAAGGATGAATTCTCTTCTTTCTTCCCTTGCCTAGCTTATGCTAAAAAGTACTTAAGTTTATGATTATGAAAGTAAAAGCTTTTTCTTTTAATATTACATATTAACACACACCAATTAACATATCAACACATTCTTGAGAAGGTACTACATGGGATTTTAGCCCAGAGCTAAGGTCACCTGATATTGTGATGGATAATAATACATGGTGGTCCAGAAATAAAGTCATGCAGCACTCAAAGTAGCATGAATCCGCGATTACATCTTACTACTCTTACGCATACTCATGGCTTACTTACGGCATCATACTATGGGGAAATAGTACCGACATCGAAGATATTTTCATCCTTCAAAAAAAGTGTGTACGCATACTCGCCAATATAAAAATCCCAGAGAGCTGTATTCCTTACTTTAGAAAATATGATATGTTAACACTAGTTTCCATATACATTTATGAGGTGTGTAAATTTGTCAGGAAAAACCCGCAACTATACACTTCTATCCTAGATCAGACCCGCCGTTACGAATCTAGGTTCAAAAATAATCTAGTTACAGTGTCAGGATCTACAATGAAATTACACAGCACAAGTCCACACGCCATGACAATTAAAATTTATAATAAATTAAGTGACACCTTAAAAGGAGAAAAGAACAACACAGTATTTTTTAAACAATTAAGAAAGAACTTAGTAGACAAATGTTACTATCATATAGAGGAGTATTTCAGGGACAAAGATTTTTAGTGCGCATAAGATTTGTATTTATTATTGTAATTAGGATAATTTAGTTTTTAAGTTCTAGATAATAAGTCTTCTGCTATGCCCCACCCGGGTTAAATAATATGACTTGTATATTTTGTACACTTATGTTATTTAGCATGAATAAATGAAATGAATAAGTAATATTTTACTGTTACTGTAGTGAGTACCTTATGACTTCAATTTCTATTGTATGGCAGGGTTTTGTGGTGTGCCACTCAATAGCCGGAGGCACAGGCTCCGGCATGGGCTCCTACATCCTGGAGCACCTCTCGGACCGGTTCCCCAAGAAGCTGGTGCAGACATACAGTGTCTTCCCCAATTTAGATGAAATCAGGTCAGTTCAGTTTTTCAATGAAACCAAATTTAAGCCTGAGTTTAATCTCTTTTACACCACTGTTATTAACTCTTGGAACCCAGGCTGTCTCATGAAAGTTTATTTTCCCCACACCTTGCACTCCGCAATCTCCGCACGGACTGCAGAGTGTCATTCTAGTCATTTTGTAATCCTATTATTTTTCCACAGTGACGTCGTCGTACAGCCTTACAACTCCCTACTCACCCTAAAGCGCCTCACAGAGAGCGCGGACTGCGTGATGGTGCTCGACAACACCGCGCTCAACAGAATCGCCAGCGACCGCCTGCACATCCCCAACCCCTCCTTCACGCAGATCAACACACTGGTGTCTACTATTATGTCGGCCAGCACCGCTACGCTCAGGTAACACACTTCAACAGACAGGCTCGAGTTCTACTTGAGTGTAAAATATGGTTTAGAAGACTTGTGGTACTCATGATAAATTCGTAATGTGTCCGGTGCTAATATTTCACTATTGTCTGGCAGGTACCCCTCATACATGAACAACGACCTGATCAGTCTAGTGGCGCCACTTATCCCCACCCCGCGGCTTCACTTCCTCATGACTGGCTACACACCACTCACGGCTGATCATCTGGTGCATGTTGTAAGTATTCTAAGAACCTTCCATTTTGCGGACCGAGGCAATAGAGAAGTATAAAAGTTGGAAAACAGATGCAGCTTACACTACTGAAATGTGCTTTGTAAAAACTTTGAATGAAAATTTGTTAAATTACTAAATTTAACAGAGGTTTTTTATGGGTATGTGTATTTTGAGCAGGCGCCAAAGATCCGCAAGACCACGGTGCTGGACGTGATGCAGCGGCTCCTCCAGCCCAAGAACATGATGGTTTCCCTCAGCCCGGACCGCGCCAACCAGCACTGCTACATCTCCATCCTCAACATCATACAGGTATGAATATCTTCCTCATTATTACAGGCACCTTCTGGGCGAGCTCGCTCCATCGTAGGCCACGTCTACGCCTCGGCTAGTCTGTGGCCATGAGTAAGCCCATTCATAAAAAATAAAAAAATATATTTTAGTCGAAAGACGTTGTTTTGTTGTGAACAAAAGCCTACAACTGTAAGTATAGAATCTTTTTAAACTTTAGTGGTACTGCTAAATTGTTGCGATAAATTTATTTTGTTGGTTTTAATTTATAAAGCCTCGTCTCCATATCGCGCGGCAAACCATCGAACATTGGCTCCCAACATAAATATCGGAGACTTTTAGTGGGACACCTGGAGTGTTTAAAATAAAGGTTTATGAAGGATTTAAGACATTTGCAGTCTCGTCGTTTGTGTATCCTCACCTATGTTAGCTAACAGGATTGCAACTTTGTTTCAGGGCGAAGTAGACCCGTCACAAGTGCACAAGTCCCTCCAGCGCATCCGAGAGCGTAAACTAGCGAACTTCATCCCTTGGGGTCCTGCGTCCATACAAGTAGCGCTGTCGCGGCGCTCCCCACACGTGACGTCATCGCACAAGGTATCGGGGCTGCTGCTCGCCAACCACACGAACATCAGTTCGGTAAGATGCTATTTATTTAATAGTTATTTAGTTGTAATATCTACTAAATTGTACTTCCAGCAGTAGAACTAGCATCCAAAACGACTATGTGCAATTGTGCATAGAGTCGGACCACGCTAAGGTCAGAGTATACACTCTTATTCTCTTAACAATAAAGCAATAATTTATACTGCTGATCGAACCGTGTTTATTGTAGAATCGGTAAGATCGTAGGATGACCAAAACCTTAATGTTAACAAATATTGAAACACAGAATAAGTGTAAGGTGGGGTTTCGTTACAATTGGTGCCGTGACCAGGATACTTAGCAAATCCCTTTTCACCAGTACGTTTGTTAGACATTGTATTGTTTTCATACGTCCCCAGCTATTCGACCGCTGCCTCCAGCAGTACGACAAGCTCCGCAAGCGCGAGGCGTTCATCGACGTGTTCCGCAAGGAGCCCATGTTCCGCGACTCCCTGGACGAGTTCGACGAGTCCCGCGCCGTGGTGGACTCGCTAGTGCGAGAGTACCACGCCGCCGCCACGCCTGACTATGTGCACTGGACGCCTGGTCTGTATAGTCTTTTCGTTTTTTTTATGAGACAAACAAGCAGACGAATCGCCTGATAGTAAGCGATTACCGTCGCTTATGGGCAACACCAGAGGGGTTGTAAGTGCCTTTGCCGGCCTTTGATATGGGATTACACTATTTTTTAGAAGGTTTGAAGATTGTATCAGTCCGGAAATACCGCGGGTTACAATTGATTCCACAGTTAAGAATTTAGATGTGCGAGGCATGAAGGAGAAACACACAGTTGCGGACTGCCAATGCCAACCATATAAGTGATAAATATGGAAATCTGTGAGGATTCGATAGTATTGTATCTCGTACTTGATTGGGTTTTTTTGTTAACTCTATCTTTTGTTCACAGAGAGCTGTCAGCTATAAGACAAAGATCAGCAGAAGCGCGAAGTTTCCAAAGGTGCAAATGAAAGTATTCCGACTCACAAAACGTTAATGATCTAACCAGTGCCATCGTATGCATTTATCTCATTAACTCGAATAATTAAAGACACTGTGATTAAATGCCAATTGTTAGTAGCGACCGGATTTTGAAAATAACGTAGTCTCGAATTGTAAGGTCTGTACAGTAACCCGTGTTCTCGTTTTACAAATGAGCTCCTAGCCTCATTTTAGATAAATTTCCATGTGCTAAATTGACATTACGATTGCCTCAATTTGTCATTTTAGTACACAGGATGATTTGGTAGTAAATTGGCCAATCGAACTATCATTTTAGTTTCTACAGTAAAGAAAGGACGCTTAGAACGAGAAATTTCGTACATTGACGTTTCTATCTATATAGCATGCGCATATATATATATATATATATTGCTGTCCCTTTCACGGCCGTAATGTCATTGGCTGCCGGCATCTTCGGCGGGAATATAATTGCGCGCGTGCGATAGAGATAGGAACAAGACGAGTCAGTGTACGACATTCCTCGCGCCAAGCATCCCTTCTTTATCAAAGCACAATAACTTATACTATGTGCCATATAATAATGAACAGAAGATCTGATCTTTTAGAAGTTTCTCAATTTTCCAAATATTATAGTTGTAGTACTGTGCGTTCAAGATTCGTGTCGCTAACTGTATATGTAAATTCTCATTGTCTCTCTATAGTTAAGTGTTGTTTAATGGATTAAACCCGTTAGGCTAAAACAAGTTGTTTTGTTTAACGACTAGGTTAGTTGCCTGTATAAATAAGCATTGAAATAAAAAAAAAGTTGCTTTTTTACCAAGAATTTATTTTATAATGGCTATCCTTAACACTTTACATGTATCGTGCACACACGAAGTTTGTACGCCTCGAAGCATTCGTTGCATACATCAACGCTTTCCGTCCCTTTCAGACTGTGCCAGTGTGAAAGGGAGGTCTTTAGTCGAAGTTACTGGTTTACTGAGACCAGAGCTGAGACATATGGGTCTGCTTTAGGTTGCCGTTCCACTGAGGCGGAGATGCTAGATTGGTTGTAATCCAGCAGAGCTGAGAAAAGAACCGATGCTATTGATTTATTCCCGCACGTCTCTCATCTGCACCTCATTGGTAAGGCCGCCTTACAGCAAAATCTTAGAAAAGAAATATTTTCCCGGAAATTATTTTTGAAACAGAACATAGCTGTTTATAGACTGACCCCTTAAATGAGCAGCAGCGCAGGCGGGACTCAGTTAAGCGGTCGGTCTATAATTGGATAGTTTTATATATATAGAAAACTATTCAAATATATTTCATTATTACTATTGAAATATATTTCTGTAATACTTTCTCCGTGTTTAGGCTGCGTTTCCACTGGGTCGACCATCAATTCTTAAATAGCAACAAATTTTAAGATTCGAATAACTTCCAGTAACATCGATGCATTGATGCTAAATCATATCGTTATTTAAATAAAACATGATTAAAATAGCTGTAGCAAATATTAGTTAATAATATAAAATCAATTGTATATGGGCGCTAAGCCAAATCAATTAGAAAAGTATTTTTTCTCCAATATGCTCGGAAATGTTCACCTTACTGTAGCAAAAATAGTACGGGAAGTTCTTCGTTAATGTCAAACTCTAACTAAAAAACATCAAACTATCGCTGTCCTGTTCTAGCGGACGGGAAGTAAAAAAACACTACAGTAATAACTTATTACTGTAGTGTTTTTTACTTTTTAATAATAAAAAACGCAAACAGCCAATTATTATTGCCGCGAGCCGCTTCTACACGACCCGATCAGCTATCATTTCACGTGTATGATCGTGCGAATACTGCTTAATAAAATCAAAGATAATAATCTTTATATTTTTTTTTAATCTCATCCGTGTTCATAAAGCTTACATAGTTTGTCAAAGGACTTTCTCAGTTCAAACATAGACAAAGAGAATCATACTATCTTTGTCTTACACTAGTACTAGCACCCAAAAGAAAAGGATGGGTGTAGTTTTCCTGGTTCTTACTGACTGAAAAGTTGGTTTGACAAACTATATTGCGCAATTATATTGAATGAACGAATATTGAATGATACTGAATGGCAGAATAAGTTTGTGCCTTTAACTTTTAAAAATTAATTAAAGAGGGAAATTGTTTTTGACATTTTGGATGTGAAGGTTTGATTTGAGTGATGCTTGATGCTTAAATAATAATTATTTTAGCTTATTTCCTCGCATGTTTGGAGAAAAGCACTATATATGCCTCGGCAGGAATAGCAATTCGTGGATTCGTCTTCTTTGTCGGACTCCGCTTCGCGTCGTCCGACAAAATCGAAACTCATCCACGAATTGCCCTTTCCCGGCCTCTGCAATAATGTACTATTACTACCAATATACACAGATTATGAAATGCAAATGAACGAGTCTAATGCTTCCAATTTGATGGCGATCACAACACGCTCTCTTTCACAAATTCCCCTGAATACGTATTTATTCACTGCAGTAAACTCGCTTCTTGATATAAAAAAATCATAAAATTCATAAAACAGATACAGTCAGCAGCAGAAGTTGCTAAGCGGGCGCGGTGTTCAAAATGACCTTGACACGCTCTTATTCTCTTGACAATAAAGTCGCGTCAAGATCATTTTGGACACCTGGCCCGCTTAGCAACTTCTGCTGCTGACTGTACAAGCCTCAATTAGTTAATTAATATTTTATCCTTTTCTTGGCACAAACGATGAATATTAGCCAGTTGACATCGCAGATACTTTACAGTTATATAGTACGTTTTTTTAGCATTAGAAAGAACTTGAAAGAAGGTAAGCGATCTAGACATGTCTTTTTATTAAAAACGCTTTTTAAAATTCAGTAACTATTAGACTATTACTTATGAAACAGAAGAATATAAATGATCGTATTAGATTTATAATTGTTACATATTTGCTGTAACGTATTTTGAAAATGTGTTTTTCAATTAAAAGACAAGATTGTTTACCTTATTTCTAATGCTAAAAAAAACGATCTATATAATTTACTACCTATCTAATCTGCCTGAATTGTTTTAAAATGATAGTTGGTTTGGGCAGATTCGTTTACTCCAGTGAAAAATACATAAATATAGGGACCCATTTAAATTAGTCTACTCGAACCCTAAACTATTGAACAGATCATACTAGTCCATATCACATTCATACACATGGCATTATGTACTAAGGCTCCTTTCCATTGAGGCTGAAATGAGAAGAAACAGGAGAATCAATCAATATCATTCTCTTCTCTTATATATCAATAGTCTTCTCCGCTACCCTGGATTAATTACAACCAATGCTATTAGTAGATTCTCGCGCGTTTCCTCTCATCTCCGCCTCTGTGGAAAGGCAGCCTAACCCCTGGGCATTCAATTCATATCACGTGATATGTGAACATTATTGAATGGTATTACGTACAGTTATGATTACATGACAGCAAGGCCGAGCTACGCTATGGCTATGTATGTACATTCATGTGTTTATATAACATGCAGATGGCAAGTACTTAGATGACGTGAATTTCCTTAAGAATAACAACTAGTGAAATACTTGTTACTATCAGCATTTCCTTGCAAACACTTTTATTATATTTTTTTTTTATTGCAGTTTTTTTTCGTCAGATTTCGATAAAATTTAGTCAGTTTGAAGAGTTCCTTATTCTGGGAGGATCACAGTGTCCTAAAAAAATTATGCAGTTCTCCGTTGATCCACGAAAATACCATACGTTTTCGTAACTCGAGGGAGATTTTGAAGGAGATAGAGTGAAATTGCGCTTATATTGTACAGAATAGGGAGCAATACCTACTACCAAAACTACCGAAATCTGAGAAACAAAAAGGCAACAAGTTAAAAATCGGCCCAAGTTTCAGGATGTTTTTTTAACGTTAATTTGTGTTAGCATTACTAAGACCTTATTAGAAACATTAAGAAAACATCCTGTAGTTGCAATTTATGAAGCAGTTGCGGATGGTTTGATTTCAATCTTTATGTTCTATTATTCTCAAGGACATACTATGCCTAAATTTTATACATAAAAATATAACGCTTGTTCTTATAAGATTTAAATTTCAACATACATCCCTAATTACGACCGAACATTAATCACATGGTTATTTATCAACAATCAGTGCTTAGTGAAATAGTGGCGTCCCTCCAAAGCTGGGTAATCCTTAGAGCTAACAACATGCTTGAAATGCTCTCAAATTCAACCCTCTAAATATCTTTAAAGTATAAACCAAAAAACCTATCCTAAGAAAGTGACCAAGGCCTGGAATCGAACCAGCAACGTCCTCTGCTATCGCGGCAGGTGCCTCGGCCTCCCAGGTCACAATTTATATAGTAGTATCTACTTGAAATAACACAAATTAAATTATTTTAAAAATACTTTAATTTGTTCTAATAGTAATCTTTAAAGTATTCAGGAGCAGGGGAAACTGCAAGTTTAGACACCATTTTAAAATGACAATTTCATACCAAGTAAATCCAGATGAAGTTTGTACTGACAAACCCTTAATTTATTAAGTTTATTTATGAATTGTCACATTTAGGCGCTGGCTCTATCAGTTACCCAGCTAAAAACACATTGCTACATTATTGGAGAGAACTAAACTAGAAGCATGTCTAGTTCAGTCAATCCCCGGCCATCAGCAATAGTTTTGTTGTTTGAACTCCAGCTCTGGCAACCTTCATTCTTAATTTAAGTGATGTTTCACGGTAACACAAAATTAGGGTCCGATAGGGTTGGACCCCAAAGACAGCCTTAGGTTGGGACCTAAGGCTGTCTTTGGGGTCCAAAGACAGCTGCTGGGCTGGGGCCCGGATAATCAGACCCTGGTAAAAATGGTGCTTATACGAAAATTCAATGCATTAGCCATAGCAAAAAGTAAAGTAGAATAATAGCGTGACAAAAATATCTCTCTTACGCTTGCAGGGTTGGCAATAATTGAATATAGTGCAGTCACCATTCATTTATCCTACATCTAGAAAAGCAAATATAAATTGTTAACATCCTATTGTGTATTATCAAGAGTGTTTCCAAATTCTGGTTGGACAAGATTATTATTAGGATTTAAAAGAAATCTGTGTTAAGAAACACTTTTGATAACTATTAGAGCCCGTCCAGACTAACAGAGAATGCTCAAAACCGGTTCAAAACACTGAATACCAAGAAATTGCCTGTTGATTAAAAGTCAATCTTGACACTTAATTTATAGTTCCAAGCCTGTCAAATCAGAGAACTAGAATGAAGATCAAATGTCTGTAAACAAGAAATTGCTCAAAACATCCCTGAAAGTCTGACCAGGCTAACAGACAAAATCCTGTCACTTAATGGCGGGCTAGGAGGTCTGGCTGGATTGCTGGAACTTGGGCTGGATGATGGAGGTCTTGCGGACGGGCACGGTGTCTGGTGTGGGGATGGCGTCGCCCGTCGGCTGCTTGGCGGGCGCGGCTGGGGCCTTGAAGGGCGCTGCTAGGTTCCCTGGCCGTTGCTTTGCCATCTGGTAGTCGCCGGAGTCGAAGAACTTTTGCTGTGGGAGAGTGACACATGTATCATAATTTGTCATTTCATTTCTCAGCTGTAATACATTTACCAGTAGTAGCTCTACTATCGGGTAGCAGACACAATATTTAAAGACATGTTTTGACTTCTAAATTAAAAAGGTTGCTTGTCATTTGACTGATATCCTCCATGATATTTCATTAGCCAGGTCCACACAGAGCGAGCATACGCGCGAGGCAATTTCCTAGCACCTAGCATAAAACGCGCTCGGTCGAGGCATGTCTACACTGGCCATTTTGTGCGCAAGGAATTTCTCGCACGTATGCTCGCTCTGTGTGGACCCCGCTTTACTTTATTTGTGTAGGGTAGCATCCACTTCGGTCTAGTTGACTTTACTTAGTCGAAACCTAATATGACTTAATATTGTTTAAAATGACAGCAATGATGACAAGAAGAGATTTTTTTACTTCTTTATCTCTAAAATGGTAAGAGGGCTTTCATTGCAGTTCAGGATTAGGCGATTTACTAGGTGAACTAGAATCTACATACAAAATTAGAACTATGTGGACATCAGTATAATCCAGATGGTTTGAAGTTGTCCCTGACCCTGTCAGGTCTGTACTGTTAGCTTAGCTCTTTATAGGTAACACTTACCACCTTATTTATAAAACTTTACGGCCTGATTTAGTAACATTAAGGGGTTAAGAAAAGCACCTGGTACTCTGCTATCTAACCCTTAATAGGGCAAGGGGACTATATGTATTACCACCACTATTTATAAAAATGGAGAAGTTCAATTTTGAATGTCTAACAACATTCTGCCTTATAAAGAGCTAATGAACAATATGTAATACCCCTCCTTACAACCTTACTTACGTAATACAGCTAATACTTACTCCTTTAGCAAGTCTTTTTTGTAAGAATGCCGAGTGCCCCCCGGGTCCACGTCCCAACATGGCATTTGGGAACTTTGCCTTTAGCTTAGCTTCTTCTAGTTTTTCCAACTCCTTTGGCTGCAAATCAATATGTTTATTGTAGAATGCATTTCACAATTGTTTAAAATGTATTCTTAATAAAGGTAGTTGTTGTCCTATACACATAAATACTTAAGAATCTTACAATCAAATCAGTTAATTTTTTGAACTTTCAAAATAATTATCCACAATGAACTATAAATGAAGGCGAGATGGAGAGAACATGTCTAGTAACTGACAACATTTTGAGATATTGCAGTTTGAAAGGAGTGATGTATTTTTGTGTATAGGTGTTTTTAAAGTGAGAATAAAAGGAGTTATATTTATGATTACAGAGGTAATAGAAGCTATAACTAATAGTTCATTGAGTGCTCTACATTTTGAGGCTAAAATCTCTTTTTTTTTAAAGTGACTAGTCTATCCCTATACTAAACACTTATACTGTGGAAAAGAGTGTAGTGCCTTCTGTAAAAAGGACTCCTTAAAACTAAGAAGTAATGTGTTCACACACACAACTTCAGATATTGCAGTGACATATTTTAAACCAGTTGCATCTAGATAAGGTTGTAATGAATTATGAAGGTCATTGAGGACCAATTACTATTAAGTATAGAGTTTTAGACAGGTAAAAGTTAGCGGTTGAAATAAAGACTTACGTCCTTCGGGGGTTCGTTCTGATCCTGGGAGTCACCCATTGTGAAAATCTGGAACAAACACTAAATGAAATCAGTTTAATCTAATTTAGATTATTTACTTACATGCCAACTGGAGATAAATAAATAAAAAGGAATCAGTAGATATACAATAAAAAGGCCCTTCATTCATTCAAAGTAGATAATAGGGAGACGATTAATCTGTATAAAGTTTGAAAACGGTCCAAAATGTGCGTCTTAACGATCTACCCACACAAATGAGAACTAGTCAACAAAATTTAATTAAACATTGATATTACCACATAAACTTTTCGAAAAACTAAAATTTCACGAACAATTCAGTAAATAAATTGAAATAAAAATCGGAATCTCATTCACATGGTTTGTTATTGAGAACTTGTCGCCAAAAGGATATGGTCAAAGTTGTTTACCTTGGGATTGCTTTCTTTTCTTCTTGACGGAATTAACCAGCAATTGCTCGATTAGCAGTCGCTAAATATCAGTAATTGAAAAGAATACAACGAAATAATGATTACAACGATCAAATAAAAGTCGTCAACAATCCTTGCTGATTTTTCCTCAAATGAAAAATGGCGTTTGTTGTAGTGCTAGTGTTGCCAGTGTAGAATTTTACATTATTGCCAACGTGACCCAAAGAAATTCAAAAACTCATGTTGGTAACATGATTTATACTATAGTTTTATCACATTTATTGTTTTGAGACCATAGAAGGTAGGATCCTATAGAAGTGGTATACGCGTGCCTCCGTCACAGAATAAATAATAGTACTACCGTACAGAACTCGGAGTAATTAGCAACGGAGACGCCATGTCTAAAATTTTCGGTACAAAATAGTCTGCCGTTTTTTGCGGGGGAGGGGCACATCAAATGTATAGGTACGTCATGTCAGATAAACGTCAGTCCATACATATGGTTGACCATTGGCCGCCTATTTTCGACAGAGGGGAATGCCTGTTAATGGCGGCTCCATTGTTAATTACTCCGAGGTACAGAAAGGAAACTTCCTACAAAACCGAAGTTTGACAGCGGTTCAGGGTCGAATCATGCTATCCCTTTCTAACATATAGCACTATCCCTTTCGGCTATTTAGGGTTGTCAAAATTCAAGTGATTATCTTATCTGTGGTCGTGCACGCAAAAGGAAGTCAAGTGGTGCCAACCCTAAAAATTGCTCGGAGCAATGCTGAGCCGAGCGGAGCCGAGTTTGACCGAAGTCAGGAGATTCGCACCCCTACCTCCGTGACTAACAAAACATACGCAATGAGACACTATGATAGTCGAATTTATTTGTTACCCACCATACCATAGTACATAGAAATATACCATACTAAATTTACGGCGGGGAATAAAAAAAAATTGAGATTGTGACAAGGACAAACAATGAAAGAGCTTTCGCTGCTACTCCTACTGAAAGATACATAAGACTATCCCGTTCGGTCATTTCCCCCACCCCTCATGCCAGATCCAGTTATATGCTAGATTCATGATTGAGACAAATTTTATGTTTAAGGGGTATCCAGACGGGACTGACGAAATCAGTCGATTTGTTCAGGAAAATAATTGGTCAATCTCATCTAGCGTCCACACGTACACAAATTAAATCACCAATTTGCATTCTACTATGAAAATTGGCATTAAACAACTGTACCGCTATTCGGAACCTAATAATAATATTGAGAGTGGCAACACTGTTGTCGGTCGTATTGTCCTTTTCTAGCATATACGTCCCTCTTATTAATATAGGAGTAAAATCCGTGGAATATACTTATTGAAATAATTTAATAAATAGAAAACACGTTCACACAAAGAGAATATTGGAAAGAATGACACTTATAAAAAACATATGAATATAAAAATGCAAATCAAAAAACCATGGATGTTCTTATTACAAAAAAGGTAATAAAAAGGTTTAACACCCCCCCGTAATATGAACACCCTGTATATATTCATATTGAACATAAGTGTATATAGACATATCAAAGTAAACTGTACACATAATAAAATAGACCACAAATAAATCACCCTGTATATACAATCTAACTATCACTGACTATACACACACTAATACCTACTATGTACACCTAAACCTAACCTAAACCTAAAGCATTTGTACACTTAAAATGTTTTATTTTAGCCAAAGGTTTGGTTAAAATGTCGGCGACCATATCATTAGTGGGAATGAACCTTAGATGTAGATTATGGTGTGATAGTGCGTCACGAATGAAGTGATGTTTGATGTCGATGTGCTTGGTGCGGGCGTGATAAGTGCTATTATGTGCAAGTTTGATGGAACTCTGATTGTCTGAATGAATGATCATGGGATGAGCGATATTAAATACTTCCTGGATGAGCGTTTTTAGGTAAATGGCCTCCTTGCAGGCTTCAGCTAACGCCATATACTCAGCCTCTGTTGTTGAAAGGGCGACTGTACGTTGCTTGCGAGCTTCCCAAGAGATTGGCCCTCCACTCACCAGAAAGACATATCCAGTATAGGACCTTCGGTCAATGATGCTGTTTCCAAAGTCGGCATCCGAATATCCCACGACGTTGTTATGACCATTTCGCGTGTAAGTTAACCTCATGTCCTTTGTACCTTTGAGGTATCTGAGAACCCTTTTTGCGGCTTTCCAGTGTACCCCCCCGTAATGTGTATTGAATTGGGATAGGTACGAGACTGTATGTGCAATATCGGGCCGAGTTCCAATTGCTATATACATTAGCGAGCCGATAAGTTCCCTGTAGGGAACGTCAATTTCTTCTTCCTGCGTGGGAAGGGTTAGCTTTATGCCAGGTTCCATCGGTGTAGTGACGGTGATGGCATCCGTCATATTATATTTTTCTAAAAGTTTGTCAATATAGTGTGACTGATCAAGGGTTATACGACCTTTGTTCTGGGAAACCCTCATTCCGAGGCAGTCTTTGACAGGTCCCAGATCCTTGACCGTAAACAATTTCTTGAGGTCGTTTTTAAAGTTGGTTTTCAATGTTTCGCTGTTTGACAGAATGAAAAAGTCGTCGACGAATACTGCTACAACTAGAAAATCGTTGTCATGTCTCGTGTAGTACATGCAGTGTTCCGTTGATGCTTGTGTAAGCGATAAGGTGGCCATAGCTTCGCACACTTTCTTATTCCACTGACGTGGAGCTTGCTTCAAGCCATAAAGAGACTTCTTCAATAAACAGACTTTATTCTTCGAATCGGTAGAGAAACCTTCAGGCTGTTCCATATAAATTTCCTCTTCCAAATCACCATTCAAAAAAAAGCAGTTTCTACGTCGAGGTGGTCAACTTGACAGTTAAGTTCCGCCGCATATGCCATTAGTAGCCGTACAGATGATAACCTTGCTACGGGCGAAAAAGTTTCTCCGTAGTCTACTCCTGCAACCTGGGTAAACCCTTTGGCTACAAGTCTGGCTTTATACTTTACAACCTGTCCACTTGTGTCCTTTTTTAGTTTAAAGACCCACTTGCACTTTGTCGTCTTTCGATCCTTGGGTCTATCAACAATAATCCAAGTTCTATGTTTTTGGAGAGACTCATACTCAGCTTTCATCGCTTCAAGCCATTCTTGCTTTTGCGGATGGTCTGAAACTTCCTTAAATGTCTCAGGTTCCAGATCAGACGTCATGTTGACTGCGCAAACCTGTATGTATCGCTCAGGAGGTCGTCTGTCCCTAGCAGGGTATCTGCGCTCCGGTTCTTCTTCGGGAACGGGTACTGCTTCTGCTGGTTCAGGGTTCTCACGACATTCCATCTCAGGTTCGGCGAGCGCAGGTTCAAGTTGGTCTGGAACTAAAGATTCAGGCTGGACATCAAGCTGTATAGGGTACTGTGATGTTGGATCAGGATCAGAAATTGGGACTAGGACTTGTTGTGTTGGTTGAGACGGAGGTTCCAACTCGGTGGTGATGGGATTTGGGGTGGGATCTGCCTTGAGCTTGTCTTCTATGAAGACTACGTCTCTAGCGATAATAATCGTTCGGGGGTTTTGGGGATTGACGAGACGGTAAGCTTTGCTTTCCGTCGCGTAGCCTACGAAGATGCATTTCTGAGTCTTGGCGTCAAGCTTTGTACGTTTTTCTTTTGGTACAAGAACATGAGCTTCACAGCCAAAGACTTTGAGGTGTGACAGGTTTACCTTTTTACCGGACCAAATCTCCTCCGGAATACGGTTCTTCAGGGCTTGCGTTGGCACGTGATTTTTGATGTAAATCGCCGTGTTTACCGCTTCTCCCCAATATGCTTTCGGCAGCTGCGAGTCCTGGAGCATGCATCTCGCCTTTTCAATGATCGTGCGATTTGCGCGTTCCGAGATCCCGTTCATCTCAGGGTTGTACGGAACTGTGGTCTGATGGACAATCCCGTTCTCCTTCAGGAACGTAGACAGATCATGGTTGACATACTCGCCTCCATTGTCTGATCTCAGGACCTTGATCTTCTGCCCCGTTTGGTTCTCTACTAGATGCTTAAACTCTACGAACTTACCGAAGACCTCATCTTTTCTTTTCAAAAGATAGCCGAAGGTTTTTCGACTAAAGTCATCCGTAAAGGTTAGTAAGTATAGAGCTCCGCCAAATGATTGCGTACTCATTGGACCGCATAGGTCGGAATGAATGAGTTCCAATACGCAATTTGACCTACTCGTAGACTTGTAAAAAGGTTTCTTAGAAAGTTTGCCTTGTAGGCACGGAACACATGGTTCATGAAAACCTTTTTGAAAGTCAACGCCAACGTGCTTATTTTTGAGAATGTTTAAAGTTTTGGCATTTATATGAGAAAGGCGTCTATGCCAAAGCATTGCGGACTCCTTGGTGCCAGTGCAAAGTGCGTGAGGAGTATTATTTGAACTGACATCAAGTCTAAACATACCTTTATGTATAGAGCCTGTGGCAATGACAGGTTTCGTCACTTGACAGCCATTCTCGGGAATGATACTCGCGCCTTTTGATGTAAACAAAACTTCGTAACCTTTATCGGTTAATTTGTAAACCGATAGAAGATTAGTGGCTAGGCCAGGGATGTACAACACGTCACTAATACTATTTACATTGTCAGATATATACATATTTACAGTACCTTTTCCATGGCTTGAAATCTGGTCATTGTTTGCGACGGTGATGGGCATCATGTGGGGTGACATGGCGGAGAACCAATCTCTCCGGTTGCTCATGTGGGAAGTCGCTCCAGAATCAATATACCAGTCCTGAGAACCTGTGGCTGTAGGGGGAATGAGAGGGAAACAAGATGAAAGCGTGAATTCAGATGTATTAAATGATTTGGTCGTCGAATCATTCTTGTTCTTATTCTTCCTACACTCAGAAACTACATGCCCTAACTTTTTGCAATATTTACAAAATAATTTAGATTTCGTCTTCGACGAGCGGGCTTGCAGCACGTTTGCTGGTCCTTGTTTGACAGGTGCAGGCTGGGTACTGCCGGATGCAGCGCTGACGGCACGAGAATCTTCCTTTAGTAGAGCCGTCACGACGTGTTCCGATGTTATCTTAGCGATGTTAGCGTGTTCCAGGGTCATCACTAATGGCTTAAACTCTTCTGGCAGGCCGGCGAGCATCACGATAGCCAGAAACTCGTCCTCGACTGACGCGCCAATGCTTTGGAGTTCCTGTTGCGTAGCCAACGATTTGTTCACATATTCTTCCATGTTACCATCATATTTATTGGATAGTAACTTCCTCATCAAAGCCAGTCTTCTTGTCAGGCCGCTATCTGCATAAGCCTTTTTTAGGCATTGCAGTGTTTCATACGCAGTTTTAGCTGACCTTATTACCGGATACACGTTTTCGTTGCAGGACAGGCATATCTTTGCTCGAGCACGAGCGTCTTTTTGCTTTTCTGCGGGGTCTGTCAATTCGTCTTTTTTTGTACAGACCTCCCAGAGTCCTTGATCGGTGAGCAAACACTGAATACTGAATAACCAGTTATTGAAGTTCTTGCTTCCGTGTAGCTTCGAGAACGTTATATGATGAGTATGTGTAGACGTCGATGGAGAATCCATATTTCTCGTACTTATTAAACTTATTTCGCAGCGTAGTACGGGCACTCATAACCTATTAATATAGGAGTAAAATCCGTGGAATATACTTATTGAAATAATTTAATAAATAGAAAACACGTTCACACAAAGAGAATATTGGAAAGAATGACACTTATAAAAAACATATGAATATAAAAATGCAAATCAAAAAACCATGGATGTTCTTATTACAAAAAAGGTAATAAAAAGGTTTAACACCTCTCTCTCCCACACTCCCACCACAGCAGTTTGCTTTTTGGCGGTTGTCGCAAAAACAAATTTCCAACTCATTGGCTTGCTGTTTTTCCATCTGGAAGGTCATGAAGCTAAACTGCTGGTGAGTTTTTGAATTTGTACCCCAGTTTAGCTGACTATATTGAAAAACAGTTTCTAACGGCTTTTGCCGTTCGAAATAAATATTTAAATTTAGTGTCCGTTAAACTATCTAGCAAATAAAAACGATCCGGAATAGTAATGTGTAAGTTTTCAAAGGCTGCCTGCGCGCACCGTGGCTATGCTAATGAAAATACTAAAACACATAATGTTAGAAAACACATCGAGCTGGTAAAGCGTGCACTTGTCACCATTAGAATTTAATTAATATTATACCTACATTAAGTCTCTTCTGAGTCTTATTACTTATTACTTTAAATCTTTGTGTGTCTATAATAACGGTTGAAATTAGGTATAACACTTAACTAAATGGTGATGTGTGGAGGCATACCCTTCAGTTTTCAAGTGATTTGTGTTTTCGAATACGAAAGGATCGGATAGTTAATACGTGTTACGTAGAACCTACGTATTAAGGTAGAAGCTTATAGACGTGTAGGGTTTATCTGTCCAAGTATCTATCAGCAACTTGTCGGTTTATCCCGTTCCGGGTTAAATATAATATTGCAAAATATTTTTTTTTTTGGTAATATACTTGCTGATAAATAACGTGTACCCGCTTAGGAGTCGACGAAGCCCCGCTTCGCGGGGCTTCTATTTCCGCTCTGAGGGACACAAGGTAACGAACAAACCTACATCGCAAGCATTGCATTTATTTTTGTGGAAAGTGAGTACTTCGGCAGTACGTAAACTTAAGTCTGACTAGATAAAGAGAGAGATTAGCATGGCTCTGCGCAAGAATGACATGGAAATCCTTAAGTATTTCACTCCTTATCTACCAATTTATATCTCTCCAACTAGATCTTTGATTAAAAAAAAAAAAATGGTTAAAATGTAGGTAGATAGGTATCTCTTTAAAAAAATAACAGGTACTAACAGCTTAAAAGAACTCTTGCATGTAGTTGCTATATGTGCTTGTATTATTTTGGATTTGAATAACTTGATTATTCATTCTATATGTAACTATAGGTACATACAAGACGGTCAATCTTTAAGCCTACCTACCTACCTACATAAATAGTACCTACACTTGTAAACGTTTTAAATAAAATCGGAAGCCTGTGACTTGAAAGGGCATTAACGATATGGGAAAGTTTAGATTGATTCATTGACGAAGACGCATGGTTTGCTTCATAATTTCAAATTATATTCGCTAACTGTAGAGTTAAAGTTTAGTTATGGCAAATCTCGTCACCGTGAATGACACTTTCTAAAAGTGCCTATTAAAGTAAATCCTTTCCCATTGTCGAGCGAAGAACTCTCAACTAAGGGAATATTACCCATAAACTTCATTTGAATGATATTCTTAAGCTATGTCTGTTATGGTTCCACCTGCGTAAGGTGTGCCTAAGAGAATCTTTTATTCAGGCACAAACTAACGTCAAGTTATTTGTGATGAAACCAATATGTTGTGTACCTATTTAAGCCTGCGCAAGGCTGCCATGTTTCCACCTGCGTAAGGTGTGCCAAAGAATCTTTGATTCATTCACAAACTGATATCAAGTTATTGATGATGATATTACAACCTATAAATATAAGCCTGCGCAAGGCATGTCAGAAATTAAATGATATGGTCATAACACAGGCGAGCGAGTAGGCCACAATCATAAAAATATAACAAAGATGAATATGTAAATACATCCTTTTGGACAAAGGACAAGTGAAAAGGGTTCTAACAAAATAATGTTCTGGGTAAAAATCAGTCGAAATAGGCTTCGTTATTCGAGGTTTCATTTTTGTTTACCAATCTATTTTAAGGGTCCCGGACACCCTATTGGCTAAACCCAAAATTGGACTAATTAACATTTCTAAAATTATAATATAATAGGTATAAAATAACCTAAGATTCCAGGCCTATCTCGACTCATTTTTATTTTAAAGATGAAAAAATCTTTGCACCCTAATATAAAATTGTGGTCTGGAGACGCTAAGCCTCATAACGTGGGTGGCATGGATAATACTAAGAGATTTAGTCACCTAAATTAGGATTGTTCATTTTTTTTCAAATGTTCTATTTCGAAAACCATTTCGAGATATAAGGTTTTTAAACAGTTTCCGACATTTGCTGCGATATAATAATTGAGGATTGAAGATATTTCAACAAATATCCTTATAACCTTAGTTTGACCTTCTCCTGGGCTGAATGTAAAGTCATTGCATAATAAAAGTTATCGAACCATAGTAAATAAATCCGTCACTCACGTATTGTCAAAGTTATCATTGTCATCGATTGTCATAACAATATTTTTCAGTTAAACCGCTGCGCTTGTTTGTTACAATTTGATTTATAATTAATACCTAAACAGTAGATTTCATTGGTTAATAATATATCAAAAACCTTGTTCCTATGTGTGGGAATGATTCACAAAAATAATAGTTCGAATCCACGAAGACCTACGACGTGAAAGATGGTGCCGTGAATTAAACTTGGAATACCTACCTACTTCACGTGTTACACACAGTATTGCTGTGAGAATCACGTCGATGTAAGTATAAAATTAATTTTAATTTACTACAATTAAGTATTTAAAAGCTCACTTTATTGGTAGGGTCGTGGTATCTATTTATTTTCTGTGGTAATGTAGCCAGAGTATCTAAAGGCAAACCGTTAAACAGAGATGGTGCCTACTAGAAAGAAGGAATATACAAGAATACATAGCCATACTCAAAATTCAGCCTGAAACTGCTTTAAAAAGATATAATTTCTAATTTCCAGGTATATGTTGCAGTTCAAGCTGCTGATATCATGGTGGACAAGAGTTAATAAAGAGTTGTGAATAATAAAACATGTTTTTGTTTACCTACTTTTTTATTAATTTGGGAAATATGTTATATATGTTTCCAAAAAAAATAGTAACTTTACATTAAATGTATGTTTATCATGTTCTGCACGAGCATCTGACAATGATGGCTTCTTGTTGACCATCCAGAAGAGAAGTGTATGGTTTGTTATTTACTCTGTTCCCAGGCATTATTTACGGTCGTAAAGTATTACGACGATTAATAATTAATATGACGTTCGTTTCAATACAAAATGCTCAACTTTGTTCTGGGCCCAAGTGCAGTTACATATCTCACAGCTGTATCTAAATAGGAATCACGATGACCTGAAATAATAGGATATAATTAGCAAAATTGGCATGTTCCTAATATAGTAGTATAAGTATGTAGTACAATATCCAAACAATGGTGACAAGCCGGTAGAAAGCACCCACTGGGTGCTAAGCTACCTTTAGCAATGGACGCTTGTAACGATTTTATGAATCCAATCTTCTTACAAATCGAATCAGTTAAAATATATATGATGTAGGTAACTTACATTTGTATTTTTGCTCCCTTGATTTCAGCCAAGTTATGGTTGGAGTTGGATGCTATATGGATACATACTCCAATAAAACTAAGTTATATTATATAACTTAGGCAGATTTCTGGAATCAGCTTTCTCAAATTTATAGCGTAGGTATTTTGAAATTAATGATTCAAAATAAACGAGTTTTCCATTCCAGACGATTGTTATTTATAGAAACACGTGACACTGACATTGTCGACAGGTGATATTACAATCAATTGACAATGACAACTATTTTTTTAATGCTTGTGCATTATCCTAATCAGCCGACGACATGTAATTTACGAGAAGTCGTATCTCATATTTTCAATAAATTATAAATATTCAACCGAGCCACGAATTACTAAATCATTCAAATTGGTATCTTAAATTAACCTATATTTTCAGAAAATAAAATAAAAATGGGGGTCTAAAAAAAATGAACAATCCTAATTCGACCATAAGCCCAGGCAGAATATTGATATTTAGAATAAGGTGTGGTCAATCCTCCAAGGTCCAGATAATCTGTGGACTCTAATTAAATCAGGCTCACTTAAGCTCACGACACAACATAGCTTACGGTTCAATTCTGAAATAAGCTATGTTTAATATCACTCATGGTGTGAAAATAAAATTACAAGAGCACAAACAGCCTGCTCAAGGTGTACAAAGGGTTCCGTTTAGCGGCCCTATGAATATCTAAAAACCTTTGAAGTCTATGCCTGCTATGACAGACTCGAAATTAATATAAATTATATTTGCCTCGAGAGCACTAGTCTTTCAGTTAACATTTTTACGAGTACCTACCTATGTAGGTACACGACATAACCAAGGTTACCTATTTAATTATTATATCCCTGACTGGCATGGTATAGGAAAATTGTCATGTGCTGCACAAGCATGTTGGAAATAAAAATATACAAAACTGACCAAACTGGGCGTTTATGAATGCTTTATTTTACACCCTTATGTCTGCCTTGTGAACCTTGAGGATTCGAATCACCTTGATCGTAAGTGCTCCTATGCACAGATTAAGTTTATTTTAAACTACCCATGCACTAATCTCAAGGGCACGTGCTTCTATGCACGGACCAAATATTGTTATCACATAATTCACTTATCATTATTCGTCATAGTTTGATACTATACGTTTAACAAATGTACCCACCGTAGAATGTAATGTACCCAGTCATAAGGTTTTTAATAAACAGTGACTTAATGGTTTACACGAACGATTCTAGTATAACTTCTGGGCGGTCACGTCTAGGGCATGACCCTCTAGTTCTCAATTTATACAAAATTATAGCATTGCGATACTGTTTGCTTTGCACAATGTGAAACAGCAGCAAGCCTTGCGAAAAGGCGAAGCTATTTTGAAAGGCGAGTACTTTTCAAAAATACATTGTAATATATATAAATATGTTTTTGTCGTGGAACAAGTACATCCAAACAAATGCAGTCATTTATTATAATATGTTAGCAAAACTCTGCAAAAGAGTTATATAGTCTGTCTGTACAGTGTAACTTGAAGGCATCAATGCACATGAATCTCTTGAAACATGGTGGATCAATTAATTTACACCCCGTCTGTGTCTTGCTCCTATTACCAAATCCACAAGTTAAGGACCTCAACCTATATATAGGTACCCTTCTTGCTCGAGACCTGTAAAAAATGTACACAATAATTTCATGCAGTCAAGTGTCGGAAAACTAGGTCCACACACTTAGCGATATCGTGAATATATATCCAAGAACTCTGTATATTGCCTCCCAGGAGGCGGGATGTTATTAGACTAACCTATAGTAGGTAGTAGGCCAGAGATATAGTATACAAAAGTACACTGGCCCAAATTAAGTAATATTATATTTCAGAATATAAAATAATTTACAATCTTGCTATTATTGAAATATAAACAAGTAACAATTATCCTTAGTTCATAAGGAGGATAAGTATACCTAAATATCTAATAGATTCGACAAAGTGTTGATTCTAGCATTGGATAAAATAGCTCCCTCTTAAAGGGCCTCTGCGCTGTTGGCTTTGGGGCCACAGGCGCCCGGCAAATGGTAATAGGGAACCCCCTGGTTTCCCACAGCAAATAATGTAAAATCACGAAATAAGCACATAAATTTGTATTTCGGTTAAAAGCACCTATGCGATGAGCTAGGGTTTCGAATTAAGTATCTGATTCCTTATAATTTACACACTGAATAGAGAAAACTGAATATTCAGAATTAAGCAATGTCTATGAATAGTTTACAGAAAATTAGCCACTTTAGCGGTCAGAACCAATAAAGTTTTAAGGCTTATGTCTACCAGTAGGCACCAGATAAAGTAAACCACTACGAAACTACTCTTACTACATATATACAAATTTTTGAGTAAAATTAAAGTTATGATAGCTAAACATGAATTTAATTAGAATGACTCTGCAAATATTATTGATAAAGTTCTGTAGCAATTCTACACAAGAACACCACAAAGCGTCATAACTAGTGCCACAGCGCAGTGAACACATGAGTGTTGTGGCTTAAGCTCTCATAGTAACCTTCACACTTTTAAGCAAGGTTTATTTATGTACACTGACTTGCGTTCTCGTTAGTAAAGCGTTTAAAAGGGTTAAATGCATTTTATAGCTATAACTATATATAAGTATATGGCTTACAGTCATTAAATAAATTTAGTGATTCCCTATGACATTTCAATAAGTACCAAATTTTATTAACTCTGTTTGTGGTGATAGTGATATAACGAATAATTAAAATATTCGTCTACTTAATCCCGAGGGATTCTGGAAATAAGAAATGTCCTGTCCTTGTTATATTCCTGCAACTGCTTACTTTACTATTATAGATAATTATTATCAAATTTGATAATAATTGCGACTTATAAATAAAAACTACTCTAGTACTTTATTATTTTTATCTTTTCATACTTGAATTACATTACTCCTTATAACAGATGTGTATGCTCCTTGAAGAGTAGACTGACTTATCACATCTTCTTTTACCTAGTTTTCACATACATTTAAGTAATTAAGTATAGCACCCTTGTGGTGACTCACTTATTCTTTTTGAACATTTATAAGTACATTAAGTACGTATATAAAATGTTAAGTTAGTATCATAATATAATGGAATATCAAATTGTATGCTTTACTAAATACCTCTCTCCTCACAGGTGTTGAAATAAAGGGTGTACTGCATAATTAATTAAACACTCATAATATAATAATATTACATATACATAATAAGTACATGTATAATCACATTGGCTTGGCGTCTTCCCACCACCAGGCGATAACAAACACGTCTCAATATTATTATTAGGTTCCGAATAGCGGTACAGTTGTTTAATAATAGCGTTTTACACAAAAATAAAACGCTAATTAAATAACTTACCCTATTCGGAACCTAAAGTTTTAATCCTGCCTGGTGTAAATATGTATAATTTTGAGACAATGAGTTGGAAATTTGTTTTTGCGACAACCGCCAAAAAGCAAACTGCTGTGGTGGGAGTGTGGGAGAGAGAGGGACGTATATGCTAGAAAAGGACAATACGACCGACAACAGTGTTGCCACTCTCAATATTATTATTAGGTTCCGAATAGGGTAAGTTATTTAATTAGCGTTTTATTTTTGTGTAAAACGCTGTTATTTTTGTGTCCGCACCTGCTGATGTGATCGGGGATCAAATTGGTATTTGCGTCCGCACGGCCCTGTTCAATCGGAGAATTTCATCAGATTGGCGAAAAATTGTCTCGTCTGGATACAACTTTATTTTCTGTTGATTCGATTTGAGTTTGACAGTTTGATAATAAACACACACGCATCGCGGCTTCAAAACTTCAAAGGCAAGGGCAAAGCAGCTTTTGGCGCAATATATTTAAGAACGTCTCATAAAAATGGATTCGGAAATGTCGGACCCAGTGGAGGCGGATACAGATGGATCTATTTGCAGTATACACGTACGCAATTTCTTTTGCCATGACAATTTGCAGATTGACTTGAACAAGAACGTTAATTTCGTCGTTGGGCGTAACGGCAGCGGTAAAAGCGCAATTCTGACTGCCCTAGTCGTCGGTTTGGGAGGCAGGGCCTCTGCGACGAACAGGGGAAACAATTTACATTGTAAGTACCATTATCTATAGCCATAAATAACTATAAAAAGTGTTCTATCAAACATTATATTTGAAACAACATTGACCTTGACAACTGTTGATATCTATTCGACTACAATATGAAGTCTACGATATAGCTGTGGCTCTGCCCAGGCTTTCCCCCGGATTTGTTAGTTTAGAAACAATAAGGTTATTATATGGTCTTGGTTAAATAAAATAAAACTTGGGCAATCAAAGTAATAAAAATGAAGCAATAAATCCCATAATTTGTGTGTGTAAGTTTTTTTACTTCTTATCATATCTGCAACTTCAGTGATAGTAGGCATAGTTGCACCTTCAATGCACCAGCAAAGATCCTATCACCGCAATTTAAACCATTTTTAAGTTAGTAAGTTACAGGTAAGTAGTAAATTAGAAGACATTTAGGATCGGTTGCACCAAACTGTTCGTATCGTTAAAGAGTTGGCTAAATTTTTATGTATGGAAAGTTTCATAGTAATGCGCCGGGGCGCGCCGGCTGACGTTGATCACTCCGTCAAATGTGGTTGGTGCAACTGGCCCTTAAACTTGCAAAGAAATCCTCTTATTCATAAAATTTTACAACTTTATTAATTATATAGGTATATGTAGGAATGTAAATTACTAAATTATATTTTTATTTTTATAGATTAAATTTGTAAATATATGCATGCACCATCTGAAAAATATTTGTATGCCCAATGGCTAAACATAGTGATACTCTGTTTAAGTGTACAATTATATCTGTAAAAACCTATGTTTACAAAAAAATATATGATTTATGATTTATAGTCTCTTTCTGACAAATTGAAGTTATAAACAATCAATAGTTTGTTTGATTTGACATAACTCCATAAATTTATAATAAGATATAATTTCAGCCTTCATCAAGAAAGGTGCCAACTCGGCATCAGTGGAGATCAAGATACGGAACAGCAGTGAGCAGGCATACAAGCATGATGTGTACGGAGACTACATCACCATCGAGAGGCACCTCAACGCGTCTGGGGGCTCCAGCTACAAGGTTAAGAATGCCGCAGGTGAATATGCTGCTAGGCCCTCTAAGGTGCCCATTTAAATAAATCTCTCTTCTTGATCGGGACACTCTTGACAGAGCGGTTGTGGTCATCATTGGAAGTCTCCCTTTGTGACACGTTTGACGGCTCGCCTCCACTCCTCCCAGATAAATCTAGCCCTAAAATATTCCTTCTAATAACTCTCAAATGATATGTGCAACTGCAAAATAATCAAAGAATTATCATGTACATGTAGAAAGTTCTGAGGGCCCATCGCGAACCACGTTCAACGTGTTGCCTCTTTGTCGCACTAGTATATTCGTACTGAGGTTCGCATTCGTGGTAGGCCTACTGTTCAGTAATACCTGACATAATTAGTGAATTGCAATAAATAAACACAATACAATACATAATTGACAAATATAAACATGAATTTCACATCACCAGGTAAAGTGATATCCACAAAATTCGACGAAGTAAACAACATAATCACAGCGCACGACATCCAAGTGGACAACCCGATATCCGTGCTGAACCAGGACGACGCGCGCGGGTTCCACGCGGCGGACGCCAAGCGGAAGTTCACACTGTTCCGGAAGGCGACCAACCTGGACCGCACCGAGGCGAACTACTTGTCTGCGTTGGACAGCTGCAAGATGGCGAAGAATATATGGACCAGGAAATCAGAGGTAGTCGCTTTTTTAAATGTACATAATAGCAGGAATGTTGCCGATGCAGATTTTTAGACATCCGGATGCGTATATTTAAAGGCTCACATCCGCGGATGCAGATATTTAAAGGCTCACATCCGCGGATGCGGATATTTAAAGGCTCACATCCGCGGATGCGGATATTTAAAGGCTCACATCCGCGGATGCGCTTGCGGATCTTGAAAATAATGTGGAATTTCCGCGATGCATTCATGCGAATGTGAATATGTATTCGCAACATCCCTGGTACGTAGTTACGGCGGACGCGATTCTTTTTTTACAAACTGAATAAAGATAAATATAACAATTTTTATATTTTGCAGGCACTAGAAGACGTTAAAAAGGAAAAAATCAAACTTAAAGCTATACACGACAGACTCCAGTCGCGAAGTGAGATCATCGCTCGAGAAAAAGCGCTAGAAAACGAATACTATTGGAGCGAGATAGCGCAGTTGGAGCGAGAGGTCCGAGAAATAGAGACGAAGAAGCAAAAGCAGCAGGATAAGATAGTGAAGCTGGAAGAAAAGTTGAAGAGTCTGATTGCGAGCTGCGGGGGGAAGAATGGGGTCATAGAGTAAGTCATTCAAAGAGGTCAATGGAAAGAGTAGCGTTAAGTGGTTATCACATCCAGTTGCAACACCGGTGTGGGGATCACTTTAGAAAAATTTGCAACCAAAACCTGAAAACAGAAAAAATTAAGATTTTTTTGTGTTTCACACGGTGGTAGGGTACATCGCCAATTATTAGCCAGTTTTCAATTACTGGCCACCTATACTAAAATGAATTCTGTGTATAGGTGAATAGAACTCATTTTTGTAAGAGGCGGCCAGTTATTGAACGAGTGGGTTGTGGATAAATTTCAGTTACTGGCCATTTTCCTTATACTGAAAATGAGTTTTATTTATCTGTAAATAGAATTCATTTTTGGAATAGGTGGCCAGTAATTGAAAACTGGCTAATAATTGGATTTTCGTACCTTATATACTAAAATGAACTTTGTTCACCTATAAATAGAAATCAAATTAAGTGGCCAGTAATTGGGGGGTGGCTAGTAATTGGCGATGTACCCTAAACATTGTTTAACCGTAATGCTTCGAAATCCTCGCAACACTCAATATTTCACAGATTCTAGAATATTTCGTTTGCTTGGGTATCATTTCATTAGTATGATGGGTTAAGCAGGGCAAAGATTATATTTGCCCCCTTGTTAAACATTTTTTTTTCTTAGCCTATTTGAGTGTCCCATTGCTGGGCAGAGGCCTCTCCCCTGGTTCTCCATAACTCCCGATTTTATTTACTTATTTATTTATATTTAAACTTTATTGCACATACAAAAAGTACAACAGGCGTCCGCCTGTTATAGGCATTCTCTACTAGTCAACCGTATGGCGAAACAGAAAAGCGTCCATGTGGGTGCAGTGAGAAATAAACAGAAAAAAAACGTAACTTTTGAGCGAAGTAAAATATCAACATTCTAAATACCTACTATATATAATTTACCTACTATATATAATTTTGTGTTTCTTCCGGCCAGTTGTAAAGAAAGGTGTGTCAAAGTCGTTTCGCCATCTCCTCCTGGGCCTACCCAACTAAGAAATGCAAATCGGTTATTTTTTGTATGGAAATAACCGCGGTTTCGGTTAAAAACCGATTACTTCCATACAAAAAATAACCGATTTGCATTCCCTATACCCAACCCACGCTTCTCTACCGGCATCCACTTGGGGGCTATATTAGCCCACCTATCTTTTAACCTTATTACCTTGGAACTAGACCAGAGGGAATAATCCACCCTCTCTCTTCACATAAAAGGAATGGACCATGAAGAAATGTAAAGTTAATTAAATAAAGATCCTAGAGATAGTTATGACTATGTATTAATAGTATAAGTGTTTTGGCCTATCTGTAGCTTCTTGTATTTATTTAAAGATTAACAAGAAATATATAGATACATACAATCTGACTATGGCTAAGAAAGCCGATGAGATGAAAGTACAGACTGAAAAAAATCTTTAAACCTTATAAAACTTGGACTTGTTTTAGCACTCTAAAGACTCAGTTCGAAGAGCATAACAACCAGCGCACCCTCCTGGAGCAACAGCTCAAAGACCTAGAAGGCCAAGTGCGAGCGGCGCAGACGGCACTAAGGAGCTTCCAGAACACTGGCAACAAGCACTCCGACCAGATGAGGAGAGAAAAAAGAAAGGCCACGGCTTTGGAGCTGGAGATTAAAAATATCAAGTAAGTGACACTTCTAGGTCTCTAGGGCAATAGTTATAAGGCCAAGTGCGAGCGGCGCAGACGGCACTAAGAAGCTTCCAGAACACTGGCAACAAGCACTCCGACCAGATGAGGAGGGAAAAAAGAAAGGCCACGGCTTTGGAGCTGGAGATAAAGAATATCAAGTAAGTGACGAGCTTCTAGGCTACGAGTCTGTTTTTTTTTCATAAATGACTTCAACTGGTGGAAAGTTTTAACTAGATGGATTCGGTCAAAGGTGTGACTTTTGACCTGTGAGAAGAGAATGTTCAGTACTATATCGGTATAGCCGGTCAAACAAGTTTGTCAGTAGAAAAAGGCATGAAATTAAACTTTTCTATGGGACGATAACCCTTCGCGCATATATTTTTTAAATTTGCCGCTCTTTTCTCAAATTCGTCAAATTGGGACACATTGATTTTCATTAACTTGTTGCGTGTATCGTGTTTGTCACGAATAAATGTAACCTATAATAAACATAGAATAAACCTATTTGTATTTCTAAATATGATGTGTTTGAGTTTTAATCTATTATATTTTGACGTCTGTGTGTCGTAGCGACGGCGACTCGCAATCCCAGCGCTCGTCGCTAGAGAGAGCCGCCGCGGCCGCGAGGAAGGCGCTCGAGGCGGTGCGGGCGCGCTACAGCACCGCGCAGCACGAGTTCAACCAGGCGCAGCAGAACAGCGCACACTGCGCCGGCCAGTGCGAGCGAGCGAGGCAGGCCACGCAGCGGGCGAGGAGCGAGCTGAGTATGTCTGTAGGGTAGAGCGAGGCAGCACGAGTTCAACCAGGCGCAGCAGAACAGCGCGCACTGCGCCGGCCAGTGCGAGCGAGCGAGGCAGGCCACGCAGCGGGCGAGGAGCGAGCTGAGTATGTCTGTAGGGTAGAGCGAGGCAGCACGAGTTCAACCAGGCGCAGCAGAACAGCGCGCACTGCGCCGGCCAGTGCGAGCGAGCGAGGCAGGCCACGCAGCGGGCGAGGAGCGAGCTGAGTATGTCTGTAGGGTAGAGCGAGGCAGCACGAGTTCAACCAGGCGCAGCAGAACAGCGCGCACTGCGCCGGCCAGTGCGAGCGAGCGAGGCAGGCCACGCAGCGGGCGAGGAGCGAGCTGAGTATGTCTGTAGGGTAGAGCGAGGCAGCACGAGTTCAACCAGGCGCAGCAGAACAGCGCGCACTGCGCCGGCCAGTGCGAGCGAGCGAGGCAGGCCACGCAGCGGGCGAGGAGCGAGCTGAGTATGTCTGTAGGGTAGAGCGAGGCAGCACGAGTTCAACCAGGCGCAGCAGAACAGCGCGCACTGCGCCGGCCAGTGCGAGCGAGCGAGGCAGGCCACGCAGCGGGCGAGGAGCGAGCTGAGTATGTCTGTAGGGTAGAGCGAGGCAGCACGAGTTCAACCAGGCGCAGCAGAACAGCGCGCACTGCGCCGGCCAGTGCGAGCGAGCGAGGCAGGCCACGCAGCGGGCGAGGAGCGAGCTGAGTATGTCTGTAGGGTAGAGCGAGGCAGCACGAGTTCAACCAGGCGCAGCAGAACAGCGCGCACTGCGCCGGCCAGTGCGAGCGAGCGAGGCAGGCCACCCAGCGGGCGAGGAGCGAGCTGAGTATGTAGGGTAGAGCGAGGCAGCACGAGTTCAACCAGGCGCAGCAGAACAGCGCGCACTGCGCCGGCCAGTGCGAGCGAGCGAGGCAGGCCACGCAGCGGGCGAGGAGCGAGCTGAGTATGTCTGTAGGGTAGAGCGAGGCAGCACGAGTTCAACCAGGCGCAGCAGAACAGCGCGCACTGCGCCGGCCAGTGCGAGCGAGCGAGGCAGGCCACGCAGCGGGCGAGGAGCGAGCTGAGTATGTCTGTAGGGTAGAGCGAGGCAGCACGAGTTCAACCAGGCGCAGCAGAACAGCGCGCACTGCGCCGGCCAGTGCGAGCGAGCGAGGCAGGCCACGCAGCGGGCGAGGAGCGAGCTGAGTATGTCTGTAGGGTAGAGCGAGGCAGCACGAGTTCAACCAGGCGCAGCAGAACAGCGCGCACTGCGCCGGCCAGTGCGAGCGAGCGAGGCAGGCCACGCAGCGGGCGAGGAGCGAGCTGAGTATGTCTGTAGGGTAGAGCGAGGCAGCACGAGTTCAACCAGGCGCAGCAGAACAGCGCGCACTGCGCCGGCCAGTGCGAGCGAGCGAGGCAGGCCACGCAGCGGGCGAGGAGCGAGCTGAGTATGTCTGTAGGGTAGAGCGAGGCAGCACGAGTTCAACCAGGCGCAGCAGAACAGCGCGCACTGCGCCGGCCAGTGCGAGCGAGCGAGGCAGGCCACCCAGCGGGCGAGGAGCGAGCTGAGTATGTCTGTAGGGTAGAGCGAGGCAGCACGAGTTCAACCAGGCGCAGCAGAACAGCGCGCACTGCGCCGGCCAGTGCGAGCGAGCGAGGCAGGCCACCCAGCGGGCGAGGAGCGAGCTGAGTATGTCTGTAGGGTAGAGCGAGGCAGCACGAGTTCAACCAGGCGCAGCAGAACAGCGCGCACTGCGCCGGCCAGTGCGAGCGAGCGAGGCAGGCCACCCAGCGGGCGAGGAGTGAACTGAGTACGTAATACTGAATCATCATTCTCTTGCCCTTGTCCCATTTACTTGGGGTCGGCGCACCATGTCTTTCTCTTCCATACCTCTCTGTCGACCGTCATTTCATCATTCACTTGCGTTGGTTTCATATCATCTCTCACACAGTCCATCCACCTTTTCCTCGGTGTTCCTTTCCTGGTACTTCCCTACACATTCATTCGTAATACCTTTCTCGTCACATGATTTCATCCCTCCGCGTCACAGGCCCGTACCACGCTAGGCGATTTGCCCTTACTTTTTCTGTTATGGGTGCAACTTTCAGGCTTACTCTTATATACTCATTCCTTATCCTATCCATTCTCGTCACGCCTCACATCCATCCCAACATTCTCATCTCCGCTACATGCAATATCTTTTCATCCGTCACCTTTAAGGCCTAACACTCTGATCCATACATGACGACAGGTCTTATGACTGATTTATAAGTTTTACACTTCAACCGAAGAGGCATTCGGCAATGCAACGACCAGCTCCTTGGTCATTATTATACGCTGATGACATAGTGCTCGTGTCAGAGACCTTTGATGACCTACAAGATCAGTTGTCCCAGTGGTGCAACCGGCTCGAAAGTAAGGGAATCAGAATAAGGCGCAAGAAAACCGAGTACATGTGCTGCAATCTCTCTGGCTCGCCTGTGGATAGACCATCACCACACATAGGGGTATTTCACTAGAAAAGCTGGCCAAAATGATTTATGTACATTTGTATCAGGAGTTCTATTGTGTGAATCCAAATATGCTATTTTAATTTATTTTATACAACTTTTATACATTTGCCGGTTGGTGTAGTGTTGTATCGTTTATAAACCGGTCAATAGCAGAATAAAACATTCTTCAAGTTTTAATTATTTGATAAACAGCTACTATCTGATCAATCAGACGACCCTTCATCACTTTCACCTGTTGAATCTGATGATAAGTCATCTGACATCGCGTTTGCGTCTATGTTTGGGCCAAGCATCATGTCCCTAGCAGCAAGGCTAAATGGTTTCGCTGATTTTAGAGGCTTAGGCCTAATGCTGCTCAAAAACGGATCTGACGTAAGTAGCAGCCGATTTAAGACGTCCAAATTGCACTGCTCTCTCGAGAACTTCCTTGAAAAGCTCTTCCTAAATTCTCGGAAGTGCTTATTTCTGGCCTCGGCTGCCTCTTCGAACAAATTTCCTATAGGGAGAAGGGCATATTTCGGTGTTCTGCCTTTTCGCAGAACTATTTTTGGCGGAATTTCATTTGCCAACCAACATTTCGCCGACGTTTCACTTTGACAACTAACGATTAGCAAATTTTTGTATGACAACGTTTCAATTGGTAGAATTATTGTAAAGCAGATTATTATAACGCCTCTAAACTTTTGGGAGTCTTATCATTTGTCAAATCTTTCACTTAGTCGAACAACTCTTGGACGAATAACGTTTCGTTGAAGCTACAGTTCGCTTTTCATACATTAGGCAAGTTACAAATAAGAAAAATATACATACCAAAAAATCAAAAATGGCCGAGTTGTTCGACTTTTTATAATGTATATTTTAATATTTGAAGCCAGTGGCAGCGAGCGAGCAAGACCTTCCTGGGCAGAGCCGACTTGGATATGGTTAGGTTAGAAGACTAAGGCGGGAGCTTTGCTCCCGCCTTAGTCTTCGAGGTTATTTTTTTTTCAACAACCTAAAAAACGTAATTACACAGCAACTTTCGCGTCAAATATCCCAACTTTCGTGTCAAATATCTCGGCCGTTTTTGAGAGAGTATTTGGCAGAGTCTGACCAAATGAAACAATTTGTAGACAATAAACAACTAAGTGTATATTATGCCAACTAAAACATTCTACGACATGAAAGTTGGCATTTTGAAAATTGGCATTATAAAACACAGACCAAACGTTTAGTTGGTAACTGTGCGGTTGGCAAATAATAAAAAAACCATTTGATAAATTGGGAAATAAAAATTCGGCGAAATAAAATTCCGCCAAACGTGAGTTGGGAAGTGATAATCGGCCATACCATTTTCGGCGATAAATAAGAGAACCGCATATTTCATTACAACAGGACCATGCAGTAAAATTTTGTGCACGGTTGGGGTCATTTTATTCATGACTGCATCAAGTTTTTGTAGAAATTGGGGTTCGTTACAGTCTTTCATCATACGAAAAATGTATTCTCTGGTCACTACTCTCACGCCAGAAGGACCTGCCATGATAAATCAGAAAATTATTTTTTCCGACCGCAAAAAGAAACTTTGTTTGGTAATATCGCTCAGCGAAAAAATTCTCGTAATTCGTTAATGGGCACTTCTGGGCACCCTAATTTTAAATAAAATTGCTAGAGAATTAAATGTCCTGTCGAATAGAACTACAAATTTAGCCCAATAGAACAACTTTCGGCCTTTTGTGTTCAAGTCAAATTCGTAAATTCATAGTGCAAGAGAGTACTTACTGAAATTTGATATTAAATGTATATAACCCTTAGTAAGAAAATAATAATAAACAAATTAAATTAAGCATACCTGGTGAATCCATTTCCCGAACAGACATTTTAAAATATCACCTTATTTGTTGTGTAAACAACGCATAACAATTGTAATATTTATTATCGAATTTCCGCTTTCGTAGATGTGTTTTAGTAAGAGCGGTTAAATGACACCGATTTCACAAATACCCACCACACGCAGCGAAAAATAAATATTGTTCTAGTATCTATGAATTATATGACTAAGGAGTTCGGCTACCCTTTTCCCGGGATTCTACGTCTTGATACATTCTACTAATGGCCAGCTTTTTTAGTGAAATACCCCTATGTGCACCACTAGTAGATAATATCCCGATCAATAAAGTTACCAAATTCAAATACCTTGGATCGATAATAACAAGTGACTTGAACACCAAGGCAGACATAGAAAACGGGACCCAGGCAGGTTGGCAAAAATGGAGAGCGTTAACAGGGGTGCCGTGTGATGCTAGAATGCCAGTCCAAGTAAATAGGGGGGGAAGGTAAGGACCGGGTGCCTATTCGGCCGGCACAACCGGGAGAGCAGCGATGCTCACGGCAGAAGGCGGTGAGGACGACTGCCAACGGACGGGCGCGCACTCGCGCTTTTATAGCGGCTCGCGGGGTGCGGTGCGCGGAGCGGCTCCTGCGCAGCGGTGAAGCGTGATGACTCGGCGCGTCACGCGGCGGTGGAGTGTGATGCGCTGTTTCAGCGCCATCACAAGTTTTAAAATCCCCGGTACCTACCATAGTTTACATTTCAAACAGAAGTTCTATACGAAACAAAAATTACTTTCAGTTCCAACTGATTTTAGAAACTGACGCAAGAATTGTATGAAGACTGATATTTGTTCTGTTACAGTAAAGCTGCAGCAAGAGCAGCGCTCCCTACAGTCGCGGGGCAACGACGAGCTCGGCGTGTACGGCGAGGAGATGGTGGCGCTGTGTCGAGCGGTGGACGCGGCCCACAAGCAGGGCCAGTTCACCAAGAAACCCATCGGACCTGTTGGTACGTTGACTCAAGATCACACACGCACACACACGTCACCTTCTCATACCAATTACAGTGATATCACTGTGTGTGTCAGTGATACCCATATGGGTATATACGGTGAATAAATGGTGACTCTGTGCATAGCAGTCCAGTAGGCCCTCAAGCGTCAGTTCACAAAAAATACCTATGGGACCTATTGGTACATTATCATTTATCTCATATCAGTCCTGACTTTCAAGCTAGCAGAAGATGCACAAGCAAGCGGTTCACCAAGAAACTTGTCAGACCAGTTGGTAGGTTGATTTGTATGGACACACCACACACATGTCATTAAGTAGCAAAAACAGCTATCCCTACAGTCCCGTACGACCATGAGTTCAACACAGAAACTACATATATCTGAAGAATTAACTCCCTTAACATTATATTTTTGTGTTATCAGTACCTAAATGCATTCGATTTTCTTTGCCGAATGTTAAACCAGTCGATACTATGATACTTTTGAATAATGAATGCTTAGATATGGTAGATAAAGCACTGTTTCTTGGTTTAACATTGGACAAAAATCTACAATGGAGTCCTCATATAAGAACACTAGCAAACAAATTAAGTTCGGCCGCTTACGCTGTGAGGAGAATTAGACAATTGACTAATGTTGAGACAGCTCGCCTTGTTTATTATAGTTATTTTCATAGTGTAATGTCATATGGTATTCTGGTTTGGGGCAAAGCAGCTGACATACAGACTATATTTGTCTTACAAAAGAGAGCCATTCGTTCTATATATTGCTGATGTTATATTCCTCCTTAAAATCATAACTGGTGAAATAGATTGCCCGGAATTGCTCCAGCAGATCTCATTCGTAACCCCTTCTCGGTTAAAAAGATACTTTCCTCCTATCTCATTAAAGCGAACATCATCCAACTACAGACGTAATAGTTTTCTTAACCGTGCGAGCCGTAATTTGAATAAGCTAACGAAAGAGCTTGACATTGATATATTTAATTGCGACATTCCCTCCGTGAGGCGTAAATTGACGGAAATGTGTTTCAATTAGGCACTTTTTATTTATCTCGTAAGTGAGTGCTTTGTATATGTAGTATCTAAGTTATAACATAACACTTTATTTTGTTCTTAGTTTTTCAGTTTTTTTTTTCTTTGTTTTTACACTATTTACTTAATTGGTGTCCTGTCACCGGTAGTAGGCTTTGATTATGTAAGCGAATGTTGTTAGTTTTGGTTTGAGTCTTATCTCTTTCATGTGTGCGATGTGTGTGTGTGTGTGTGTGTGTGTGTGATGCGTGTTACTTAAGTATATGTTTTTACTACATATCTATTTGCGAGTTCCTGTAATTGGCTCTATATATCTATTTATGATTCCATTGTCATTTAGTTAGCTGTTGGATCTCCTTATGTAAATAAATAAATAAATAAATAAATAAATATAATTTAAGGGTGCGTGAATCATTAAGAGAACTTTTTAAAGAAATTAATATTTTAACTGTAGCTTCCCAATACATATATGATAGTATTATTTATGTTGTTAAGAATCTAGACTCCTTCACTAAGAATTCTGATGTCCATAACTATAATACTAGAAATAAAAATAAGCTTGCTATCAGAAAGTTTCGTGTTCGTAAAGTACAGAAGTCATTCGTTGGGCAATGCATTCATTTTTATAACAAGTTACCTGAGGATGCTTTAAGATTACCCTTTCCAGCTCTTAAGAATTACTTAAAAAAGTCATTGATGTTGAAGGCTTATTACAGAGTCGAGGACTACTTGACAGACAAACATGCATGGTCCAAACCAGAAACTGTAATAACGACAAGTAGCAATTAAAAATATTGTATTATGTGTAGAGTTAAAGGTGACTCAGCTCAGGTAAGAAAGCACATCAAATTGTATGAAAGCATCTCATAACAATCAGTCAGATTCATATAATATGTATTCTCATTTCTTTTATTGATTTTAATTTCTTTTCCTTTTGTAAGATTTGATATGTTTTCTGAAAGAGCTACGTATTTGTGATTTCATGTACATATATGTTTATTTTTTTATATCAAATTCTATAAAGTTATGTACTCACTGAGTATAATTGCATGAATTCTATAGTAATTTAAATTGTATTTTTCTTAATTACTCGTAATGCATGTTAATTATAAGATGTAATAATGTTTTGAAAAGATGTGTCCCGCCGAGTTTGTTGCCGGTCCCATATTGGGATACCCTCCTCCAATTGAGGGGGGATTTAAATCTTCTCGGGGCAGAGGTGTACGGTTGGAGCCGGTAAAGGTTTATTTGACGTTCATAAGCGCATTGTAATATGCCTACTTGAATAAACTATTTTTTATCTTTATCTTATCTTTACCTACTATAATTCAGCCGTAACACTTTTGTGCAGGCGCTCACCTGAAAGTGCGTGAGAAGAAGTGGGGCGGCGCCCTGGAGCACGTGCTGGGCGGCGCGCTCAAGAGCTTCCTCGTCAACGACGACAAGGACCGGGTGCTGCTGTTCAACCTCATGAACAAGGTCAGGCTCCAACCACACAAGTACACCACGATATTATGAACACGGCCAGACTCCGATGGGGATGAACGCGCAGATGACGCTTTAACCGTTTCGGTTCAATGCTTGTGGTCAACTTCCAGATTTAAAAAAATTAAAAATTTATCAATTTATGTATTACTTTTGAAATAGCCATTATTCTATGTCGTTTACCGGACCTCAAACTACATATATCCAAATCAGATTTTATTTTAATCGATTCAGCGGTTTAAGCGTGATTGTAACAGACTCACAGAGTTACTTTCGCATTTACGAGTATAATATTAGTACGGATTATAGTAGGGTTTGTTTGCAGACCTGTAACCTAGCCTAACGTTTCAGATATACGGCAAAAGGAGCAAGCCAAGCGTGACCTGCAGCAAGTTCCTGCCCAGACAACACGACGTGTCCCAGCACGTGGTCCGCGCGCGCCCGTACGTGTCCGCGCTGGACTCCCTGGTCGTCACCAACCCCGTCGTCGCCAACTTTCTGATCGACAGTGTCGGGGTGGAGAGGATCCTCATGGTACCTGAACACGGTCAGTGAACTCATCTTGTGGCCCTAAGTTCCTGTCAAGCTATGACGTGTCCCCTTTGGATTCTCTGGTCGTCCCCGACGCTGTCGTCGCTAATATTCTGATTGACAGTGTCGAGATGGAGAGGGTTCTCATGGTACCAGAGCACGGTAGGTGCTATACTTTTATCAGTTTGTAATCCAGCAATGTAACTATGTCAAACATTACTAATACATCCTGGTCACGGCACCAAAATGTTCATTTGGCAGCATAATTTAGAATTTAGTTTTTTAAATAAATGACGATTGTTGCTATATTTCACAGTGCTGTTTTAACATCTAAACCTAAGCCATGCTTTTTATCTGTGCTAATGTAACCTACACTTGATACCATTGTTTTTGCCTCTTCTTAACCGGGTATTTATTATGATTTATAAAACGAATAGAGCGGAAGATACAGTATTGTTCGGTTTCAACATAAAATAAAGTTGAAACCATTATAAACCATTGGTTTTAAACCCTATTGTATAAATGGAGGAAATAAATGTTTTCAAGATTTAATTTGTCTGCAGCGGACGCCCAACGCCTCTCGGATCGCGTTGAGAACGTCCCCACAAACTGCGGCCGCATCGTGACTCTGGACGCCACTGAGTACTTCCCGGCGCCGCGCTACCGCAGCTACGGCGGCTCCAACCGCCGCGCCTGCTACCTCGCCGTCTCCAACACGGAGCGGAACAGGTAGCCAACTAACACACACTGTAGCATCGTGACTCTGGACGCCACCGAGTACTTCCCGGCGCCGCGCTACCGCAGCTACGGCGGCTCCAACCGCCGCGCCTGCTACCTCGCCGTCTCCAACACGGAGCGGAACAGGTAGCCAACTAACACACACTGTAGCATCGTGACTCTGGACGCCACCGAGTACTTCCCGGCGCCGCGCTACCGCAGCTACGGCGGCTCCAACCGCCGCGCCTGCTACCTCGCCGTCTCCAACACGGAGCGGAACAGGTAGCCAACTAACACACACTGTAGCATCGTGACTCTGGACGCCACCGAGTACTTCCCGGCGCCGCGCTACCGCAGCTACGGCGGCTCCAACCGCCGCGCCTGCTACCTCGCCGTCTCCAACACGGAGCGGAACAGGTAGCCAACTAACACACACTGTAGCATCGTGACTCTGGACGCCACCGAGTACTTCCCGGCGCCGCGCTACCGCAGCTACGGCGGCTCCAACCGCCGCGCCTGCTACCTCGCCGTCTCCAACACGGAGCGGAACAGGTAGCCAACTAACACACACTGTAGCATCGTGACTCTGGACGCCACCGAGTACTTCCCGGCGCCGCGCTACCGCAGCTACGGCGGCTCCAACCGCCGCGCCTGCTACCTCGCCGTCTCCAACACGGAGCGGAACAGGTAGCCAACTAACACACACTGTAGCATCGTGACTCTGGACGCCACCGAGTACTTCCCGGCGCCGCGCTACCGCAGCTACGGCGGCTCCAACCGCCGCGCCTGCTACCTCGCCGTCTCCAACACGGAGCGGAACAGGTAGCCAACTAACACACACTGTAGCATCGTGACTCTGGACGCCACCGAGTACTTCCCGGCGCCGCGCTACCGCAGCTACGGCGGCTCCAACCGCCGCGCCTGCTACCTCGCCGTCTCCAACACGGAGCGGAACAGGTAGCCAACTAACACACACTGTAGCATCGTGACTCTGGACGCCACCGAGTACTTCCCGGCGCCGCGCTACCGCAGCTACGGCGGCTCCAACCGCCGCGCCTGCTACCTCGCCGTCTCCAACACGGAGCGGAACAGGTAGCCAACTAACACACACTGTAGCATCGTGACTCTGGACGCCACCGAGTACTTCCCGGCGCCGCGCTACCGCAGCTACGGCGGCTCCAACCGCCGCGCCTGCTACCTCGCCGTCTCCAACACGGAGCGGAACAGGTAGCCAACTAACACACACTGTAGCATCGTGACTCTGGACGCCACCGAGTACTTCCCGGCGCCGCGCTACCGCAGCTACGGCGGCTCCAACCGCCGCGCCTGCTACCTCGCCGTCTCCAACACGGAGCGGAACAGGTAGCCAACTAACACACACTGTAGCATCGTGACTCTGGACGCCACCGAGTACTTCCCGGCGCCGCGCTACCGCAGCTACGGCGGCTCCAACCGCCGCGCCTGCTACCTCGCCGTCTCCAACACGGAGCGGAACAGGTAGCCAACTAACACACACTGTAGCATCGTGACTCTGGACGCCACCGAGTACTTCCCGGCGCCGCGCTACCGCAGCTACGGCGGCTCCAACCGCCGCGCCTGCTACCTCGCCGTCTCCAACACGGAGCGGAACAGGTAGCCAACTAACACACACTGTAGCATCGTGACTCTGGACGCCACCGAGTACTTCCCGGCGCCGCGCTACCGCAGCTACGGCGGCTCCAACCGCCGCGCCTGCTACCTCGCCGTCTCCAACACGGAGCGGAACAGGTAGCCAACTAACACACACTGTAGCATCGTGACTCTGGACGCCGCCGAGTCTCATTCCATTTTGCTGTTTTTTAAGTACTTAATCAGGGTTTCATGTCATGAAAGACTTCGGTCAATAATTCTGTGACTTGAATTTGTTTTCTTTGAATCTTACACAAGTATCTTCATACAGGCAACTGCTAGAAGACATCAAGGAAGCCCAAGCGCAACTGCGAGAGCTCGAGGCCGAGGAACAGGAGTTGGATGCGACCTTGAAGGAGGCCAAGCAGCTCGAGCACGTCGCCTCGAGGGACCTGCAGGTTCGTTTTATTATTTTCTCTACTTTAGTAAAGTATTTAAAAACGCATGCACAGTATTTCAATGTTTTCCCTAAGTCCTAAATAAATGAAAAAAATGGATATAACATAAATGGATATAATTTGTGTTCTTTCTGCTTTTCATTGCAAAAATCGACGATAGTGATACTGTTATACTTATTAACCACACAAATCGGAATTATGTCTAAAATATTTTAATATGAAAAACTATTGTTTTCTTACAAAATCGAGTCCATATAATAAAAGTTAATTGTTAGATTCGTCCATCCATCTTTGAAGCACCGGTCGAAGGAGTGTCACCAACTCTGATAATGATATATTTCACGTACAGAAACTCCTAAGCGAGCAACACACCAAGGAGAAGGAGGAGCGAGCCGCGCGCGCCGCGCTCGAGCAGCAGCAGGCGCCGCACCAGGCCGCCGTGCTAGTGAGTTACTACACTGCCCTGCTAACACAATCAGCGTTATCTCTAATAAAAATTTAATTCAAACATATACCTTACATTCTTTATCTGAAAATTCCATTTTCAACGTCATTTGTTTTTGAGATACCACTATTCGGCTTAGGGCTACTTGCACCATTCATTAACCCGGGGTTAACCGGTTAAACCAGGAGTTACCGTGGTTACTAGTACAATTAGACACTGGGTTAAAGGTTTAACCGGTAAATCTCGGGTTAGTGGGATGGTGCAAGTGGCACTTAGGAGGGCAGAATAGCCGGTCAAATAACTTTGTCACTAGAAAAAGGCGCGAAGTTCATATTTTCTATGGGACGTAAACCTCTCGCGTCTACATTTTTAAAATTTGCCGCTTTGTGTCGTTGGCTTGACGGACTATATTATATAAGAACTACATTATCTCTATCTTTTACATATTTTTTTTTAAAGCTCCATTCAACAACAAAATCATAGCGCAAGTATTACGCAACTTACACGAGTCCAAAAAAGACCATCATATTCATTATATAAGTTGCCATTATGAACAACACCAACTTTTTTACAAATCTAATAACATCAATACCAGGTGGAAGAGCTGACCCAATCCCAGGCCATACTGGAACGACTGAACCATGAGGTGGAAGAGTGGACGCAGAAGGAGCAAGAACAGAAGAGGAAGATAGACGAACTGGAGCGGCAGATGAAGGAGGTCAAGAAACAGTTCAGTGAGGTGCAGAGGACCTGCGGGAACCTGGAGGTGAGCGAAGCCACTTGACTGAGCTAAGCGAATTTAATAGGCATAATTTATGCAATATATATAAATAAGAAATAAAAATTTCTTGTGGCAAATATTCAAATAGTATGTGGTTTCAGAACAGTCCAAATATTCGATTTCTCGAGATTTTTTTAAAAGTTCTGAAAATCTGTAGCTACATGTGTGAACCTGTGATTGGCTTTCCATCTCTTATTAATTTGGGATACTCTGTATAGATAGTTGTTGGATCTCCAAAACATAAATAAATAAAAGTTGAGCGTAAATATTAGGTAATTCGCTAGTAACTGGCCATCCTAAACTAAAAATAAATTCTATGCACCTACAAACAGAATTCCTTTTAGTATAAGGTGGCATGTTATTGAAGGCTGGCCAGTTATTGAACTGGCGAATTACCCTATATACAATACAAAGCATATTGTGGGCTGAAATGTGTGAAACTAAGGATTTATAGATTTATTTTCTATAAAACCGTAGCACATTTCTGTTTGGCTCTGTCTGTGGTTGACTAATTGTGGTTGAAGGCATTAAGTCCTTTTGTATTTTTTATTTCTTTTTCTGCAATTAAGTCAAATATAAGTAAATAAATAAAATATATAATTATATGTATTAAAATTCGTTTGAATACAGGAAGAGATAGAACAAGAACACTTAAAACAAGAGCGTGGGGTGGCAGAGCGCCAGACCGTCCAACGGCGGCTCAAGGAAGACCGCGCCACGCTGCAGGAGATGGAGACAGCCCTGGAGAAGAGGCAGGACGTCGTGAGGAACAAGATCATCGAAGCGGAGATGCTGTGCCCGCGCGTTGACAACCCTAGGTAACGTAGTAGATACTGGGTAACAAACAAGACCGCGCCACGCTGCAGGAGATGGAGACAGCCCTGGAGAAGAGGCAGGACGACGTGAGGAACAAGATCATCGAAGCGGAGATGCTGTGCCCGCGCGTTGACAACCCTAGGTAACGTAGTAGATACTGGGTAACAAACAAGACCGCGCCACGCTGCAGGAGATGGAGACAGCCCTGGAGAAGAGGCAGGACGTCGTGAGGAACAAGATCATCGAAGCGGAGATGCTGTGCCCGCGCGTTGACAACCCTAGGTAACGTAGTAGATACTGGGTAACAAACAAGACCGCGCCACGCTGCAGGAGATGGAGACAGCCCTGGAGAAGAGGCAGGACGTCGTGAAGAACAAGATCATCGAAGCGGAGATGCTGTGCCCGCGCGTTGACAACCCTAGGTAACGTAGTAGATACTGGGTAACAAACAAGACCGCGCCACGCTGCAGGAGATGGAGACAGCCCTGGAGAAGAGGCAGGACGTCGTGAGGAACAAGATCATCGAAGCGGAGATGCTGTGCCCGCGTGTTGACAACCCTAGGTAAAAAAACCGGGCAAGTGCGAGTCGGACTCGCGCACGAAGGGTTCCGTACCATAATGCAAAAAAAACAACAAAAAAAGCAAAAAGAAAACGGTCACCCATCCAAGTACTGACCCCTCCCGACGTTGCTTAACTTTGGTCAAAAATCACGTTTGTTGTATGGGAGCCCCATTTAAATCTTTATTTTATTCTGTTTTTAGTATTTGTTGTTATAGCGGCAACAGAAATACATCATCTGTGAAAATTTCAACTGTCTAGCTATCACGGTTCGTGAGATACAGCCTGGTGACAGACGGACGGACGGACGGACGGACGGACAGCGTAGTCTTAGTAATAGGGTCCCGTTTTACCCTTTGGGTACGGAACCCTAAAAAGAGCATGCATACAATTTAAAGCGGGCGGTTGTTTTTAAACTAACTATGGATCAATGCAGTGTCTGCAATTAATGTTTTTTTTTTTAATATAATTATAAAAACACTATCTCTAATTTTTGGCTTTTCTTAGTGCTCTAACCTAGGTTGGTCTCTAAGATGCTTTTGATCCTGAATAGAACCAAAACAATTAATTCTAAAAAAAATTTTCAATTTTTGAAAAATTATTTTAATGCTGTAAATTATTTCCAAAATTCGTAAAATCGTAAATAACAATCGTCCCTAATTAAAAAGATATGAGAGGTCCCCTAAGACCATTTTCGCTTATCAACATGGGGTCAGGTAGCTCCCCTCAGTTTAAAAATTCCACTCTACATTATGATATTGCCTGTGGACTCTTGACTGCATTCCCCAGTTAATATTCCTAGTACAACTTGTAAAATGTTTGTCTTGTATGACAGGGACACGAAAACAGTGCAAGAGGAGATAGCGAAGACCAAATCGAAGTTGAACGCCATCCGCACCGACGGTCGCAGCAAGGCCGAGGTGGCCGAGGAGCTGCTCAGGGTGTCCACCAAGTACAACGACACCAAGAGCAAGCTGGACCGCATACAGGCCCTCGTGGACCAGGTACTGCTCCCTCCCTCTCACACACCGACGGTCGCAGCAAGGCCGAGGTGGCAGAGGAGCTGCTCAGGGTCTCCACCAAGTACAACAACACCAAGAGCAAGATGGACCGCATACAGGCCCTAGTGGACCAGGTACTGCTCCCTCCCTCTCACACACCGACGGTCGCAGCAAGGCCGAGGTGGCCGAGGAGCTGCTCAGGGTCTCCACCAAGTACAACGACACCAAGAGCAAGATGGACCGCATACAGGCCCTAGTGGGCCAGGTACTGCTCCCTCCCTCTCACACACCGACGGTCGCAGCAAGGCCGAGGTGGCCGAGGAGCTGCTCAGGGTCTCCACCAAGTACAACGACACCAAGAGCAAGCTGGACCGCATAGAGGCCCTCGTGGACCAGGTACTTTCCCCTCCCTCTCACACACCGACGGTCGCAGCAAGGCCGAGGTGGCCGAGGAGTTACTCAGGGTCTCCACCAAGTATAATGATACCAAGAACAAGCTGGACCGCATACAGGCCCTAGTGGACAAGGTATGGTAAAAACATAGGCATTTTAACCCTATAACCGTCAAAGACTGCCAGAGACGCGCACGCTAACACGCTTACAGTTTAATACTGACTTTCATCCATTTAATGTAATGGATTATATTACACTTAGGTTTATTGGTCTACAGGTCGCATTTCTCAACAGATTTACATGATTTTTTGTGAGCAAATTCGATAATTATGTATGTATATGGATTTTTTAATGTCAATACTTTTCTTGGGGTGCCCTGTTGATTCCTCGAGTAAAATTTTGTTTCGGCAGAGAAACGTTTCGCAGAATTTAACTACACAAAAGAAGTCGTTTTCAAGAGTAGGCAGAGGTAGAGCATTTCTTGGAAATGTTTAAAACTGGCAAAGCCACCGGGGAGTTAGTGGGATCTTCAGCTAAGTTGTCATGTCAATAGTTACGAGTTTATAGGGATATGTGTGCGTTCTCACTGCCATGTTTGCGCAATGCTAGCGTGGTCATAGTCTAGTGGTAGTTTAATAAAGTTTTGTTTGTGTTTCAGTGCACGTCGTCCACGGAGGGGCACCGGCATATGGGCTACAAGCTGCAGAAGCAGATCGCTCGCCGCGTGCAGTTCGACTTCAACGCCATGCTCAGGGTCAACGGCTACTCGGTGAGTGCACGACTGTAGTACTAGACAGGATTTATAATCCTAACCCGATTTGGTAACCACGCCCACCCGTGAAAGCGTTTATGGCTCCTGTGCACTAAAGATAGAAATATTGCGCTCTTTACGTTTGAAATTGTTGAAGTCGACAATCGTGTTTCAGCTTCTGACAGATGTTCGCGCATATAGTAAAAAAATATCACCAAAAATTAATACATTTCGTAGTTTGTTATTAGCATTTCTTTTCTCAATATGGCAAACGGAAATGATACAACAGTGCGATGCAATAACGAACCTAGAAGTGTGACAATTATCACATGTCGCGTTGCAGACATTAGGCACTATCTTGCTCGCACACCGTGGCGCGTGGCCGCAACGCCACGTGCGAAACGATAGTAGTCTTCACCAGGACGACAACGCAAAAAAATTAAACAATAGTAGATTGTTAACCAAGGGTGAACCATTTCACCCGAGATATTTTAATTCATTCATTTTAATAATTCGAGGGTGAGATGGTTACTTTTACCCGAGTTAAACACTCTACTTTTCATTTCGACTATGAGGAAAGTCAAACACGAGAAATGTAGGTTTATTATTGGTAAGTATAATTTTTTAGAACAAATTATTAACAGGTATATAGGTAAACCACATAACTATAAGTCACTCGAATCACTTGAAAATGTAAACGGCGCCAATTTCAGTCATAGTGAGGATGTTAAGTGCAACAACCTTTTTTTGTTTGATTAAAGCATGAAACTTGGCACAGCAGTTCCTTATATCAAAATAAGCCGATTTAGATCGGTAGCCCGAAGGACCCCCCCCCCCCTCTGGGGCCAGGGAGGGGGGGTCAAAGAACCGCTCCGCCCGGCTTCATTCTAAAAATTCTAACAGGCCCCGTTTAGCTAATAGGTCATATTTGGTATCAATTTCGGATAAATCAATAAGGTAGAATTCATTTCTGTTATTAAAAAATTGCAATTTGTCGAACAAAATTAAAAAAAAATAAAAATAATCTAATTTTTCAAGTGTAATTTTTATGTTTTATTTGGTGTCAAAATTAAACTGCCTGGTTTTTCTACATACAAAAAATATGACAATAAAGCCTATTTAATGCAGATTTTAAAAACATAACTTTTATTTACCTCTATTAAAAGAAAATTGCATAAAAAAACTTATACCGTCTCGCGCCGGTGAATATCTTTTTACCGACATCGGCATCGTTATAGACAACATCCGAAGTACACACTCTGGAGACCGATTAAATGTATTGTTTATTGTTGTAGATCCTATTATAAAGATAGAAAAGCGTACATATATTATTATTTATGTGTCGTTCAGTAAAAAAAGGGACCTAAGAAAAAAATATCACAGAGCCTCGCGTTTGTATAGAAGCATACTCGTATTTAATTAGTGCCAACCACTCCAAGGACTCCATGGTCGCTGTTCTCAATGAATAAGAAGTAAACTGTAAGTATATATGTCAGTTTCAATCATATTCTGGCCACAGTAGGGTTGTCAGAACAGTTTGGAAACAGTCATTTGCTTTTTGCTTCCATTCCCAAGAAGACAGACTGAGCGTTGAGGGGGCTTTTGACACAGCAACCTTCGAGGCCGTAGAGGAAAGTCTGAAGAGTGAGGGCATCTGACCGGCAATAGCGCAATGGATAGGGAAAATGCTAAAAGGTAGATCCATTACGGCGGAGCTGGGAGGAGTAACAAAGACGATAAGTCCAAGAAGAGGGTTCCCACAAGGGGGATGCCTGTCCCCCCTGATGTGGTGCCCACTTTTAAACTCAATGGTAAAAGAGCTCAACAGAGGAGGCATGTACATGCAGGCTTACTCTGATGATGGAGTGCTGTTAGAGAGAGGAATGGTTGTCACTGCGATAAGAGATATAATGATAAGAGGTCTCAGACAGGTACTGAGATGGTGTAGAGAGAGAGGGTTGGATCTCAATCCATCGAAAACAAAGCTGGTGCTATTCACTAATAGAAGAATAAAGGAGATGAAACCCATAAAGATACAAGGTATAGAACTAGACATGGTGGAGGAGTTGAAATATCTGGGCGTTACTTTAGACAGTAAACTCAGGTACAAAACTCACATCAAAGAACAGACGGCTAAAGCTATAAGAACACTGTTCCAATGCAAAAGGGCAGTAGGAAAGAACTGGGGACTGAAGCCAGGACTGATCCACTGGATCTACAAGGTGATAATACTACCCAGGGTGCTATATGGAGCCGTGACATGGTGGTATAGAGCACATATTAAAGAAAACCAAAGAGACCTAAGACCTAACCAAAGTCCAGAGATTAGCGTGCCTCATGATGACGGGGGCTATGAGAATGACCCCGACACACGCAATGGAGGTAATGCTAGGCTTGAAGCCACTCTGGATTGAGGTAGAGAAAAGAGCCACCGAACAGTGGTGCAGAATGAAAGCATGCAACGAATGGAGAGGAAGCTGCGTAGACAAGAGACACGCGCTGATACAAAGAGAGGCACTATCAAAACTTGAAATGTTGATGGCCAATAATGACCTTATAAAGAAGCAGGAGATATTTGACAATAAATATATAATACACATAGGAGACAGAGATAACTGGAAGGTGGAAGTCGGACACCCGACGACCATCTGCTTCACGGATGGCTCAAGAAGAAGCTCGATGAAACTAGCAGGAGCGGGCATAGTGATCCTCAAACTGGGAGAGAATCAGTACCACTGGGTAGATATGCTAGCGTGTTCCAAGCCGAGGTATGTGCTATAACGCGCTGCGCAAGCATAATCAAGAAGAGCGTAAAACAAGAGGGCGCTGTCGTAATATACACAGACAGCCAGGCAGCACTAAAGGCACTAAAGAAAATATCAGTTACCTCCTCTCTCGTGAGAGAATGTCGAGAGGAGCTCAACTTGATAGGCAAGCAAAGAAGTGTCACGGTGGCATGGGTTCCAGGACACCAGGGAGTAACGGGAAACGAGAAAGCTGACGAGCTGGCGAGGATAAGGGCGGAGACGGAATACATAGGTCCGGCACCGGCTCTGCCTATGTCAGCGGATGTCACGAAGGGAGTCATAGAGAAGGTAAAAGAGATGGAAGCACAGAGAGAATGGGAAGAAGAGACTGGATGCAGACAGTCGAAGATGATGATCAAAGGTATAGACCACAGGAGAACCAGGTATCTTCTGAAACTAGGTAAGAGCAGTCTGAGACTATTGACAGGATCATTACAGGTCACAATACTCTCTACAGACACCTCAAGATAATGGAAACTCCTATCCACATTGTGGTAAGAAGGAGACTAGCTTACACTTACTAGCAGAATGTACTATGTTACGCGGCACCGCGATATAATACATTCGGTAGAGACACACTAAAAGAAAACGAACTAAAGGACGTCGAACTCAAAGATGTCCTTTTATTCTGCAGGAAAACAAGAAGATTTGAGGAGAATAGTGTGGGAATGCCGCCGGGACAGTAACCTGAAGCTCCAACTCCAGGGAACTGGGCTGAATGAACGCGACAAGCGATCGACAGCGCGCCTGCTTCTGACCGGGCGTCCCTACACTACATCTACATGTATAAGTTAGTCTATGAATTTACTAGAGTCGGTAGTGCTGCACTCTGGCGGCAGAACATTGCAGTAATATCCCATATTGAGAACAGCGACCATGGAGTCCATGGAGTGGTTGGCACTAACTAAATACGAGTATGCTTCTATACAAACGCGAGGCTCTGTGATAATTTGTTCCAAGGTCCCTTTTTTCACTGAATGACACATAAAAAAATATTTGTACGCTTTTCTATCTTTATAATAGGATCTACAACAATAAACAATACTTTTAATCGGTCTCCAGAGTGTGTACTTCGGATGTTGTCTATATCGATGCCGATGTCAGTAAAAAGATATTCACCGGCGCGAGACGATATAAGTTTTTTTTATGCGATTTCCTCTAAATAAAGGTATGTAAAAGTTATGTTTTTAAAATCTGCATTAAATAGGCTTTATCATCATATTTTTTTAATGTAGAAAAACCAGGCAGTTTAATTTTGACAATAAATAAGAAACAAAAATTACACTTAAAAAATTAGATACTATGAGTTTTTTTTAATTTTTTCTACAAATCGCAAAATTTTTATACCAGAAATGAATTCTACGTTATTGATTTATCCGAAATTGATACCAAATATGACCTATTAGCTAAACGGGGCCTGTTAGAATTTTAAGAATGAAGCCGGGCGGAGCGGTACTTTGACCCCCCCCCTCTCGGGCCCCAGAGGGGAGGCTCCTTCGGGCTACCGATCGAAATCGGCTTGTTTTGATATAAGGAACAACTGTGCCAAGTTTCATGCTTTAATCAAGAAAAAAAAGGTTCGACCTTTTTTTGTCACTTAGAACCCTAGCTATCATGCAGAAGCTGATATGAGAGCTTATAATATGGCATATATTGCTGTTAGCCGATGCTCGAAGTAAAAATTAAAAAAAAAATTACTTACCACCCTAGGGTGCGAAATGCAATTTTCCACCCGGTTATCAGCTTACGAAAGGTAAACTTTCCGAACAGGAGAGATGAAAACTTATTATTAGGGCTAAAGATGTAACTTATAAGTCTTATAACCTTCCTTTTCCGGCCAGGGCAACATGAACATCGACTTCCCCAACGCCGTGCTCGAGATCACGTGCACGGGCCGCGAGAGTACTCGCCACGCGTCCACCACGGCCTCGCTGTCCGGCGGCGAGCGCTCCTACAGCACCGTCGCCTTCATCATGGCGCTGTGGGCCTGTGTGGAGCTGCCTTTCTACTTCCTCGACGAGTTTGACGTGTTTATGGTACGTAATAGAAAAGAGTTACATTTCTAGACAACCTTTGTTTATTTATCGCATTGATTTTATAACCAGATACAATAGATATTAGGGTGGTTCACGTTTGTATGGGAAAAATTCAAACTCCAGCTAGAAAATGCGCCACCCTCTCATTTTATTACACGTGTTCTGTTGACTAAATATGCCAAGTTTTGTAATCTTATCTCAACTACAAGGGGATGCTCGAACACTTTGAAATTTTTCAAAGTTGTATGAAATCCAAAAGAAACAAGTTATTATTTTTTTCAGTTTTATGTAAGTAGTCGTTTTCACATTATTTGAAAGTGCGATTTTAAAGTTATTTGATGAAAAACCATTTTTATTTCTATTTTTTATGATTTTTTAGGTGAAATTCTAAAAATCTTACTTTTCGAAAAATTATAAAAAATAGAATTAAAACTGTTTTTCTACTTAAAAACTTATAAATCACATGTGCAAATAATGTGAAAACAAATACTTAAATAAAAATCTGAATAATAAATACTTCTGTTTTTTGGTTTTCATTGTAACGGTTTACCGTTATTTCCAATTAAAATTCTATAAAATAAGAAATAAACTTAAACCTAAATATAACTATAAACTACTATAATACACATTTCATACTTATTATCTAAAAAAATATATACAAAAACCTTAAAAACTAATATATACAAAATAAATCTACGAACAAACAGAATTGACGACTGCATTTGCTATTAGGTAAAACTAGATGTGAATACAAAGGACTACGTCACCCGGCTCGCGATAAGCGATGTGCACCGGCCAGCTAATGAGACACATACGCGTCCGAGACATTGCTACCACGGCTTTGACAGCGAGAGGTCAAATCGACTAAATTCAAAGATACAATTTTACAGTCATGATGTGACAAATTTTTAATATGGTGTAAAATTTATTCTAATATTAAATGTGTTAAGTTCCAGTATTTCCCCAAATAGGGTGAGTGTTTTGAATATTTTGTAGTTTTAAGAGAAAGGTAACTTTCATAGTAGTAAATTAAGGAATCATTTTCTTCTTGCCATCACATTTTCATTTAGTTCTTTCTGGGTACATTTGGCTATCACTATCTGCTTATTAACTGTAATTTTCCTATAAAAATAACGCTGGAAATAACAAGCTTCTCGAACCTTCTGGAAATATGAGTCTACCCACTTTATAAAAATCTTGTAGATTATAATCAAAGTTATGCTTAATTCTAATTTAAATGTATAAAATTACATGCCAAATTGTAGTTGACATGCATTAATACAGTTTTTAGTTGTAGAAGTACATTTAGTAAATTTAACTTCACTTTCTTCTTTGTTTTAAATTTAAAATGATGATTCTACTTGTGACTGCCACATCATTGATCACCATTTAATTCTTTGGGGTTCACTACACCAGCCTACTTTCTCATTAGCGCATTAATTTGGCCTAAAATCCGGATGTCGCAGTCACTTGTACAAAATTGGACTTTTCTTGAAATGGCCATTTTTACCGGAATTCCAGGGACCAAGTCTGGAGTTGGAGTCGGAACCTACCAACCTGAATTCGCATGCTCCGCTTCGTTCCGGAAGGTTCCCGTGCTGGATCCGGAACCCTTTTTTTTGAAGACGGCCACCTCCAAGTTCAACGTTCTGCGACGTAGTGCAGGGAAGTGACCCCTATCAAGGACTCGTTTCACCACTGTTAATTGCCAGCTCAGAAAAGATCCACGACCTTGTCTTTCCTTTAGTTTTTATTTTTTTTTAATTATATTTCGTAAAATTTACTCTGGTTAGTTTTCTTTCGTCTCATTTTGCAATCTACCTACTTCATGCGACGCTAAACGTCACATCATACAACATACAAAATTTTCAAAGTGGTTGAGCACCCCCTTGTAGTTGAGATAAAATTACGAAACTTGGTGTATTTTATCAGCATAATAAGTGTAACAAAATAAGGGGATGGCCCGTCGGAAAATAAAAGAAATGTTTTTTGAACCACCCTAATAGATATATAGACTATAGCTAGACTTAAGCTAGTCTTGTTATAATTGTTCCGAGGTATTTGAGTCTTGCTTGATGCGGTGAATTTTTCTATCTTCCTTTTCTAATCCAAAATGTTGTTTTATTATGTCAGGACAACGTGAACCGTCAGCGCGTGATGAACATCCTGCTGAACCACGCGCTGAAGAACCCCTCGCGGCAGTTCGTGTTCCTCACGCCGCAGGACGCCTCCTCCGTCAAGGCGGGCCCGCAGATCAGCATACATGTGTACGTAGCTCTACGTGCCTCTCTCATGGCTCCACCATTTTGAAAACTAAAACCATACCTACTAAATCGACAAGACTATTCTCATTTACTTATTTTTCTTCTTAGGCTAGGTCATTTATGATATGAATATAAAAGTAAAATATAAAAACACATAACAAACAATAAAGAATACGTATAAACAGTTAAACACATTATAAAATACCTAACCTAGGGTACCACGGGCAGCGGGGCAAGGCCCAAGCTGCCGGTGGTTAGGGCCAGACTAAATATTGTTATACAAAAAGTTTTTTTTTATCAAGTACTTGAACTAAATTTTTCATTATATTTTACTTATATTTTTTGTTTCAGGATGGCGGACCCGCGTCCATAATTTAATGATTATGAGAGATGTTGATTACTGTTGTTTGGTTAATGATTAGAATGTTATTTTGTGTACGTGTAAAACACGCTGTTAACACATTCACAGCCCCCAACGCATATGTGCGTTCACCGTCATACAAGTTTGTTCCTAGGCCACGCCTCCTGGCTGTGAATACGTTAAAACACGGCAGTTTAAACCTGTCAAATAGACAGTAATATTTTTACAAACTTCCGTGAAAAGTAGACTTTAAAGATACGTTTTTCCCGTGTATAAAGGGCGATTTACATGACACGGGTTACTTGTAAGATTTTAGTAATACCAGTGGCATTTTATTAATGAAGCATTGATTTAACTCATGTGTAGTAATTGTGTTTTTTCAGTCTGATTGTTGCATTGAATTTTGATATTATATTTTTTATAATGTGACCAAGGACTTGTTTTATTTTTCCTCGATTTTTTATCGACGCCGATGAAATTTATCGCATCATGACAAGTAAAGGCTAGTGGTGTCCAGCATTAGGAAAACAGACTTACGTGTATTTCATGAGATTACTGCGATAACATCTTGTCTGTATATGATCCTGAACATATTTTCACCATCTTTTAGCATTTTGTCGAGAACTATTTTCTTTTCTCTACTTTTTTCGGTGTGTCCGAGGATTGAACTCCCGATTTTTAACCATTACACAAATATCAAAAGTAAATACCATAGAAAAGTTTAAAAAGAACGCAATGTATCCGAGGCACACGCCACCGTTTTAAGTCGACCGCCAGGTGGCTTGGGTTCGACGACGGTGCCGCCCTTCCACACATCGATTGAAACCACTTTTCTACCCTACCCACATATGTATTACCTAACCCTTTGCCTATGTACGTATGATTGTTTTAATGTAATAATTTTTTGTTGGAGATCCTAAAAGAACGCAATAAAACAAGAGTAATCTTCAACACCATTTTATTTAATACTAGACCTGGACATTCACACCGTACACGCAGTGAAGATGAATGCATGGCTATTGCACAGTGAGATACACTTCGGCTCCATGGCGCGTGTCGTTTATCGATGGCGATAAAATTTATCGCGTCAACAAGTCAGAGGTCTAGAATTAGAGTAATCTGACTTGCGTGCATGTATTTCATGAGATTACTGTTACGGTATATACCGTATATACAATTTATTTTATTATACTTTTCATATATATTTTAACAAAAAAAATGCCTAAATAAAACATCAATAAACTCAAATTCTGGATACCAATAAAAAATAATTAATCAAGGATCCGTCTAAAACGCTTCACACGCCATATTAATTGTAACTGACGACATGACAGAACTTACGTTAGAGACGGTAGAGATATCTACATCTCACTTCTACGTATTGCTCCGTCCCTATTGTCAGTTATTAAATTAAGTAAGGTATATTAATTCTGCACAGTCTTGACAGCGACAGTGTGAATATAAAGTACCACCTCAAATATCAAATTCCTTTAAAAACAAATCTCAAATTTTTACAAAATCAGGTGTTTACAGTGGCGCTAACACTGCCAAGTTTGCGCAGAACTAGCTCGACGGCTTCTAGTTAAGTGCCAAGTTAAGTGACAAGATATTTATCGCCATCGAACGCCACGCGGCCACCATAGGCCCTCTGAATGTCGATGAGATCACATGCACCTCAGAACGGAATACAATTTCAAAAGTTTCTAACGTCCGCTCCAAATTCATTCCCACTAAAGTCCATTGAACCTTGTACAGTCAGTAAAAATAACTTTTTCTGCTAACTGTCCCTAATCGCAACGACGCCCGTAATTTTTATTAGTTTTTTCTATACATTTTTATTTTAATATACTTACATATTCAGGGAAATACTTACATCTAAATACACTTAAATCTATACGGGGTCATTGACATTTTATCTGTACTTCTGTCAGTCTAAATGATCAAAAAAACTTCAGTGCAAATCAACTTGAAACCGACAATATGTACTATCATTAGTTTTTTATATTAGTTTCAAATAAATTGATATAAAAATAGCTTAAATCTAAAAGCGCACTATTTACTGCTAGGAATACAATTAAATTATTCTGATATAAAGTAACAAATCTATCCAAGTCTTATTTAAAGGCCAGTGCCTTGAGTAAGCGTATTCGTTGGACTAACTACGATCAACTATTCTAAAACATGAAAAATACCCGCCTATTTCAATTACATTATATAATACATTCAGAACTGAATTTACCACTACAGCATCGTTTACACGCGGCGAGTACTGGTACCAGTCAACCCGGTCGAGCACTCGTCAAGTGTAAATGGAGCATTAATAATTTTCACAAATTCGTCGAGCTTTTATTCGAATTTTCAATTGCATTTTAGTCCAAAAGGCGAGGGCAATATTTTTTTTAAGAGTAATAATTTGGATATTTTATCAAACATAAAGAGAATAAATATTACGAACGTGTAAACGTGTTACGAGGTTGCGAAAGTTATTAAATTGTAATAGTGAAAAGATATTGTCTCAAACCAGTCCACATTTATAGCTAAATAATTATTAAAAGTACCTGAAAGCCAATGTAAACAGTGCAGTAGAGTATCTCTATGAATTTATCGTAACGTATGACTGACAAGAAAAAAGCTACCGTGCAACTGCTATTTTTTTTGCATTTAATGGTCTTTACGTAAATTGATTATTTTTTTCTAATTGGCACATAAATAAATAAATATTTGCAAGGACTGGTTTGCTTTCACTGGATGTTATTTTAAGTTTTTGCTTAATTTTTGTTAACTTTGTAAAGTTGACGTTAGGGTACATCCAAACAATTCTATATATTTTCTTTTAAATTAATCTGAACGTTCCCTAACCATTTATATAAACAGTATGCACTAATTTGTCGCTGCCCAGTACAAATATACCTAGATCTCGATTGGCGATTGGCAAACAAATACATGTAGGTTAAGTAGAATCAGTCAAACTGGTTGGATTATAAATTATAATACATAAACAACCCAACCGATAGCACACATCGAATAATTTTATGGCGCGTTTACATAAGCCCACTTGTCTAACTTGCCTTAAAAAAAGTAAGTTGACCCGTGTAAATGCACCTTTAGTGTAAACCACTCGCCAATCGGTTGCAGTCTTTGGTTAAATCGTGGGCTTCACTACCAATATTTCAATTTTTCTTACAAATCTTATGCGACAGAGTCGCGTCAGTCGAGTGCACTACTAGAAATAAATTAGAAGAAAGAATCAAACTATTTACAAAATAAACCAATCGTTAGATTAAAATAATGAAAAGATCCTTACATATTCAATTTGATTTGAATATTTGGAAACTAAAAGTATTAAAACTCTGCATTACAAAAAAATATTCGATACATTTTTGATTAGCTAAGCGCTTTCCTTGGCAATATTTTTGATTGAAAATGATTGTTGCAATGCATTTATGTATATACACTTATTATAACGAAAAACACACACACGACTTTAAAGTACCCTCTACTTTGACATTCGTTCTACTTGCACGAAATATTGAACTTACTAAACGCTACTTAAGTACGATTCACACTAAGCTAAGTTCTGCTTTAGATGCAAGTCGTACTTAAGATTTCTATTGTTGATATTATCTTAGGTTTTTATTTTTATATAATATTTTTACATAAAATATGTAAAATGCTGGAATGTTTAAATGTATAAACACTGTTATGTTAGCAGCAATGCCAACTGATTTACAATATAGAATAAGCTATTTATATTAGGAACAATATTAGAATTTCTCATTACTTATAATTTTATCGATGGTTAAATCAAAATATTGATTATTCGTAAGCAGTGTCAAGAGCTACGAAAACTTCGTACAGATTACATAACCCATTATTATTGCTCCTTGCTATAATACGCCATTGCGGAGCAATGCAAGTCTTGTGTTCTTAGAGCCGATACAGACGGACTGCAACCAGACTGCAATGTATATGAGAACTGCACGCCAACTGCAGTCGGGTTGACGTCCGTCTGTACCGGTCCATAGTCACGAGGATAATTGACAACAGAGGACGAAAACATAGCATTGTAAAACAGAACTGGACAATCCAAATAGATATTATATAACCCGTCTATGTGCCTTTGTTATATGTATATGTATGTAACTACTGTTCTGTATAGTGTAGAAATAGTAAAATTTTAAGGTTTGGTATTGTGGTCACATAAGATAGTTCATAACTTAAGATATTTGGGCACTTTTTAACTTAAAAAGTTAATAAGACTAGGCGTGTTCAGATGTTATGACTTTCCTTGCAGGATATGTTGACATATAACATTGGACGTGTTAGTTTCATGCATCACACAGCTTGTTAAGAAGCGTATTTGTATCACGACACGTAGTAGTAATTTTTATTCAAAATTCCTTCGTAAACGAAAAAGGTTTCTACTGAATACGCTGTTAGTAAGCTGGCAAACACATTAGTACTGTTAGTCGTCATGCAAAAAATAGGAGTTAATTTTCAACATATGATATAGGTTTTGGTATATCTATTTTGGTTATCTAAGGTCCATTTCTTGTCTTGTTGTCAATGAAGCTCTCGGTATATGTGTGGTTGCTGTAAGTCAAAATCTGCGCTAAAAATTGTGGCGCTGTTTATTACTTTAATGTGTTTGACAGGGCCCGTCTTCGCTAAATCTGCACGTCAAAAGCTACGTTAAGTATGGCGCAGCTATACATTTTCTGAAGACTGACTAACTTTTTTCACATTTATCCAAAGTTACATGGGTTCCCTTTTACGAACTAGCTTAAAAGCTAGAAGTCAATTCAGACAAAGCTAACGAATAAGTTCCCTAATGTCGATACGACATAAAAATACGTAATAATGCTTACGCAGTCACAAAAGCAGTTACCTAACGTCAATTTCAGACGGATCTTAAAATGTATTAAAAAAACAAGTAACTATCGTTCGGCCACTGACATAATGATATGTGACGTTCTACGAGCAAAGGTATCTTATGGCGGTTGGCGCTTACGTTGCGGAGCACGACAGCGTTAGCGCCAACAGACAAAAGGTACCTTTACCTGTGGAACGTCACATATACAAAAAATACCTCATTGGTCGAAAGACCGCGTCGATATTTTATTTATTTATTTATTTTAAGATCAGTATGTAATAAACTATAATGTGGTATTGAAAACGGTTCTTTAAAATTCTGCTAAACTACCAATGAAACGACATAACAAAATTGTCAACAATAACATTTACAAACTGTGCCACTTGTGTACTGTTTTGTGAGTTACGAGCTGAGGTATTGTAGAAGCTATATACTAAAATACTATTATAATTGTATATTTGTGAATCGGTTTATTTTGTTATTTAGGTTTTCAAGTAAAGCTAAGCAAACCGAAGGTTGTGATTACCGTAGAATTCTATATCAGTTTTTCAACCGATAGTGTTTTCGTTAAGAGGTTTTTATATGATGAGTCTCAGCTATCAGCCTTTAGCTTCTTTACTTTTAATTGAATACCTAAATTAAAAATATATTTATATACGATACGGGATCGTAGTTAAGGTAGGGACAAATCGAGCCCACGTACGCAACGTATGCAATGTGTTATGAAATCCGGACCCTGAAATTTGTATGCTTGTCATATGCCACACAACGAGTAGGTATTTGTATGTTTCCGAGCATACAAATTTCAGGTTCGAGATTGTCGGAGCGCAACGAATACGTCGCGAACGCGGGTTCCGTTCGTTTTTACCTTTAAAATTGTACACGGCTTTAGTATTTCACCACGGGGACTGACAATTCCCCGTTTCATTTCTGGCTCGATAAGTAACGCCGATAGCGTCAATATTTACTCGTCGGACCGGCAACGTACGGCGAATCGTCACCGGGGGGAAACGTGGGTCTAAAATCTAACTCAAAACTCTATAAATAACCTAAATACCTCAGCAAAGTACACAAGTGAAGGTATCCTATTCGTCAGCGTGCAGCCGCACGTCGGGGCGGGCGGAGCTGGAGGGAGTCTCGGTGGGCGGCGGGGGGCTCTTCTGGTCGGACTGCGGGGGCGTGGGCGGGAACACGGCGGCGGGGAGGGGGAGTGGCGCGGCGGGCTCCGAGGCGGCCGAGTGGATCACCTTGTCCTGAAACGAGAGGGGATTACGATCATATTTGTAAACTTCCGTCGAACCTAACGAGTCCTCGATACTGTGAGCCTGTAAGTCGATCGGTTCCATAACCCTGTAATACTTTATTGATTTAAAATAAGAGTTAGCCTCTTTATAGCTTTCTAGCACTTAATAGTCCCCGAAATGAGCCCCGGACGAAGGCTGACTTTCCCCTGAGGCCCGGATGAGAGGAATCGACCGATAGCTTGGATGTATTGTAATACAGCGGTGCGGAGAAGAGATGTGAACGCCACAGTGAAAGCGCAGCCTTACATGGCGAAACTGTAGAGTTCGTTTTTAAGCACCGTGAAAATAATAAGTAACAATATTTTTTTTCGAAGTATATACGGCCTAATAAATATTGTTACATCTTATTTACTCTCTCACGACTTGTTATTTACTTTTATCAATCAGACCACGAGAACAATGCCGTCCTAGAAACGTCGAAGGTAACATTTTACACTATTAAGTCCCGTTAAAGTAAATATTGTTATATCTTTCAGATCTTTCTAAACACGGTAATTAAAAGCTCGTTTACCGGTTGTCGCGAGTGAATTAATTGTGTTACTTATCGCTACGAGTGTTATTGTGTACGAGGTGGGATGTGGTCACTGGTATCCTGCTTCATATCAGCTGAGCTGCCAAGTACTTGACTTTACATAATTCAGTAGATATATATATTATATATTTGCTTATTTGTTATGTATCGGGAACAAATATGTCAGTGACGATTTTGTAGTCTATTTCATCATTTATTCCGTAATGTAAGGTCATCGACAAAATAATTTTGGACTCTCTTTTTGTGTTTTAAAATCCTTAGAACAATGAACAAGGCTCTATACCCTTTTCGTTCAATTGTACTAAAAATTCATCATTATTATATATTTTACATTAAACAGATATTTTGATCCTTTTCCCTAAATAACGTCCAAGGAGCGTCAAGGAGACTTGAACTCACTACACTGACTATTTTTTGGGCTTACAAGGGATATTGCTTGTACATACCCACAATTTGAAATATTTGAAGTTGTGCGACAGTGTGCGGTGGCTCTAGACGTCGAGGTCGGGACATGAGGTGTCTGTAGCATGAGGTACTCACCCTTCACCACGGAGGAGGCCAGCCACCGGTAGCAGGGCTCCGGGACTTGTCGAGGTGGAGACTAGGACTGCTAACAACACGAGGTACTCACAAACATGTCGAGCGTGACGTTGTGCGACTGTATGCGGTGGCTCTCGTCGACGTTGAGGTCGGGGCAGATGAGGTCGAGGCCGGCGGCGCGCTGCAGGAACTCGCCGTCGCCGCCGCGCACCGCGCTCACGGCGCCCTCGGCCTTCACCACGGCCACGGACGGCGCCAGCCACCGGTAGCAGGGCTCTAGCACCTCCCACGTCCAGCCTGAAATCGGGGATAGTATGTTGTAGTTGGAGACGATGGCGCGCAGAAGGCTACAGATACGATGTTATGTTATAATCAGACAACGTAAATTTTATAGCAATTTTGGTGCAGCGATTCCACAAGTATATATCCGACTAGAGCATCCACACCAGAAATTTCGAGCACCTTAATCGTTCCGATATATATGATAATGACTTGATGACCAGACTTTTGGTGCGCTGAGTGGTGTTAACGGAATTGGTATAGTTAATACCAACTGAAATGGTAAATTAAAGTTAATATTAACGTAATTAACGCTAATTAATCATGAGAGTTGAAATTGTTTATACCACCAACACTCAGCTGCATCGAAAATGCTATAAAATTTACGATTATAATAAATTATAATAATAATCAATTAGTTAACCCCTATAGTATTCTTCAAAAAGAGCCCTAGCCCGTACCCAAGCTGTTTGAACTACTTTGACGATAATGGGATTTGAAATTGACAATTTCTATTCCCGGGACCAAATCTAATGCGATAGAAAAGTCAGAAAAAAGAAGAGGTCTATCATCAGTATTTTGTATTTAATAGATATGGGGACACAAGTTGTGATAGATCATTCATTAAACTCCACCTCCACATTCAGTAAACTCAAAGTCAAATACAACGCATAGCTGGGTATATTAGATATTTTCGTTACTGCATTGTAACTTCAGAAATTAAAATTCATTGATATATTTTTTTAACAATCAAATCGAGGGCCCCTTTCATATGAAAAGTAACGATATGTAGGACCTGCGTGACATTGGCCGTCACGTCACAAGTACCAGTAAATCACTTTAAACTAACCATTGATATGCCTTCAGTCGTTGAAATAAGGTTGAAGAATTGACAACTAACTGTGTTTGCGATGGACCAATAGCGGCAATTGTAAACTGATCAAATGTAGGCCTTATGTCTTGACAATAAGATTTAGGAATGGTCAGTTGATGTGTAGGTGTTAGTAGTGGGTCAACGTATTTATGTTTACGGGAGCGACGCCGCGGATATTACCATACATTTGGGAGGCACCACCTGAGCTTACGCAAAACATGTGGCGTTGTATAATGCATAAACCCATCCATAAAGAATACAGCTATTCTGTATAGAAAAACACTTTCTTGAGGTGCTCGCAAATTCGGGTTACCTATCTTTGAAGTATAGCATAACAAAGAGATATTTTGTTAAGAAATACATTTTCGTTACAAGCTTCTATCGCCGAAAACCTTTTTTGAGACAGTTATTTATAAACTGCTTATCGAGACGATTCTAACAAGCACAGACTGTTTTCTTGTCTCCATCTTCATACCAGCTAAGTTGAGGTCAAGTGTAAAAATATGATTGTGTGCATTTAACTTACTTCAGAATGTCCCAAGTAAAACAAAAACTTGAATACTTACAGACACATAAATGGCGTTATTCATAACATAAACTCGCTACAAGCCTGTATATAAATAAATAAAAAATAATTTAACTAAATCAGGCCCGTAATCCCGTAAGCCTCATCATCATCTGATGATGATGATGAGGCTTACGGATGAGAGAGCCAATTGACAAATAAAAGTACAGAATCACTCACGTGATTTATTCTACACATGATTTAATTCGATTACTTGTCTAGGATATTACATAGAATATAAAACTCACCCGACACCCTAATGGCGAGGTCCTTATCGAAGGCGTGCGCGATGGCGGCGGCGGCCACCACGCTGTACGAGAACTGGTTGACGTCAGTGTGCAGCACGGCCAGGTCCACCAGCTGCCCGCACACCGCGAACTCCAGCGAGCTGTACTGCGGGAACACGAACGTGTACCCGCGCATCGCGTTCGCGCCCACGTCGCTCTCACTTATCAATCTCCGCTTCGCGCTCCTCCCTTCGCTGGCGAGCTGCATGTACACATTCAACCAGCTGTTTATGGTAATAGGTGTGATGTTCCAGGACAGTATCTTGAGGATGAGGAGCTCCTCGAGGAGGATCTCGTCGGTGGTGCAGGCGCCGTCGGTCACGTACGCGAACTCGCCGATCTTCGGTGGGTACACCTCTTCCACTTTTGCGGCGATGAAGAGGCAGGTGATACCTGGAATTATTGTGGTGCTGTAAATATTGCAGGTGAAGCGGCATGTAGAGTAATTGGAGGTTTGAAAGCGTGTTTTTAACTTTTTACACGACTGCCAAAAAAGAAAAAAGAGTGTATTGTTTTTAATCTGTTACGTTATTACCATATTACTTTAACAGAATTTCTGTTAATCGTAATTAGTAAATCTCAGTATTGATTTCTTCTTATGGTAATACCATCGCCTACACTGTTAATGTACATCGGTGGACTTTATGCCTTTTGTAATAAGGTCCACCGATGTACAGGTAGGAGTTTTGCTGTTTGTACTACATATTTATTTAGAATGTGTTGGCAATACAGTACGAAATAGGAATTAGGATTGGAGTTTTCCAACCGCTGTTATGCGTGGTGGGTTAACATACGCGTCCCTATTTGTACACTAACTCCCGTCCTAATTTGGCTTTATGGACTCGTAATATTTTTTTTAATACAGTTGCTCAAAAAGTGCTACTTTACGTAGCTGTTTAGCGTGCGGAAAGTTGGTTATCTCGAACTAGTGCTTTTTACTTTTCCAATTTTTTTAAATTTATACTTGTTCCAATTCACGACTACTTATTGATGAGTGTTAATATTAGTTTCCTTTAAACGTCGTAATCAGCATAAAAACCTACCGTTAATGTAAGAATACGAAAAATATTACATATTTCATATTTAATTATTTACCTCTTCATCATTATAACGTTTAATTTTTAATATTCAATATTGAAAATTCCGTTCTTAATAAGTTGACTGAATGGAACGGAATAGCTGTCAAACGCCCATAGATATAATATACTTAAAGACGACGTCTAACCGAGCTGTCACTGTTACCACTTTTGTTTAGTGTACGATTAACAATGTTTTTCTTATTTTTTCGCAACTGTATTAAAAAACGTCGTTCGATACACGTGCGAAAATGTCATTCTTCACTCGTCCCGAGTCTTGCCACTCGCCTGCGGCTCGTGGCAAGATATCTCGGTACTCGTGAAGTAATGACATACCTTCCGCACTAGCATCGAAATGTACTATTTCATCACACTTGCTCGGAAAAGATGTATTTACACGTAGGGCTTGCGGGCGGGAAATTGAAATTTTCGCCCTAGGGCGGAAAAAATCTTTTCCGAGCAAGTGTGATGAAAAACACTTATTTACACGTAGGGCTTGCGGGCGGGAAATTGAAATTTTCGCCCTAGGGCGGAAAAGTGTTTTATACAGAAGTTTGTTTTTATTAATTCTCCTTTTTCCTTACAAGTGTGATGAAAAACATTGTGTGTGCCACGGGCGGTAAAGAAATTCCGAACTCGTGAACATTTTAAGCCCTCGCTTCGCGTCGGGCTTAAAATTGACACTCGTTCGTAATTTCTTATTTCCCGCCCTTAATACACAATGTACTATTCCCGACTGCCGTAGCACCGATTCCATACCAAACACCCAGGAATGCCCAACATTGAAATATACAAGTACTCACCAATGAGCTGCAGCCGTCCCTTTTGCACGTCGTCCGTGTTGGAGAGGTACCGGTCCACGTAGTCCACAGTCAGGTGGAACGTCTCCCGGTGCAGTTTGTACACTTCGCACACCTGCACGACAAACACATCAACATTATTACAATACATTGTTCAAAATTGTAGACGATACTTTGTACAGTGAGTTCCCCAAAAGTTTTACCTCAGCTTGGTAAAGGGTTTAGTACCGACGGTGCCATACTTGCCGCGTAGAAAAGTGGATACTTATGTATGTCAGGTACCATTTTGGTACACCAATTTAATCACAGATTATTTTTTTGGCAGCACTTCCGTGAGTGAGTGTTTTATTAACACGACATTATTCTATCTGTCATCCTATATGGTTTGGTCATCAATAATTTGTACAAAAAATAACCAACGCACAGCTGTATAAAGAATTAATTATTTATGTGTGTAAATAGTTGGTTAAAGATTCAGATATGTGTGAGAACTAACCTAACCAATTCAACACATCAATCAAATACCGCCATGTAAGGAAACTCGTATGCGTGTTCTCGTATCGTCTAAGTGAGCCTTAAAGCACACTGGCGTTTGGTATGATAGCCTACGATCGTCGAATGTTTAATTTGACAAATGGCTAATAAATTGGGTTCCAACATCACATGAGGGAGATATATTCGTCCAAGCACCTGGCGGCCAAGCCAAGTACATGGACTGTATCGGCAAACGCCAAGCGAAACGAAAAAATGTATCAGCATGACAGATGCTACGAAGAGTCACGCGACTATTTCCAATTCTCCATACATTATTCAACGATTTCTTAACATCCTGCGGTTCGTCTAATCGTTTGCCTGCTATATCATAAAAAAATGTCATGTTGGTTAGGCCCCGTGTACGTGGGTGGTTTTGTAAATTTGTACAAAGTTGTCGACATAAAATGCAAGACACATGGTCACCATAACCATACGTTAACGATGCCCCAATGATAACGCACTTCAACACGTATCTAGTCAAGTACGCTATCATTGTGCCTAGGTTTACGTTACGTACGACCTACCTACGCCGTACTAGCCTAGATTTACGTTGCGACCTACATGGGCCGATAAGCGGGAATGTTTTCTAATCACCTCGGTATGTGTACTTTCCCGCTTTCACTAGCTAATACAATGCAGTTGCAATGTATTGCAATACGGCTATAATCGTCAACTTAAATTGCAGTTTAAAAGCTTTGAAACGCTGAAACCTCGTTCTAGAATGTTCCTACAAAAAATAACTTTACGACTTGATTGCAAGTGATAGTTTGCGAGGAATTTATTGTTGTGAGCCAAAGGATAAACAAAAAAACTGAAACACCTGCGACAGGAATCGAATCGGAATCCCCATGTATTATCAATTCGCATTACATAATGCTAACATAGCGGTACTGTGAGGCCGATAGAGGCCCCGTTGCAGGCGAACCGTCCGCACTGTGGACTGACAGTTCTTAAACCTTATTCTAAACACATAAGATCCTCAAATGGTCATGAATTAATGTTGCTATTAAGTACGCCGCAAAAACTAGTCTCGCCCAAAAAGGCCACTTTCAAAGGTCGTTTTTTGTGCAGTGAATCTTCAGGATTATGAGTGCTCATCGAAATGACGTAATGTAGTCAACTATGGACTAAATAGTATGTATTTCGAAAGCGGCATTCGCGCTTCTAAATTCGGATCTTGGTTTGATAAATATTTGACATTATTATCGAGTCCCTTCCCTTGACAATCTCGGTTACCATCAAATAATGTATAATATAATCAAACAAAATCAGCTGTTTTAGTCTACGTCAAAACTTAAGTACATTATTATAAGACACTTCCCTTCAAAGTTTAAGGAAATTCATGACTGAGTATATCTAGCAGGAAAGTCTCAAGGTCAGAATCATGTTAAAGTCAGAATTGAGGCAACACTAATAATCATCAATAATTATTTTAAAAGGAGTTTGCAAACTTTTTTTACTACAGCTATATTAAGCCGACATCTAGTAGTTTGTAGCTCTAAAATAAATTAAAACTAGGGTTAGAAATTCCATAAAACTACCTAAATTAAAAAAAGAACACTGTCATAATTTACAGACACTGTTAAACTACACGATATAAAAATTTTTGATGATAATATAATAGCTCTAAATAAATTTTAAGTGTACACCAATACACTTACAACTGTTATGTTATTAAGTTAACTAATTAAAAAAACCGGGCAAGTGCGAGTCGGACTCGCGCACGAAGGGTTCCGTACCATAATACAAAAAGAAAAAACAAAAAAAAAGCAAAAAGAAAACGGTCACCCATCCAAGTACTGACCCCTCCCGACGTTGCTTAACTTTGGTCAAAAATCACGTTTGTTGTATGGGAGCCCCATTTAAATCTTTATTTTATTCTGTTTTTAGTATTTGTTGTTATAGCGGCAACAGAAATACATCATCTGTGAAAATTTCAACTGTCTAGCTATCACGGTTCGTGAGATACAGCCTGGTGACAGACGGACGGACGGACGGACGGACGGACAGCGAAGTCTTAGTAATAGGGTCCCGTTTTACCCTTTGAGTACGGAACCCTAAAAAATTGTATATTTCAGATTCACCCCTATATTATAGTTATAAATTTGAAACGTGCATTAATTGACCTCGTCTTTGTTGCTAAGCGGCGCGCCGCCGGCGTAGACGAGGTATTGTCTAGTAACTAGTTAGCGACTCTATACGTAGTATCTTCTTAGCAGTTTGTGGACTCTAGCGAGTGTAGCGGCCGACGCGTCAGACCCTGAGACGTAACGCGTGACGTCACACACGTCACCATTGCACCTGCCGTCAACACTGAGCCACCTGCACGGAGATTTTGTAGAGGCAGTAGGTATTTTCTCGAAGATGATGTATTTTTTCCGCAAAGGCTGTAGGACTTTTTTGAGCAGATTTTAATAAGTTTTAATGTTGCCTTACATAATAAATTATCATAGAATACGTAGATTCAAAGTAATAGGCCAATATCTACAGCATGGTGCACATTCTGATTTGCTTCTTTATTTGTAAACTCAGCTTACATATAATGATGGCACGGGGACGGGGCTGTACCTACCTCTAGTGAACCTGTTCAACCCTTTCTTTACCCCGGCCTTAAACAACCCTCGAATAAATATGTTAATTTGAGATATTAGTACCATGCCGAGTGCACACTTCACAATGATAATAACATTAGACGTGACTTAGTTACTGCTTAATTGCTTATAGTGAACAGATTACTTTCGTCATCAAATTAGGGCGGCCACAAGTATATATCCGACTAAAGCATCCACACCAGAAATTTCGAGCACCTTGATCGTTCCGATATATCAGATGGTGACTGTAAACGTCCCGACTGGTCTAGCGACCTTCACCAAAGAGGCGTTTTGACCGAAGGGTGTCAAGTTCCGGCGGTTCCCCGACACTGCGGGCTTGCGGAAGGAATCGCAGCCGTAATGTGTTTCGTAAGTTTTAGTTTTAAGATATATTTATATAATATGCAGGTATGCTAGTTTTATGGTATTTATGTGTGGGCCACTAGTTGCGCGAAATAAAGATTTTTCAAAAGTATTGATATAGTATGATAAAGATTGATTGCGACTACGAAACTGTTTGGCAATCGTCGTGGATGTTCGGTTGCAGTCCGCATTCTTCATATAAAGCTCAAAAACAAGACGTTGATTTGCATATTTTTACAATAGTTTTTGTGAATCTTAAGATCGCGTTACACACTATAGGAGATCATTTGCAAATTGTTAATAAATTAAGAAGGTTGTCGTAGCACACTTCCTGTAGCAGGGATTATTATTGTTAATAAAGTTTATTTATATTTTTTGTGTAGCGCGCGCCATGAGGGGTCATTACCATATTAACGGCTAGCACACATGCTCGGCGCGCGGGAGGCTCGACCACTATTAGGCTTGATTGATTCTAGGGAAAGGGTGGCCGATTAGAACTTACAAATGGATGTCAATCTATTTTTCATATAGGTACATATATTTTGCTGTTCCTACAAAAAGATCAGCAAGACATCTTTAAATCACAATAATATTATCTGATCGGACACAAACATGTGTACACTCAATATTTAACTTAAATACTGATTAAACTTAATTTGCGAAATTATATCAGGTTTTCATAAGTGATAACAAATGACGTTCGTTATAAAAACGTTGTAATGTACAATAATGGTGGCCGAAACGCGGAGGTTCTGAAAAGGTCAACGCACTGTGCAAAAAAGGGGTCAACGGCCCCAATATCGCAGTCCCGATGCTGGTGTTAATTTTTATTTAGGAATTTAAGTCTCTAGAATTTGATGTGGCCAGTTATGTCACGAATTAGTTGTGAAAGGTTATGACCATGTTATGACAAATTAAAAGTCTACTCAACATAGCTTTCTCGACGAATTATATGTATAAGTGCGCCTGAATAACAGGTCCAATTTTGCCATTTTGATGTAGTAGATTAATTTAAGAATATCTTTCTAACTTATAAAATATATAAAATTACAACCAATAAGTTACTAAGTAATTCATCAAAAAAAGTACCCATGTGCTAAATTTTATTTCAACCTTTTGCCATGAAAAAAATATATAAAGTAATATAAACAATAACATACAGACAAAAATGTAAAGTAAATGTGCAAATTTGCATCTTACCTCGATTATTCGTGTCACTGGATGCAGCGTGAAAATATCAATTTATACATTAATATTCGATATCTACTTTAAAATAACATCAACAGCCGAATTACTCACAAGTCAGCAAAATTCAGAAATTAAAGTGCTTTTGATTAAAATTAAGTAGAACATTATGTTATGCAAATATTCCGAAGTGCTAAGTTGACACTGCTGACAATACGTATTCCAACCTTAATGCGAAGACATAAGTGCTTAAATGATCAGTTAAGATGACGCTGTCCTTTGGTCGATACCATTATAATAATAAAGTCAGCTGTTTAACGGAATCGTCATTCGACGTGATTATTTCTAAAATTTATTGGATATGAAGTAGTATGTACGGTCATCTGAAATAAAATCGTAACGGAAAACGATGCGAGCTTCACGAGTTGGTTACAGTTGTTACGAGCATGATATGTTGAAGGATCTCCACATCGACCTGTCGTGCGTTACCTTCATCCAACTATCTTCTGCTATCTCAGATCGGCTCTCAAACTTGTTGAGGGCTTCTGTTGAAAGAACCTATAACCTATCCCTATAGGTTATAAGAACCTATAACCTATCCCTATAGGTTATAGGTTCTAGGGTACCATACCACTCACCTCATTGAGCTGTAAGTTCGGAGGTTGGGTTTCCTCCTCATGTTCGATTAGCGTCGCACTCGCACATGCCGTTTCATACATCGATGTTAATTCCAAGATGGCGGTCATACTCGATGGTTGCCATGAGAGTCGTTTTTAGGGTTTTCGGGGTGAATTTTAAAAGACTTTGACAAGCAGAGTTGTATGAGTACAACGATCTTTTGGATCTAAAATCGTAGCTCAACCAAGCCCCTGTCTGTGCTGCTAGAACCTACATCCTAGGGTACTCACCTCATTAAGCCAGTCGAGCAGTATCGCTCGCATTCTCGGCTGCAGGTTGGGATGGTTGTCGAACATGCTGGGGTTCTTCCTCATGCTGGATCTGGCGTCGCACTCGCACATTCCCTTCCAGACGTCGCTGGGGTCCGCCCACGAGAGCCCGGGGAGGGGGCACTTGCGTTTGGGGAGGGGATATTCCAACTTGCTAGTGCTGTGAGGAGAGTGGCTATTAGTGGGTGGGCTATGACTAAATAGTAACAATAGGTACACTAATTGTTTATCAAAATACAAATGAAAACATAAAACACAAAAGAACGGTAGACAACAGGCGGTCATGTCGCTAAAAAGTGATCCCTTCCAGGCAACCTTCCACGTATTAATGTTATGTTGTGACTATGGTGTGGGCGTGTGGTTGAAGGCATAAGACTGTTTCGTATTTCATATTAAGCGGGACCAGAAGGTAGCCACGCTTAACGCCCTATCTGTTGCGTGCCGTAGATCTTGCACGGAACATGTGCGCGGGTTCGCTGGGCAGGACAGCATCTGTGTTGTGCTTTGTCATCCGAGAAGCCCTCTATGCTTATAGAGATGACAGTCAGGGCTGGCGCTGAAAAGTGCCTTTTTTGATCGCAATACTTTATCTATCCCATGAACTGTCTTAGTTAAGTGGTGCGGCTATAATAAAGACACCAAGCCTATCATTATTAGGTGTGTAAGGTGCACTAAATTGCTATAAGTAAAACTGCAATGACTTCAATGCAATCTAAGCTATCTATAGGTACATGAAAATATTATCAATATTATCAATTAAGATTATGAAACCCTGATAGATACGTGAACTTTCTGTAAGTAAACTTTTAGTAGACGATGTCTATATTTTTTAGATAAAGTCAATTTGGCTTTGACTATTAAATAAATAAAAACGGGTTACTCACGCAATTTACAAAATGTATTGGACCCGTGACTTGAGCGACCCGTTTTTTGAACATTTTTCAATTTCGCTAGATTTTTATAAATCATTCTATTGTTTCTAATGGCTTTCGATATTGAAATTACCTTACAAATCAAGTGTTGAAGCCAACTGGAAAACTAGAACTAGGTCACAAGTGTCACAACCCCCCTTAAAACATAAACTCGTAAAAATAACCTTGTAAATGACCCTTCGTCACGCATAGGTAAATATTATGTTTGTATACTTATAACTAACCATTTAAAACCTTCAATCCTAAGGACATAAAGGTCTACGACAGGAGACAAGCTCAAAAAGTTGGAGAGTTCTTGGAAATTTTAGGAAAACTTCACAACAAATGGAGGAGTGGGAGTTTCCATATCCATAATGAATTTTGGAAACCGTTTCATTATGGAAACGGACAATTTCGATCCTGCTACAAAAATACGAATCCTAGAAGTTTAGCAGTTTCTGATAACTGCAGACGGCATATCAGTAATTTAAAGTGTAGCTGTGACTACGAGTACCGTCATCCACACTGTCTGTTACTTGACGATCCGTAGCCCTTATTGCTAAGACCATAAAATCTATCAAAGCTCAGTAAAGTATTTCATTCGCCATCGTCAACATTTGACGTGTCGTAGCCCTTATTCCAATGACATAAAGCCTGCCAATGGTCAGTGTTGATGTGAATAGTAAAATTGTCACAGACAAGTGGGGTAATGGCGCTGTTATCTAAGTAATGCGGCCTAATTACTGCGAGCATGCAAGTTAGGATAGGACGCATTGCGTGTTGGGAAAGCTCTGTTATACTAGGGTGACCAGATGTCCCGATACAGCTACGGAATTAGGTTTACATACATTTTGTTGTGTCCCGATTTTTTACTGCAAAACCCAAATTTTTTATAATGATATCCCAAAATAAGGTTCTAGGACTTCTAGGGTTGACAATCGTTGATAGAAAACGCCGATGGAAACTTAAATCATGTATGGAAATTGGAAATAGCCACGTGACTTTTCGTAGCACCTCTCATCCCCGACATTTCTTTTTCGTTTGGCGTTTGTAGACGTACGATTGGATAGGCCCCCTGGTCATAATATATGCTACTTGTATTGATGTCCCATTCATGAATGCGTTTTTTTTTATTTAAATTTTATTTGGCAAGCATTAAAAAACACTTTAATCAGATCTTTGAAATGTCTGATTATATTCGCCATAAATGGGTTCGTATGTGGTAAAGGGTTAAAAATGTATAAATGTAGTATATGGGCATTTTCACTTAATTGAACACCTTTAACGGCCGGTTAGCAATCGTTACAAAACTGACGGTCAATGTCAAATCCCATACATTTTGTCAGGAATGTAACGGTTAGACGTTACTGAAACACGACTTAAATCGCGCTTAACTTGTACAAGTTAAATGAAAATGCCCATATTTACATATGTAAGTACAATTAACCTAGTTTATAAGTAACAGACTAACAAATGTGGACTGTATTTGTCTGAATAAATAAATTATTTATTTATTTAAGTAAATAAAATAAAAAGTTTAATAAACACAGGTAATATTTGACTTGAAACTGTTGAGACAGTTCTCTTTAAATACATGACTACAGGTGTAAAGTATAATAACCTTTTAACCGCCATTTGTTTTAGTCACCTGTCACGCACACGCCAATTTATTGGTACAAGTCAAATACAAACCTCATTTGAAGGCGTGAAGGTTACATACGTCTGCATACGTCAATTACGTCACATCACTCAGGGTGGTATTCCACATGTCCAATTTTTGATCAAATTTGTATTTGTGTCTCACATTTTGCTTAATGAGAGAGTGAGACCCTTATAGTCTTTTGGGCTGATGGCTTTCATTAGATTTTTTCTTACAAAGTACACCTAATCATCAGGTCACCTCTAAGACTTGCTTTTTTATAGTATTAGGTTGATGATGCCTAATTATCTAACTTTATCAAGTACTAAACACTATACATCATATGATGTCATCTATGCACTAGTTCTCCATTAATAGTAATAAATATAATTAAAAAAAATACAGTGGAACATTGTGCTTACTAAAAATTAGGAAGTAATATTGAAAGAAAACCCATGGAAATGATCTTGGACTGAAGTTGTTATGACAGAAATGGACTTCAAATTATATTTAGAATATGATAAGTAGTAGGTCGACTGGTGGACATTGCTTTATAATAATAAGACCGCCTGTTGTGCACCTCTAGTTTTTAATGAGTAATCAGAGACCATTTCATTTCTAGATACACAAAGTGATAAGTGAGTGTGAAGGAGGAAGGTTTTCTGGAAGAGATTGCTTTTTAATGATAAGACCGACTTGGGCCTACCTCTAGCTTTAATTATTGTCTTCTTTTATTGAGGCTCACAAGAAGAAGTATTGTTAATGTAACATCTGCTTAGCACACATGGCATTAATAACAGGTTCAGGCTCTGCAAGCCTCTAATTGTAAGTTAAACCCTTTATAAATACCAAGCACTCTGATAAAAATGCAAAGTTCCAAGAACAAGACATGAAGAGATCAAAATTTTCTTAGAGTAAAAATCTTACAAGATTCTAGTGATCTTTCAAAGTATTTCCTTTGCAAGTTAACTGGCTAGTAAGGTAAGGGCATGGTATAGGAATCCCTTTAAATTACTCCCAAACTAAATTGTTTCCTATCCTTGGTGAGGATTACTCAAAAGTATGTGATTGTGATATGTTTAGGGCCATGTTGGTGTTTGGATGCACATAGGGATCAAATAATAGTCACCAATCACTTGTAAATCAAACTTTGTTCAAGTGTGTCAGAGATTTGTGCTATAAACTAAAAGCTTAAAACATAAAAATAAACAGTGTAATATGTCTAGTTTCTTACCTAGGCCTTTTGTTAGTGTGTGGTGTGGAGTCGCCCCTGGCCACATTCTCTAGAGGGCTCAGCACACAATTTGGCAGTTCAGGTATACTCGGTGGGCTTAGGAAACTATCTGGGTTGTATTCTAGGTCGGTGAACACACTCCTTGGCTGCTCAATGTTCCCAAACTGTGTGTCCTCGTCACTGGAGGATGTTGATTCCACAACCACATTGTGGGCTGCTTGGTCACTTAAGTCTTCTTCTAATTTCTGAGCCATCTTCATCGGTGGCATGTTCTCAACCTCCTAAAAACAGTCACTCAAGTAACATAAGTATTTCTAGTATGTTGTTAGTTAAGCACCAGAGTAATGCCTACCTCATCATCAGTAGAGTTCCGTTTCCGTTTCAGGGTCATCCGTTTTTCAGTGCAGTCGTCGGGGGAGCTGAGAACATGCGTCAAGTGTTAAGCAAACATAATTAGTCAAGGTCAGGACACCACTGCTACGAGCTACGGAGGCCCCAGTACTCACCCAGATTGCGCCATGATGCGAGGGACTGGTCAGCTGCGGCGCGAGTCCCTCACCCTAGAAATTAATCATCATTAACCATACGTAACGATTTTTATCATTATAGGCATCAAAGTCTAGGATAATGACCCAAAAATTACCGCATGTCACGATCAACTTGCAAATAGGGTTATGTCAGTTGACAACCGTAATAGAGACCGTAATTCTAAATTTATCACGAGAATAATGCTTTCTAAAGACTTAGGTGGTGTTGCAGAAGCGTGTTATAGCGAATAACATGAAAAAATTAGCTGCTAAAGTGACCATCTAGGCCGACATTTCGACAGCGTGCCCCCTACTGCTTGGCGGGAGTTTTTTTTTCTATGGGTATTTTCGGAGCTAATCGAGCGATATTTTTCACTATTTTTATTTTTTACATTCACGGGACTACATAAAGAGTAATTAGAAATCATAAAAATGTGGAAATGTAATAATCAGCTGGTTGAAAAAATGCCACGAATCCGCCGCGATCGCGCGCGAAAAGCACGGTCAGCGCCATTGGGACACGTCGCGGACTCGCCAATTCACTACCCATCCGCTTTTGGAAATTTATAAAAATAGCTCGGATACTTTACATTGCCACCCCGACACACGTTTAATGAAAAATCATACCGATTAGTACCGAAATAAAAGCCTCATATACCTCAAATAACCGTTGACAGTATTGGCTTGGCTTATCGCCCACCAAAGGTTTCTAACCTAATTAAGACCTAACAATAAAATTTTCAACCCCTTTAACTACTTGACGATTAGGGCCATATCCTAGACATGAAAAATATAGAATGAGAAAATACCTGATCATTCACAAATTAATCCAAATAGCAATGAACAAAATTTCCTTGAGCATCAGTATTGATGTCTCAACTATGAACACAAATACACGAATATTAGAGATTTTTCTTTGCACAAACTTTGTATATATCACTATATATGAACTAAAACGATACACTTATGCTAATTTTCAAAATTTACATGTTACTTTTCAGTTTTCACGGCTCAATAACGCCCGGCTTTCCGCGCGAAAATGTCGCGGTAAACCCTGGTACCCCTGCAGGACAACTAACGGCCAACTTCAGGTTTGTTTCTTCTGAAAACGGACGTCAGCTTGGCTTTACGTTCCGTTCTACGAATGCCTCGTCTTAGATATAATAAATTAATCTATCCACCTTTATTAAATTTTAACTAAATAGATAATGTCCAATGATGTAAATTTTAGAAAAAATATTTTATTTGATTACATTTTTCAAAAATATACAACATAAAGTGATGTTTTCTAATGTTTTCAGTAAAAATAATGGTATCTAGGTAAACATTTACATGCGAATAATTTATAGCTCAACAATTAGTTAAAATTGTTTTATTTATTCTAGTTTTTACAACATTAAAACGATATTGCTGCGGTAAAATGGAACGACATCGACACTCTGATGCTAGGCTCTGATTGGTTGAATGACGCATCAAGCTCGATGGCTTGGCAGCTGTGCTTTGCTCTGCGTTGTTGGTAGCCCTGAATCGGCTAATGTCATTCTGAACTACAGCTGGGCGCCAGCTGATAGAAAATTGAGCGAGAAAAGTCAATAAGGGTGTGCATTTATACTATTGATAACGTGGCGATATAGTGAAATTGCGTTTGTTATGTGAATTACAGGTGTTGTTTATATTGATAGTGAAATAAAATGTCTGTTCAAAATATCGCTGTGAAACTTTGCGGTGTTTTGCAAAGCCAAAGTGAAGAAGGTTCGTATGATGCATAAAATCTTGTTACTTCTTATATCCGTTGCCTACTGGAGTTCTAATGTGCTCAGATCTTTAATATATCCTTTATAGACGCAACCAATCCATCAAACCACCAGATCCATTAAACTTTAATACTTTTAAAACACATAATCTGTCATCTCATATTGAATGCTCATTTCAGAGGTGACCGCAAGAGAATGGCGCTTGCTCGGGCAAGAGGAAGACGGAACCCAAGTACTCTCATGGGTCTCGACAAAGGACGACAACGAAGTGCTAAACATTGGTGTCTACACCAACAAAACTAAATCTCTGGTCATTCTTCACACATTTGAGGAGAAACTTAACATCATCCAGGCTTCAGTCAATGCGAGTCACAGCCTGCTCGTTTATTCCGTGAAACAACTGCCTACTGAAGAGTCTGAGATAAAGGAGCCCCTGTATTGTCCATATTTGATATGTCTGCTGCCAGACAAGGATAGAACCCCGCAGGGGATAGAGGAAGGTTCTACGAAGCAGATTATGGTGCAGTATGTGTATGGGAAAAGCAATAAGTACAGTCCGGGAATAAGGAACGATAGATTCTTGCTGTTTAAGCATTTGGAATGTAAGTATTCTTTGTTCTTACTGAGAGGCATTGACCTTTCTGCCAAGTTTTTTGGCTTATGTATATTTAGCAACCAACTTACACCAACAGTTATACCAAATATGTAATCTAATAGATTACATTAGTGTGCTGTATATAATATTGAACTTAGTTATACAAAACAAGACTGAATAATAAAACTGTTTGTGGTGATTAACAAATCTGCAATTGTATAGTGTGAAACAATTTAATTTGATATGCATTATTAATTACTATATAATTTTATTAACTAGTAATGTATTGCACACATATTTCTATTACAAATCTGAAAAATACAAAATTTAAATGTTTAAAAATAAACTAATAACTAAAATACCTAAAAACTACTCCACATAAAATATTCCATGCATTATCATAATAAATATATTATCATTATATTAATAATCAATTCAATCAAATTAAAAAAGTACATCAGTCATGCTTGTATGAATAACATGTTTTTTCATTAGAAGTCCAAGACTTATTTTTCCCATAATTGTTTTAGTCTAAGTATGTATAATTTACATCCCATATTTTCATATCTATTAGAATAATATATTTAGAATGTGAGAAAATTTATTGGTTTTTTGTGTGTGAAATCAACATTCCTATAGTTTATTTCTGTTTTGTGATCATGCTTGTTTTAATGTGCATAAAAACATCCTGCATTCTGTGATAATTTAAATGTTGTTAATTAGATAATTACATGTCACTTAACATTAATTACCTTGAAGAATATTTCCCACACATAATTACAATATTAGTTAAATACCAACCATTTGTGGTAAAAAATTTAATAGGCATGTTTAATGACATGTTTTAAGATTGCTTGATTAGTGTTTACGGTGTTTACTAAAAACTTTCAAACAGCTGAACATCTAGATAATCTTTATAAAAAAACCTTTTTATTTCCTTTAACCCTTTGGTGATGCAATGTAGGTTAGGAAACAACATAAAAATTTTCACATGTTTTGTTATCCAACTGTAGTTTGAGGATCCAACTATCTATCTACTGAATTAATTTTTTTTAAACCGATTTAGATATCGTGTACCTAGTAAAAAAAGTTACAGACCTGCAGTGCCTTCCCTTTGTAACTTTTTATTAGTACAATAAAAACAAGATTTACTTAGGTACTATTACATCTACAGATATCAAAGTATACCGAAGCCCGCTGTTCTTGAACGAGTGCGAGGACGGCAGCGAGCGCTGGGGCTTCGACGGCGTGTACACGGACCCTGAGACCGTCGTCAAGGTGTTCTCGTGGGCGCAGTGGGACGCCACCAACCAGGTATCTACTGACTATTTACCTCCCTTGATTTATTTTACTGTCCCGTACTTTCAACCCTTATTTCACCCCATATAGAGTAAACTCTAGGGTAACTAGAGGCTCTGTGAGATGTGGACCTCGCAATCCCTTTATAGCTCCACCATTTTCAAAACGCTGCTTACAAAATTTCGGATGTATAATGCAACCTGTAGAAGAGAACAGCCAGACCTTCGTTTTCTGTCGGTCAATAAATAATTATTATTATTGGTTATTATGTTGGATTTAGGTGCTGTACTACATCCACTACCGCGCGCCCGCTCAGAGTTTCGCCGAAGAAGAAGTGAAGTCCCCGTGTGACGTGTCTCCTACTCTGTCTGCTCTCCAGTTCCACGCCGATCTACCTCACGAGACCGTGGTACGTATAGCCACGTCATGACGTCAATTGAAATCACAGGACAGACAGAAAGTCAACAAGCAATGTAAACTGCAAAGCAATTAAAACTCTAAAAAAGCTGCATGTTAAAGAGACGTGAATTAAATCACACACACTGACAGCTGTTTCGTATTATACCTACACAACTCGTGGTGTGTGTGGCATCTCTCCACCGTGCAATTTCTACGTACAGATGTAGTGCATAATTATATTCCATCGTATTTTCACGAAACACGGAAACGCACGAACGTGTCTTTGCTATTTCAGTCAGTCTCGGTACATAAAGTACTGAGGTTGACTGAAGTAGCATGACAAATACGAACGTTTCCGAGAAAATACGATGCACTACATCTGTACCTTATACCGTACCGCATAAAATAATTTATATTTTGTTTCAGTTAAACATCCCCCTCTCTCTCCCCCACCTGCACGCGTCCTCATCAGCCTGCGGCGCGTACGAGGACGACCCCGTGCCGCTCCGCATCCACGACTGTTCCCTGGACCTAAGCATAGCTTGCCGGGCTAAGGGAGTATTGTGCGTCATGCATCACTACCTGTACAAGGTGAGTTCAGCTAAACATCCCCCTCTCTCTCCCCCCCACCTGCACGCGTCATCATCAGCCTGCGGCGCGTACGAGGACGACCCCGTGCCGCTCCGCATCCACGACTGTTCCCTGCACCTAAGCATAGCTTGCCGGGCTAAGGGAGTATTGTGCGTCATGCACCACTACCTGTACAAGGTGAGTTCAGCTAAACATCCCCCTCTCTCTCCCCCCCACCTGCACGCGTCATCATCAGCCTGCGGCGCGTACGAGGACGACCCCGTGCCGCTCCGCATCCACGACTGTTCCCTGCACCTAAGCATAGATTGCCGGGCTAAGGGAGTATTGTGCGTCATGCATCACTACCTGTACAAGGTGAGTTCAGCTAAACATCCCCCTCTCTCTCCCCCACCTGCACGCGTCCTCATCAGCCTGCGGCGCGTACGAGGACGACCCCGTGCCGCTCCGCATCCACGACTGTTCCCTGCACCTAAGCATAGCTTGCCGGGCTAAGGGAGTATTGTGCGTCATGCATCACTACCTGTACAAGGTGAGTTCAGCTAAACATCCCCCTCTCTCTCCCCCACCTGCACGCGTCCTCATCAGCCTGCGGCGCGTACGAGGACGACCCCGTGCCGCTCCGCATCCACGACTGTTCCCTGGACCTAAGCATAGCTTGCCGGGCTAAGGGAGTATTGTGCGTCATGCATCACTACCTGTACAAGGTGAGTTCAGCTAAACATCCCCCTCTCTCTCCCCCACCTGCACGCGTCCTCATCAGCCTGCGGCGCGTACGAGGACGACCCCGTGCCGCTCCGCATCCACGACTGTTCCCTGGACCTAAGCATAGCTTGCCGGGCTAAGGGAGTATTGTGCGTCATGCATCACTACCTGTACAAGGTGAGTTCAGCTAAACATCCCCCTCTCTCTCCCCCACCTGCACGCGTCATCATCAGCCTGCGGCGCGTACGAGGACGACCCCGTGCCGCTCCGCATCCACGACTGTTCCCCGGACCTAAGCATAGCTTGCCGGGCTAAGGGAGTACTGTGCGTCATGCATCACTACCTGCACAAGGTGAGTTCAGCTAAACATCCCCCTCTCTCTCCCCCACCTGCACGCGTCATCATCAGCCTGCGGCGCGTACGAGGACGACCCCGTGCCGCTCCGCATCCACGACTGTTCCCCGGACCTAAGCATAGCTTGCCGGGCTAAGGGAGTACTGTGCGTCATGCATCACTACCTGTACAAGGTGAGTTCAGCTAAACATCCCCCTCTCTCTCCCCCACCTGCACGCGTCCTCGTCAGCCTGCGGCGCGTACGAGGACGACCCCGTGCCGCTCCGCATCCACGACTGTTCCCTGGACCTAAGCATAGCTTGCCGGGCTAAGGGAGTATTGTGCGTCATGCACCACTACCTGTACAAGGTGAGTTCAGCTAAACATCCCCCTCTCTCCCCCCCACCTGCACGCGTCATCATCAGCCTGCGGCGCGTACGAGGACGACCCCGTGCCGCTCCGCATCCACGACTGTTCCCTGGACCTAAGCATAGCTTGCCGGTCTAAGGGAGTACTGTGCGTCATGCATCACTACTACTGGAATCAGTTATGTATCGCTGCCATACATGACCCAAAATTTTTTTATTAAGCTATGAGCTTCATCACATCTGATATTTGAGTAATTCTAAGCATTTCTAGCCTGGGAGGCAAAAAGAAGCGTGCGTCTAGTCGGGGAGGGTGGGGTACAATCACAGAATAAGTAATAGTATTATCATACAGAACGGACACGCACCGCCCCGCCCCGACTCGGATTACCTCGCCCCGCGACTGAGTTCTGACGGACTCCTGACATACTCTCAGTTCGGCTAGCAACGCCGCGGCGCGATGACGCAACGTTCAAAATGCCGATGTATTTTGCGATGTATGGTTGTTTTTCAAATTCACGAAATAAAGAACATCTATTTTTATTATACATATATTAAAAAGTAGCGTTTTGTAATTATTTATATTTAGTCCACGCTAATTGTGTATCGACAATTCGACATGACATTTTTGGTAATTTATTGCCGCACCATACTTTACGTAATATTTTACGGCCTTTACGGGTTACGGGTGAGTTCGCATAAAGATAAAGATAAAGATAAAGATAATTTATTTGTCAAACATGAGTAAAGTAAAATAGAGATGTTACTGTACAAAGTTGTCCTTCATGCTTTGCCTCGCGGCGTACAAAATATAGTATACCTATCTATAATATATGTACAATAATTAATATCACAGTCTAACCTGTGGACATTCCTTAAAAATAAAATACAAATATAACAATAATTACTACTACTACATTGACTTAAAAACTAACATCATTAATAAAATCATTAACATTATAATAACATTTTTCCAATAATAATTTCGTTAAATGGCGCTTAAACAAATTAATATTACTGTTCCTTATTTCCATGGGTATCTTATTAAAGATTTTAGGTGCTATACCAAGTATACTTTTTCTCAGCAGGGCAGTATTAGCAATTTGATTATGAATTCTATTATTATCCCGTGCTCTTAGTGAGGCACACACTGAATTTTGCCTCTGAAATAGGTCAGGGTTATTCCTAACAAATAAAGCTACTTCATATATGTAAATAGAAGGAAATGTCAATATTTTATATTTTGTAAAGTATGGCCTACTACTGTCTAGTGGTTTCAGACCAAACATTGCTCTAATACATCTTTTTTGAGATTTTAAAACGTGTTCTCGGTCGGTACTATTACCCCAAAAGATTACCCCATATCTCAAAACATATACGTTTAAATAATATTAGCTGTGACCTGTGAATAGAACAGTTTATTATAGCAAGGATCTAGGAGAAAATACCATCTTGTAAATTTTTTTTTCTTTAATTTTAGGAATAAAAATGTTTGATATTTACGTTACGAGTACAACGATAACGCTCCGTGAACTCAAAAACATGTAAATAGTAGCCCTAAGCGACTTAGTCACACAATGACGCGTGTACAGACGTGCCGTTCACACATATACACGCAAACGAGTTTTGATGTATGGCGTGTCCGCCCTGTGGTACAATGCAAGTGTCCTGACTGACTGACTGATTCATTAACTCAGAGCCGAAACTACAAAAGATAGAAAGTTGAAATTTGCACTCTAGATTACATTTATAAATTGTACAAGAGATAAGAAGCAATTTTGAGAAATTCAACTCCTAAGGGGGCTAAAAAGGAGATGAAAGTTTGTATGGGGTTCAAGTTTTATTTTAAGATAGGAATTTGAAACTTAGTAAAAAGATATATTATTAAAATACAAGAAAACTTACTTTCAGCGTTTTTGAAAATTCATCCCCTAAGGTGGTGAGAAAGGGGTCGAAAGTTTGTATGGATTTCAAAAAAATTTTCGAACGCGGGACTTGAATCTATGTATTTGGGGATATTATTAAAAGACAGGAAAAGTAATTTCAGCGTTTTGTAAAATTCATCCCCTAACAGGGTTAAAAAGGGGTTGAAAGTTTGAATCCATTACAAATCCGAGTAGACGCACATTTCTTATTGCCTCCCAGGCTTGAAATGCTTAGAATTACTCAAGGAACATATGTGATGAAGCTCATAGCTTAATAAAAAATTTTTGGATCAACTTTATAACTGCTTCCGCTATACCTGTATAAGGTATGTGTGTTCTTTTGCACTATTTTAGGCTTTGAATCTTGGAATATTCCAAATTTACTACATTGGACTGCTTCTACCGAGCTTCTCGGCTCTAGCGAGATCAGTCAGCTGTGCAATATGACCAAGGGGCCTGGCCAAATGTTTATGTTGCCATTGTTTAAGTTCCGATTGGTATTTTTTGTAAAGTATTGTCACGTAATTGGTCCATTGGGGTGTGGAAATAAACCTAACCTAGCCGAGAAGATTCCAGAAAGAATCTCATTTAGACCCGAGGACCGTCCATGTAAAAGCACAGTGCGTACGGCGTACGAACAAGCCATTCACAGTTACTTTGACGTTGATAGTTTGTTTAGTATTTTTTGTTATAGCAGCAACAGAAATACATCATCTGTGAAAATTTCAACTCTCTAGCTATCACGGTTCGTGATTTACAGCCTGGTGACAGACAGACGGACAGCGGAGTCTTAGTAAAACATAACCTAGCCCCGACCATAAACCCGACTTCACAAAACACTGTGTCGCCGTCAGCAGTTCCGTCTTATCTATGTTTCTCTTTCCGATAGGAAGTGCACGAGCGTCTGTTTGTAATATTTGAAGAGTTCCCTCTATGTCTTCAAGATCTCATCATCAGATAATTCTTTACAAAAACCTGACGAATTGGCAACCAAACTTTAACATTTTGAAAGCCGACGTCACATTCGAAACATCAGGATATAGTATTTTATGCAACCGTTGTTTAAGAGAGGTCAAAAAAGGCGAGTGGCGTGAGTAACAATTTGAGGCGAAGCCGAAAATTGTTAATAAAGACGCCACGAGTATTTTTTGACTCAGTTAAACAACTTTGCATACAATACTTTTTCTACGACCAAGCACTTACTTTAACATAAAATTGAAAATTTAACAAATCTTCCTAATGCAAGAAGTAGAAAAAATGGAGGGTACGGGCGGGAAAAGAATGAATGAATTAATGAAATAATAAAAAAACATGTCTATGGTTCACCTATTTGTCAGAGATGACATTTAACAATAAGGTTGGTAATACTATTTCATTCAATATTTTTTAAGTGGTCATTACACGAAGTATCGTAAAATCGACAAAAAGATACTGCGTGTATGCACAGATTCTTTTTTGGGGAATTGGGTAGGTAAAGTTTTTTGAAGATAGGCAAATTATATTTTTTTCCGATAGTATTTATTATAGCGATCACGGAAATGCAGCTCTTTTATTTTTATTTCATTTTATTGATTAAATATAATTTTTTAAATGATCGATATGACGTTTGTGAGATGGAATGGCAGATACGAGTAATTCCTTTGCACGTAGTAAATGGGACGGGATAGAAAAAAAAACGATGTCAACTGTCAGTGTCACTTAGCTCTCATTCCCGAAAAATAACGGACAAGCCTCATGTTACCTTGCGAATTGCTATTAATGTTATCATTGAGATTTTCGGCGACCTCAGCACGACCCACGGACTTCTGATTCCCCACGACATCTGCGCGTATTTGGACAAAGATTGAATTAACTTTCGATAACTTGGCACTGCATAAATTATTGGACAACGTTTTCTTCCCCATCCCTACACGACGGCCCCTACGCTGACCCTTGGACAGAGTTTTGCAAGAAAAATAAGCGAGTTCATACGAGATTGCGAGCAGATTCTACAAATTTGAAATTATTATCATAACAGTGATAAGCACAATGCCGTTGAATTAGAGGAGCAATGGCCGTACAGGAGTACGTATCCGTGAAATACATAGGTACATAAAACTTTCTTCACTTGTGTTTTGATTTTTATTATTAAATTGCCATGAGCTGTTAAGTTCGTAAACAAGAAATCGGTCTAATTTTTTCTAACAATTTCAACCATCTGTTAGTTTTGTGTGGTTATCCTCATTTTATGAATGTTGTTCTTATTTTCAGGTGGATGTAAACATTCATTGGCGGTATTATACTGATGGCTAATTAGAACCATTGAGCCATGACATACTTCCTTGCAGTGTTATTCGGCTAAGCCTCGAGCATCCTGTGAATCTGAAGGATATAATTATTTCCATAAAAAAGAGCAATCGAATTAGGACCAAGATATCCCGAGAATCTAAAGACATTTTATAAAAAATGCAATAAAATGAAAATGGGAGACTCTCTTATTTTAACAATGTTACAAGATCATGACTATGTTATGGTATATACTTATTAAAATTTTAAAACCAACATGTCTTTATCTTTGACTTGAAAATGTAGAAATGATTTGGGTTAAGTTTTATGAAATGCAACTTATGCTAAAAATCTATTATTATTATAGATGGTCAAGCAAATCTTGTCAGTAAAAAAAGGCGCGAAATTCAAATTTTCTATGGGACGTTATACTTTCGCGCCTACATTTTTCAAATTTGCCGCCTTTTTCTACTGACAAGATCTGCTTGACGCAGTATATATGTCAAATTATCGTCAACTCGATGTTGCTTAAGCCGTATCCAGATTAGTAAATTTTTCGCCAATCTGATTAAATTGCCCGATCGAATCGGGACGTACGGACGCAAACGCCAATTTGGCTCGCCGAATTCAACCGCCGATAATGACCAATAAAATGAGGTGCGGACACAAGAACACCAATTTGTGAGGCTAGTATTTTCGTTATGGGGCATTTTTTCAATTTAAATGGGTCTAATATCACCATAAATCTAAAATTGGAGATTGACGCCAATTTCATTTCTGATCAAATCGACCGATTTGATCAGTCCCGTCTGGATACCGCTTTAGCACCGCGAAAGGGCGCTGCGCGGTGCGCGCGGATTGACGCATGCGCGTACCGTATGCTTTGTATCTATGGTAATATAATTTTAAAAAATATGCAAATAAAAGGCGGAAAAGTTTATTCGTTGTGCAATACTCAATAAGTTACCGCTTGTTATTTTAATACTCGTAATGAACAAGTTCAAGTGACGAAAACGACCTGGAATAGACGGCATGCACCGCCTCATTTGAAAGCAGAAGCAAACTTAATAATGAATAACTAGCTTCCTGCTAAGTCCTGGGACAAATACAACAGGACTTACGACATGCTCATGCTGTGGAAGGACACAAGAAGGACAGCCAAAACGCAAGAAACACCTACTCTGAAAGTGGTTTTTAGCGTATTTCTGTGATCAAGTGAAAACTAAAAAGCCATCTACATTTAATATAAACTAAGAATATGCGTTGTTTTTTTAATTGTATTCGCGTCACTTTACCCCTATTAAATACGCTTTACTAAATTGAATTTGTTTTATTTCCTCACATAATTTGAGAATAGTGCTTACTATGTATACCTCAATGGAAGCAAAAATGTAGTATTTTTGCGAGTTGATACACTTGCTACTTGTGTATAGTGGCAAATGTATTAAACCCGCAATCAACACTAATCAATATGTAAACAGGCCCCAACGTGAAGCACATTTACCCTACAGACATACTTATCCATATTGACCATATTTGAACCTCTCAACTCTCTTCAAGGGCACGCCACACAGCGTGATTCTATATACTGTTGTAATGTTAATGCTTAAGGATAATAATTTGTGGATTTTAAAATAAAACGAAACGAAATTTACTGGATTTATATTATATTATTTTGGATTTATATTATAAGTTTTCTAAAGTACAGTTGCCATCAGATATATTGGTGCAGCTAGGGTGCTCATAAATATCTGAACACGCCTCTATTATCAGGGCGTGCGTGTTCAGATATTGTGAACACCTTGCCGAGCCCATATATAATAGCCAATAACGACCTAGTTATAAGACTATTACAATCTTAATCATTATGTATGTATAATACAACAATCACGTTTATATAGTCCTCACAAACGTATAAGTTACCATTTTGGCCAATATATCTTCAAAGCTTGGCACCGAATCGCTGTTAAAGACTTTGGTGTGCTCAAATACGCTGAATTTGGAAAGTAACGTCTGTACTTCCTACAAGCCGGTACGACGCACTTTGAGTTCATCTCTGTAATATTCTATTTCCATTCGAACGTTTCCGGGATCGTCTCCATCTATTGTGTTGATACTGAGATCCAAAATGACTCGTGTAGCAGTCCAAGAGTCGTGGTGGAGGCGTTAATGAAAATGTTCTCCAAGAAGCAGTGCCAAGTAGTCGAAAGCAATCGTTATCATTATCAAAATATCCGTGTTGATCGTGCTAGGGACGTTAAAAATACTTATTCTAGAAATCACACCGACATCCAATTACAAGAAAACACAAATGTTTCGTCCGACCATTATTTTCCAATTATTTGCAAGTTATTTTCCAAGAATGACACTGACAGTTGACATCGATTTTTTTTCTATCTCGTCCCATTTACTACGCGCCAAGGAATTAATTACTCGAATCTGCCATTTCACCTCACAAACGTCATATCGATCATTTAAAAAATTATATTTAATCAATAAAATGATATAAAAATAAAAGAGCTGCATTTCCGTGATCGCTATAATGAATACTATCGGGAAAAAATATAATTTGCCTATCTTCAAAAAACTTTACCTACCCAATAGGCTAAAGACTTGTCTTGACAACTATAAGGTAGGGTTTTAAAGGTGTGTGCACGACCCTTTAAATGACAAATAAAAGTACGCGAGTAGAAAAAATAATAAAAATAATTACGCACCAAAATCGCGCTTTAGTTTCTATTATGTTCCAACAATTCTAATATTGTTTAGCCCCTCGACGACTCCACGACCTCCCTGGTCCTCGAAGACAGTGCAGACGTCAAGGACTCGGGGGTCAACTTCGCCTACTCGGTGACGGTACTGCAACACGGGTGCGTCATCCACAGCGTGCTGCCAGACCTGCCCTGGACCCTCGCCAAGGCCCTGAGGCCCTCGCACACCCTGTATAACGGTAATATAACACAAAACCAACAAACTATAATTGCTATAGAAGCCTGATGATTACATTTCAAACATTACCCCACGAGTAAATCAAGTCCAGAAAAGATAAAATTTCGTAACGCAAACGCAAGGATTTTTTTTGTTAGCCGAGCTTAGTGTCCCGCTTATGTCCCAGTGCGGGGCAAAGGCCTCCCCTCCTTTCCTCCACTCAACCCTGTCGTTTGTACTTTCCCGCCAAACCGGATAAAATACGTCTAAGTCGTCCCGCCACCTCCTCAGGATATATATCTTTAAAAAAGTTAAAGATTAAGTTTTTTTTTGTACAGATGACCACCTGCTCGTGCACATACCGCACCTGTTCACGCACCTCCTCGACATCAGCCCGGACCACGCGCCGGGCAGCCACATCGTGCTGCCGTGCGACGACGCGGGCGCCGCGCTGGCCCCGCTGCTCGGCTGGGGGCCGCACGCCATGGTACCATACAACTATTATAGATGACCACCTGCTCGTGCACATACCGCACCTGTTCACGCACCTCCTCGACATCAGCCCGGACCACGCGCCGGGCAGCCACATCGTGCTGCCGTGCGTAGTGTCAAATTGTACTGGTAATCATGGTTACGCCAGGTTTAACCGGTTAACCCCGGGTTAGTAGAATGGTGCAAGTGGGTCCAAGGCAGTCGGCAACAAATTCTCTGGATTCTCCGTTTAAGCTAACTCTGCGTCGACTTTTACGTGACAAATATACCATAAAACCTACCTAAGAGGGTATTTCACCTGTCCAATTTCTATGTCATTTCGTCTCAGTCTCTCATTAAAGCAAATTTGAGACGCAATACACATTGGACAAACAAAGATATTGGACAGGTGGAATACCAACCTAACAGGCATTACATAGAACGTTAAGAGAAAGTGCCCGCCGTTTGAATTATTTTAGTTATCAGGCCGATTGTATTACATATTTGTATTTATAACAATTATAACTGATGCAATTACCTATTATGAATTTGCTAAAAAAAATTGCCGCTATGTCATTGTTTCTAAATACTTGACCGATTGTGTTGAAAGTAATCTTAAAACCGATGAAAAAGGGTTATTTTGTATATAAAATCCCGTGAAAGTAATATTATTGTAAATTAATTAATAAAATTATTTTAAATTGTGTTTTTGTTAATCAGGTTGATCTCTCCACGCTAGACGTCGTAACACTGAGCATATCCGAGAAAGATCTCGTGTCGGCGTTCAAAAACACGGTTACTGAGAACAAGATTGCCATCGTGCACTATCTAGTGGAGCACGAGGGTAACACAGAGCTCGCTGAACAGGTTTGTTACCGAATATTTGAAATATTGTACTGTATTTTCTAAAATGAGAGATTCGTATTTGGCTGGTATTATTTCGTATTGAAAAGCTTTGTCAATCTAACACGTCTTTACATGTTGTACCTGCTTAGAAATGAATTTATGGGACCCGTTGATTTAATGCACTTTGTGCCGAAAAGCGACGTTTTTGACACATCATTTAATTTCAGTTAACAAGCTTTTTTAAAAGCTGTCTTTGACTTAGACTGAGTAAGTTTCCTGATATATGGAACTTATTAGAATCACTTATAGAGTCTTATTGAGTCATTATATATTTATAATATATACGATCGTTCTAAAATTATACTCAAGTAAAGAGTAATGAAAACATTTAAACGGGTGATTGAAAGACCCGTTTTCATTGATCTTTAGTGTTTCAATATTCTCAAATATATATATTTATTGCAGCTAATATCCTGGTTGTGTCTCAACCAGCGTCCAAAAGATGGCGACGTATTCGTCCGAGTGATGCAAGAGTATCTCATTGCGAGCGCTTTCTCTTTGACAAGGCGCTCTCTGCCCGCCTCCGCTGTCCCACTGTTGGACTACCTACCCAGCGTGCTGCAGACTGAACTCCATGATGTTAGGGTAAGGTGTATTCATCGTCACTTCAAATATTTTTATTTTTGAAATTAATAAATTTAGTGAAAAATACCCCAATTTCATCTCATTTTGTTTATTGTATTTGGGCTTCTCCCAAGATTTTGAGATCCAGATGCTTCTGTATTAAAAATTGTTTGTAACTATGACACTTCGGAAGCATTTGATTGATTGAGCATAATGTCTGAGGCCCTAAGAACAGCTAAATAAGTGCCTTTTGAAAATGATATCAGAGGTCCTGAATTATTCATAACTTACCTTAACTCAAAAATTCCGAAAATTATAGTAAATCAAATCAAGTCTAATTTAAACCATGTTTGGAGTATCGCAAGGTTCACGTTTTGGACCTCTAGTTTTCACGAAAGTATGAAACGGAGTGTTCATTTTTGGGTTACATTATTTCCGTAGGTCAGAGATGTATGTGTGAGCGTTAGCCAAGAGCAGCTCTGGTGCGGAGCCAGCGTGGTCCTCGCTCCGCGACAACGCGTCTGCCAGTTCAGCGAGGACGCCTGGACCCGGCTGTGGCGGCGGCTGTCCGTGCCCGCCCCCGCGCGGGCCGACCCGCAGGCGGTCTCCAAGCGACTGGCCATGACCATGCATTGCTATCAAGTATGTACAATTATGGCTAATTTTCCTTTTTTTTTCATGGTAACTACTTAATCGAAGTAGAGGCCTGTCGGGTTAAAGGCGCGTTGATGTCTTTTGTTCTATACAAAGACCAAGTGATGCATTATAAACATTATAGTTGCAGAAATCGTTTTATAATGAATAGGTATTTCGATAAAGTTAGTAGTAGTAGTAAACACTTTATTGCACAAAACAAGTACATAACACAGAGAGAATACAACAAATGTGTACAAAGGCGAACTTATGCCGTTAAAGGATATCTTCCAGCAGAAAGTTAGTAAATGTCTTATAATATCATTATATCAAACATTAAATAGTATGCCATAATAGCTTAGTTCATAGTAAACAAGTAAAAGAAAATATTTTGCTCGCAGCCGGAGGCTCTATCCCGCGGCAGCACCCCCCTGTCCCCCCTGGCGCCGGGGGGAGGCCTCGGGGCCCTCTCGGGCCTGCCGGCGCCGCGGCGCTCCTCCGTGTCCAGCCACGACGCGTTACCCTTCGTCGAGCTGGACGTCTGCACGGCGAGCAGGCAGGAACACGTTACTGCGGCGGTAAGTTTTACACCTTCATCATCATCATCATCTCAGCCATAAGACGTCCACTGCTGAACATAGGCCTCCCCCTTATGGGGGGTGAATGCCATAATCGCCACGCTTGGCAGGCGGGTTGGCGATCGCAGTCGAGTACACCGAATTTGAGGGACGCTGCTGCCCGTCCACCGGTGGTCTTGGACGTAGTTTGCTTCACCTTACTTCACATTATTACACCAAAATTAATATTCATGATTTCGCCGTAGATGTGAAGAACTAAACCTCCATTTTAAATTTCGTGTCCCTAGCGTTAGCCATTAGTCCTGTACGATAATCAGACAGTGTCCTGAGACAACGACGCGTCCGTTCTTCGAGCCGTGCGTGCGGCTAGCAGTTATAGAGCACGTTGTTGCGGCAGTGAGTGAGTACGCAGCACCCCAATACAGACCTCTGGCAGCACCCCCTTCCTCTCATGGCCCTGGGCGGAGGCCTAGGAGCTCTCTAAGGCTTGCGGCCCCCTGGCGTCTATCCGTGTCCAACCACGACGCGTTATTACAAACATTATTCTGAACACAGTGCCGCGGGACTGCCGGCTTCGCATAAAAATTCTTGTAGCAGATCACTAAGATTTTTGTAACTGTGTAGTTATAGGTAAATAGTCAGTAAATGCTAACTAATAATATATTTCTGTAGTGTTTTTTTTTCGCAGATTGTAATTTACAGGGCAACTTTCAGAAATGTTGAGATTGTCCAACACCAATTTATTTATAGCTAGTTTGCCATGCATAGTTCGCTTGATCCAACACAGGTGTTTTGTTTTCTCATCAATTATTATTCCGACAAGACTAAAATTCTGTATTTTTTCCTAAACCTACCTACATGATAAAGTAAACTTTTAATTACAAATTTTGCATCTTTAGCACTATTCGTTACGCTTAAACATTTTGATGGTAGAACCTCCGCGCGATTAGCACGCACTCGCTATCTTTATAGGTATTATACAATATCTGTCCCTATCACAAACTGTACCTCCACTCCAAATTTGCCGTCTCTAGCGTCACCCGTTAGCCGTATACATTTTGATGATCAGTCATCTATGTTTACGCTAGAACCTCCGCGCCATAAGCACGCACCTGCTGCGCGGGCTGGGCGGGGGCGGGGGCGGCGGCGGGGGTGCGGGCGCGTGCGGGGCGGGCGGGGCGGGGCGGGCGGACGGCGTGCACGCGGCGGCCACGCGCTACGTGTCGGCGCAGCTCGACGCCGCGCGAGCGCTGTGCCGCGCGCTCTGCAGGGCCGTCGGCGCCTCCACCACGCACCAGAAGGGATTCGCCTTCATGTATGATTGTTGTGTTGATGTCCGTCGGAGACTCGATTCGATCGGTCGATTAAATGATTGATTGTGTTGAAGTTGGTTGGACAGTTGATTAACGTTGTGAATTAAAATTTCAAGTTTCAAAAAAATAACCGAACCGAGCTTTCAGAAATCTGTGATATACGAGTATATATCCTGATTTAACTTTTTTGACGGTTCGAAATATCTGCCCGAGTCTGCGGCATAATTACGGTGTAAAATAATGCGTTAAGTAAAATAAATACCGCTGTAAATATTACCGATTGTTTTTATTATCTGTAATTATTGCAAATAATTAATGTTCAAATGCCCTTTATTTGAAAATCTTAACTTATAATAATTTTAAACGTTAATCGACTTGAAAACTCGACGTTTTTTTTGGTTTTTGTTTTTTAGACGCTTCATCGTATGGTTGGTCACGTGATTTCATTTTCATTTAGTTCATCGTTTTTTTAGGAATTTGGTTCATTTAAATTTGGCTCATTCCTTGTTTTTTTTTCATTTTGTGTGTTAATTTTGTTCAGGCAAGTTTTTTGGTTTCCAATGTTTTTCATATTTATTCGTTTTGTATAATCTCACTCATCTGTTTTACAGCGGGTGTTGGTTTGTTTATGTTTTGTTACTAATTTATTTTTCTATGTTGGTTGGTTTTATGTTATGTATGAAATATTATATTATTGCAGATTTTTTTAAATTATTAAGCTTGAATTAACTGTGTTGTGTTCAGGTTGTGTTAGTCAAGCTGGCTCGACTCGATCTTGATGAATCATTTTCTTTTTTTTTCGCATTAGAGACGCTGTGTGTATTCCTTTAATTTAAAATCTAGTACCTAATATAGTCAGCTATTTACTACTAAATTATAATACATAAGTAAAGTAAGTTGATTAATTTCAGTGAAGAAATGGAAGCCACCCACGCGCTAATAGTGTTCAAAGTGCTAGAGCAGTACTACCTGGCGTGTGTTCGCGTCTCGTTCCCGCTCCCCGCGGGGTTCAGCTCTTGGTTCGCCCGTCTCGCTCACCGCGCCCTCCCCTTCCCCGCGCTGGTCGGACTAGTGCACAGAGGGGTTTTAGAGATGCAGATAGACGTCATGAAGGATATCATTGCCAGTGAGTACAATAAATTATATTTACTTTTTTTTTCTAAATATATGTATATGTCGGCGGTCGATCGTAAGATCAGACATATCGTGAAATTCCTAGGCATATTGTAAAACCAGAAAATCTTTGACTCGTTTCCTGAGTCGATGGAGTCCCGCTACGCGGGACTCCTATTTCTGGGCAGTTTGCCCTTCGGGCATTTAAAGCAACCTAACGAACCTATTCTATCTATATATTGGTTTAATGTCACTATCGTCAAAACATTACACAGGAACATTACGATCTGCCTGATCTTACGATCGGCCGCCGAAATATATATCACAAACTGAAAATAAGTTTGGCATCTCTTGCGCTGTTTATTTAGCCTTGTATATTTTGATGATCAGTCAGCGAGTTAGAAAATGCACCGTGGGTGCCTGGATATGCAGATAGACATTATTATTTGAAAAAGAAAATTGTTTGAAAATATGTTACTTTTTTCCAGCGAAAGATACAGACGAGCGCACAGTGAACAACAAGTTGCGGCTCATCCAGCTGATCGGCGAGGGCCGCGCGCGGCGCACGCTCGCCGCGTGGCCGCACAGGTACGCCGAGGTTTTATTTATATTTAAACTTTGTGTTCATATTTTAGTCACTGAAATGTTTGGGGAATCAATAAGGAAACAGAAGTAGAGTAATATATAGAAGGAGGAGGGGGTTAGGTATTATTATTTTGGAACATGTTCTGGTAATGAGAGCTGTTGGTGTGGTTGCAGGGCGGCGCTGGTGCTGCGCGCGCGCGAGCACGCGGCCGCGCTGCTGTCCGGCGCCGGCGCGCCCGCCGCGCCGAGGGAGCGCCGCCCCAAGCCGCACGAGCACGGTACAGCCCTCCCCACCCCACACTAGCGTCTCCCGACCCGAGGCCTCTACTCAATGCTGCATACGGCTGCCGCTTGCCGTAACGTTGGCGCAACTGCAGAGCGACGCCATTTTCCATAGCGCTGACTAGACGACGCTCAAAAGATGCTAGTGTGGGGTGGCCTTAAAAAAACTTATATCTAGACACGCGGCAGCGTGTCCAGCCAAGTTCAAGCAAAGGAACTGGCTAGCCAGCGCCAAGTGTAATATTACACGAAACACTTGGTGCCACTTTTGACCCTTCTAACTCAAAACATCTTTAACGTAAACACATAAAACTACGTGTGTTTAATTATATCCATAAGGACATCTAGAAGCCCAAATTTCATGAAGCTAGCTCAAACGGTTATAAAGATATGAAGGTCAAAAAGTCGTAAATTTTAAGACTGACTGACAGACTTATAGTACCTAAACCTAACCTACTTCCAGATGACCTAGAAGGATGAAATTTGGAATCCAGCTCCGTTATTGTGGGAAATGTAGGAAAAAATCTAAAAATAAAAAAAAAGTTATAAAATAGGGGGGGTCCCCATACAAAAAAAACATTTTTTATTGCGACTGACATATAAGTACCTAAACCTAACCTACTTCCAGATGACCTAGAAGGATGAAATTTGGAATCCAGCTCGGTTATTGTGTGTAAGCGTAGGAAAAAATCTAAAAACAAAAAAAAGTTAATAAATAGGGGGGGTCCCCATACAAATTTCTTTTTTATTGTGACTGACATATAGTACCTAAACCTAACCTACTTCCAGATGACCTAGAAGGATGAAATTTGGAATCCAGCTCGAATTGTGTGTAAGCGTAGGAAAAAATCTAAAAATAAAAAAAGTTAAAAAATAGGGGGGTCCCCATACAAAAAACCTGTATTACGCGCTAAACAACCGGCCAACGGTGTGTCGTTGGCGGCGCGCGGCACCACATAATTAATACAAAGAACAGAAGTAAAAAACATGCAGCGGAAACACAAGAAAAAACATTAAATCTCAATACCTGCCTAGTTTTCTTTACAAAAAGTATTGATATCCCATCAAAAACATAAATGTAAAAAAGGAGAGCCAAGTTCAATACAAAAATTATGCTTGGCTGTGGGGTTCGCCGCAAAAAGAATGGAGATCTAAATGAGTGCCAAGTTCTATGCAAAATCCAAATATGTATTTATAGGAACAAAATAACATTATAAACGAGTATTAAACTGTATTTCTTTGCTTTATTGGATACCTATAACAATTGCTGTTATTTAAAAAAAATGTGAGATCTTAAAGTAGGTTAGATTTGGCTTGGCCAGTTTTTATCAGAATTACAAAATATACCGGGTGTGGCCTGTAATATGAGCAAAAAATTAAACTGTAGGCTGTACTCCTCATACTGACCAACATTTCTTCAGCTTCTTCTTCTGCCGTGCCTTATCCCTTTATTTGGGGTCGGCCCTCCTCGCTTTACGGCGCCAAGACAGTCGGTCTTGGGTTGTCTGCTTGTCCAGTTGAGCTCGTTCTAAATCGTTAGCAACGGTTGTCCACCACGTGGCGGGCGGTCGCCCTCTACCTCTCTTTTTATCCGGGATAGCCAGGGCCTTCTTTACAGCGTTGTTTTCGTCCCGTCGCATTACATGACCGTACCTGTAAGGGTTCTCCATTTTAGCCAGGCTGCATTTGTTCTATGGGTAGCGTCCGCATCGATGTTGGCATCAGAGCTTACCATCGACCAACATTTCTTCAGCGACTTTTAAAAATAACTTGTGGTTTGGTTTTTAATTACACTTTAAAGTTTATTATAACACGCAATGTATTGCGAATTTTGTTTTGTTTAAGGCGTGACAAGCAACGTCAATCACAATGATATGGCGTGGCGACGGCGTCCATTGAAGATAATATTTATTTTGTATGAAAAATAGGGAGTCTAAATACTTCATAATTTTTAAAAGTTGTTGAACAAAAGTGTTGCCGTTTGAGGAGTACAATCTATGTTTTAATTATTTGCTCTTGTTACAGGCCACACCCGGTATATGTTGAATAACTTTATAAAATGACTGATGTAATGAAAACTGGCCAAGTCAAATCTAACCTGCTTTAAGATCTCGCATTTTTTTTAAATAACAGCAATTGTTATAGGTATCCAATAAAGCAAAGAAATAGAGTTTAATACTTGTTTATAATGTTATTTTGTTCCTATAAATACATATTTGGATTTTGCATAGAACTTGGCACTCATTTAGATCTCCATTCTTTTTGCGGCGAACCCCACAGCCAAGCATAATTTTTGTATTGAACTTGGCTCTCCTTTTTTACATTTATGTTTTTGATGGGATTCAACTGTTCAACACTAGTTAAGTTTTAATCGCATTAATCGTTCCTAGATGTCGCTAGTAGGTGCGAAATATATAACTTTTTCCGACAGAATTATTATAAAATTGGGATTTAGTGTAGTAAATAAAGGTAGTGGACCCCGCAGTAATTCCTCAGCCAGAAAAAGCTTTACAGTATGATAAAGTATCAATAAATAAAAAGTATTGTATAAATTTCCAAAGAATAATAATAATAGTATTTAAGTAAATACCTAAAGTCTTAAATCGTTAATATCTTTTTACGGAAAATTGCTCCGTTTAAACTTTCTTCTCCGGACATGTTCATGTAACGTATTGCAACAATATATGAAATATCAAAAAAAAAATCCCCGCAGAAATACCAATATTAACAAAATATAATTTTTTGGCGTGGCTTGGACCGGAAAATTGCTCAGTCTAATTTTTTCACTGGAATGCCATTTTATTGCCGATTTATATATACAAATTGAAAATCTAAAAAATTTACCATGTAACTATACTTTTTTTCAGAAATTGCCTTTAAAAAAAAAAAAATAATAATAATAATAATTTATTTCAGACTTTAGGTCCATTGAGGTTAGTATCATTATTACTCGCTGTGGAAAATTTCTCTATCCATTTTATTTATTGAATTAAGTTCACAGTTTTCTTTCCATTCAACTATAAAAACATCCAAAAAAATAACGAGCGTATTCAAAACTAAACATATCGGGAGCAGTGTATAGGGAGCGGGGTGTACAAGGGATGACAGTTCTTTTGGATATTTTGGATTTAAGTATATACGTGACTACTTAGTATATATTTAAAAAGAAATCAGGCTGAGAAATTTCCCACTCTCAGTTTTTTATAGTTCTAAAATACATAAACTTGGGTATGCATTTTTTTTTGGATTTTCTTACCCACTACGCCAAATTATATTCTAAGATCATATAAGAAGGAAAAAATGGCAGAGCAATTTTCCGATGAAAATGCGCGCCAAAAAAGGAATTATCGTAAAAAAAATATTCTCATGTTTGACAAAAGTTTTAGATTTTTTTCTAGTATCACATACTGATACAAATAACTTATTTGGTAAAATAATTTTGGACGGAGGAATTACTCGGTTCAATATATAAACAGATTTGTATTTTTACGTATAAATACCTAACTTAGGAGTGGTTTTTTTTTTGGATATTTATATGTTAGTTTCGGCTCATACTATACAATAATCAAGCAAAATTTCATCGACTGAGAAATTAATGCATGGGTGTCCATACAACAACTTGCTTCGTTTACTACACTAATTAATTCATTCTTATTTTGTTTACCGTACTAATAATAATTTAATTTATACAAATCCCCAACAATTGTATTTACGCATTTAATTATTTTTCATTTTATTAGATTACCGTGGGGACTATAGCCCAAACCCTCTCGTGCTTGAGAGGAGGCCTGTGCCCAGCAGTGGGACGTAATATAGGCTAAATTATTATTATATTTATAAGATTAATTTATGTTATTTAATTATTATGTTTTTACTAACATTAAACTACTTCTTTATGATTTTTTTGTTTCGTGAAAACTACCAATATTACACAATTTAATCTTATTAGCCCTCATTGCGCTTTTAGCACTTTGTATGATAAATTGAAATAATGTGGTACTACTAGCGCCATCTTGTTTCGATACTGTATACATATTATTTTTCTTATTACAGGTGACCATTTATTTGCAAATTATGTTGGTAATAATAACAAAATTTTGTGTTTTTGCATCAAAACCAAATAAGAATATTTTAAAGACAATGCGTTTCATCATTTCAATTAAATAATTCCAATTTTAATTACGTTTCAATGTAATTACAGATGTCTAAGTTAGAAAAATATTCCTAGAAGTTTTTTATAAACGTATTTTGGACCAGCTTAAGACAAAACTTAAGGTCTTAAATTTTGAAAGCTATACTATAGTTTCGACGTCATAACAACTATTTGATTGTTTATTTGACAGGCATCGCAGCGCTTCCGTCAGGCGAGCGGCTGTCTCCCCTGGACACGTTCCTGGACCTTCTGACGGCGAAGGCGTCCCTCAACGAGCTGGATTTCAACCTCATCATTGAAGCCACACTGGCCCTAGTACAACAGGACGCTGCTAACTAGAATATACTACACATTTAAACTACTTTATAAACAGGACGATGCTCTTGTGTCTTGCCAATTCTTTACTGATAATCTTAAATTTTTGCATCGGCTATATCTTTAAGCCAAAAAGTAGGTTCTAGGGTAAATATTTAGATGTGCAGGTGTTTGTTTTTCAATTTTGATGGTCAATTAAAGGACCTAATAATTCAGAATGCTAGCTTGGTGGGTCCCGATATAACTACTACTAGCGCCATCTATTATGGAAACGCGTTAACATTATATATTAGCAAATACTGTTTTTTCGTATTTTTAGTTCAAAATAGTACCAAAAAACTGCCAAATATATTGCGAAATTAGATTTTAAGGTGATCTCAAGCTGTTGTATTAATTGTTGTATGTACTTAATATTCGTAAACTTAACATTCCAATATCATTGTCATTCTTATTCCATTGTGAATTTCTTATATTAAAGATAGCACAAAATGTTATCATTACTTTTTGTATGTGCAATTTTTAGTGCAATATTATGTATTATTTATTCGTAATTTAAATAAAATAAAACAATTAATTCGTTCTTTCATTTAATTTAATTAGTAATATTCCTTAATTATTAACACACAAACAGGCATTTAATTCTAAAAAAAATGCCCAACCACATGATATAGTAAATTTGTAAAGCGAAAACCGAGGAAGGAGTCGAGTAAGGTAGTATCTTAATTTTCCAACTGTTTTTTCTATGAAGCTATAAAACTCAATTGTAAAACGGATTATAAGTAACCCAATGGGCCCTCTGCTGATTCTGATCACTCGAATGTGACGTGAACAGAGACTTGTACACCTCCGACGACTGCGGATCCTTCGCTATGCTGTAATCCTTCTTCGTCTTCTTGTAAGATGGGTCTTGTACCAGATCATTAGAACCAAATGCTCGCTTCTGTGACCCTAAGTGACCTCTAGGCACTTTGTTAGGGTTATACTTAGGTAGGGAAAGAGGAATGGTTTCAATTTCTTTTTTAACAGCTTGACTTGATCCGGCTTCTGGCTCTTCCTTTACCTCAGTTTTGATGTCTGTTGAGGTTGAGGTAGAGGGAGCATCTGAGGTTACTGTGCATGCACTGGTGGCTTCTGTTTTGGTAGGTTTATCAGCTTTGGATTTCTTGGTTTTCCTGTTAGCTACGCGGGTGGCCATTTTAGTTTTGAGCAGCGCTATGTCCTCTTCTGTTCCGTTGAGTATGATGACGTCATTCTCGGTGAAGGGTGTCTGGCACTGTGGAAGAGATGATAAACATGATTGATTATCAATTTAATGGAGATAAAATATAATCATTACTTCACTACAAGAATACAGGATGAAACTATGTGCAAAGTGTGTTGTATCTTTTTTCTAAAATCTTTGTTGTAACAATGTGTTTAATATTTGAAGGGATTCTTACATACATATTGTGCATCTACAGAATTTTATCATTGGTCATCTGTTTTGTTTGTTTATAATCTTTTCAGGACAAATGAAAATATGCTGGAAGTAAAAACCAGAAAAAAAAAAGAAATCACTAATGATCATGAGGATAGGAAAGTCAGGTTTACCATGTGGCAGAGATGCTGCTTGACCTCCTTCAGTGCCCTCTCAGCCAGCACACAGCCGCAGCTCCAGAGGAACACAAACCGGAACTTGCCGGACATCTCGATGCCACTGATAGGGCAGATGTAGGGTGAGCTGTCACCAACATCTCCGTCTGTGTGCTCTGTGGCGATGTAAGCAGGGTTCTTCACTAGCTTCAGGTCCTTGATGTCCTGGAATGTGCAAGATTTTTGTAAGACATAAATGAAGCAATAACCTTGGAAATGTTAAACAATATTTCAGGTAAATTTTCTTCATATATACATACTATTAGCAAAAACTAGGCAGTAATCTTTGCTTTTGACTAAGTGAAAGTGTGTTTATAAGATACCCATATATACCCATAAGCAGTAATTATTTTAATTTTAGATAAGTCAGATGTAGTATATAAAGACTACCTTATAGAAAGGATGCAGCACAGTAACTGAATGCTATTCTTACCTTCATGTTTTTAATATGGCTGATGGATTCAGGCTTGGTTTCCTTGTCGAGCAAGGCTTCCAGCACGGAGCTCTTGCTGTACAGGCGGCCGAGCGCGCACGCCACCACGGGCTCCTGCAGCGGCTGCTGGGACAGCGCGCAGTTGCGCCACTTGAACGAGCGTTCTGCATCTTTGTCTTTCTAAAATATCATTTTTAGATTAGTAACGTATTTCAAATCAATGTGATAACAACTGAGATGAGAGATAAACAATGATTAAATAAATACGTACTTGCTCTGGTTTCTTTTTCATACGAACGAGTTCATCTCGCCGAGGAATGGTACCGCCATCACAGCCCATTCTCTTGTTGTTCTTATAACGATATCACGTTTAATGTAATAAGTAGTATAATGTAGAAGTAAAAAGTCAAATCAATTTGATATTAAAAGATACAATACGTGGTGGAAGTGGTGAAACAACACAACAATTATTTTTATGATATGACAGCATTGACAGCCAAAGAGCATATAATCACTACGTTTTAAGAGTCGGCACTCTCGAACAATCCTCGAACCGAATTATGAACGTACATATCCCAACACACCAAATACAGGCTTAAAGATCTCGCATCCAGGCCATAATTGTTAAAAAAAGAAAAACCACACAATACTACCAACACAAAAAAAACAACGCTAGGGCTCGACACTTCCAGTACCTACTGTTTATCGATATCGATAAATGTGCGATACGTGCTGCTGTATTTACCTACTGTACTACCTATTAATAAAATAAAAGAACATTATATACTGGGTCAAGCAAATCTTGTCAGTAGCAAACGGCGACAAATTTGAAAAATCGCGGGTTAGCAACACTGTGTTCGAATAATTCGAAAATCGCGTGTCATCTGTGCTTTATCTGTGGAATGTGGATCGCGAATGACAGCCATCATCTTTGTTTACATTCTGAATCGATTCTATTTCAAGAGATATTTCTGCTGTGTCACCATTAAATACCAATATATTAAATAAGATTGTGCTTAATCAAAGCTAAGATGCCTACGGTGGCAACTGAGAAATCTAATAAAATATTAAAATCCAGTAGTAGGACATCTACCTGCTCAAGCAATGATTTTATTCATACATTCTTGATTAACGGCATAGTCCACTTCTAATTTTATTTTGAGATCTTCAAATTAGATAATCATTTTTATTAACATCACACACCGCTTTTAAATTGTCCGTCCATACCTATTAATAACAATTTCAAACATTTTCAATAGAGAATCCGCGAGTGACAATTTGAATTGACGGGCGCGCTCAGCGGAAAAAAAGTTTAGGTTCGATGTACATTGTACATTGCTGCTTTTCTTAGCGCAATACTACTCTTTGAGTGTTGCCCTACTTTAGTTTGCTTTACATTGCTACTGACAAGATTTGCTTGACGCACTATATATATATAAACAATTTTATTTTACATGATAAAAATAACATAGTTTATTATTCAAGTAGGCATATTACAATATGCTGAATTCGCGCGCATTCTTTTTTAATCTGGTCCCTTTTTATTGAAGGCACTGGATGGAGAATGATTTCCACAAATGAACTTGTTTCCATTCAGCTTTTGAATAGGTAAATAAATACGCCAAATCCTCATTTACTTTTCCTCAGCTTTGCCCATAATCGACATCTGAAATAAAGAGATTATCGATAAAATTGGTCGTACACTATTCGTGTCATAGGTTACTTAGTTTTTTACTTAAAAATACTTTATTCACAAAATATTTTCGTTTTAATCATGGATTGTACACGACTAAAACTAATTAAATTAGTAACTGTTAACGACTCAAAGTAAAAAATGAAAATATTGCATACAAACATCAGTTTACCGACCTGTTCGGATCAAGTTGGAAATTTGGCCAAAAATGCGTCAGTAGTTAGTCTTCTTATACACCCACTACAAACTTCACATTTCCTTAAAGATTTGGCCCCCATTTAAATAACAGCTAAAGTTATTTTACCAATTACAATAAAAAATAACCACGTATTTTCACGTTCACGACAATTCAAATGACGTTTGACGTTTTACTACCAATCATACCAACCTAAAGAAAAGTAAGTATAATACGTCTATGTTAAAAGCAAGTATGGTATGTGCCACTAAAATGCAACAGCAGTCATTTTAATTCGATAAGATTATTTCTATGCCTCAATGTTGGTAACAAGGGCTTTCATAATTTATCAAAGTATGGGGTGTCGATGGGCTGTTGACAGCCATGACACAAGCAAATCCAAATCCATAGATAACATTTTCGTTTTTCAATTAGTGTTGCGAATAAAGGGTTCCGATCTTAATAATTTAACTACGGTACCCATGGCCTTAACTCACTTATTACGTGCTTATTACTATTTGTCGATACGTTTTACTTGCATCTCTTTTTTCAATACCTAAAACGAAAGTGACGCAGCCACATTTGCACATATACAACAGAAGAGTGTGTTATGCACATAAGCTTTTTGCTCAGTACAGTATGTTCTGTACCATTTTATAATCGCTGCGTTTTGAACCAGAGTCTGTGATAAACGTCAACGTCAAATTCACGTGTACGTTCCATGTACGTTCAATGCACTTTGCGAATCATATTAAATTCAATTTTACGAAAAATTATAGCCCCGATGTTAATTGCGAATAAGTAGACTTATTTATTGTGTTTCATAATGCCAGATGTAGAAATGGATCGCGTCCCAGAAAACGGTTCTGATGCCGAATCGACTACTCGAGACAGCGTAGAGAACAACTCTGTTTCTAAGTCTGGAAAGTTAATTAACAAGAAGAAAACTAGGAAACGTGGAATAATATTCCTATCTACTATCCCTCCTTACATGAATGTTGCTAAAATAAGAGAAACATTTAGTCAGTTTGGTGAAGTTGGGAGAATTTATCTGCAGTCAAGTGCTAGTAAGTGTTTTAAGGTTATATTTATTTCAAAAATAGTAGATTTTCTCACATACTTGCTATTTAATGAAAGGTTTTCTCTCTTTCATTTATACAAATATAACGATCATAATAATATTATCATATTCACATGTTGTAAGTGGCAATTATACAAATAGTACTTTAGTTAAGCCTTTGTAAGGCAGAGGGAATATATTTCCCACCTGATTTTGCACTTTATTTCGAAGTAATAGGGTTCAATTTTCCATAATTTCTGGTACCCTTATGCCTTATAAAGGGTTAATAGACTTCAAAGCCATATACTAAAAGCTACAAATTTATTTCAGAACCTGGAGAAAAGCGCAAACGCGTCCCAAACCAATTCACCGAGGGCTGGGTAGAGTTCCAGAAGAAGAAAGTAGCAAAAGAGGTAGCCCTTAAACTGAACAACACTAAAATCGGCACAAGAAAAAAGTCCCGCTACTATGACATGATTTGGAATATCAAATACATCCCCAGGTTCAAATGGATTCACTTGAGCGAGAGGTTGGCTTATGAGAAGGCTGCCATGAAGCAGAGACTGCGGGCGGAGATCTCTCAGGCCAAGAAGGAGGCTCATTACTTGCAGACCAATGTGGAGAAGAGCAAACGGTTAAAGAAAAAGAAAGCTAAAGAGGATTAGGTTTAAGGTTTTAAATAAATATTAAAGTTAATTTACGCTTTGTCTTTATTTTCAGTGCTCTTGCTTATCATGATTAAGCGTTGTATCTTTCTAAGGCCTCCTGGTGCAATATTTATGGGCACTAGTGGGTTTCGAATGGTATAAATTATTAATGTATGTTAGGTAAACCAGTTTAATATGATAATAAATATAAATCTCACTTCAGAAAAATATCTAAGTGTATAAAAAATCATTGCTGTCTTTGCTAAAGCATGAAGGATAATATTATTACCATGACATTTAATAGTAACAACCAATCCATACCCATAAAACTCTTTTTTAATCTTTATTTCTGGCTAAAATCAACCCGTCCACTGATAATCTCCTCAACCCGCATCCTCTGCTTGCTATTCAGTGGGTCCGGGGTGAGCTTCTGTACGTATCTCCGCGGCGGTATGTGGTGCGACAGGATGCCCTGCGAGAACTCGCGGTGCACGCGCACGCCGCCCAGCGCCAGCGGCTGGAGACGCTCGAAGCTGTACAGCTCCTTCATGAACTGGCGACGCTGCGCGACCTTGGCCCAGTGGTAGCGGTGCCGGCAGACCACGCGGCTGAAAAAGTTGGGATTTCACAATTTTATGTTTTTGTACATGACAGTGGCAAACAAGAAGCCTATGGCCTATGGACCTTGTTGTTTTAGCGTTGTCACAAGCGCGTTGCTGAAGAATTCACGCAACGAAGCCATTTTGATCTGTAGCTGGTAATAATATAGCGCATGTGACGAATCTACAATCAGTTATTATATTAAAGTGCAATGTTTTATTATCAGAGCTCGGATAGGGTGAGCTATTTGCCTTATAATTTGACATGTCTTATGTCATATATAAGGCAAATAGCTCACCCTATCCGAGCTCTGCTAATGATACTGGCTACATTCCTAGATACTAATATTATAAATGCGAAAATAACTTTGTCTGCTACCGCTGAACCGATTTAGGTAAAATTTGCTAAACGAGATTGAGTCCCACAGGCCCAGGAGGATAGTAGGTAGTTTAATCATGGAAATAAATTATACTCAAACGAAGTCGCTAGCAAAGCTGGTTCAATTCAATAACTTAATAAAAAATAGCCTTAAAACCCAAACAAGTATTTATGAAACGACTCTGAAAGTACAGGTTCTACAAGCTAGTCAAAACACTTACTATGCCAGGCCCAGTTTGGAGTAGCTCGGGTGGATACTGACATCTGACCGCGCTAATTCCGGAAACCCCGGGTACAGTGGCACCCGTCGCTTCTTCGGCTCCTCCTGCGCTGGCTGATTCTGCATCTTAGAGTAGTGTTCTATAGGAATACTTGTATCTGGGGTACAGTATTTACAGGTAATTGAAGGGTTGTCTGGGGGTGACTGTTGCTAGGCGATGTTTGATCGTTTGAGAAAAAGGTTTGGAAAACGAGGTTCTATTTCTGTCAATATGGTAACATTTTAGGGACCCTACGTGATTATAATATTCTTTGGACCCTACGGCTCGGAAGTGCCGGGTGAAAAAGAAACCATCTTCACACCTTGAAGCCGTCTGTTAGCAAGTAGTTAGTATCTCATCATACAAAATACAGTATATAATTATTATTATAACAATTTAAATATTTTAACAGGCCCGCTTGGAATTGGACAGGATTTATAGTGCTAATTTCTACAAAATTGGGGATTATGACAGTGACAAATGTACGGGCGCGCCATAGGTAGTTGACGTAGCGCTACTAGGGCTTGGTGTGTAGAAAGTAGGACTCTAGTTTCATTTAGGAGGCAAAATATCCATTGTGCAATGAGCATGCTTAACAATAAAAACCGAAATTAAATTAACAGTTTATTCATACAGCAGTATCATTTAAATTATTAAAACTACTTCCCAACCTTCCCTTGAAGTGTTAACTTTACATACATTTGATAGTTTTTCCGGCTAGGAATCTTCACTATGTAGAATCTTTCCACTGAACTTTTGTTCAATCAAATTATTGTAGGATATTAGACCCTAACACTATACAGTTATGGTGCAAATTCACAGTACTCAATATTTTTAAATGCCAAAAACAAGATTATATGTATACAAATCTTCTTGTTATTCATCAAATAACAAATATGATAAATCTCTCACTAGACAAGATAGATTGTTCAATTATATTTCAGAAAAGTAACTGAATACCTCTATTTGCATGGTGATATCAAGGAATTATAAAATGTTTATGGAAGAGTGAGCACCACATTTAAACTATGTAACCATGCCTTACCTAATCATTATACATAGAGAATTTAACAGCAAATTAAATTTTTCAGTTTTTAGCCAAAATTGTATGGTAATGAGATCATGACATCAACAATTAATGAAAAAATATATTGTTGTAGAAAAAAGTATATTAAATAAACTATATGTTTCTGACAAACCAAAGGTAATCGGATTTTATTTCTGGCTAAAATTAAATAAGATGTCATGTTTTCTACATGTATAATTGCTAGCCTGGGTAGATGTTTTATATCTTCCTCTGGCCAAGAAAAATCTTTGGCAAAACTTACTGACAATAAATCATCAGAGATACAATAAGAGGAATTAAATTTCTTATTGTTAAAAATCTGTTTAAAACAGTAGTAAGTAAGACTTTGCATAAACAAATCATACTATACAAAGTGTCAGTATTAGAGTCGATTTGACAAATGTTCAGTGGGAAGCGTTATTAGTGTGTTAGCTCAGGACGCGGAGACGGCGGCCACTCTGCTCTTGCAGACGCACTCATTGAAGTCATTCACTAGCACCGCACACAGCAGGGACTTGTTGGGGTTTGTGCTGTAGCATTGCAGGACCTGGAATTGGGGATAATATATGTTGTTCAAATAATTGGTTAGAGGAAGAATGGAGATATAAAAACAAAGAAGTATATGAATAGTTAAAAATCTTGTATTCAGCAGAGCTGGCTCCCAACAATATGGTTAACAGAGTGGTAGGCCAGGGCTTGCTTGTAAACATTACTTAGATCTTCATGTATGTGCACTGCTATGACAGAAGTGGAAAAATTTAATGGCAGCAAAACGGTTCACAGAAGCTCAATAAATTCACTGCTTAGATAGAATACATATGTGTGTTCATTTTGTACTGGAAACAGGGAGCTCAGCACCGAAAGTGTTAAGCAGAATAACATAGTCTAGTACCTTTGCTTTTTCCTCTTGACATGGTGGTAGCTTACTGGCAATTTTATCCTTCTGCGCTAACTCAAACAAATCATTGGCCTCTTTAAGAGTCTTTTGATATTCAATCTGCATCCCGCTGTTGATTTTCTCGTGTGCTCGTTTTAGACCTTCAATCCTCCGAGCCCAATAGGCCTCTTCTGCTGCGTGGTCTTGTTGCTGCCTTCGCGACTCGTAGTACTGAGGCGGGACGAACTGAGGTGCCACAGGCGCTGCTGGCTGAGCTGCTTGCTGTAATCGTCATTGATAACATTAAAAAAGTAAATTGTTTATGGGCTGTTGTTCTTTTCCTAGCTTTCAAATCTACATGGCCATGGCTTGAAAAGTTAGTGTGCTACTTAAAATCGGCTATTCAAAAGTTTAGTTCGGTTTTCAAAATTGAAAAATAACCTAGTATTCCAAGGTTATCCATAGAGTAACTTCACATGTACAATCGCACTTATTGATCTTTTATTCACAAGAAATAAAACGAAAGATAATTAAGTAACTTATTAGTGGTTTGGTAAACAAAACACTTGGCACAGTTTGTTTAATCTAGGCGACATTGATGTAAATTATGTAATTCAAAATCAGTCTCATACATTCGCGGCCAGTTGAGCCTGTATCCTTTCTAACGCGTCCTGGGAAACTTGAATTGCATTTTCGTTATCCACGCTTAGTTTTCTTGTGCTTTGCGAGCCTCCCATGTTATTAAAAAAAATAATTCAAGTAATTTTATGTTCGGCGAATCACGTCAGAAAGTCATTTTTTGACAACTGGCTCAGCTACCATAGAATAGATATACTTAACCCTATTAATGCTTAGAGCATGTATCTACCACATGTCATTCATATTTGCATTAGGCAACCCTGGCATATTTGATGTCCAGAATGAAGAGGTATAGCCATCTCTTAAACATTGAAGTGTACTTTAAAAATCACAAATTTACTTTGAATCAATAATTTATATTAAGAGAAGCATCCAAAAATTGTTGAAAAGTTATCAAGCAACTATTAGGAACAGTGCATGAACAGTGTGAGAGTAGAAATATAGATGGCAGCACTAGAACCGCTCTTTATTCGCAAGTCCTCACTAGATGGAGTTGGCAGCATCTTCACTATGCGGTATGGACGTTATGCTCTGGTTTCTAAGGATAGCGGTGCCGTCATATAGCGGCCGTCTCCATACAAATACCACGACATCCATATTTAGGTGTTTTTTTTATTTTATTATTATTATTTTGTATGGAGACGCCCGCTATATGACGGCACCACTATCCTAGGAGAACCGAGCTTTACGGTAGGGACTACTATAATACTTGACTATAAGCCTCGTGCATGAACTATAGGGGACAGCATAGGAGCCGTCAGATTTTTGGCGCGAGGCGTAAATGCTTCCTATGCAGCCCACAAGATGAACCTACTATGTACAAGGAAACGCACCTAGTGCGGGAAAGTAGCACCATATGTACTGTAAATAGATTATTTTGCTAGTTGTACTATTCCCGAGCACTCCTTAGGTAGGGTTGCCATAATTAGTCGGAACTGATAAAGGACAGTGGTATTCTAGAGCGCTATTAATAAATAAACAAATATTATAGGACATTTTTACACAAATTGACTAAGCCCCACGCCTAGGTAAGCTCAAGAAGGCTTGTGTTGTGGGTACCCAGACAACGATATAAATGTATATAATATATAAATAGTTACATCGAAAACAACCATGAATCAGGAAGAAATATCTGTATCACCGACATCACCGTCACCGTACAAATAAATGCCCTTACCAGGATTCGAACCCGGGACCATCGGTTTCATACTCTTCATAGGCAGGGTCACTACCCACTAGGCCAGACCGGTTGACAAAATACGGGAAATTAATAAACGGGACAAAAACGGGACGTGATACTTAAATACGGTGACAGTCCCGTGTCCCGTATGTACGGGACGTATGGCAACCCTATCCTTAGGGCACATACGACGTTATCGGATAATGGCGGTGGAACCGGTCGGGCCGGTCGCTATCATCGCCGTGCTTTCTTCTGTCTGATCGCGGTGCGATCCGGCTCACGGCGTAACTATACTAGCGACTAGCGACCCGCCCCGGCTTCGCACAGGTTACACAAAGCTACCTCAAGAATCACTCTATTGATAGGTGAGAACAGCATGAAAATTCATTCCATAGCTAGTTGTTGAGTTTATTGCGCACATACATACAGACGCGGCGGGGGCTTATAATTTTTGATATTTTTTTCTACAAATCTTATGTTGCATGAAAACTATCACAATAATAAAAAAGTTTGAAGGACACCACCATCAACAATTCCCACGATTTAAGTTCAGAAGGAAAACTCCAGGAAACTAGAGCAAGCTTTTCCGACTTAATGAAGTTTAAGAAGAGGCTTGTCGGTACTTAGCGAACAATGTCGGCTCGAGCTCGGACAATCCAGGCTGCGCCGATTAAATAACTCGGGAAAACTCGCAGCACGGCACCACGCCACAGACAAAACATCCTCCAGACTTAGCATAGTCGCGCTACCCCCGCCACGCATATGGTAATTTTACCCTATGTTCGAGTCGAAAGTGTCTTTGTGTGACGTTCGTGTCTTTGAACGGACCAATCACGGCACGGGACTTCGCTCACCTCGTCCCGCGCATCCCCGCATTTTTGGCATCATCGGTTGCGCGAAATAATTGCTCTAAACTCGGTCTAGAGGATTCCTAGTCTATGCAGCACGTCTACTAATTCTTTAACTTATAATCTGTTTCTTGCTTACGCTACGTCTTACGTAGGCGAACAACGCGCGAACGCGGCGCGGCGCGGCGCGGCGAAATCAATCCTTTGATGCCCATAGAAGTGTCCTACGTAAGCGATCTCGTTGCGAACGCGGTGCGGCGCGATTTGCACGCGAATGTCAGGCGGCGCGGCGCGGCGCGGCGCGGCGGCGGCCGCTTTCGCCGCGCCGCGCCGCGCCGCGTTCGCGCGTTGTTCGCCTACGTAAGACGTAGCGTTAAGGATCTCGAATTCTCGACTATTATGGTACGTGTCCAAGGGTACAGTGAAGCAGTTATGAGACGTATGCTGCGCGTGGTTTCACCAGCGTATGTTTTGTTCACACAATAATTAATTAGAATATCTGGCGACGTAGACTCTGACGTTAACTTTGGACGAAGTTAATTGGCAGTAAAAAATGCATACTTACATGTGCCTATAAACTCGATAGGGCACTTGACATAAAAAGTTTGTGTGGTCCGACTCTACGAATAAATGGAGAATATAATCAAACCTTCAATTATGTCGTAAAACGCTGGCTGATTTGAGTTATCATTACATTTGTTTCTGTCGCGAGGTCACACGCGACGACGCGACAAATGTGTCAGTGACAGAAAAATATTCTATCAAACGGTAGCAGGAAAATGTCGGACCCAGAGCCCATGAACATATTTTTTCTATTATATAGTCACTCAGAAAGCGGTTGATAAAATTAAAATTATCCAAGAATTATAAGCAACTAAGAACTATTCGGCTGACGAGAATCAAAATGGATGTTAGCAGTGAGTTCGCAATGTTGTGCATGTGTTGTGTAACGTGTTTGTGTTTAGAGTGATGCTGATAGAGATTGCGGCCATAATGTGGACTCGCGTTATACATGTAAGTAAATGGCAATTCGTTTTAACCATATAAGTATTATTTTGTAAAAAGCTTGATTCATTCGAGACTCTTCGTACCTGGCATCATCATTCATCATTCAATGCCTTTGCGGTCAGCTATATACAAGTAGGTATAATATTCTCTAAAAAAAATATGAAGTAGTAATAATAAATAATAAAATTGTTTATTCATTATAAGCGTTAGGTTACAGATACTTGTATTGAGAGGCACGGCTCTTCCTTATAGTTGCTAATGTAGGTACTTTACAGAAGAATGGAATTCTGTCTGTGAGGATTTCAACTAACAACTTTTACACAGGGTGCTGGTATTTCAGGGCTATAACCGCGAAAATTAAAGTTCACAGTTTGCGGGCATTTTTCGCTGTCATCCTAATTACGCCTTCATCGGAGTAAAAGAGAAAGATCCCCGCAATTTCCGAATTTCGGTTTTCGCGGTAGGCCCCCAGGTAAGTATACCCGGTGATTCTAGCACAAATATATACATGATGACGCTTACGTATACATTCTAGACCTGCGGATTCTAGAATTACTATACCCACTAGAATTAAATAATCGCAATTCCAAAGTCCTGGGGAAAGACTGCTTTCTAAAGTCTGTGCGGAAGGAGAAGAGTCGTGAAATGTATGGGGCCCAATACATTCCACGACTCTTCTCTTTCCGCATTGACTGTATAGTAGTAGACAACATGAAGATTGACAGCTACGCGAGCTTTTCGAACTACCCTCACTTGGTCTTTATAAATTAAAGCTATAGGGGGTGGTCAAACATTCACAACGATCTGATTTAGGGTTTCTTGTAAGTCTTATATCCCTGACAGATCAACGGCAGTCCAGTAAAAAAAATAATACTATAAAATTAGTGTACGTGGTCGCGGGCCGGATCGCGCGTGCGCTGCGCCCAGCCGCCGCCTCGCATTATCAGCGTTCGAACTTCGAATCGTAACGTAAACACCCATTACCACAGAATAAATAATAGTACTAGGTACAGAAGACTCACTCTCTAACAATACGCGTCCGTCACGATCAGCGCAGATATGGCCGCTAGGTGGCGACAGCGCCACGCGCGGCTTATGGCCAACCCCAAAATTGGGGTCGAGCGGATGTACTTTTAGCTACCTGTAGCAAAGCGACGAAATCGCGGAGTGAGCCACGCCTGCCATTACGCGCACCACTACAGAGGTACTGCGACCGCTGGGATCGGACGTTTTTTGAATTTCAAGTGCTCGTATAATTTTTGAAATTGTAAAAAGGGCACTTTATAAGCGTAGTCTAACCTAATAGGTTTCATAATTTTTTTCTAGCCGGGGGTCCGTCCACCCTTCACTTCTTCCCAGAAAAAAGCCTTTTAATGGCTTAGTCATTTATCGATAGCCCCAACGATTTGCTTTCCCTTTGAATTGCTTACCCGTTTATTTTACTTACTTACCTCTAGGAAGGGGTTTCCCTTTCAGAGATACCGCTACAAATGAAAGGGTAACAACCCGTTCTTAATTCAAAAAAATATGACATCCGTGCTGTCAACGCGCTAGACAACCAGTCATTCTCTTTAAACATATATTAGGAATATTTATTCAATTTTTGTTGAACATGGCATAAGCGAAGCGTTATAAACGAGACCCCTTCTAGAGGATAGCGCTTAGGAACGGGTATCAGACATTAGATAAGAAAACTGCATATCCGTATTATGGAGGGGTTTAAAAGCCAAATGAAAAGGTTTTTTTAGAGAGCAACGGCTTGGGTAAGCAAAGTCTTACGAAATACCCCTTCCAAAACCCTCGAACGGGATACCGGACCGGTCCCTTAACAAATAATTTAATAAATAATGAATAATGTATTCATAATACAGCTACTCTGTAAGATTTAGATTCACTTATTTTTCAAAAAGTATTGGGAATACATTAAGTTTTCATACTAAAAATTTTCCGGGTCAGTATGAAAACTTAATGTATTCCCAATACTTTTTGAGAAATAAATGAATCTAAATCTTACAGAGTAGCTCTATTATGAATACATTATTCATTATTTATTATTGGTAGACGAACTTAATTAATGTTAACTGAAGTTTGAGGAAGGTATCTTATTTATTTATATTTTATTTTTTTTTGCTTTTAAAAAGTCTTTATTTATTACATGACAATTACATAGGTACATAGAATAAACATTAATTTCACTTAAGAACTAAGAATTAAATTATCAATTTAGAGTTTCTAAAAGTATAAATTACAACTAAAACCTAAACCAACCCATAAAAACTAATCAAACATCCCACCCTGCATCGCCCCCAACGCAAAGGTGCCCATCACGCTTGCTGCGTTTCCGCGTTGAACCACGATGGACAACCTCTGCGCCAGGAACGACCCGGAGCGAGGGTCGAGACCCCTCTGCTGCAGGCGTCGCCCCAGCTCCCCGAGAAAAGTTTTTGTCTCCGCGCACCAACACCCAGATGTCTCCTTATAGGTTCCCTCCGGTATCTTATAACTAAGAACATTTTCTCAAAAACATTATATCAATTAAGTAAAGTGCAGTATTCTTATAACAAAGATACCACAAAAAAATCAGTGTAGTGAAACTATACCACAACTTCTTAAACCGTTAGAAATCCCCACTGGAACCCATTTTAAATATATATTTTACGATAGAATTTGTTTTATAATTAATTATACACGGTGTAACATGAGTAAACCGAATAATTTTAACCACGCATTTCTGAGGTCAAAAGAAGTAAAAAATGTAATATGAGTTTAGGTCAATTTCGCCAAAAAAAAATTTTTTTTGTTGTTTTGTTTTTTAAATTTTTTGAATGTATTTGCACATAAATAATAAATGTTATTGGAAAACTTGTCACTTAAAATTGATTTTTACATTTTTTTTTTCGTAGAACCTACTTTTTGCAAAGTGTTACTTGTCACTTTTTGACATCTATCAATAAGGATATTTAGACTACGTCCCATAGCAGCAACATCACCATCAAAAAGGCCTTTTACACTATGTAACAATAAAAATTTGTTTTTTTTTTTAATTAATAATATCTCTGAAATTAGACGAATTTCAAAAAAGTTTATAGGACATTTTTGTCTCCAAATATGATCAGGAATACGCTGTTAAAATTATTCGGTTTTCTCATGTTACATCGTGTATACCTACTTGTAGATATGACCTAGATATTGAATTTATCGTCCTTTATTGGGTTAATTGTACCCTAAGATAAATATCGCTTAACCTCAGCCTATATAGTTTTTTGACCCCTACAAAACTCGTATTAACTGTTGTTTCAAAATCATGATTCAATCATGATCAGTCATGTTTCAAAAGCCATTCACCAAACGATATCTCACACCAACGATAATATCAAAAACTTTTTCATACCTACTGCCAATGTTCTACCATTTTACCTTTACCGCTGCTTTCAAGAATAACGTTACATATTTGTATAAGAAAACGCTGATTCTACATTTGCATTGCCTGCAAAGTAAAGTTGGTAAAGAAATACAAAAGAGTTTAGATTCTTTATGGTATAATTTAGGCAAGCGACTCATTTTATGTATCAACCATTAATTGCCAAGATTGGGACGGTTTTTTATTACGTTTTTTATCGAAGCACCTGTGCCTAAAAGCGCTGGAATCCGATGACTGGATATTTTGTACAAATAAAACAATTTTTAGAAGCAATTAGCACTGAATATTAGACTTAATCTAATGCGTAGTAGAGTTGAATATCGGTTAGATGTGAGAAATGACTTCTTTTTAAATAAGGGTGAGAAGATGCGACCACTGACAAGCCGGAGGCAGGCAGGTAGAGAAATCGATTGTTATTACTACCTACATTCGGAAACCAATTCTGATGTTTTTGAACGCCGGTGGCAAACAAGCGTGCAGCCCGCTTGATTTTAAGTAGCCAACCCTATTGGCGTTTGCAATTCTAGTATAGTTTCACGCGCGTTGCGGATCCTACAAGCATCTAAAACAAGACCGATCAAGACAAATTTCAGAAAACTTTGTATGACATTTTAGTCTCTAAATGCGGTCAAGAATACACCTTTATAATCTGTCGGGTTTTATCAGCCCACGGTGTATTGTATACGGTAAGTACTTGAATGTCCATGGTTAATTTCATGTTATTACTGAATGTCGTTTTAGTCTGAGCCCGTCTTCCATTGTACGGCGGCGGTAACTTAAGAGTTACGTTTACGGTACTGCATAAGTGCAGTACCGTAAAATGGGGTGAGTTGGGTGAAATTGGACTTTCAAACCTCGATAAAATTTTATTTTTACATGTGAAAACTGAATGGTGTATATAATAAGTGGTTCGGACGTTTGTATTTTAGTTTGTATTTTATTTTGGGTAGTTCCATTTCATAACTTTGACGATAAAGAGGAAAACCCACCTCACCCCGTAGTGCCTTGTATTTGGCGTGAGAGGGTTTTTCATACAAAGGTGATTTTGGAAGATTGTTGGATCGATTTTTTATTATTATGCGTATTACTATAGCCCCATTTAAAATTGGAATACATTATTTTTGTAGCAGTAGCCTTAAAATCCCTTCTCACTCCCCTCTCAAACCTTCTCTCCCCATTCATAACCCAACTCTCCCCGCGAAACCTACTCACCCCGTTTTACGGTAGGTAATAACTAATAAAATAAATATATCGGAATAAAACCATCGGTCAGTATAGTCATACGAAAGGAAAGAAACGTAGTAAACAAACCCTTTCTAACCCGGGAAACCCCTGCAACTTTACAATTAGCACGAAACACGAACCCCGCTGTTACTTATTGTGTTGTGTTACTTGTGTTTCTACAAGACCAGAGAGGTTCAAGTCACTAGTGTTTGTGCTCGCACGATTGTAGGTCTTGTTAGTTGTTTTAACCCTTTAACCTTTTGACATTTCTTTCTAGTTATTCGATTTCGTACCATAATTCTTATAATAGAGATGCGCTTTTGTTTTAAGTATGATGGCAAGTTGGCAAGTATGTTGCCGCTACGAACTAAAGGGTTAATATAGACCTGTACATGTGTTATACGTTAGAATGTTGTTACAGGAATATATGACTTCCTCCCATCCACTTTTAAGAAGAAAATTAAGAAATGATCGATCCCCCTCTTAATCGTCTTACGTAATAAATGAACGCCTTTACGTTCCAAGTGATAACCAGATGTACAAAAATATAAACAAATCTTTACTACACTAATTTAAATAGGTGTCAAATAGGGTATTTGCGTGGTGTCATGTAGGGTAATATCTAATTTGCTACTTGCGAAATATAATTTTTATGTAGTATTAAGGATGCAATAAGCCCAAATTTGTGCAGCAATGAAGGTTTACATTCAAATTTCGTCAGATGGAAGGAAACTGACACCGGACGTAAACTAGCAGAATGACCCTATGTGTCGTAATAGGATTACTAAAGTGTCAGCATCACTCATATGCAACCTCCAATAACCTGAACCCGCGGAACCCACGCCACGTGTAAGGTGCTGTGCTCGTTAGGGAACTTTTTACATGCGTCGCTCGTTAGCTTAATGAGTTATAATGACTACATGCAGAATAGTTGTAAGTTCTAACACGGTAGCGCGGGTTTGTTCAAGTTTTCATGAGTCTCAGATAAAATTGTGAGAATAAATATAACCTTTAGCGTCCCACACCTACAGCGCTCATACAAGTACAAATTATCTCTAATGAAATTTATATATATATATATATATAGGTAGTTATTAAAATGGAACAGAGTTGCTTTTGTTTTATTTCGTTCGATTTTAAAACGATTTTAAAATTTAATTTTTGTAATAGTTAATTTAGTTGTAATAGTTAGGGAGGCGAGGTAGCTAAATGGCGTAATTCAACGGCGCCGTCGAGACCTATCAAAATCGAAAGATAAAATAATTTCGAAAAGAAAAGCTCGTATGGAAAAAACCATTTTAGCGGTGGGTTTGGCGTGTACGGTTTTTCAAAAATGTTAATAAAAACAGTTACTTGGGCATTCTCGAGCGCGTCAGATATTCATACTACGTATGCCCCGAGTGCCTCTGATAACAACGGTATACTAATCTGCCGGTTTGCGTGGTGGGGGTAGGCATATAAAGTAGTCAAAAATGCAAAAAAAAAAAATTAACTCGAGCGCGTCAGATTTTCGGAAGGGGTGTTAAGTAGGCCCCAAGGAAGCTTCCTTTAAAAAAACTGACGATTTCGGCGTGACGATAAGTTACGATGAGTTTTTGAAAATGCAAAAAAAAAAGTATTTTTGAAATACTCAAGCGCGTCAGATTTTCATAGGGGAGGTTTATCTCGGTATCCTGAAAGCATATTTTTTTAATCTGACAAAAATGTTGGTGGGTTCTCTTAATCTGACCGAAAAAGGTTTTTTGGTTTCTTTTTTTTCCTTTCTTTCTCCTTGATAAAACGGGGAATTTAAGAATGACAATAAAGCGATAGATACAACCAACGTAAATGTAGATGAAATGGCTAACAATTCAACAGGCTATTGAATAATATACATACATGAAACTGTACATGTTAATAATACTTTTGTATACAGATACGCGTAACTTTTTCCGAGTCCACGAAAATTGTCGAGAAGCTTTAGAAAAAAAAATTTTTGAGATATAATAAAAGTCACATAATTTAATCATCGTTATTTCATATCAATTTTTTTTAACACCCTCAGTTTTCGAGATATATGTATGAGAATGAAAACAAACAAGTACGAAAAGTTTGATATTTTTATTTTTCAATATACTCCCCCCCTATGTTCATCCACTTAAAAGATCGATCAATATTTTTTTTAAATCCCTCATAAAAATATTTTTATTCTTTGGTGTAAAAATGCTCCTCCACTGCCGCCTTCAATGCTTCATCGTCAGAAAAAAAAATTCCACGCAGATGCTTTTTAAGATTGGGGCACAAAAAGAAGTCGCTGGGGGCTAAGTCCGGACTATACGGTGGGTGAGTAGCAGTTTCAAACCCACATTCAACAATAGCTGCCTTGGCTATATGAGCAGTATGGACGGGGGCGTTGTCACACAGAAGCAGAACACCTTTGGTTAACTTTCCTCGCCTCTTTTCTTTGATTGCATCCTTTAATTGACGTAGAATGTTAGTGTAGCACTGTCCTGTGATATTTACACCTTTTTCTTTATAATCGATTAATAATTTTCCTTCACAATCCCAAAATATCGTGGCCATGACCTTGCCAGCTGAAGGGACGACCTTGAACTTCTTGGGATGAGCTGAACCTAGTAAATTGGTTCAATGTTAATAATTTAATGTTAAATGAGAAAAAAACTAAATGTATTAAGTTTGTCACTAGTAGTAACGTAAGGCATGTGCAAGCAAGTGTCATTGTGAAGGATGAGGAATTGGAATTAGTTGATAGTACAGTTTTTCTTGGTATAACTTTAGATTCTAAACTCCAGTGGGGTCCCCATATTGCTACTCTTTCGAATAGACTGAGCTCTGCAGCTTTTGCAGTGAGCAAAATCCGTCAGTTAACTGATGTGAAAACAGCTCGATTAGTATATTTTAGTTACTTCCATAGCATTATGGCATATGGTATTTTACTGTGGGGCGGTGCTTCAGAGATAAATACCATTTTTGTTCTGCAGAAGAGGGCTATTCGAGCAATATACAAAATGAATCATAGAGACTCACTTAGAGATAAATTTAAGGAAATTGACATAATGACAGTGCACTGTCAATACATTTATGAGAATATTCTGTATGTACATAAAAATATTGTAAATTTTAGGAAAAATTGTGAAATCCATAATATTAATACTAGAAATAAACATAAGTTCGCAGTGCCCTTCACTCGGCTCCATAAAATTAAAAAATCATTCATGGGTAATTGTGTAAGATTTTATAATAAACTTCCAAACCATATTACTGAATTATCTATTAATAAATTTAAGAATTATGTAAAGCGTAAACTTATTTCCAAAGCTTATTATACCACACAGGACTACATGAATGATAATACAACGTGGAATTAATTGTTATTCGAAATGATTATTTATTTATTAGGTATATTTGATTATTGATGAGGAAATTGATATTCCGATGTAATACTATCTACTTGTTTGTTACTTATGCTTTTTTTGACATTTAGATTTTATTCTAGAAATTCTTTTATACAATTTTTTTTTAATGTTTGACGATCCTTTTGTGAAATTCTTAGTGTTAAATTTGACATGTATAATAATCCAATTTTATTATGGAATAATATTAACATCAATAAATTGCTCTGATAATTAGATTAAGATTAATTACGATTCATAAGAGCTTGTTGCTAGGCCTACATGAATAAAGTATATTTTGAATTTGAATTTGAATTTGAACCCTTAATGTGCCACTGCATGGACTCTTGTTTACTCTCTGGACCATAATGATGAACCCAGGTTTCATCTCCAGTAACTATTCTTTGCAGCACCGCATCATCATTTTCACCGCACAGGTCAATAACATCGGAACAACGCGCTACACGCATGTCTTTTTGAAGCTGAGTCAGCATTCGCGGAACCCATCTTGCACTTACTTTTGACATATTAAGATGGTCATGGATAATATCATGTACGATACCAATAGAAAGATTGGTTACTTGAGCTATAGATTTTACCTTCACTCGACCATCTTCCAATATAAGTTTTTCCACTTTATCAATATTTTCTTGTGAAGTAGCTACTACAGGCCGACCAGGTCTAGGGTCATCTTCAATACTCTCCCTTCCACGTTTAAATTCGCTTGACCACTTTTGAATGGTAGATAAAGAAGGAGCAGACTCACGGTAAACACAATCCATTTCCACTTTTATGGTTTTTTTATTTTTACCCGGTTTTGTCGAGAATCTTATGACGCATTGATGTTCTAATTTAGTTAACATTGTCAATTCGCACGTGATGTTCATGTTTGTTCAGCAATTGCAGAAAAACAAAAGAACATCTCGGTTCGAATTATACTTTTTTTTATGTCAATGAATAAACCTTAGCGGCCAGTAACGAAAGAAATTTAAGAAGAGGTTGTAAGATATCAATACCGAGAATATTTTGAACGCCCCTCGTACTCAAAAAACCGGGAGTTTGAGTTTTTATGATGCTTCAAGTCAAAAAGTTTTAACTTTGGACAAAAATGTAAAGAGACCTTTTTTGTGTAAAATAAAATTACCTTTTTTGTTTATTTAAACTTTTTTTTTGTAAAATGTATCGTTCGCGACTTATATGCCGCAACGCGTTCTTAGGAAGACGAAATGGCTCCTCCACACTTCCGGTCATGCGGAAACCGGCAGATTTTGTATTTTTAGTAAGTTTTAGATTATATTCTTCAAAATAAAAAATAAAAAAATCGCGCTCGAGAATGCCGGATTAACGTTTTTTTTTTACAAGTTCGCGACCCTATAACTCGGCGGCGTCAAGGACTTATCGTCAGATTAGTTAAATTTAGTCTTTAAACACTAAAATCAACCCCGAATATCTTAATCTGACGCGCTCGAGTATTTCAGACTATCCATTTTTTTTTACTAATCTGATCGTCTATCCTAGGCGCGCGTCACTACATATAGAGCTAAATACTTTACAAGGTTGTTCTATTAGGTCTAAGGTATCTCTCATATCTTAAACTGCCACGCCCGAGTATTGCCGAAAATTCCCCTATTCGCCTCCCTAACTATAAGGTTCAATAGTAAATATAAATTTGATGTATAACCTAAAAGTTTTACGATGGTTTTTTCATTGAAATATTAATAATTAACATTTATATTTTAACTAGTAATTGATAAAAAAAACTTATCAACCAAAAACAAGCATAAGTATCAGATATCAGATCCAAAGCGCAGGCTTCGTTACACATTACAAAAACTCATCCACCTTAGGTTTCGTCAGTATAAAATAATAATACAATAAGTAATTGTTAAGTAGGTAATGTTGATAAAATCATGGTTTTAATAACGAAAGTAAAAAGCGCGCGCGCAAGCGTTTTTCTACTTAAAATACGTCCCTTTATTAATACATTTAAAATTAGTTTGTTATTTACATTAAATATAATAATTAAATATATAAACTGATGTCAAAACTATCTTTTCTATTGAACTACATTTTATATTGAATGGCTCGAGGTTAAACCAGAAATGCCGCTTTTGATACTGACAGATCATATCCATAACAAACCTAGATCAAATTCATAACTTGTTATTACAATCAGAATACGACTCCCGGTATTACCTACCGCATCTCCATCCAATATTTCACAACCAGATGTCCAACACACGCAATACCAAGTCATAATGTAATCTACAAATACCCATAAGACCTCTAAACCCCCATACATACAGCTAATAACAATTCATATCTTTAAAATACAACTTTATGAAGTGGCGATAAGGTTGAAATTTCAAAGAAGTTTGTATGGAGTTAAGTCGTTCTGGCGTTGAAGGGTGCGCCCGCGCAGGTCGCGCGTTGATGTCTTTTGTATGCAATCATGGCACTTCGTTTTTTAGTTGGGTGAGGATTTGGGGAAAGTCTATAATGTTTGTCTATTGTAATTCCATAGAATCTTGACCGAAAGTATTCTTTATAGGCATGCTAAATTTTTATTATTTAGAAACTTCCTGTCTCGCACAGCTAAACTGCGGCATGGTCTGTCGCCTGGGGTATTATACCAAACCGATACGACCTTCATTCATACCTTCAAAAAAATAGCGTACTTCCATCTTAAAGGCCGGCAACGCACTTACGATGCCTCTGGTGTTGCGCGCGACCACGGGCGGCGGTAATCTTTTACTATCGGCGTTTCGTCTGTTCGTTTGCCTCCAGTATCATAAAAAAAGTTCGAAGGAGATTTTTAATAACTGCAGCAAACTTTCGTAAACTTATGTCAAAATTATGTTTCTTTCATAAAATTACGTTTGAATTTATCAAACATAATTTTATTCTGAAAATATAGATACAAAACCTTTTCAAAAATGCACCAAACCGGGTCCTTGGTAGTATTTCCGCTGCTTTTAGTACATGTTATGAGTTATAAGAAATTGTTCTCGCTCTCGAGTCAAGAACAATAGTCGGCGGCTCTTGAAGTCAAGAGCTCAAGAGTCAAGAGCCGCGCTCGCGGCGACGCCATTATTTCAACGAGCTCGCGAAGCTCATTGTTGAGAACTCTTTCATTTTTGTGGAAGGGAAATAATGATTCATTTTTAATACTTTCATGAGACTCCAAATATAATGATTGCACTCACACGAACTTAGGCGCCGACGACCTTTGACATGCACATTCAAGTAACATATATAGGTACATATATGTATCATATTCAATTTCCTGGGGATAGCTTTCTTGGCGGCAGGCTCGTATAACAATCGTTAGTTAAATGACAGTTGACGTACCTATGTTAAATAATATTAGCGAGTTTTGAGCTGCAATCTGCAATTTTGCAGGTTTAAGGTTTTCATACCCAAAAGGTGCTAAAGGCAATGTTGCTGCCTTCCTTTTCACTGAGGTGCAGATGAGCGGAGACAAGAAGAGACGTGAAGCGGAGAAATGACGTGGATTACAACAAATGCTGTTGCTTGACACCCGCACGTCTCTTCAGTAGAAAGACCCTCCGCCCCACACACCCCATATGACATGACGCCCCGACAGTTATTTTTATAGAATTTATTTCAAAATATAATTCAAGATATACATACCTACTTAAAACAACTGTCTCTCTCCGTCTGCCATGCTTTTCTCTAAGACACGAGGCGGCACATGACGGATAAAGCTGGAGCTACGTGCGCCATGTGCAATTATCACGTGCAGTGTCACCAAATAAGACGCGAGGCATTTATAATTGCTTGTTCGGACACGGATGGCTTCTGTCCATTTCTGTTCACGCTATCTACATAATTATATTCAGTGTTTGAACAGATGACGTGTGGCTTTCGGGGTCTACTTGATGTTATGTATACCTATGCAGTGGTGGCCGAGTGGATATGACGTCTGACTTTCAATCCGGAGGTCGGGGGTTCAAATCCTGGCTCGTACCAATGAGTTTTTCGGAACTTATGTACGAAATATCATTTGATATTTACCACTAGCTTTTCGGTGAAGGAAAACATCGTGAGGAAACCTGCATACGTCTGCGAAGAAATTCAAAGGTGTATGTGAAGTCCCCAATCCGCATTGGGCTAGCGTGGGGACTATAGCCCAAGCCCTCTCGCGCATGAGAGGAGGCCTGTGCTCAGCAGTGGGACGTATATAGGCTGAAATGATGAATGATGATGATACCTATACGTCCCACTGCTGGGCACAGGCCTCCTCTCATGTGCGAGAGGGCTTACGCTATTAGCATAATGGTCTGCTGGCGGCTTTCTTAGGCCTCCCAAAAGGATCTTCACGTGGACAGGTCGTGCGCTGGACATAAGTATAGTATGAGTATTTCGCTCGACATTACGAGTACGAGAGTAATTATATAAAATTGTTTGAGTCTCATGTGGAGTTAGGTTGGTAGTTATTAAAACGTCACATCCCGTCTTAAAGGAAACCTAACCTGTCCGTCTCATAGCTGTGAGTTAATTAATTACTTGCACTTTAAATACTCTTAATTACTCAGTGATGCTGATGTAAAACAAATTACATACGTTAGTAATATGTGTGCAACAAGAATGTCTACCCGAGTTACCTGTACATAGATATTTGTGCAATAAATGCACGTGTATCTAGTACCATCGCCCACACTGTTAACTGTACGTCGGTGGACCTTATGTCTTTTGTAAGGTCCACCGATATACAGTCAGGAGTGTTGCTGTTTGTACCTAAAATAAAATATTTATTTAACACTTCAAACAGACAAACATCTCACTCATCCATTAGAAAACAACACGTGAAAATAATTGTCCCGACGCCGCTCAAATTTCACAAAATTTCTTTAATTAAAATATTACGATCCCGTACTCAGTACTCGGGCGGCCACGAATACAACGCAAACACGATAGTGTAGAAAAGTCTCATGTTATGGTATAATGGTAGTGAGTTATGTCGTTTTGATTCTGAGGGGGGTTTAGCCTGAAGGGGTATTACGAGGCTAGCATGAAGGAGTTTACCTCGATCGGATATTAAAGCATTTTCAATTCATTTTTCTTTTGTAATCTCTTAGAAGTGGAAAGATTAAAGGAAATGTATTAATGGATGTTTTTATTTCTTTTCATGAGAAAGGTTTTAGCTTAAGTAAGGTCGAGAGAAATAAATAATAAGTAAATGTACGCTATTAACTTGTGAGGGCCAATTTCTGAGATGCGAGCGCACGAAATCGAAGGCGAGTCGTCGAAAATAATCGCAGTATGACAAATGTCACGACTATTTTTACATGAACTTTGTAGATAGGTAGGTACGTAATTTGACTTACTCGAAAAACACACACTATCATTAGTATAGAATGGACTTTTCGTGGAGAAGTAGTTATCACGTATCAGTAACTATGACCGGGATGGATGGATGACAACCGAGTATAGCGATATTTTTGCCAAATCTTTTTGTTCTGACAGCAATCTTTCCATTCGCAAAATTTACCAGTCGTTTTGTTTCGTTTCGCTTGTTTTGCCGAAGTTTATTTTGTTGGTATCTATTTTTACCGAATGCGATAATTCCATTAGCATATTTTACCGATATTTTTTCTTGACAATAGCTTAGCTTCTCTTCTATATTTTTTCGAATATTATTTTTTCTATGCTATTTTTTTCCTTGACGCATTTTTTATTAATTTGGTGAAATCTATAAGTACTTACATACTTTTTGTCAGAGTTGCAATTCCAATAGTTATTATATGTGTGGGTTGTCTTATTTCTGATATCGTTACTTTTTAGGGTTCCATACCTCAAAAGGAAAAAACGGAACCCTTATAGGATCAGTCGTGTTCTGTCTGTCTGTCTACTGTCACAGCCGATTTTCTCCGGAACTACTGGACCAATTAAGTTGAAATTTGGTACACATATGTAAGTTTGTGAGTTGTGACCCAAAGACGGACATGTTACGTAAACAAATTAATTTTAAGCATGGGGGCCACTTTTGGGGGGTAAATGAGAAAATTAAAAAATAAAGTTTTTCAAACTATATTGTGTTACATATCAAATGAAAGAGCTCATTGTGAGAATCTCAAATATATATCTTTTATAATTTTAGAATAAACAGTTTAGAAGTAATTTGAGAAAATAGACAAAAAATTACCATCCCCCCCTATATCTCCGAAACTAGAGTCTGGCTACTGAAATTTTACTCAAATGTTTGGCGGGAAATTCAAAAAATCTTGGGCTGGTCACACTTTGTGTAGTAGGAATTATAGTTTTGATACTAGGAAATATTTTCGATTTTCTATGCACACGTAAGGTACCTAAGTATTTAAGTTAAATATACTTGGAGGATATAACCAACGGAGACGCCATGTCTAAAATTTTCGGTACAAAATAGTCTGCCGTTTTTTGCGGGGGAGGGGCACATCAAATGTATAGGTACGTCATGTCAGATAAACGTCAGTCCATACATATGGTTGACATGAGGTTGACCATTGGCCGCCTATTTTCGACAGAGGGGAACGCCTGTTAATGGCGGCTCCATTGTTAATTACTCCGAGTAAATATACGTTGACGTGCACTCAAGTCAGCTCACATAATTTCTACCACTATGTAAAGTACAGTCAACGATAAACACATATGTTAACACTTTCTCACCATATACCATTGTAACAAGGCGAAAAATTAAATGTAGTGTAAATAAGACCTAGCTCGATAATACCGTAATATTAATCCATCACCAAAAAAAATACAAAAGTACTATGGCAAATAAGCTAAATGCTAAGTATCAAAATATTTATAGAGCACCAACCTTCTAATTTGTTTACATTTGTATAGGAGTTGTAAACATTGCAGTTTTTCGCTATACAACGCTACACGTCGACTTCGCACATTGTCGTAATTATTTACGAGCTTAAATAATAGTTTACGAACTTCACTCAGTATAAACATTATTAATATTACTTAAAATATATCCCTTATAAACCGCAAACAATTTGAATGAATGACATAAATTGACAACTGAATTTTAGCTTTTTTTTAAATCATAGACAATTGGTGATACAACAACGAAATATCTGTCAACAATTTTTGGCTAGCCAGACTCTACTGGGTCTAAAATTTTGAAAAACATGCATAAAATAGGTCTTTACCTATAAATGACAAGAAAACCTATAAGAATTGTACAGTCTAGCGTGAGTCGTACAGAAACGGGGCTTTTAAGAACAAAAGAGATGGGATATTATCAATCAATTAAAAAAAAAAGAAACCGGGGAATAAGCTACAGAAAAAAAAAACGATTGGTAAATATAAGTTACGGGAAAAAGACGATTGGTAAATTTTGCGAATGGAAAGATTGCTATCAGAAAAAAAGATTTTGGCAAAAATATCGCCATACTCTCATGAGTTGATCTTGGAGGTGCTCATGCACCTGTATGGCGATATTTTTGCCAAAATCTTTTTTTCTAAGACCACCCTTTATTATTTATTAGCTCCACTCGGAATCAAGGAGGTTATAAAACAATGGAGGTTTCGCGTAAAACAATAGGTAATTAGAAGCAAGGAAATTGTAAATGTACTCACACAATATTATATATTCGCTAGGTTTTTCTTTGGGGCAATATGAGAGAAAACTTATTTCTAGAAAAATGACTTAAAAGCTGCTTTCAACTTTCAAGGGAATTTTACATGGGCGTATGGCTTAACACGTTGGCTGCCCACCATATTTCACCTAAAGTGTTGCTCCCACGCCTCATACAAATTTAGTGATCCCACCGGTGATGCTCATGCGGCCACACAGGTGATTCCACTGGTGATGCTCATGCGGCCACACAGGTGATCCCACTGGTGATGCTCGTGCGGCCACACAGGTGATCCCACTGGTGATGCTCGTGCGGCCACACAGGTGATCCCACCGGTGATGCTCATGCGGCCACACAGGTGATCCCACTGGTGATGCTCGTGCGGCCACACAGGTGATCCCACCGGTGATGCTCATGCGGCCACACAGGTGATCCCACTGGTGATGCTCGTGCGGCCACACAGGTGATCCCACTGGTGATGCTCATGCGGCCACACAGGTGATCCCACCGGTGATGCTCATGCGGCCACACAGGTGATCCCACTGGTGATGCTCATGCGGCCACACAGGTGATCCCACTGGTGATGCTCATGCGGCCACACAGGTGATCCCACTGGTGATGCTCATGCGGCCACACAGGTGATCCCACCGGTGATGCTCATGCGGCCACACAGGTGATCCCACCGGTGATGCTCATGCGGCCACACAGGTGATCCCACTGGTGATGCTCATGCGGCCACACAGGTGATCCCACCGGTGATGCTCATGCGGCCACACAGGTGATCCCACTGGTGATGCTCATGCGGCCACACAGGTGATCCCACTGGTGATGCTCATGCGGCCACACAGGTGATCCCACCGGTGATGCTCATGCGGCCACACAGGTGATCCCACTGGTGATGCTCATGCGGCCACACAGGTGATCCCACTGGTGATGCTCATGCGGCCACACAGGTGATCCCACCGGTGATGCTCATGCGGCCACACAGGTGATCCCACTGGTGATGCTCATGCGGCCACACAGGTGATCCCACTGGTGATGCTCATGCGGCCACACAGGTGATCCCACTGGTGATGCTCGTGCGGCCACACAGGTGATCCCACTGGTGATGCTCATGCGGCCACACAGGTGATCCCACTGGTGATGCTCATGCGGCCACACAGGTGATCCCACTGGTGATGCTCATGCGGCCACACAGGTGATCCCACCGGTGATGCTCATGCGGCCACACAGGTGATCCCACTGGTGATGCTCATGCGGCCACACAGGTGATCCCACCGGTGATGCTCATGCGGCCACACAGGTGATCCCACTGGTGATGCTCGTGCGGCCACACAGGTGATCCCACTGGTGATGCTCATGCGGCCACACAGGTGATCCCACCGGTGATGCTCATGCGGCCACACAGGTGATCCCACTGGTGATGCTCATGCGGCCACACAGGTGATTCCACTGGTGATGCTCATGCGGCCACACAGGTGATCCCACCGGTGATGCTCATGCGGCCACACAGGTGATCCCACTGGTGATGCTCATGCGGCCACACAGGTGATCCCACTGGTGATGCTCATGCGGCCACACAGGTGATCCCACTGGTGATGCTCATGCGGCCACACAGGTGATCCCACTGGTGATGCTCATGCGGCCACACAGGTGATCCCACTGGTGATGCTCATGCGGCCACACAGGTGATTCCACTGGTGATGCTCATGCGGCCACACAGGTGATCCCACCGGTGATGCTCATGCGGCCACACAGGTGATCCCACTGGTGATGCTCATGCGGCCACACAGGTGATTCCACTGGTGATGCTCATGCGGCCACACAGGTGATCCCACTGGTGATGCTCATGCGGCCACACAGGTGATTCCACCGGTGATGCTCATGCGGCCACACAGGTGATCCCACTGGTGATGCTCATGCGGCCACACAGGTGATCCCACCGGTGATGCTCATGCGGCCACACAGGTGATCCCACTGGTGATGCTCATGCGGCCACACAGGTGATCCCACCGGTGATGCTCATGCGGCCACACAGGTGATCCCACTGGTGATACTCATGCGGCCACACAGGTGATCCCACTGGTGATGCTCATGCGGCCACACAGGTGATCCCACTGGTGATGCTCATGCGGCCACACAGGTGATCCCACCGGTGATGCTCATGCGGCCACACAGGTGATCCCACTGGTGATGCTCGTGCGGCCACACAGGTGATCCCACTGGTGATGCTCATGCGGCCACACAGGTGATCCCACTGGTGATGCTCGTGCGGCCACACAGGTGATCCCACTGGTGATGCTCATGCGGCCACACAGGTGATCCCACTGGTGATGCTCGTGCGGCCACACAGGTGATCCCACCGGTGATGCTCATGCGGCCACACAGGTGATCCCACTGGTGATGCTCGTGCGGCCACACAGGTGATCCCACTGGTGATGCTCATGCGGCCACACAGGTGATCCCACTGGTGATGCTCGTGCGGCCACACAGGTGATCCCACCGGTGATGCTCATGCGGCCACACAGGTGATCCCACTGGTGATGCTCGTGCGGCCACACAAAGCAGATTACGTGACCCCATCGGTGATGCTATAATAAACTTACCTTTCCACTTTGTTCTATGTACAAACTCCAGGTTTATAGAACTTTTCTGTTCGAAATTATCATCGCAGGCAGTAAAAAAGCCTACCTTCCTCCCGACCGTGCTAGCCCCGCAGAAGACCGCATTCCTTCCTCCCTCCCCCCACCTCTCCAAACATGTTACAAATCCACCAACTTACACATGCCACCGACTAAAACACACATCAACCTTACACCCTCCACATAAGGCTAATTTTCAAACCGATTTCATTTGTTCAACTGACAAGCGGAACCGATCGGTTAACTTTTTTTTATAGGTGCCAGCGAAACTAAGGAACGAAATGATTTGGAGCAAAATTAAGTGTTTTAATGTACAATCGAGAGAATTTTGGTTTGACAGAGCTGTCAGGTCTTTTTAGGGAGTCATTGTTTTGCTTTAATAATCGACTGGTTATTAAAGCAAAAAGGTTTTTGTCACATTAAAAGTCCTTTGAAATTATTATGATATAAGTATCTTTTCGATTTTAAAAGTTCGGTTTTTCGTTTATCAATTTATTACCTAATGTTCTTTATGCTCCATGAAATACTTACATGAATATATTGGACATAAAAATCGATTTTTAAATATATTCCAGAGAAAAATACTCTGTCTCGAATTGTCCAATCAACAAATCTATCTATTTTACGTAATATAAATGAAACTTGGACGAGGCAAATTGGATGGATTTTTGGCCAATCGAATTGTCACTTTGGTGTCTAAGTTAAAATAAAGATCTTATTCATCATCATCATCATCATCATGAAGATCTTATTATTCCTATATAATAGATTATCCAAAACCGCTCTAAACAATATGACGATCGCGAATTCAAAGTAATATTTTTAAAAATATTGACATCTTCGCGGCGCGCTCATTCTTTCTTCCGTGGTACTCCATTTTGGCATCATCATTCATCAATCAATATGCAGTGGTATTTGTGTACTAGGTATATTAGTATTATTTTATGATTTGCTGGCAATGCATAATGTGCATAAAGAACAATGCAGGAACAACAACAAACATATCGCTATTTTGTCTTCAGTCTGTAGGTACTGCAACAGCAACACTCCTAACTGTACATCGGTGGACCTTATTACAAAAGGCATAAGGTCCACCGATGTACAGTTCACAGTGTGGGCGATGGTACTTTGCCAAACAGAAGTTAATTTCATAAATTCCGATCCATCTACGGATAACCTAATATCTAAAGATATCTTCTATCTCAGATCTGGGTGAAGGGTGAAACTAGCTCGAATCGGCAATTCTAATCTCTTTCATCTAGATGTTATCTGGAGAGTATTGAGTAACGCTTTATCGGGGCTTTCTCCTCCGCCGACACCCTGTATAGCTTCGATAAAGGACAGCCAAGAATGACGACGAAAGGGGACGAACAGGCGTATTCTGATTTCAATAACAGGTTATGAATTCAATCTGGATTAGTTACGGATATTATCTAATTCATAATCTGTTATTAAAATCAGAATACGCCACGTAAGTCACGTGACCGAATATTGCGCTAGATACCTAATTAAATGCGACAGAAAATATTTTGATGCAATTTAAAGTATACTTTAACTATGCCCTGTCATAACATTTTTTATTATTGTAAAAGTTGGGAGCTTTTAAAAATTTGTATGGAATTTGTTTTTCGCTCATAACTCTTCGTCATCATCATCATCATCTCAGCCATAAGACGTCCACTGCTGAACATAGGCCTCCCCCTTATGGAGGGTGAATGCCATAATCGCCACGCTTGGCAGGCGGGTTAGGGATCGCAGTCGAGTACACCGAATTTGAGGGACGCCTGCTTCCCGTCCACCGGTCGCCTTGGACGTAGTTTACGGACATATCCGGGTCCATAACCCTTCCTCCGGGTCGTAACTCTTACGAGTATGTTATTGGTGAAAAAAAATACCGAAAAAAATTACGTACTTACAATAAATATTAAGAGTTGGTAGAAAAGGGCGGGTATGATGTGAAATCCCCAATCCGCATCACATGAACGCTTTCTTCAAAAACTGAAAGACTAAAAAATCACTTTTTTGGTTGAAAAATTAATTTTAACGTACGATTTGTAAATACATGATATAAAATCTTTAATTTATCTTTAAACTAACAACAAATGACAATGTGATACAATGGAGCTAACAGAGGGAGTTTAATTAATGTAGCCGGTATTTTATCTTCTTTTCAAGCACAACCATTCGTTCCTTAACCCTTTATAAGGCCCGTTGACAGGGACGTGCTATCGCAGAATTTGTTGCAGCTATCAGAAGCCTACATTTCAAAAATCTATTTTAAAAGCAAGTTGAATATTCAATTAATGCAAACGATTTTGAGCCCTATTATTAAAACAGTATGGTTGAATTTCTGATTGAGCGTATGTGGTCGATATATCGCCTCTGCCTTATAAAGGGTTAATTGGTTTTAGGCTGCGCTCAATTGTAATATTAGTAATTAACGTTAAAACTCCTGTAATATCAGTATTTCACTGTTAAGGAGCTTCAGCAAGGTACCATCGCCCACACTGTTAACTGTACATCGGTGGACCTTATGCCTTTTGTAATAAGGTCCGCCGATGTACAGTTAGGATGGTGCTGTTTGTACAATGTAGCAGCTTGGAATTTGGGGTTTTTTGATTAGGTACAATTAAGAATTAATATTGAAAATATAAAACGGAATATAATATAAAACGAAGGACATCGTCAGATGTAATGGTAATCAATCAATCGGGTTTGTTTTGATTACCCATTGCATAATAGCAACGTAAAAGTCAGACCAACAACAGACGACAGACAAAGTCTGACAATCTTACACAACTTTGTTGTAAAGTTTTGTGAATTACTCATTTTACATTTATTTAACTAGATTTTGTCTCCTAAGACCATGCGTACACATTTTGGTACATGCCTATTCCAAAATCTATTTTTAACCTTAAATTAAGTAACTAGGGACTAGGGGTTCCAAATTCTAAAACAAAACATATGCTTCTTGGTGTCAGGAGGGTAGGGCACATTGCTAGTAGAATCGAGAACCCCTCAGGCAGGTTTTAGTGGTGACCGCGAACCAGAGGTCGCAGTAGCTTCCACCCCCAACTACCCTACCTACCACGAGGTGAATAAACTATTTGGTGAATATTGCAGTATTTTTAAACGAATGACAACGGATGAGTACTCTTTCTATTATATACCTATCCCTGGGGTATAGGTATCTATATACCTATCTCTGTTTTCACAGGTTTTTACTGTTTTGAGCATTTTAAACATAAGGCAACACGTGTTAAAAGTTAAAATTAAGTTTATATCTCATTAGCATTACACATTCTTGTATAGGTACGCCTTTAGGTATTCGTATAATGAACATTATTCATTGAAACGGAGAGAACAAAGCATTTAATCGAACCATAGTCCATAGTCGTAGCGCCTCGGGCGAGTCCACTTTTTTGGCACCGCGGGCGAGGCCATTGACCTCCGTCTTGAGATTTGAGAAGTCATGATATAATTATAACTCATGCTCGCGGCGGAACAGGAATTGCATGAGATATTTAATAAGTTTTTTGTCAAAAATTAAATTTTTGATGCGAGCGTTTATCGCTGACCGTACTTTTCTTTCTAACATATTATTTATTCTTAATCTTTATTCTTTAAATAAATACAAGTATTTATAAGTTTACAGCTCTAGATATGCCAAAACACTTATACTCATACATAGTCATAACTATCTCTTCCTAGAATTGGCCAATTTACAATATAATATCAGGATGTTTTTTAACTCAACCTATGTAAATTAGTATAGTATCAGGATTTACAAAGTAGTTTTTTTTAACTCTACGAGTACCTATGTAGATTAGTATAGTTTCAGGCCTTTTTTTAATCTCTCATATGTAAATTTAAATAAAGATCATTGCAAGTTGCAACTATTTGTAATACTCATCGAGACAATAGATTGCGTTATTATGTCACTGAGTTCCTATGTCCACCTCCTGTGTTCAATATCAGGTCAGCTCGATGGTACAGTCACCTGCAATAATATGTTACTCTTCGAACGCCGCAAAAATATGTGACACGCTCTTATGGCTCTACGAATAAGATCGTGTCAAATATTTTTGCGTCCTTCATTGTGTAACATATTATTGCAGGTGACTGTACCATACTCGTATTATTGCAATGTAACTATTTACATAAGTATAGTAAGTTTGTACCTATGTGAAGTTTCAGCTCAATAGAATAATGGTATGTGGGTTGTATTTAGCTTGCAGATTTGATCCTAACATACATTGCAAGTTAAATAAAAGCCTGTAATAAACTAATCTAGACTTAGACCAAGCTAAGTTGGCAGCGATCCCAGAGTCCCAGGCCGTATTAAGTGTTATTTTATACTTCTATAAAATTATGGACGTCTAAACTAAATAACACTTGCGCAGTCTGTGCTATCAAAATCGCTGCCTTGGTCTAACTCTAATCTAAATTTAGTTCCAATTTTGGCCACCACTAAAGTTGGCGCGACTTATGCGTTAGTCGTGCCCGATGTTATCTGTGGCATTCTGTGCTATCTGTGATCTGTACGTTCCGTTTTACGGAACGATCGCTATGCGCTTGTTGGTCAAGCTTCTGCACAAGAGAGTCTATATAATGTAAGTTTTCTTTTAGTATTGAAGCTTGTAGAGTAGATCTTTTTTTGGCGGCGGTGGGAAACTCACTATAGCTGTTGAGGTGGGCTCCTTCGATAGATAAGGGCACGTGCACCCTAAAATACACAAACAGTACCGGGACTCCGGGACTCGCGCCTAGGACCTCCAGCATCATAGGCCGGTCCTTATACTAAGTGAGGTCGTTTACTTATTAGGGTTCCGTACCCAAAGGGTAAAACGGGACTCTATTACTAAGACTCCGCTGTCCGTCCGTCTGTCACCAGGCTGTATCTCACAAACGGTGATAGCTAGATAGTTGAAATTTTCACAGATGATGTATTTCTGTTGCCGCTATAACAACAAATACTAAAAAGTACGGAACCCTCGGTGGGCGAGTCCGACTCGCACTTGTCCGGTTTTTTACAACACTGTCATATTATTTTTCTCAAGATTGAGTAGTGTTAGAATTAGAATACTATTGGTACCTACTCTTTATTTCACACCTAAATAAAATATAAGAAAACAATACCAAGAAAAGGCTATTTAAGCAGATAAATAATAGGTTTATTATTGAAAAAACGACTTCTTCCTGACAATTCTTCGGTTCGTACCTAACAGAAATTGATATAAGTGACGATATGTGTTTGCGCGCAAGTCAACTAGACACCTACGGTAGATAATAGCCAAAGCGTGCATAGACTGTGGTCTGTGACGTCACAGGTCGCGTCGTGACCAGACGGTCGTGTGTCACGGACCTCCGCCGAGTGTAGCGACAACATTAACCGTTGTAAAGTAGGCCTTATGTAGAAGCAGTCAGGTTTAAATTCGTGATTGTGAGTCAATCTATGGTTTTGATAGCGACAATACTTTGGTCATCGGTAGATCGTATGTTGCTGTATTAAGGATTATGAATGGTTAGCTGTGTTAGCGATAGTGTTGTGCTAAAGTTGACTATAAATTTAGTTTGCACACAATAGGGTATTTTACTGTTTTAAGGAATTAATTTGAAACTTTGGAATTCATTAACACCTAGAAAATATCTTGATAATCCAAGATATAAACAGGCTGCCCGGCAATAGGTACTATAGTTTATTCTGGTGACTGACATCCTCACACTTTTAAGAACTAGCCTTTAACATTGGGTACTTTGTGTCCTCATAGAGACGTCTGCTATGTACATCTATATTGCTATGTATCTCTTATAAGTACGACCCTGGCACCAAAATAATTAATTCCCTAAAGCAAAGGAAACCAAGTCTAGCCTTCAAAACCTTGTCAACGCGAGTCACGTACGTGTACGTAGGTGTATTTACAATTGTAATTGTCTTACGTGGTCATTTGGCAAAGGTTCCGATCTTCCTTGTGCCGAGGACACTGTCAACTGACCAGTTGTAAGCGTATTAGAAAGGGATAAGGTCTAGTTTTGGGCCGTTTGGCGTGTCTTTTTGTACGTGGTGGACATATACATATGCCAAGGAACAAATGACAATACAAATTACATTAACATAAGATTAACACAATATACATTACAATTAAATTACAAACACAAGCAATCATTAAAAAAAAACACATACAACCAAACTAATCAAATAACCCACCCCGAGTTATTCCAGGCGCAAAAGTTCCCACCACGCTCGCTGCGTTTCCGCGTTGAATCGCAATGGATAACCTCTGGACCAGGAATGATCCGGAGCGGGGATCAAGACCCCTCTCGCGCAAGCGACTCCCGAGCTCCCTAAAGAAGGACAAATTGGATATAGGAACAAATTGTCATAGTTCAAGTATTAAAGTATTCCAGTGTCAGACATGACAACGATCGATAACGATCTTATTGACTTTAAAGTTAATAATTCCCCTATGATTGCATCTAAACAGCCTGAGCTCTGATCGACAGACACAGAAGTTTTTGTGGCAAAATAAGGTGATTGACAAAATGAAATATCGACATGTCTGTTATCGATGTTACCTTAACGTCATACTCAGATATTCATTATCTACATTTTATAAGAATATAGCTACCGCGAATACACAACACGACCAGTAAAACCTGTGTCGAAACGTCGGTAAATAAAGGTAAGTAATTGAATAAATTTCGCGTTAGACCCGTCTATAAATATGAATTAATATGTGTTCAAAAGGCGAAAGTTTTAAACGTTAGATATCTTGTTCTATTTTTATATATTTGTAGTTTTCTATTCATTTGGCACTGTATATAATAATACGTTTATGTTTTAATTTTTAAATACTAAATATATGTAATGAAGAAATTAATAATCATAATAATCATAATAATCATAATAATTTATTTATAAAACCAATTTATACGTCATTAATAAATAATTTAGTAATAGTACCTATAGTAATTTACCAAAATACATGGTTCTTATGATAGTTATTACAATAACATAATAAACAGTATAATTATTGCGCTTTATACGCAATGAATTCGTCGTAGCTATAAAAGGATTGCTCGATAAGCCACTGCTTTAAGCGAAATTTAAAGCTGCCCAAGCTTGGAGCATCAAGTATGTTTTTTGGCAACTTATTGTAGACAGTGGGACCCATGACGTGAGTGAGTTTAGATGACTTGGTCAACTTCCGGCTTATACCCACAATTTTATCTGCGTTCCGCGTTTCGTACAAGCTTAACATCCTAAATGTTTTAAATGACGCCAGATGCACTCTCACATATACGGCCGCTTGCAGAATGACTATTGCCGGCAGTGTTAATATGCCTAGCTTAATAAAAAGAGGCTTAGCATGGGTATCGTGGGGAACTCGAGCGATGATCCTCACTGCGCGTTTTTGGAGGCGGAACACCCGCTCCCACTCTGCACAGCGACCCCAGAGCTCAGCGCCATACTGCAGCAGTGAGTGCACCGTGGCGAAGTAGCAGGTGCGCGCCGCCTCTGCAGACACCGACCTCGCAACCCGGTTCAGTGCGAAGCACGCGCTCCCCAATTTCCCACAAAGTCTGTCTACGTGCTGATTCCATGCCAGGCACGTGTCTATCTCAAACCCTAAGAAGGTTGTGTTGCTGGCTTGTTCAAGCACCTCATCGCCTACTCTGACAGTGAGCGGTATTATGTAGGTAGCGCTTTGTAATTGATTTGCATTATTGAAATTTCTCGGTAACTAACCCACAGTAAGTAGGAGTTATATTATATTTTAAAATTAATATATCACTTATCGATAACAGATATAACGATGTTTCATTTTCTCAAACACTCGTTTATGCCACAACGCTTGTTTATGTCTATGTCTGCTGATCGACTTCCGAATTCCTTTTTTGAGGAGTTGCAAATTTTGGAATTTAAAATCAGCCCAAATTTCATGGCTCTTTGGCCTTCTTGACTTCTTGTCTCATTTAATAAAAAGCTATAATCAAAATCTGAAAATTTGTTATGTCCGACCTGACTACAAGTAGCCCCAACGACAAGCGGGCACCTCGCTCATTTCTTACGTAGTAGTAAGTAGACCGTCAGAACATGGAAGGGGTTATCTCCGGAGGTATACATGGGGTTCTTTAAGAAGCAGGTATTCAGGGTTCTTAAGGGTCTGCAACCCATAATGGGCTTTTCCGATGTTGCTGATGGCCGTGGGATAGATTATGGCGATCCATGCCACTGTGTACGTGTTGGTATATTTTTATACTTCTGCTACGGAAGTATGTATCGTCGCTCTTTTGTTTGTATTTTACGTGGGATCGTTAGTTAACTCCAACTCCAGTACTGTACTGTAGACCACGAGCCGAGTGGGCGGGCCAATTAAAACGGGATTCATTACACGACAATGACGCTGATTGATGCTTCAGCTTCATTCTATGTTTATTTACATTTTTAAACAGGAATGGGGAGAGACTTGAAATTCTCACTAGTTGCTTTATTAAAAAATAAGAAATTAATTTAAATTACAAACAAACTGATAAATTAACCAATATCAGTGCAAAAGTGTAAACATATACATATAAATAAGAATTGGACATTCTTACTCAAATTGACTAACCCCACTGCTCAACAAGGTTTGTGTTGTGGGTATTCAGACAATGAAATGGTGAATATTAATACATAGAAAACACCCATGACACAGGAACTAATATCTGTACTCATTACACAAATAACTATATGCCCTTACCTGCATTCGAGATTCGAGCCCTGCCCATGACCATCGGCTTCATAGGCAAACTGTACATTTAACGTAATTGCTCCTTCTTTTAAATCTTGTGTCGTCTTCGTTTCACTGCTTTTGTATTAAAATCGTAAAAAACGGCTCCTTCATTAGAAATGTCTAGCTTGTAAGTGGCCAAGACTTAAATACCTAACTCATATTTTACGACTCCTTAATGACTGGTCCGTGAGAACCTGACTGCTAGTCAAAGTCATTATTTTACCAATAAATCTAAAAACGATCGCCAGTAAAAATATTATAGACTGACTCATCTAATTACCATTCAAACCGTTTTTTTATGACATCAGTGTCAATTTTAGACGGTTTTAAATTAGGTGGATGAGTAGAAGCGACCGCTTACATAGCCTAGCCTAGTCGGTCGTAAAGTACCTAAGAGGCTGATAGTTCTACCTGCAGCGTATTCAGACTTAATAACTAATAATCATGTTTATTTGATATTGATTTTTATAGCGTCCCTATCGCACCAATAAATGTACTGAGGAAGAGATCCAGTTAATTTAATGTATAAATAATGTTACTGGTATTTCGACAAGCGCATATCTCGTAGCAAATAACTGACTGCCCCATTCAAACTTTAAGATATGTCAGTTAATAAATCTCGAAACGATATGGATTAGATGTGTTAGTGTCAAAATTGACGTTTTTGTTTGAAGAAACGTTACATTTGACGCTGACATATCTAATCCATATATTATCGTTTCCAGATCTATTAATTGACGTATCTTAAAGATCGAATCGGGCCATGACGTTCAGGGATGTTGTTGGTTACTTGGTTATACTACTTACATTCGCCTATACATCTTGAAATAGATTCTAATTTAACAATTTGTTATGTTGTTGGTTTGTTTTGATACGACCTACGATCGCTGATCGCCATGAACCAGCCATCACCAACCAGCGCGCGTCTCGAGACAGATAGACAGAATTATTTTCGCATTTATAACATGTATTAGTACTTACATACGGGTAATAAGCGTAATTATACATCTTAATAGGTATCGTCTTATTGAATAGTTAATATAAACTATATATTTTATTGGACCCGGGTATGTCCTTAAACTACGTCCAGGACCCGGGTATGTCCTTAAACCACGTCCAAGACTACCGGTGGACGGGCAGCAGCGTCCCTCAAATTCGGTGTACTGCGATCGCCAACCCGCCTGCCAAGCGTGGCGATTATGGCATTCACCCCCCAAAAAAGGGGGACGTCTATGTTCAGCAGTGGACGTCTTATGGCTGAGATGATGATATATTTTATTACCTGTCTCTGTCGGTAAATAATGCGTATATGTGCAACAACTTATGACAAGCATGTACCGTTATTACTAATGGAATAATATGATTGCGTTTCCAGGAACCAGTGTTTATAATATATACAGCAATAATACTCAGTGACTCATTGGAAAGTAGGTAAAGTATATGCGGTACGTCAAAAACATGTATTCTATTATTGTTCTTGTTACAGTGGGATAAGGTGCGGAATTGTGTATATATTTTTGACGTTAACGGTGTACCTATTGGTATGACATCATTCCCGGATCTCGATGATGATGTCTATTGCTTATGCCTGCGTCTGAATGTGGGACGTGGACAATTATAAGTGCATTTATCATACGTAGGATACCTATTACCTATCTGGAGATAAGTTCGCAAATTTGAAAGTCGGGGGAAGCTAGCCAAGATGACAATAGTACATTGACAAACACCAAACGGAAAGAACATAAAATATCGGGATGATATACAGATGCTACGCAAATGTCACGTCACTATTTCTATTGGGTACTTAAAACACAAGCCTTATTGAGCTTACTGCGAGACTAGGCCGATCTGTGTAAAATTGACCCATAATATTTATTTATATATATACAGGGTGGAAAGATAAGTCGGGCCCTGGAGGGAAACTACCTTAAATCCTTAAGCTGGCTCATTTTACTTAAAGGAGACATTCCTTTATTTTTAAAAAGATACAAAACTGCATTCAAAGATTTTCTAAAACTCGCTTGCCTCGCCCGGGACTTGAACCGACTAAAAATTCAAAAAAATAAAAACTCGCAATTTTATTCTACTAGTCGATTCAGTTAATGTTAATGACAACATTTCTCCAAGAAACATTAGGTCTTACACTCGTCTGTCGTACAAAATATCCATAAAATCTAATATTTAGTACTTAAGATTTTTTTAGACAAGCCAAATTGAAGAAAAAGTAGAAATTAACTTTGAATGCAGTTTTGTTTCTTTTTAAAAATAAAGGAATGTCTCCTTTAAGTAAAATGAGCTAGCTTAAGGATTTAAGGTAGTTTCCCTCCAGGGCCCGACTTATCTTTCCACCCTGTATAATTATTCTTATCGTAAATGGAAGAACTATGCTGTTTAAAATCACCGGACAAAATAATTGGGGTGCAAACCTTTCACTAGGGTTATGATTGTTATGTTATGAACGATTGTATCACTTCTATCGGGGAATTTAGGGAAACTTTAAGCTCGATTCGGATTTAATAATTTGTTATCGGTTTGAATTAGTTTTGATACGACCTCGACGAATCGTCTTGGTGATTGGCGTGCATCTCACTCACGACTGTTGCTTCATTGCGCATACACCAATCAGCAGGGCGATCTTCAAGGTATAGTATCAAAACAAAATTAAAACCATAAAATGTTGTTAAATCTAAAACTGGCTTCTTATATAATTAATAATGTATGAAATTTATTAAGCCTCCTTCGTGTTGTGTACACGAAACTACGGTTCCTTGGAGACTGTTTCCAGTAGAGGTGTTCCGGTTTGCTCGAGTTATGCTAATGCACACTATTTACAGAAAATCTGGTCCCCAGTGTACATTGAGAGCGATCGTGTTGACACAGTTTAGTGGCCGACAGTGGATTCATTTATTTAGCAGCCCGTAGGTGTAGGAGCGGCTTTCGTCCACAGTGGGTTCGCAACCCGGCGAAAATTCGCCGCCTTGGTTAATTTAATATCTACTGCACGAAGTGAGCAAAACGCAATTTTGCTCGCATTGCATAATAATATGTATAGTCAACACAGGAACTTCTGGCGTGTTAAATGTGCTAACGAAGATCTGGAACTGCTGGGTCTAACTAGTCTCTGTATACAAGCTTTCGAATTTATCCGTCGCTTGTTCGCAAACACGAATAAATTCCCGCTACCATTACAACGTTTTACTCCACCCCAAGCTACCTAATTACATTATGGGACCCGGTTACATTAACACGAGTGTCGATAACTTTATCTCATGATGCCGTGTTTCGTGAAGCTTTGATGTGGTGGATGGAACACAATATTTGTTTGGTTATTTCCGCGTATATCTTATGTTTTATGTGACAAGATGTTGATTTATCTACCTTGTCACATAAACTTAGTCTATTTTAAATTAGATTTCTTTATCTACGTATGCAATTTATTTGTAATCTTTCCACGTTTTTACACTTGTAGTAAAATGGAAAACAAAGTTAATTTTGAACGTTATCTTTGTCACTGTTTGTGGATTACAAAAGTAAATGTTTCCCATAATCAAAAGAAGAGAAAGTCTAGACCAGGCCTAGACAGCGTAGAATCAGATGGACTCATGTAACAAATAGACTGCATTTATGAGGCTGTAATCTTAAGCGTTCAATAAGTATTTATGCCAAATTTTATATTAAAGGAAAAATGGAAGAACTTTCGACAGAACATGAACCCGCGAAAAAGCATAATTTTTTCCATCTTTCCTTTACATAAGCCGTCTTAGATAAGTGTTAGACCTATAGTATTGGGCAGTCTGATATATCGTCCAGTTTCGTCATATCGTACCGATTTAACGGTCGTGTGCCAAAATGACAGTCGCGCCGTATGTCGTATCGTATGTCATGCTGCCAAGTTGCGATAGCGGTATCGTGGAATGTACGATTGTCACGCGGTGAACTTTGCACATAATTATATACGTAATCCGTATGTACTATGTACCTATGGCTTAACTTTTGCAAATTATGTGAACTCATTAAGTGACTATCACAAGTATTTTTGCCCACTGGTTTCATGTCAATTATATCAATTCAGTACTTTTTTCCATGCTTTAAGGTTTTCGCTTGTTAGTATCACGTAGTATTCCGAACAAATCCATTCCATCAAAAGGTATCTTTTATCATCCAAAGGGCCGCGTCCCTTTAAAACAGGTTACACAAACACGGCCTTAATTGAGCGTGATGATTGGTCGCGGTGATTTGTCATACTGTTCAGACGTTTCAATGAGGCTTACTTCGTAATGGATCCCAATTAATTCATTGTTTTGTCTCTATTTGTTTATTCAAGCTATGAATACAAAGGACTATTTGTTTGAAATTTAATGTGATTTAAGAGGGTATCTATTATTATTGATTACAGTCTGTGCGGATAGAGACGTGTCGTGAAATGTATGGGATGCATCATGCAATACATTCTATGACTCTTCTCTTTCCACACAGACTCTAACAATAGATCTAGCGGCAATAAGTAAAAATGGAATAGTTTACTGTCTTGATCGAGACTCCAACTTGCGACTCCAAGATACCAGCTGGCTATATCAACTGAGCTACCGAGACTAACCGTTGATAGCGAATATTTTTACCATATCCTTCATATATGTGCCTTAGCCAGGGGGGCCTTCTTCTAATATTTGAACTGGACATGGAGGTGTGACCTAATAAATGCTTCATGACTACAACAACATGATTGTTAAATAAGTTTTTCCAAAAAACTTAATAGACTTTTGTAACAACCACGTAAGTGCTGTGAACACACATCCTTTTGCTAGTATGTATGATTTTTCATATCGTATGAAGGTACAGAACCCTCCATTATGCGTGACCCGACATACATTTTGTCGGTTTTTCGGTTACAATTTATTTTTAGTATTCTGCAGCAAGGCATTAAATATCCTGTAATTCTTTAAAATAAGAAATCTTAAGCACACGCAAAAGCACGTTAATGCAGTACATTTGTTTATCTTGTGCTGTTGAACCCGACACGCAAATGTAACCGACAACATGGCTTGGTCGCGTGTCGAGTAGAAGCTATTATCGGTGTATCCAATATTGCATGGAGGTGCTATTTAACTGAAATGAGTTTAGCTAATGTGGTGCAGCCACATGCAATAATATTTTGGGAAATGCGTAAAATTGACAACACACATTATAACAATGAGAAAATCATAAAGACTGTACTAATCAAGTCCGGATTTGTTCTGTGGGTCGCAAACTTGGAGTCTCGACACGATGTAAATTAATTAAAACTAAAATTATTACTTTGCTAATCCGCGAAAAGAAACGCAAAGAGATTATTTTCGCGGATTAGCGAAGTAATATTTCGGTTTTAATTAAAATGTATTTCAGCAGAGTAACGTCTGATTCTATTAATTACAATGTAAATTTAAATCCATAGGCGGTCAGCGTTTCGTTTCCAACGTCAAACGGCCTTCACCAACACCTACCTATATTTTGAACATTACACAATTTCCCGTTGCCTATTAAAATAATGTTCAAAATGTAGGTAATATTCAAAACTTCGGGTGGGGTATATTTATGCAGAACCCCAAGTTATCCCAACTTTATGTGATATATTATTATAACAGATGAGCGTCAGTTATGTGCTCATATGGACCGTTTTTCGTCGTTACCTTTTCATCGGTACCTAGCTAGCACCTTACGCTTCAACAAAATTTTAAAATGATGCCTTATATATGTCTATCTATAGTCATAAGGTTAGTTTAGGTTTGAATGGTAAATTACCATTGTGCTGAGCCGCCGAGTGAATTCATTTATTAGGTGTATTGACAAGGAATGATTAATTTAGTCGGTGCGTGCCGTTTGCACCGCCATGATTGAGTAGATTCACAATATCCTATTATGTATACTTAGTTATTCAGTTATAATTATAAAGGGTAGGTACATTACTTCGGCCCATCGGGTATTTAATAGGTATTATACAAGACGAGTCTCTGTTTAGAAACTGAAACCCTTGCTCAATGTTCATTTAATGGTGCCTTTCCACTGAGGCCGAAATGAGCGGAGATGACAGGAGACGTTCGCTTTTTCATTGTTATACCCATAGGTTGTGTAGATATATCTTATACTTATAAGGATAATTATATTATAAAGCCTTGCCGTAGGTAAATAGGTACTGATTTTTGGTGTATTTGTGTTTTTTCGTTGTTATTGTTACGCCGAGTCAAAAGAAACTGAAGTTTTTTTGCTACAATCTAGAAATATTATTCTTAGAGCCTTAAGTATCAAAAAGATATATATGTAGTTTACAAATAATATGTATAAATTCTATACCTAAGAACACGGGACTAACATTTTAAATCAGATCATGATTTTCAATGACAAAATGTAATTCCTCAGCACAAATCATATCGGCGTGGACATTAGTCAGTGTCGTTTCGGACTGGAGTCGTGCCGGTGCCGTGCTAGGGTCGCGGCGCGGCGCGGGTGGTCGTTATTCATTCAATATCAGTTCGTTTCTCACCAGCCCGTCTAGCATGGACAAGAAGTAGGGTTGCCTTCAAAAAAGTTGGCAGTTTTGGCGCATCATCATTAGCAACTGCCAAACCATCTAAGCAGCTTAGATGCCCAATTTCCATGTGGGGTGGCTCCCCAAACGATGGAGCACATGTCATCTTGTAAGAATTTACATATTATTCATCATCATCATCTCACCCTTGGACCTCCATACGTGCCGGTTGGAAGCGACCCGCATCCAGCGTCTTCCGGCGACCTTAACAAGGTCGTCTGTCCATCTTGTGGGTGGACGTCCTACGCTGCGCTTGCTAGTCCGTGGTCTCCACTCGAGCACTTTTCGACCCCATCGGCCATCTTCTCTGCGTGCAATGTGGCCTGCCCATTGCCACTTCAGCTTGCTAATCCGTGGGCTATGTCGGTGACTTTAGTTCGTCTACGGATCTCCTCATTTCTGATTCGATCACGTAGAGAAACTCCGAGCATAGCCCTCTCCATAGCTCGTTGAGCGACTTTGAGTTTTGACATGAGGCCGATAGTGAAAGACCACGTTTCGGAGCCGTAAGTCATTACTGGTAACACACATTGATTAAAGACTTTCGTCTTGAGGCACTGAGGTATGTCGGACGAAAAGACATTACGTAGTTTCCCGAACGCTGCCCAACCGAGTTGGATTCGGCGGTTGACCTCTTTCTCGAAGTTGGACCTACCCAATTGGACTACTTGTCCTAGGTAGATGTACGAGTCAACAACTTCGAGTATCGAGTTCCCAACAGAGACTGGGATGGGCACAACATTGGCATTTGACATAAGTTTCGTCTTGTCCATGTTCATTTTCAAGCCCACCCGTTGTGAAACTCGGTTGAGGTCATCGAGCATCATGCTGAGTTCCTCCATCGACTTTGCCATGACTACGATATCGTCGGCAAACCGAAGGTGAGTGATGTATTCGCCGTTGATGTTGATGCCAAGTCCTTCTCATTCCCGGAGCTTGAAGGCGTCTTCCATTACGGCAGTAAACAGTTTCAGAGAGATAACGTCTCCTTGCCTTACGCCTCTTCGCAATGGAATCGCCCTCGTGCTCTGCTCCTGTACTCGGACTCGGACCGACATGGTGGCGTTGCTATACAAACACTTCAACACTTCGATATACCGATAGTCAATATGGCATCGCTGAAGAATATTATTAGAAAAATAAAATTTAACAACATATGTAATTGTTACGGATGTATAATAATGGAAGCGACAGCCCTGTTATAATGTTATAATACAAGTTATTCTGTAGCTCGACCATCGTTAGGACCTATTCGAGTAAAGCCTAGATTAGCATACCACAAGCTGGACTATCGTATCGTTACTGGCGAGGGTTTTGTTTAATGCATAATGCTTAATGCAATGAGGTGTCGGATAGCACTGCTGGAAGTTATTTTTAACTTGTAGCGTTTATTATTTGAGTGAAACAATTTGCGTTGCCATGGTACGGTTAGTTTTGCATAGGGGAAATCATGTGAGTACCTAACCTTATAAGTATACATATACAATTTTGATTGCCCATACAAACTGTGCCACTATTGTCCCACACAACGGGACCGAAAAAAAAGATACATTAACAAGGAATATTTCTAATACTTACCACCGATTCCGTTTGTTTCAGTTATTTAATCAAAATAATCGAATACAAATGGTAGCGATCAAAACGGCGGTTCGTAACTTCGTATATTTCGTACATTACAAATTGATGTCAATTTGTTATCATTTCGACCACACTAAATTTTTTGATGCGAGCGATATATTTAGGTAGGCACAGTGTACATTATGCCGTACTGAACTTATTACTGCCAAAAGTGACAAAAAATACAGTATGTTTATATTTCTTTAGATTTGCCATATTATATCTAATGTTATGTATTTGCTATCGCTCTAGTCCTCATCAAAATGTTGTGATAATGTTCACGGGTAAGTAATTAGCACATCACTATTACTCAAGCTCGGATTACACGGCACCGGTGTTGTAGCAAGAGAGCTAGGACATGAAGTATTCGGACCGGACGAACAGTATTAAAGGTTGTAAATGTCTAATGGTGCTGGTATTGATTTGTCCGTATTCTTTTTTATTTTTAGTCAACTGTTTGAGGTTCTTGATTCGTTAGAAATTCTCTTACTTACTATCGCAACTTAATAATGCTTACCAAAAGTAGGGTGACTGTTATAGGTTATTTTGTCCAGTAAACAGGGTCATTTTTGGACCGTTAGCCATATTGTGCGATATAAATGTGATAAGGTAGGTCTTACTGAACAACTTTTTCTATGGGACCAACCCCGAAATCCCAAAAAATAATTTGGCTTTCCCATAGAAAACGTCGACATCCACTCGACCAAAATGTATGACTCAAAATTTTTTTTTTGTTTTAGGAGTTGGTCCTATAGAAAAAGTTGTTCAGTATGGCCTAACCTAATCACCTCGCACAATATGGCTAACGGCCCAAAATGACCCTGTATAGTAATTGACTGTGGAGTGGCCAATTACTATAGCAGTCACCCTAGCACCTGAAATGAACGCGTATGGTACATAAGAATATTTACAATACAATTTCTACGAGCAAATACCTTCACCTGAAGGTTCCCAGCTTTTGTTGCCGTATTAGACAGTGACATATGCATGTGCGAGACACTATATTTTACAGTATGCACCTAACTAAGGAAAATATTAGTAAATATTTATGATGATATCTGAATTATATTAAAATTAAATTTATTGCGCGCCCGCTCTCTCTAAAATACAGATTCATATGTTACGTGTGGGATGAAATAGTATTGAAATCAAATTGGTAGCTTTTGTTTGGAATAAGCGTTTGCTTTTGGATTGGGATGTGGATGTGGTGTTGGATCGTCGTGTCAACGTCAACCGCTAAGTAAGCTCGTGTCAGAGTACACGGGTTGCTACTCAGCGGAGCATAACTTGAAGTTGAGCTCAGAATGTCTAAGATAATGTGGGTAGTATTAGCTGTACTTGTCAAAACTAAGGCAAAATTCTGTGGGATCTGTTTTTAGGTATGAGTGCGTTGTCATGTCATAATAATAACTTTTTCGGTTTTTCGATTTAAGAATTTTAAAATGCACTTTTTCGATACCTATGGAAAAAAAAGATGTAGGATGCATTGGGGTAAGTGCGAAGGCTGGGTAATTTCGAAACTGGCAAATATCTACTAAAATAGAAACACTTCATACTTTAGCAACACTTACACCGCTGCAACGCTTACATGGCATCTTGCGTACTGTTGCTACAGTAGAAAGTGTTTCTAGTTTAGTAGATATTTGCCAGTTTCGAAATTACCCCGCTTTCGCATTTACCCCAATGCACCCTAAGTAGATTTCTTTATTAGGGGCCCGGGGATTGATCCCCGCGAAAAATATTAGATCGATTGATGAACGATATTAATAAAGATCAAAAAATTACATATTTCAGAGACGAAAATATTTTGTAGTACAGTTGTCATCAGATATATAGGAGCGGCCAAGGCGCCCACAAATATCTGAACGTGCCTCTACTGTCAAGGCGTTAGAGTGTATTCATATATTTGTGAGCACCTTAGTGGCCAATCCGATATATTTGATGGCAACTGTCTGTACATGAGTTGGCGTTTTGGCCAAAAGCTACCTTCCCAATGAAATCTCATTCTTGCACGTAGCTTCACGAAATAAGGGCTCTAATTACAGTGTATTTGCATGTGAGACGAAGCCCTGCATTCGAAGTTCATAAATCTGATTTTGATTTGGTATTGATTTGAAATGTGCGGCTCGCAGTCATTGAACTATTATTAACGCATAGAACCGGCACCGGCACAGAGAACCAGTATTTTGCGACATGAGTTGTCGTCGTTGTGACAAACCATAGAAGCGGAGCGTGAATCTCGCGACCATAACGCGTAAGCCCCATGAATTTTACGGCGCCTACTACATTTTGGTCGCGTGGTACAGGTTGCGATTGCGACGATTTCATTGTTTAGTATGGATTCTCTATGTTAATAATAACTCAATGCTCGTAGTGCCCTTCGGTCGTGTTTATACCGAAACAACAAAATTAAATCAAGATGAGATTTTCCAGAGACCGAACGCGTCTCCCGGACCCTGGGAAGCTCGGAGCCAATAATTAATCACGTCGTAACGGTTGCATCGTTAACGATTTCGGTGAACGCTACTATTCGACCAGTATTTTTGCCATTCGGGCCGGAGAACATGGACTAATGCGGTTACTTTAATGTCATCGCTCTTTATTTCATTGTATGCCACAATTTGACCATTATGTTTGCAATTTGGGCCGGCGAGCAGCGCCATTTGGGTGTAACGCGGCTACTTTAATGTCATCTCTCTTCATTAACTATTAATTAAAAAAAACTATAACAAATAATTCATTGAGTGATTGAACAAAATAAGCCTCTTGTCTAGATTGAACTTCTGAAACATCGTCAGGGACTACTTTTTCACATCCGGAGCAAAGTCTGCGAACATTTAGGACCCTAAGTGTGGCAATGAACGTCGTGCAAACATTCTCAACAACAATCCACCAAACTTGTGCTGTTACGTAATCCTGGCTGTCGATGGAAATTGTGTTTTGGTAATACATATGTATAAATGTATAAGAGGCAAATAAAGATCCGAGCAATGGTTGCACTCGGCTCAAAACTGCTCACCTCACTGCTCAGACACCGTCGAATGAGTGGAATTAAAGAATGGGTATAAGACTCAGAGCTTGAGCTCAATTTGGCTCAACGAAGACTCTGAGTGTGGAACCTCGAGCGCCGCGCGCGCAGCAGTCGTGTTACACTTGTATTCGGGGACCGGTCCTGCGGCCAGTTTTTGCAGCCCCGCCCGCCGCTCGTTACGTTATCGAGACACGACCGAGATACAAATATATATATACACAGATATAGATATAATTAGGTATAATACCTACAGCCACGTAAGAAGTGGCTATAAAATCACGGGGCGTCTGGAGAAGTCCTATATCGCTGATTAAGTATTTTAGAATAATCCATTTAGTCGTCTTCAATCTAGAGCAGTGCAAAGTCAACTCTGCATTGTGAATTTTTTTGTCATTTTTTATTAATTTGTTAGATCAAATAGTGTAAATATACCATCTTATATGTATATATGTAATCTAGATACTCACAAAGCCTTTTCATTTGTAATAGTATGTTTAAAAGAAAAACATTTTTTTCTTTGTACCGCCAACTTTAACACGTTACTTACTAGCTCTACCATTTTCGCACTTGTCATCTGATACTTTTATATATGGGTATTCAGGATATCATACTGAATGCATTGATACTATATTTACCCATATCCGAGATGACTTGAACGGAAAGTGTCTAACCTAAAACCTGATTTTACACCCTACTTACTACTATTATAAATTATAATAGATGTTGATGTCAACTTTAGCCAGTCATCTCCGAGACCACGGGGACAATGCAGTTCTCGAAACATCTAGTGTAGATTTAAAATTTAATTATCCGTGATCAAGTCCCGTTTTCATAAATAATAAAGTGTAAATTCTACTCGAAGGGATATACTTACGTAGGTAGTATTCTATTATCTGCCAGCGGCAGTGCGATGACTCCAAGCCCAGCTGGTCCATTTATCCGGTGTACTATTATCGGTACTAATTCAACACTTAACGGACCATCGATGGACTCTACGTCTGTGTAATAAGGTTTAGGTTCAGTTGATAGTGTGATGGACGGTACTCGGACGAGTTACGCGCGTGCCCATTGCACTGCTGTTGCGAATCGTACTGTCCACGAGGCGTAGCTGCATAGACGCTGCACGCATCGCCGTGCAGCATTCATGCGGCCCGGCGTACTGACGTTGTCCACGAAGCGTAGCGTAAGCGTATCGTAGCCTGCATTTTCTTTCATTCGTGATGATGTCGTCCAGTGATGAAGAAGTTATTTTGGCCTATTATTATCTTCGAAGTCGGCGACGACGCCGTTTATATTGGATACATCCATATATAGAAAGAAACATACATTGTAGACTGTTCGTAGCTGCAAGAGAACTATCAGCAAATGACAACGTATTTCATTCATTTTATAGAATGAGTAAAAGGACATTTCCACTACTTGCACAAACTTTGCAGCCGTTCCCCCATTTTTTCTCACAAATACTCAACGTGCTGTTCCGTGCGATGCAGCCCGGCGTATACTTAACACGCAGTACGCCCGGCGACATGAAGCTTGCATGCAGCGTCGCTGACGCGACGTTGCCGCTCCGTGGACAGAGTCCCTCCGGCCGTTTTGGCAACCAAGTTTCGCAACCAGTTGTTGAAAAATAAGAAATAATCTTGTTACGCAACTAGTTGCCCAAAAAGAAATTCTATTCCTGATCCACAACTACCGTAGATGACAGTGGAGTTTCGCAACCAGTTGTCGGAAAGGAATTAAATGTCTTTGTTTACAACTGGTTACCAAATAAGACTTTCATATCTCATTTCACAGCTAGACATTACGTGACATCTAGCCATTTACCTACGGGCTATTAAATCGCTCCGTCACCGCCCAATACGGGCATGTTTTGGCGAGAGTCAGCGGTTAGGCATAATTTCACTTACTTGTAACTTTTGAAGTATTACAGCTACACACTTGAAACTTCACACACACAATAAGTATAATGTGTTTAATCAATAAATAATCACTTGGAGTAATAATATTCACTATTTTTTCTGCTATCTAGCAATATACCAGTCACTAAGAAATTGAAGATTTTTAAGTTACTACTCGTGGATTCCACAAGTTTACGTTTAAGAACATTAGTTTATAATATACTTAACACAAATAAACACCTAAATAACGATAATTATGAAAATAATGCATAAATATCAATCACAAAAAACGTGGCACGAAAACAATTTGCCACTTATGGAAAATAGTGATGTACATCTATCGACACATTTGTCGATATATCGATAACCTAGTAAATGTAAAACTGAAATTTAACAAGTTATGATTGTGGTGAAATTAATATTAGGTACAATAGTACCTAATAATTATTTCATACCATGTTAAATTCTAATATTTTAACCAAAAATAACACTCCAATTACTCCCACGCCGTACTCTCATATCGATAACAAGTCGATGAAATGTGAAAACAACACTATTGTCCGCCATAATGAATTCAATTATTAGCACCTCTGCAGTACGGGTGTCAACTCCAGTTGACAGCAAAAAAGCGGTAATTTTAAAATTATTTTTATGTCAGAGCCATCTACCGAAATATTATGATATTTTTTTCTTTGTATCTATACTAATCACAGTGCATAATGTGACCGCTCGTATTGTTTTAAAAAAATGTTGAACATGACCATTACTTCGATCAACTATAGTTGACACCCGTACTGCAGCGGTGTTGCCTTACTGGCAACTCTGGTTGACACCCGTAGGTAAAGGGCTAGAATATCCTAAAATCACCTGGAACGAGCGTTTGCAGTCAACATTGCGGAGTAGGGGAAAATGGGTGGACACAAGTATTTATATGCCCCAACAACCGCACCGATTTCGACGCCCGCCACGTACAGGATATTGCTGATCTGCTTAGGTTCTCGTTAGAGATGGTGAATTCCGTGGTGTGAAATATGTTAAGCAATGTTGTGGACTAAAATATTTTTTTTAATAAAATATTAACCTGTACGCGTTATTTTGTATTTTTTGTGAAATTTAGTAATCGCAGCCATGGTATAGTTACCACTCAACTAGGGGGCTGTCCATAAATTACGTCATCGATTTTTGACGATTTTTGAGCCCCCCCCCCCTAAAATCATCCAAAAATCATGCTTCGAATGGCCCCGTTCAGTGGCGTAACTAGGGGGGGGGTTGGAGGGGGCACGTGCCCCGGGCGCCGTCCAAGGGGGGGCGCCAAAATGGGCAAAAGACTACCTCTCCGCCTTGCCAAAGGCACAGCAGGGATACTTTCGTCAGTCGTATTTACCACCACTGTGAAATGTGAAATGCGGATGGTAATCTGGCCCACAGCTCAAAAGAGACTTTTTTCCTCGAACTCGACCTTGAAAGACGACGGTAGCGCCAGTGCGAATACTCTATGCCAGAAACTATCAAGCAGAGGGATATCCGGCGAGAGTTGCTATGCTTTCAATTTATAAGGCAAGCGGGTTGAGTGCTTCAGTGTTGTGTCCCATGTTAGCGCGTCTTTTCCGTCAGGGGTCTCCTGTCGGGAAGTTACCATCTTATGGACTGTCCAAGAGACTACCTATGCAAATGGATCGCTAGCCCTTTGTCCCGCAGGCGCATATGAGCCGTAGTAGACGGAGCCTACTCCAATTGCTGCTGCTGCATATCTGTCGGACGACAGTAGGTACTGGGGATTCCTATACAGGGTGGCTAAAAATAACTACATTCCCGTTGCTAGGGAGGTTTTGGGATTATACTGAGCAACTTTTACTACGGGACCAACCCCGAAATCGCCAAAAAAATAAATAAAGAAAATGGACCAGCCAAAATGTATGAAACAGCCAATTTTTTTTTCGCGACTTATAGGGGTTGGTCCCATAGGACCCATAGTAAAAGTTGCTCATTATAATGTCAAACCCACCCTGGCAACGGGAATGCAGTTATTTTTTAGCTACCCTGTATACAAGGTGTTCTCTATATACGGCTCGTAGGTAATAGTAAATTGTTCAACATGGGGCGTAAGTTGAATATTGCAAACGAGAGTAAGTTAAATCGCGACGGCTTGCCGGAGCGATTTATAGACTCGAGTTTGCAATATTATTACGCCCCGAGTTACACACAATGTTTTTCATCACACTTGCAATACAATAATTAAGTATAAAGACAAAAAACTGTTAATTATGGCACTAGAAACTTCATAACTCCCCAGGGAGAACGCTTTTTCTATAACTCCCGCTAAACCTGCGTGCAATTCTACATTTACTGAGCGAGTGTGATGAAAAGTACAATGAGCTGCAGTTGTCTGAAAAAATTTTTCCCTTCACATTCCCTTCACAGCGGGCGGGAGGAAATCCGTCGAGAAAAGGGAGCTCATTCCACAATAAATTGATTAAGTTCCCTTTTCTCGAGAGGCTACAGGCTATGGTGACATTGGTGACCTCCAAAAAAGAAGTGTATAAGTTTTAAAGTGGTCGGCAACGCGCATGTAATATAACACCCCTGGAGTGTAGACATCCATATGATGCGGTGACCGCTTACCATCAGGTGGTTCGTAAGCTTGTTAGCCACCGATGTACTAAAAACACATATACACTGTATTTGTCTAAGTTAAAAGTACTTAAACTTTAATAACTAAGTAACAAAGTGACCCTTTCGTTAGGTCATTTAGTTTGGGGGGGGAGCGCAAATTTGGTGCCTGCCCCGGGCACCATATCCTCTAGCTACGCCACTGGCCCCGTTTCCTCCTACGTCATGCTACCATCATCCGATGTCCAGACCCCACCGCCCTAATTTGAAATGACGTAATTTATGAATAGCCCCTAGGTAAGCTTTATAGCTTATTTATCTGGCTTTAATTATTAAAGTCAGATATATAGCTATTTTTAGCAAAATTAGCTAAAAAATCATGATTATTTTTATTTGACTAAGAATAACTTTTCCCATTAAATTTTCTCATCTACGAATTATTCCAGACAAAATTATTCCGGACGAATTATTCCAGAATAAAATCACCGTGATTTTATTCTTGCAAATTCTTATTCAAATAATGATTTTATTCTTGAATGCCCAACACTGTATGTAAGTACTTTTATACATAATATATGTACATTTGTTTTTGAAGCCTTGGAAACTAGCCACATTTTCTCTAAGTGTCTGAGCTCTATTCTTCGTTGGCAACTGGATGTCAAACAGGAATAGAATTTCTTTTTAGGCAACTAGTTGCCTAACACGATGATATATTCTTTTTTGACAACTGGTTACGAAACTTGGTTGCCAAAACGGCCGGAGGGGACAGAGTTGTGCGGTTTTGTATATAGGCTGCAAGCAAGCATACACCAAGCGTACATGTAATGACGAATACGCGTCTATGCAGCTACGCCTCCGTGGACAGTAGGCCTAGGTATCATTAGCTGTAACAGACCGCGAGCCAGGAGGGACCAATCGCCTCCCAGACGATAACTCGAATTGATGATTAACGGCTTTTTATGGTGTACTCTCGTGGACGTCAGCTGCCGCTCCGTTGGTGGGTTGAGGAAGGCAGCCTCCGCAATACGTAAAAACTCTCAGTGGCTCTTAGTGTCCGAGGTCGAATTGCATTGTCTTGTTGTTGTTGTTGTTGTTGCTGCTTGGCTTGTCGAGGGCAGCAGGGATATTTACCATCGCTGATTGATAGCGCCGGTTTGTTGATTACATTCCAAACGTAAATACATGTAATGTACCGCAAACAAAACAATGTATTGGAGTAAACCTTTGCACGAACAGGACGGGGATTAATGCATACATGGAAATGGACACAGTTCCATACAATCGTAACTCACACACTCGTGTATCCAACCCACACATACACGCACCTAGTCACGACCAAGATTGTCTTCTCATGTACTTCGTCTTAACCTTTACAATCTCATATCTTCTCTCACTATATCGAAGTAATTTTAATCCTATTGTGATGTGATACAGTTCTAATTAGGTTGGGATGTATGATTGCTTGAGAGCAAAAAGAAGGTTAGGTTATTTAGTTATTGTTATTAGACTGAGATGAGACGCCGGGGGGCTATTATGTTAATTCTTTTTCGATCTATTGTCGATGTTATAAATTTAGAAGAAATGATTCAGTGATTGTTATTTCTAAATAGATTCACAATTGAAGCCAAATAAAGCAAAGATTCTATCGTTTAGTTGTACGACTATCTATATGTTGTATATAATATAGATTAGGCGTTTGAAGATTCCATCAAGTCCTCCTCATATCTCCTCCTCCCACCTCATGATCCTCGTCATCATCCTAACATTCCTAACAAGTCTGAGACGCTTAGGGGTTTTTGGTATCCCAGTCCCAGGGCATTGTAAATATATTAATACCTAATTTGAAGAATAAATATTTTCTCTCAAAATTTTTCTCTTCACGCCTATTGTACATCTCTGTTTTGCTCTACGAAGGAATTAAGGTGTTTTATTACATTATCCTCATAAGATATATGCTATGACGAGTCTGACGAAAACAAAACGACTAAAGTGTATGTGGCTTAGTCGAGAATATCTTCTTCTATGAAAAGTAATGCCGACCATAAAGAATGAAATATTATGACTGCGTAATCATTTATTTATGACTTCGCTTTGATCAGATAATTATGTAATATAATATTAATGTCTGTGACTGTACAAAGTACAGTGACTGGCATAAAAGTGATGAAGGTGGATTGGGAGGAAATTGTGCTCGGACGGAGTTTTGAATGTCACTGCTCTTAAGAGGGCCCGAGTAACTCGTTGATTAATCATGGCCTAAGGGCCTTTCAGGGCCAATCGTTATTATTACACACTTTTATTTAGCTCAGCTTATACGCAGTGGCGTGTATTTGTACTTATATGTAAAAATATGCGTATAATGTGCTTCATTTTGTAACCTAAACATGAACCACTTCCTGGTACCCACGAGTAAGGTAGAAGTACTTAGTGCTCGACGCTGCACTACTATTCGACATGGGCATTTTATGTCAAAGTAATATAGATTAAATTTCAACGGCGAAGATTTTTCTGTATTCATATCTAATCCTTGTCACTTTGACATAAAGTGCCCATGTCGAATACTAGTGCAGCGTCGAGCACTAGTACTTCTGCCTTATGTTATGTATGATTCAGTTGAATTTTGGAGTACTTTTAGGGAAGTATTCGGAGGAGATTACAATAACATGGAGTTGATCTGATGTAGCAAATGGAACTCTTCGATGGAAAACCACAAGCATAATGAGTTTAGGCTCATTAGAAAGGTCTTGAAAAGTACTTTAATGATCTAAAAAGTTTCGAACAATCAGTAATAAAAGTGTGTTATTTATTTTTTGTCAGTAAGGGGTCATCCATTAATTACGTCACACCAATTTCTAGGTTTTTTGACCCCTCCCCCCCTTGTCACACTTGGTCACATTTGGCAAACCCCTCCCCCCCTAGTGTGACGTCACATTTTTTCTACGAAATCGCCAAATCGAATTAAGTAAGTACCTAAGTATTATTAATATTTTATCAAAATATTTTTGACGATATAAATATTAGTAATTTTATAACCCAAAACTGCTTAGGAAAGAAAATTAAACGATTAAAAACTATTTTCGTTTTAAAAACTTGTTATTTAAATGTGCAGCGAACTAAATAATTTAAATAAATTTTCGGTTACTGATGAAGTTAAAGTGACGTCACAAAGTTTGTGTCTCCCCCCTCCCCCATGTCACATTATGTCACATTTTCTTGACCCTCTCCCTCCCCCTAAACGTGTGACGTAATTAATGGATGACCCCTAACTTGTTTTTGAATGGTTATTTTGTGAATGGTATCACTGGTATCAGACGTGAAAGCTGAAGTCGGTTTAAATCCTTCGCGAGCGGAGTGTTTGCCTATTTTTTAACCGACTTCCAAATCCCAAAGCAGGAGCTAGGTTATCAATTCGGTTGTAGGTTTTTTTTTTTTTTTTTTTTTTTTTTTTATGTTTGTTACTCCATATCTCCGTCATTAATGGACCGATTTTGAAAATTATTTTTTTGATTGTATGTATATGCATACAGATTGGTCCCGTTTTTGTCAAAATCCAGTTCTGATGATGGGATCCATGAGGAATCGACGGACCTCCTCAAATCTTAAAGGCATACATATGGTGATTTTTGTGTTTTTATCAACAAATCAAGCATATACATTCAAAAACGTGACATTTGATGAAGTGGAACTGCTGATGATGATCAGAACGGAACTCTTCAACGACGCATAGTTCACCTTTGACGATTTGTCCTCTTCGTTATGTTTGTTAAGCAAGTTAAGTTTTTAAGCCACAATTTTGTCAAGCTTGAGTTCTGATGATTGGATCCATGAGAAATCGAGGGAACTCCTCAAATTTTAAAGGCATGCGTATAGAGATTTTTGTATTTTCATCAGAAAATCAAGCATTTTCATTTAAAACCGTCGCATTTGATGAAGTGGAACTGCTGATGATGATCAGAACGGAACTCTTCAACGACGCATAGTTCACGTTTGGCGATTTGTCCTCTTCGTTATGTTTGTTAAGCAAGTTTAGTTTTTAAGCCACATTTCTGTCAAGCTCGAGTTCTGATGATGGGATCCATAAGGAATCGAGGGAACTTCTCAAATCTTAAAGGCATACGTATAGAATTTTTTGTATTTTCATCATAAAATCAAGCATTTACATTAAAAACTGTCGCATTTGATGAAGTGGAACTGCTGATGATGATCAGAACAGAACTCTTTAACGACGCATAGTACATGTTTAATGATTTCGAATTTCGATTTTGACTTGGACTGGGACCCGGACTCATACCCGGATCCGGTTCGGACCCGGACTCGGACTCGGACTCGGACCCGGACTCGGACCCGGACTCGGACCCGGACTCGGACCCGGACTCGGACCCGGACTCGGACCCGGACACGGACCCGGACCCGGACTTGGACCGGGACTCGGACCCGGAGTCTGACTCAGAGACCTGGACCTTGACCCGGAAAACCACTATGATACCTAAACTAAATAAACCACTATGATTACCTACCATAAAATGTGGGTATGATGATGCCAAACCCCTCCCGCTCAAACTCACGTACACCGCACCGCATGCGCCGTTAAGTGGGTTAGGTTAGGTTTGAACTGGGATCCTCACAGAACTGAACAAAAGTGGGTTAGGTTTGGTTAGAACTGCGAGTCTTACAGAAACGAAATGCTACTAGAAAAGTGGGTTTGATTAGGTTCGAACTGCGATCCTCACAGAACCGAACTGCTATCAGAGAAGTGGGTTAGGTTAGGCTAGATAACTACGACCCTTACGGAAACGAAATGCTACTAGAAAGTAGGTACTGGTTTAACCTCCTTTTCTACATAGTGCACCATCTACCATAATCTTTCACCGGGCCCCATAGAAGTCGGTTCTTTTTCTTAAAAATTATTTCTATATGCACTGTATGTGACATCTTGTTACTTCAATTTTTATCAAGAAGATACGTCTACTAGCAATTTTATAAGCTTAGAAATTAAAGGAAAAACTGAATAATTCATCGCTTCGGGCAAGACCCGTATTTCCAACGTTATGGAACATCAGTTTAATCGCTCTTAACCGGTCAATAAATGAATTTATGATGAACTATGTGGCAAAGCTGCCGAAGCTTACCAGAAGAAGCTTTATTTATCTTTAAACCGAAGAGGTTCCATATGGTTGTAAGTTCGCATCTTTCTTTAATTTTTACATTCCTCCCCTTTTGTTTAGTTCCGGTGTGCACAGCCCTTTATCGTACCGGTTGTATCTGGTGCAGACTTTCTCGGAAATCTAGGGAACTGGTACTGCCTGGCTTTGATTTAGTGCGATAGGATATATTGGCTGGGTGCAATGGTGGCAGGAGTGAGTGTACGTTGTTTTGAATGAAAAAACCGTTCATATTAAAAAAGGACTTTTGACGGAATAATTTAGATTTTCGCGAGTTCTAAAACGAAATTAAAAGATTTTTATGGTATTATGTGCTTGTTTCCATATTTATTGATTCCACATTTGTCCGATTTTCATACAAATATTGTAAGTTTTATCAAAGTCACAAAATCGCCCACTCGGAGTTTGGTTTTAAGAGAGGTAAACCTAAAGTCATTATATTTGAAGGGTTCTAACCTAGAAGTTCTAAGTTGGATCATTTAATCAAGAATAAATAAATAAATAAATATTATAGGACATTTTTACACAAATTGACTAAGCCCCACGGTAAGCTCAAGAAGGCTTGTGTTGTGGGTACTCAGACAACGATATATGTAATATATAAATACTTAAATACATAGAAAACAACCATGACTCAGGAACAAATATCTGTATCATCATACAAATAAATGCCCTTACCAGGATTCGAACCCGGGACCATCGGCTTCATAGGAAGAATAGAGAATATTGACACATTTATGACAAATATAATTGAGAAATATCATCATCAATAAACAGTTATACCTTGCTTTCTTAACGCCAAACCTTAATTATCACGGAATTCGAAAATAAATTACAATTTGAAATAGGTACATAGGTCGTGTATTATAGCGGTCGTGTATTATACACGCTTTTCTCTATGACATCAGAGTACTACAATAATGCTCAGTACATATGAACCTCTATGAAAAAAGTGGTATCATCATAAGAACTTCCAATACGCTTAAGTTATTTTAGTTGTAAGAAACATGGCCGATCACAACGGCCGGTCTACTTTCTAGTTGATCGATGGCCCGACCTTCGCGGTTAAGACGACCCGTGGAATAATGTGCCTATTGGTGTAATGGGTTTTGCTTTTGCCTTATAAATGAATTTTATATTTTCGGTGATGGGTGGCGACCTTAATTTTATAGCAGTAAGTAAAGTAGATTCGGACCATGCTAAGTTTCCGCGCCAAGTGTTACGTCAAGTCCGGAGCTGATAGGGGTAGGTACATATGCATTCTTACTGCTAACTTTGTACAAAGTCTAACATAGTTTCTCGTGAAGAATCATTTACTTGCTCAGTGAAATGAATGACTCAATATGACTTGTTCTCATTAGTAGTGGGCGCTCGTCAGTAATTGACAGTTGAATCGGCCGAATTAATCGGCGGCCGCATTTATAGCGGCGCGGGCGCAGCGCGGGGCGCGGCGGGCGAGGGGTAGGGCTGCACACACCCTTTGATTTTTTAGAACGCCTCATAAACAAGTTACGAAAGTAAGGACCTACATACGAGAGGGATTACTAAAATAAAAATGTGAAACACGATAAATCCTTACTAATATTATACATGTGAATGTAACCCTGTCTGTCTGTCTCGTCCTACCGCTTAAACCGTTGCCGTTGTCCACGCTTAAACCGATGAACCGAATTAGATAAAATTTGCTATGGAGATAGTCCTGGTGAAGGACATAGGATATTTTAAGATTTTATTTTTATTTTAGGATATTTTATCTATCATCATATTCATCATCATTTCCACAGACGAAGTCTGACGAAGAGACGAAAAGACGAAGTCTTTAAAAAGCCTTTACGATCGGACTAACAGAATCTTTATAAAATAACTTTCTAAATTCTTACGTTTTCAGGAAAAATCACTTAAAGGATTGACTTAGTTTATTTATATTATCAAGTACCCACGTATATTATACGTGGGTACTTAATAAATTAGTATACGTCGTATACTAATTAAATCATATAAGACTAGATCGATATTGAAAATAAAATTCCATACTTATTCAACTACACCTTCGAATACTATTATATTATACGATACGTACTACAGACATACAATAAAACCACGCCTCGGTATAATAAAATTAAACCGACACCCGTGGCGGCACCCCTACCCATCGAAGGCAGGAATGCAGCCTCTTGTTCCTTTTGGGAGCGCCCGCGCAGCCCAGGTAGGCGTCTCGTTGCTATGCGGACCTTGGCGCACTAAACGACGTAAGCGACAGGCTTTGGCAACCCCTTTACGTCGGTTTACGGCATTATTAACGTATGTTAACAAAGCTATAAGCGCCTTACACTGCTAATGTATTTAAGCCGTTCGATATATCTGCCGATGCGTATAAAAAAGGTGTAGGTGCAGTGCTGTTGCAGAAAACTTAAGGTGTTTTAGGATTGGGTGCTGTAAGTAGTTATATGAGAAACGCTGGTTGTTTTACGTTTGGCGGGCTTGTTGCTAAGTGGACTTTAGTTCGGAATAAGTTCAATTCAATTTAAACAGTGATCTCTATTATGTGGAATAAACAGAGTTAGCTTTTGCCTGCGTATCTAGCTAGCAATGTAAATATTGTAAAGCTCGGCATTCATGAATTAAATTGGCCTTTAATGATAAAATCAAGATTGTTTAATGTTTATCACTTTATCGAACGGCTATGATGGTATTGGTAAATTTTACGATTTAAAGGGATTAAGGTGCTTTTTTGTGTTGGAGAAAAAGGTCGATTACCCTTTTCCTTATCAAATTTTTATATAAATAAATGGTGAATACTTCAAACTTCTATATTCTATACAATCAGTAAACAGAAACAAGTATACATATATCAGTTATTAACATAAAATGGTGAAATAAATATTATAATTTAGGTTATAATTATAATTAAGGTTTAGATTTTTATTTGTATTTGGACACAGCCAATGCTGTATTCATTCTGCATGATAAGAAAATCGATTGATAGCTCAATCATTAAAATCCATCAAGTAGATTAGAAAATTCGAACGACAGCTAATATTTTCTAGTCAAATGGACATTTTTATTTAATAGTCGATTTTATTTCATTAGATTTGCATATTAAAATTTAATTCGGCTCGTTTGAAGAGCTCCTCTGGATAGCAAAAATATGGATTCACAACTTGTCCTGAAAAAAGGTATATTTTCCTTTGAATTACGAAAATTCAATACGTTTTCGTAATTCAGAGGATTTTTAGGTGAAATTATATTGTATAGAATAGGGAACTCTAAAATCCATTAATTTTAACGAAAAATTACGCGTTAAAAATACAACCAAGTCTGCACTGCGCAGCACAGCCGGGTAGTAAAAAGTCCACCAGACATCTCATACTAAAGCCTCTACCTGGCCACTCGACAGGCCTAGCACAAAATGACAAATCCCAAAGCGAAATGGCGCCAGTTAAGACCTTCTGTAACAAGGACCGTAAAGCCCTTTATTTTTAACGCGCCCCGTCCGGAGGTCAGATAAGCAGTAAAAGTTAAGGTACAGAGATTCTTGACTGACCATTACTTATGTAGATCATATGACGTGTATATAAAGTTTACTTTGGATAATTAAGCGGAGGCTCATCGGTTAAAATTGATTATATAATCCAGTGAAATTGTAGAATTTTGTAACGTGGCTCTTTTGTGTAAAATCCGGTAGTTCTGATTTTTTGCAGACTTATTTATGATGTTGGCCCAATTAATAATCCAAGTTTGTGACCTTGAGCGCCGAACGCAACTTTGTCAAAAATCGTAAAACCTGCGAAAATTTCGGTTTTTGTTTAGTTTTGGGCGATTCTAACCCTATAGGGTTCATTTATAAATGACTAGTTTTTGATAGTACCTTCCTTAGACGGTTTTAAAGAAGGCTTTTGCTACAATACGAGATTAGGACTGTCTCTGTAGATTTCATAGTTTCCGAGATAAAGGCTTTAAAATTTAGATTTTTTTGAAATTGAGCTCGTAATAAGCTAAGTAAGTGCAGTGAGTATGCTGTCTCAGGCGATGCCGATGCCGCTTGGCACGATTGTTCTTGAGGTTAAACAAAGCTGTTTTGGCCCAGTAGCTACGAGATTGTACCGTGCCTACCCCCCAAAAAGGGAGGGGAAAAGTCGGATCCCCAGGTCCAATCTTTGCTATATTTCTTCCTACTCTTAGGAGCTATAGTTAGACCGTAAAAAGTCTGCAGCGATTTTGATAGCCCACGCAGTGCAAGTGTCATTTTAAACGTCAAACTTCTATGAAATTATGACATATAAATAACACTTCCACTGCGTGGGCTATCAAATCCGCTGCAGACTTTTATTGGTGCGACTATAGGGCACGTTACATATCATTTTCATATAATTTAGGGATGAAAACATTATATTCAAAAATGCCAAAGTTTGAATATAATGTTTTCATCAAATTATAAAATGCCAAGTTAAGTGTTTTTTTTTAAGATTTTTAACTTTTGACTGGCCATAATTACATTTCTATGGAAATCGTCACTCAATCCGCTTCATATTTTTACAGCAAAATGTATGAATGCCTGCTTTGAAGTGATACTTTATAGAATAAGGAAGCCCTAAATTATATGGAAATCATGTATAACTTGCGCTAGTCGCTTATAGTAATCCAATCACAAAAATTCTGATCGACGTGCGATTACTCTCACTTAACCAAATTACATGTCACTCCATAAATATTTGATAATATTTCGTTCCAGGGCATTATTTGTAATTCCATGTCATTTGTGGCTCGTGGCGGGCTTACATAGAAGGGCTCGGCAGTCAATGAGCGCAATCCGATTATACGTGGCATTACTTATTAAACAACTCTTCAAGGACTTTTTTGTGAGTGTTCATTAATACGTGGACACATTTTTTGCAGGTTATTGGAGTGAGGAGAACTTATACTATGTGGCATTTTGTGGGTCTGGTACAGTCAAGTCTTTTTAATATTTACACCTTACTTCATTGTTAAATAAGAGGTTAATTTTGATAAGCAATTAATATTACACAAAGAGCATAAGCTTAATCTCCCCGGTTAAAATATGTATAATAAAACTTTTTAAACCAGTAAGTAGAAACCTTGGAGGAATGTCACATCTGCACCGTTCAAGGCTCTCGGTCTCTTGATTAATATCCGTTTCCGAGATAAAACCTTATCAGATAAAGACAGACAGACGGACAGGCAGTTGGACGTAAGTATGTTGCAGGCTCAGTAGGACCTGCTGTGAGTAGTAAAATCAGGGTTAATTGAGAAAAATTGATTTGATTAAGTAGTAAAGTAATTGACTGATAAAAAAACAAGCTCATGTTTCTGAAGTAGGTAAGGACCTATGTAAAATCTACAGTACGATCGAACTTGACAGGTAACATGACACGTGTTAGGTACTTATCCATGGACAGACGGACCCCACCAACAAAAAGCTTAGAGTGAAATCGTATAACATCGTATAAAATAAATATATTAAGTATTTGTTTTTCTGAATCGCACGTATGGTGGTCAGCGATAACAAAATAAGCGTCGCGTAAACTCGCGCCTAGCGTTTTTGTGGTGAAGGTGTAAGGGTTCCGTGGTTACTGCGGAACCCTAAAAACGGAAGTGACGCAGGATCATAGTTGGTCAGTGAGTTGCACGCCGCAAAACGCGACCCGATATAAACGGAAGATAAGAATATCGTTGGCTAATAGCAGAAGATAGCAAGCTATATAGAAACGACCCACGAGCATTTGAGCATTAAAAATATGAACTTGATTTGACTTTGCCTGCATGGTTCACTAACCATGCTTGTATTTATTGATGGACACACGCTTTACCTACTTGCACTACAGTTTATCAAAGTTGAACTGTAAGTTAAAAAAAAACATTGTCTATATAAGCGTCACTTGCACCATCCCGCTACGCCATCCCGTTAAACCGTTAACCCAGTGTCAAATTATACTGGTAACCATGGTAACTCCAGATTTAAAAAGTTAACCCTGGGCAGTGGGATGGTGCAAGTGGCCCTAAGAAACATATAAATAAAAATTGGCGCAAGTAATGTCATATCTGGTTGGGATTTTCTAAAGAGCAAAATCGTTTGTAATAAATGCTATAAATAATATGTCGCCCATTTGACAGTGTAATAGCCCGCTTCCAGATGGCTCATTATAGTAATTATCGACGTCTTTATAGCCGGTGTAATTACAGAAATACTAGCAACAAGTCACTAGACTATATTGAGTAACTATATTAAGTTCACTCTAGTTAGTTAGCTTAAATAAGACGATATATGTAGGTAGTTAGGCACTGTACATAACTTATTTACATATCGTCTTAAGCTCGAGTACTTGAGTACGTAGTGCACTGGCCAAGTTGTGGAATAAGCTTTACACGTGAATATAAATGTGTGTGTCCTCTCATAGAGAAATAAGTAAGCTCAGAGGCTTAGAGTGTGCACTCCATAGATGAACACTCATTTAAAGTAAGTTTTAAGCGAGCTTTGCTAAAACTTATTACTAATACGTTTTACCATACCTCTATACATAACTAAGTAAAGAAACTGATAAAAAGATAAATAAAGAAACTGATGTACGGAGTGAGTACTCAAAGCTTAAGTAGGTACTCACTTTTCTATGGTCCTGTGAAGTAGTCAACCGTGGAAAGGCGTTGTTTTGGTTGCTGTTCACCTAAAACTATAAATTAAAGACTAACATTCGTGAATGTGTATTTTGTAGAATCCTTCTAAGTTTAACACGCTCACTGCCGCGGCACTGATTGAATTGCTGACTGATTGGATTGTGTGAAAAAGGATATGACAAAGAAAGGAGTGAGTGCTGAGGACACGAAAGACAGAGGAAAATGGAAGAGAAAAACATGTTGTGCCGACCCCACATAACGTGGGAAAAGGGCAGGGGAAAGAAGAAGACTGCCGCGGCACTGGGATGTCTGGGATGAATAGATTTAGTATCAAGTCTGATACAAAGTATGGTAATTACGAGGTAATTGCTGCAGCGAACATGTTGATTGTGTGTTGACATTTTTATTAGAAATAAATACCTGGAATAATCAAGTTAACCAATATTCTCTATCTAACACTTAGTTAGGATAGTCAATCATATAATAACAATTCCTTTTTTATGATGTAGTAGCTTTGATATTACTTAACTATATTCTGTTAGAATAATAGCCGCAACATCAGTATTCGGTATTTCTCTAAGATTCCCACGATACAGGCTGAACCTAATAGTGTGGGGATCACAGTATTGCTTTTAATGAAATATCTGTATTTCTTGAAATAAATATGTATTTAGATTTTTTTAATTTTAAATCAATGGACTATCTTTGGCGTATGCAAATATAATAATAATTACACACGATGCGAATACCTACGCGGTTTAATTTAAATTGGGTACGAGTACACCAGCTAATGAGAAGTCTGTTCGAGTTAAATTATTGATTAGAATATTAGAAAAGCGTGTCTATAATTAATTAATTAATTACATTAGGCCGAAAACTTGCTCATGTTAAGGTCTTTACGCCATTGACTTAAGGTTTAATTTTGCTTGAGAGAAATGCTTCTTATTCTTAACTGTAATGCGGTAGGTAATAGAGCCCGCAATCCGCGTTTGTATTAACGTATAATTCGATTAAAACGCCTATTACCTGAATTAATTGAATTGCCACGCCCGAACCCTGTCCAATATCTATTGGCATGTTTATAGACTTGGCTTATTTTTTTATTGATAACTATATTTAGAGAGGGAAATTAATACAGGGTGAGCAATTACAGTGCCATTAACTAAAGTGCTAAAATGTATTAACTTTATATCAGAACATGCTATAAAATCTATGCAGGCAATAGAGTGGTTTTCATAAATGTTTGAGAGCACGTATTAGCTACGTAGTTGTGCAGATGTTTAATTATCTTCACAAGTTCACAATCAATTGTGAAAATATGCTGTAAGAAAAAACCGCGTTTCATCTAGATTTAGAAAAAAGGAATTCGTTTGTATGGATCAATGGGCATCCACCATATTCTTAATAAGTAGGTCATATCGTAGAGCTTCAAACTTCTATGAACGGGTTTCAAAATTTGCCAGCTTCAATTTAACTCTGTCAGCTCGGCCGCTCCGATATATCTGATGGCGACTGTGCTACACGTAGGGCTCGGGTCGACTCGTCAGGAGGCTGAAGGCCAATCTCGTTATTTAGTGTGTCAATAAAACTTTAAAAATAAACTTTAAGGGCATAAATGAGCGGTGGTTGCCCGCTAATAGCTATAAATTGTGGGGATAATATATTTCTTTATATATGTTACTGATGAGTGCCATTAAAATCCTTATGGGCCTTTCCTTCAACTTTTAAGTGCATAAAGAGAAGTGCTCCTGCATTTTAAATTTTTTGGTAAAAGCTTACTCGAGTAAAAATACATTATTATTATTAAGTCCTATACACCTACCTAATTTAACTTTTTTAATATAAAAATAATTTATAGGTATATGCAAAAGACCACTACCGTAACCGAAATAATAAAATAATTGACATTAAAGCACAACATGTCAAAAGTTTTTACACAACTCCTCAGCATAGGATTTACCTGTCTGTAGTTTTGCTCTATGGGATTTGGGTTAAAGGGCATTTCGAAATTTCATTACTTAATTTAAGGAAGATTTACTTATTGAAATTTAATCCCTATGGGGATAAAACGGGGTTAATAGTTTTTAACGACGCTGAATGAAGTCACGGGCGGGCGGAGGATAGCTTTGAAACCTCGGCCAGGATTCTTATCAAGTGTTAAATTAGTCTTATAATACATTTTTCCATTTTTTCAGGAACGATTTTTTCGTTGTAGGTTTTTGTACAAGTAAAGCCGAGATAATATTCCACAATTTTTGATGACCACAAACTTTTAAAGATTAACTATATTGTTATATGTATATAGTTAACACATGCCTGTCATTTTACTCTTCCTAATTAAATTGAGTTAAGATAGTAGCATAGAATCGTAAATAGATAATGGAATTAGTGGAGTAGGTAATTATCGCTTTGATGCCGTCTCGAGCACTCTATCTGATCAAAACGTGACGGAGGAATTGACAGACGCCTCGTAAAGGAAATAGCTATTTACTCTAAGTAATTATTTCCACCAAATTAACAAGACATCATAGTCAAATATCTACCTATATGTTTTATTGACTGAGCGAAGGCTAAGGTCTATGTCTCAACTTGGGGGAAAATGGTTTCAAAAGTTCTCCTTTAAAGGACGCATTTATTTACCGATTTTTTAGTCATTTTAGCGTTTGGAAATTTTTGACCAAAGCGAGATCTAAGGTCTCCGTTTCAGCTAGGGCAAATATGTTTCCTTATGTTTTTTTTTTAATCTAATAGTATGTTCTCATCTATCGCATTTCTCAACCGATTCGATAAATGTAAAAAATATCTATCCAATCAGAAAGTTTTTTTTAATGGTGTAGCCATGGGGGTTGGCGAGGTATACAGCTTCCGGAGCCACGAGAAGCATATTATGTACGAGTATACTAGTTTACTAAAATAATATGTTTCTAGCTAGATATTCCTCAAGCGAATGGCGGCAAGTTATAGTTACTTATTGTAGCTTTTCTTGAAAATACTCAAAATATTACAGTTTCTGGCTACAATCTCAGTTTCGTTTATTTTAAACAAAGAATCTTTCAATAAATTACAAGAAATGGATGGATGCGAATCGTTTTTTATGGGCCATAAAGTGTTTTTTGTCTTTGTAACGGCCAGGCGCGGCCGTTAAACTTGTGTAGTGTAATCTAACTTTATTATCTATGGTTCAGACACTGCCGATAATAATAGCTAGTAATGGCCGTTGAGATTTGAGAATCATAATAATATATACAAGTAGTAAGATTAGTAAGCACCCCTTTAAACCTTTATAGGGCACACTTATACCTTGGCATATCCATTTTGTGCATGAGTAGAAAAAAATCAAATTCTCTTTGAAAGGACAACCCTTTGCGCCTACATTTTTTAAATTGCCGTCTTTTTTTACTGACGGAAATGGCTTGCCAAAGTATAGATATTACATGGCAAAAATTAATACCATAGCATCATCTTTTTTCTTTTGCAGGATTGTTAGGAGTTAAGGAGGCGATTAGGCTTGAATCGTGTTTTTTGTTAAATCGTGACCGAAAGGGATAAGTACTGAACGTGGCACTAATAATAAAACGAAAACCTCAAATCCTGGAAAAAAAGTATTACCTATTAGGCCCCCCCCCCCCACATCTGGCGTCTTTCGAGCGTCGGCGTCTGTCGGCGTCGGTCCAGCGCTATAGAAAATGACGTCGCTGCGCAGTTGCGTCGACGCTGCGTCGACGTTGCGTCGACGTCGGCCATAGAATTGTAGACGCCGACGCTCGAATGACGCCAGATGTGGGGGGGCCCTTAAAGATCCGTTTTTAAAAACGGGATTTCTTTTTAAAAAAATGGCGCCATGCGCCACACCGTCCATGATTCTAGAAAAACACATAATTTAAATTTGTCAATTATATTGAAACCAATTGCTGTAAGTATCTTAAGTAATTAAACTGTTCGAATACCTACATAAAAAACAATTAGGACGTTCAACTTCGCGCAAAGCGGTAGGAAATTTCCAAGTGTCAGTGAATATCAAAGATTGGTGCCCATTATTATTCGACAATGTTGGTGCCGTTACTAATTAATAGTAATTTAGTACCTAAACTACGTGTGACAAAAACAGAACTACATATTATTATACAGAATATCGGTATCTATTTAAAATGCAATTTAAGTGTAGGTACGTATACAACTATACATTTCCAAATCACAGATTGAAATTATAAACTTTTTTATTATTATTATGAATGGGGTTACTCATGGCCACAGACTAGCCGTAGCCGAGGCGTAGACGTGGCCTACGAATCCTACGATGGAGCGAGCTCGCCCAGAAGCACTCACTCACTCTTGAAAATAATAGTTTAATTTGTTCTAATACTTCTAATAGTACAGATTGAAAATAACAAAAATCAGTTAGTGTTTACTCTGAGAACAAAAAAACTGCAGACACTAGGTATTTCATTTTATAAATACATTTTTTTCCTTACAATTAGTCTATTTAAGTGTCTCAGCCTCTCTCCTACTGGTTCTCCAATCCATAACTCCCGATTTTTAGCTTCTTCCGGTTTTATTGAAATTGGTAGGTACCGAATGCAAATGGAACGGGAATAATTTAAAATATTTAAATATATTATCAGTTTGCACAACACCCCATTAAAAACCTAAAAATACTTGAAACAATCAGATACAAAAGAAAACATTAAAAGAAAACAGTGCATCCAACATAAATAAACCTACCTGTACTGGCTCGCGAAAAGATAACCTTGGTCTCAAAATATGTGAGTACCTTCCACGCTGATAACTTACACTCTTGAACCTTATTCTAAGGACTTAAGGTCCATCTATGGTCAATATTGTTGTACGAGGCCGCGGTCCAACTTTTTTTAACAGCGGTTTTTTCTGATGCTTGTTTTTTCGCCGCCATGGGAGCGGCCGTTAAGGCGCGTGACTGGCCTCAGACGAAGTGGTGTGGACGCGACTTTACATTCTTTTTAGTATGTGTTGGAGTCTGGATGGGTTCTACGAGTATGTTTGTGTGGAGGATATTATGGGTAATTATGGATGTATGTTTTAGAAATAAGTAACTAGTGCTAAGGCGAATTTAACCTGTTACCTACATAGGAATCATAGGATTATGTCACACTAGCAACCCGCCCTGGCTTCGCACGGGTTAACAAATTATACAATTATTAAACCTTCCTCAAGTATCACTCTATGGATATAGTCCCTGGTGTTCACTTAATTATACGGCAAATGATGATGATGGGATTTCCTTTTGCAGAGTTGCTCCTTTTGACTCACAGATTGATTTACGAAGGGGAGCCAATCGAATTATTGATGCAAATATCTGTGAGTCAAAAGGAGCAACTCTGCAAAAGGAAATTCCATCATCATCATTTGCCGTATATCACACTTTTTTGTCGTGAGCGCCACGGACTAATAGGTGAAAACCGCATTAAAATTCGTTCAGTAGTTTTTGAGTTTATCGCGAACATAATATAAACACATAAATAGTCAGGTGCGACTCCTCAATCATCAAATTGAAATGTGTTTAGAAATTCATAACATAACTATATCAACTCCCTCTAATGAATATAAATGTAATTATTTGTACATAACAGTCGAAAGCAAACATCAAATGCCATGCAGGGACATGAGAAGCTTAGGGTAATTGAATACCTAATTAACTAATTAGTTTCAGTTACTTTACATCGCTATGAATTGTGCGTTGTCTCTTTCCACACAGTCTCTTTTAGGAAACAGTCTATTGAACGTATCTAAAAATGAAACTATACATTTGAATTTGAACTGAAAAAATAAGATTACTTTTTTAAAATTCGACGAATACGGATATTCGTATTTCGCATTCGTTCTAACACTACTTTGAAGTTTTCTCCCCACGTTTTTATTTCATTACCCCAATTTCCACGTACCCGTGTACACAGAAGGCCTACGACAAACGAAAATAGTAATTTCGTTATCCGCCTCTCTCCCATATAACCATTCCAGTCGCAGAATCATCAAAGTGGTAACTAAATGTCAGATGTGTCGTAACAGAGTCCACACAATGTGTCTAGAATTGTTTCGAAACAAAGTGTCGTCGCCGTGTGTACACTTTTCCGTAACAAGGTGTCGACACATTTGTGTGCACTTTGCGTGCGGTTTGCGACTAAATCTGACAGAAAATTTGTGACAGCAAATGTCAATATAAAATACCTCTTGAAAACCAAGGTTTGTCAAACTACTATTAGTGTCTCGTGTGCTCGTAAGTAATTCTAGTAAGTCATCATGGGCGATGCAAATGAAAACCATATAAACACCCAACACCCGTCAACCTTTTACAGAAAAGTTTTTAAAGAAATGCAATAAGCTACTTAGGTCAGCCAACGAATGCTCCAAAACGTTGTAGAGGGAAATGCTCGGAACACAATTTTTGACTCTGTAACTTGGTTTGGACAAGTTAGGAGGTGAACATATCAAAAGTCCCCGGCCGTAGCCCTTGAGCAGGGGGAAGAGAAGGGGCTTTGATGGTCCCATTTTCCGGTTTTTCGATTATATCTCGGAAACTATGCATCTTAGCGACATGGCCACTTATACAAAATGAAAGTTAATTTAATTTGTTACAAGTTTATTCAGTCAATTTTTTCGATATGTTGAATAGTTTTTGAGATATCCGCTCTTGAAAGTTTATTTAGGGCTCTCAATATTATCTTGATATATCTACATCAGTGAAGGTGCTAGGCCGTGTATGGTATCGTTTTCGTATAAATCTGGGTTGCTGAATCCATTTAAGGTATCACATTGACACCATTCCACAAAATTAAAAAAAATCTTTTTAGGGTTCCGTACCTCAAAAGCAAAAAACGGAATCCTTATAGGATCACTCGTGCGTCTGTATGTCTGTCCGTCTGAATACACAAAATAGTTCTTTACCTATAGATGACAGGAAAACCTATTAGAAATGTGCAGTTAAGCGCGCGTCGGACTTAATGTACGGAACCCTTAATACGCTCGTCCGACTCGCACTTGGCCGGTTTTTTTTAAACTCCTCTTGACGCTTAACCGCTGAACCGATTTCGTTGAAATTTGGTATAGAAATAGTTTGCGTCCCGGAACAGGACATAGGATAGATCTTATAACCAAGCAACCTTTTGAAGGTGTGAAAAGTGGCGTGGAAATTTGTACGGGAAATCAATAACCGCTGAACCGATTTATATTAAATTTGGGATGGTCTACATCTTTGATTTAGTTAAAAATGATAAAAAAAACATGACTTCAAACCTAAACTTAAACAGTATTAACTTCAAGAAGTCAATTCTGAATTCCCCCCTACACCTCATTTCACACCTTTAAAGGATGATTTTTGAGATAACTTTTTATGTCCTGTCTCGGGACTCAAAATATATGTGTACTAAATTTAAATTAAAACTGTTCAGCAGTTTAAGCGTGAAGAGGAGTTTAAAAGAAAGTAAGTTTATATGTTTTTACTTTGGAATGGTGTCAATGTGATACCATAACTAAATTTGGTACTGCGCATTTATACGAAAACGATACCAAACATGGCCTCGTAGCTTTACTGTTGTAGAAGTCAAAATAAAATTGAGAGCCCTAAATTCTTATTACTTGACCAAACTTGTGTAGAAGGAAAAGGAAAAATAAAAGTCTTCGGCAGGAATATAAACACAAATATATATATATTTTTTTTGCGTTACTATTTCAATCATCAAATATAAACATACCTTGATTATATTATTCTAGTGAGATCCTCATAGATAAACAAAAACATTTACTTAAAAAATTACAAGGTCGAAATGTCACGGAACTTGTGAGAGTAATATGTGAAAAATAAAAACTTTTATGACAAAAAAATCTGGACACAATTTAAGAAGCATCCAATTGCGTCGAGGAATCATCTGTATTTTTGCTTGTTTCATTACCTCCTCGCTTCTTTTTTTGTCCTTTGTATTCTGTAGCAATTTGTTAGATCTGAAAATAAAGATAACTTGCGTCGTCACGGATGTCGATTTATAGGTTTTAGGGAGTGCAGAATTCGAAAACTATGATCATTTTATATTCCAAGATGGCGGCTACGTATTTTGTCATAAAAGTCGTCATGGATATCGTTTTATAGGTTTTAGGGAGTGCAGAATTCGAAAATGATGACCATTTTGGATTCCAAGATGTCTGCCGTGCACTTTGTCATATAAGCCGTCATAGATGTTGATTTATAGGTGTTAGGAAAAGCAGATTTCGAAAATGATGACCATGACCAACAAAACGACATCCATATCGACTTTTAACATAGTGCATGGCCGCCATCTTGGATTCCAAAATAGTTATTATTTTCGAAATCTGCGCTCCCTAAAACCTATAAAACGACATCCATGACGACTTTTATGACATAGTGCATGGCCGCCATCTTGGAATCCAAAATGGTCATCGTTTTCGAAATCTGCGCCCCCTAAAACCTATAAAACGACACCCATGACGACTTATATGACATAGTGCATGGCCACCATTTTGGAATCCAAAATGGTCATCATTTTCTAAATCTGCGCCCCCCAAAACCTATAAAACGACACCCATGACGACTTTTATGACATAGTGCATGGCCGCCATTTTGGATTCCAAAATGGCCATCATTTTCGAAATCTGCGTCCCCTAAAACCTATAAAACGACATCCATGACGACTTTTATGACATAGTGCATGGCCGCCATCTTGGAATCCAAAATGGTCATCGTTTTCGAAATCTGCGCCCCCTAAATCCTATAAAACGACACCCATGACGACTTATATGACATAGTGCATGGCCACCATTTTGGAATCCAAAATGGTCATCATTTTCTAAATCTGCGCCCCCCAAAACCTATAAAACGACACCCATGACGACTTTTATGGCATAGTGCATGGCCGCCATTTTGGATTCCAAAATGGTCATCATTTTCAAAATTGGAGCCCCCCAAAACCTATAAAACGACATCCATGACGACTTTTATGACATAGTGCATGGCCGCCATTTTGGATTCCAAAATGGTCATCATTTTCGAAATCTGCGCCCCCCAAAACCTATAAAACGACACCCATGACGACTTTTATGACATAGTGCATGGCCGCCATTCTGGATTACAAAATGGTCATCATTTTCTAAATCGGGGCCCCCTAAAACCCATAAAACGACATCCATGACGAATTTTATGACATAGTGCATGGCCGCCATTTTGGAATCGAAAATGGTTATCATTTTCGAAATCTGCGCCCCCCAAAACCTATAAAACGACACCCATGACGACTTTTATGACATAGTGCATGGCCGCCATTCTGGATTCCAAAATGGTCATCATTTTCTAAATCTGCGCCCCCCAAAACCTATAAAACGACACCCATGACGACTTTTATGACATAGTGCATGGCCGCCATTCTGGATTCCAAAATGGTCATCATTTTCTAAATCTGCGCCCCCCAAAACCTATAAAACGACATCCATGACGACTTTTATGACATAGTGCATGGCCACCATTTTGGAATCCAAAATGGTCATCATTTTCTAAATCTGCGCCCCCCAAAACCTATAAAACGACACCCATGACGACTTTTATGACATAGTGCATGGCCGCCATTTTGGATTCCAAAATGGCCATCATTTTCGAAATCTGCGTCCCCTAAAACCTATAAAACGACATCCATGACGACTTTTATGACATAGTGCATGGCCGCCATCTTGGAATCCAAAATGGTCATCGTTTTCGAAATCTGCGCCCCCTAAATCCTATAAAACGACACCCATGACGACTTATATGACATAGTGCATGGCCACCATTTTGGAATCCAAAATGGTCATCATTTTCTAAATCTGCGCCCCCCAAAACCTATAAAACGACACCCATGACGACTTTTATGGCATAGTGCATGGCCGCCATTTTGGATTCCAAAATGGTCATCATTTTCAAAATTGGAGCCCCCCAAAACCTATAAAACGACATCCATGACGACTTTTATGACATAGTGCATGGCCGCAATTTTGGATTCCAAAATGGACATCATTTTCGAAATCTGCGCCCCCCAAAACCTATAAAACGACACCCATGACGACTTTTATGACATAGTGCATGGCCGCCATTCTGGATTACAAAATGGTCATCATTTTCAAAATTGGGGCCCCCTAAAACGTATAAAACAACATCCATGACGACTTTTATGACACAGTGCATGGCGGCCATTTTGGATTCCAAAATGGTCATCATTTTCGAAATCGGCACTCCCTAAAAGCTATAAATCGACACCCATCTCGACTTTTATGACAAAGTGTTTGGCTACCATTTGCATGCAAGACATTTCTATTATTTTTACGTACATAAATGGCCCCCTGTCAACTTCCAACCGAGATTTAATCGATAATTTATTCGATTAATGTTCAGATTAATTCAATTTCAATCTATGTTAGGTCGACTAAACTAATCGTGATTAAAATTTGAGAATTAACTTTTTTTATTCCATTAATTAGTCGAATAAACAGTTAATCTATTAAGTCCCATCTCTGACCACGGCATTTTTACACTTTGAGAATATCTGAAAACAAATGAACACAAGGAGCCATTTTGCAAATCCAATAACTTTGTTATTACTTTTGACAGCGCGTGTCATGTGTCTACACAGAGTCGACACAAAGTCGAAACATTTGCGACTACTTTGTGACTGCAATATTTCTCAGCCTTAAACCATATTTATACATCATAATTAACAAGTTTCGTAGTATGTAAAGCGTTATTTCTGTTATTTAAGTATAGTATACGCATCGAAGTACTAAAAATGCATCAAATAATATATTTATGAACACAGGCACTGAGAAGTAAACAATTTCATTTCCGGCTAAACTAAAACAATTTGGTGGCGCGTTGATTATATTACACTTAGTTTATCAAATCACTCGAGCAGTTTAATTCCCCATAATAATTTAAGTCCTATTGTAATATAAATGCAAACAATATATAATTACGTCTTGTAATCCGTTTTAGAGATGGCGTATTAATGTCACTTATTTTTATTTAACTATTTTTCCATCTGACAGTTTCCATTTGACAGGAACAAAATGAACGAATGAACGAATGATTTTGGCATAAAGTAGTCGCAAACTAGTAACAATGTGTGCACACGGCGACCACACTTTATGTCACTTTGTGTCATGTGTCGACCCTTCCCCATTTCTGGTAACTGTGTCGACACGGCGACGACTCTGCGACTGGAATTGTGACCGAAACAGACGGTGTCGACACAAGATGTGTCTACACCGCGTCGTAACGGCGACTGGAAATGGTTGTATGGGCTGTTGCTGTTGCATATTCTAACGTTATTTTGTTTAAATTAATAAATTTCGATTTTTAATGTTCGCTATAGAGCCTATAGACCCTCAGCCAGTTGATACAGTCAATAGCCTCTAACTTTGTCGGAACTAGGCCAGGTGGTCCCGACAACCGTAGTTTAAGCCCTGCTTAACAGATAACCAGTTAACGACAACTAACTGTCCCGGAGATAAGCTTAACACTGAGATAAAGGCCAGTATTCTCAAAGCATTCGATATTATCTGAAATATTAAGGTGTGTTTAGTCAACGAACTAGGATACTTAGAAAAGTCTGATTAATAGAGCTCAAAAATGACCCCACGTGTTGTCCCGCGAGCGACTTAACTATAGGTACAGTGCGCATGTCGACGTATCATATATTGTAATGCCGAAAGATTTAACATACAGAATCTTATTTTAGCCAATTAAGACTTTCATTGGCCATTTAAAACCAGAAGCGGTATCATGGTCGCATTTTTATCCCCTTTCATGCCATGCGTCACTTTCGCACTTACATATTTGTTAGAATATAGGTAACAGGCATGGTGACAAATGATAAAGTGCCCTCCTGTTATATGAAAGCTATGGGCGGGGTAAATTTATAAGTAAGTACGTATAGAGAAGGGATAACTTTCAGGATTATCTTTTGATCATAAGTTGTATTTACCAAATTCAAATATCTAGTTACTAAATTCAATAAAATGTCGCTCAATTGGAGAATAAGCCCCTCGTTGTCGCCAATCGTGCAATTTATAGATAGATCGGTCCCCGGACCGCCCCAATCCTGATATTATCTACACTTATTGCTGTAAACTATCCACAGCTTTCCTATTAACTGTATATTGACCACTTTATGGCATAGATAGACTATTGTTTCGGACACTAGGTTTAAGTTGTAGGCACCCAGATGCAGAAAGTTGCCTTTGTAGTTAAAAAAAGCCGTCTCACACGTCCGCGACAGCTAGCGTTGCTTATACTATTTTTCGTAAACCCGCTTACCCGGTCTAGTGGATTAAATTAGATACATGCCCTGCTTTGTGAGCTATACCCAATACCTCGCGAATCCGTATACTCCGCCATTTTGAAAATTTCTAAAACATAATCGAAAAAAAATCAGTATAGATAATCACGAATCGGTTGAGAGATGCGATGTAGAAAAGTCGGACAGACATACGAAATCATTTCCTCGTAATGAAACAGAGGTTTTCGCTCTTACTCGATCAAATATACGATAGGTAAAATCATATTTTTTTATCTGCCTTTTTATTAAGATTTTTAACTGAACGTAAAATAGGGAACAGTATCCAACTCACAAAAATCTGTGGAGCAAATTTGAATTTTTTGTCAAAAAGAAAAGTAGTTCATTTCAATTACTAGTTATTGAGGATGGTCCCTTTTCGCAAAACTACTTCCAGCTTTACTGTCAGCGCTAACGAAATCCACACTCCACACAGTGGTATCATCTTGGGTCGTCCCATTCGTTTTTCGTCAAGTTCTTAAATTAGTCTTATTCTGCTTTCGTCACTCATTCTACATTCGTCACAATCGTCGGTGGCTTTCAATGTAGAATGAGTGACGAAAGCAGAATAGGACTAATTTAAGAACTTGACGAAAAACGAATGGGACGACCCAAGACGATACCCACACAGTTTTGTTAACGTCTGTCAGCAGTCAAAGCTTGCAAGTAGTCGTGAATCCGCCTTCGCAGATTGATTGCTCGATGAGTTCAACGACCTCGCCACTGTTTACGCGAAAATGGCCATTTCCAGCGGTTTCCTTATTTGCCCAACTGTTTATATGTTGGTCATTATGGAGATTTGTCTCGGTCAGTCGACAGTCAACATCGTACGATGAATAAGGGTGATAAATAAAATAGGAAGTGGAGATATAATTCTTATCTTATCGCATATAAATACGATTTTAGCAGTCTATGTAGGACGTCTTTTTGCCCAGACGGTCTACGCCCATTTGGTACTCCAGAGTACACCCTCTAGAATCCACGATCGTTACCCATCCGGACTACGTGACCCCATGTTCGGCTCGGACTCGCTCGGACACTATCTCCAATTTCCTAGTTTCTCGGCGCCGTCGATTGGACAGAAAGGGCTTTGGACAGAAAAGCATGGTAGTCTTTGGTATCTCTAACCACCTATAGATTAAAACTTGCCAGTACAATGCAAATGCAGTGATTAGTTAAAATAAAGATTCAAAATAGAATGGAACGGGAAACCTAATGGTTGTAAGTAATGGTTGGAATTGTGAAACTAAAATATAGTAAATATTTTATTTGGTGTACACTTACGTTTTTATTTGCTTGTTCATATTCGCTAGACTCTTGTTTAGTTTACCTATCAGTCATTGCTTGCCATATACCTATGACATGTTTCTATTTATATTTGATTGCGGGTTAAATTTGCGTTTTTGTTATTTGCTCGCTTATGTCTCGATTGCGAATGGAGACTGTAGGTATGTAGGTGTTACTGTGTATAGGTATCATGAATAAAACACAGTTATAATAAAAATAGTGTAATAATACCTTTGAGAAGTAGAATGGACTCTAGAAATGATAAATCGACGGGTGATAACCGAAATTTAACTAAACACAAAAAAAATCTACATTGTTTTTGGTATTACACTTTAGCTCATTCAGAGTGTGGGGACCCAAGGGAATGTTGCTTCTAAAATTGATTGTTGCAGCATTTTCCGAAGTTGGCTAAAAATAAATGTGCTGATGTCGTGCGACTCTTGTGACCCACTTTACATTGTTTCTATATTTCTAAAATTTCAAGTTAATTTAATCCTGGAAGAGTAAGTAACCTAATACTTGTTCCGTTTAATGTTACAACTTATATCCAGGAATGAAGTTTACAAACTTAAAGCAATACCGCGACAGTCTTATTGCACAAAGTTTAGTCATTACAGTCCCGTATGGTTCCATGTCTGTGAGTCATGCAATTCGTCCTCTCTTCGAACATCCATAAAGTTTATGTGGAGCATCAGCCAAGTCTAGAAAATGTACTTATCTGCTGAATGTACTTTTATCACTCTTCGGCCAAGCGGTAAAACTCACCTGATGTTAAGCTCTACAACAGTTAAAATTGGTTTTAGTCAAAATACCTATGTATCAACATCAGCCAGCCAAAGTGTATGGGGAGACCAATTTTTGAAGTGAAAACTTCTTTAGCGGCGCTGAGCACTTTTTGAAGTGGGGAAAAAATGATAAACTCGATACAGCGTAACGCGTAACGTAACGCTGACGTCATGTGTCACGGACAATGATATTCTTCAAAGAACTTTAGTCATAACGTATCATAATCAGGTCAATTATTTAAAACTGGACTTTTATATTAAGCAATAAAGCTCAATGTTCTAATTTTGTATGGGCTGAAATACGAGGATCTCACAGTTACATTCTAACTCATCATGACCAAATTATATTTAGATGCGAGGTCTGCATGGTAACTTTACAATATCTGTTCAAATTTTAAACAATTAACGCTAAAAATTTAAGCTCACTGGCCAGCAATTTCGGAACTAAAGTTTTTCAATAGAAAGGAGGATGAGTCAATTATACATAGTGCTGCAGACATTTTGGACTATATAGTCATTGAGTTTTCACTTCAGTCGGCACTCCCGGAGTGCAACCCGTTGTGTTTTTTTTGGCCTGGGCTGACCCCAAAAACACGAATAAACTATAGGACCAGTCCTATAGTTGTTAAAGTATGACCTTCCTATATGTATATTCAGCTCGTAAATTATTGCAGGTCACTAAATTAACAGTACACTGAGAGAAAAGTACAACCAAAATACACTTAGGGCCACTTGCACCATTCCACTAACCCGGGGTTAAATGATTAAACCTGGAGTTACCATGGTTACCAGTACAATTTGACACAGAGTTAACGGTTTAACCGCATAACCCCGTGTTAGTGGAATGGTGCAAGTGGGCCTTAGAATTACAAAAATAAACTTAATCCGGGGACAAGGAGAGTTAACTAATAGGAACAAATTGACTTTTGCAATTTCTATTAGTTCTTGCAATTTCTATTATCTGTTTGTTGAAATTATATTTGGGATTACTGAGCTGTTTGTAGAAATAAATAAACTTTACAGAAATAGTGAAACGTCCATAATTATTACTAAAACTTCATTTTTTCCCCCAGTACAGAACTGTTTTTTAATTCCTTTGCCTCTACTATCAGTTGGCAGAGTATTTTTCACTTACACTCGGTGAATAAACGTGCCGTGTGTCACGTTTTACGTTTCTTTACGGTCTTATGTACCTAACTTCACTCCACTCCAAACGATGTTGTCCCTTTCTAAGTATACTATAAAACAGAGCAAGAGTTATATCGGAGTTTTATACAGCGCCTCTAGGATTCACCTATAGAACTAAATAACAAAATTGACACATTTTCTCACGTCTACGTATATCTACGTAATTTACTATCTATGCATCTCGCTCTCGCAAATTAGTGCAAGTGAGATGCACAGAAAGTAATGTTACATATACTGATGGTAGCCGTGAATATGGAGGGTAGAGGTAAGGAGAATTCTTTATGACTTTATGAGAAAACTCCTTTATGGGAGAATATTTGCAAAAAGTGGGCACGCTGTCAGCTATTATAATTTTTCTAAATCTCTCCAGAGTAGCGAAAAAAAGAAAACCCATAAACCTAGTTTTTCATTGTATCAATACCGTACTAAAAATCATGGAGAATGGAAGATACTCGTATTTACAAGTGAAAAAACGTTTTCTCTTTTTGTATGGACGATTACGTAGTATACTTCCCTCTTAAGGTTTTTGACGGACACTTTTTCATTATTAATTACATGGAGATTGTATTCCTTACCTCTACCATCCACTAAGAGCATTTAGAAGGGACATGTCATCGCTGTCATTTTCTTTACAAAACAGTCTGCCGATTTTTGCGGGGGAGGGGACGTCAAATGTATTGCTATTTCTACATGATTTGTACGTAACGTACAAATAGCCATGTCAGTCCATACAAAAGTTTGCACAATTGTGTTTTTCGGCAGAGGGGTAAGTAATAATGTCAACAAAAAAATAAAGAGTATACCTACGAGACTACTACGACTATGATATTTGATTTATTCGGTTGTCAATATAAAACAAATGTAGGTGTTCTTTCTTCCCGTGTGAGACGCCATTACTATGTAGTTTGGCTTGAGATTAATAAACATTACCTATATGGTGTTAAAACAAGCTTTTCTTTCCTGCTTGGAACCCTAATCCTAAATCCTAACAGTAAGCACTCAATGGCCACTCCAGTAATTAAATGCTCTAAGACCAATTTTGTCACTTTGTTACTGACTCAACCTTCATTCTACAATTTTTTAAAGATTTGACGTTGCCATAGTTACGAAAATAATAAACACATCAATGTTAGTAAACAATGTATAAATTAATAAAATATATTGTATTCAAGACAAAAATTGCAAAATATGATAATTACGTAAACATCATTAATAATCGAGTTAAAATTATGACTTTGCGTGTTAAAAAATAGGAAGCAAAGTATACGGCGCGATTATACAGGCTACTTTTGGCTACATATTTATTACGTTTGATGAAAATAATACACACATGAGAAGAAATCTTAAAATATTAAAATAGGTATGTATTATAATGGTTCGCTTCAGTCCGCACCGCCTACTGCTAAGTAACATTATCTAATAGAGTGTGCGGAAAGAGAAGAGCCGTGAAATTTAGGGGAGCCCATACATTATACCTACGACTCTTCTCTTTCCGCACAGACCCTACGACCTACGTATGACCTTAATAGCGATCTTAATTTTATAGTACCTATATGATCTCGAGTATATTTCAGTGCCAAGCGCCCCATTTCCAATACAAAATGAACCCACGCAGCGGGTTTTTGGCAATAAATGTGTTTTAAATTTTCAGATTCGGAACCACCAGCAAAAGTTTTTGAAGAAAGTTTTATATTTCCTGTTACCAAGTTGACATGAAAAACGAGTACCTACCAAACACAATAATTTGAACAACGGAAAATAAAATAATACTTACTTAGTAAAGAAAAATAAATAAACTCACAGAACATTTGTATGTTTTATTTTATTTAAGATAATAATGCTTAATAAAATACATAGCAATTCTTGTGTAAATATTCTCACTATGTGTTATGTGCACCCAGCAACAAAAACAGCAACATGTCTATGTACCGCTCCTTGTATTGAGCCTTAATTCTTAATACATATGTTACTTCTACATGCATACGCATGCATACATGATGCAATCCGGGTTTTCAGGGAAATGTTGTTTTCAATCAGCTTCTTGCCTAAAACCAAAAACTGCTCGTAAGCAATGTGATTTTCGCAAATGTAGCAGTAGAAATAGGAAAATATGATGTCAAATATAACTCATTACCTTTGTACTAAATCAGCCTTTTATCGAACTATTAATTGATTTATCCCTTAAAGTTTTGCTTGAAGTTCACATACTGTTATAAATTTATACATATTACGTTGAAAATTGCATTAATATTCGTGAAAAATCTGCGTATTTGTTGTGTTTACAAGTTGACAGAAATGTCACGTTGGAAACGCACGTATTTTTCCATAACATCTGTCACGTTTACTCGCGTAAAGTATTTACGCAGAATAATTCTGGCTCAGTTTTCATTATATAATTAGAAAGAGAGCGTTTTAGGTGTGAAGTTAGGCAAGTATGGAAAACTCGCGTAAAAACGTTTGTAACTCATGGTACAAATTGAAATTTTTAGTTCTTTACGTGACCGGTAGAGGCACTGTACAATTACTCCATACATTTTCCTTAACTTTCTCACTATCTTCACTTCTCACTGTCATTCACGGAACTCATAGTAGAGCTACTGGTGATGATTTTTCTCTTAGTGTAACACTCTGTATTGATGGTGTGAATTGTGTGAAGTGTAAGTCATTTCACATTTAGATTTTTAATCTGAAGCTTGGTTGATTTACTGCAAACGTAGCTCGGCAACTCGGTGTCTAGAAGTAAAACATAGCTTGTTACATTATGTAGATAGGTACATAACTTTACAATATTGCCTGGTACAAAGTTTTAGAGACATCGCATCCGGCTACTAGTTACAAAGTTAAAGTTGAAATCATAAAGTTTAATGTCAATTTAAAATAACTAGCATACGCATGACATTATCGTAAAGTATAAAATGGCACTTAATTGCAAATTAACTTTAAAAACGAGCGCCAATCCGCAGTCGAAACGTGGGAGGTAATTTTAAAGCTGCAGCTTTTACCTACTTCACCTACCTGACAGAAAAGAGTATTATGTACCTATCTGTCATAGTCATTAAATGAGTTTGTAATATACATATTATTGAAACATATTTTGTTGTTGTCAGGTTGTCGCCCATTTGTCACATACTGTCACGAAAGCGACCGGTGATTAAGAGGCATTTTTAGCTTGTTAGCTTGTCACACTAGGGAATAATTATTTAATTGAAAACCTGTCACTTTTCAATGAAATAAAATCTAATCTAGGTTTGAAAGCAAAGCTCGGATTGCAGTTGTTTTCGTAAAAAAATATTACCTACGCCAAATATTTAAATCATAGGAAAAATGTAAAAATTCACCGCTTCTGGCGAGACTCGAACTGCCGATGCCGGTATTTCGAAAGGTCGCATGTTCGCGACATGCGCAAAGAGGTGAATTTTTCCATTTTATCCTTTAATGTATTTTTTTTATAAATAATCTACCTTTAGACAGATAGCTATTTCCGGCAAATGATCAAAGATTATGAGAGCAACGAAACTTGTCAGCTAGTGTAGGCCCTCCAATATCCATCCTGTATAATATATAGTTAACCTGACATTTAGCTGACATTTAAACCGAAACGTTGAACCTAACCGAATAAACCGAGATTGTTGTAGACAAGTTCGGAGGTACCTAATGGGGGTTTTTAATCTGATTCGGCGGGTCAGTGACCTGGCCTCGCCATTCGAGTATGAACTAGTTTGTGGCGGTTAGTGGGCTGATATCCGGCTGTTTTGGAAATGCCTACATTGGATATTATAGAGTTCAGTACAATTTATTAAGTTACCTATCAGTATTGTAGGAATTGTAGGAACAGCTCTTAAGGTACATTAATTTGGAGCCCGATTCGGAAATAACAATTTGTTACGGCCTAAATTTCGTTCTGATACTGTATCTTCAAAAGAAGATATTGATATAGGATTGTGACATGTAATATGATATTACCAATTAATATGATTATGATTATGATCTCTCACGCTGATGCATGCGAAATGAAGTGAAAGTCGTGCGTGAGAGGCGCCATCACCAATCGTCAAAAGTGTATCAAAACCAAATCAAAGCCATACCTAATTGCAATATTAGAACCCTTGAGCACCTTAAAATTCTAACCTATCTACTAATAAATGAAATACGATTATCAAATTTAAAAAATGAACTCCAAAAAGAAAAGGAAAATCAATATATATTTTTATTTCGTTTTCTAACGACGTTTAGTTTTAGGAAGTATCTTATTAAAATATTTCGTTATGTATTGGATGTTATTGCTTCCTTAAGCCCACTGATTAACAGTCCGCCGGACGGTATCGGCACAGGGCGGACACGCCATACATCGAAAATCATTTGCGTTTATATGTGTGCACGGCACGTCTGTACACGCGTCATTGTGTGAGTAAGTGGCTTAGGGCTGACTCGTGCGGCGCGCGGGGAAGGCGAAGCCGAGGTTTGCCGAGGCCGGCCGAAGGACACGACGAGCGGCCCGCTGCGTGGCATAATTCGACCGAAATACGTAAAAAAACAAAATATAGGTTTATGTTTAACAAAATATAGGTTTATGTTTTATTTCGCTCCAATTGTTGAATTGGCTTTGTCAGTTTATAGTCCTGCACGTACTTGGACTTTCAACACGCCATTATCTAGACACGCGGCAGCGTGTCAAGCCAAGTTCAAGCAAAGGAACTGGCTAGCCAGCACCGAGTGTAATATTACACGAACCACTTGGTGCCACTTTTGACCCTTCTATAACTCAAAACATCTTTGACGTAAACACATAAAACTACGTGTGTTTAATTATATCCATAAGGATATCTAGAAGCCCAAATTTCATGAAGCTAGCTCAAACGGTTATAAAGATATGAAGGTCAAAAAGTCGTAAATTTTAAGACTGACTTATGACTTATAGTACCTAAACCTAACCTACTTCCAGATGACCTAGAAGGATGAAATTTGGAATCCAGCTTGGTTATTGTGTGTAACCGTAGGAAAAAATCTAAAAATAAAATAAAGTAAAAAAATAGGGGGGGTCCCCATACAAAAAAACCATTTTTTTGGGACTGACATATAAGTACCTAAACCTAACCTACTTCCAGATGACCTAGAAGGATGAAATTTGGAATCCAGCTTGGTTATTGTGTGTAACCGTAGGAAAAAATCTAAAAATAAAATAAAGTAAAAAAATAGGGGGGGTCCCCATACAAAAAAAACCATTTTTTTGGGACTGACATATAAGTACCTAAACCTAACCTACTTCCAGATGACCTAGAAGGATGAAATTTGGAATCCAGCTCGGTTATTGTGTGTAACCGTAGGAAAAAATCTAAAAATAAAATAAAGTTTAATAATAGGGGGGGTCCCCATACAAAAAAAACATTTTTTATTGGGACTGACATATAAGTACCTAAACCTAACCTACTTCCAGATGACCTGGAGGGATAAAATTTGGAATCCAGCTCGGTTATTGTGTGTAAGCGTAGGGAAAAATCTAAAAATAAAAAAAAGTTAAAAAATAGGGGGGGTCCCCATACAAAAAAAATATTTTTTTATTGTAGCGTTGGAACCGTTACAAGCAGATATTTGAAACTACCCCAATATATGTATTATTATATTTGCTATATTAAAATAAAGTTTAGTCAAAAAATAAGTGGTGTCCCCATACAAAAAACTTGTAATACGCTCTAAACAACCGGCCAACGGTGTGTCGTCGGCGGCGCGTGGCACCACATAATTATACAAAGAACAGAAGTAAAAACCATACAGCGGAAACACAAGAAAAAACATTAAATCTCAATACCTGCCTAGTTTTCTTTACAAAAAGTATTGATATCCCACCAAAAACATAAATGTAAAAAAGGAGAGCCAAGTTCAATACAAAAATTATGCTTGGCTGTGGGGCTCGCCGCAAAAAGAATGGAGATCTAAATGAGTGCCACTGCCAAGTTCTATGCAAAATCCAAATATGTATTTATAGGAACAAAATAACATTATAAACAAGTATTAAACTCTATTTCTTTGCTTTATTGGATACCTATAACAATTGCTGTTATTTAAAAAAATGTGAGATCTTAAAGTAGGTTAGATTTGGCTTGGCCAGATTTTATCAGAATTACAATATATATTATCAGAATTACAATATATATAAAATGATTGATGTAATGAAAACTGGCCAAGTCAAATCTAACCTACTTTGAGATCTCACATTTTTTAAATAACAGCAATTGTTATAGGTATCCAATAAAGCAAAGAAATAGAGTTTAATACTTGTTTATAATGTTATTTTGTTCCTATAAATACATATTTGGATTTTGCATAGAACTTGGCAGTGGCACTCATTTAGATCTCCATTCTTTTTGCGGCGAGCCCCACAGCCAAGCATAATTTTTGTATTGAACTTGGCTCTCCTTTTTTACATTTATGTTTTTGGTGGGATTAAATGTACCTTATTGTTGATGCCTATTGATTATTTTATATAACATTTTAAGAAATAATTATGTAAATTATTTCTTAAATTCTTAAAATTAAATTAAAAATCAAACGCGAATGTCCCGCGACCAACAAGTTCTTTTTTGTGAAAAGAGTGTTAAACTAAAAATAAAACATTTACGAGAAATATCTGTGTAGAAGGTCTAGTTACCTTAGGTACTTTAAATATTAAATGTTGGCTTAACATTCACAAATTCAACGAACGGGTTTTAATTCATATGATATTATTATTTTTACGCAAAAGTATAGCCTTATTTACTGATACATATTTCGTCTCTTTGGAAAACTATATTATTATTCATTTCTACAATAAGTAGGTATCCGTACTACCCGTACATTGCACAATAAACCGGCATTTTGAACGTTGCGTCATCGCGTCGCGGCGTCGCTAGCCGAACTGAGCGTACGTCAGGAGTCCGTCAGAACTCAGTCGCGGGGCGAGGTAATCCGAGTCGGGGCGGGGCGGTGCGTGTCCGTTCTGTATGATAATACTATTACTTATTCTGTGGTATCGGCCTGTCAGTTAGAACAATATTTTGACAGTTCCCAACAACTGACAGGCCGATACCGTCTGGCGGACTGTTAATCAGAGGGCCCCTTTAGTCATTAGAGTTAGTGGGTGGGTATCCCTCGTATTCATAAGGCACTTAGAAACCCACTGTCAAATTTTGTCTCTTTCTTAAAAAAGTCAAAAAGATAAAAATATAATCGATGGTTGTTACACTAATTTAAATTTTACAGATGTTTACGATAACACCAATACGCTTTATAAAAAAAAAACAATATTTTAAACGGGTTACTCACGCATTATTAAAACGCGTGACACTTCATTTTTTTATGAAATTCAGTGTAACGTTTTTTACAATTGTCTTGAATATAATATATGTAGGTAATTGTTTGTGTCAGCAGTCAAAAGCAGTCATAACAAATGGTGTTAAAAAGGGGTTGGTTATCTGTATCTCCGCGATCTTATAAATAATGCAGCGCTAGAGTAATGAGATGTTTTACATTTTAATAGCTTGCGGAATAAGCAATGCGAATGGAACAAGGCCAATTTGTAGCCCATATTTATTGAATGTTATCGCGGGGTTAATACAAAAAGCCCTCCGAAGAAACTTCAAGTTAAGTACGCGAATATTACTTATATAATAAGTCCTATAGATTTTTTACTATAGTAACATTTTATTGAATCCTTATGAATATATTAGTATATGTAGCATGGTAGATAGAATACCATTACCATATTTCCAATACACATAGTATGAGTTTCCATGCACCTAAATAGTTGTTGTTAAATACTGATTTAAACTTTCACGATTTTTACTCATTATTTATTAAATTGTATAACTTACTTGCGTAGTTTTAAGATTTACCTCCAAGGTTTCGAGGGCGGCGTTGTCTCCGTGGTTCAGTCATTAGTAAATGTAAGCGGAAACGAATATCGATACTCGATCAATCAAATATCGTTAGTGTTGTGTGTCGACAGAGTAACATCCCTAGTGGGAAAAACGTTCAAACTGATAAACAAGTCCAAGTGCGGGTAGTAAATGTTGATGTCAACTTTAGCCAGTCTTCTCCGAGGCCACGGGGACAACGTCGTCCTCGAAACTTCGGACGTAAACTTTAATACGCGTTGTAGGTACTATTTAATAATATAGTTTTTAATGTTTTTATATTATAATTGATTTAAACTTTGCTTGTAAGTACAGTCAAGGAATTTAAATTCCGACCCATTTCGTACTTTGTCACAGTGACAACCGTATGAGGTCTCTAGCGGCTTTCATATTGATTCTCACTGTGACAAAGTACGAAATGGGTCGGAATTTAAATTCCTTGACTGTACCTATAAAATAAAAGTGCCAGTAACATTAACTTATCGGTAATGTATAAATAACATAAACCTAAACTTGCTTAACGAAGCTTATCGTCGGTGTGCTGATTCCGGACATTAAACACAATGTCGGAAAGTATAAAGATGCCAGCAGCACATATCATGCTATACGTATAGGAAAGGTAACCTATTCGAGTCAGTTGCGGAGTGGGACGGAGATTGTCAATTAAAACAGTTATGCGTTTTTTATGCGGTTTTTATGCCATTTCGTGTCAATCGACCGTTGCTCTTAATCTTGATCTTTTATCTCCTGCCTTATAATTGTGGTCTGCAAAAAATATAGGTCTGAGATGAATTATTGTTATACATATTATAAGTCACCCACTGCTCGGTTTTTTAAGAGAAATGAGATCGATTTATCATGTACTTCTCTTAGATCAAATAAGAAACACCAGACATTTTATACTGGCTTGTGTCTTTGATTTCGTCTGCGTAGAATGATTTCCGTGATATATATGGGTTTTACGATAAAATCACCCAACTAGCTACTATGCATTTGTCGATAGAGTACCGAACCCAACGCATCATCAAAATAAATTATATGTATTTATAGTTATAGCGTATTAAGTAGTTTTAGGACTTTTAGGTATTTATTCTTTTACATATTGTGCACTAACATAGATATAGGTAGTAAATTATATATTTTGTACTAACACTATGGGTTCCATGCCTGAAATAAATAATTTCAATTTCAATTATTCACAATGACTGGACTTTCGGGTAAAATTTAGTTTTAAATTTAGGTATCTCTACGTTTCGAGGATGTCGTTGTCTTGTTGATTTCGATTGACTTGTCGCGGGACATTTGTCTTCTAGTGTATTCCTTGCTTGAAACCAACATAATTCTGCAGCTATACTTCATGAGCTTGTACTACCTATAGGTACACCAATTTAGTATCTATATTGTACAGCATTCCAACACACAAATATCTTAAGTACCTTTTTCGTTCATGTGCGCTTGCGTCTTTTTAAATATGAGCGAAAGTTCTGAACCGGACCGACGGGGCGAACCTGTTCCATCGAACTTATACAAACTTACATTTGCTATAGAAAAAGGCGCATTCCAAGGCGGTTATTTTAAAAATAGTACCAGATTAGCTTAGTTCGTTATTTTGACACATGTAGTGTTAAGTTTGCGGTGAGATCAGGAGTCCTAAAGAAGGGTAATATATTATTCTAAATCTATCGGCCGTCGTTTTATAATGTACCTATGGGTGGCTGCGTGGTCTCATTTAAGGTGATGTGTGTCGTCTAAACTACGTTATGTCGTGCCGAAATACTTGATTAGTCATTACTTACCGTAAACTTGCTCAACATTACCTATTACCATGACCAACATTGCCAACTTTAAAAAAACGGCGATTCTTTACAAAACAGAGGGCCTATCGCGAAAATCGAAATTAGATTGTCTGCCTTTTTGTTAAATATTCGAGCGATAGAGAAGCAGATAAAGAAATTTATATTTTCGCGGTAGACCCTCAGTTTTCGTTGTCTATTTCCTAAATCCTACTAATGGTCACGATTCTTACTTTATTTGTAATTCAGAGATACCTACATATGTATTGGCGTTTTAATGCGATTGTATCGAACTTATTAAAGTGTCTCTAAGGGGGTTAAAAGTGTTAAAACGCAACTTTAATCCCAAATAGACTATTTAAATACTGCATAAAAGTGTATTCAAATATTATGAACATAATTCCCGTAGCCGTAGACATTCGTGGTTCTGCATACAATGGTGGCTTTGTTTAAACACGTCGCAAGCGCCGCGAGCCTTCGTGTTTACTATTTTATTGACAAATAGATCTTATCCTCACTGATAAGGGTCTCTTTTACTTAAAATCTATGCGTATGTAGCAGTGTAGATTGAAATAGAGTACCCCATCTTTAACCAAAGGTATATTATGAGCGAGTCGGGTTTAAAATCTAAAGCTGGCTATACACACTAGGGTACGCCTGCGCAGTTTTGCCTGTACAGGTGACGTGCACATGTAGAATACGTGCACATGCCATGTAGAATAATTAAGACCCTTTTTTGCAGGTAAGTCGCACGTGCGGTTTTACTTTACAATAGACAAAGGATTAGCAATACCTATGTGGCACTCGACTGCGCGGTTTTCTAAACAGCTTTACTTGTGCAGTTGAACAGTACAGAGTACAGGTAAAACTGCGCAGGCGTACCCTACTGTGATTGGCAACTGAGGATATTTAGCATTAGCACAGATTATATAATAGTTCTTACGAACAGATACTTATCTCTCAAACAAAACGCAAATACCTACCGTTTTGATACCTACACAAAAATACAATGGAGTGACCTTCAACGCACCGCTCCCCGCACCGCGCTCACCGGCACAACGCTAGGGTTGCTGACACTTAGAAATGGTAAATAAATACCTACTTAAACAGCGGAGTGAAATAAAAAGAAAGCTAAATCTTAAATTATACCTAATATGCCAAATTATGCGTTAGTGTTTGCGAAATAGTCATTTTAAAAGGTCATATGTCCCTGCAGTAACCGCAGTGTTTACGCCGTTTTATAACCGCGCAATAATCCCAGCAAGAATTAGTTATAAAACTTCGTGTACCGTAAAACGGGGTCAACAGATATCGCGGGGTGAATAGAGAAATTTTGAACTTTTTCTTTCAAGTTGTTATATTTAAAAACGTACATCTCTAAAATCTGATTTTTTGGAATACGTATATAGTAGACTATTTATTTTCTATATTGATACCAAAAGAAAATAATCAAACTGCCTAAAAGTTAGATTTTTTTGACTCTAAAGGAAGGCCTCACCGAGGTAAGAAATGAAGCCTGTCTGAACTTTGTTCTAGCGGTAAATGTAGTGACATTAACGTAGTTAAAGTTAGCTAATCTGGTAATATAGTATCTGTAGTACCTAAATAATAAATAATATCACCAATTTTCTCTATAATGAAGCATTTTTATGCAAAAAACTATCAACAAGCAATTTTACGTAAAAAAGGGGTCAGTGGGTGGACACGCATAGGGAGTGAATAGTTACGTCATAGGGGGTGAATAGTTACGTCATAGGGGGTGATTAGATACCATAAAGGGGTGAAAAAACACGCCTTGGGGATTAAAAGACACGAACAAATATTTTTGTATCAAATAACTGTTTAACAGATATATATACGATTTGCCAATAGAGTATCAACATAATAATGACCAAATTCGATGCCTATGACAACTAAAACTTCATATTTCTATTCACCCCTTTCGTGTGTCTATCGACCCCGTTTTAAGGATATGGAGAAAACAGGCAGTTTTCTTTGATTTTCTCTGAATTGGGTGGGTCAAAATCGATTTCCCAAATGCAAAATTGAAGAACTAACCAAGACTCACAAAATGGTGTCAAAATTTTTACTTTTATCATTTGGATTATTGGTGAAAATCGTCCTTGAAGTTGAAAATCGTGTCTATTCACCCCGTTTTACGGTAATTTAAAACCAGATAGAGATTAATGTTACACAATAAAGAAGAATAATAAAAACCCCATGAATACCTACAGGTAATTAATTATAAGTTAACCAGAGCAAAAATCGTCGTTAAAATAAACATTTACTAAAATAAATTAAAAATTTGCTACCTGTACCTATTTCAAATAGAAAGATATCTAAAACTATACATTTGTCATACATAGTAAACATAACATGTTTAATTAAAGAAATTCAATAGTAGGTAGGTGTAGGTACCTACTACGTAGCTTGTAACTATCGTAAAAATTTACAGTGCGGCGCGCGGCGGTGACGTGCGTACTGCGTACGTGAGCGCGTGTGGCAACCAACTGGCTTGCTTTTCTACCGTGAACGGGAGCAGATTCGTAGGTATAAATCCGAGCTCGCGCGGTGAGTTCCATAGGCCTGGCATTAGCTAGCCTAATTAGTTACCTGTTAGCTAAGTAGCAAATAATGACACAAAACCAGACTACCGTAAAACCACCCTTTAATACTATGTACTTACTACAACTACATAACAAATATATACTACAAACGGATCCTCACTATTTTTGTTACACCTTGTAGGCATGATAGTAGAGCAAAATAGTTGCTCTACTGTCATGCATGCATGACTAAACTGTGTGTGCAGTTAGGCCTTTTTACTGAGTGTGCGTGGGCAGACTGAGTCAGGCGGATGTCTTGAGTTAAGCCGCTATTGTGTCGTCTAGTACTTACTGTAGGTATTACTCTTGAATGTATGTGTGCTTAAAAAGCTTGACTTGGATTTTAAAAATATGAACTGGAGTTTTTATCATAAAGAAAAGTTAAAACAGACAAAAATGGGGACAATCTTACACAGATCGACCTAACCCCAAATTCAGCAAAGCTTGTAAGTACTATGAGCACTAAGTGGCGATATAAAGTACCTGCACCAAATAAATCCCCGGTTCTTAAACTTCCAAAATTTCTTTTTTTTTAAATATTAGTTAATACTTTTATAACATTACGTTTTGTTAATTTATTAGCCTGAATTATGAGGCTGAAAAAGAAAATGGCCTAAATGACTTCGAGCAAAAGGTGGCACGACCATGTCTCTTGATTTTGCTCGACTTGGCGGGGCTTTACCGTGCCCCCAGATAAAAGGACAGTGTTCTACGTTAAACAATTTTTTTATATCGCTTATAATCATTCACCAAAACCTACTTATAATTGTTTATAGTCCGTTTTTTTTAGCATTAGAAAGAACTTCGCAGAAGTTCACTTGTGGTTCTAAATTTGGCACATTTAGCGGTAACAATTTGAAGTAAATTATATGTATTAACCATGCTACATTAGATAATTCAATAATTATTACCAATTAACGAGCCTGATAAAAACTGCACGCTTACTTCTGCGGAGTTCTTTCTAATGCTAAAAAAAACGAACTATAATATATAGCGATAATTCATCGACTATCAACGTTAGTACTACCGACACTGTTCCCTTTATTCAACCTGATATTTTCTCAAAACAAACGATTTACTATACTTACTTCACCTAACATTCCTTTTCAATTGAAGTTATTTGTATCCTCAAATCTGGCCTATTATTTAAAAGAATACCTCGTGTGAACACGCGCCCTAGCGTTAAGGTCGCGCTACACTTGTCACGGGTTCGGCAGGTGGACGAGCGTAGCGAGGGTTCCGTTTGCTTTCATAAATTAAATATTGCTCGTATTACAGCGTGTGCCCGACCCCTGATGATACTTGATGAAACTCGCATGCGAGTTCTCGCACCGTCTAAATCAGCCTTAATTCAAATAAGAGTAAGCAACATATGTATATTATGTATGGGACCACAATGACAGGTTGATCGTAGTTCATTGCTCTCAATACGCCCCATACAACCAATACATGTTGCTTCGCCCACACCTACGCTTTAAGGAGTGGTACTCGACACCATTTGCTAGTAGGTACATGTACCTATACAGTACAGTCACCTGTAATATTTTACGCGACGAAACCAGTAAGATGAAGTGAAACAATTTAGAGTCAGTCAATATCTTTTAAAATAGCAAGAGAAGCATTTCGTTTTAAAATTGAGAACGCAACTTCAATTGTATGGAAACCGCTTTTTAGCAGCGGGTTCTTGCGACTCTTAAAAGATATGAAATACCGAATGCCTGTTCCGCTGCCGAACCCGATTGTCGGTCTTCACCATGCCGACGATAGGAGTTATCAGTGTTTTATTTTAAGACGCTTGAAAAATGTGTGCGGAACCCTAAAACTGCCGAAATTGTAAACCGCGATGGTGACGGCGATGGTGGCGTGGGATCGTAACGAGCCCGTCATGAAACAATGCTCGTTCCGCTGCCGTGCCGGCTCCATTACCTGCCGATTCCGGCGACCCAGCGATAGGGGCTATGGAGTTACGGACGTAATTTTAATATCAGCATCTTAGTAAAATTTATTGAGGTCAAATAGGCCATTTTGAACGTAAACTGACATCAGGGGGCCGATTTTTGAATTTCGGTCGCTCGATTTCATCACTCGAAAATCGGTGGAAAACGGCGAATTGCTAATTTTTGAAATACGAACGATCGAAATTTGGAATCTAGTGGTATTGACCACTCGATTTCAATTCTATTAGTAGAATTTAAACGCCTAGTAGTGGAGATATCATTTAACGAAATACACGAAATCGAGTGGTCGAATTTCAAAAATCGGCCTCCAGAGTGATATTTAATTCATACTACTACTAGTATTTAGTTGTCGCCCGTCTCGCCCGCGCCATTACATGTACGGACATGGACAACTACTGCATGATAACTGAATGACATCATTTAGATTTAGATGTCATTCCGATTCTGATATCAATGTAGGTACGTTCGAATTGTCCTGTTAATCTTTAATGGCGTCAAAAGTATCAGCCCTGGCATGGTGTTCAGATAAACTTTTCAATGTAGCTTTACATACACTGTTTTTTTTTTAATAAGCGTCTTAAATCTAAGTAACTGTCACAAAGAAACCGGTATTCTGATTAACTCTTTTTTGTAGATACATATGATTTATTTTATCTGATAAGGCCCCTAAAAGCATGCCTTAGGGCCTGTTAATGTTAACATATTGATTCGTGTTTAGTGTGAGTTTATACATTTACTACTAAACGCAAGTGTTTACAACATTACAACAACGCTCTTAACTTTTTACGAAAAAAAAAGCCATTCAGTTTCCTTAAATATACTTAGCCATAAGTACCCCGAAGTTAACGGAGTTTTAAAAAAGAGAGTGTATAATAATAAACAGGTCCTAATTAAATAAACAGTTCTAAAATGAGCATGCATAAACAACCGTCTCTGACCACTCGTGAACCTTATTGTAAAGTAATAAGGCCTACTATTGTTTAATTGACTGTTGCTATAATAGGTACGCAGAACTAAGAACACGTACATTACGCGGCCGTTGTCGCCGGTATATTTTGACAGAAGTCAAATATTGGTCCGGGCTCCGGCTGCCACACAATCTTGTATTAATATTATTTTGACATTTGGCGTTTTTCTTGGACATAAACCTATAACGAATATATTTATATTTTACCTACAAAAATGTACAAAAAATAAAATAGATACTACCAGTATTCCGCTAATACATAATTTTATTGTAGATTGATGCCTTGATTTAAGTAGTAACAGTTATTGCACCCGCCAACTTGAACGTTTGCATTAAGAATTCAAACTCGTTATATGTTTTGTTTTATATATTTTGATACTTATTGTTTCTTTTCGTCAATTATAAAATAAATTGAATAAAGAAATACTTAAAAATAATTTCAGTCAGTCTCGGCACAAAAAGTACTGAGGTTGACCGAAGTAGCATGACAAATCCGATCATTTCCAAAAAGATACGATGGAAAACAATTAGGTGTAGTGCATCTGTATTATTGTTACATGTTTGTGTGGTCTGTCGGTACTGAGCGCCTCAGTTGATAGTGGTGTTATTGTATGGCGGCCTTGTCCGGCCGTGACTCTGCCAGACGGCTGATTTCACACCGAGCTATTCTCACAATAGGACCTAACTAACTATACCTACTCGATTCTATCCCATTCCATTTTTAGAATCTATTTCGGAACTTATTTTTGTCGTCGTGATCTTCCTATCGTTGCCCTGGCGTTTTTGCTACGGCTCACTTCGGTATAAGTACTGTCAAATTTGCTTCAGTTGTATATCAACTAATAGTTGTTGTTCTTATTCTGTCCTGGAATTGGAAGCCCCACGAGTCCAACCAAGAACCCGGCAGAGCGCGTCCGCGATGGCGGAATAACTTGAACTTCTTTCTGAGAGGCTGGGCAGATATAGCACCAAACAGAGATGAATGGCGAAAGGTAGGGGAGGCCTGTGCCCAGCAGTGGGACACAGAGTAGGCTCTTAATAAATAAATTAGTAATATTATGTCCTGTCAGCCAGGCGACTAAATATAGTAGCCCACGTTTGTTAGAAGAACTCTTGTACCTACTACGTTATACATAGGTACATATTATCGTGCTTGCTTGGTAGATGGCCCATTCTTATTACTATCAATTTTAATAATAGAGAAGTTATATACCTATACATATATACAAGTGTGAAGCTAACATATGACTTTTTCTTTTCCAAGTAGGTAAAACACGCTTTGTTATAGAATCGGACACGAAAATGCACGGCCTCGAACTCTGTTAGTCAAAATAAAACTTACCAACTTACTCGTGCACTTGGAAATTAATCATTCTATACATATCATAAACTTTTTGTGAGAAGTGATTTCAGTATTTTTTTTATTCAAGCGCAAATGTAATTTTGCAACCGTTCGCGTTAACACATACCCAGTTTATTGTGATCCCCGAACGCATGGTATTTCTTATAAATATATGCAGTTCAGTGAGACATGTGGGTTTTCTTACATTGGTCGGGATAAGGCACGAAAAAAACCGCTTAACGGTACCGTGTTGTGTAATAAATCTTATTTTGCAGCAAGCAGCAATGACCCTGGTTACGAGAGGTCAAATATGTAAAAGAGATTTGTTTGAGAGTTAATAGCAAAAACGGAAATCTTATAGTTTGTTATTCATATCCGTACATTTGTCCATATGTGAGTCCGTATGTCACAAACATGTTACCTACTTGAAACCTATAAACTATATTTATTGAAAGTACATAACAAAAATTGGTGCATTTTGTGACCGTATGAAAATATAGTTAAATACCTATGATCAGTTAAAAAAACGCATCTTCTTATTAAAACACTTAGCGCGACTTGCACAATCCCACTAACCCGGGGTTACGCGGTTAAACCTTTAACCCAGTGTCAAATTGTACCGGCAACCATGGTAACTCCCGGGTTGGTGGGATGTTGCAAGTGGCGCTTATATGGATCATGCCTGAATAGAATTGAATGATTATTTAATTTAATTTAAAACGACGTATGTGGCTCGAACAAAAGCTCTTTTGCTAGTATGGCTTATTCATATCGTATGAAGGTACGGAACCCTTCAATGCGTGTCCTAAATTAGCTAAATTATTCGTGAAACATCATTCACACTGTTAACTGACCGTTAATGCACCTTACCACAATGACATAAGGTCCACAATGGTAGGTAATTTAATGTTGCTGTTAAAACTTTGCCTGCTTCATTAGAGGCATTACTTTGTAAGCGGGCTCTAATCGAGATCTCAAGAGGTTTGTTTCCCTTGGCAACGTCAATGTTCCTTTAATGATCGGCATGCTATTTTGTATTATTAAAATCCGTGTTGTTAACTTGTTCGACATTTCCTTCTTTATATCTAATCCCTACTATGGCTCCTATAACAGGATTTAATCCATACTAATATTAATAATACTGTTATTATGTGCTAATATCCTGACTAGTTATATACGAAATACGAAAACCCGCCTGGTCAGAGCCTTGGTCTTTCCCATCTTCATGTACGGAGTAGAGACATGGACAATACTGGCAAGAGAGAGACAAAGAATCGACGCATTCGAAATGTGGTGCTGGAGGCGAATGCTTAGGATACCGTGGACGGCCAAGCGCACAAATGCGTCTATTCTTTCCCAACTGGGCATCAAAACACGTTTGTCCACCATCTGCCGACATCGGTTGCTGGCATACTTTGGCCATGTAATGCGAAGAGGTGCTGAGAGTCTCGAGAAACTGGTCGTGATTGGTGGAGTGGAAGGCAAGAGAGGTCGCGGTCGCTCGCCAACCAGGTGGACAGACCAAGTTAGAGAAGCCACTTCCTCGAGCAAGTTCCATCAAGCAGTGTCACCAGCCTGGTATTCTTTCTGTTGCAGGACCATCAGGGCCAACTTGAGGCGTCAGGAGACCCTCTCGCTACGGACCATCGTCGGGGCAACGCGGTACGTCAGCAACGCAGCCATCGCCGAGTATCTGAAGTGGAGCAGCAGCCTGGAAGACTTCGTCATCGAGCGTCTCGCGCGGGGCATGTTCGACCGCGCGGACAACTCCGACCACGAACACATACGCGGGATCGCGCCTCATCACGCGCGCCCGCCGGACCAACGCGGGGCTCGGCATCTCCCCCGAGCCCTCCTACACACCAACACAGAAGAAGAAGAAGAAGAAAACACGCACTCACCACACCGGATGCCGCCTACACAACCGTAGGCACGACGCACACGCCAGCCTAAGCTGCCGGCCGCCTTCCCTGCTTCCCCGACGCCCGGCCCCGCTCAAACGGTATCACCGGGCTAGGGGTCGCGGGGTTGGATAAACGGCCGGTAGCGAGAAAGCTGGCCCACAATGGACACACAGCCGTCCCCAAAATGACGAGCGACTGACCGCCCCACAAGGTGGGGCGCGACCGGAGACAGCCTCCGCAGCCGGAAGGCGGAAGAGGCCTCTCGCACCCCTTCAAAAGGGTGCCGAATGACACTACTACTACTTCCATCAAGCAGTGAGGGCAACAATGGATCGAGACCGATGGAGACAGCTGATCAAGGATGTGAAACCTAGTGATCACGATCCTCAGGAATGAGGGAACGACTGAAGAGAGAGAGAGATCCTGACTAGTTAAGGCTGTCTGTGCCATGCCACGGTTTAACCGCTGGATAATGCTGAAAAAAAAATCTTACTACATATATGCACATTAAGGTAGCTGCCAATGCTGCCATAGGCGTCAAGTCTCCGACAAATTAGACCTTTTTGCTGAATGCCCTCACTGATGAGCGACTGCCAGGCACCGAGGTCGAGCAAAAAAATATTAAATTGTATTCCTTTATCCTGGCTCGCTCTCCGTCTAGAATATTCCTTCTCGCTTCGCAACATACTTTCCTATTCAATTTGATCATACTTCAGATAAGGTTAGAGTTTAGGCAAATTTCATGCAACACTATTGCCTGCAGACAAAATTTACATGAGCAGATTAAAGTTACAATACTCGCTATATTTACCAGAGACGAGTAAATATAAAGAAAGGTAGTCTTTACAGAAAACTATACTGTATATAGTGACGGTATAAAATAGCTAAAGTTACATAGATTAGAAGTCAAAATGTTATGATATACATACCTATTCTATTATATTACGGAAGTCTGTACGGAAGCAGTATTCGAACTTTAACAATCTGTTTTTGATTGTGTCATGATAAAGAACATAATATAATTAATCGCTTACCCGCATCCCTAGTTGTAAAATAATATCACTTGCATTCATTTATTTATGTAGTAACACTAAGTAACTTCGTGTAGTATCATAACAGTTACAAAGTGAAACAAACTATGCTAATACTTTCATCGTCCTGTTTAGCATAACATTATAATTCAGCGACAACCTTGTGATGTTTATCACAAAGTTCGCAAACTCTCGTGTTTACACTCACTCATAGAAATCCACTTTGTATATGTCAAGAAAACTATTCAGAGCGAGGAGCTTAGCGGAGTTACAAGTAATACCTATGTAAAGTATACAAACATAGGTATAGAAGGTACATTTTAATTTAAAAAATGATGTCAATTTGATATCATTTACCCTGTACTTTAGAGGGTTATGTTTTCCAATTGTATGTATTATGTATGTATAGGTAACTATTCTTTACAGCCGGCCTAGCCAAGGTTACAATCGCTATCGCTCCGACAACGAAAAGCTTTACGTCTCTCTATCACTCTTCCATATAAGTGCGACAGTGACAGTTGCGTTTCGATCGCTACGGAGCGTAAGCGATTGGCACCTTGGCTACGCGGCCTGGTGTACGGCTGGCATAGGCTATATAAACATTTTCTTGCAAAGAACTTTCATTAATTTTCCGTACAAATATTTCTCTGTATCTATTCCGTAAAATTTTTTCTGTATTACTTACGCTCTTTTCCTCGCATATTTTTTAATTATCGAAATACATAGGTATATAAGTATACATTTTCATAAGTTGTACTTGTTCCGACACGCACCCGGCCAGTTCTCCCGTTGTTCGAGTCCTATCTCACTTATTGAGACAGACGCGGAATCTGCAAGTGTAATTCCGCCACGATAAGTCTATAAACTGCCATCATTTGTACCATCGGAGAACACTTTTAACAGAACAGACCTTATTGCAACGAAATAAAGTCTGATATCAAATGTACCAAAAACAAGTATATAAATCCAGTCTTACGTCTTATACTTTAATAAACCTTATGGCAATTGAATAAAGTCTAAAATCGGACGTTTGTGATTACGCCGTAGTCAATATTGTTAACTGATATTATGCGTAAACCTTAGGGCCCAGTTAGACGATGCAAGAACTCGAGATTGTCATTAGATTGCGGGGTTTGATCGGTCGTAAAATTGGACGTAACCAACATTCCACAATGTAACTAAAATCGCATGCGAGTTCGCGCGCCGTCTAAATCAGCCCTAATACAATAACGTAAGACCTACAGGCCAATTCGAGTTTTAGTTATTCGATCTGTTTTAGTGATGATACTGATCCGTCAGTGTCAAAAGTGACGTTTTTGGTAGAAGTAACGACATTTGATACTTACAGATCAGTATCATATCGGAAATAGATCAAATAGGTAACTAAAACTCTAATGGGGTTGGCAACTGTCAACGGTTTGCATAGATGGCGCTATCATAGCTTGCCCCTTTTTCTATGAGATTTAGCTTAAAGGGCTGGCATCCAGGGCATTAAAAAAACAAAACTTTGACACAATTCTAGGGATTGACAGGGCAAGCTATGACGGCGCGATCTGCTAAATACTTCGACCGGCCAACCCCATTGGCCTACATACTACACACGGTTATTTAAGAATTGCCAATTCATACTTCCTAATGTACCTTATGCTGTTGTAATAATGGCGAAATATGTAGGTACATATCTTTGAGGTTCTTGTATGCTATAGGTATCTATTCCTCATTAATGTTGCCCAACTCTATCGGGAGGAATTTCCATTGAATGGAGTTGCGCAAGAGAGTAGACTCGAAAAAGGGTTAGTCTCTGATTAAATACATACGGAATCGCAACCGTATGGAATACGTCGGTAATTGGTTAGATATTTATGAACGACTGGCGTATGTGTTCTATATTGACAAATCGTTTGATTCGTAGGTACCTAAGCCGATTTTATATTATTATCGTTTTTTTTTATCTGATAATATTAGATGGATAAGTACATAGATCGAGTTCCCTATTTTGTACATAATAATAATAAAAATAGCATTTTCACTTTAAATTACATAATATTTCACCGTAAATCCCAATTTTGGGACCCGTTGTGATTTGATCAAAATGAGGACCAGCCAAATTTAATACAAAAATTCGACACCAGCATACCTGAAAATCGGCCCACAAAACTAAGATAAGTAAGTATTATGTTCGTCCTCATTTTGATGAATGCTGCAGATTGTTTCGCGACACCGAATTTCATTTCACCGAAAACTAATATCTTTATTTCTCCGAAACTGTAATATTCATTAGGTATGGAAACTTGAGAAACTTACTCTAAGTGAAAAAATAAAAAATAAGACTGTTTCAGGGGAATAAGAATTAAAAATATGATAGGTATTGGGTGTTCTAGGTAGAATTCGATGTACTTTTATATAACAAGGGTACACCCTAAAAGCGGCCAAGTGCGAGTCGGACTCGCCCATGAAGTGTTCCGTAGCAGCAAGTAACATAATAAAATTGCAGTTTACGATTTAAACGTATTAAAAAAAACTACTTACTAGATCTCGTTCAAACCAATTTTCGGTGGAAGTTTGCATGGTAATGTATGTACATCATTTTTTTTTTTAATTTTATTATTCTCTTATTTTAGAAGTTACAGGGGAGGGGGGACACACCTTTTACCATTTTGGAAGTGTCTCTCGCGCAAACTATTCAGTTTAGAAAAAAATATATTAAAAACCTCAATATCATTTTGAAGACCTATCCATAGAGCGTTATCTTATTAAGCATATATATGAGAAAGGCTCTAGAAAGCGACATAATTTTACAATAGTTATTTGTAAATTTTTTTTTCGTTTTCAATGAAGAAGGAATTTCGAGATTTTGTTCATTAACAATTGTCTAAGTTGTTGAAAAAATAACTTTAACATAAATTTCTACAAGTATTACATTTGTTGACATATTTTAAATACACCATATTTAAAAAAAAAAATCAATGAATATTTAATACCTTTAAAATTATATTTAATGTTACGTAATCGCTTTTTCACGCCGCGCGCGTTTCCCGAAAATGAGGCGCGGAGGGCTGAGTTCAGCGTTGAAAAAGAAGTATAAATAATGGAGATACAGTTCTGCAAGTATGAAATGTTTGATTGGAAATATTCTCCTCTTTTATAATATTAATTTTGGTTTCTTAAATATTAATACTTTTTGAGATATTTGGGAAATAAGACAAATCTGCTTTTTTCTCCCTTTTTTTGTTAATAACTTTTGTAATTTTTTGCGTGCTAATACACGCTTCGAATACATTTTTCTAGACATCATTACGAATCTAATGAGGTATCACACGTATTTTTAGGAGTATTATCTATATTTTTCACCGTTTTCCGTACCTCGAACAGACTAATTACTTAAGTCAATATTCATATCGCCGTAAAAAAACAAACCAACTTATAACTGGCAGCCAAGTTAAATCCTTTATTTCCGTAACATAAAAAACGCCTCAGAAATCCGTTGCGATTCGAAATGTAAACTTGTCGGAATTTCGCGTTCGCCGAAACACGACCTTCTGCGCGGGTTCATTGTCCGCTAGCAATGCAGATGCGTTGGCTCACACGGCTTCCAATCGCTAACCGAGCTCGAGAAGGTATAACCAACACCAATATCAATATTGGGGATTATTCATACTCGTATATTAGAGGGTACATTCAAGACACATTTTGATGAGAAGAACAGGGAAAGAAAGAAAGACGTCAAGTGACACGCGAGGCTACAGCCCAACATCATCCTTCGTGACGACAACCACTTTGACGCGACGGGCACGATCGGCGTGCCGTTCAAATGGTTAAGGAACGTTTCCTTCCATTTTGCCGATTAATGCTTCAAAAAGTTCATTTCACCGAATTTCAATTCGCCGAAAACGTTTGCCTATTTCTCTGAAACCGTATAAGGACAGGGGTTTCTGTTAGCAGCAAAATAGTAGAATGTGTTCGGAAAAAGGAAAGATGTCATAAAACCTTATCACCTTGAGATCCACGCAGTCCAGGGCAGGTACGTCTATCCTTCATTATGCACTTTAAACTTTCCTTCATCAGACAGGATACTACTTATACTTCAACACGATACTAATTGAACAAAATCTGTCAATCTGAAGCCAGTCTGCCGGTAGGCCATGGTAATTCCATTCGGGGCGGGTTGGTGCATGTACATGTAGTACGGTGCGTGGCCGTTATTTCTAAAATAGGTACTATACTCAGCCATGCAATGTCTAGACACGCCATCGTTAATTTTAAATGTCTCTTTTAGATATGACGCTTAGGGTTTTTATTGAGGCGAGGGTGACATCCGGGGTATCCGCATGCCTCTTCTCAAAGGCATTGGTTATGTTGCGTAGCAGCAGCGGAGCGGAGAAGAGATGTGGCTTACTCTTCTCCGCTCCGCTGGATTACAACCAACGCAATTGGTTGATACCCGCGTGTCTTCTCCAATCTTGGCTCATCTTCGCTTCAGTGGAAAGACTGTGCTTTAGAATAGAATGGTTGGTGTTGAGACGCATGCTCGGAGGGCGATAATAATGGCGGACATGTACTAACAGCAGCACAACAGCTATGGTAGTCCTTAAGTAGTTGTAATAAGGTATACGTTTCTTCAATTTACTGTGTTAACGATGGTCGCGTCCCACGCAAAGAGCTAGCGGTAGCGGGCGTCTTCTACGACTGTATAATAATATGTATTAGTCGTAGCTTGAGGCTTATTTCTGGTTTTATTTGACACAAAAGACTACGGAGAATCTTCTATATTTTATTTGCCGTAAAAGGAAGTGGACTATAAATCTAGCACGGTAGTTTATGTAATAATTATGCCAAAAGGCAAATAAACTACCATGCTACAGTAGATGTGCGGGAATCGTCCAATAGCATAGGTTGTAATTCAACTGCCTGAGATGTCCTCAAACCGCTATTAGTTTGTGCCCACGCCTCGTAGTCCGGCTACGGAATAAGCTTGGACCCCGATCCGCCGCTATTTGGGAACAGAAAGTTCCCAAATTGTATTCAGAAAGGCGAAATTTCGATTATCGATTAGGTTGTAGGTATTAGGTCCTTAGATTTGACTTGTTATAGTGTACATACTCGTAATACCATCGTCTACACTTAACTCACAATTCAGAAGGCTGTTAGTACTAATAGCATCGTCCTTAACTGACCAAAAGTAAATCTTATATCTTTGTAAGAAGGTTCAAGATAGGATGGTTTTGAAGGTAATAGTGAACATGTTGCGGTGTAACGAACCGAGTATGTGGCCTGGGATTTACATTCGTTTTTGGTAGACTGTTTTTAGCAGTTTTTCTGTCTGGCTATTTAGAGTACTTTTGTGTTAGAAAGGTAATTTAGTACAAATTTTAATATGCTTACAACTCCTGTTGACAAAAGTGGTTAATTAAACCTGTGAAAATCTTATAAGGTGTTCTGCAGGTAATTTAACTACCCGCATTTAAGTATTTAACTGCGTGTAATTTTTTTCACTGCTAAATTACCTACTGTACTTTAGATTAAATCCTATAAGTATTTTAAATAGAAATGTGCGTCTAAAATCGTATCCTTCCTATGGGAATCTCAAACTAGGTATTTAGAAAATATTTTCAAGAAGCATGAAAAGATACATCAATCTCATCTATGGCAGCTTTCCTTCTTGTGAGATTTTGCCGAAGTTTGCTCTGAATTCGTACAAAAATCTTCTTTCTTTTTAAACTCCATTCGGCCATACAGCCAGTTCCCATCAATAGTAGTTTTTTGAGTTTGTGGTCACGAAACGGTCAGAAATGTCAGAATGTGGTCACCGTTGCTTCGCCGAACTGATGTGTGATGCCGATACATTGTAAAGATTAATCTGACTTATAAAACGAGCTGCCTGTCAAGTGAAACGTTTGAATAACTTTAATTCGTTTCGGTTTGGTTTGTATTAAGTACCTATTGAATTTTTCTTTTTTCGAAGTCAATTAAATCTCTTGCCCTTAAAACATATCCATTAACATCTTATTTATTAAAATTTACTTTAGTTTTGATGCTACGGCGAAACACAAACATACTCCATTCACGAACATAACTCAAAGAGCTCCTTTAGCAGATGCACAGAATAAAGACTTTAATAGTCTAAAGAGCAACATACGATTTAAGCGCATAAATTTTGGAACGCCTACTTATAACCTACCTATCTGAAGTTATAATAGGTATACCTTTTCATATCATTGCCTCGCTTGCACTTATTGATGCGCGTAACGTTATGTTATATAGTGAGATTTTGACTTAAGTCAAGGTCGTATCAAAATAAGATCAAAACCTTACAATTTTTTTGAAACAGAAATGGCCTCCGTGTGTGGAATCGAATGATTCTAGTCGGGGGAAGGTATTCCGTTCTCCCGGTTTTCTGCGCGGATATTTCGATGCACTCAGGCGGAAAATGCATTTATCCACGCATTTTTGCGATGCAACGCTTCGCGTTTTTGGAATTTTTGCGATCAATTTATTATTCCTTTGTGCAGTTATAGTTTCACGCTTCGCTGTTGGAAATATCTGAAAAAAGAAAGCAAAACACTTTAAAACGTGCTTCTACTTTTAACTTTTTAAGCTTTTATTATGCTTCTTTTAACACAATATCTACGTATTTATGTAATATTTATTGCACAAAAGAAAAATCTTATAGTACAAAAGGCGGACTTAATGCCATAAGGCATTCTCTACCAGATTACCAGATATATCTTTTCTGGGTTATATGTAATTGAAATTAAATTTTCTGAGAAATAATCTTCAATTTCGCGTTTTAAGTACTTGTTATTTTAACAAATTCGATTTCATTGAAACTCCAACGAACACGTCTGCATCACAGTAGGTGGAATAGCAGTAGCGCGTCGTTATTCTACTCTTCAGCTCTGGTCTCGAATAAATCTCCATTTTTTTGTTAAATCGTAAGTTGCGTACGGCGTACGCCCTTCATCTATTCATCTATTCTATAATATGAGGTGGAGCGAAGAGAGTTGTGTTCAAGTGGTCAAAAATTACCCTCTGATAATTGTGGGCGAAGAACGTTGCGATTAATTCCAATTGAAGCCGACTTACTGTTCGTTCGTCTACTGCGATCGAGTTGACATCGCTTGCGCACATTGTGTACGAATTCGTACGTGACGCACATTTCTATTCAGTGGCATCGTTGCGACACTTACGAGTAGATTTAAGGTCTTTTAAGAAACTGACATGTCATTAGGATATTTTAGGTCCAGCTTTGTCCGCGACTATGTTCAATAAGAAGTATTTGGGCTGTATCCACCACCTACCCTCTTCCGAACCCCTGTTAGTCATACTATCATTATTTCCTCTTTCGTCCACTTGTTGAAGATTCCCGGGGTAAAAGGTATCCTACTGCTAGCTAGCTATAGCTATTAGGGTGGTTCACCTTTGTATGGGAAAAATTCAAACTCTAGCTAGAAGAAGCGGCACCCTCCCATTTTGTTACACTTGTTCTGTTGACTAAATATGCTAAGTTTTGTAATCTTATCTCAACTACAAGGGGGTGCTCAAACACTTTGAAATTTTTCAAAGTTGTATGAAATTCAAAAAAATCAAGTTATTTTTTTTTTGAGTTTTATGTACGTAGTAGTTTTCACATTATTTGAAAGTGTGATTTAAAAGTTACTTGGTGAAAAACCATTTTTATTTCTATTTTTAATGATTTTTTTAGGTGAAATTTTAAAAATCTTACTTTTGAAAAATTATAAAAAATAGAAATTTAAATGTTTTTCTACTTAAAAACTTATAAATCATATGTGCAAATAATGTGAAAACAGATACTTAAATAAAATTCTGAATAATAAATACTTGTTTTTTTTGTTTTCATACAACATACAAAATTTTCAAAGTGGTTGAGCACCCCCTTGTAGTTGAGATAAAATTACGAAACTTGGTATATTTTATCAGCATAATAAGTGTAACAAAATAAGGGGGTGCCCCGTCGGAAAATAAAAAAAAATGTTTTTTGAACCACCCTAATAGCTATACAAAATTTCAATTAAATCTGTTGTTGTTTTCACAGATTTTACGTGATTGAGGAACAAACATACCTACACACTTTCACATGTAGGTACCTACTTGTATGATTACTAAGTATTGGGAAATATATCGAATAGGGTGGTTCACCTTTGTATGGGAAAAATTCAAACTCTAGCTAGAAGAAGCGGCACCCTCCCATTTTGTTACACTTGTTCTGTTGACTAAATATGCTAAGTTTTGTAATCTTATCTCAACTACAAGGGGGTGCTCAAACACGTTGAAATTTTTCAAAGTTGTATGAAATTCAAAAAAATCAAGTTATTTTTTTTTTGAGTTTTATGTACGTAGTAGTTTTCACATTATTTGAAAGTGTGATTTAAAAGTTACTTGGTGAAAAACCATTTTTATTTCTATTTTTAATGATTTTTTTACGTGAAATTTTAAAAATCTTACTTTTGAAAAATTATAAAAAATAGAAATAAAAATGTTTTTCTACTTAAAAACTTATAAATCATATGTGCAAATAATGTGAAAACAGATACTTAAATAAAATTCTGAATAATAAATACTTGTTTTTTTTGTTTTCATACAACATACAAAATTTTCAAAGTGGTTGAGCACCCCCTTGTAGTTGAGATAAAATTACGAAACTTGGTATATTTTATCAGCATAATAAGTGTAACAAAATAAGGGGGTGCCCCGTCGGAAAATAAAAAAAAATGTTTTTTGAACCACCCTAATATCGAATTATGATACTTTAATTTGTGTGTTTTCAAGTACAAACATTATTATATACATTATGCACCGAAATATATGTCATATATGAAAGAAGAAGTGATCAAAGCCTCAAGTGCCCAGAGCTGGAATCGAATCGGCGTCCTCTGCATTCTTGGCAGATTTCATAAGACCTGTGTATCTGAATTGTATCCCACTTCTTGGTTCTAAGCGTTAATATTACCAAAGCTGATGTTCCAAGGGCCGGAGTTAGAAGGCAAGTAACTTGGTAACAGTAACTATAGTGTCAAGTTACCCGCTTATATTTTCCGTCACACGGCCAAGGAAACAGTCATGGAGCGAATGTCGCTGTCATGTTAGTTTATTATATTCCATGTTCTTGTCCGAGCGGCTCAAACCGGGCCCCCTAGCATGATGTACGCAACTTGTATACGTACCTCCATACCAGTACCTATGTTGAAAAACACTGGTGGTGGAGCGGTTAAAACGTGTGTAAGTCGTATATTTTTGGAAAAGATATGAAATAAAAGATCACAAGGAAAATATCGAGAGGAAACCGGGCTAATACCAATAAGACCTAGGTTTCATCTTTTCTTAAGATTAGATTTCCAAGCAACATAAAGTCGGGCCAGCGCTAAGAAGATTGTACCTTCCTTTAATGGTACAGTATGCTTGCCATGTTGTCTGTATCCCAGTGGGGGAGCGAATCTTCATAAAGATAAACAAGTACACGCGGAATATAATAGTGTTCTGACGTATCTACATAGACTTCACGAGCACAGGAGATTCCAGCTCGCTATATGCAACCGTAAGCTGGCCTCTAGCCGTAGCAACTAAACGTAAGCGTACGAAGGGGTACAAAGCTTTCAAATCGAACTCTAGTTATAAATTACTACAGCCTACTATAAGCGAGTTGCGACGCGCCAATAAAGAAAAAAAGAATGCTTGTTTGATTTAGCGCTGTACCGTGCCCACTGGACCTTAAACGAAGACTCAGGACTTCATATTATTGTAAGAGTGTAGTCCAGATTCATCTTGAAGGTCGTGAAAAACCTCTCTACGGCGTGAATATCTATTCTTATTTGATGTTAATTCGATACTTATCAAATGATGTTGTACCTACACAATGTCATTTGATATTTACCAATCACTTTTCGCTGAAGGAAAACATTGTGAGGAAACCGGACTCATCCCAATAAGATCTAGTTTCCCCTTCGATTGATCAATAAAATTATAGACTGATTGATTGAATAGAGTTACATTTCATCAAATATATTGGTTCGCCTAAACTTTTTCTACTGTTTGCACTCGGCAAGTACTTGGAATAATTCCTCTGTTACGGACGTGCCTTTTTATCGGACAAGGTTTATTTGAAGCCGCTGGGGGCTGCGCGTGTACCTACTGGAGGCTTACAGAACATTCTGAATTATATACGTAAATCTACCTTTTTCTTTAAAATTTGTATAAAACCATTGCCAATACCAATTTTGCCAATCAAAGGCACCTAGCTTTTCAAAGATCGCATATATTAGACCAGGCGTCTTTGTACTTGAGAAATCCTCAAAACATGATAACGAAATTATAGTTTTTTTCGTTATCATGTTTTGAGGATTTCTTCTGTTGATTTGAGTTAACGAGTTTCTCACTGTAATTTTATTCCAGCATCGCACCATCCGCACCATCCGCGCGTGTACCGTTCTTCGAAAATGGCCTATATATAGTCATTTAAATATAACTTCGCTATATGTGAGCCTAGCCTAGTAAAGCGACGACTCGATGAGTAACTGTAGCAAGTCTGACATTTACTGACTTGACGTGTTTTGTCTCAGCACAATCTGACATGTCTGACGGCCGCGACGTGAACATTGGTTTGATTCATTTGGAGCAGGAGAGTTACTATCAATGATCATACGTACCCACTAAAAGCAACGCTCTTGTGTCGTTGTTAGCTCTGTTGTTTCCGTCAATTTCCTTAATAAAATGAGGGATAGGATGAACATCGCGGAAGTAATCGGCGGCGAACATTACTCATTTAATCAAGGAAATTGACAGCAACGGCAACAATGACGCTACAACAGTATGCAGCTGCAGTTGACATCCGAGTATCACCTTTAGCTGACGTATGATGATGGATGAAGAGCCGCTGGGGAGCGATGATGTTACAGAAACCGGTGAAAGTGGATCATAGGCGCCAGATGCAACCCTGATACTGACCACGATCCTCAGACCTGAGGGACCGGCCCGAGTGAGAGAGAGAGAGAGGAATGAAAGTGACATTGAGATGAAGCAGGAAGTCGTAAGCGGAGTAAACTGTCTGCTTCACACGATCTCGACGCACGCGCACGACGCGCCCTCGCCCTCGAGAAAGCGCGCAGATGTAGGATTTACTATCACTGGATAAAGGTTGCTGCCAAGGTTCAAAGCCGATGAGCTTTAATGTCAGTACCTTCCCTCTGCCCTGCCCCTGCCCAGTGCCCAACTCCAGACTTTTAACTAACTTCTAGTGGATCTGTTGTGGTTCCTAAAAAACCTGACACTCGCCAAGTCAGGGGTTATCCTGACCTGACGTATGGCAATCTGATCTATAGGCTACTTGAACTGCTTACCATCAGGCGGGTAAACAAGCAAGGCAAACATGCCGTATAAAACAGGTGACAGACAAAAAGAGTGTATGGAATTATCACCTTCCTAGCGTGTGCCCCGTATTTTTGCCAAAGAAAGGACGAAATATTATTGAGTAAGTATGGCGTCGCCGGCGCACGATTCGCGGAACCGCGGCCGAACTTGAAACAAGGCCCTCGACCGGTTGTCCGCGGGCCACAAAAAGAAAATGCTATTCTTACTTTATAATAAGAGTATGAGTAGTGATGTGACTAAAGTATCGATGGTATTAAATATTACTTAGTAAAATGGGGATTAATTACGATTTATTCATTGGGAAAGTTGCGGAATAAATTATGTCTTTGAATAGTTTTATCAAATAAAATTGCACAAACAGATACAAGGCATATAGTTTATATGAACGCCATACCTATTAGGTATATTCGCGCCATAAATACTTATACTTAAAACCTTTTTGGACTGCGTGCGCGTTAGTTGACGTCTTGGGCGTTCACAAGGATTAATTTTCTTGCATTAACACGCGTATTCGGGAAACGAGATAATCACAAGATCTAGAGACGATATAGAGATCAACTAGATTTACATTAGATATTGACTACATGTGACTTGGATATCTAAGTTATAACTTGACGAAATTGTTCAAGAGGACCTCCAGAATCGCGGAAACGTTAAATTTGACATATCTATCTTACAAATATCTTTAAATTATCCATATCGTAACTTGTTGAGATCTAGTAGAGATCTATTTCATTTCCCGAATCGAGCCGTAAATATTGAATCGACGATAAAATGATTGATCGACAGACGTTCTAGTTTAGAAAGAGAGAAAGAAAAAAGATAGGAAAAATAAATTAAATGTCATATTCATAAATATGTAAGTACCTGTACATTTTTTCACCTTATTGCAATGAATTAAGGTGAAAAAATGTTTACATATTTATGAACTCGTCTGATGTAAAATAGATACAGCATGAGGCATGCAGACAGAATCGATTAGGGGTCTTGACCGATTAATAAGATTATAATATAACTATAGTAAAAGTTATAATATATATACCTATAGATGTATGTGCTGTGGCGAGTGAACGGGTCTTACATCCCACGCCAGAAGCACCACGTACCTACCTACTCTGTCTGACTCATGGAAATCGAAACATGCGCAAACGATACTCAACCCAACCTATTCGATTATTCGCATTTACCGATTATATCGGCTCATTAAATTACCACGACACTATCCTTTACGCGCTACACTCAACTTTAAACTCTATCGCGATGTTATGAAGACTAATTTTTATTTAAAGAGTCTTACAAAGTTATGTTTTCCCGTCGTGGGTATTGGAACTAATGGAACTGGTAATGTTTTATCAAGATTGCATAGACAGTGGCGCCTCTATGGGCTGCAGGTGGCGATGGTTGTAGAAAGCTTGGGAAAATTGGCGGGCGAAATTGACAGTTTCGGCTGGACGGCATTCCGCGCTTTTATGCGCGCGCAGGTAAGATGGCCGCCAGTTTATCGTATGTCAACGTGACTGTCACGTTCTAATAATGTAAGTGTAAGAGTGATGCATGATATGATATGAGATAAGAAACGATAAAAACATCGTATCCGTACAAGTCTGCGCTGAACCTCAAGAGTTGCTTTCGAAATTTGAAAATCTTTAAATTGAGACGGTTTTCCTCGTAGTGTATTTATTTCCATTATACTATGCAATTTCCATTATTATACAGGGTGGAAAGATAAATCGGGCCCTGGAGGGAATCTAACTTAAATCCTTAAGCTGGCTCATTTTACTTAAAGGAGACATTCCTTTATTTTTAAAAAGAAACAAAACTGCATTCAAAGTATTTTTCTTTTTGGCTTGTCAAAAAAAATCTTAGGTACTAAATATTAGATTTTATGGATATTGTGTACGACAGACGAGTGTAAGACCTAATATTTCTTGGAGAAATGTGATCATTTTAACATTAACTGTATCGACTAGTAGAATAAAATTGCGAGTTTTTATTTTTTGGAATTTTTAGTCGGTTCGAGTCCCGGGCGAGGCAAGCGAGTTTTAGAGAATCTTTGAATGCAGTTTTGCTTCTTTTAAAAAATAAAGGAATGTCTCCTTTAAGTAAAATGAGCCAGCTTAAGGATTTAAGGTAGTTTCCCTCCAGGGCCCGACTTATCTTTCCACCCTGTATATATTATGTACCTACTTCCTCAGTCATTCTATCACACGAACAAACGATCACGTTTTCGGTAGAAGAATTATTTATAAAACGTAGGTACATCTAAAAATAGGTTACTTAATGTTTATAGGCAACCGGTACCTCTTAACTTGAAGCGGCCAGTTAAAGATCGACACAAATAGTCATAATTAGCAAACTAATTATAATTCTGATTTTATAGCGAGGTCTATTTTAGAGGTACAACTCGAGAACTCCGCGGACCCTAACTGGGCACGACTCGAAAAAAAAAGTCCAAGACCAAAACGAGGCGAAGGTAAGCCCTTCTTTTTTGTTCCTCTACCTGCCCCTCGAAGATGCAAATCACTGGTTTTTTACTTAAATAACTAGAGTTAGCCTTTTGTGTGTGAGATCCTTGCCGATGATATTGTCTATGAGCGGTTCAAGTCGTAGGTCAAGCGTGTTTAATATTATTCAATTTATATAGGTACGAATCCCTACTAATATTAAAAATGAGAAAGAAAATCTTCACGCTTAAATCGCTGCACCGATTTAGATGAAATTTTGAATGGAGATAATATGAGTGGTTTACTAATGAATGGGCGAAAAACTTTTCCCAAAGTATCACACCCAAAACTATGTTACCCAAATTATAATTACCCAATAAAATATTTGGCCAAACAACTCATTGCAATTATTTGGGTAAAATAGTTTGGGGTGTTAAATTATCTAGACACGCGGCAGCGTGTCAAGCCAAGTTCAAGCAAAGGAACTGGCTAGCCAGCGCCAAGTGTAATATTACACGAACCACTTGGTGCCACTTTTGACCCTTCTATAACTCAAAACATCTTTAACGTAAACACATAAAACTACGTGTGTTTAATTATATCCATAAGGACATCTAGAAGCCCAAATTTCATGAAGCTAGCTCAAACGGTTATAAAGATATGAAGGTCAAAAAGTCGTAAATTTTAAGACTGACTGACATACCTATAGTACCTAAACCTAACCTACTTCCAGATGACCTAGAAGGATGAAATTTGGAATCCAGCTCAGTTATTGTGTGAAAGCGTAGGAAAAAATCTAAAAATTAAAAAAAAGTTATAAAATAGGGGGGGTCCCCATACAAAAAAAACCATTTTTTATTGTGACTGACATATAAGTACCTAAACCTAACCTACTTCCAGATGACCTAGAAGGATGAAATTTGGAATCCAGCTCAGTTATTGTGTGAAAGCGTAGGAAAAATCTAAAAATTAAAAAAAGTTATAAAATAGGGGGGGTCCCCATACAAAAAAACCATTTTTTATTGTGACTGACATATAAGTACCTAAACCTAACCTACTTCCAGATGACCTAGAAGGATGAAATTTGGAATCCAGCTCAGTTATTGTGTGAAAGCGTAGGAAAAAATCTAAAAATTAAAAAAAAGTTATAAAATAGGGGGGGTCCCCATACAAAAAAACCATTTTTTATTGTGACTGACATATAAGTACCTAAACCTAACCTACTTCCAGATGACCTAGAAGGATGAAATTTGGAATCCAGCTCAGTTATTGTGTGAAAGCGTAGGAAAAATCTAAAAATTAAAAAAAGTTATAAAATAGGGGGGGTCCCCATACAAAAAAAACCATTTTTTATTGTGACTGACATATAAGTACCTAAACCTAACCTACTTCCAGATGACCTAGAAGGATGAAATTTGGAATCCAGCTCGGTTATTGTGTGTAAGCGTAGGAAAAAATCTAAAAACAAAAAAAAAGTATAAAATAGGGGGGGTTCCCATACAAATTTCTTTTTTATTGTGACTGACATATAGTACCTAAACCTAACCTACTTCCAGATGACCTAGAAGGATGAAATTTGGAATCCAGCTCGGTAATTGTGTGTAAGCGTAGGAAAAAATCTAAAAATAAAAAAAGTTAAAAAATAGGGGGGGTCCCCATACAAAAAACCTGTAATACGCGCTAAACAACCGGCCAATGGTGTGTCGTTGGCGGCGCGCGGCACCACATAATTAATACAAAGAACAGAAGTAAAAAACATGCAGCGGAAACACAAGAAAAAACATTAAATCTCAATACCTGCCTAGTTTTCTTTACAAAAAGTATTGATATCCCATCAAAAACATAAATGTAAAAAAGGAGAGCCTAGTTCAATACAAAAATTATGCTTGGCTGTGGGGTTCGCCGCAAAAAGAATGGAGATTTAAATGAGTGCCAAGTTCTATGCAAAATCCAAATATGTATTTATAGGAACAAAATAACATTATAAACAAGTATTAAACTCTATTTCTTTGCTTTATTGGATACCTATAACAATTGCTGTTATTTAAAAAAAATGTGAGATCTTAAAGTAGGTTAGATTTGGCTTGCCCAGTTTTTATCAGAATTACAAAATATATATGTTGAATAACTTTATAAAATGACTGATGTAATGAAAACTGGCCAAGTCAAATCTAACCTACTTTAAGATCTCGCATTTTTTTTAAATAACAGCAATTGTTATAGGTATCCAATAATGCAAAGAAATAGAGTTTAATAGTTGTTTATAATGTTATTTTGTTCCTATAAATACATATTTGGATTTTGCATAGAACTTGGCACTCATTTAAATCTCCATTCTTTTTGCGGCGAACCCCACAGCCAAGCATAATTTTTGTATTGAACTTGGCTCTCCTTTTTTACATTTATGTTTTTGATGGGTACACACTTACACAATCAATCTCGTTTTTGGCAAGTTGAGTCAGACTATAAAAAGTCTGCAGCGATTTTGATAGTCCTCGCAGTGTAAGCGTCATTTTAAACGTCAAACTTCTATGAAATTATGACGTATAAATAACCCTTGCACTGCGTGGGCTATCAAAGTCGCTGCAGACTTTTTTTTGGTGCAACTCTAGTACCTATAATCTTGATCAAGTTAGGGCGTGATTCCACCAGTGTACAGCACTGTGCATTTTTGTACTGAATATGCTCGTGCCACACAGTGCTGTACACTGGTGGAATCACGCCTTTACATTTTACCATGCACCACATGCTACATGGAAAAATTTCGGAATCTACTTGTATTTTTGTATGGCAATCAAAATTATTCCATTCCAAAATCAAATTTTTCTTTGTTTCCTGTGAAATTTTCCTAAAATTTCCAACTTTTCCGAAACTTGTACGTCTGTACTTTCGCATTTATAATATCAGATAGAAGTTAGAACCCGAAAAACATTACCCTTTCTTCTTAAAGCTGGTAAAAAGACTAAAAAGTGTTCACCCGCAGCCTCCTTGCATCTGACCGCGTGCGCAGGCGCAGACTCGCACAAGGCTTAAGGCCAAACCAGTTTGACCACAACGGTCAATCAACGGACACGTCTCGATGCGACACGGTTCCAACTGGCCACCACTGTTGGGCTGGATAGGACCTTGGTGGATTAAGTGGGTGCCCAAAAGCGAATGTCAATTTATATCTGTTCGGTGTGTGGATTGGGAAAAAACTTGAGTGTATAATGTTGCGAGAAGTTTGACGACGGAGTTTTTGTAAACTTTTCCAATGACATGGAGAAATGAAAAATGTTGTATATACCTACTTACCTATTACTTACTCGTATGGTGAATTTGACATGGCGTGTAGGCGGAGAACTTAGGTAGGTAAGACTAAAAGTACGCGAGTTAACCGTAAAATTCGCTTAATGTTAGTATGACTCACGTTATCGTCAGTAATTCGGTGACTAAAACAAAACGATGTTGAATGAAATAACGAAAAAGTTATTTTATTTGAGAAATTCCTTTTAATCGAAAGTCTGCTTAAAATGTAGCCTACTTACATATATATACTTTTCGGGCCACTAAAATAATCGATGTGTTTAAAACGGATTGTGGCCTGATTCGAACTTAAAGTTACGTCAGTTAATAGATCTAGTTACGATATGGTTTAGATATGTCAGTGTCCAATGTGACGTGTTTTCAAACAACAACGACACTTTTGAGACTGACACATTTAATCCATATCGTTTCTAGATGTATTAATTGACGTAGTATCTTAGTTCGAATCGGGTAGGTAGTTAGTATTTATTATGATGGGGGATCATCATCTGCAATCGGAGTGAAACTTAAAATATTCAGCCACAAAGTTTTGGAGGTTAGCTTTGCGTTACCGAATTAAGAAAATATTACCTAATAAATATTTATTATTAAAAAAGTTGAGTACCTATGTAAAAATTTCGTGAAATTACTAAGACGGTTATTCTCTTTATGCAAACCGATTTATATCTTCTAAATTGAAGCGATTTGTTCAGTATTGATATAAATGTATCTACTGCTATCTATTATTTAATATTTTTTTTTGAGTTTTGAGTACACTCATAATAGGGATCTAATGTTAAACATTCTTGAATACCTAACTTCATATCACATTGCAATACAGTTTCGCCACATAAACCTGCTTCAAAAATCAACGTCTATATTCAAAAGTCGGGCGTCTCCGCTGGTGCTCGCGCGCATCTCGCCGCGCTGACGTCACGCGCGGCGTCCAATCGCGCGCCGCGCGCCCGGCCACGCCGTCAGTCGCCTCCGCCCATCGGCGCGAACGCCTGTGCCCGTGCCTTCCTAATTTGAAAATTCTCAAACCGTGATTCTGTTCTAAACGTTATGCTCCAGCCAGTGTCTTTACGCCCTTACAAGGTAAGTTTTTGTAACTTTTGAGAAATTTTAGACAATTTTTTGAAAAGTATAGTTATATCCGGGTTCGCTGGGCAGCCTTGACCGGTGCGAACCCGTTCACGTGTCTATCGATTCATACTATTCATAATGTGCTAAAAAACAAGTTACTTAAGTGTCTCGAAGTGGGCATACTAGATTTTTTGCGAATTTCAATTTTCTTGAGTAGTTTTTTGGGCGTAGTTATTAAACTATTTTTTGTAATTAGTTTGGAAAGTATATTTTATGTTTTAGGATACAATTTAAGCGTAAAATAGTATGCGAGGTCGAAAACTACGATTAGCGGGAGCGCGTTGATGTCTTTCTCATTAAGAGGGTACACTCCTTTTTAATTAACAATTTATTTTTGAATAACTATACATTACTAGAGTAAATCATAAAGTTATGTCAAGGATAAAATAAGATACGAACTGCAACATATTTTATAAGGAAAATGTGCCTCGTCTGAGATCATTATTCATTATTTGATGAGGCTTCGATCGAAGTAGAAAATGGAGGTAGTATTATAGGTATTAAATTAAGTATATTCAATTGAGATTTCAAATTTAACGTCTTTTCATCATACCTTTGATTATTATTTATCTTTTCGCAAGTAGTTTAGCTTAATAACTACATTAAATGAAATAATTTTAAAACAGTTGGTGGGTATTTTATATTTATTAGTGGGTATTTAGGTGCCTAGCTAGTATAAATATCTAGTACACTCTATTGCAAAGTAGTAAAATCTTTTAAACAAGTACGAGTAAGCCAAAATAAAAACAATTATTCAGACTAGTTTTTTAAAACCCTCAAAAGGATAATTTCGGCAACTAGTTTAATTTATTTAAAGTGTTATATATATTCAAGGATAATATAATTATGTTTTATGAACGGCGGCAAGCTCTAGAAGAAGAAGGCGTTAATAAGTATGAGCAAAATATAATTATACAACCTTCTTCGATAGGAGCGACCTTAATGAGATTCTGATGCAGATACATAATTACTTACACGCGCATATCACATATACATGAGTTTATTAAAAGTTTGCTAATGCTTGAGGCTTGTGGGAACCGTTTAAATACTATTTATGTACTGTCTTAAAACATAAGGAAAAAGACCTGATAGAGGATGTTAGGTGAAATATCTTGCAAAAGAGATTACTTTAAGATGCACTGCATGCAAATTTGAGTCAAACTGTAATAGATGTCATACTTATATGTACATATTAAAGATTAAGTGAGCAAGCCCTCCGGTGGCAGGGGCCGGAATCGAACCTACACAAGCCGTCCAACGCAGCCTTGCTGTTGCGCGGGGTTTCATTACTCGGAGAAGCAAAGGATAACTGACGAACTTAACATGGAAGGACTTGCAGCAGGCTCTGAGTTTGTTATGTTCGTAATTTTAGAACAAAATAGAACAATAGTTCTTCTCTTGGGTAGGTAGTTAGGTACCCATTCTACAAAACGGGTACCTATCTAAACCGATAAAATATTGATTAAAATTATTTTAAGTGACAATTTTTGACAATGGGCAATGGGAGAGATTGGGGATACGCTGTTTTAGGATAGCATTGTTCATAAATCTCTAGTCCCTATTTCGCAAACTTGACAGGTGACAAATGACAAAGAGAGTCACTGTTTAGTTATTGTGATGAATAGTCAAAGCTACCTGAATGAAATATGAATGGTCCCGGTGTCTTCCGTTTCCCTACTGATATGATAAATGCGAAAGTAGGTACTCGTAACTCTGTCTGTTATCTCTTCACGCTTAAACTGCTGAACCGATTGAGATGAAACTTAGCATGGACATAGTTTGAGGCCTGAAAAAGGACATACTTAGTTTATCAATCATGTACATACTCATTAAACTAATTTGTTCACTGCAGTTAAACAAGATTGTCATTTGCAAAAAATATTGATAATTAGTAAAAACAAAGGAGCCAGATGTGCCAAACTAATCTGTAATTTTGTTAATGTAATATATGTACGAATGCCACCCACTTGGTTGCCATACTTGGTTATTCAAATTAGCTGACTTTTAACGTCCTTTTTACGACTATAATTACAAAGTAACAATAAGTTTGAATCGCATAAGGACAACGTAAAACATTTCAATAGCTATGTCTAAAATAGTATTTTTAAAAGCCAATACATTTTTAACACGGTATAACCACTATACCGGGAAAACTGGTTGATCCTGCGGCGGTAGGTCTAAATTAAACCCATCTTTAATTAACCGGTCTGGATACTACATAAATACTCCACGTTTTCATTATCTCTTGATGTACCAACACGAATTTATTACAGTAGGTAAGCTATCGAAATCTTAGTTAACTTAAATTCTTGATGTAAAATTTTATTAATATTGGTTTAATTTCGATTATGTAATTAGTTTATTTAAAGGTGGGTTCTTCTTTTTTAAATCAGCTTTCAATTTTATTTATCAAAAAAAATCGGATCCAAGTGTAACCAACTTATTTTTTTAGCCCGACAAAGAAGTCAGTGCAACTGCAAGTTCTTTTCAATGAGCATTGTATCACAAGCTCATAAATAACGGACAAGAATCAGTAAATCATTCTGATCCATGCCCGTCATGTCACGCGCGCCATTTTCGGCGACCAGGCATGTCGCAACGTCGTGCGACCACTCTGGCAATTATAAACAATTAAATACAGAACCGTCCACATTTTGCCCGATTACGGATAAGTGCGGCTAATTGAGTGTGTTGAAACGCGATTCTGGGTTACAAGTTATCGAGAGCTTGCAAGTTAATCGACTTGGCTATTACTGTATAAAATGTAAAGCCATTAGGTACGTACATAGGATTATGTAAATGATATTGTAAGGTTTGGTAAGAGAACGCTGGTAGCCTAGCGGTAAGAGCTCGTACAAATGAGTTTTTTCGGAACTTATGTAGGCACGTAGGTAGCTACGATATATCATTTGATATTTACCAGATGCTTCTCGGTGAAGGAAAGCATTGTGAGAAAACCGGACTAATCCCAATAATAGCTAGTTTCCCCTACCGGGGGAAGGTCAGGTGGCAGTCGGTTTCGTAAAAACAAAAGTTTCGTTGATATAACTGGGCAGATCGCTCGGAGGAAACGTTTTGTTTTTATATACTCGTAAGTATTTACACAATTTTAAGTCATAGCAGTGGCACCTCCAAGTTGTTAAGCAAGATATTTCTTATTAACCAGGTACCATCCCGTAGTAAATTAAAGTAATTATTACATAACCGCGCCATCAATCTTTAGATAAGCTTTCCCGTTCCCATTGTTTGGTGGAATTCAAAATTCTTATTTACATAGTCAGTGACCGTGAATGTGTGATGTGTGTGTGGGTGTTTGTGTGTGTGGGTGGGCTAGGTCGATGACCGATCGTAGAGAATATTAGACAGTGGGAATGTTAAGCAGTTTGGATTAAATATATTTTCCCCATACCAGCTCGTATTGAAGGTTCTCTTTATTGTTCAAAAACGGATGAGAAAATAAAATTTTTGCCACTAGAGTGGAAAAGTAATTGCATGGCATTTTTTTTAATCTAACGCTCATGATTCAATGTGGGAATCTTTTGCTTGCTCGGGTATCAATATTAGTAAGTACAAGAGGTTAAAGTTTAACCGTTAAACAACTATTTTGCCCCCTTGTAAAAAAAACACTAGAACAAAAATTGTGTAATGTTAGAATTTGTGTAATTTCAGGAGAATATGCGGCATGTAGCCATTCGTTGTTATTATATAGCAAAGTGTAATGTAATTTATTACACAGATAACATATTTTATGATTCGCAATGAAAGGCACGCGACGCCAAGTTAACTTGGAATTTACGTAAAATATTTATCAAACATAACTTAAGAGAAAGTGAAATTAACAAATTAATATTCCTGTTTTTTTATGATTGAACTGTAGTCAGTAACATTTTAATTTATTTGGTGTGAGTTTTATTCTTTATTAAGTGATTTTTCGTTTAAAATAAGTTAATGTCGAAAAGACGATTTAATGGTTTAATATTTCGTGGAAATTTAAATTTTAAGATTAGTAGGGTGATCGATAATATTTATTGTACATACATAAATTGGTACGTGTCATCCATAACGTGTGTGCATATGTGTGTGTGTGTTTTTGTGCTACTGCTAAAAATGTGGTAAAAAGCTGATTATCGAGTGTCAAGTGATCAACATTTGGTATTATTCCGGGATAAGTATTATTTACAGATATGAAGTTTTTCAAATTTAATTTACTAGTGGTTGCACATTTTACACATGGAGTGAATCATAACGTTTTTGAGTTTTTAAATCACAACAGTATATTTCCATATTTAGAATATCAAGTAGAGTTTCCATAATAATGCACTTTCAAAACATCTTGTACTTCTTTTATCTGAAATAAATCGACTGAAATTGATCCATATAGTGATCATTCTCGAGTCCGCAAAACCTGCGGCTTGTGATTCAACGATTATGCATCTCTACAGCCTCACACCTCACACCTCATCTATCCACGATTCGTCTCGCGGCCGTCGACCCCGGACAAAACCCGCTAATCTCATCTCTAATGACACATGCCGTGGACAATACTCAAGGCAGATCAGTACAGTTACACTAGTGAGGGGCAGAGAAAAGAAACGTGTGCCTTTATTATTCTAAGTTTATCAAACCTTGGGGATTCGAAAAGTTTCAATGGTGGTCATACCGGTTTAAATATTTCATGGCAACTGCAAACCAACTTCCAAAATATCAGCTCGGAGTTCGGACCGGACTTTGACGTCCGGTAAATTATATGTATGCATTTTGTTTATGTTTGAAAAAAAATTTATTAAAAATGTATTTTAAATTTTTTAAACGTATAGAGCTGGATGAATTTACCTACTGACAAACTTTACCTTCAAACTGATAAGTCAGTTTACTCAGAAATATTTCTGTAAAGGGGCCCACTGATTAACAGTCAGCCGGATGGTATCGGCCTGCCAGTTGTTCGGAACTATTATCAAAATATTGTTCTAACTGACAGGCCGATACCGTCCGGCGGACTGTTAATCAGTGGGCCCCTTTACAGAAATATTTCTGAGTAAACTGACTTAAGCATCGCATAAACAAAAGTTATACCACTAGTATATTACTAAACTCGCGTAAAACTTCTCTTTTGTACTAAATTTAGCGTTTTGTGTAACTTTGTCCGGCATACGTGTTGCACGCGGTGCGAACTTGTATGTATACTGGCCCCTAGGGATATATTCACCTGGCAAACTTTAGCCGCTCAACTAACATGTGAGAAATGAACTGAACTACCTCTTGTTACATAAATCAGACGACAAGACAAATGTTCTCTCACTCTCTGAACATGTCGAAACATAATTAACAGTTTTATTAATCTGTTTGGTTAATTAGTTTCCTCGTCATTATATTTAATTGTTTTAACTATTTGTGAAAGTACAATAAACTGTCGTAAGATCTATTTATATTTTCCTTAACGTTGGACTAAAGTCAAGGCTAGATACAAAAATCCAAATTTCCTGTACGCGCCACTTGATTTGCCTGAACTTCAAACATTCCATTGTTTCACAGCCTGCACTAACTGTAAGTATTCTAGTAAATTAGCCAGAAACTAATTGGAATGTCAGCCTTACGCCTTCGACTTAAGGAGTGGATAGGTAAGACATTTACATAGGCAGTGACCGTAAATTTCTCGTGAGAACTGCGCTCGCCGCGCCGGCGGACCGTGCAGACGGTTTTTATTATCCAAATTAAATTAGATTTTTGTATGTGTTTTGTTAGAATGTGGTTTTTGCTTTGCGGCTATTTGTTGCGTGTTTTGTATGGACGTCGAAATGTCTTTTTTTGAGAGCTATTATGTATAATTACGAAATGATTTGGAATTTGACTGGTGCATTGCTTAGGTATACCAAATATTTTGTAACTATAAATGTGCGAATGTATTTCGCTAGCTAGATAGTTCAAAAACATGTGATACGATGGACCCAATTGTATTCTTTCTTATCACTTACCTTCCTGTCTAAATCTGTAAATAAGTAGGGTTTAAATGTCATAGCATATTTGGTTGTCCTAATTATTCTTAGTCTGCGTGGTATAATGATGATCTAGACTAGATTGACAAAAACTATCCTACATACGTCCTTACTCCGATCTCGAACCATCTCCATACCAAATTTCATCTAAATCGGGGCAGCAGTTTAAGTTTGAAGAGATATCTGAAAGAGTTAACTTTCGCTTTTATAATTAGTAGGGATTAGTAGGGATGTAATTAATAAAAAAAATGGTTACTTTGACTGAGATAACGAATAATACCTGTATATACTTTATAGAGTCCTCATACATCTCGTACTCGTAGTTCTATTTCTTAAGGATTCCGCCTTTTGACACAGATGTAAAGAGGCTAAAACCACAATATTATGCTACTTAAAACAGACAACCACCATTCAAGCACTAAAACAATCATTATCGTGAACCTAGACTGTTTCCTCGCCATATATTTTAACGAGACTGTCCCCAGTAGAGGGCGATCGTTGGCCGCAGGAGCCTGGCGATGGCGACGCCGGTCACGGGTGATTCCACGAATGGTGCACGAGTGAATGCGCCGTCTTAGGGACGGTTATTGGGCGAATGTGACCGGAATTTTATGAGGTGTGAGAGAATTGTAAAGGTACTTATATTTATGAAGCCTGTTACTGTTTGGCAAGCTATTTCCAGTCAGTAGAAAAAAAGTAGTCTCGAACGCTTGTCCTCCCATAGAAAAATTTAATTTCGCGCCTTTGAGCCAAAGTGAGTTTGTCAGAATATAATAATATGTATAGTGTATACCTACTGGGAAAATGGTCCCTCATACAATTTTAACTTTTTACAGCCAGCGCAGCTTCCCTGTAAATTTAAAATGGAAGCCTATAAATTTCATCTCAAATTACAAGGAAAATACCCTGTGTGGTCGACCACAATAGGCATTGTATTGTTTTGAATTGTTACCTACTCAAACAACTTAACAATAATGCACTCAAAATATTGAAAGCCTTGGCATAAGGATCCTGTATTCAGGGCGCAATGAGAAACAATTCACGGACAAAGGGCCAGCAGTCAAAGAAAAAGGAAATTACAACAAAAATGACACTGGCAGAAATAACCTGGCTTAAAGGACCTGTATCCAGGTCGTAAAATTAAAAACACTCTAAAATGAAAAGAGACTATCGATTCTCCAAACTACCTGGCATAAAACCGGCACAAAATTATGCTTGCTTGCGGCTAAGAGGCGACTGAGATGAACTTAATTTTTTTAATGCTTTATGTAGACAGTGGCGCCACTGCCAGCCGCACTTGTAACTTTGTATTTGTAATGATGCTTTGTTCATTTATTTTTACAATTCGAAATTCGAAATGTTTTTATGGTTATGGACAAAGGATGTAATCGGTCAAGATGGTACAAAGGATGCTGCGAGATAAGTGGAGATTACAGTTTTGTTAAGAGTTAGTACTTAAGTGTGGGTTTAAGTGTAGGCTGTGGGTTTCCTGGGGTAGCCGTGGCTTTGCGGTATTGTAATGATGGTGTTTTAACTTCAACAAGGCTTTAACAAAGATTTAAGGGACATCTAGAGTTTGAGTGGTTGTTAAGCGTTAAGAATACACAAGAGTACAATATTAGATTAAATTTTGGGAACATTCAACATTTTGTTCGTTGTATATATATAATCCACCTTGGTTAATTCCCATTTGTCTACTCCTGAACGCCGCCGTACATGAGACGGATAGGAATATATAAATTACCCCCAGTTTTAGGCGCCCGTAAACAAATGCTAAATCAGAAATTTCCTTAGCTGTCTCGTAAATTGCTGGCTATCGAGCTCTCAAATAAGATTACAGTGTAGTCTGTGTGTAGATCCGTCACGGTCAATTTGGCTCAGGCGAGGAGGATTGGTGATAGAAATTCACTTCGTGGGAACGATGTGTGGGCAGAACTAGTTTTTTATCAAGCAGATACATCTGCGAGTGATACTCATTTAGGTAAAGCTTAGAATATGTATATCAACTTTAGGTAAAGCTTAGAATATGTATATAACCTAGCCCGCATATGCTTCTGGTGGTCATTGGCCTTAAATTTAAAAATAAATAAATTTTATTTTAAACTGAAAGAGCGTACAGTCAAGTTATTACAATTATAATAAATATGTTCTTTTAATGTTTTAGTGAATTGCAAAAGTTTACAAACTATAGATTCTGATACAAAAAAAAACCCTCTTACCATAACGTCGGGTGACAAGCAAAAGTCACTAACTAACACCATTGAAATTATTGGACAATAAACCGTGTTACAAGTGTAATAAAGTGCATTGTTACTTTAATTTTTTGATAGTACTTAGTGACTTTTGCTTGTCACCCGACGATAATGGGACATACCACCTTGATTCCTTCACGGGTTGAAATAATAAACAGCAAAACATTTGCATGATAATATTCGCATAAATTCCAAAAATGATTGAATTATGTTGCCAGCAATGAACCAAATTATTCCGCCGAATTCGAGCCTGTTCGAAACTTAAACGAATTAATTCAATTTCTGCGCGATCGAGTTATCTCGTTGGTCGCAATAATTAATTTTTGCAGCTCATCGAAATGTCAACGGTTTTGACGGACGGGCGTTTATTTAGGTGCCGCGTTTATCTGCTCGTTTCACCTACGACATATATACTAATATGTACTAGTAATTAGTTCAATAAAAATCGTTTAAAAAAAGCTGGGATTTATATTCGATTTCGGTATTCTTCGGTCGATAAGATCTTATGTTATAAATATGTAATATTTTCTAAAAATATTCAAGAATATGTGTCATTGTATATAGTCTTGTTTGTGTAACGTTACCCGTTTTCTTGTGTGTAGAATACTCTTTAAATTCATAAAAATGTATCAATAAAATGCCTAATATTTGTAATCGGCAATTCCTGATGTTGTTTACGCTAATAACATAATTAACTTATTCATTTTAATTATTACTGATGTTGAATGTGAACATTTTGGTATCAGCATTTAAACAGATGGTCACTTTCTCAAGTCCATTGCACGATCGAACGACTCCATTTTGAAAATGACTCGAATTAGTAAAATTGAGCTAAATGAAAAACCGCGCGCGAAAAACAACAGGAAGAATAAGATCGTTTAAAATTTTAACGGTTTAAATCATCCGCCGAATACTTAACGAACTTCTGCATTTAATTTGCGTTGTTTGGACAGTTCGTTTTCTACAATCACTTCGAAAGACTCGCTCATCCATCAAAAAGAAAAATAAAACAACAACTCGGCCGGATGGTGGTTTAAAAAGTTAAAAACAAAACATCCCTCATATTCCCCCTGAGCAATTAATTCAAATTTGGAACAGGTCGGATTCTTTTTCTTTTTATCGAAGCAGGTAACTGGTCGGTCCACCTGCTATCCTGCCAGTTATACGAGATCTCTTCGTTCCCCTCTGTCGCTCGAGCGCGGTACGGTCGAGCAGGGTCCTGGTAGGTCATTATAGTCTGGTCGTCAGTCCAATGCAGCCACCTGTGAAGTTACACGGGTCTATTGACAGTGCCGTATTGTGAGGAATCATCTGCCAGACGTTCTCAAGGTATTTCTTTGAATGAACTGTAGATGATTTATGATGTGTTATTATTAGATACATATGGCGTTAGAAATAATGAGCTTGCAAAAAATATGTTTGTACTTTTCATATGTCTATAATGGGACTGAGACGTATCCTGATTTTATTAATATGTTATGAATTTGATCTATATTTCTTAAGAATATGATCTTTCAGCATTAATAGTGATATTTCTTTAACCAGAATCGACAGTTTTAATTTAACACTGATAGATCACATCTATAAAAAATCCAGATCAAATTCATGACCTGTTATTACAATCAGAATACGCCTTCTGGTCGATGTCGTTTCGTTTTTTACTTGTATGCTAATATATTTCGTTGGTGGGTGAATCACGACGCCCTTTTGTTTGAAACCTTTGTGCTGTAGTGGAAGTGTACGCACGATGAATGCTCAACTCGAACTGCGCATAAATCACCACAACCACAACTTCCATCTAAAGTATTAAGGGCAGGGGCTCCCAACCTTTTTTGTTGCGATAAAGTATTTGCATCAAGTTAATTTTGAAAGTTAAAAGGAAATCTTTGTAAATTTTTGTTAAGGTTTTTTGCCGTCTCGCTATCTCACTTTATTTATTTTTTAATTATACGTACGTAGGTAATATTTCAATAGAAAATTAATAAAATACGCTTAATTTATATTATTTTCTTGAATGTTGAGTTTAATAATAAAAACTATCAGGAAAGCTCAACAATAAACTGAATTACGTAACATTAAATGAAAAAAAGACAAACGGGTGAACCGATTTTGATTAAACACGTTTAAAAACCAGCTTTCTAATAAAAAACCGGCCAAGTGCGAGTCGGACTCGCGTTCCAAGGGTTCCGTATATTACTAAATTTTTAACAATGTATTTTTTATATGTGAAACGCGAGTGAATTGCCTTTAAAAACCCGTAGGGGTCGGATCAATAACTAAGTAATTAGTCCGACTCACGCTTGACTGCATATTCCTAATAGGTTTTCCTGTCATCTATGGGTAAATACCTGTTTTATGTATTTTTTTCAAAATTTAGACCCAGTAGTTTCGGAGATAAAGGGGGGGGGGGGGGAGGGGGGAATGGTCATTTTTTGCCTATTTACTTGAATTACTTCTAAACTGTTTATTTTAAAATTATAAAAAAAATATACTTGAGATTTTTATAATGAGCTCTTTCATTTGATATGTAACACGATATAATTTAAAAAACTTTATTTTTTAAGTTCTCATTTACCCCCCAAAAGTGGCCCCTATGTTTAAAATTCACTTGTCTACATTACATGTCCGTCTTTGGGTCACAATCTTACATATGTGTACCAAATTTCAACATAATTGGTCTATTAGTTTCGGAGAAAATAGGCTGTGACAGACGGACAGACAGACAGACAGACAGACGCACGAGTGATCCTATAAGGGTTCCGTTTTTTCCTTTTGAGGTACGGAACCCTAAAAAAGCATCCAAATCGGTTTGGGAGCTACGGTGCCGCAGACAGTCACACACGGGACTCAAACTTGTAACACCTCTCTTTTTGCGTCGGGGGTTAATAACGCCCTTCTTTTGTGTCAGGGGTTAATAAAAATACGATGTGTATTCCACCACCCTTTTTTCTTGTTGTGGTAAATGAAAAAGTAACACTCTTATTAAGTTATAAATTAATTGAAACCACTGACTTGGAAAACAAAAAAACTCGATTAGCATAATTCTAAAATTGTAATGTAGCGTAATTATGATGTCTAGCGCAACGCTACAATTACCCGGGCAAATGGAGAAGTCGTAAAAATGGTAAATTACCAACTGTTTGACTAGTTGTCGATCTTATTGCAAAGATAATAAAGTTGTGGTGTTGCTGTTGGTGTGGGGTCGCGTGTGTTCTGTTTTGTCGGTTAGCCGACAATAACTAGTAAGCGTTAATGAATGAATCGATGAACGATTGAGCGATGAATGAAATGCATAATGCAGTGGTGTGGCAAGGTCGTATCGTTTTTTACATGACATTTAAATTCAACGGTATCTACTGATTTTTTTATTATTTCGTTTTATGTTTTGTACAATTACAATGATGATTTTCTGTACCTTTCACGTCTTTTTAATGTTAAGTAAAGTTAAGCTGATTAATTGATTATATAAGCGTTTTTCCGACTATAAAGGTATACTATTTTATGACTCCTTTTTCCTTTGAACGCAAGAAGAGTAATAAATGTAATTAAAGTAAATAAAATAACCTTAAGTATATTTGCACAATGACACGATGTGGGTATTCATTATTTATTTTATTTTAATTAGGTAGCTGGAGTCTGAAATATATTTCTATCTCAAAATTATTATTTTTATTCAGTAGGTACCTAAATCTTTCACATTTCTCGCAGTCTGGAATATTACTCTTACATTGAACATTAATTATCGTTACATGACGAAACCTGTATGTAATTCTCGACCAAAATCAAAATATTTGCAGAAAGAATAATAAAAAATGTTGCTCACAGCTGCCCTCTAGGGGGCGTCGTTTAATTAGAGTTGTTCTTTTTCTTTTATCTTGATGACTTTACGTACCTAATTCTATGAAGGGATTTTTTTTTAATCCCTGCAGGGTTTTTATTTTAGCGCTATTTTTCCGCCAGGAATGATCGATACAATTTGGGTAACTTAAATAAAATATTTACATTGAAAATTATTTAAATGGGTTCATTTTAGTAGATGAGCTCAAGGGAACTAAGTTCTACGAGCCCCGATGCAAATTATTTCGTCTAGTTCCGCGCAACAATTTTGTTTATTTTAATAAATTTTACACATGAACATAAAATGACCCAGTAATGGGAACCATAATAGCAATGTTTAGTGTACTTTATTTTGATCGTATAATAAAATTGCATGAGACTTTTATTGCTGAAAAAAAGGACTTTTCAAAAACGTTGTCCAAATTGTCCTCTCCTACAGCACTGCTGCATGCATGGGCTCGAAACAAAATTGTCAGTACATTGGCAGAGCCCTATTGCTTTCCCTAGTAATAGCCCCTTTCACATATGTTGTAATCCTACCTGTCAATAAAAAAATAAAAAATCATTATTTTTTTTCTTTCAGTACAAACGGTATTTCTTGTATTTGGATTTAGTTATTGCAGAGTATTACCACATAAAATTAAATTACATTAGTATAAGCATTAAATATTAGTAATTTTTAAACAAAAACATTATTTTTGAACAAACGCGAGAACCTCAAAAAATGGTCTCACTAGACGAAAACATGTGCATCGGGGCTCGTAAGACTTTTAAGGCTTTAATATTCATACCGCGTAGACATATTAATTATGTTTTAATGATTTCAAGGCCGTAGCGTGTAACGTGGAGCAGTTTTGTAATGATTAGTATCTGGCTTCCGTTCTACCACGTTCAGCGACCTTACGCAGTGTACAAGAACACCATCTTAGAGATTATTTATTTCACAATATTTAGGTACATTACTACAAGGGGTGCCTTTGACCACGGAGTTGTATTGCCATTATTGCCAAGTTTCGATTCTACTTCTCACATTAAGAAGCGAATGTTAAAATTAAAACATTTGTTAACTACATATTACTATTTGTTTCTCGACAACATTTTATTGTTCACTTACATTCAAGACACTGAACAAGAATTTAAGAATTTACATCGATTTTTTAGTACCGGTAATATACCGGTATTGCTTTATTTAATATGAATTACGTTTGTATAGAGACCACAATTCAGATTTTAATTATTTTTATTGTCTTTACAGATGCTCAACTTCATGCTGCTTAGTAACGAAGAAACATAAAAAACAGGTAAATATCAGAGTAGATACAATTGTAGTCCTCAATTGTCCTAAATTAGGCAAAATTTTGGGTATTGAATTCAATTTCTGATTTGCTGCTTACTAAACACACCACCTCAAATAGTCTCCCGTGACGTTGGAAAAAGTGGAAATCGCACCCAAACATTCATTGCGTTGCACATACACCTGTATAACATCAAATGAAAGCAGATTAAATATAGATACTACATTTCGTTTATACAGCCAGTATAGAAGTTTCAACCTAAAACTGAATAGCTAACGATCTGTCGGACAAGTCGCCATCCGCGACATAGCAACGATATCGCAACGGACCCGGCTCGAATAAGCCATTACAGCAATTACGGCCGCCATATACGGCGGACCAGTCGGCATGGCGCAATCTGGACTGGGGTATTATTTTAGCAGAGCTAACCTACATGAGAAAACTTAGACTTTGGACTCACGGTTTGAATTGAATGAGTTGGTATTACTTTCTTGCTCTAACAGATAGCTACCCGTTTGTGGGCTTTATTTTTCATAACAAACGAGTAGACGATTCATATGATGGCAAGCAATTACCCTCTCCACACTTTTCCCTTTAACTGCTGCCTCTTTGTGAATATGTACTAGGTTTGAGAGGCAGGATTCGGAGATTTAGAACCTACTTGGGAAAACTAAAAGCGAAAAGTCATTTTTTTGAATGATTTAATTAAAAAAGGTTTTTTTAATACAGTTGCTCAAAAAGTGCTACTTTACATAGCTGTTTAGCGTGCGGAAAGTTGGTTATCTCGAACTAGTGCTTTTTACTTTTCCAATTTTTTTAAATTTATACTTGTTCCAATTCACGACTACTTATTGATGAGTGTTAATATTAGTTTCCTTTAAACGTCGTAATCAGCATAAAAACCTACCGTTAATGTAAGAATACGAAAAATATTACATATTTCATATTTAATTACTTACCTCTTCATCATTATAACACGTTTATTTTTTAATATTCAATATTGAAAATTCCGTTCTTAATAAGTTGACTGAATGGAACGGAATAGCTGCCAAACGCCCATAGATATAATATACTTAAAGACGACGTCTAACCGAGCTGTCACTGTTACCACTTTTGTTTAGTGTACGATTAACAATGTTTTTCTTATTTTTTCGCAACTGTATTAAAAAACGTCGTTCGATACACGTGCGGAAATGTCATTCTTCACTCGTCCCGAGTCTTGCCACTCGCCTGCGGCTCGTGGCAAGATATCTCGGTACTCGTGAAGTAATGACATACCTTCCGCACTAGCATCGAAATGTACTATTGTAATATAGTAGGTAAAGTAGTTTTGCCGGTACGTCGCAAATTGTTTCCCTTTTTTAGACTTTCACAATACGTGTGTCATTTTGGTCATTTGTAAATAAAAAGTAATAAAAAGCATTTGAAAGTTGACATGTTTGTCATAAATGCCACACTGCAATACAGTACACAGTTACACATACACTATTTCCATAAGCATGCAGGCTCGATGCCTATTTTATTCGTTATCATTTGTTCCATTATTTTGTTCATTATCATTCGTTTCATTCTTTCGTTCATTACCGACAGGACGTCACGCGCCATATTCTAGTATTCATCGAAAACCTTAATGTATTATCGATAAGGTCTATTTTTCTTTCAGTAGTTCTACTTACCAGGCACCTTTATTACTTAGGCACTAGGGACTTAAAAACATCGAGTTGTTTAAGTTCGTCCTTCGATCGTGAGTCGAATGCAAACTTTAACAAATGCTTGTATTTTGAACTCTATTTTCTACATAATAAAGGTGTCGAATGGCTCGGTACATTGGTATGCGTGCGTGCAACGTTTTTGTAGGAATCGCCTTGTGGGGACGTGATGTGAACATGATCGAGACATTGCGGAATCTAGGCGGAAAGTTAGCCGAAAACACACCTATTTAAAATACTTACAGAGAGGGGACGACTTTGCCCAGAAGTGGGACGATTAAAGGGGTCTATTTCTTCCTATTTTCCTATCTTCTTCAGACTATCTTCGTGAAGGTACATAACAATGTGAAAACAGATCCATATGTACAAGCACGTATTCGTTCGCTTCAAACAATACAGTTGTTAAGTTTGAACTCATAAATCTTCATATCCGTCTTGTCTGCGTGTATTTTGAGTTTTTGACAAACAAGTACGAGTACTTAAGAACAAGTATATCACTATCACTACATTTAATAAAACAAAGTCCCTCGCCGCGTCTGTCTGTACGTGCATGCTGTACGATCGCGCTAAACTAAAAAAACTATACTGAACGGATTTTCATGCGGTTTTAGGTGTATCATTTCAATCATTTGTTATTCCGTGCGAAGCCGGGTCGGGTCGCTAGTTTTCTATAAAAGTCAAACGGTTCGTTTTCGTTTCTTAACGTGTGCAAAGAAAAAAATATATATCATACTTGATTAGTTTCAAACTGTTGATGCAGACCTTGCTAAACACTATCAGTATATATTGTTCGTGAAATGACTGTCCTACAAGTTCTTTATTCGTTCAAGATAAGTGCGGACCGGACATAACATTCGAAGTATTGTTTGGTTTACGGGAAAAAATCGTCTGTTTAAAGCACTAATTATCACAAATTTGACAGTCAATGCCAAGGTTATACTTAACTCTTTGCGTAGGCAGTGTTATAGTTAGTAAGTGTTGCGTAGGCCTTGGTATACGATGACTATCTAAAAATATAGACAGTCGTATGTTAAAACAGGTTCAGGTAAAACATTTTGAAACCAATGAAGGTGCGGCAATATTTGCGGAGCAGTGGCTGTTCGTCTGTCACTGTCAGTTTTACTTAAGTTGCACGTTCCAACTATGTTATACATGTTTTGAAATAATTTGGGAACATCACTATCACATAAGTAGGTAGAGTATTCCACATAGACTACTCTGGGTCTTTCAAAATACATATATGTAATTTTGACAAGTATTGGCACATTAACGATAACTCGAAAGACCTTTATATGCTAGTACCTCCTGTCCAAATCAGCATAGGACTTATTAGGAATGGAGTGGTTTTTTAAAATAATTAATACAATAATCCAGTTTCTTCCATAGTGATAGAACAAGATTTCGGAGTGGACTCTATATTAAGTGGTTTTGACGTTATGTATTCAGCAGTCGTCACGTGCCTGTTCTGACGATATGCCTTATTATAGCGGCATGAGTCAACTGGCAGGGGCAGATAACAGACGGTTTAAACCGACCGAGACGTGGTCCGCATTACAAACACCATCAGATATTTTGGGGGTCAAAGTTGGCAGTTTTGGTGTCTTGTGGAGTTTCATAATTATTGTACAAACAACGATCTATTAATATAATAGAACAAGTTTAGGTCGGAATCCTAAAAAATCATTTCTAATCGCCGTTTAAATCTTTATCATAAAATGTAATATGACAACTATGATAATAAATTCCATTCTATACATAAGTATAGTTCGTTTTTTAACATTAGAAAAAAGGTAAAAAATGTTGACGTGTCACCTTCTTTCTAATGCTAAAAATACGAACTATAGTCATTGCAAAAAGGTTTGACGGGTCACCGTAGCTTAAGTTTATCGTTTCTACCAATAATTTTTTAGTCTTTTCTTTAATAATTTCTTGACAGTTAATATATGTATCACTTCGGAAACATATATATGACATAATAAACATAAGAGCCACGTTTGCTCTTAGTTCGAAGGCTTCGTAGGCGGTCTGAGGCCACGACAATGCGGTTTGGACACGTTTTAAAGCCTTCATTTTATGAGTACAATGGTCAGGTATGATTGATTTTTACTTTAAATATGTTTGTAATACGACGTATAAATTTTTGTTTACCTTTCTGACTTGTAGGTAATTTACTTGTAGGTCTTTAGAGATTATAGTTAATTTTTTTCTAACAAGTTTTGTGTATCTTCTTCTCATCCTTAATGGCCTTAATCTAGAGTTAGATAATAAATAATCCTTGTGCCATTAAAACATATGTTTCAAAATTAATTAATTAAATGTATGCTTTAAAACAGATACTTTTAACATTGAAACATGTTAACATTTTTGACCATGTTTGTATGTACTACACAAATTAACTTTTATTTTGACGAAGCTATCTACAATTTTTGTATTGCGTCTGAGGAAATATTTAAAAGGCCGGAAAATTAGCCAACGGCATTTTGTAGGCTGCCACTTCCTCCCTTCAATGCCATTCGTCCATCACAACTAACAAACAAACATTTGTTCACTATACTTACTTAGAACACCACTTCAATTTACGACTTTATAATGTAGGTATTAAGTTAGAAAATATAGTTGACACTACCTTCATATTTACGCAACCTTCTAAAATAATATGAACTTTCATCTTGTAGGGTTAAGATTGAAATTTGAATGACTGATTGTGTTTGAGATGACATGGCTGAAGCGTCATAAATATGAGGTGCTAATTTGTAATCAATTACAATGAACATAAGATTGCAATTAGGATGGACTGTGCGAGGGCGATATGGGAGATGGGAGGTATCTTCGTTGACACAGTTAACTTACCAGTCGTAGATCTTATTTCTACATAACAAGAAGGTCTATAACAGGTCAGTAAGTGTGTTGATCTAACCAAACATTTCCGCGAACGAACGACTTTGCTTAGCTCATTCACAAGTAGTACAACGTTAACTCAATTCTATACATATAAATACCATTGAAATAACTTCATGATAATTGGTGACAAAATCAAAGAAACAGTAACAAGAGTAAGGCTCATGTGTGGGCGAGATTAAGATGCCAGATTGTTTTCTCTAAACATTCCCGCCGAATCGTGGTAAAGGATTTAAAATTGTAATCAGATTGTATATTCAATTTTATTCATCAAAACAATTTGCAAAGTAAAGGCGTAGGTACAAGTTGATGTTATTCGTTGGCGCTAAGCCAAATATTAACAGTTTGTACAAACCAACATCTTACTGGTCAGACAAAATGACATGTTGTCGTTTTATAATATTACTAGCTTCTATAAGCCTATGTCTTCGTCTCTATGGAATGATGATGATTGCTAATAAACTATGATAAGTCCTTTCCCGTGCTTCAAACAACATATACATATATGAATCAAATTTCACCTAAATCGGCTCAGCGTAGTAAGCGTAAACGGGTAGCAGACAGACAAAACTACATTAGTAGGGATATCTTTTCCACACCTGCATAAAAAAATTACCTCATTAAATACAGTCAATATGTGTCTCATTCCAGGTCTACATGCAGCTCGTGTTACATCTCCGGCAAACAGCGCAGAAAGAAAGGACCAGCAGTTATAGCTGACTTGCTCGGACGTGCCATGTGTCGGTCGTGTCGGTCTGCTGCCTCGGATCATGCCAAGATTTCGAGACACCACAGTAACGTCAATACGGGTAAGTGTGGCTGGCCTTCACATTAGGGCTTGTCTACCCATTGATGACTGTTTATTGCGAGTTCATATAATTACTGCTTGTGTTTATTGGATTTTTTTTTAACTTGGAATAAGTACTGATCAATGTCTAAGCAGGCCCCTATGTAAAGGCCAGCCACACTTACCCCGTAACTCATATTGCCCATATTTTCAATAATGTTAGTAGGTATACAGAGAGGAAAATGAAAGACTTCATTTGTATGAATTTGTTGCGGAAGACGCTGGATGCGGGTGGCTTCCAACCGGTACGAATGGAGGTCCAAGGGGGAGGCCTATGTTCAGCAGTGGACGTCTTATGGCTGAGATGATGATGATGATGATGATTTGTATGAAAAGGCCATTACTCGCGGCTCCTCAACATTCGCCTAAAATTTGATTGCATTGTTAATTTTTTAGTAATAGTTAACATCTAAGTAAGTACACCATATTGTGTTACTGGAATATGGTAATTTACGTACGTAAAAAAGGCTCCCTTCACATTATTACGATTTAATCGCCTCGTGAATTAAAAGTGACTTTCCTGCATATGTATGTACTCTATACTTGCATATGTGTTTACTCACATAGTACCTACTAAGTTGTAGTATGGTTAGTTAGCTGTCAGCATGCTCGTGACTCGAGGAACTTTATTAACGTGTGCAGTATGTTATCCTTGTTTCGAGTTAAAGATCTTTAATGTCTATGCTATGACTGTGTCGCCACCCTGGCTATTCTTATATGCTAGTTATAAGTATATTATAGAATACGTTTAAAACATACACCAGGTTACAAATAACACTTTCAGTTCATAAGAAGCTTTAAATCAACGCTAGAGAAAGTATAACTACAAATCAAATGAATACCGAAGAATAAATGGAGATTGGAAACAAATGAAGATGTGTCCAGAACAATGAATATTGAAGACAAGTGAAGATCAGCGGGTAGTAAGTAGATCGGTGAATTATCTTTGGTTATCTAGCTGTATGAGTTTTATAGACGTCATAAAGCTAGGTTACCGGAGTTAAGTCCGTCTACGTCGACGATGCCACCATCATTACAACACGAAGAAAACACGAATGTTCAGAGAATTGGTGAACTCGCTCAGAAGAACGAAAACTACACTATATGAAGTGAAAACGAAGGAAACTGGACTATGAACCGTTCATTTTCTTTTACCTGTCTGTAAATTATGTATGTATTACTTTACAGTCTCTTGAATCTTCAAGTTATTTGACTGAGTCCTAATAATTTGCCAAAAAGAGATAAGTCTAAAAATATAGTGTAGGTAAATTGTACATAGGTATGTTACGTGTTTCTAGAAACTAATCATGTAATTCAACACAGTGTCTTACTCACCATTTATTTAATTAATAGAGTGATAAGTAATTACATTACCTAGTCAATAGTCAATAATGTATTTAGTAGGCCCCGCGTATTTACGCACGTCAAAGTAAGGTACTTACTTACCTATTTAGTATTCTCTTTGAGGACTAATTGGAATTTCGTGTGAGAGCTTCTGTGCGGAACATAAATGTAATTACTCAGTGGATTATTATATACCTACTTATATTGTGGAATGATATTGAGAGTTTTTCAACCATTTGCGGAAATATTAATGCAACCCCTGCAATGCCTGTCTAACAGGCCAATCCGAACGGACACTGATATCAGAATGACACCTAATTGACGTAATTCAGTTATAGTGGTAGTTTGGTTCGAATCCCGGTAAGGGCATTTATTTGTGTGACGAACACAAATATTTGTTCCTGAGTCATGGGTGTTTTCAATGTATGATAAGTATGTATTTATCTATATACTTACCTAGGTATGTATATCGATATCGTCACCTTAGCATCTATAGTACAAGCTTTGCTTAGTTTGGGGCTAGGTTTGATTTGTGTTAGATGGTCTAATATTTATTTATTATTAATGCATATAGCTCGTACTTGTCCCTACATGCGCAAAAAAACGAATTAGATACTTATTATAATTAGAATAGGCCGGGTAATGTATCCATTGGGCGGTATACTGTCGCCCCCCCCCCCTGTGCTAGGCCTACACTACATACGTCCATTTAGAGGTAATTACAAGCTGCGGGTTGCGTTGCATTGGTTTGGTCGTTGCTTGGCATTTGCTACAGATTCAACATATCGGGTGTGGCCTGTAATATGAGCAAAAAATTAAACCGTACGCTGTACTCCTCATATTGACCAACATTTGTTCAGCGACTATTAAAAATTACTTGTGGTTTGATTTTTAATACGCTTTAAAGTTTATTCTAAGACGCAATGTATTGCGAATTTTGTTATGTTTAAGGCGTGACAAGCAACGTCAATCACAGTGATAATGACGTGGCGATGGCGTCCATTGAAGATAATATTTATTTTGTATGAAAAATAGGAAGTCTAAATACTTCATAATTTTTAAAAGTTGTTGAACAAAAGTGTCACCGTTTGAGGAGTACAATCTATGTTTTAATTATTTGCTCATGTTACAGGCCACACCCGGTATATTAACATGTACAGTCAGCTACAAAAGTCATCATCAGACTACGCTTCAAAAGTATCTACCATTTGCTAATACTTAAGAAAAATAAATATGTCTCTATATGTAGAACAATTATATATATGAATTTATATGTATAGTTATAGATACATTTAGTTTAGACACAAACTGTAGAGATATATCTCCGTTTGCAGAAGTTTCATCGGCTACTGTTGATGCTATCATAAATTGTTGAAATACCCAAATCGAGCATTCAATCAATATATGTAAATTGTAAACGTTTATATCACAAAAAGGCTGTAATTATGTAAATAAATGAAAAGTTCTCTGACAAATGACCGGTGGTCTCCCTCCGGCCGTGAGGCACGCCCCGGGAATCCGAGCGTAATGGGGCATTCTAATTGATTAACACTGCACAGCACAGAGTCCCCCTTGTCACCATTTTTCAAAAGGAAAAAGAAAGAAAGAGGACTTTAATACGTACTCCCACACTTGACAAAAATAGAAAAATAAAATTAAAAAATAATTCTTCCCAGAACATGCAGAATGTGGCCGCTAGTGGCCGCTAGTGGCCGCTTTCTGAATGCACCAAGACATTAGCCGACTGGAAAATACAAACGGAAATAAATTGTTACAAAGCCAAAATAATTCACGCAATTACATATTATTCCTGAATTCAATACTTCCACTGACACTTGACATTTTACGATTTTGATCACTTTTGATATTTAACAGGCATTTTTTTACACTGTATCTGATTTCTATATAACCGTAGTTTACCTTACAATAATCTATATTATTATTTATATTACGTGCAATTTTAAGATCGCCGCGAGCTGTCACCTAATTACACAAAACATTTCAAAGTAAAAGCAGAATGACCGAGTATGCCCTTAAAATAACCGCAGTTCTATTCAATAACATACCTTAACCGTACGTACTTAAGGTTTACAGTTGCTTCATTACTTGATCCTACTCTGTTTTTATATAGAAAATCTTGTGTCAAAAGTTGCCAGAGGTGAGGCTCTGAGTGGACATTTATATTACAAACTTATGTTTGCCGGCAAATCAGAACTTTGTCCATATAATTGAAAAGGCTGTAATGGCTTTTTAGCTGAAAATGTAGCTTGGTACTTCTGAACAACGTCTAGTAATTGAAGTAACTTGATATTGTTCTTAAATGTGTATTTAGGAACGATGTAAGCTAGTTTCGAGATTTTGTACAATATTGGTCTAGTTTGAAATGGTTTTGCTAAGAGATATACAGGGTGACATTTAAGTCGTGAACCGTAATTTGTTTTTCTAACTCCATAAACAACGAGCAATTTAATGCCCCTACTCTTACTGAAATCAGACAAGATTTTTTTATGTTTTTGTATTTTTTTTGTCATTTATTTTACTTTTTCTGTTCAACAGACTATTAGGTAGTTAAGATTTTTCTTTAAGCATTGTGATTTTATGTATCCGAACAATTAAATTGTAAAGATCTAGTCCAATCAGAAAATTATTGAAATCCCGAGCGTTCTGAATCATTGTTTCATTTTCTTTTGTTGTTACCTATTCTTTCCAGTTCAGTATATTTATATTTATTTAATCAACTCCATCAGATTCATCCATCAACCCTTAACTAAAAAGAAAAAAATAAAAGCTCTATTCGAAAAAAACATAGTCGAACGAACGATTAGATTATTTCGCGCACGTACTTACCTAACATACACAAAAGGGACCAAAATAGATTGATAAATTAAAAGTCTGGAGCCAAAGTTAACAAGCACGCGGAGTATTCTCGGGCCATTCTATCTGAATAATCCGGCGACGAGCAAACCTTTATAATTTGTTCATAATAGAAGACATCACGCGCGAGGATTGCTACTAACAGACATTTTTCATGCTTAACTGTGTTTCACTCAAAACTGTTAATTTATGAGAGAACTTGTAAACGTACGTAAAATGCGCGTCCAATTTAGTGCAAGAGTAATAAGGAATTTCACTTTCATGAAAAAGTCGCGCAAGCAGAGACCAATTAATATTTAGGTATTATTAATAACCCTCTATTTGAATCTCAGCTCCTGTTTCGTCTTAATGGTAAAATTTAAAAAATAACTTTCTAGTGTCGCTGGTTCATTCATTTGACCGTCCCTGACCAACACAATAAAGCTAGCCCTTTACAAAGACTACCCTAACAATTACGCGCTTTTTATTTACCGACGAAAAAACAGAGGAGGTTCTCAAGTTGACGCGTATTTTTTTTCAAATGTATCACCACGCATAACTTTTTACAGTAGTCCAGGTTTTAAAATATTCTTATTATTTTAGGTCGTGTTTTAATTTATCACCACTCGTTTAGAATTTCCTCTTTTCCGCACTTGTATCGTAGGTATTGTATTTATAATATTTGGCTAGCGATCCAGTCGCTCCGCGTCAACAGGTGGCCCGCCCTCAATTTTCGCGAGATTTGACTCTCAAATTCTTTTCAACGTACGTTATTAAAAATCTAACTTTATATAATAATTTTCTCTTAAGAGGCAAATTCTAATTTTTATATCAAATAATGCTTTAAGAAAATAGACAAGAATTAAAAGTCTATTAATATAAAAGTTGTGGTGTGGTGTGGTTGATGTGACCACATTAAACCGTTTGTAAAAATTGTCTAAGTTTTATTTTTATGGAAATACCTAACAGGTATTTTTATGGAAATACCTAACAGGTATTCTATATGAAATGACTGTCGTGTTTCTATGTAGTATAAAGAGAAGCACCTTAGTTACATAGGTTTCTAAGTACTTATACCTATTGTAGTCCTTAATCTAAATTCAATACAATATAACCTCGTGCCGCCCAATGTGCAATACATTGTACAAAGTGACACTCAGCATAACTGCCCAGAGTTTAGAAATTAAATTCAGAGCTAAACGCCCAGTGTACAATACGCTGTACATAAAAGTTTATCAAATGTAAATATGAAATTTTCGCGCATAATTGGAATTTACCTAGAAGTAGTGAATGGTCGGTTCAGTGGCGACCATTTTGACAGCTGACGTTTGACAGATATTCATAGACAAGTGTTGTACTTCCGCAATTATTCAAACACGCGCGACACATGGGTATATAATCTTGATTTATTAAATGAATCATGGCTTTTATCGTTTAGAGAGTGACATAAAAAATATCCTAAATGTTTGTTTTATTGAAAAATACTGTTATTTTTTTACAAAGGCACAAATAAACATTTTTTTTTCTGAATCGTAAGATTATGTTCATCATATTGCACACTGGGCGCTACTGTTATAAAAATGCATAATATAACCTACAACTGAAGGTTCTTTTTTGATAGTTTATTTTAGGTCTGCATGATGATTTACTTGTTGAATACGAACTGGAAGACTTTTTGCAATCCCACAATATAATTTGTGATCCTGAATACCAACTTTCTGGTGATGAAACAAATATTTACAATCTTAGTGAAAAATAAAGTTTCGAAGGAAGTGAAGATACTGAAACACAGCAAACATACAATAACATTATATAATTAAGAAGGATATTAAGTTGTATGTTAAGGAAGTTTATTAACTATTATTCAGACCTTGTTATAAAGCATTTCAGTGTCAAATATAAACGTTAACATACATAAAAAAGTAGCCCAACTCAAAAAAAAAATCTAATTATTTTTGACTTACGTGGCTTGTGTAACTATTTAAGCAGAATAATAATAATCAGAGGCTACGTTATCGCGATTACGTGCCTTAAAGTTGATTTAAAAAATATATTTTATTACTTTATAACATCAATCAAAAACCCAATGTGCATTTAAATGAACAAAAGATACGAAGGTGGAATTCAGTTTACTGTATTAATTTTTATTCACATATACCCAGAAAAAAATAAAAAAAATCCTGCTCGAGTTTTGTGTAAAAAAAAAAATGTTTGAAGTGCGTGGGCAGTTACGACTTCTAAATATTATGGCTCATATATTGCACACTGGGCGTTTAGCTGATCTTGCGTTTTTTTTCTTGGGCGGCACGAGGTTAATGTAAGTTTGACATGTTGATTAATGAGACATTCATGTTGCCCAAAGACGACGGCCCAAATAAACAAAATGGTATACATATTATACAATCCTACTAAAATTCATATACGAATGTATTGGATTGCTAACTTGCTTCCTCCCAGCGTCTCTGAACTATGGAGGGTCGCAAAGGGAGCGTTCGCGTTTCCATTATGTGTAATTTTGTATGGGATTTTGAACACCGCGCCAGGTGGGACGTTTTGGAAACACAAAACCCCATACAAAATGACAACGCAAATGTGTAGTTAAGTCACGTCACGCTATGGAATGAAAATATTGAAAATTACACTAGGGGTACAGAATACACGCCAAACTAGATAGAATACATTAAACAAACTGTCAAGCAGTTTGACGAAACCATAATTATATCATTGTAATTGTGTATGTAGGTAGGTACTAATGTTAAAATAAATTAAAAAAAATGAGACTGGAAACTTGTTAATTCTAAAAGGAAAAGGGAAATCAAAGTAGAAGTCGACACGAAACATTTTTTAATTGTCTGCGACGAAGTTTGGGAAGCGCGGACACCCTGACAGGCGGTGCGCAAACTTTATTCCCCTCACGAACTTCAAAATATTCACTTGTTAATTACTTCAAAATATTTAATCTCTTATATTTAAAATATAAGTAGTATATACTGAAAATTAATAAATTGTATAATTAATTATCATGCAGGTGATAGTTAATACAATCCTTGACTGATTGATTGATTTCAATTCAAGGTCAATTTAAAAAAATATTTAGCTTAAATTAAGATTATGTATCTTTTCTGCTTAAAAAAGCCAAGTTTTTTTAAAAGCGTGATAACCTGCTTCTTTTGTAAGATGAGAGTGTTAGAAAAATCTTTTATATAATGCTGTGGACATGACGCCGATTTTTCCTTTTTGACCCTTTTATACAATCAGATATCAAAGAAAAATCACAAACATTTTCACATCATGTTGATGTTTACAATCAGAATTTTAGCTTCAGAATGTAGATAACTTAATTATTTATTGAAAATATAAAATAAATATAAAGAAATGCTTTTAAATTTTCATTCAAATCTCCGTGCATTGAAATATAAATAAAGTACCTATTTGTAAAGCATTCACTACTTAGTGCCTAATGGCTATAAAACAACTTGAAATATTTTTCTATAATGCTATTAATCCTGTAAGGTATTGATGTTTTGTAGGGTTCTGTAGTCAACTAGGCACCCTTATTGGCTATGTGAAGTTGATGGTGAGGGAAATACGAGCGACGCCAACGCATGAGGTGGTGAAAATATGTGACGTTCCACAGAAAAAGGTACTTTATGGCGGCCGGCGCTTACGTCGCGCCGCGCCGCAATAATATTGGAGTGGCGTTAATGATAGCGTAAGCGCCAACCGCCATAAGGTACCTTTACCCGTGGGAAGTCACATATGAACTTCCGTGGGACGACATCTTCATACTATATAGCAGATACCATTTGTCGAAGAAGTTTAAAAATGTCAATATCATATTACCTCTATAATCTCTATATCCTATTCTATAATTATCCTTAATAATAACAAAAAATATTGTAAAAACAAACTCATGTAAATTACCATTACTACAAGAAAAACACCACTAGGTGTACAAACACAATATTCTGTATTTTTATTTATAATAAGCAATATGTTTGCTTGTTATTTACAGTTACAACCTAACTTTGGAAATTTAGTCGAATTATTATTAAATAATAAAATTTTGTCGATCTGAAAGTGACGGAACCCTAATGTTTTTGGAGCCTCACTCGACCGATTTAAATACTTTTAGGCGCACCGGAGTGATGCATATTAATGTTATGCAAAAACGTGTTTTGCACCAAACTGAGTGTAGGCTGAAAACTTTTTTGTTTTCGTTTCTGTGCTTGTTTGGCTACGTGGGGTTTATGCAAGCTAAGTACAACAAACTGACATTTACTTTATACGTAAAGTATTGTTTAGGTATTCAGTTTAAAACTGTGTAGGTACATACATATGAAATTAAACACTCTTTGTAAGGTAAATGTCCAGCAAAACTGCGTCGTTGTGTGAGTTGTGTCCGCCGCGCCGCCGCCGCGCCGCGGACAGCGAGCTGGCAGCGCCAGTATTTTCTAATTAACTACCTACTACATTAGGACTTCATTAATTTACAGTTTGCTCGTGTTATTTACATTTTGCGCTTGAAAAATAGAAAGGTAAATTTGCTTGTTAGAGTTGTTGCCGCACATGTTTCTGCAGGCGTTGTAATTTTAGTTTGGTAATGAGAATGTTTTGAAAATTGCGTTTTATCTGAGCTAATGAGCTACTTTTAAAGGCCGGCAACTAACTTGCAACCACTCCCCGCCTGTTGATGACGATGTTAATTGCTTACATGCGCGTTGCCGACCGTTTAAAAACCCGTACAATCGTGCCCGTATCGGTACTGCACAGTCCCTAGAGAAAACCTAACCTCGGCAACATTTCGCGCATTTTGACTGCGGGTTGAAAAATCAAACCCTTTAGTAGTGATATTACGGCAGTGGCGCATGTGGCCTTGTATAAACATTATTATTACAGAAATACTCACTCCCAAAGGAAACGTCTGCATTTGTCGCAAAAAACTCTTGTCAAGGAATAACTCTTGTTGCGTCATCCATCATTGTGTCAATGTTTCTTTCAAGACATTAACTTGGAGTCGAGAAAAGCTGAGAAGTTTATTTTGAGTTTTCCTTTTTACCGCCACATTAATGTTCATGTTGTGTTGTCAAAAAAGAAAAATTAATGGATTTTTGACACACTACAAGGGAACCACTCAATGTTTTTGAAAATATACAAAGTAGGTTCACGCTTGGATGATGTGAATTGGAGATTTGTTATGCATCTTAATTAAGTAGGTACATATCAAACAAATATATTTATGTATATTTTATCGTCGTCTAGTGTACTGAATCTTATTGACTTTACTCTGGAACTAGGTACATTAATCTATACGGCTACCCTCAGTTGAACGTAATTTACTTTCTATATATCTCTTTCGCACTAATATGTCAGTACGAGCGAGATGCATAGAAAGTAAATTACTTTCACGATAGCGTTTATGTCAATGCCAAACTGATGGTAGCCGTACTAAATATTTATGTAAGTTTTTGACGACCGGTCTGGCCTGGTAATCCCGAGTTATATGTGTTTTCTATTTATTTAAGTACTTATTTATTATATAATATAATATACCGTTACCTGAGTACCCATAACACAAGCCTTCTTAAGCTTACTATACTGTGGGACTTACAGGCCTATTCGGATTTCGAGATAATCACAAGATCTAGAGACGATTTAGAGATCAACTAGATCTACATTAGATATCGACTAGATGTGACTTGGATATTTAAGTCATAACTTGTCGAAATCGTTTGTAGTTAAGTATATGTACAAGTATGTACAAGTATATTTACAACAATTATTTACATTAATTTACAGATTCCGCTGAAGAAGGTAGAGAGGCAATAGAGAGTACTCTCTCCAGGCGGGTGTTATGCCTGGGGACCGAAGTCCACTGAGAGTTGGTCGGAAGTTATATATATGGAAACTGACATTATAACTCCGTAAGCGCGATGTAGGTCTTACATACTAATTGCCTTCTAGACGTAGTGTCTTCTTAGTAGTTTGTGCGTTCTTAGCTTCCTAACGCCATCTGTTAGAATATTGTGGCACGGCGTTGGCAGTGACAGCTAGAGGAGCCGCCACATCAGCCCCCCTTTGAGCGGAGGGGTCAGCGACGACGTATGAAGTGTGCAGCGAAACCAAGTGTGGCGAGTGAAGATGCTCAGAGTCACAGGCGAGCAGAGCGGCTCAGAGCCAGTGTGACGAGCGTAGTTGCTCAGAACCCTCAGGCGAGCGCAGTTGCTCAGAGCCAGAGAGGTGAGCGGAGAGAGAGAGAGAGAGAGAGAAATGGCTTGCTGCGAGGCGGCGTCATCAGGATCTTGAGGTCTTCATGGCTGTTCAATGTCGGAAGGTCACCAATGTAGTTAAGTATATGTACAAGTATGTACAAGTATATTTACAACAATTATTTACATTAATTTACAGATTCCGCTGAAGAAGGTAGAGAGGCAATAGAGAGTACTCTCTCCAGGCGGGTGTTATGCCTGGGGACCGAAGTCCACTGAGAGTTGGTCGGAAGTTATATATATGGAAACTGACATTATAACTCCGTAAGCGCGATGTAGGACTTACATACTAATTGCCTTCTAGACGTAGTGTCTTCTTAGTAGTTTGTGCGTTCTTAGCTTCCTAACGCCATCTGTTAGAATATTGTGGCACGGCGTTGGCAGTGACAGCTAGAGGAGCCGCCACACGTTCAAGAGGACCTCCAGAATCGCGGAATAGTCAAATGTGACATATCTATCGTACGAATATCTTTAAATTATCCATATCGTAACTTGTTGAAATCTAGTAGAAATCTAATTCATTTTCGGAATCGAGCCGTTAGTCAATTTGTGCAAGAATGTCCCATAATATTTATATTTATATATATATATATATATATATATATATATTTATGTTACAGTATTTCAATAGAGTAATAAAAATAAATATTAAACAATTATTAAAACTTGAAAAAAAAATAACAACTGTTTTTTTTTGTTTTGATTTTATTAATGCTATTTTCATTTTCTCATTAGATTGAAAGGGTATTGTTGACTTGGGTTGCAATAACCCGCGTTGACGGCATTATTATCATTGGCGTGGACATCTTGGCAAATGGTTATTATTGCTGCGTCATGGCTTCTAGCAATTTTACATACATTTTACCGCGTTCAATTATTCCCATTTTCATGAAATACCATGAGGGGTCTAGTGGTCCGCAGCCCGATTCAGATTTAACAGTTTGAAAGTTTTGATATGGTTTTGATATACTTAGCAAAAAAAATGTCCTATAATATTTATTTTAACATTAAAAACTTTTCGTTAATTGGCGTAGATCTTACTTACGACTTTCTCTTCATTTCGCATGTATGCACAAGCGTTAGCGATCTTCAAAGTCATATCAAAAAAACATCAAATCCGTAACAAGTTGTCAAATCTGAATCGAGTTCCGGGGCGTTAGTCGCGTTAGCTTAGAGACTCAGGCGTTCGTTTTCAGCCTCGCGGCCATGCCCACCGGAGGGCTTGGTCGCTTTTTCTTTAGTATTCAAAATGACATTTATTTCAGTCTTTAAATAAATACATCCAGGTTATAAGAACCTGTTGGTACTCTGGCATTGTAAACATTCTGGAATATTCACGTAATTTCGGGAAATATTGCAGCAACGGCAATGCAATTTTAAGCAAGTGCCATTGAAACCTGCCAACGTACCTGCGGTGTTGTCGAAACGTTACATTTTCACATTATTGGGAAATTGTCGCTACATTTTGAGAGGAAACGGCTGAAATTCCGTGGAAAATGAAATAGTACAAGAATTTACTAACGAGTGTGATTGTCATTTGTTTATCATTCGGCCGTGCGTCCCGCTCGCGCCATCCAATGGGCGAGCGAAGTGCACGCGCAAATGATAATTAAATAATTGGCCAAGCACGAAGTCAAGACTACGGTGTTCAGAGCACCGTACGACACATCCCTAGGTGGTTTTAAGTTTGGATACTAATACTAATTTATCCCATAAGTACATTTTACTGACTAGGAAATAAGAAGGTAATGTCTGGGAGCTCTGGGACCTTGGAGTTTGGACTTTTATTAAAGTCCTCTGGGCTAGTATAGGTAATGTAGAAGTTACAAAGCTTCTACCTTAGATATATTTTTTAGAGATTAAAGATTTAATTTACCACCTTGTCGGGTTGATTGTATATCCATACCAAATTACAGCTTTCTAACACTAACAATCAACCTCATCTTGGAGGTGAAAAGAGGAAAAATCGTAAGTCCCATTTCGGCCAACCGAAATCAAGAACGTTTATATAATATAGGCCTAATACCGTTTATCTAAAACGTTTGGTGAAGGCACATTTCTAGTAGAAACAAATTATTATGAATTTCTCTGTAATTTGTACAAACCATTTCGTAAACTGACATTCCGCTAAACTGTTGTTTTTACATCTTACTAGCATCCATAACATATTGAAGTATGATATTCTTCCACTTGTCTGAACATTTTCATTACTATTGATTCTTTTTTGTGAGAATGGCTTTTTCTGCCACGGCACTTTGCCAATTATTGATTCTTTCAAACACCAAAATAGTTGACAATTTAATATACGTCAGAGTTGACAGGCAACTTCGAGCATGAAAAACTAAATCCTTCAAAAATACTGGGTATACATACAACCTCATAATCTTTGATATAGTCGCAATTGTTGCATTTTAAACTTGTAGACTGGGCAGGCACGACTCAAAAAGGAATAATACAGTGAACGCATATATTAGTATGGAAGTATTCTGTCCGCTCAATTATGACCCAACGTAAACTCCCTCAAGGTAGGCGGTACTAACAAACTATTCGATTGGCAACCTCAGTTCGACCGAGATGACAGTCAGTGACGGATGGCTAAATTGATTTATAAAAACAACTTTTTATTTGTAATTAAAAATGTCTTCATGTGTCGTGAAGTGGTGCAGAAGTTATTTTAGTTCATACCAAGGACAGTGGAATCACTTTTCACTTATAGTAAACAGATAACTACAGTAAAATTTGGAATAAACATGACGATTTGTTTTCAATACTACCGTGCTAAACTAAAACGTAACAACTGCATACGACTTTCATAACAACATACGACTTTTTAAATTGCGAGGATAATAGGGATGGTGTTATGCCAAATGAAGTAGACTATTTTATTAACTTGTGTTTGGTTTCTAGGTATTTTCTATATAATTATAAATGTAGTAATAAATTCCTTCTTACAGATTTGTATTTTCCTTTTTTTATTTCATGAGAGGTAGCTATAAAAAAAACTACCTAGTTATTTCAAATTAATAATAAAATTTGGTATTGTCATTTTACATTACTTTCCATTCATATTCCCACAAGATGCTATTCGCAGATAACTATGGAAAAAAGCTGTCTAATTAGAGAGACATGAAATTGAGTGGATGCCTGGCAAGATATGTAGAATATGTTCTATTCATGAGATATAACCCGTGAGATAATCATACCCGGTCTCCTATATGTAGATACATTTTTTCTATCACGCTTTCACTGAATTAATTTAACAAATACACACATTATCTGAAAATTTTGATCATTTGAATCCACCCTCTACTGTCACATATAGTTTTAGTAGGTTCTCTCTCAAGCCATTTCCGTCAGTAGAAAAGAGCGGCAAATTTAGAAAATGTAAGCGAGCGAACGGGTGTGGTCCCATACAAAATTTTAATTTTGCACCTTTTTCTACTGACAAACTTGCTAAAAGATAAAAAGATAAAAAATAGTTTATTCAAGTAGGCATATTACAATGCGCTTATGAACGTCAAATAAATTTACCGGCTATATACATATAAAATATTGAAACTGAAAGTAGGGATTTATTGTGACTCCGCCTGTTCAAATATTTTTGGCCCGATTCGTGTACCCATGTCAATTTTGCAGACTGTATAGCCAGTCCGATTTCTAAGATCAAGTTCGCCATACATTTACTATGGCATACTTGATCTTAGAAAAACGGACAGACTATACCTGAACGTGACTTATACAAAATACTTATTATAGCGGAATACATTTATAGAACAATGATATATTTACTTATGTTGAGGTTAGTCTGTCATGTCATGACAACATTTTAACTAGTTATCTTTTAATCTGCATTAAATTATTATACGTGAATTATTTGACTGGTTCTTCACTGTATGGCATAAACCTATCCCTGTCCAAGTCATATTCTAATCAAATATGAACCGCGAACTCTCAGCGGCCAGTACGTACAGCAAGAAGGTTATTAGCGGATTAATGTCGCTGATTGGTAGTTATTGACATTATATGCATTTCATCTACACTTAGCTATGTACCATTAGTGTAATAAAGATGACTCTTATTTTGTATACCAGCTTTGATTACAGGCTCTGTAAACGCGTCGTCTTATTTGAATGTAGGCGTAATTGTGTATGTGTGCTAATTTGGCCCGAGAATTTGAACGGTAATGTTCCTAAAGGCGGTATCCTGGTTATATATGATCGCAGGAATAATATTACAATTAAGTCTGTGAATCGGCATTTCTCGGTTTTTGACGTTAGGCTTGTTTCTGACTCAAAATATAATTAACGTAAAGTATTAATCATGTTTCATATATAAGTCACAGAAATAAGTACCTAATAATAAATGTCTAAGTTTTAGTACAAGTAGGGTAACTGCGTCAGGTTGCCGTCCAGTACCTGTTTCCGTCCACTTGGCGGAGTTGCTACAAAGAATTGCGTATAATTTGAATATAAACCTAACTTACCGGACAATTTTGGACTTATTGTACATCAGTTTTTAAAAGCAAAAATATTTTAGTAGAACTGGAATTCATGAGTACCAAATCTTAACTGACATTTTTGTCACTCAAACAAGTTTGATCAAGATCGGCTTACTTTATATTTTCCAAAAACTGTGAAATGTGAATTTTAATTTTTTTTTCGTAACAGAACAGTATCTAGTTGCTGCTCTCACCGATCGGTTCAAAAATATACATACTTTATACAATAAATACATAAATCTAATGGTACTTAATGAAAAGGAATAGGTACTGTTTCGACGAATCAGATACTCTCAGTAAAATCTATAGGTAGATGACGCCATAGCTGTTAATAAATATTGAATGACTTTATTATCTCTATTCTATCGCTTTACTAACTCTATGTGCTCTAATGTGAAAAAAAAACACAACGACAGTGAAGAACGGAATTCTTAATTTAAATTTGAACTGATAAACTCCAATAATAAATATGATTCTTACTGAGCACACTGCGATAGTCCATTGGTTGGAAAGCCCGTTCGAAATTTAAACTTATTTGCTTTACAATAAGGTTGCATTTTGCAGATCTTTTACCCTCTCATACTTATAGTAGGCTATTCAGAAAAAAAAATGAAATATCTCACAAAAGTAAGTAAGTAGAATTAAACTTTGTATCAAAGACATAAGTCATAAATTTCAATGTCAAAGTTTTAAGTAAGGATCTTTCTTACTAAATTACTTCTTAATATGAATGACCAGTGTAAGCATCAGTTAGCTAGCCCTAAGCAACCAAAGATCAGGCTGCAGTTTAAAAACTAATAAAGTTAGAGTTAACCTGATAATTTTCCCGCCGTCTCCATACTCGTTTTAGTTGGTTATTGACTGGTCAGCTGCCTGTTAGCTATAGTTTTCCCGAAAATCGCCAGGACAGAGGTGAAAATTTTTGTATGAAAACTTGCAACTTTAAATGCATTTTTTATCGAAACTATTGCATTCTAAAATGAAGTCAAAATCAGTCCATCGACTCAATTTTTTGCAAGCTTTCTAATGGTACCTCACACGATTCTTACAATTGAAAATAAAATTCAGCCTACCCCTCTTAACCCCTAAATTTCCCCCTAAAATCAGAAATAACCAGTTTCGATTTATTCACAGTGTTAGTGATGGTACTTGCCATAACTATTCCAAATTTCAGGTACCTACATCAAACGGTCTTTGAGAAAAACGCATTTAACCGATTTGCAAGACCGAAGTGATCCCATAAGAGCACCGTGAACAAAGTTTTGTACGGTGCTCTAAAAATTAATTGACATCATTTAGATATGAGAATGTAGCTCGAATTGTAAGGGTGTACCTAAACCTTTCCTGTTTTGTGATTTGATATAACAAAAATTAAATAAACTGAAGCGAGTGAGACTGAGCTCCGCAGCGCAAAACGCTCCGGGCGTTACAAGAGACAGTGCAAATTGGAAATGAAGCGCACCAAATTAGCTTTCCAGCTCATTTTACTGCACAGACTACCTCAACTACTAGACGGAGCACATAGGACAATCGGGGTCCCTACATAGTGCTCTTGTACATACAGCGTGACCGCATATTTCAGTTGCGCTTACAATTACAAGAACTTAATGTAAATTAATTCATTATATTCATAAAAATTAAGCTTGATAGAATGGTTGACTACCACTCAATTGTGCTGCTCGAATAACAAGTACCTAACATTGCAATTACCTATATATGTGTGGTGACCTCATGCTCTTTGTGAATGGTTCATAATGCGGTGTCTACCTACGCAGGTAGTCTGTATTTTACTGAAAGCGTATTCATTTCATACCTTTCGAGATCTAGATTTACTTGAGTACCTTATTCTCGGATTCTAGGTGCTAAAGTGCACTGTCAGTTTAATTAAATAGGACACCAAATCGGTAAATAAACTTGAATGCGCGAAATGAGATGAGGATCATATATTATTTCAATTGGTCGGGATAATAAAGGGAATCTTGTATATATTTGATGCATTCGCCAATTTTCTCACTTTAGGTTCATATTTTTATCAGAAGGGCTAAGATGGCCGGCTCTTTATCATTTGTCACCATGCCTGTCACGTTGTAACAAGTATGTAAGTGCAAAAGCGACGCATAACATGACAGGTGATAAAATCGCGACCATGATACGTACCGCCTGCAGCCGGCTTATTATGGATGGCTTTATCCATCTTCATCCACGTGATAAAGTAACTGTCACTTTTTAACACCGTGGGAAAGTGACGGACACTGTTTTATCACGCTGTCACATAGATAAAAAAGACCGTCATATCCGTACGTATATATGACAATAAATTCACGGGCTATTTAATTTGTTCCCAAATAAAGTTTATCAGCTAATTAGATAAGGAAAATTTCCATTTAATCATCATAAACGTGTTTAGCAAATAAAGCGTAATTAGTTCTCTAACTCAATGAGAGAAGTTCAGTAATTTTGCTGAACGATTTTGCTTTAATTGGCCAATCGCGCTTCCGACGCGGGAAAGTTTTATTAACAAATTTTCAGCGTTTTCTGTTTTGATTCATTTATTAATTTCTTAACAGCAAATGGTAAGGAATTTTTAAACTAGCTTAGATAAATAACCATATCTTGTTATATGATATACTCCATAAGTATACGGCCAGGCGCTATTGAAACCAATAGCGATCAGAACAAAGTCGTACGCTGTTTGGTATCAAGTTTTCATGTTCGTTGATCTTCAATATTGCAGGATTTTCGGCGGTAACGCTTGCCAATTTATTTGTATGGGTGGCGTGGGAGGGGGCAGAAGTTGTATAGATGGCAGCACTATCTCTATCGCCATATCGTAATCCCGTAACGAATTCGTATAAGATGTGGAAGCAGGTACCCTCGCCCTTGACCAGCAGTTGAGTTAGTCAAAGACGCGTAGTCCTTTAAAGATTGCATACTGTATTCGAGACATTGGAACGGGTATGGCCGTGTCCGGATAGCCTAGACGTCCAGGGCACTACCCGGTAAGCTAAAGAAGCTTACTCGAATCCGGCTGCCGCCATTGGAGGCCTTGGTCGCTTTCGTATATTATGATATGACATCTATTTCAGTTCCTACTCATTAGTTCTAAGACAGTTGTTGTCCTGTATCTTCAATCTGAGGTTGATCTCAATAGTTTCAGATTTTGCCACACTGTCCATTGTGTTCACAATAATATAACATCCTGTATACCTTTATAAAAGAACTAGATAATATAATCTGAAGGCATATTATCTTTTTGTGAAATGCATTTTATTTTGACATGTAAAATTTATTATATTTGTATATTTACAATAAGAAATAAATGAATCTAATCTAATCTACCGCGAACCACGTTGCCTCCCTGTCACACGCACTAATTTACAAGTGGGACAGAGAGGCAACACGTCGAACGTGGTTCGCGGAACGCCCTCTGTTTTAATAAGCATTTTTTATTTTATAAAAAGGCAGAAAAGAATTCAAGCAACCTTCAGAAAGTTTTGCAACTGAGTGAAATTCTTGATTGAGCACATCAAGTTAAGTGAATTTGAATACAATTTGCCATAAGGTCGGCCGCGGCAACCTCGGCAAAGTTCCGCTGACTTCAAGGACCAAGAGATTACGTTTTTATGGGTTCTCGATGTGTACGTATATATTAAACAATTTTCTTTGTATTTTTAAATATTTTAAGTAAATCCTGATCAAACTTTTCTTTTGGAGAAATCAACAGGAAGCCGAATAAAATTCTTATCTCACTGAGGTTATGTACTATATTATGGCGTTCATCATACCGATTTAAGAAGTACATACTTAACCCTACCTAGATTCCTAGATGGTATAAAATACTTATAAAGATCTAGCAAGAACATTATGATAAAAGTCATTTATTTTACGATATCGCCAGGAAAAAGGAATAAGTAGGTAGCGTTAACTAATATTAGAAAAGCTTTTGACCTGGTAGTTTTTACTCGACTAGAACTAAAAGCTTAAAACCATTTTGACTAAGTATCACAAAATATATTTACCTACATAATTACTCACTTCTCAGTTCTGGCTAAGCAAAAGAAGGCCCTAACAAAATAGTCCTAGTACGTTCTACATTAGGATCAAAAAGCGTTAAAATAAGCTACGACACAGAAATCGATGTTACTTTGATGACGCATCCTCAAAAAAAGGCAATCTTAGCTAAACTATGCAATCAATCAATCATATTCATTTGCTTTACTTTTATTATTTCCGAATTTGACTCTTACACTACATAAAGCGATGCGTTATTTAGCCGGTAGCTAGTCATCCCGGTTAGGACGAAATTGAACACTATTTTCAAAGGCTTTATGAAGCAAATGCAAAATACCTAGTAATTTTCCTTATTAAGTATAAGTGAGAAATCGGGTTTTCAAAAGCCATCTAATCAGATAATGTTAAGCTTATCGCCCAATTAAAGGTTTCCTGTATGCAATTTAAACCTCCTATTAATCAGACGACTACTTATCCAATGTCAGATAATGTTATCGTCCGGAAAGAGGAATATAAATGCATTAATATGTAATAGTGCCATTTTACATGGATTAATGTAGTAATTCAAAAGGTTCATCATGATGAAGAGTATGACATCACTAGATAACGTTTTCCCGTCAGCTATTAATATGGCGTTGATTGCGTTCTCGTCACTATTCACTTTCACACCATGGACTCGTTGTACACCGTTTTGGCAGCGACTGTTGCCACCATCGCAGCAGGCGTTTACTTCTACTGCCGCAGAAAACTGTCCTACTGGACAAGCCGCGGCGTAGAACAGTTGCCATCGACTCGTTGGCTGTTCGGGGACTTTAAAGAAGGAATTCTGTTCCGCTCGGCCCCGGGATGGCACCTCGGGATGGCACGCTGTACCGCCGGGCCCGGAGAGACGCACCTTTCGTCGGATTCTACATCTTCCACAAGCCTTGCCTCCTGCTCCGTGACCAAGGCATCATCAAGCAAATACTGATCAAAGACTTCGAAAAGTTCTCCGACAGAAATTTCGCTGGGAGAACCCAAAAGGACAGTATCGGAGTGAAGAATTTATTTGGGATTCGAAATCCCGCGTGGCGTTATTTGAGGCAGAAGATTTCTCCGACTTTGACGAAGTCGAAGCTGAAGCAGATGCTCCCTTGTATGTTGAAGACGGGAGCGCCCATGGTGGAGTACATCGAGAAGCAGAGGCTGACGGCGCCGAGGCTGGACGCGCAGGAGCTGAGCTACAAGTACGCGACGGACCTGATCGCGCGCGTGGCGCTCGGGACCCCGGTGGACTCCTTCAACAACCCAACGCGGAGTTCACTCAGGCTGGTGAGTGCGTTTTTTAGTATTATCTACTACAATTTTGTATGCTGAAGTTGAAGCCTAAGTTGAATACTTGATTATCATTTATCAAACATTCAGATGTCATGAAATAGCAAGTAGAAGAATATCCCAGATATCCCACACATTCATGCAAAATTTAATAGCTATGCAACTTTTAATTTATTCTCCTCAAGCGTGTAGCATCATCATATGTAAAATTCGAAGCATTTTATTTCTTAGACTAAAAAAATCTTGCTTTTACTAAAGTTTATTTTCGTATCTTTCAGTGTCGGAGTTCTTCCACGGCTTCAAGCGCATGATAGCGCTGGTGTCGGTGTTCTTCGTGCCCGAGCTGGTGGACCTGGTGGGCGCCCCCCTTTTGTTCGACTCCAGCCTTCGTGCGGAAGGTGTTCTGGCAGGCGGTGGAGGAGCGAGAGAGGACGGGGGAGAAGAGAGGAGACTATATCGATACCATTCTGCAGCTGAAGAACGGGCCGCAGAATCCTTTATACGGTGAGGTTCTTAATGATAGTTTAATCAAATTGGTCTCTAAGGAAGTAACCACTTATCCACAGGAACAAACATATATTCGTTAACTGTGACTTGATCCATCGCATTGTCATTTAAAATTTTGATCACATCGTAATTGAGAATTTTGTATCGTTTTGGGTTGTCTCGTGGTAGAACGGCCTGAGGTAATCCCTATTATGTTCTTTGCAAATCATCAATTTTCAAATAAGTTCTACATCTGGCATCAGTCTTATGACCAAGAATATTTAAAGATATCAGAGCTCATGAACCAGTATATTATTTGGATAAAACTTTTTGGAACCAAAATGAATAGAATTGCATAGTGCCATCCCAATAAACCTTTTGACAAATGTTGTAAGAAATCCAAATCATCGCTTGAAGACGTTTCTGCTTAATACAAAATTTTATAGAAATTTTGGCGACCTTAGATTGTTTTGGTTCTAAAAGTGACGTTTTACCTGTGATACCTATTTCCTATTAGGTTAAGCACAGAAATAGACACTTTATGAAGCTTTGAATAAAGTTTGTTTTCCGAGTGATAGTTGGATTGAACGCTGGCCTTCGCAATAAGCCCATTTCAGTTTGAGCCAGCTTATGCCGTTTACCACAAACCGCAGCTGTAGCCCCGCGGTTACCACACGTCGCGCGACCGTCGGATTATTGATTTTTAAGAATCTATTATTGAAGTACCGGGTATTGGGTACATATGTAAAGTAGACAAATATTGTAGGCAAATAAATGTTAAAATAAAACCTCTAGTGTTTTTTCAACCATAATTATAGCTGAAAATTAGTTATAACAGTATAATTCGAAAACCGATCATCTACTAAGATTGATACATGCATTGATAGCAAAGATCCAATTATTATTATCCATTGTTATTTGATTACTAAGATAAGATGCAAATATTGTCACTGTCAATGGAGGATTACAAGATAATTATTATTTATTATCTTCAAAATACTTGCGTTGAAAAACTTAAGAATGACGTAATCAAAATGGCTGAAAAGTATGCTTTTATACAACTTCCTTTTTACAAAACAGTTATCTTTAAAAGGATAAAGACGTTGTTTCTAACTCAATGGCTGACGAATGCAAAGAATATAGTTAGACTTCACTTTTTTCAGTACATATTTTTTTTACTTCAGAATTTTCCGGAGAAAACTTGCTGTACCAGTCCGGCACTTTCTTCAGCGGGTTCGAGTCAAGCGCGACGACGGCCGCCTTCACCCTGACGGAGCTGGCTCGACTAGCAGTGGCGGAGTGTCTACAGAACTCGATTCCCACCGGCTTGCCCATTTAACCCGTGGAGCGCCCTACTGTCACACGTGTGCTGGTAACTCCTATAGGAGTTCCATACTACGGTAATTCTGGGGCGCTCCACGGGTTAAAGACATCTTAGAACATTATTCTCTGATGATCAGATATCCCAAGGAAATAGCAAGCAAATAAACATTGGCTTACCTAGTGAACATTTTTGATACGCCGCTACTACTAACTGGTATGCTTAGTCACCCACAGTACAGCATAATTTTTTGCAACCCACTGTGCGAGTGTGCTTTACTCTCTTAGTAAGATTCTCACCTGATCACCCATAAAGTAAGCATGAGGGATGTTGGGTTCGGGAATTAGTAAAAGTATAACTATACCCAAATACTTGGTGGTGTTAGGTACATATGTACCTGCTGATAATTATATACCTTCTCTATATATGTCTCAAACTCCTAATCATTTCTAAGGGTCTAGCCAAGATGCCAATCGAATGCGCCGTAGCGAACGAAATGGTAATCTTTCTCTCTCTATCTCTCTCATCCATTGCGACACATTTTTACTTTAAAATATTCAGTAAGATAATTTAAATTTGTCTTTTTTCACAGATTCAAAGCGATGAAGTATCTAGAGCAGTGCGTGGCTGAAGGCGTCCGGCTGCATCCTCCGGTGTCCACGGTCGACCGGGCGGCCAAAGAGGACTATACGGTGAGGAGGAGGCAGAGGTAGAAATACTTTAGAGAGCCATGCTACATGCTACTAGCCAAAATCTAATTTTTCTAAATGTATATCCAAGCCCCCGTTTCACCAATATGATAATTGTCACCAGACAGTAACAATTCGCCGTAAATTGCTGCTCCAACAAGTTTACGGAGATGTCGGAAATGTACTTCAAATTGTCAGTGTCAGGTGTCAATTGTCAGCGTTATGACATAAGCGTGCACATCATTTGGCATGTTTAGCCTACAATTGACATTATGATATGTCTGACATTTATATTATGACATTGTGTTAATTGTTTATAATCAGAATTTGACCGTTAAGATAAAGGAGAATTTAAGCTTAAGGCTTAAATTAATAAAAAATTCCAATATCCAGTTTTGGTATGATAAAATTTACTGAATAACTTACCTATCAGTGGATTGTAGAGCTTTATGTATAACATTATATATAAGGTGCTACTTTATTAGTTGCAGATATTTACACAGCTGATAGTACTCGGTTCCTGGAGTACATTCAAGTATGAAACATTATAGCTTTTACGATGTTTTTTTGGAGAAAACTGAAAAACAGATTTACGTAAAAACACCCTGTTAATGTGATTATTAAATGTGAACTCATTGAACAGATTCTAGTACCTCTTTTACCTAACACCTAACTGTCTGGCCACTTCATCCTCATAACCTTTAGTAGTTTTCCCGCCAAACCATTATGAAATTTAATTTTTTGTTCGAAGAATTAAAACAAAAAAAAAATTAAATATTCTTAATTTCTATTTTAAGTTAATTGTTTTAAAGTAAAGTATCATCTGTTAAAACATCTGCAACTAATAAAGCCTTACCTACCTACTTACCTACCTTACCTTACCTTATACATATATGTACATAATTATCGATTGGTGTAATGGATAATTATATATATATATACATAGCATGAGCTCCTCGTTATATTTTAACTATATGGTGGTAGAAAACAGCTAGTAATATTGAAGAAATACTGCTAAGCATAACTCATTATATCGCAATAAATACAGATTTTTCTGATAGGCCCAATCCATGCTTGTTTAAACGCTCAGACAGGAAGGTTCATATAGGAAGCAATTATCCTGACACTAAAACAAAAATGCATAGACAATTTATATTTCCCCAGATTCCCGATACCGACATAGTGATAGAGAAAGGAACAGCGATATACATCTCGCTGTACGGACTGCAGGGAGACCCCGAGCACTTCGACAACCCGGGCGCATATGACCCGAGCCGCTTCGACGTCGGCAGGCGCGTCTCTGATGCCTACATACCCTTCGGAACAGGACCCAGAATGTGTGTCGGTAAGTACCATCAACTAAATTACTTATTAACACCGGTTTTACCGCCTCCGCAGTTTTTAAAACAACACGCATTTGCATCACGTGAACGTCTAGAAAATACTTTATTTAAACCTTTTAGTAAGCACTTACCGCAGTAATGGACGCTTGCAATTTCAGAGGGTGTCAACTACATGAGACAAATAGTACACGCTACATTTACAACAAGCTACATTTGAAATCCCTATGAAGAAATCGTTTATGCTTGATCTTGCACCAAATATTTTATCTAGATTCGTCACCCAATATTCGGGGGAATCTTGCTGAAACCTATCATCAGACTTGTTAAATAAAGTACAGCTTTGTTATTCAATACGAGTATGTTTGTGCTCGCAGGTTTGAAAACCGGTCAGCTCCACGCCAAGGTCGTGCTATCCATGATCCTGTCTCAATTCGAGGTGCAGCAGAGCTCCGAGCAGCTGGAGCTTGATCCTCGGTCCACCTTCACCGCGGCCGCGCACGGCCTGCGCATGGAGTTCACAAGAATAGAGAAAGAATCCAACAAGACAGTCGGACCTGGCGCGCTATGAAACTGTCTTACAGGTGCTGAAATATAAAAGTCCTTTAGTTTCTGAAAGAGGATATTGAAGCCTAACTTACGGTTAGTGATTTCTGGTTGTGACCTATTATCGACAATTGGGTTGTAATCGCCCACACTGTTAACTGTACATCGGTGGACCTTATGCCTTTTGTAATAAGGTCCACCGATGTATAGTTAGGTGTGTTGCTGTTTGTACAGAGGGAGTCAAATATTGACTTGCCAAATATGTATATGGAGACAATTACATATTCCTATGGTACAACTAACAAATGTGTGCTGTATTCAAGTTGTATTATTTGTTGCTGTTTACGTCAAAATTGTGAACTTAATTGTTTGTCAATTATCTTAACTTTTTGAAATAGAAAAAAATAACAATCTAAATCTGTGTATTTAGATATAATTATTTATACTGTATATCATTGTCATGAATAGACATAAAGATTGGCTAAATTCGTGCTACCTATCTTATGTATAAGACAATATGTATCGATTGTATCTAGATTTAGTTACAAATGTATTAATTTATTAAATGTTGTTATATTTAAAAACAATAAATAATTGTTTTAAAACATGGTTCTTCTAGAGTTTGAACTATGTACCAAAGACAAGGAGACTATAAAAGTCGATTCGCAGCAACTTGTACAACAGCGTTGGTTGATTCCTCACATCTCAGCTTCTGCCCCGCCCCGCCTCAGTGGATAGGCAGCCTTATTACATTTTGAGGCCTTACACTGATATTAACTAATATAATTTACTAAGAAGGGTACCTAATAGTAACTTATAAAATAACTTAAATTGTAATACGGTTGTTAAGGATGAAGTATTAAAGTAAGCTAGACCGGGTCCCTATGTACCTCCTGTGAGGTGGGACGTAAATACAAACAACTGCTTGCTATGATATTAGTATAATGCGCTCTCAAATGATACATGTGTAGCCTTATATACTCTAACACTGTATATGTGTGGGTAAGGTGTAGCACACACTACACCTTCCCTCCTGGAGAAAAAAAATAGATTCATCATTTCATTTAGAAATAGATGGTACTGTACCTAAAACAGGAAAATGATAATCTATTTTTTTTTATGATTTTATATTAGAAAAGAATGCAAACAAAAGATAATAAAGTAATACACATTGTAAAAATAAAATACTATATAAACTCATTAAGAAAATCACATTAAATTCGTTAGGTTTAAAAAATGCATTACTTAGCTATTAATAATTTCAACATATTTCTTTGAAATACATATTGGTACATTTTTGAATTTAAAATATTAAAAAATGTTAAGATATTGACCTTGGAATTTAGATATTGACCTCGAGTTATAAAATAAACTTCTGCATGTACGGGATACATTACGTACATAATTATGCATCATTTAAAAATTATAATTATTTCTAAAGAAACTTACTACCTAAAATACATTTAAAAATAAGCCAATAGACACGAGTTTAGTTTTAACATTAAAAGAAAAACACACAAAAGTTAAAGTTACTTAATAGGTAGGTAAATACTAAATATTTAGACAATTTAACACAAATTTTAAAGTTTACAGAATATTATACCTATATATCCAGTAGGTACATATCCAAAATTCCAATTCATGTATATTTAGCTATACAATTATTGTATACCTAGTTGTTAAATGAGTCCGTCTACATTAATGTTTCGATCGAAGGTACCTTATGTACATCCTTAGTTGTTCTTCGTCATAATGTAAAAAATAGTAAATTCTCGAGTTTATTATATGATACATATATCCGTGTATACGTATGACTTGCAAGTCTATCCTTTTTCTATATATTTATTTAAGACGTCACTTTACTACTTTACAGTATATATTTTTTATAAACACTTGAAGTGGGCATTTTATATGCATCACTTTGGCAAGGGTACACAACGCTTTTATACACGTGGTCGGCCGACCTTAATATTCATTTATTTATTTGCTCAGGATACAAGGATATTTTATTTTTACGCGCGCACACATACATAATATATTTATATTCACATTCAGGCAGTTCTTTTAACACATATCCTTACATCATAACCTTCCATGTGTCCAAGGAGTCTCCACGATTGATACTCAATCGAATCATGGTCAGACCTCCAAGGATTCCGTGCCTGCCTTGTATCCTGGCGTACCCTTGCTATACCGTATCGCTCAAGGCCGCCTCTCGGGCCACCGAAGATGCGATAGGCATTTTTATTTGTCAATTAGGTATTTACTTTCATTTCTTTCCTCTCAACAACAAACAAAAAAATAACAACATTCAAATGCAATCACTTAACTCACAGCAATGAAAACAAATAAGAATTTCAGCAACTCTTAGTTGATCAGGCTAATCGTCCTTTGAAAAACTTATCCGTTTCAGTTCTCCCAACCACTTTACTAACGTACTTTCCCAACAACAAACTATTTTCTTTTCAATTAAACAATCCAAGACCAAGCTATCCATTATTTCGCATTCAACACCTTTCTGAAACTTCCATAAACATTCAATTACTTATACCTATACATTATCAAAACTTGCGATCCTTGAAAACCATCGTTAATCTTTACAGTATCATGCCCATGTCTATAAAAACTGGTCTACACAAACTCTACGCTTTCGCTATTTAACTATTAACTCATTCTTCATAAGTAGCTATGTAATTGGTGTATAATTCTTGTATTAACTAATCTAGTCACTCCTTGAATAATATGTCAGATCCACGTTATTATAAATAATAACAAATTAAGTCCGGTACACAAAATTTTTAAAAATCTTAATTACGAACAAAAACATTTGTATACTAAAATACCAAATCTATGTAATGGTTAAAAGTCGGTGCGGTTTCTACTAGCAATTAATAAGTATCATTATGATAAAATTGATAAAACTTAAATAATCTAAAACTGTGCACAATGCTTCATTTTAAGACACCTGTTACTGAAATTTGAGATGTAATAACATACTCTCTGCATACCAAACCGTTTATGGGAACTCTTTCGCAACGCCGCGCTATATTTGTATTGTAGGTACTACACTCTAATACTCGTATACTGATTTACAAGGAATGATTTCTTTTTTAATATTTTTAGCACGTTATATGTAACACAATTATATAATTAAAAAAAAAAACAACATGTACATATTGCTGGAGCAACCTGTGTTAAAATGTATATAAAATTAGATCACAAAAAAAAACTATAAAAGTGACAAATATTAAAGTAAATATTTATTTTCAACTAACCGTCCTTTTAACCATATAAAGTACTATAAGTATAAATTTAAGTGGATACAACGATATCCTTCATATTAATTGCTTATTATATATATTATTGCCAATAGCTATAATTTTTTAAATTAAAATTAACACTCAATAAAGTACACTGGTTAATTTATCAAGTTTCACAACGAAAACAAATATTTAGTTCAAAAGTTTACCTACAAAGAAATAAAAGTTCTAAAAATATTATTTACCTACGTACCAACAATCATTTATTAAAATTTTCTTATAATCGTAACCTAGCCAATTATTTCACGTCAAGCACCTCTCTGTTCGCGCTGTTGTCGCCGTTCTCGTATCGTACCTCCTGCCCCGGGCTCGCCGTCCTAGTCCAGGGACACCGACAACTCCCGGCTGCATACTATCCCAAATCGTTTTTTAAGTAATCACTGTCCGTTTTTAATTTAAAGTCCAGTCTTCTTGTACGTACGTAATAAACTCGTGAAACACGTTCCATTCATTTAAATCGTTACCAAGATAATAATATTATCTAGGCATTTTAAAAGTTCACTTCTTCGAGTCACTCCACTAAATGTTTTTGCAATGTTGTTCACATAGTCTATTTATAACTGTTCTAGCACTTTCTCACTTTTATGTGTTCATTTAAAAAAAACAATTAAAGATCTCGGCCTTCACTGACTGGCGCGGCGCGCCGCCAGTGCAGCGCACGGCCGCACTGGCAGGGTCGCCATGTGAGGTGGGACGTAAATACAAACAACTGCTTGCTATGATATTAGTATAATGCGCTCTCAAATGATACATGTGTAGCCTTATATACTCTAACACTGTATATGTGTGGGTAAGGTGTAGCACACACTACACTCCTTTATCAATCAACGTCACAAAGTTCAACTAAGTTTCCATTGATTAAGTATTAGTGTCATATTAAAATAAATTCTTAATGAGTCTGGCCTATTCTACATTTTATAATAAAAGCCTTTGCAATCCGTCTCAGCGATTTATTATGGAATAAATTTGACGGGATTTTTATTAGCTAAGTAGAAGGCTACATTGACTTTGACGAATTGTCATAAATAATTAAACCGCAAGTGCTTTCACTTAAAAATAATTGGATATTTCGATGTATTATAGATTAACGATGCGTAGGTCAATAAAACTAAATTGCCCCTTGCTTGTGTGAATTAATGAAATAATAATTTATATGCAGCAAAGAAAAAATAAAAGTTACTTAATTAAAACAAAACGTATCATCTTCAAGATGTTTTCCTTCAGGTTTGATACATATTCGCAAACGTTTCTTAAAATTATTAACAATGTCGCTAACGAGTATTTCGCAGTAATCATATTTGTCATCGTATTTTTGAGAACGTATACGTATAGGCAGGGCATAATTAATACTATTTAATAGGGAATAATTAATCGTAACAGATTGATCGCTACGATTTATAGTTAACGTGTGTAGCTGGGGTTAGCTGTGTAAAATGTGTGTAATCTATTTTTCGGTTTATTTTATGTTCCTTTCCTTTATGTTTCTTTATTTTATTTTTTGTCTGTTACCTTCCGTGATTATTTCTTACTTGATGGTCTCATCGGAAGATCAGCGCTGGAAGTCGCCAGCAACATGCTGAGATGGGACCATTTCGTGACACTTTAGTTTTCACTGTTTTTTCTATGTATGTCTATTGTCTGTGTGTTTACGAATAAAAGCTATTATATTCTATTCTATTCTAATACCAACCAAAAAATTAGGGCATATTGAAAAACAAAACATTAATTTACTTCAAGTCCCAGCCCCATAAGTACATAATGTAGCTTTCACCATTTTAAACGTTATCATCACTATTGTGATGATAAACTTTGAAACACCTACGTTTTCTGTCACTTAAATTTGAAATCAATTGACAAAAATGATGTAAAAAAGTCTTTTTGGCATTTAAACACCTTTAAAAACATTTTTAAAGAATACCGCTTTAATCCATGCGTTTAAAAAACGGTCTATTCTAAAACAAGTAATCAGGGGAGTGTTCGAAGAGTACCCATTAAACTGATTCAGGAGAGCTTTGTCCGGACTCCTCGAGGAATTCCGGGAATTTTATGAGTTACGTGACAGAAGTTAGGCATTTAATCTTGCTTCCTATTAATCAAGGAAAATATAAGGGAAGGACTCGTTTATTTATTGCGAGCGCGATGACATTGTTTATCTTTTTGGGAAATTGGTTCAGCGAATCTGTCTTAGAAGAGTGAAAAACCGTTTTCGTGACCTGAAAGAACAAAGAAGAAAGACCAGATTGTATACAAAAATGTTGTTTTTTTTTTACTTGTCTCCGGAGAAATAGGTAATCATGATTCACCAATAATCATAAAGAATAATTCATAGTTCATTACGTTTATCTTTGAATTCTGTATGATCTTGTTCTCTTGCTCCACGAATTACAATTCAATAACAATGATATCCGCGACCCCGGGCACACACAGCACGTCCGTCCGCTCAGTGCTCAGCGAGCTGCGTGCGGAGAAGGACCTAAACCCACGGCGCCTTACACTGCCTGTGGCTCCGGATTGTTTGTAACTTTTAAAGTTTCCTTCCGCGTATAATATTCCACTGCACATAACCGCACCAACACAACTAACTTCGGAAGGAAGCCAGGCAAAAGTTGGCTGCCGATAGGTTGCCGTCTAACTAGGGCGCTCTGAAGCCAGCACCATGCAGTTACGACATGAACGGAATAAACAAACAAGTAATTGACGACGATTTAAATAAAATAAACAAATATATTAATAGAAGCTAAAGTAAGATTGTGTAAAATATTGAAAGTTTTAACTAGGTAGGTAGCTACATATTTCAACCCTTTAGTCCGTAGTGGCATTACATACTTGCCATCATACTTAAAACAAAAACGCATCTCTACTATAAGAATTACGGTTCGAAATCGAATGACTAAAAAGGAATGTCAAATGGTTAAAGGGTTAAATCCGGCGATTGAATAACTGTGGGAACCACCATAAAATAATGTTATTATAAGGATAGCAGGTAGTAATTTAGCGCTTGATTCCATGCAACAAACAAATATGCAAACATGAAATCGTATAATGATGTAGTCTAGACCTTGTTAAATTACACTCAACTCTCATTTCATCTCTTTATGGCGTGAATTCCGGGATTAATGTATTTATAAAGATAAAGAAAGCTTTTGTACAAAAATAAAACGAACTGAAGACAAATGGTCCTCTCCAGCAGCTGTCTTTCTTCAAGTCTGACATCCGATATTGGATCGGACAGGCTCTATTTTTTTTTCAATTATCATTTATTAAGGACCAACTGAGATTATTTTTGTTAGTACTTACATACGACGATGACTTATAAAATATTGTTAGTATTATACTCTATATACTATACAATGTCATTCTGTTATAAACAAAGATAAATAAAGTATTTAAATTAAAAATAAATTTATTATAATACGTGTTTATTCATTTAAAGTTAATTACAATATATATTTACAATATTTACATGGGTAGGTACTTAATAAATTTTCGACGAACCCTAATGTCACCTGGGGCATAGTCCTCAGGACACTGGCCGCTTTTCTCCGCTGTATGGTTAAGCTGAGCTTTTGGGAAAAAATATGACCCTGCTCGTATGTCGCCAGAATTATCAATATATTTAGTAAACATCAAATTTATAATTAAATATTTTTCAGAGGGGAAATGGAAAATGGGGACTACGTTTGTTTGGAACCGGTTGCCCCCTCCCCCTTTCCCCTTAAATCTGAATCGTGTGTTCCAGGGCGAGAATAAACATTGACAACATGGACTCTGAGCGCGGGCTTCGCGTGGATTTGATTCCAATTACTCCTGAAAATTGTGTTTTTGTGGCCTGAAAAGACGAGACAAGCGAAAATCCGGTGTACCGGGGATCAGGACAGAGATAACTAAACATAACGACTACCTATGTGGCAAGTCAGGTCGTAACACTCGTAAATCATGATATATATATATATATATATCTCTCTTTCGCGCTCGCACGCCCTTATAGAGCGGTACTCTCAACAGTTGGGCAGGTGTAATAAATAGGTAAGGTGTACCGATTAAGAGGAAAATCAAACTACTTTTTTAGATATAAATATAGTTCCCCAGACTTAACAAAGTGGCGCTTTTTTATAAAGATCGACAGTCTTTTTTACTGCAGGTCTGATCATCAAATTAACGTTATTAAAAAACCGGGCAAGTACGAGTCGGACTCGCGCACGAAGGGTTCCGTACCATAATGAAAAAAAAACGGAAAAAAATGCAAAAAAAAGGTCACCCATCCAAGTACTGACCACGCCCGACGTTGCTTAACTTTGGTCAAAAATCACGTTTGTTGTATGGGAGCCCCATTTAAATCTTTATTTTATTCTGTTTTTAGTATTTGTTGTTATAGCGGCAACAGAAATACATCATCTGTGAAAATTTCAACTGTCTAGCTATCACGGTTCGTGAGATACAGCCTGGTGACAGACAGACGGACGGGCGGACGGACGGACGGACGGACAGCGAAGTCTTAGTAATAGGGTCCCGTTTTACCTTTTGGGTATGGAACCCTAAAAACGATTACCTATTATGACATGGCTCCCGTATCGACTAAAGATTTTCTAGCGCGAGTTTGCACACATTCAACGAAGATACAAAGGTTTTTAAACCTTATCAGAACCATAAGGCGATTAATCGCTTGAGGGATGAAATGGACCCAAGTATTTAATTCGTTTTTGATTGAACGCCGTAAAGCTAATATGAATTGTGTTTTAATTTTATACAGGAAACAAGATTAATTGTATGAAACATTTCGGGTTAAGAGCCTCTGAAATATGTAATTACATGTTTAATACCACTTAAGTCAGGCGGATCAGTAAGTAGAGTGTCGGATGTCTCGAGAGGTGATTACGTTTACGTCACAGTGTCGTGGTACAGTCGACGTCAAAGATATGTTGACATTTTACGCGTTTTGGAGTATTCCTTTGAAAAAGGTTTAAAAGCGTAAACATAAGTATATCTAACGTAAACTGTATACGCATTATACATAATAGGGATGTATGCGGGACAGCGGCTGGGTGAATAAAGTCGCCGTTGGATTTTATAAAAAAAAATCACGTCTAATATTTATTTATTTTTAGTTGTTACTTATAACCGATTTTATTTATTTATAAAATGTTATAGGTACAAAAGTAATAGTGTTGTTTATGCACAAATGAGAATTTGGGCCCATGAACAACTGTCTAAAACGAAAAAGTTATGTTCTTTTTAAATATTTATTTGCTTTCCCTGAAAATTAGTATTTTGGCGAATAATGAAGCCAAAAGTATGTGTAAAACCAGCAAGCCAGGTAGATGTTTCATACTCCGACACATTTGCGGATAGAATCGTTTGAGTTTCCTCTTGTTGTCTCACCAAACATGCCCCAGCCGTTTCCTTCACATAATATTTTTGTTCACTTTACGACCGCCGCGCCGCCGCCGCGCCGTCAAGAATCGTAATATTGGTTAAACGTGCGTACGATCACAAACGTATGTTTGCAGGGAAAACAACTTATCGACTTATTAATTTATGAGTTTGCATGTACAGTTGGCGACGGAATATATATGTATATGTACAAGACGCTCTCATAAAAAATGGTTCATATGACTGACGTTTATATGGTACAGCCCCCGCTCGCAGCTTTAAATATTTCCTAATGCTAATTAATTTGCTTTAAGTATGTTAATTTCCCGCTATTAAAAAAAGTTTTAAGTTAAGTTATAGTTAAAAGTTATAAATAAAATCCAATATGTCAAACCCCTTGCGCGGCATTACAATATTTGACGTTGTCAACATGCGCACTGTACAGTTGTGTCGCTCGCGCAGCAATCCCGTGGGGTCATTTTAAGCTCGCTCTAGTCAGACCAGCCATATTGTAGCTTATAACCGCCGTCGTACAAACATTTATCAATAAGATTATGCAATTGGAGTACCTAACCGCTCTGACGTCACACCGTCTCAAGCGCAGCGGGCAGTGACAGTGCTCCAGTTTTTGAAAGTGCACGACAATTTCGCGGTGTCGGACACAGCTTCGACAGCCGTGATCGTCTAGTGGTTAGGACCCTACGTTGTGGCCGTAGTAACCCAGGTTCGAATCCTGGTCACGGCAGTGACAGATGTCACTGTCACGGCGGAGCTATCTTTTTGTATTACTTTTCAAAATGTATATAAGGAAATGAGTAAATAGGGATTCCATCAAAAACATAAATGGGGAATGAGAGCCAAGTTCAATATTAAGAATATTTTGTCTTTGTTGATTTCGCCGTCAAAAGAATTGAGATCTACGTATATATGTATGGTGCCAAGTTCCAATTCACTTCGGATCTATGTAATTAAGGTTCAGGATTTAAGTTGGCTAGTTTTTACATATATGCTATATTATTTTTATTTTGTCGATCTATATTATAACTTTTCTAACATTTAGTTTATTGTATAGAGCGTTTCCAGAGGAATTTCCTTCCTCGAACGGCTCTAACGCTCCGGCTGTAAATCAATCAATCAATTCATCTTTATTACAGATAACAAATGATCCATATTACAATAAAATCACGAACACAGTTAAAATAATAATAAATAGGTAGGTACATTAAAAAAAAAGAGGTTCAAATCCGGTTTGAAGAAGAAGACACGGGCAAAAGACACGGATAAAATAATAAAGTATAAGTAACTCAACAGATTAGTGGCGTTATCAAATCCGGCGATTAATCGCAGACGCGCTTTATCAGTTGACATTAAGTATCATATCTTTCGGTTTTCTTCAATTACATACGTAAAATGACGCCGACTACGTTGCAATGCTGCGTTTCAGTCACGTGTCGTTTGAATGGTCGCCAGAATAGATTAAGCCGTGATTATAATGGACTAGCTCGTTAGCAGTTTCATTGTTCCCTAGTCAAATAGGAACCCTTAGAGTTTCAGCATGTCAGTCTGTATGTATATAGTATTAGAAAAGGGTGTCATCAGCGAAGAGCAGGGACAGCTGCCCCCTTAGAGACCAATATTACATACAATGTTTACCCCTTCTCCCCTCAGCTGTCTTCGGCGATACCAACTTGCCCCCAGTGGTCCATCGAGTGGCGACGCTCTTACTAGAAACCAGCTTTCCAATTTGTAAAATAGTTCGACATCATCCTAGCATGTCAGCGCCACGAGTGACCATTTCCAAAGAACTTTGGATTCTAAGGTTGCCTTTACGTTGAGATGGGACCGGATCAACCATTGGTTCTAATCCATATATGTTTCTATTCCGCTTTTAACTGGTCGATTCACGTATGTAAGATGTTTCAGTTTCGCTCAGCTCAGGTTCAGTAAAAACGCAGCCTAACATCAGCAACACCCTGAATTGGATATTCGTACCTAAAATACTGCTTAAAGAACTAATAGAATATGCATCGTGATAAACAGAAATGGAAACCAGGAAAGCGTCATTAATCGCAGTCTACCTTAGATTCCCCATAGACTACATTTTTCTTTATCGTGTTTCATACCAATTAGGAATGCATCGTTAAATTATCCGTCCTGACCTGACCGAAGGAAGGAAATCCGCGATTCCCTCACGCCCGCGGCTACGAAACTGCATAAACTGCATTTCAATTCAATGTTAAACACCTAACTAATATTACCAATATTTCATTTGAGGTTATTCTTCATTATATTGCATTCGTGCTCGGCATTTTTATTCGAGTCGCATACACACACGTAAATATGCCATTTGTGGCGCCATCTAGGGGTATAAAATAGTAAGGGGGATAAAATTGAGTTTTCATTACATACATACTTGGTCTTGGAGGTACATATAGTACGTTAACGTTATTATAATAAGAAGTGCGTGGTTTGTTTTTAAAAGTATTTTATGTAAGGTACTTTCAATGTAAACTTTGCTAATGGATTTTGCTCTCAGACGTCGGGTTGATACGCGTAATGAAACGACTATTATCGTCACCATTTGCCACCATTTAATTACTTCTAAACTTAAGTCCATATTTACCTTTTTTGCGGATAAAAACAATATGAAATGGAACTGGAAAAAAATATGTATGTACTTACGAGTATGTAAAGTTGGGAAACTACTTACTGTGTCTTTACAAAAATATATTTTTTTAAGTTGTAAGCGTATAGGCTACCTTATCCGCTTACTATGAAACTGATAGATGTATGCTTGTTGACAACCGATAAAAAAGAAAATATATTTTAACTTACATCTTCAAAAAACTTGGAAATATCAGCAATATGGCGCTGTCTGGTGTCTGGGCAAAATTCAGGCTCCAAACGCAAAATGTTTAAATTCTCTTTACATTATTAAGCACTTGTGTCGTTTCTCGTGAGATGATGTGGAATTGGCGACGAAGCACGCTAACGAAGCGCTTGTTATCTTATCAGCAAACTTTTCTTCGTCGTCAACATGTTTGTAAAATAAGTTAATGCCCAACGCTGCGGTATTAAAAACAAGACAAAACTTTATGCTAAAGTGACATCACGGTCAAACTACTTTCTCTTTCTTTCCGATTTATTAAAATTATTAAGAAAATAAGTGTAATCTACGTTTTTCTAATAAATAAGTATTTGGTGTTTTATTTCGTGCATGGTATAAAATAACCTATATGAAATACAGTCAACAACTCTGTAGGCTGTGTAGGTGTAGGTATAGACCTAAATATATTTACTGTTAAATTTAAAGCTGAGTCATCAAACCTTATCATGACAAATGTCATTTGCTTAGATAGCTTTATCAGGGTGTTGAAATAATAGCGAACTTCTACTCGTGTGCATTTACCCTACACTTTTTTGGAATGGCGTACAACGTACAACGCCTTAAGTAATACCTAGTCATTAATGTATTGTCAGTATTAAAGTTTAATTTCAACATGTACATTGTACGTGTGAGGTACCTCTGTATACACAGATAACATAAAAAACTTGAGTCTGTTCTATCCTATAAACATAACTTTTTTATGAAGTTTGATAAAGCTGCTTACAGACTCAGACAAACGCAGCTTTGTGAGTAATTCATGAGTGTTCGCGATAAATGATAATACCTAGTTTAAAAGTTCCAAAGTAATTCACCTACGTCTAAAGCGCGTAAATATTATTTTTTGAACAGTTAATCTCTCTCTCTCTCGACTCAATTAAAAAAGACGGACGGGACGGGTTTTTTTAAAAAAGACGGTAGTCTATGTCATGTGATTGTTCTTTTCTTTTCTGGTTTTTACTTGTGTATAAATTATCTATGTTTTCCGTGCTATATCAATAATAATGTTCATGTTTTTTTTTTCTTAATCAATGTAAATAATTTACTTGTGTGTCGTTGGCGTAATACGTGTCGCCATTCAATTTTAGATTAAGTCAGGTCCCCACAGAAAACCAGCGCCACGGTCTGCCGCGGCATCATGCTGAGTGGGGATCCTATTTTAGCGTCCTAATCTGTTTTATGTCTGCATACTTTTCTTTTTTTTACATGTACTATGTTGTGACGTTAAAATAAATGTATTTCTTCTTCTTCTTCTTCTTCTTCTTCTCAATTTGCATAATGCAAAATGTAAGTAGGTGCTAAGGTTTTACTGAAAGTTCCTATAATCCCATAAATTGTAGCAAATATGTAATATTTTCTATTATAATATCTTTTCTCAACCCCTTCTGACAATGCACACAAATGATCAAATCACACCCAAAATTGTACCTACTTCAAAATATTGTTAGAGTTAGATTTTTAACAATAAAGCTTTTCTTTCACTGCGTCATGAACCAAGTGGCAAACTAAGTGGCTCTTTGTAAGAACTTTCAGTATTACCCACGTAATATCTAAAGAGAATAGCAGAAGCCAAAATAATGTCAAAATAGAGATAATACACTCTAAAAAATTAAGACCAACTAAGAGCAGTTTTCTCTTAGTTGGCGTTAAGTTAATTACAACAATAACGATCTTATATAAATCAAAGAAAGCTGATTACTTAAAACAATAAGTGTATCTGTGATTGAACTAATAAAGTAGGTATGTTATTAATCCTAACAATTGTATACTTTGCATCTATTATTAACTTGTTGGCATAATTATGTAACGTAGGTTAATTCAATCCTTAACAATTTAATTAAAACAGATAAATATGTTAATAGTTATGAACATTTTAATAGTTTATTTGATTATTTTGTCTTTGTTGATTTACATAAGATTTGCTAGTTGAATCAACTAAACATATAATATTTAGAACAACGAAGATAAAACACTCAATCCCATTATGATCAAGTTATTTTATTGATTACGAAACTAATATTCCATTCTACTAAGAATTATTTGTTAAATCGATTTTCTTAATAATTAAATTAAATAATCGGTTAATCCGATCAATCAAGAGATAAGTAGGGGGATCGCCTGTACACCCGCTCTCCGCCCCGCCCGCGCCCCTCTCGTGGCGCGTGCGACCGAGCAGTCAGTCTCTGTAGCACGCAGTTGCGTTAAGCTCATTCAATTACTTATTCCTCTGGAAAAACCTGGTGTGTACAAAGTTGATTGCAGTTGTGGTAGTTCGTACAGTGGGCATACCAAACGCACTATTGCCTGCAGAATTAAAGACCACATCGCTGCGGTCAAGAACAACGACGCTCGCAAGTCAGCTATTGCTCAGTGTCACCTTGAGTCGGGTATAAGTCACTGGATCGAGCTGCATAGTCCCAAGGTCATTTCGACAGCACGCCACTATATACCAAGATTGGTAAGAGAAGCCTTAATTCACAAATAGAACAATTTTAATCGTGAAGATGGGTTTTTAAACTGTCAAATGTGTGGAATCTTGTGATTTGTTTGACTAAAAAACAACCAGTGACATCCGAATCAAACTCGCGTAGTGACACTGTGAGTGTAGTGTGCTTGGATAGACCAACAAGTGTGAACGTGATTGGACCAACGAGTGTTAACCCCTCGTATGCTTAGACACGGATCCGTGCGTGTGAATTTAAATGCAAAACGTTTACTTTCAAAATGATTAAATGAATAAATAACATCTTATTATAATATTTTTTTGTTTTATTCATTTACCCCCTTTTTATAAAACTCTGCGGGCTTGATTTAGTTTAATTATGTTTTATCCCTTTCTTTGTTGTTATATTTTATTCACTACTTATTCGTTTAAATTTTATAAATTTCCTTTGTGCTAGTTTTTATACGCGCCGTGCTGAATAAATGCTGGTCCTCGTACTCGCATTATACTCAAGGCATTAGTCTTAAATACTAAGTAGGTAATACAGATTACAGATTTATTTCAGATCTTTTTGAGGATCGGCCTAGGCCGATATGGCTTCACATTTCACAAGCACGCCTCCTCCCGTGTTTGTAAAGTTAAACCAGTCTAAGCCGATCGCCAAAAAGATCTAAAATAAATGTATAATGTATATTTTAGTATTTAAGACTAATTCCTTGAGAATAATAACGAGGACCACCAGCATTATTCAGCACGGCGCGTATAAAAACTAGAGATCTGAAAGAAATGTTTTAGTAAATGCGACAAAGTAGGTCATAGTACAATTGAACAAGAATGGTATTTGTACTAAACAAGCTTCATAGTTGAAATGATTAAACAATTAAGATTCAAATTGAACTATATTTTAGTTCAGGCTAATAAGATGCATAAGTCGATGTAATCATGTTCTTAGTTGAACTTATTTAGGTCAAATAGTTAATACAGTAATTTTTCATGTTAACATTGATTTACATCTTAGTTGAAATGATTAAACAATTAAGATTCAAATTGACCAATATCTTAGTTCAGGCTAATACGCCATAAGTCGGTGTAATCATGTTCTTAGTTGAACTTATTTGGGTCAAATAGTTAATACAGTAATTCTTCATGTTAACATTGATTTACATCTTAGTTAAACTAACTTGTTTGTTTTCATTATCAAGCCCTTAGTTGATCTTACTAGGATCAATTAGTTAGCATAATTATTTTTCGTGTAAATATTGAACAAGATCTTAATTGGTTCAGTTACCTAACAATAGTAATAGCAATCAGAATTACCTTGTTTGATGTGTTTAAGTTCTTGTTAGGCTCGTATGGAATCAAGATGCTTGATTACGGCCATCAAGATATTGATAGGGCCAACCAAATTTTTTTTAGAGTGTACTATTTTTAATAACAGCTAAGTCAGACGAATGCGGGTTCTAAGTATCAGACTACAACGCGTTACAAATAAAAGTAATAAAACCCGTCTCGTAGCCGGTCAAACCTCATTTCCATTTCAACATTGTAAGATTTGTAAGCAAAACTAAAGTAACTTTGTCTCAACATCTTCCTGGCTATTTGATTGCATTTTTACCGAGGACGCTGAAAAATGGCGCCGTCGTAAAATGCTCAGCGCCCGGTCACGTGCCTCACAACTGTGTTGTATGTCACGTTTGTCGCGGCGATATGCGAGACTGATGTTTGTCCTCGACGACAATGGACACGTAGGTACTACTCGAAAAATACGACACGATTTCCGATGACTGTTGCGACTGTACTATGTAGCGATATCACAGTGGTATGATATTGTTTAAACCTTTTCTTTTCTATTAACTAGGAAACAGCTATAACTGGCAAAATTAGGAAAGGAAAATGAGTTTAAAATTTAAATTTATTGCGCGAAAACATGAACAATTGTACAAGTTTTCGAATGTTGAATGAAGATCATGCTGAGCTGAGAATAGGTTATAAAATATTTAAAGTTTGAATGCGTTTCCAGGAATGCAGAGACCAACCGAAGACCGGACATTCTTCAACAAATAGACGGAATATCATAGTAAAATATATTGGAATGTGAAGATACCCGAGCAAAAGGCTCTGTCCAGTAATAAACCGAATATCCGTTCTCAAATAGATGGAATTGCGAAATCCGTCTGTGAGAACGGACATTGAAATGAAACATTTATGTATCGGGGTGCTCGACCCATTGAGAAATTTATAATATAAAATATTATGCTTTAAGCTTTTTAAACCCAAAGCTGGACCCCAAGCTTCCTACGAGCCGTGGCACATAGCCTGGATAGCGCTATTAGGAACATGATAAATATCGTAAGATAAGATAGCAAGCTAGATAATAGTCTGTGGATATGATACATTAAGGAAAAATAAACTTAGGTAGGTATGTACTTTGCGTACAAAATGTTTTTAAATGTTCCCCCATCGCTTCTCGATATTAATTCTAAAACAGTTTGCTGACGTGAAAAGGAAACCACGTTACCGCCGAGTACAGGAAACTAATTACGGGATTTTAGATCTTATCGCTGGAACTAATACCCGGTTTAAAACTTAGTATAGGGCGCAGCTAGGGGAAAATATTTCCTGATTAAACCTTTCGTCTAATCAAGGTGGTTCGTGAAAGCCTCGACAATATACTTATATAAGTATAATAATAGTCCTAGAGTACATAATGTACTCATGTTCCATATCATCCGATATTCATATTTATTTTTGCAAACTTCTGTTTTTTTTTCTTTATAACAATGTCAAAATTTAAAGATATGCCATATAAACAATGCCTTATCGTCTAGCGACCAAAATAATGCTTACAGAATATCACTAGGTATACCTTATATCCACAGCTTATAGCTAAACCAAAGTCAGTTTGGGTGTATGTAAGTTCGCGATAAACTCAAAAACTATTGAACGGATTTTCATGTGGTTTTCACCTATCGATAGAGAGATTTTTGAGGAAGGTTTAGGTGTAAGTATAATTTATTACGGTTTTGTGTAACCCGTTCGAAGCCGGGGCAAGGATTCTATTGAAAGCTCAATGCAAATATTCGTAGCACTGACAAAACATAAAGATTGCTCAAGTCAATTGGCAGTTCAATTTAACAAGGGTTCAATTGAAAGGTTACACAAGATCTAAACTCCGTCCTAACATCGCGAGCACACCAGCAGCCAGCCCGCCCTGCGTCAGTGTCCGCCGGCCGCCCGCCGCGCTCGCACGCCGCCCCACCCCGCCCGAGCCGCCCTAACTTCGCACGTCAATTCAAAACTTCGTAAAATAAGCCCGGGCGTATAAAATTGTGCTTAAAGCTGATTTAAATTGTAGTTCGTGTATAGTGTTGTTGTAAATGTTACTTATAATTGTGAACATTTGCAATATTTAATATTAGAATGCTTCATCGAAATTTATAGTAAGCTCTATTTTTCTAAAGCATCTGGTTTCAAATCGCTTGTATAGTTAAATTATACATCTAGTTCCCTCTTAATATTTAGTGAAAATTGAGTGTTAAACTTGAGCTGAGTGAATCGAACAGTGTTATATAATGTAAATAGGATTGGTAAACTGGAATGGAATGAGGTAAATTTAAATGAGGTATCGGATGATCCGGATGAGCTGGAGGAACAAATGAGTTGGCTTCTTAATATTGGTTGAGGTAAGTACCGGAATTATTGATTGAGGATTATTTCCTTGTTCGATGACGAGAAATACTGTACGGGCAGAAAATATGAGTATTTATAATATAGTTAAAAACATGTAGAGATAAAAGCTCTTAAATTTTTCAAGATATTCGCTTCTAAATCTTGTACTAGTAACAAAAATCGACATTTAATAGTCAAATAAACGAAGGCGTATAATTCTATGGTCGATATATATGAAATTTTGTAGAAATATTTTTCATGATGTAAATTATCACGAGAGGAAAGTGGGGACTAGGTTTGGATGGGGACGTCATCCTCCACTATCATCTTAAGACTCTACACTCTGCCAGAAGTAGAGCGTGTAGATATTTTTAAAACGCCTCATCCGTTATTTCTGTTGCCTGTATCTTCATTGGTAGAAGTGTGACGGCCTAACAACAGATAACACCAGGGCCCTCTTTCACCAACGTGACAGGTGCGACATTTGTCGACATCACTGTTACTAACGTCACAGGCCTCCATAGGCTATGCGGTAACCGCTTACCATCAGACGGGCGGTGTGGTTGTTTGCCACCAACATGTTAATTAAAAATAACCTCGACTATTATATCGCCAGTTAATAAGTACTTATTATGCGAAGCTAACGACAATTGTCACAAGAAATACGACAATTGTCACGAAATTTCGCATTGGAAATCTTGTGACAATTGTCATCATTATCATCATAAACATCACAAGAGAAATACCTGTTTTTTGCCGATGTAATAAAGTTTTTTTAAATAATACAATGATGGTGACAAATAGGAATACGGTCCGCCCGATGGTAAGCGATAACCGTAGCCCATGGATGTCTGTGACGTCAGCAACAATGAGACTTGTCTAATTGTCGCACCTGTCACATTCGTGAAATAGTAGGGGCCAGGCGGAACTAGGCCGCAGTCCGAGTTCATTTGTTCACAACTAGGCGCAGTTAGCGCGTGATCGGTGGAGCTAGGCCTCGGGAGCTAGCCTCCGATAGATTTTTTTATTCAATCAACATCCTCCTAGCCTAACTAGTCGGTAGTGCTTACCTCTGATGTTTGAGGTAAATTGTTTAGGTACCTGTGCTAATTCAATAAAAAAATTGTAAAATTGTAAGTATTGTGGGACAATCTTACACAGATCGACATAGCCCGACAATGAACTCAATATACATATAAAGGCTTTTGTTGTAGGTATAGATAAATAAATACTTAAATACATAGAAAACATCCATAATACAACTCGGGAACAAATAAGTATTGTGGGACAATCTTACACAGATCGACCTAGCCCCACAATGAGCTCAAAATATAAAGCTTTTGTTGTAGGTATAGATAAATAATATAATATATCTGCGATGAAAACACAAATAAATACCCACAATACCCTTACCAGGATTTAATTGAACCCGGGACCTCCTGCTTCGTAGCAAAGCACTAGGTACAAGTGGTAGAGGTGAGTTGACTGTGAAGTGTCAATATATTTGTTCCTCATGGATTATGGACGTTTTCTTTGTAGTATGCGTCTATATATTTTTATTGGGAACATATTTAATTATATAGTTATTTCAGGAGAATCGGTTGATACATACTACCTACCTGTGAAGGAGAACAGCCGGACATTTTTTGGAATCTTGAAACGTAGTAATGCTGCTGCTATTATGTAGGTAAATGTACAAGATTAATTTTCATGTAACTAGACTTGTCGTGCCGACTGAATATTCCGCAGAATTCCTCGCATAGTTCATAAATCCGCGATTCAATGTGGAAAGCTATTTAATTAACGCAACTGTTCAACCAAAACGTCGTAAAACCCTCAAGTCCATTAAACACTCATAATCTTTTGCTTTTAAGATAGAATAGTCCATGTTTACAACAGCTTGAGCAGCGTCCGTTGGATTATCTACCGTATTTCAACAGTAGAAGGTTGAGAATTGAATGTGATTATGATGAAAGAAAATCAGGAGTAAAATATTGAAGATTTGGTCGTGTCTAAATATTGTTCTTTGTCAGTAAAGTTTCTTTAATCAGCCTTTGTTTGATATCGTTAGCATCTTTTTTGAGCTTCGTGTTGGTAACTTTGGTTTTTATATTTTTTTATTTAGGTAGGTACTTACATAGATACCTAATCCCAGTGTTTCTAATAATGATAATCAGGATAATTTTAACCTAGTATTTAATTTTCGACTAAGCTAAAGCTTAGCATACTTCAATAATGTGACTCTGGTGACAATTCAAAAATACGAGTATACCTTTCGAATGAGACCCCTGGCAGGTGGTTAAATATGCAAACAGGACAAGATAAACAAAAGCAATAAAACAGTTAATTGCAAGGTTCATATTAAAGCAGCCTTTTAAGTGTTCACTTAAATTAAAACACTATTTCACTTGAATAAATCTAGTCTCTCTCGGTCCAGCGCTTCGAATTTAGATTACCAGCTAGCTAGATTAACCACTTTTTAATTGTCGATTCCAGTAATATTTATTTATGAAGCTTTAAACTTTGCATTATAAAGCATACACTACCAACTTTACTTTTAAAACAAACGAAAACGTATGCTCCAGCCTAGCTTATAGGTAAGCGGATATTGTACGACGATATTGTGTGTCCATACGACGCTTACTTTTCAGTACAACCAAATAAGGATGTATTTATACCCCTAACTCTTTCGTAAAGGGACGCCCTTTTGAACCTTTTACATGAGAAGGAATGAAGCAAACCCATTCACATATAAAGTCAATAATCATTAAAATTAATTTTCGTCCCTTTTTACAACCCCGCTAAGAATTAAATTAGTGAAAGCCAATATTAGAGGACTTCTAAGAGCCACCGGACCCTCACCGTTCTAGGTAATTGTGTTTGCTTTATCGCGACAGACAATCAACCTATTTTTTCTTATATCTGACCATACTCAGATAGGTATTGTATAAATGATACTGTGTAGCTCTACAGCTCTACCGCGAAAAACATTAATAGAAATTTCGTTATATGCCTCTCCATCGCTCGAATATGGAAGAGCGATAGAGAGGCAGATAATAAAATTCCAATTGTCTTTTTTCACGGTGGGCTCACTGTTCACTGCGAAAGTTCATGGAATCAGCATGTGACTCGCCTAAGCTATTGCAGAGATTCCCGTGTGATGTGTGATGCGATTACGGTGCAGTCATGAATGAAACTAGTTGTCAGAGCGCGGCGCGCTCATTCCGTCTTCCGTGTAGTTACCCAACCACTCGTAGGAACGTGCGACACTGCCAGAGGGCTTCACTCGACCCATTCAAGTTGCTGGTTAAATATTACTTAGATTGTCATCAGCTGTGGCTGGTAGTACGTGTATTATGCAGAATTATTATTTGTATCTCCATGGATATCACGGACCTATAATCCCGGTTTTTTGATAGGCTTGCGTGGGGACACAGATCCAACACGTAGAGGCCCCTTGGAGAGCTTTAATGTCATGTAGAATTATTATTATTGTTATTTGGATGTAATAACATAGATCCTTATTAAGTAAATATTTTGTGGTTTATTATTCGTTCTTAGATAAGAAAGAAAATAAATCATATTAGTTTTCGATCGTTTAGATTTAAATAATCGAAAGAGAATTTTATTTGATATTCGCTAGGTAACTAATTATTTAATATTGTTATATCTGGAAGACCAAGCTTCGCTCGAAAACATATAAAAACTCAAAAATGCGCGTTTACCCAGAGATATGACTTATCGGCCCCGAAAACCCCCATATACCACTCCATCCAAATCGTTAGAGCCGTTTCAAAGATCACCGAAATATATATATAAATAAATATACATACATTTATACACGAATTGCTCGTTTAAAGGTATTTAGATAGATAGATAGATTATTAACTCAGAACGCTTAAAGCTCTAAGAACAAAGAAACGGCAGCACCATCGTTAGCAACCGAAATAAGGATTTGCGGCAAATCTGTAGATCTTTGGACATAAGAAGTAGGATTGGAAATAGGCTTATACATAAATAGGTTTCGTAGACGCTCTTATCTTATCTTATTGTTTCGGGGGCCCTTGCCTTGATACACCTCGACCCATCGGCATCTTTTGTGTAACCGCCCCCCCCTCCCTCAAGAGCTGCCTTGTGCTTACTCAAGAGCTGTTTCCACCATCTCCATGTGTCGGATGATGGTCTCAGAGCAGCCGCTATTAATTCCTTCCTTATTTTAATGAACGAGTCATCTTTGTTATTCTTAGACTGAACTGGCTTTAATGATGTCATAAGTTACCAAATAAACTGAAATCGCTTTCTACCACTATTAGTCTAAAAGGCGTATTAAATAGCTATTGTCCCCGGTACTCGATATTATCTAGTAAGCGGTTAGCAATAACAGCGCCTATTCAGTGGGTATTTAAAGCTTACTGGATATGCGTAGAAATGTGGTGGAATATGTTCGTTACGAGCTGAGAGTGTCGCTGCTGCGATCGCGTCATTATTAGCTTTAGTGTGTGATGTCACAGACGCTGATGTGCAGCCCTTAACTAGTTCGTAATGAAACTATCGAGAGCGCGGACTTCTGGCCCATATTTCTTCCGTAGCAGTCTGCCGAATCCTACACCAGAACAAGTGACAGGTGTTGTGTTGCTATTTTATTTTAGTTTCTAAAGGTTTATTCAGTTTAGTTTGTTGTATGTAAACACTTGCATAATACACCGTTTTAAAATATACAGTTGTTTCAGTAACCTCAGACCAATAATGGCGCCTATTCAAAGGAGAGCTTACCGGCTTTGCATTGACTTACTGTGGAAGCTATTATATTAACCTCCCTATAATAGCCGGGAATTTGCCCTGATCTTGTATTCTGTTGATTCTTGCTATATTAAAATATAAATTGCTTACTTATTCCACTAAAGAATATGTATTGAACTAAAAATAACCATGTCAAGCAAAATTCGAACTTGAATATGTGTGTATATTTGTGATCTCATTATTTTAAACAGCATAAATATGATTTACCTCAGATACTTCCAGTTTTTTTCTCATATAGAATACATAGTGACTGGATGACCGCATTCTGGGGTTATCTGATAAAGGGACCATTTCGTAACGTCCGTCAAAAGATCCGCCATTGTTCCCACTGACGCAGCAGGTTTAGGTACAGTCAGTTACATCAAAGTAACGGACGAGGGCGTCCGCTAGGTGTAATCCGTCGCACGTGTCCGCGCCAGTTCGCGTTGCTCATACTATTGTTCGTTAACCCGCTCACCAGACGGCGCCAGCTAGCGGACGCCCTGAAACAACGCGCCAAATGTCTCTGCCACCCTGGAATATTTTCGAAAATAGAAATATTACTTGATATATCTCTACAGTCCGTGTTCAAAGTATGGCTACAGTCTAATACTTATAATTACTTTAGACAAATCTCTTCCAGTTAAGGTACCTTATAAGTAACGCAGCGAATTTATTGCGCACTAGAAGCTGCGCGCTTGCCATGATAAAGTATTGTGCATGACAGGGGGCCTTACAGGGGTTCAACACTCTTGCAAATCGCAAGTGTGATAAAGCTCTGGCACTAGTTCGCCTGAAGTACGTTTGTCCCTGTAGGTACCGGCCAACATCACTGTCACTTATGTCACTCATCATTAATAACAAAAACGAACGCCACACTAACGCTCATTGCGCTGGGAAGAAAAACTAGCAAAGGGACAAATGACAAATAGTTCATTGTGCATTAGAGGCATTCCACAAAAAAGGTTTACTTTTTCGGAGACGTGACGCGTATTATGCAGTTACCTTAAGTAATTACCTGCAGAAATCTGTATTATATTGTCACTGAACTAAAGCTAAGTTATCAAACGATAACATGCCAAATATTGGCTTCTTATGCTTTATCTGGAGACTTAATAAATATTATTAACTATTATATGTAAATATTACAAGTTGTATAAGCCCCCTAGCCAAATAAATCCATTTAAGGATAATCTTCAAACTGCTGGGTCTTTTTTCATCAAAAGTACTTAAAAACCACCTCAAGGAAACTCGCTTTCACGTAAAAAAATCGCATCGAAATTGGTCCGTCCGTTTGAGAGCTACGATGCCACAAACAGACATTGACGTCACACATATTACACCCCTCTTTTTTGAGTCGAGCGTTAAAAAAAAGAGTTTCACGGAATGCCCCATTAAGAGAAAGAGGGCTACTTTTACTGCTAGTGCTGATTTTAAGAGTCGAGCGACGAGAGGTACTCAAGGGAACGAGGTGTTTTAAATAACTTAGTTTTCGACAAACAAGTTTTTTCCTCAGAAGCAGGCGTGTCCCACTCCGCGATTTCGTCGCTTTGCTACAGGTAGCTAAAAGTACATTTGTTCGGCCCCAATTTTGGGGTTTTCCATAAGCCGCGCGTGGCGCTGTCGCCACCTAGCGGCCATATCTGTGCTGATCGTAACAGACGCGTTTTGTTAGAGAGTGAGTCTTCTGTACTTAGTACTATTATTTATTCTGTGTCAGAAGCAAGTATGCAGTGCGAGTGCTAATACCGCTTTCTTTGTTTTCTTGCGGCAACGTTGAGCTGCTGAAATGAATATTATTATTTTATTTTGCAGAGTAGTATTATAGGTACTAAAAGACAAAGATAACCATTTAAAACTGTCCGTCGTCTAGAAGAAATAGAAGAAGAGTTTGACACAGGCAGTTAAAACATTTCTGGCAATTTTGACACAAAATGTATGAATGATTCAGCCGAAACACCTGTAGTTCCGATTCTGAATTTCCACTGCCCGCGATAATGGGAATACGCGCTTCATATAAATCATTCCCATTTGTCCGCGCTTCATGTATGGCGGTCACGTAGGGCGGGGACAAATGGGAATACACCGTAGTTCCCAGTAAATTAAAGTCAGGAAACAAAGTCGAATTTCATCCACCCGATGACCAACAAGAAAAGAAAACTTCCAAATCATCTAAAATACAATATAAAAGCATTATCACGTTTCTCTGTATCAATTCAATAATGGCGATAAAACGTATCGCAGCCCCCGAGTAGCCCCACTATAATACAAACACATTATCATAATCATAAAGACGAGTGAATTAAAGAGACCGATATAGTGATAGCCAAGTTTATATGTAAAATGGAGAAGGAAAGAATACTTAGGTACTTGTATTTTCTTTGTCTAATACAACATGAGTAACTATTCGAACGGCGGTTAAGAGCCCTTCAACGTGCACACTAGCGTCACTGCTAAATAATCGTGATTATTTGAATTTAACAACAGGTATTTAAAAATGGGGGCCCCTACGGACTGTATTGTGTATTTAAGTAAGTACCTTTTGAATACATCAAACTAGTTTTTATGTTGCTGGATTCGTCGATCTAGGAACTCAAAACAAAAACGGCCGTTTTTGTTTTTACTTTGGACGCATAGATTGACAAATCCAGCAACATAAAAACTAGTTTGATGAATTCAAAAGGTACTTAAATACACAATACAGTCCGTAGCGGCCTCCTTTTTAAAATATCTTTCGTGAAATTAAAATAGTCACGATAATTTAGTAGTGGCGCTAGTGTGCACGTTGAAGGGCTCTTAAATGCGGACTAAGTACACACGGTTGCATTGGTGGTAAAGGCGCGTGCTCAGATATATTGAGCACCTTTTCCGCTCCGATGTATCTGATGACGACTGTACAAAATATGCTTTAAAACTTTCTAAGAAAGTAATATAAATAAGTAAATGTAACAGATGACAACAAACGCAAGTTTGTTGAGATCGACAGTTGTTTTATTCACTCGTCTTTCACTAAGTATAGGCTCGAGAGGAAAATTGATAAAAACGAGCCCTTGTTATCTCGCTAGTTTTGCTGTAATGATATCTGCCTACCGTGGAGTCTGGCTAGAAACGGGAAAATATAAATATATGGCACACTCAGCTCGCAAGTGTGTGTTTTTCGTGTTCTCGTTTCACACGTCTAATATTGCGCTACCCTTAAGGCTTGTGCACATCGATTGCGTGTGCGTAGGCGTAGGCGTGCGCGTTGTAATATACAGATTCTTACGAGAGACAACACACCGATTGCGTGACGTGTACGTACGCGACTCCAAAATTTTTGAGTAAAATCCATTCCTTTTCCAAAAGGGGTTGAAATTATAAAATTTATTATTTTCCATTTCGCTGGTTTTATGAATTTGATAGTCACAAAGTTGAGGCTGTGAGTTGCAGAACCATCTTATCGTCTTATCCTGACCTTTGACTACTTACAATGTGTATAAGCCTCGGGTTCAAGTTATCTATACCTACAAGCGTATAACAATCGTGAGCTTTGTGAATGTTAGCAGACATTCGTCTGGGTGAAATCATGGGGCATAAAGCTAGAAGCAAATGTCCCCTGAAATCTTCATCTAGATTTATTCATGGCTAAATTTCAACCGCGACGCCGTTTTGTGGGAGATTATAAAGATTACCTACAATAAGCCCAATGTTATTCATGTAAAAAGCTTTATTATATAAAGAGAAATGTAGTTACCTAAATATTAATTCAGTAGATGAAGTAAATTTAATGGTAGGTACGGTCGAAAGTATTAATTTATGACCCATTTCGTAGGTAGGTACTTTCGGCGCGATTCGGGAAATGTATTAGACATTCACTAGATATGAAATAGTAACGTGACGTTCCACGGTATGGCGGTTGGCGCTTACGCTATTATTAACGCCGCGCCAATATGATTGCGGCCATAAGGTACCTTTTGTCGTGGAACGTCACATATCGTTACTATTTTATATCTAGTGAATGTCTAATTCATTTCCCGAATCGCGCCGTTCGTTACAATGACAATCAATATGAAAGTCGCTAGAGACCTCATACTATTGTCACTGTGACAATAAGGTACAAAATGGGTCCGAAATTAAATCTTATGTCTGTACAGCTCACGGATGTCTTTTAGAATAAAATGTTTTATTTTTTAGCTTTGTAGTTAATTCTAAAGTTATTTGTTTAATTATAAAATTGTCTCTAGAAAGTTATTCTCGTACCGAGCTAAGCATAGCTGCAAAGCTACATAGCATAAGTATTCATTGATTACAATATTTTTTCGTTAGTTTCTGATACCTCAACAAAAAGTGATAAGTAAATATAGAGCACAAGTAAACTGTCTAAAATATACGTTTATTAAAGCAAAACAGTATTTTGTCATATTACCACGAATTTTGTCATAAATAAATAAATAAATAAATATTATAGGACATTCTTACACAGATTGACTAAGTCCCACAGTAAGCTCAAGAAGGCTTGTGTTATGGGTACTCAGACAACGATATATATAATATACAAATACTTAAATACATAGAAAACACCCATGACTCAGGAACAAATATCTGTATCGTCATACAAATAAATGCCCTTACTGGGATTCGAACCCAGGACCATCGGCTTCGCAGGCAGGGTCACTACCCACTAGGCCAGACCCGTCGTCATATTCCTATTAGTTAGGGAGGCGAGGTAGCTAAATGGCGTAATTCAACGGCGCCGTCGAGACCTATCAAAATCGAAAGATAAAATAATTTCGAAAAGAAAAGCTCGTATGGCAAAAACCATTTTAGCGGTGGGTTTGGCGTGTACGGTTTTTCAAAAATGTAAAAAAAAACAGTTACTTGGGCATTCTCGAGCGGGTCAGATATTCATACTACGTATGCCCCGAGTGCCTCTGATAACAACGGTATACTAATCTGCCGGTTTGCGTGGTGGGGGTAGGCATATAAAGTAGTCAAAAATGCAAAAAAAAAAAATTTACTCGAGCGCGTCAGATTTTCGGAAGGGGTGTTAAGTAGGCCCCAAGGAAGCTTCCTTTAAAAAAACTGACGATTTCGGCGTGACGATAAGTTACGATGAATTTTTGAAAATGCAAAAAAAAAAAGTTTTTTTGAAATACTCGAGCGCGTCAGATTTTCATAGGGGAGGTTTATCTCGGTATCCTGAAAGCATATTTTTTTAATCTGACAAAAATGTTGGTGGGTTCTCTTAATCTGACCGAAAAAGGTTTTTTGGTTTCTTTTTTTTCCTTTCTTTCTCCTTGATAAAACGTGGAATTTAAGAATGACAATAAAGCGATAGATACAACCAACGTAAATGTAGATGAAATGTAGTACGAAGTGTATTATTTATTGTTTTGCTTACGGTACGTCCAAAAAACAATTTGAGGATCAACAGGCTATTGAATAATATACATACATGAAACTGTACATGTTAATAATACTTTTGTATACAGATACGCGTAACTTTTTCCGAGTCCACGAAAATTGTCGAGAAGCTTTAGAAAAAAAAAAATTTGAGATATAATAAAAGTCACATAATTTAATCATCGTTATTTCATATCAATTTTTTTTAACACCCTCAGTTTTCGAGATATACTCAAAAAACCGGGAGTTTGAGTTTTTATGATGCTTCAAGTCAAAAAGTTTTAACTTTGGACAAAAATGTAAAGAGACCTTTTTTGTGTAAAATAAAATTACCTTTTTTGTTTATTTAAACTTTTTTTTTGTAAAATGTATCGTTCGCGACTTATATGCCGCAACGCGTTCTTAGGAAGACGAAATGGCTCCTCCACACTTCCGGTCATGCGGAAACCGGCAGATTTTGTATTTTTAGTAAGCTTTAGATTATATTCTTCAAAAAAAAAAAATCGCGCTCGAGAATGCCGGGTTAACGTTTTTTTTTTACAAGTTCGCGACCCTATAACTCGGCGGCGTCAAGGACTTATCGTCAGATTAGTTAAATTTAGTCTTTAAACACTAAAATCAACCCCCAATATCTTAATCTGACGCGCTCGAGTATTTCAGACTATCCATTTTTTTTTACTAATCTGATCGTCTATCCTAGGCGCGCGTCACTACATATAGAGCTAAATACTTTACAAGGTTGTTCTATTAGGTCTAAGGTATCTCTCATATCTTAAACTGCCACGCTCGAGTATTGCCGAAAATTCCCCTATTCGCCTCCCTAACTATATACCTATGTATATGAATATGACAAAATTCGTATTATAATCATAGATAGCTATATATTTAATAATATATAATATCCTTATACATAACACATCAAAATTACAATACTTGAAATAAAAATCGAATTTTGATTAAAAGCAACTTAATTAATATTAAAATTATAAAAAAATAAATAAATTAGTTAGGTACAATAATTAAAGTAAAGTAAAAGTAGTGTAGTAGTTAGCGAATGCTCACGGGAAGTAGCTCTACGGGGGGAATGGCGACGTGTCGTTAAACGAGTCGCTCAAAACAAGAAGAAGAAAAGTAGTGCCAATCTCGGAGTGAAACAAATAAATACTTAGGTACATACTTTTCGCTCACAGACAAATTTATAAGCACAGTCAATATAAACCTAAAGCCACAAGTGTGCCACAAACTATCGGAAATTCAATTTGTTTATCAATAGCAAAGATCAGCTCCCCGCCGCGGCGTCTATTCAGTAGTATTGACGAATAAAATTGGGACGCAAACATACGCGTATTACCTACTCGTACCTGCGGGACGGCAAGTGAATAGCGCAATCAATACGCAAGTTGTGTGAGCCTCTTACATCGGGACACACGATCGGTTAGGGTAGTCAAAAGAGAGATTAATTCGCCATTTGTGTTCTATCATAGACATTAACTTTTCCTAATTACAATCTCTAACACATACCTAATTATAGTTTTTACAATGTAGATATCGTTACGTCAAATGCCATCTGTCCGACCATAGACCTAGGATTCGCTCATGTCCGACGGATGATTCCGCCGTGTAGCACACGTCATGTTCGATCTCGTTCGATATTATCACCGCGGCTTCTTGTATTACTTACATATTTCATATGTAAATTAATTACAAACATACTCCATTAATACGACAAAATTAGGTACTATTATCTACACTCGCCGCCAATAACCGCCCCCATACAATCTAATAAGCACAGGTAAGAAAGCACATCAAATTTTATGAAAGCATCTCATAACAATCAGTCAGATTCATATAATAATTATGTATTCTCATTTCTTTTATTGATTTTATTTTCTTTTCCTTTTGTAAGAATTTGATATGTCTTCTGTGAAAGAGCTACGTATTTGTATGATTTCATGTACATTTATGTTTATTTTTTATATCATATAAAGTTATGTACTCACTGAGTATAATTGCATGAATTCTATAGTAATTTAAATTATATTTTTCTTAATTACTCGTAATACATGTTAATTATAAGATGTAATAATGTTTTGAAAAGATGTGTCCCGCCGAGTTTGTTGCCGGTCCCATATTGGGATACCCTCCTCCAATTGAGGGAGGATTTTAATCTTCTCGGGGCAGAGGTGTACGGTTGGAGCCGGTAAAGGTTTATTTGACGTTCATAAGCGCATTGTAATATGCCTACTTGAATAAACTATTTTTTATCTTTATTTTTATCTTTTATACTAATGCATACAAATACATATTCTTATTACTTCATAGACTCTGTCCAACAGTGCCTCGTCATCTCATCACGTATTCACGCTCGAACCAACTGCGTCCTGAATTGAATGAATATGATATTCGAAGAGCGTAGAGCAGTGTCCCCACATAATGAGAGTAGTTGAATCATGTACGTTGTAAGGAGGATAACCATATCTCTAAAACGTTGTAACTAAAATTAGTTTAAGCTCAAAAGTATCTGCATTGACCACCGGCATCATGAGTGTGATAACAATTTAAATACGCGCGAGCGATAGAGATAGGGTCTGATCAATGTACGAAATTATTCCTGCTTACTTTAGAAGTCCTTACTTTAGAAGGATCTCTATTTATATAAAACTACCTCCTGCTGAAGCTATCTTGTTTTACAGCCACATAAAGTTAAGTACGATAAGTCGAGTGCCGTCCATCAGGTCAACTGAAAATGAACCCTATTGTAAACATGTAAGGTCTACGCCTGGTCAGTTGAGATTGTTGATGTTAGTGGCCAGCCAGTAGCCACTTTACTACCTTGTCGCTATAACTGTAATTTGAAAAGGCGGTAGATCGAAAGAGAGATAGGTTTATGGCAGACTGACAAAAATGGTAATATTGTTAGTTGTGTTTCAACCTCATTGTTGCCGTTATTCAATTTGTCAAAATTTGGTAGCGCCAAAAGATTAATTGATTATGTAAGTTATATAAATTATATAATATTATTAATAAAGACAAAATATGTCATATTTCGAATTTGACATCGTAATTAATTCATGTACCTAGATGGTACTCGTATAGCACTGAATAGCACCATTGCCCCGTACCATACTCGTAGACGATGCCATGTCATTTATAACTGAATTATCATTATCATAATGTACTCAGCACCATCTACATTAGCTGACAAATTTGAGGCATGAATTTGTCATGGACTTTACACAAGTAATGTAATTAATTAAACTTTGGGCAGAGCTATGAATCATATGCTTTCATAAACCGGATGATAAAGCAATATTATGATTCATGATGTCACCGCGATCCAATGAAGGATCGTGACCTGTCGTCATTCATTTCTATTAAATTCCCATTTCATACAAGGTACTATATAGAGCTCGACACCTTTGATTGACAATGACTAGAGTTTCAAGATGACATGTACTGGGACCGCGCCGAGCACCAGTATGTTTACGTACCTGAAAAAATCATGCAATGGATGTGATTATTTAATTATAAACCTTTCTTGTTATGAATACTTTGCAAATGCTGAAGTCGCAGGTTCGATTCTACGGCATGGCTTGTTAAAATTATGTAGGTACATGTTATCTATTTTAGCATTCAAGACTGCACTTACTATCGATAATTTGCACGGATTACAGCATCTAATTATGCCCTATAAATGTTTAACCTAGATAAAATGCTTTCATATATTTCTAATGGAGTTTCTTGGTAACACAATACCGCTACTCAAGTTTTGATTAAACTTCCAATATTAAGGGGAATGGTTTTCCTTGAATAATTGATCTCAAGAAGCTTCAAATCACTGAGTTTCGTGATTAAAATCTACTCGAACCACCCAGTGATTGGATCGTTATTCCGCCAAGAAATTATTAGTTACAAGTTACAATTACTTTTTCAATAGTCTGGTTGTAACTTTACTATCTACTAATAAAATAACTAATGTTAATATAGGTACATGAAATTGCGTAAATCGTTTCGCCCCCTTTGTCTTAAATTGTATAGCTCGCACGTCTGTCACCCCTTTCATACAGTGATATTGGAGACGTGTCAACCTATGTACTCACTGAGTATAATTGCATGAATTCTATAGTAATTTAAATTGTATTTTTCTTAATTACTCGTAATGCATGTTAATTATAAGATGTAATAATGTTTTGAAAAGATGTGTCCCGCCGAGTTTGTTGCCGGTCCCATATTGGGATACCCTCCTCCAATTGAGGGGGGATTTAAATCTTCTCGGGGCAGAGGTGTACGGTTGGAGCCGGTAAATTTATTTGACGTTCATAAGCGCATTGTAATATGCCTACTTGAATAAACTATTTTTTATCTTTATCTTTTATCTTTATCTATATAAATGATAGTCTTTCGCAGTCAACAGCTGCCTGCGGCAATATTTATCAAAATATGACTCACTCTCTCACAAAAATATCACTCACTCTACTTATTAAATATAGTTATTATAAAACGGGTCATTCATCTAAAGTCACGCGAGGTCTGCGCCGGTCTGCCAACGAAAGCTCTCGATGATGCTTCTCGGTACGGAGTGAAACTTGTCGAGCGATTTTGGATTATATTTAATGTCTGTGTCTCACGGAAGTTTTGTTATTCAAATCACTCCACTTACTTACTACTCTTCTGGTTCAACAAAAAAAATCAGATATTTTTGCATGCTTTCATGCATGGTTTTGAACTGGTTTTGATACGACCTTAACGATTGGCTTTCATCACTCGCACAGCTATCACTTCAATTGGATCTCTTCTTATTAAATTTATGTTCAATAGCCTATTTCAGTGAATTTATTTTTCTTTATGGACTATGTTGTGGCGTTAATTTCATGTAATTTTTTTCTTCAAAGTATCTTGAGGCAAGTGAAGTAGGATATTTACTAAGCATAAAAAATATTATTCTAAATATTCAGAAATATTATAACAAATATTATTTTTACAGATTCGAAATCTGAACATAGATACTTAGCATAATCATATCTCGTTGTATCTAAACCTGTGAAAAGATGGCATCCTGTGGATTCCTGCGGCATTCAAAGTTCGTGTGCCGAACACTATCAGAATGGCTCGATAGCCCGCGGGCGGCACCGGAAGTGATCGCGGGCAGGATGACGACTTCCGCTTACACCGCTTCCGGTGCGAAGTAGGCGTTACATAAGTTACTGAAATGATAAAAGATTGTACCTTGAATAGAGTCGTTTCTTATGTACTTAATGAAAATAGCGTCATTATAAAGTTACTTAGCCAAGTGATAATCGTATAAGAAACAACAATAATCACGTGACTTTTCTTCGCATCTATCATCCCGATATATTCCTTTACCTAACTATACGGGATTTACATTACGAATTAGTGGCGTGAAATTAATTTCGCGACATTATTTTTACCTTCAGTTTCACATGTAATTTAATATTTTCGTAATGTATGCATTAATTTCATGAAAGCAAATCAATTTCGTGTCCTGCTAAATTTTTGGGCGATATTAGAGTCATGCAACTAATTTCGTAGTGGAAATGAGACGAACTTTCGCGACACTTGCCTGCGCTGTGCGGAAGTGTAGCTTCGGGGCTGATGGGGCCACGGTCACTGCGATACTTACTGTGAATTTCACAACACTAATTATTTCACGAAATTACTTTCGCATATATCGAAACTACTTTAGTGAAACTGTCGACACTAATGTCGTAATGTAAATCACGGTTTTAATCAAGAGAGTGATGTAACTGATGTAACGTAACCCTGTAATATTTACCTACCTATTTATTTAATTTAATTTATCATATTTCCTCATTCTGCATCAAAGTTATATCACATTCTTTGTAACTAAATATATTTACTGACAAAAGCGTCCTGACAATTGATAAAACCCCACATTTTCCGCGATAATTATTTTATTATGAAACCCGAACGAACGAGAAGGAAAACATTTCAACACAAAACAAATGAATGACGGAAAAGGGTTTCCCGCAAAAACTTCGTCGCCCACCGCCGCCATCTTGGAATAAATGCTACGTCACCGGATGACGACAGTATGTTCAATGGTATTCTCGCGATAATCATTACCTGCTACTAGATAGAGCATTCATTTCGTATGAAACTTTTTTACGCATGACCTTTTAATATCATCAATTCATCATAAAGCTCCGCTTGATAGACGTTTTTTTTATAGCGATTTTGGGGTTGGTGCTATAGAAAAAGTAGCTCGGTTTAGCGAGTAGAATCTAACCCTGCATTTATTCGTAAAGCCCTTTGGTGTGAGATACGCTGTAGAGCGTCATAAAGAGTCACACAGACCTAGCCGCCGCCATACAATCAAAGTTACACTCTCATCTTAAAACGAGTAGTCACACACGAGTAGATATAACTATGTTAGCTAAAGGGTCATGCCAAGTTTCATGTTGTTTCAGTTTGCCACTTTAAAATGACAGCGTAACTTCCATTAATAATAATAACAGGATTCTCTGCCTCTGGCTTGCCTTAGCCGGCCGGCCAGAGTGGAGTCGTTAGAGCTATAAGCTCCAGGGGTGGAAGTGAAATATGCATAAGACGCGAGTTGGCACAGTGGCTGTTAACAGCCACTGGGTAGAAAGCGGCGCACACCTCTCGACACCCCTGAGCCGCTCACACCGGTGTTGCCCTTGAGCCATCCTAGATGTCGCTTTTTTGTGGGGGCCCATCTTGTGAGGGCGAGTCACCGTCTGCCGGAAATAAAATTGCATACCGTTTTATTAGGCAGGCGTCCGGTTTTTTACCCCATAGCTCAGTACTAGTCCATCGCTTTCACCCAATAACCTAGTTCATTTTAGATTTCATCAACTCTCAATAGCCCTTACACCCTGGCGGGTGCTGCCTCTGCGTGCGTCCCATGACACGGGTAAGGGCAGCATCCGCTCGGTGTACCCCTTACATTTCATTAAAGTGTCAAAAGGGCCTCTACGTGTTGGCTTCGGCTCCGCGCACGCCTCCCAAAGGTCCGGAACACCATTGTTCCGTGATGGGAAAGACATACAATAATAATAATGTGTGTTGTAGTAGAAATAATGTGTTGACATGTAAAATACTGCTATTTTACCAATAAAAGTTTGATTGATTGATTAATTGATATGGGAACTGCATTAAAGCGAAGGTTTCGTGGGACTACTCTTAAGATCTATCGAAATGAGAGTAATGAGAGAGGAAGTCAAATGATGCGAGGTTGTAGTCCGATTGGTGTGAGCGTTTCTTCCTGCTGTTTAACAAGATAATTACAGAATCTACCCTTTATTTATAATCTTATTACATTTATTACTTACTTAACTCCTTAGACTTTAATTCTGAAAATAAAAAGTGACTTTGTTGTAAGCGAGAGTGTGCTAATCTTAAGGAAATACATTTCATATCTTTACCGAAAGGGGTTTTCATCATTTTTATTACGACAGCTATTTAAAGGAAGGATTCTGAATGTCAGACATAATAACGACTAAGTTATTTTCCTTCGTTAAATCTTTTTCGTGGATTTGCTCTGTTTCTTATATTTTATTTTTTCATGACAATTATGTAAGGAGCTGAACCAAGGTCATCCGTATAGCTAAAAATTCAGCGAAGAGAAGTTTTGAAGAGAAGTTGTGTTCTTTGTATTTATTACGATTTCAAGCAACGATAACTATAGTTTCAAAATGTCGTTGTGAAATGAGAGTGTAACATCGATTGATGGCGGCGGCTATTCTGATCAGTGATGTGATCTTTCAACTAGTTGGCTATTCATACTCTCTTACGATATTTTTTTAACTAAAAAGCTGAAGGAAGTCCACCCTAATCGCGCTGAGAGAACGTGGTCAGATCCTTCTTTCGACCTTTTACAGATTTATCTTTCGACCAAATAGCTGACAGAGAAACGTAATGCTGCCTTTCTTACGCCATATTTAATTTGCTAGTCGGGTAGGTTCGCAGATTTTAATACAAAAACTGAATTCGAGATACCGCATAAGACCATAAAGTAGAGATGATTTTAAAAAGCGTATTATTCGCAGAGTAGCAAGAAGCCATTTTATAAGTTTAATGGTTAGAGCTGTGCTGTGTGCAGTTTCCATTAAGCAGCTTTACGGCTTATGTTATTACCCGCTGTATTCTCGGGACAACAGCTGTTCAAGTATTCATGCTTATTTCACTGAAAGTGTGCGTGATTTCTTCGGTGGTAGTTCAAAAAATATAATTCGTCTGCATACGGTATTTTCAATGAACTGTAACATTTTTAACGAGTTTTCACGTCAGTATAATTATATCCCCAGCTAATGTAAAAAACGAAATCGTTTTATATCTTTATATTATCGAAGATATACCTATCCTACTGCACTGCCAACCTCAATTCAATGACAAAACCTTTGTCAAAACGAATTTAAAAGGGGTTCAATCTCTGAGGGTTTAAAGATCGAAGAAAAGAGGACAATGGAATAAGTGGATACCGCAAACGAGTTTAAGGTCCCTTTGTTGAGGTCACCGATAGAAGACGGGGCGACGTAGCTTGGTTCAGGATACTTTCATATTAAAGTCTGTATTTATTATGCAAAGCTTTTAGAAATGAGAAATATAAGTAAAAACGCGTATTACGATGGACCGATGTTCCAAGAGGTCGCTAGTTCGTGTCTTGCCGGAGGTGGTGAATTTTGTCATTTTTCCTTTAATATGAAATCAGTAGGATAATATTATTTTAAGTTCTGCATACAATTTCCCAGTATCCCCATAATAGGTTAAGAACTAAATTCGATTTCGGTTTACAGTAGCTTGTTCTTCCTGTGCTTCCATCTGTGGCAGGCTGTACCCAAATCCCCGTGGACCCGAAATAATTCGGTTGGTAATTTTGCAATTCATTCAGGACGCCATTTTTATGAATTTCCGGAGATTCGTTTGCATTTTGAGTCGGTGGGATCAACCATTTTTAAGACCCGGTCTTAGTAAAACCCCATATTTATGGGGTTTCGCACTTTGAATACGAAGTAGGTACGTATTTAAGTACTTCGTATTCAAAGTGCAAACGGACCCCAGATTGAGCAAATCTTGTTTTCTCTCAAATCCCCCGGCGCAGAGCTAAAAGCCATTGAAAAGGTTCTGTATAAAGCTGTATAGGGACCCCGTAATGCGTTTGCCTTTCCTACGCTAATGCCTTCCACGTATTTGACAGTTACTGGCAATGTTACTGGCGGACGCGTTGCCTTCCTATTCCTATTGCCTTTCAGACTTCAGTACGTTAGTATCAAAAGTAGCGGTTTAGACTACACGGAGAAAAAAATCTAGTGTTCTTTACCAGAATATTGTAAATTTAACTTGATTTTATTGTATTATATGTGACAACTAGACTTTTTTTACACATTAACAGAAAATTCTAGTTCTTTACAACATCATTTCTAGTTCCTATTACCCACTTACCTAGTATCGTAGAAAATAAATTTTGTGTAGTATACAAAACCTATCTGTAGCCATCATTATAGGACAGGGTAGAGTTTATCAGATTTTTCATTTGTTTTCAATATCATTACTGCGGACTGAAATAATCAACAATTTCTGTTTACTATATGCAGTATTGGAGAATACCAGATTTATGTTTGTATTAAATATAATTGTTGTGGCATGAAATAAACAGTATGTTCTGTTTACTATATATATTGTAGAGTTTAACGGGTTTTATATTTGTGTTTAGTAAATCATTATTGCGGACTGAAATTGTAATATACTGTCGAGTGAAACAGAGTTAGGTTAAATATCTTAGGTGAGTCTTCGCTTTAACATGCTTTTGTTGCGACGAAGACTTACCTAAGGTGTTTAACATTATTCTGTTTAACTCGGCAGTAAGTACCTACATTGGCTTAGTCCGCAATAATGATGTTTGTGGTATAGGTGTGGTGGCCTGAAACATAAACAGAAAAATCTCAATCCTAATAATTACTATGAGTAAAGTAAAAACAAACTTTTCTTTTTAAATTCGTTTTATTTTTAGTAGTACATAACATAAATTTAACACAGAGATCATTTTGGTAGCAAACACAACACACAAACAGAACACTCCAATATAACCTTATCACTATTAGCAACATATGTATAAATTTTCATTTAAACCGCAATTCGCTTCGTCCGCACTTGTTCACTACACACAGACACTTTTTTTTGCTAAAACCGGTGATCTAAACAGGAATGCAACCTGATTCATTTATTATTGGTGACACTTGAAATGAACTCTGTCCGGACTTCGGTGAAAATGACAGAATGTTCTAGGCGCTGCGTGCGGCGGCGCAGGGGTGCGGGGGGCCGCAGTTAGCTCATGTCGTGGACCGAACAGTTTTTCGTTACAGGCAAATAATATTTTGTTTAGTGTGCAATAATATTGTAATGCCAACAATTTTTATTGTTGCTGGAACCACTCTTTATTGTTATCATTAAAAAGAGTATGTTAGACAACAGAGAACGTATCTAGTTATGAGTATAGTACATTGTAGGAGAGGACGGAAAATCGCTAAAAGATGGACGAGTGAGTTCGAGGGCCGACACGTTAGTGGAGGCCCTCGAATAATACGAGTCCATCTTTAGCGTTTCCGGCCGAGGCATTACATAGTGCTTTTCACGACTACTGCGAGGAAATAAGAAAACATTTGCATAACTATAAGTACTAGCCCGCGATTTCTCTGGTAGCAAATTACTAGCCACTGCCTGTACTGTCTCTTGAATTTCGGTAGGCGTCAGCGTAAGAATATCATTTCCTTCACTACAAGAACTCATTTTTATAGCGAGCGTAGATACGCGTTTCTTATATTTTTTAGTCAAACATAATTTACACTATCCAATTCAGTAGGTATTTTCAGATCCCGCCTTTTTTTACTTTTTTTACCACTTTTAAGAGGCGTTTTTCTGTTATTTGCTTTAAACCGACTCTAAAATTAGAAGCGTTTTTGCTAATAAAACCACAAACAGCTACAAAAGTAAAAAACGCCTTAAGCGTGAACTGAATGGATAATTGTTAAAAAAAATGAAGTGAATGGTTTTGATATTTCTTTTTTTTTTAAAACAAGAAATTGGTGCTATAAATAACCTAATTTTATTTTTGAAGGAAAAAGTTGCGCAAAAAAAGACCTTTTATTGATTTTTATGTTTTAAATGATACTCATTGCTGTAGCGAACTGTCACCAATGACAGATGATGACAACAATGAAACATTGTAGTAGTGGTGCTTCAGGTGCTACAGCTATTGCCTACTTTCCAGCTTGGTTTTAGACCATCTATTGCCACATTTCCGAACAGTGGCGTGAAAAAAATATTCATAGTAATCAAGAAATTTCGAGTAAGTAATGGGTATTAAAAATCCGCTAACAGGTACGAGAAAATCTAGTACCTATAAATGAATTACATAAGGTGGACCCTAAACAAAGATTTTGTAATACACACTTTTATTATTGGTGTGTTAAACTAGATGATAGTGAACCGAATTAATAAATATTGTAAACATCGCAATTATTGTAAAGTGTTGTATGCTAAATGCATATTTTACTCTGTTACTATTAGTTTGTTACCAAAACGATATCAGAGTTTTAGTGTACTAGAATATTTTAACTAGAATATTCTAATATTGTCCAAAATACGAGTCTATTAAACATGGCTGAAATCTGTTTTCCTACACCAGAATCATAACTACTATACAATCTGGTAATATTGTAAAATATTTTTTTCTCCGTGTACGCTTCAAAACTATTTCTCTCTCTCTAGTCGTTTTCTTCATTGCTGAAGGTCGTGTCCGTCTTGAAATTGTCTGATGACCTCTGTCACCAATCGCTTCCATCCCATGCCAAAACTATTTATTTATTTATTTATATCAAGGCGAGGTAACAAAATGTAAATTGGATACATGTGTCTTAATATTATGCTAAACTTATAGTACTAAATTTACATTTCAATAAATACCAAGCACAGCATTCATTAGAAATTATAATATTTAATACCTAACAATTAATTTATGAATCTTAAAATTAAGATGAGATCATGTACTTAAATAGGTATGTGATAATTTTATTACACTGTTTCTAAATCTATTACAACTTAAATTAAAAATGTCTACATCGTTAAATCTTATTGTAAGAAGTGCATATACGAGCCAGGGGACTATGTCATGTCAAAACTATTTACCATACTCTAATAACTGAACAAAAAAGATATGACTAAATGTAAAACAATCACCCCCTTATTCATACAACTCTACGGGCCTGATTTTGTTAAATTGTATTTTATCCCTTTCTTACAAATATATAAGTCAAATTAACAGATAAAGACAAATAACGCCACTAGACTGTGATAGATACTTTTGGCGCATTGTTTCATCCGATACTAATGGTGCTGATGGCACTACCTATCTGATAGCAACACAACCTGATCATCGATGTAGGTACTTATATCTTTCTATGCAATAAGGTTCAATAACTGGCAGTTAACCCTTTGACCGTGTGTATAATTTTATACAATGGTGCGATCATTTGTGGCCGGAATAAAGCTCTTTCATTACTAACTAGCATCATTACCCACCACTTATAAATAATTAAATAGTGAAAATGAGAGCCTATATTATTGAATATAGGCATATTACAATGCACTTATGAAAGTCAAAAACTACCATCGGTTTTCCCCTCCTACCTCCTAGTGAGTATTATATGTATTCTTTAGTGTAGATTAAGAAGTATGTGTGAAGATACTCAAGATAAACTACATATTTCAACATAAGTATCTTAAAGCAAAGAAAACTTTAATAAAGATAAGGGCTTATGAATTGCAATTAGAGGGCGCAGTATTCTGAAAAATCAGCAACTATGTTGATTAGTTTAGATCTTCACTCGAAAATCTTTCCCCTTTGATCCAAGAATCCTTTTATTAAACCTGTTTGTATCGAAAGTTACGTGGAACGTGATCGGTCGCTAAAAGCCTGGATGAGCGTATTTTCTATGAAATAAACTATGAAGAGCTGGCTTATATTTTCCAGTTATAAAATTGCCCGAATAATTCGAGCTGTTTTTGAAAACTTTCAGAAAAGTAATAACGACTGACTGATACATTTATACAAAAATGTCAGTCCGTTATAAGCTCTCGCGTCCAACTGTGTGTACAAGTCCAATTCACCCTTGGGCATTTTAGTTAGATCCTACACTTATCCCATGGACAACCAAAGTTCTATTGCGCTTTTCTATTTACATACATAGCCCGGATTTGAATACCTAATTATTAACCCACAGAGGTAGGCGTTTCGGGTCCGAATAAGGGTCCTGTAAGCCGCTCTAAGTAACTCTTAAGGGTTAATTTATATAGGTACGGTAAGGGTCTTAGTGTAAACTTTACCGTAGACCTTATTATTTAGTTAGGGTGATTTTACTCGGAAATGCGTAGATGAATATATCAATATCGCGAATCGCATAGGTAAGTACTGAAAACAACGACAGTAATTTTTAAGAGTTGGTATTTATCAACCCTTAAACATATCTGGACATCTTAAATTGATACATTTAAAAAACTTCTCTGCAAGCATTTCATAATACATTTTTAAAGCCTATTCGTACCTATAGGTATAAACGTTGTGTCTACAAAGAGTACAAAGTTTCATTTTGATTCAGTCTTTATAAAGTCCAATATCCCATAGTTTTTTGAACTACGAGATAAAAGGTCTTATAATAGATTAAAAGATTGTCACATGAGACCTTTGGCTTTATGTCACCGCAGGTACATAGGTACCCTATATCAAATGGCGCCATTTCGTCTGTCCGTTTTGGCACTCATCCATGTGGAAAACATCGCATTTCTACCCTGTCCACCCAACATCACATCTCACTTTCAAGTCTTTATAATATAAACCCTATTTATTATTGTTGAAGGTTGAAAATCCTTGTTAAGTGTAAGTAAGATAGGAGGTTGAGAAGTCACAATTTATGCACCAGTTTTTATCCGAGATTTGATCTTAATTTATTCTTTTTGGACCTTTTCTCCCCTTTTTCACGTGCCGGTGGCGTGGGGTTAAATTAGATTTGACGATAACGAGACGGATCGGGTGCGGAATCTTTAATTTCACGTCGCTAAACGCAGATTGGGGAAGGACGTGGGTTTTTGTCAGGGTTCCGGAACAAACACAAAAACTTTATTTTTACAAAACGGAGCGTTTAAGAAACTCCACAGATAAGTACGAGGATATTAATAGTGTAATTTCGATATAATAATGGAGAATCAATTACATCAGTATTTATTATGATCGGTACAACAGTAGCTTTTCCGTACGTAAGGCAGTCTTGCGTCACAATGTTTTCCACATCGACTTAGAGTAAGTCTCACTTGTCCCCGTACCGCACTTTTTAAATGTCAAAACCCAATGGCACCCTTCAAGCCGGGGCATGGTCGTCATATAACCGTTTTACTCGATGCATAATACTTATACATTTCCTCACAAAGTATGCAGTTCAGTGAACATTCTCATGACCGTCTGATTCATGCATACAGACAGAGTTACGTAATGCCATTTGATATGTACTCTACACTGCTTTGATGTAGGCACAGCGCATGTATCAGTTCATCCACTTGTCCAAACCCACTCGGTATTTGTATATTCGTCGGATGCAAAGTGAACCGGCATAAATCGGTTCTTTATTGCCAACTCTCTGTGGCCGATCTCGAGGAAATGCCCTTTATATATCTACTTAACGTACTGTCTTGCACGATTATAAATACAAAAAAATAAGTTGTCCTTATTAATAAACGTTTTTCTACGCGGTACATGTACTTACTACATAGTGGATCCTTTATTTGCTTATGTAGTTTAATTATTAACCCATTTAGGATTTACTGTACATTGGAAAGTTCAATTGAATAACCTAATGTGCATCGGCTTCAAATTAAATACAAATTATGTTATTTTTACAAACAATGAATGGCTCAGACATTTCCCCGATTTCAAGATAGAAATAGGTATACGAGTAAGAGGCCTACAAGAAATCTTACGTAGAGATACCTAAACATTCATTCATACTGTAAGTTGTATGAGTGTTAATTAACATTGATAACAGCTTCAGTAAAATATTATCAAACACAAACGAGAAGTTCTTAAAAAATCCTGACGTGATTTTTTTGCAGTGTTATGTCACGAGATAAGGGGCTGACTAACTAGACCCTTATAGCGGCCATTACTGAGCCGAGACACAGGGTCACGTGAGCGAAACCGCCCACAAAGTGCTGATGTGCCACGCGCGTGTGTACAAATAACACTCTCCTCAAAAAAGGTCATTGGGCGTTTTTGACCCGCTTTATGAATTTTCGCGTACAGAGACCAAACTAGTTTTAAAATAAAGAATTTAATCTCACTTTTCTAAATATGTAATTTTTTTTTATGTATCAAGTGGCAGAAAAAAGTTATTCAACAGTATGTGTACGAGATAGTGTTATTATGTTTTTACTTTCAGCATTGTGGAAAAGTGTCGTTCATGCAGCATGATAAACGTTTTATAGCACAATGGCAAATGAAATGTTGTCGTAGGTACCAAAATGCACATACGACAAATGAAATGTTGTCAATTGTGGGTAGGTACCAAAATGCGCATACGACAAATGAAATGTTATCAATTGTGGGTAGGTACCAAAATGCGCATACAACGCCATCGTTGGACCGCCTCGCTTTGCTTCACGATCGGCTTTACGTTAACATGGAAAGACAAAATAATTGTGTGTCATGTAATCGATCTGTGTTACGTCGACGAAAACACGTGTTGACAGAGCTCTTTTTGGAAAGACACCGGGATCATGCAGTGTTATTATTGCAAGAAATTATCCCACGCGAGGTAAGTTCTACCATTACTCCGTTATTATTCTTATCGGCTCGACGAATCTAGCCTATGAGATAGCGATGGAAAGATATACCACTAAGCATGCTTTTAACATTGTCGGTTCGCTAATTCAGCGTCGCGCGTCGCAGTTATTATCATAAAGCCGCTGTTCTCCGATGTGTTTATTTGTATGTGATGTGACGAATGAGAATCCTATTAACTACAATTAAACTATTTATGGATCCAGTTACTGTGTTATTAATGTAGGCGCCACAGAGGCATTGCTGCTTGATCACAAACTGTGGAACTATGTTTGTTGTAATGGTTGTTACAGATTCGTTTTGATGGCTCGAGGGCCATATGTCATGCTTGTTGGGTAAGGTTTGATCGTCATTTGCGAAATGAACCCGTACCAGACCAACCAGTTCAAGATCAGCCTATACGAGATCAACCAGTACAAGATCAAGCACCTCCTCAAGTTGAAGGAGAGGCAAACGAGGAAAGAGAGGTTGCAGGTCCACAAATAGGTTTTGTTTCACCTAGAGGATATTTGCGAGCATCAAATACAGCGAGGCATTGTATTTTTGCAAACTGCAGAAATGTGGTGGCCCATAATGTTCCACAATATGCTAAGTTCCTACTTTTACACAATCACAATTTTTACATACCAGAATTAGCTCGGGTTTGTAATGCTCATTTTATGAACAATGATTGGGAAGACTTGCTTAATAATCCAGCCTTCGAAAACTTTAACAGTGCTCATGTTGTTGGCATGATGCAATTATATAAATGGGGTTTCGAACGAAGAGGCCACCATGATTTCGAAAATATCGAAGAAATAGATGAAAATGAATGGCTGCTATTTAACTGATCACCAGATTTAATAAAATTTAATACCAAAAAAATCTACTTTACCACCCTAAAATAATGAATGATCACCAAAATTATAACACCATTTTAATGTGAAATGATTACCAATTTTATTACATTTTACTATCCTATTAAAGGAAATGACACCAAATTAATCATTATTAACCCAAAAATTGTAAATAATTACCAAATTTCAAACCCCAATTTAATGTCAATTGATAACCAAATTTTTACATCGTGCTATCCTATTAAATAAAATGACACCAAAATAATCATTGTAAACCCAAAAATAGTAAATGACCACCAAAATTAGAACTCCATTTTAATGTAAAATTATAACCAAATTTTTAAATCTTGCTATTTTATTAAAGCAAAGCAAAATTTTCTAGTAGCATTTCGTTTCTGTATGGGTTGCAGTTCAAACCTAACCTAACCCACTTTTCTAGTAACATTTCGTTTCTGTAAGGTTCGCAGTTCAAACCTAACCTAACCCACTTTTCTAGTACCATTTCTTATCTGGAAGGGTCGCAGTTCAAACCTAACCTAACCCACTTTTCTAGTAGAATTTCGTTTCTGTGTGGGTCGGAGTTCAAACCTAACCTAACCCACTTTTCTAGTAGCATTTCGTTTCTGTAAGGGTCACAGTTCAAACCTAACCTAACCCACTTTTCTAGTAGCATTTCGTTTCTGTAAGGGTCGCAGTTCAAACCTAACCTAACCCACTTTTCTAGTAGCATTTCTTTTCTGTAAGGGTCGCAGTTCAAACCTAACCTAACCCACTTTTCTAGTAGCAATTCGTTTCTGTAAGGGTCGCAGTGTTAACCTAGCCCACTTAACTGATAGCAGTACAAACCTAACCTAACATACTTTTCTAGTAGCATTTCAGTATGCCTACCTAAGTTATGCGGTGCGGAGTACGGGGGTTGAGCGGGAGGGGCTAGTAATTTTGGCATCATTTTACTTTATTTGGTCATATGTATAAATTTTTTGGTATCACAGTGGTTTATTTAGGTGAAAATATCGCATTTATTTGGTCTTCAAGATTTGGTGATCATTAATGATTTTTGGTAATCATTCAATATATTTGGTATTCGAATACAATTTGAAGTGCAGTCGTAATTAAAATGTTGGTACATTTGTAATTTTAGGCCTTATTTTTTTGGTGTTCAGTAATTTTTTTTGGTAAGCATGATTTTTTTATTTAGGGTACCAAAGTATTTTTTGGTGGTCATTATATTTGTAGCCAAAAGGAATTTCACTTTTGGACGGGAGTTACAAAATATCATTTTAATGTTATTTTGAACCAAACGCCTTCACTGCGTGATAGATCAGATCGTCCCGCCACGGTTCTCGGAATGTACTTAACAAAAATAAGAACTGGTGAACCAGATGAGCGCTTAGCAACAAGATTCAGTATCTCGAGAAGAACCTTAGAAAGGAACTTGGCGATAGCAAGAGAATGCTTAAGGGATGATTTTGTTCCTCAGAATTTGGGCTTAAATCACATTACTAGAGAACAGGTGGTGGCCAGAAATCTTGCAATTCCAAGCCATTTCTTTGGTGGTAACCAAAACGAACCGGCAGCTATTTTAGTATATGATGGTACATATATTTATTTGCAAAAGAGTGCGAATTTAGTAGATGTTACGGGACCTTACACAGCCACGACTTCAGATGCAACAATTATGCTCGACCTGATGCGAGAAGATTCTCCGGTTCATGGGTTCTTGAGAGCTGACGATGTATTTATACTGGATCGTGGATTTCGGGATTCGATCGATTCTATTGAGGAATGCGGATATAATCCTCACATGCCGCCAACGAGAAGAAGAGGTGAACAACTGCCGACAGTAGATGCTAACAAATCTAGATTAATAACCATGATCCGGTGGGTAGTAGAAACTATTAACGGCAGATTCAAAAAAGATTTTAAAATCTTCCGCCATGTATATTTTAACGTTGCCATGAAAAATATGATGGTTGATTTCAAAATAACAGCGGCCATAATTAATGCTACGCGACCTCCATACGAAGACCATATGTATGCGGAACAGTTCATAGCCATAATAAATGAACGGATGAATCAACCAAATCAGTTGGCGGATTATGTGATAAACCATAATTTGAACAGGCAGAGAGTAGGTAGCGTTTGTGCGACTCGATGGAAATAATCCAGATTTCGATGAGTTTCCGCAGCTTACATATGAGGAGTTAGTGTTGTTTACGTTGGGATCGTACCACTTAAGAATCGCAAGGTCTTATTGCCACGAGCACATGCGTATGAATGGTATATACACCATTGAAATGTACCGACAACAAGAAATGATTGAAAACAAGATACTGATAAGAGGTAGAATACAGTCGCGACACGTCCGTGCGAAGCAGTACTACACGTACATTTTAATTGATCCCACGCAGATTGGAAGAAATAGTATTCAAAACTATTACTGCTCGTGTATACAAGGACGTCGCACTGTCGGAAGCTGTGCACATGTTGCAAGCGTTGTCTATTTTTTATCGTGGGCCAGGCATCAAGAAGTGATTGACGCGCCTGCTGCCTTTTTAGACGAATTGACAATTGATTTTGATCAAGCAGAATAAAAATATTGCTTTTTTAGAACTGGATTTTATTTTTGTTCCTCTTGATATTAAACAATATGACAATAGCAACGCAATATAACAGCAGCTATTCAAAGTATTTCTGAAATAATTCCAATAGTTCTGACTTAATTCATTGCAAAAATGCTATAATGATAAGAAATGATTTTAATTTTTTTCTCAATTCTCCCATGGTTTGCAAGAATGCGACTTATACCACTGTGTAGCAGATACATTTACCTACATACCTAGCCCTATTTCGTTTGTGTACGCTGTGGGTCATATGTCCGAACAAAATGCCCAATGACCTTTGTAGGTACCTACACTCATGACGTTATTTTCGTTTTGTCACAAATTAAATTCTTATACCACTTTGGGACTCTAGGTTTTACAAGGTACATTGACGCACACAAAATAAATAATAGTGTGTGTATTTAATTATAATTAACACCTATACATATTATTCCAACAATATCTAAAAGCAGTTAGGTATTGATACTTAATTAGGTAAGTCTTAAACATGTAGATTCATAGTTGTCCTACTGGAGTGGACTAAATATAGTTGAGTGGTTTTACGACGGTATCTAATAAAATAAGTATCTTCCAAGTCCGCAGGCACAGACAAAGGCCGAGATGATGGGTAGCGGCAGCGGCGGCAGATTCTGCAACGACAATGAGATCGTAATCACCTAATCCTTCATTAATCACGATCATGTCCCATGTTGTGATATTAAAAAAGTTAGTGTTAACTTTGACAGTTCGGCGAGTGCCGTCTTGTGATTTATGTCGTCATCTTCCCAGGAAACTTAGGAAACCTGGGGTCCGTTCGGTTACCTAATCCCAAGAATTAGCATATATCCTTATTTTTAGTCTCCATTAGGATTAGTCCAGTTTCTTCACGAAGTTTTAATCCCATCAAAAACATAAATGTAAAAAAGGAGAGCCAAGTTCAATACAAAAATTATGCTTGGCTGTGGGGTTCGCCGCAAAAAGAATGGAGATTTAAATGAGTGCCAAGTTCTATGCAAAATCCAAATATGTATTTATAGGAACAAAATAACATTATAAACAAGTATTAAACTCTATTTCTTTGCTTTATTGGATACCTATAACAATTGCTGTTATTTAAAAAAAATGCGAGATCTTAAAGCAGGTTAGATTTGACTTGGCCAGTTTTCATTACATCAGTCATTTTATAAAGTTATTCAACATATATATTTTGTAATTCTGATAAAAACTGGCCAAGCCAAATCTAACCTACTTTAAGATCTCACATTTTTTTTAAATAACAGCAATTGTTATAGGTATCCAATAAAGCAAAGAAATAGAGTTTAATACTTGTTTATAATGTTATTTTGTTCCTATAAATACATATTTGGATTTTGCATAGAACTTGGCACTCATTTAAATCTCCATTCTTTTTGCGGCGAACCCCACAGCCAAGCATAATTTTTGTATTGAACTTGGCTCTCCTTTTTTACATTTATGTTTTTGATGGGATATCAATACTTTTTGTAAAGAAAACTAGGCAGGTATTGAGATTTAATGTTTTTTCTTGTGTTTCCGCTGCATGTTTTTTACTTCTGTTCTTTGTATTAATTATGTGGTGCCGCGCGCCGCCAACGACACACCCACAGTATAATAAAGAGTACTAACGTACAGTATGGACACTCCCTGCCTCCCGTTGAAAGTGCCGCCCACCCGCTCTCGGTTACCTCACAGTTACCGGCTGGCAAGGACGCGACGACGCGATGCGCAGAGCGGAGACCACGTAAAATATTCAAATATTAAACAAATATTTACAAAACCTATCAGATCACACTGAAACCAATACAATATCTATATGAACAAAAAATCATGTTTACAACTTACGTAATATGTTGGTGGCCTGAATTTCCTTACGAAATTTTCGTTACTTTGTTTATACTGATTCAAAATAGGAAACTATTGTATAAATTGAGCTTAGATACCCACCTTACAACATAATACGATTCTTATTTCTTCCTAATTCGCGCAATGAGTTTTGAGTCATTGAGGTCATCGAACTTGACAACAAACTCGCGAGAACCCTCGCACGTCTTATCTCACTCACACAAGCATGGTACGCGTTCACCTACACGAGCTTCTCTGTGTGCGTAGGAACGCGTTTGTTTCATACATTTGATCGCCAGTGTCCGGGGTGTGACACACCGTTGGCCGGTTGTTTAGCGCGTATTACAGGTTTTTTGTATGGGGAGATTGGGGACCCCCCCCTATTTTTTAACTTTTTTTATTTTTAGATTTTTTCCTACGCTTACACACAATAACCGAGCTGGATTCCAAATTTCATCCTTCTAGGTCATCTTGAAGTAGGTTAGGTTTAGGTACTTATATGTCAGTCACAATAAAAAATGTTTTTTTTGTATGGGGACCCCCCCTATTTTATAACTTTTTTTAATTTTTAGATTTTTTCCTACGCTTTCACACAATAACTGAGCTGGATTCCAAATTTCATCCTTCTAGGTCATCTGGAAGTAGGTTAGGTTTAGGTACTTATATGTCAGTCACAATAAAAAATGGTTTTTTTGTATGGGGACCCCCCCTATTTTATAACTTTTTTTAATTTTTAGATTTTTTCCTACGCTTTCACACAATAACTGAGCTGGATTCCAAATTTCATCCTTCTAGGTCATCTGGAAGTAGGTTAGGTTTAGGTACTATAGGTATGTCAGTCAGTCTTAAAATTTACGACTTTTTGACCTTCATATCTTTATAACCGTTTGAGCTAGCTTCATGAAATTTGGGCTTCTAGATGTTCTTATGGATATAATTAAACACACGTAGTTTTATGTGTTTACGTTAAAGATGTTTTGAGTTATAGAAGGGTCAAAAGTGGCACCAAGTGGTTCGTGTAATATTACACTTGGCGCTGGCTAGCCAGTTCCTTTGCTTGAACTTGGCTTGACACGCTGCCGCGTGTCTAGATAAATTTACCTCGTTATTTTTTAACAGGAATATCGCTGGGAATATCTTACCTATAAGACATTTTTTTTAGCCATCTAAGCTTCATCGAGGATTAAATAAAATATAGATATGCAAAAAAAATTAAAGAAATTTCACATCATACTTTCAGGCAATAACCAAATTTTCAATTTTTTTTAAATTTCTGTACATTTAATGAGACATAAAAATACATTTTCAGATTCAGGTTGCAAGAGGGTTAGGAATAGGAAGGGGATATCTCTCCCTTTAATATAATATTACTTGTGAAAAATAAAAGCCCACAATGTCTACTTTCATTATAAATAAACTTTTTTTCTATTTAAATGTTTTGTTATTTAAAATGACATTTTAAATGTTAACTGAATTATAGTTCAACCTGTACCATTCTACGATCATGTTCAAAGTTAATAAATATCCAGGAATCAATGTCGAGTGTAAAGACTACAGTCTCGCCAAGCTCAAACAGCTCAGCACGTAATCAGGTCTAGATCTAGATCTAGACTCATCCATCGCTGACCTACTTCGATACACATCGAGATATTACCAGCACCATCCATTTCTCGGACAAGATGAGCCAAGAAAAGTATGATTATGCAACCATAGACAACTAGCTATAGTTGCGTAATCTTAGATGTTTTTAATTTTACACTTTACGTTGCTGAAAGTTGTAGCGAGTACCTAAGAATAACACAGGTAAAGAAAAACCCTTTTAAGACTGGTCGCCCTTTCAAAGCACCTTCACCCTCATCAAATCAAAGAATTACGAGTATGTAGACACACACACACACACATAATCAGGGTAAAATATCATAAATGCGTCCATAAGATTACTTTCAGGTGTTTTTGGAGAAATCTTTCAGTTCAGGTGCACTAATTTCTAACAAGAAAGAAAGTTCAAGCCTCTGATATCTACTTACTTAACTGTCCTAATGATTCTGGTTACGAAATAAAAAAAGCTAAAATGTATGTTATTTATTGGCTGCACTGCGTAATAAAAAAAAATTAAGAAAACAAATAAACCATGAAACTTTATAAAAATAATCAATCATTACCAAAAGTCAATACAATTGACTGATGACATAATAATTCTTTGTGCCTTTTATCCTCCATTATATTTATTTGTTTTCGGCAGAAGCAGAATCAACAGGCCGTGAAACACGAATCAGGCCAATCAGAAACAATTACAAACCCCCACCGAAAACATTCCCATTTCAAATCTGTCACCGAATAATTTAGCGAACCGGGGGATGTGGACCGAATACATGTGTATACGCGGGTCTCTAGCACCAACGCGCTACTATGCAAATTGGGATTCCATGCATTTCACATGCAAATTAGCAAATTTGAAAAAGATATATATATTTGGTTAAGTCTTTCGTGGTAATAATATAGAATTATAGTTTGTAGAGCCCGCTAAAAGCTAGACAGTAATTGGTTGTAAGAAATTTATTGAAATCTAATTTTCTAAATCTAAAAATATTTGTAGGTAGGTAAGATATTGTCTACTCGTGACTAAAAACGGAAACGTCGCTCGATCCCTATTGTTGTTGCTGTCATGAATATAAATGGCTCAATAGAGGTAATGTATGTAGGGGAGCCGAGGGTTTAATGTAACAGGGGTAAGTAGTAACGCTCAATTTTGACGGGGAATTAAAAACATTTAAATTTTTTTTTGTTTAATGACTTTCTTATAACTCGAGGAATAACGTAAACACCACCATTGCCCCGCCAGACATCGAAGCGAGTGGATCTGCATACGAGCTCTATTTCGACCGGGTATTGTAAAAACTTTCGGGGTAAGTTGTAACAACTCCCAGTTTTTCATAAAGTGTCTGGTGTAAGACATTTTAAATTATTGTGTAATCGGAATTAGTGCTTAGATTACAAACCCTCATACTCAGAATCATAAAATTATACATATTTTAAAAATATAGCCTTTTTTCCTAAAACTGTTACAACAAGCCCCAATTACGTGGTAAGTTGTAACAACTCCCAGTTTTTCAAAAAGTGTCTGGGGTTAATGATGCGTAAACAATTAAAATTATTATGTAATCGGAATTAATGCTTAAATAAATACTTTACAAACCCTCATGCTCAGAATCATAAAATTATACATATTTTAGACAATACAGGCCTTTTTCCTAATAGTTAGGGAGGCGAATAGGGGAATTTTTTGCAATACTCGAGCGTGGCAGTTTAAGATATGAGAGATACCTTAGACCTAATAGAACAACCTTGTAAAGTATTTAGCTCTATATGTAGTGACGCGCGCCTAGGATAGACGATCAGATTAGTAAAAAAAAATGGATAGTCTGAAATACTCGAGCGCGTCAGATTAAGATATTGGGGGTTGATTTTAGTGTTTAAAGACTAAATTTAACTAATCTGACGATAAGTCCTTGACGCCGCCGAGTTATAGGGTCGCGAACTTGTAAAAAAAAAACGTTAATCCGGTATTCTCGAGCGCGATTTTTTTATTTTTTATTTTGAAGAATATAATCTAAAACTTACTAAAAATACAAAATCTGCCGGTTTCCGCATGACCGGAAGTGTGGAGGAGCCATTTCGTCTTCCTAAGAACGCGTTGCGGCATATAAGTCGCGAACGATACATTTTACAAAAAAAAAGTTTAAATAAACAAAAAAGGTAATTTTATTTTACACAAAAAAGGTCTCTTTACATTTTTGTCCAAAGTTAAAACTTTTTGACTTGAAGCATCATAAAATCGGTCAGATTAAGAGAACCCACCAACATTTTTGTCAGATTAAAAAAATATGCTTTCAGGATACCGAGATAAACCTCCCCTATGAAAATCTGACGCGCTCGAGTATTTCAAAAAAACTTTTGTTTTTTGCATTTTCAAAAATTCATCGTAACTTATCGTCACGCCGAAATCGTCAGTTTTTTTAAAGGAAGCTTCCTTGGGGCCTACTTAACACCCCTTCCGAAAATCTGACGCGCCCGAGTAAATTTTTTTTTTTTGCATTTTTGACTACTTTATATGCCTACCCCCACCACGCAAACCGGCAGATTAGTATACCGTTGTTATCAGAGGCACTCGGGGCATACGTAGTATGAATATCTGACGCGCTCGAGAATGCCCAAGTAACTGTTTTTTTTTAACATTTTTGAAAAACCGTACACGCCAAACCCACCGCTAAAATGGTTTTTGCCATACGAGCTTTTCTTTTCGAAATTATTTTATCTTTCGATTTTGATAGGTCTCGACGGCGCCGTTGAATTACGCCATTTAGCTACCTCGCCTCCCTAACCATAAAACTTTTACAACAAGCCTCCCGCTCCCCTACAATTGGTTTGAAGCGTACATCGAATGTTTGTGAAAATACTGACAATGTAATCTAATCACAGTTCTGCCGTTCTATAGAATCGAACGGCGCTGTACAGCCATGGCAAAAATTCTACTTGTGCTAAAACAAAAACGCATCAAACGCGATGTTTCAAGCGAATTTAAAAAATGAACGGGTCGTTTCAGCCGTTTGTCAGAGGAGGCAGAGCGAGGAGCGTCACGTTGAAATGCGACGGGCGGAAAATTTGCCGCGCTCCTGTGGGATCCCCAACAACGCCATGTTTATCGTGTATTGTTTAGATTCCTTCATGGTGTTTACTACATACAATATGCGTCAGGATTTATATAAATATATAAAACAGTGCCGTTTACACTGTCAGAAAACCGCACAGCCAAAATCGGTGGAGAAAATATCTTGTAATGACAACATCATCATCATCATCATCATCTCAGCCATAAGACGTCCACTGCTGAACATAGGCCTCCCCTTTTTTTGGGGGGTAATGACAACATGTAACATTAATATATTTTTCCACCACACCAGCTGGTATGAAGGTTCTCTAGATTGTTCAAAACAGGAAACAGTTAAATTTAATCCACATGTGTGGCAAAGTAATCACATGCAAATATTGAATTATTTCTAAATGTTGGCTGGTAGAATTCACTTTTAAATGATGTTTACGATTGAAAAATATTTAATAACATTCATTTTGGATTGTTTCATTCATTTTGAAGCAGTGGTGGCCGAGTGGATATGACGCCCGACTTTCAATCCGGAGGTCGCGGGTTCAAATCCCGGCTCGTACCAATGAGTTTTTCGGAACTTATGTACGAAATATCATTTGATATTTACCACTAGCTTTTCGGTGAAGGAAAACATCGTGAGGAAACCTGCATACATCTGCGAAGAAATTCAAAGGTGTATGTGAAGTCCCCAATCCGCATTGGGCTAGCGTGGGGACTATAGCCCAAGCCCTCTCGCGCATGAGAGGAGGCCTGTGCTCAGTAGTGGGACGTATATAGGCTGCAATGATGATGATGATGATGATTTTGGATTGATTGGTTTGGTTTTGTTTAATATTCTGCTGAAAATGAGTTTAGTTCTCACTTCATTTTCTATTTCAGGTACGTACTTGAGTATACAACACATCACTTTTTATGTTGTCAGTAAACAGTAAGTGAAGCGAAGCGAAAGAGAAGTGTATTTCATCTTATCTGTTTCATTCAGCGGTTTATTCTTTATTCTACAAAATTCAATCGGATGAGTTAAAAAGAATAACAGATAAAGGCAGCGTGCATATTGAATTCAAAGCCAGTCTCGTTTGAAACGGTATATTTCATTTACGTTCGTAATTTAAACAAACAAGTGTGTGTGCGTGTCCTAGGAACAAACTTGTAAGGATTAAAATTCTAAGTCAAAATACTTAGCTAGTGTTCACACGGTATTTAACAAATGGTAGCGCTGACAGTGACAATTTAAGCAAGTCCATTTATGTTGTTGACGCTGTAGTGCTATCAATATTGAAGTGCATTTTAGAGTATCAAAGGCTAAATGTTAATTGCGTTTTCACCGAAAAACGATATATATCATGCAAATTTTACTTATTAATTAGATTTTCATAAGCGTGTATAATATTGATTAACATTTTTGTACCTGTCTTGGGTGAGACTTGAACTCACGGCCTCTGGATCGATACTCCAGCGCTCTGCCATCTGAGCCACCAAGACCTCATCCCTAGCCAGCAAATCTTTCTACCATGTTATAGGTCAAGGGGACCCTTAGCGACATCTACCGTAAGAGTATTATACTTCTCATGGCTAGGGATGAGGTCTTGGTGGCTCAGATGGCAGAGCGCTGGGGTATCGATCCAGAGGCCGTGAGTTCAAGTCTCACCCAAGACAGTAATTTTTCCACTTTTAAATTTATTCTAAGCTTAATAGCATCGTTCGCAGACGTTTCTGCTTGTTAAAAATTAAAATTTTTGTACCTGTTTGCTAGCAATTTAGTAGGTAATTTAACAAATAAAGCGATTTACTTTTTGCAGTTATTACTTTTTTGTAGAACCTTAATTGATAATAGCTTTGAGGGCCACTCGTGCGCAGCGGGCAGTGAAAGCGCTCCAGTTTATGAAAGTGCACGACAATTTCGCGGTGTCGGACACAGCTCCGACAGCCGTGATCGTCTAGTGGTTAGGACCCTACGTTGTGGCCGTAGTAACCCAGGTTCGAATCCTGGTCACGGCAGTGATGATACACTGTCGCGGCGGAGCTATTTTTTAGGAATGCAAAAATAATTCTTATTAATGATGGATAGCTTTAATTTTTACAAGCTTTTATTTAGTTTCACCTGACCGTTGTCTGTCTGTCTGTCTGTCTGTCTGTGTATACTTAATCAAATCTTGCAAGTTAAATTTGATCCACTTCCCGGTTTCCGATTGAGCTGAAATCTTGCATGCATGTATAAATCACATGACAATGCATTATTATGGTACCATCGAGCCGATCTGATGATGGAGACAGGAGTTGGCCATAGGAACTCTGTGATGAAACAACGCAACCTAATTGTGTTAGGGGTTTCAGAATTGTCTCGATGAGTATTAGTTGTCTGTCGTAAGAAAAGTACAACCAGCGATAAAAGCTTGTACCAAAAATGAAATTTTTGCCAGAAACTTATTACTCGTAAAACTAGTCGTAATATTTTAAACCTTGCTTGATTGGTTGGGTAGGTAAGAAACTTCCAAATATCTAAAGGATAAGAAGTTAACAGTGTGTACCATTTCCACAGGCTGAGCGGCAGAAACTGAGATATTAAATTAAAACAGATTATTTTAAATACATACATATTTTACCTGAAATGATTCCATGGCCCATACGCGAGATTTGCTGTGATTTTTGAGACAATTTTAGGTCACTATAATGAATATGTATAAGAATTTTCAGCTTATAATTTCTCATTTGCGAGTTTGACCCCTTTCCGAGTTAATTAACTGAATTATAGTATTTCCAGCTTCACACAGATAAGGCGTTGAATGGACTGGTTGCCAGCGGTATTTCTCGACCGATATAATGTTTTAATTTTTATAAAAAGAGCATACTGCCATCTTAAATCCCGGTAGACCTCTGGGGTTGCATGAGCATACGGAACGACTAATTTCTATAGGTAGGATGTAGGTAAGTACCTCCTTAATCATTAACAAGAAGCTATAACTACGGACGTTATGTGGCAAGTCCATGTAGAAGTGAAGTTTTGTAATAATCTCTGTGGACAGACAGCGGAGTCATTAAGGGCGCAGCTGCGGTCACTTTGTGCGAGGACTGCTACTAGTTCTTTGTTCAGTACCGATGTCGAGTTAATCGGACTTTTCCACTGAAACTTTATTATTGAATGTTGAGAAGATTTGAAGTTGTAACTGTCAGCTGGATACACTCGGGCTAAGCTAACTCTACATCATCTACATGCCATTTGCAATGACAAAGTGAGGCTATGTCATTATTAATGTCGAATATCATGACGTTTGACTTGGTTATTTTCTGATTCGGAAAAATAATATGGAAATAACTGACTCTTTTACATTTATACCATGTCGGCGTAAGGACGCCTGCAACTCCAGTGGTGTCAAATACACGTTAATTACCTAATACTGCTTTTCATCTCATTTTGATACGATTTTGAGTCGACCACTTGATCACGCATCTCACGCGCACAAGTGATAGCGTGCTCAAATATGATTAAAACCACAATATCAAAGTGATAAAACGAATCGACCTCAGTGTCGTTTTAAAGTTTTAAAACGCTAGTCAATTTTAAATTCGTATAGGAAGACAGTTATCATACTTATCAATCTATGAAATAAAAGCAATCCTCTGAAATTCTACAACTGCTTTCATTCCCGACACAAAACACTAGTACAATCCCATTGTAATCCAGGCTTTTCGTAAATGAATGTCAAAAAGTTACAGCAGGACAACAGGCGCCGATGAACGAATTCCACTCTTCTCCGATTGACTTTTCGCAAAAACCCGATATTTCAAGCACAAACCCGATATTTTCAGCGACATGTTTTGCGGAATAACTTTGCACATTTCCCTCTACTGAGAACGATATCATTTCGAATGCAAAATGGAAAAAAAATTAAAAAAATGTTTATTGTGTTAGACAGTACAATTTGAATACAATTAGACTCGAGTCCTCCTTGTACGAGTAAGTATATGTAGGTACCTACACCTGTATCAGGAGAACCCGCTCTGTATTAATGTATGTACGAGTAGGTACATAATTTTAACTCTGCTTACAATTAGTTACGAGTACTTATGCTATATTTTTATTAATTATTAAATATATTTATTGTTGTTTAATTATCAACTATACTAGCGGTCGGCAACCTTTTAGCAGCCAAGGGCCACATAGTAGTTAACGAAGGTGACGTGGGCCGCACTTTGCTAATATTTGTGGCTTTAGCAGGCATTGTCGTTCGTCAGTATTACATACAAAATAGACAGGGAGGCTCGCGGGCCGCAAGGGAGAGGTTGGCGGGCCGCATGCGGCCCGCGGGCCGTTGGTTGCCGGCCGCTGAACTGTACGATAGTGTGTGTGCGCATGTGTGTGTATCTGTGTGTGTGTCTGATATTTAGTTCTGTGAGTCTCTGTGATATTTAATAAGAAGTCGAAGGATCTGACAAGCAAAATTCTAAACAGAAGTTGATTTTCAGAGTAATTTAGATAAAAAGTAAAAAGCCGCGCAATGGCTATTTCTTCCGTCACCAGTTTCGCGTGGCGTGACACATCTTTTGTCCCCTTCTAATTTTAATAAAATAAACGTACGTTGAAAAATAACGTACATTCTGTTTGAAATAAAATGCTAAAGAATTTCCATGACAGATTTAGAAACGCACAAAGAGATAAAGATCTCTTAACTGAAAGGCTGCCGATTTTGCCGATGTACCTCCTTTGTAGGCATTACAAGGCCCTTTCCTTTGCTTCACTGTAAGAGCCTTTACACATTGCGCGATGCGGTATCGGATGCAGGATCCTACATCCGCGTAGTCGGGCCGCACACTTCAACAAACATTATGTCTACACATACGCACACAAACAATATCTGATTCCTAAAGGGGGGGGGGGTCCGACATGGCTGAAATTATCCTTTTCGATATCCGATGTCGGAAGGCGCCTATGAGAATACGAGTAACAGCTGCAGGAGAGTGCCCTATGACATTAAGTATTTTTTTATTCAATAAAGATTTCTTGTGAATAAATAAATACAGAAAAACACATATTATTTTATACATCTTACTTCTGTCCGATATCGGATCGGACAATATGAACACGCTCTTACAAGGCCCTTTTGGCTGATTTTCTGTAAGTCATGTGTTGAAATGAAACGTACTTCTTATAGGGCGTTCTGTGTGTGGGACAAGGTACTCAAGTAGGCAAATATATCTTCATAATGCGGCGTTACGTGAACGCAGCTATTCGCCACCCTGTAGAGGTGCGCTCAAGACGGTAACACTCCCCTCTCCCAGACCTAAACATTTTAAAGCAAATTTTTTAATACCTACTTAAGTTTCTTAGGTCAGGTCAGGGAAAATATTCTGGCAACGGGAACATTCCCAAAGCACATTACTGGTGTATAGCTATAGGTGTGACACATCCGGCATTAAGTTGATATGTGCGGTGTTGTGCTTTGTTGTTGGAATGGATATGCCTCGTTGATACTCGCAGGAACAGGGAAATATACCGGGAACGCGAACATTCCCACAGCACACCACTTGTGTGAAGTTCTAAGTTTTTTGGACATTAAGTTGATATGTGCTGTGGTGTTGCGTGCGTTTTGACTGTCTTCAGACTACTCATGTAGGCTTTAAGCAATGTGCAAAAAAGTCATATGAAATGAAAGTGGCGGAACGGTGAGATGCGAGCCAATGAGCAAGACGATCATCAAGGTCGTATCAAAACCAATATAACATGTAAGTAGTAAGTTAAGGCCGTTCCCGTACCCAAATGAAATCTACAATCGAGGCTCCCCTCACGCCACCCGTCCCGCCCCTAGATACAATGACGATACAACAGCGCCACGCAAGAAGTAGCGACTTGAAATGAACTAACAGGACACTGATTTGTAAAACGTATTACTTAATACTGAAAAAGCATGCTGCATCTCATAGATGGCGTTAAAAGTTAAAATGGAAAAATAAATGAAACATAGTGTAAATTAAATATTCATTTTAATGAAGTCAACTCTTATTTCAATAATATTTAATTATAAGGGTAAATACAGTTTATATTTAAACAAATTAATGACTGCAAGTTTTCTATAATATCATTATTTATTAGGTATACTGTGCAGGTATATCATCGATATTTATTAAAAAAAACCGGGCAGGTGCGAGTCGGACTCGCGCACGAAGGGTTCCGTACCATAATGCAAAAAAAAAAACAAAAAAAAAAGCAAAAAAACGGTCACCCATCCAAGTACTGACCACTCCCGACATTGCTTAACTTTGGTCAAAAATCACGTTTGTTGTATGGGAGCCCCATTTAAATCTTTATTTTATTCTGTTTTTAGTATTTGTTGTTATAGCGGCAACAGAAATACATCATCTGTGAAAATTTCAACTGTCTAGCTATCACGGTTCGTGAGATACAGCCTGGTGACAGACGGACGGACGGACGGACAGCGAAGTCTTAGTAATAGGGTCCCGTTTTACCCTTTGGGTACGGAACCCTAAAAAGTTAGGGCATACCGATACAAGTGCGAAAAATAGGTAATTCGCACATGTATCGTACAACGTTTTACAGTACATAATATGGCCCTTTAAATTTTCGACATAGTTACGTAATGTGCTAATTATCGCACTAATGCGGTAAAGCAGCACCATATTGTAATAGTAAGGTGTATTCGGGTAATACCGAATGTCGGATAATTCCGAAATTCAGATGAAAATCACCCTTAATTCCATCATAATAAAAGTCTCTTTTCGGAACTATCCGACAGTTTTCGACATTCGGAATTACCCGAGTAAACCTTACCTACATTACGTTTACAAGTGCGGCAAATAGGAAATTCGAAACGAGTGGCGTTTTGAATCGACACGAGTTGCGAATTACCTATTCGCATATGTATCGTACAACGTTTTACAGTACCTACATACATATGGCCCCTTGAATTTTCGACATAGTCACGTAATTGCTAATTATCGCACTAGTGCTGTAAAATAGCACCATATGACTGTAAATCAAATTTATTCATTTTACAGAGTTCCATAGGTTCGTCGAATCACTCAAGAGGAACTTTTTTCTCAGGAACGTGTAGAGGTCTCAAATTGAAATTATATCAAATAGGTACTCGGATCTACTCTATTGTCAAATATATTAGCTTTTTTTCTCGTATATCGCAAAAATCCGAATTAATATCAAAATACCGGTATTAATATTGAAATCCCGGGATTGACATGCAATATCGGAAATCAATCCCGGGATTGAGAATGATCCGATATTGCATGCCCTAACCAAGTTTCAACCTATCAACGAATAATAAATCCCGGGATCCGGATATTTCGATATTGGTCCTTCTCAATACCGAAAATGGAATCTTGAGCTTTGCAAGGGTTTCAAGGCACGAGGGTTAAACAAACCACTTCACAACTTGAAATCAATTTTACCTACTCACATGCAATTTTGCACATTTATTCATAAATTAACGTTTAAAAACCGGCATTTTTGTGACTGACTGACTAATAGATCAAAAACCTAACCCACTTCCAGCTGACCTAGAAACTTGAAATTTGACACCAAGGTAGACTATTAGGAGTTTATAAAGGGAACAATCTAAAAACTGAAAATTATTGATAATTTGATGAAGAAAAACACATATATCGATAATAGGCTAGATGACTAATTTTCATTTATGGTATCAATCGATCAGGTATGTCTTTAGGATCAAAAGTCTATATGGTATCCATTGCATTAAAGGAATACAAAAGTTAGAAATGATAGTCAAAGTCCGACAGTCGTACTTCACTCGCGAAACGCCCCGAACAAAACGTCAAGGTCACTGAGAGTCCATCTTGAAGTATGAACAAAACAAGAAAATTGCGATTTTGTCTGTGAAATATTGCGTTTATGTATATAGTTTCCATACAATTTTTTATTGGATAAAATGTGAGGAATCGAATGGTATCCTTATTTTTGTAGTTTTTGGAAGTTGAAAAGAACTTTAATGTTGAAACTTTCAGGCGTTGTACTTTTGTATTATTTCCATATATTTTTTTAATATCCACAATATTGTGATAAATTGCTCATTTGCTATGTATTTTACTAGATTTTGTTGTAAAATTCAACATGTGTCATCATCCCTATTAATTTAGACTTATGGATCAAAAACCTAACCTTCTTGATATTTGGCAGGTAGACCATTAGGAGTATACTCGTATAGAGGAAAAAATCTGAAAACTGAAAATTATTGATAATTTGATGTAAAAAATCATATATTCATAATTATTCGATTAATTAAGTACCTAAGACTTACCAAAAACCTAACCCACTTTTAGATAACCTAGAAACTTGATATTTGGCATGAAGGTAGACTAAAAGGCGTATAAAAAAAGAAAATATTGAAAACTGAAATTTTTTGACAGTTGACCGCGCGTTAGCGAGGGTCTCGTTTTCAGCACAACTGCTTTTATGATTAACACTAGTAATTTCTTACTTTTTGTACAAAAGTAATGATTTCCCAACAAAAACATAAATGTGAAATGAGAGCCAAGTTCAATTATGCCCATGTTTTACTTCTCCAACCAACTGCATTTCTTGAATACCGCATCCTAAGGGTCCATGATTGCAAATCGATTGTAATTTTGTAAAAAAATTACTAATTGCAACAATTCTTCGACCGACGGTTTTGTCAGGAAGCTCTTCTTCCAAATCGAACGATATTTGTAACTGAAAATAAAATATATTGTAAGTGTTAGCATTTACAATTTGTCACATCATGTACAGTCGACGTCAAAGATTTATAATAAGGTGAAAAATGTATACATATATCATAATCACCTACCTCATGGGTATCTTCTTCCTCTAATAGACTAGGAACCCGATAAGTGTCATCCACCTGTGCAATGCGTGGGTTCAAAATGTTTGAGCTGGTCGCCTCACTGTCAAAACCAAAATTAAATAAATGTATGATGTTTTACAGCACATATGGACTTTACCGCACTAGTGCGATAATGCACACACACATTACGTATGTATGTAAAATATTTAAAGGGCTATATGTACTGTAAAACGTTGTACGATACATGTGAGAATAGGTAATACGCAACTATAATTTTCGGTCGAAGTTTGCATGGTAATATTGGTAATGTACATCATATATTTTTTTTTGTTTTATCATTCTCTTATTTTAGAAGTTAAGGGGGGGGGGGACACATTTTACCACTTTGGAGGTGTCTCTCGCGCAATAAAAAATCGGTCAACACGCTCAAGAAAAGTAAATCATTTACTATTGTGTAGGGTAGTATAATATAAAATAACTATCAGTTCATTAAAAAAAAACGTAAAAGAATAACAAAAGTACGGACAATCGGTAAATCCCGGGATTTTAATTTCCGGGACTTACTCATGCAACCCTATTACATTTTATCAGTGTACATTTTTAGGGTTCCGTACCCAAAGGGTAAAAACGGGACCCTATTACTAAGACTTCGCTGTCCGTCCGTCCGTCTGTCATCAGGCTGTATCTCATGAACCGTGGTAGCTAGACAGTTGAAATTTTCACAGATGATTGAATTTCAATCGCCGCTATAACAACAAATACTAAAAACAGAATAAAATAAATAGTTATACAACAAACGTGATTTTTGCCGTTCTTTGCGTAATGGTACGGAACCCTGCGTGTGCGAGTCCAACTTGCACTTGGCCGGTTTTTTTAAAATTAAGTACCTCTTGGAGAATATCAAATAACTGATGAGGGCAATGTATCTCGTACGATATTATTGATTGGCGACATTTTATTTAGTTTTCGGCGAACATTTGCTAAGTAGGTAGTACTAATAGCCATCTAGGAAAATAAGTACGAAATATGTCCAAATAATTGAGACTATCAATTTAAAGCATAAAAAGATATAAGCATCTGCACTGATAGGAAAACAGTAGGTATCCAACTAAGGTCTTTTCGTACGCCGCCGCTGTGAGTAGGTAGGTATTTATCGCAACGCACGAAGTTACGCGCGACACAGGTACCTACATATGTGACGTTATCTATGAAAAGGGACCTTATTGTCGATGGCGCTTCCGCCATTATTAACGATGCTCTGATATAAATACCACGCCGCGCGACGCAGTGCGTCGTAAGCGCCATAGACAATAAGGTCCCTTTTCATAGATAATGCCACAATTAGAATTCATAGATAATGCCACAATTAGAATTAGAACTTACTCGTTATTTTGACTGACTTTCAACTTTGATGAAATCGGAGATTCCATTTCCATATTTTGCAGTCTGTAAATAAAGATAAATTGTAGTATATAGTGAATTGTGTTACGTAGGTAGGGCTAAAAAGCACAAGTCAAATAATTATACTCACTCGATGTAGTCTAAAGATATAGTATCATCTTCGGCTGTGAAATTATCCAATTTTCTTCTTTTCCTAGAAAGACAAAAAAGCAAAAAGTTTAGACGCATGACAAATCACGAGCTGAGGTTCAAACCCTCGATAGGTGGATGGATTGCTAGAACGCTTTATGCGTGTAATTGTGTGCGTTACATGTATTACTGTGTGCTCGTATTTATAGGAAGGCCCACTACACCGCAACCGCGTACGCACACATAGACGGCAATGTTTTCTGCTTTGCCGTGGCGCTAGTGCCGCGTGGTGTAAACGTCGCGAATCGCAATATCCTTTTAAGCTATTTGGATGATGACTTGATGACAGTGTTTAACCGGTAGATGGAGCGATTATTAAATTTTAGAATGTTTTAAGTTATATGGATTACTAATTAGTACGATCAAGTATATATTAAATTAAGTAATAATTACTTATTTCACTGTGTAATAAATATACATTTTTACTTACGTTTGTTCCATTGTTTGTTGGAATCTTCTGAGTTGTCTTTTTCGAGATGTCTTCTTTTTAATGAGTTGCTTGTTACCCATTATAGGTTTTGGTGCACACGGTATACACACAACACACACTAGCCACAACTAGCTAGCTAGCTAGGTGCTAGGACACACAACACAGAACAGTTTTTATAACTAAATCTTATATTTGTTTTGGGGACACGTAGTACAGGTCCGTCTGGCACGAGCGCTCAGCCATCACTGTCTCATTTCGAAAGACGGACGGAGATAGAGCATGCAGGCCGAAGTCAATATTTTGTTACGATAGAATTAGTTGATGTTTATTTATTTTAAAAATATTGCCTCTAATTATCGTTTTTCTAAAGCTGTCAAATTATTGTTATAGTTATGATTGATTTTTCTCCTTTTTTTGTTTCATAGTGTCACATAGTAAAGAAACAAGTAAAGTTGGAGTATAAATTCGAATTGGAGGTTACTTTGGGAATAAATTGTATCGAGCGAAGTGTTATGAATCGTGTATCGAAAGCTGTGTTATGAAAGATAATATAATCAAGAATTATATATATTTTTCCCACGTCTACAAATATCAACGTTTCTTAGAAAAATAGGATAACAATTGGGGAGTTTTTACATTTCTGGCTCAGGGAACGGCCTTAATAAATCTGGATCGGGTTCCACGTATGTGACGTATGAAAAGTTCGCATAGGCCGGTAGGTGGCATTTATACCTGGTAATTACTCGGCCGCGATAATTAGCCGGTTGATTGGGTGGCGGCCATTCAATACATTTTGTGAATGTGGATTCACACACACAGCCTACATCAGTAGGGTAGGTAAATAAATGCGGTGCTGAATCTGCCACCGAGACCGCGCGGGTGGTCGTTGGTCGAGCGATTGCAGGGATTTGCCGCAAATTTAGAGGATACTGTTTCTCTAGGCCCGAGCAAAATAAACTATCAGGCGAATTCGAACGTATACTACCATCTCGTCCGCGCCGATACATGTACCTAGGTACTTATACACGTACTTATGTAGATGTACGCGAGACATGACGTCAGTGCGCTTTCGGATTGGCCTCTAATAGTTATTTGTTTTACAAGGGGGCAAAGTTGTTCGCTCGTGCTAATATTGATACCCCCCAAAAAAGGGGGAGGCCTATGTTCAGCAGTGGACATCTTATGGCTGAGATGATGATGATGATGAATATTGATACCCGAACAAGCGAAAGAATCCAAAATTGAACCACTCGCTACGCTCGTGGTTCAAAATATGGAATCACGAGCGTTGCAAGGGTTTCAAAGCACGAGGGTTAAACAAAATTTGCCCCCGATTGAAACACAAAATTTTTCACCACACCAACCCAAAGCAAATATTAAATGTGCAATATCAAACAAAATCATATCAAATCAAAACCAAATGAATTTTATTAAATATTTATCATCCAAAATCATAATTCAAAAGTCAATTCTACCAGCAAACATAAGAAAACAACTCAAAATTTGCATTTAATTACTTTGCCTCACATGTGAATAAAATGCAACTTTGCTATCAGTTTTTGAAGTGCAAAGTAAGCCTTTCCAAGCTGGTGTGGTGAAAATTTATCTTACCCCATGGGGTTATTGCTATTCGTAACTAAGTACTAAATAGCTTTGGAATTTCATATTTTTATAACGTAGCTTGAAATTACATACCAACATAAAGAAAGATTGAAGCATTCAATTCATTACTTCATTAGCAATGTATTAAACTTGAACGCCAAACTATAGCAAATACATTTCGAGCACTTTCCGTAAGAGGCTCGGTACTGTGCCACCGTTTTATTGAAAATAATATGTTACCTATTTCCCCGATCACATTACTACCTACGTCGCCAGAATTATATGTATTATTCATCCTTACGAGGATTCCTATAAATGTACAGGAAATAATTCAATAGGATTTCGAAAGGAGATTCGCTATATTTCTTAAAGTGAAACGGACCAAATTCGATGTTAATAGGGAGTTTGATGTTAATTGCAGTAATACGCAATGTTCTGCCGCCAGAGTGCAGCACCAGCACACAACGTAAACCATACGAGTAGAGTAACTTACATAATCACTACACCTTACAAAACAAAGTCCCCCTCTGTTGGTTTGTTCTCGATAAACTCAAAAACTACTGAACGGATTTTCATGCGGTTTGCACTTAATATCAATAGAGTGATTCTTAAGGAAGGTTCAGGCCCACTTGCACCATTCCACTAACCCGGGGTTAATTGATCAAACCTGGAGTTGCCATGTTTACCGGTACAATTTGACACTAGGTTAACGATTTAACCGCTTAACCCCGGGTTTGTGGAATGGTGCAATACAAGAGGGCCTTAGGTGTATAATTTATTAACCCGTGTAAAGCCTCAAAATATCCATATGACATACATTCGATGCCTCAGAGCGATTTGTTTACCTCTGCTTGGACTCCCATCGCCAAGACGATCGTCGAGGTCATGGTCATACCATAACCAGTTCAAGAGCATAACAAATGTTAGGTACCTATATGTATTACAAACAAACTCCTCGCCAGGGTTGATGACGTAGGTAGGTACCCTGTTCTGACAGTTATTATTATGAGGGTCAACCTGTTCGCTGATTGGTCTATTCAGCTAATGCCCCTGTCAGCCACAGCGGCGACATCAATCGTTGTATTGTATTGTAATGGGAAAAAGGCAAGTTATTGCGGCGAGTTTCTTCAGTAATGGCTCAATATGAACCCTCATATTGCTCGATACCAGAGGACTCACCTACGTTTTAGAAACATTTTTGTAGGCACCTTTTTAAAATTTGCGTAATAGTAGGTAGAAGTGAAGATTTTGACTTTTGTTTTCTGTGGTACAGTCATTATATCCAAAAAACCGACCCTACCCGTGAATAATTAGTTCTTGGATTTTTTTTTCGTAGGTCCCTCGGGGAGGTCACTGGGAGTGTAAATTCAAAAAGTAGGCTTAATCAGGCTCCTGCGTATATTCGAAAAATGGTTTTTTTCCAAAGAAACGGTTTTTCTTCAATAACTCGGTCATTTTTGATTTTACAGTAAAACCGTAAGGACAAAAACTGTAGGAAATTTGATTCTCTACAAGTTAGTCCAGTCATTATATCCAAAAAACCGACCCTTCCCATGAATAATCAGTTCTTGGATTTTTTTTTCGTACGTCCCTCGGGGGAATCACTGGGAGTGTAAATTCAAAAAGTAGACTGAATCAGGGTCCTGTGTATATTCTAAAAACGGTTTTTCTTGAATAACTCGGTCATTTTTGATTTTACAGTAAAACCGTGAGGACAAAAATTGTTCAGAATTTGATTCTCTACAACTTCGTTTCTCTTAATTTATGCCGTAAAGCGTGGAACATAGGAGATAATGATAATATTTTGAATTTTTCGGGTTTTTCAGGTTTAATTTCTAAAATATCGATTTTGGGGGAAAGGAGGTGGGAACCAAAATTGTTCAGAATTTGATTCTCTACAAGTTTAGTCCTCTTCATTTATGTCGTAAAGTTGAAAATAAACGAGATGTTGAAAATATTTTGAATTTGTCGCTTTTTTCAAATTTTATTTCCAAACTAGCGATCCTAGATGAAAAATTGTGAGGACCAAACTTGTAGAGAATCAAATTTTCCAAAATTTTTGTCCTCACGGTTTTACTGTAAAATCATAAATGACCGAGTTATTCAAGAAAAACCGTTTTTGGAATATACACAGGACCCTGATTCAGTCTACTTTTTGAATTTACACTCCCAGTGATTCCCCCGAGGGACGTACAAAAAAAAATCCAAGAACTGATTATTCACGGAAAAGGTCGGTTTTTTGGATATAATGACTGGACTAACTTGTAGAGAATCAAATTTCCTACAATTTTTGTCCTTACGGTTTTACTGTAAAATCAAAAATGGCTGAGTTATTGAAGAAAAACCGTTTATTTGGAAAAAAAACCATTTTTTGAATATACGCAGGAGCCTGATTAAGCCTACTTTTTGAATTTACACTCCCAGTGACCCCCCCGAGGGACCTACGAAAAAAAAATCCAAGAACTAATTATTCACGGGTCAAAATCTATAATGACTGTACTATTGTGTTCTTTAAGGCCGTTCCCTGAGCCAGAAATGTAAAAACTCCCCAATTGTTATCCTATTTTTCTAAGAAACGTTGATATTTGTAGACGTGGGAAAAATATATATAATTCTTGATTATATTATCTTTCATAACACAGCTTTCGATACACGATTCATAACACTTCGCTCGATACAATTTATTCCCAAAGTAACCTCCAATTCGAATTTATACTCCAACTTTACTTGTTTCTTTACTATGTGACACTATGAAACAAAAAAAGGAGAAAAATCAATCATAACTATAACAATAATTTGACAGCTTTAGAAAAACGATAATTAGAGGCAATATTTTTAAAATAAATAAACATCAACTAATTCTATCGTAACAAAATATTGACTTCGGCCTGCATGCTCTATCTCCGTCCGTCTTTCGAAATGAGACAGTGATGGCTGAGCGCTCGTGCCAGACGGACCTGTACTACGTGTCCCCAAAACAAATATAAGATTTAGTTATAAAAACTGTTCTGTGTTGTGTGTCCTAGCACCTAGCTAGCTAGCTAGTTGTGGCTAGTGTGTGTTGTGTGTATACCGTGTGCACCAAAACCTATAATGGGTAACAAGCAACTCATTAAAAAGAAGACATCTCGAAAAAGACAACTCAGAAGATTCCAACAAACAATGGAACAAACGTAAGTAAAAATGTATATTTATTACACAGTGAAATAAGTAATTATTACTTAATTTAATATATACTTGATCGTACTAATTAGTAATCCATATAACTTAAAACATTCTAAAATTTAATAATCGCTCCATCTACCGGTTAAACACTGTCATCAAGTCATCATCCAAATAGCTTAAAAGGATATTGCGATTCGCGACGTTTACACCACGCGGCACTAGCGCCACGGCAAAGCAGAAAACATTGCCGTCTATGTGTGCGTACGCGGTTGCGGTGTAGTGGGCCTTCCTATAAATACGAGCACACAGTAATACATGTAACGCACACAATTACACGCATAAAGCGTTCTAGCAATCCATCCACCTATCGAGGGTTTGAACCTCAGCTCGTGATTTGTCATGCGTCTAAACTTTTTGCTTTTTTGTCTTTCTAGGAAAAGAAGAAAATTGGATAATTTCACAGCCGAAGATGATACTATATCTTTAGACTACATCGAGTGAGTATAATTATTTGACTTGTGCTTTTTAGCCCTACCTACGTAACACAATTCACTATATACTACAATTTATCTTTATTTACAGACTGCAAAATATGGAAATGGAATCTCCGATTTCATCAAAGTTGAAAGTCAGTCAAAATAACGAGTAAGTTCTAATTCTAATTGTGGCATTATCTATGAATTCTAATTGTGGCATTATCTATGAAAAGGGACCTTATTGTCTATGGCGCTTACGACGCACTGCGTCGCGCGGCGTGGTATTTATATCAGAGCATCGTTAATAATGGCGGAAGCGCCATCGACAATAAGGTCCCTTTTCATAGATAACGTCACATATGTAGGTACCTGTGTCGCGCGTAACTTCGTGCGTTGCGATAAATACCTACCTACTCACAGCGGCGGCGTACGAAAAGACCTTAGTTGGATACCTACTGTTTTCCTATCAGTGCAGATGCTTATATCTTTTTATGCTTTAAATTGATAGTCTCAATTATTTGGACATATTTCGTACTTATTTTCCTAGATGGCTATTAGTACTACCTACTTAGCAAATGTTCGCCGAAAACTAAATAAAATGTCGCCAATCAATAATATCGTACGAGATACATTGCCCTCATCAGTTATTTGATATTCTCCAAGAGGTACTTAATTTTAAAAAAACCGGCCAAGTGCAAGTTGGACTCGCACACGCAGGGTTCCGTACCATTACGCAAAGAACGGCAAAAATCACGTTTGTTGTATAACTATTTATTTTATTCTGTTTTTAGTATTTGTTGTTATAGCGGCGATTGAAATTCAATCATCTGTGAAAATTTCAACTGTCTAGCTACCACGGTTCATGAGATACAGCCTGATGACAGACGGACGGACGGACAGCGAAGTCTTAGTAATAGGGTCCCGTTTTTACCCTTTGGGTACGGAACCCTAAAAATGTACACTGATAAAATGTAATAGGGTTGCATGAGTAAGTCCCGGAAATTAAAATCCCGGGATTTACCGATTGTCCGTACTTTTGTTATTCTTTTACGTTTTTTTTTAATGAACTGATAGTTATTTTATATTATACTACCCTACACAATAGTAAATGATTTACTTTTCTTGAGCGTGTTGACCGATTTTTTATTGCGCGAGAGACACCTCCAAAGTGGTAAAATGTGTCCCCCCCCCCTTAACTTCTAAAATAAGAGAATGATAAAACAAAAAAAAATATATGATGTACATTACCAATATTACCATGCAAACTTCGACCGAAAATTATAGTTGCGTATTACCTATTCTCACATGTATCGTACAACGTTTTACAGTACATATAGCCCTTTAAATATTTTACATACATACGTAATGTGTGTGTGCATTATCGCACTAGTGCGGTAAAGTCCATATGTGCTGTAAAACATCATACATTTATTTAATTTTGGTTTTGACAGTGAGGCGACCAGCTCAAACATTTTGAACCCACGCATTGCACAGGTGGATGACACTTATCGGGTTCCTAGTCTATTAGAGGAAGAAGATACCCATGAGGTAGGTGATTATGATATATGTATACATTTTTCACCTTATTATAAATCTTTGACGTCGACTGTACATGATGTGACAAATTGTAAATGCTAACACTTACAATATATTTTATTTTCAGTTACAAATATCGTTCGATTTGGAAGAAGAGCTTCCTGACAAAACCGTCGGTCGAAGAATTGTTGCAATTAGTAATTTTTTTACAAAATTACAATCGATTTGCAATCATGGACCCTTAGGATGCGGTATTCAAGAAATGCAGTTGGTTGGAGAAGTAAAACATGGGCATAATTGAACTTGGCTCTCATTTCACATTTATGTTTTTGTTGGGAAATCATTACTTTTGTACAAAAAGTAAGAAATTACTAGTGTTAATCATAAAAGCAGTTGTGCTGAAAACGAGACCCTCGCTAACGCGCGGTCAACTGTCAAAAAATTTCAGTTTTCAATATTTTCTTTTTTTATACGCCTTTTAGTCTACCTTCATGCCAAATATCAAGTTTCTAGGTTATCTAAAAGTGGGTTAGGTTTTTGGTAAGTCTTAGGTACTTAATTAATCGAATAATTATGAATATATGATTTTTTACATCAAATTATCAATAATTTTCAGTTTTCAGATTTTTTCCTCTATACGAGTATACTCCTAATGGTCTACCTGCCAAATATCAAGAAGGTTAGGTTTTTGATCCATAAGTCTAAATTAATAGGGATGATGACACATGTTGAATTTTACAACAAAATCTAGTAAAATACATAGCAAATGAGCAATTTATCACAATATTGTGGATATTAAAAAAATATATGGAAATAATACAAAAGTACAACGCCTGAAAGTTTCAACATTAAAGTTCTTTTCAACTTCCAAAAACTACAAAAATAAGGATACCATTCGATTCCTCACATTTTATCCAATAAAAAATTGTATGGAAACTATATACATAAACGCAATATTTCACAGACAAAATCGCAATTTTCTTGTTTTGTTCATACTTCAAGATGGACTCTCAGTGACCTTGACGTTTTGTTCGGGGCGTTTCGCGAGTGAAGTACGACTGTCGGACTTTGACTATCATTTCTAACTTTTGTATTCCTTTAATGCAATGGATACCATATAGACTTTTGATCCTAAAGACATACCTGATCGATTGATACCATAAATGAAAATTAGTCATCTAGCCTATTATCGATATATGTGTTTTTCTTCATCAAATTATCAATAATTTTCAGTTTTTAGATTGTTCCCTTTATAAACTCCTAATAGTCTACCTTGGTGTCAAATTTCAAGTTTCTAGGTCAGCTGGAAGTGGGTTAGGTTTTTGATCTATTAGTCAGTCAGTCACAAAAATGCCGGTTTTTAAACGTTAATTTATGAATAAATGTGCAAAATTGCATGTGAGTAGGTAAAATTGATTTCAAGTTGTGAAGTGGTTTGTTTAACCCTCGTGCCTTGAAACCCTTGCAAAGCTCAAGATTCCATTTTCGGTATTGAGAAGGACCAATATCGAAATATCCGGATCCCGGGATTTATTATTCGTTGATAGGTTGAAACTTGGTTAGGGCATGCAATATCGGATCATTCTCAATCCCGGGATTGATTTCCGATATTGCATGTCAATCCCGGGATTTCAATATTAATACCGGTATTTTGATATTAATTCGGATTTTTGCGATATACGAGAAAAAAAGCTAATATATTTGACAATAGAGTAGATCCGAGTACCTATTTGATATAATTTCAATTTGAGACCTCTACACGTTCCTGAGAAAAAAGTTCCTCTTGAGTGATTCGACGAACCTATGGAACTCTGTAAAATGAATAAATTTGATTTACAGTCATATGGTGCTATTTTACAGCACTAGTGCGATAATTAGCAATTACGTGACTATGTCGAAAATTCAAGGGGCCATATGTATGTAGGTACTGTAAAACGTTGTACGATACATATGCGAATAGGTAATTCGCAACTCGTGTCGATTCAAAACGCCACTCGTTTCGAATTTCCTATTTGCCGCACTTGTAAACGTAATGTAGGTAAGGTTTACTCGGGTAATTCCGAATGTCGAAAACTGTCGGATAGTTCCGAAAAGAGACTTTTATTATGATGGAATTAAGGGTGATTTTCATCTGAATTTCGGAATTATCCGACATTCGGTATTACCCGAATACACCTTACTATTACAATATGGTGCTGCTTTACCGCATTAGTGCGATAATTAGCACATTACGTAACTATGTCGAAAATTTAAAGGGCCATATTATGTACTGTAAAACGTTGTACGATACATGTGCGAATTACCTATTTTTCGCACTTGTATCGGTATGCCCTAACTTTTTAGGGTTCCGTACCCAAAGGGTAAAACGGGACCCTATTACTAAGACTTCGCTGTCCGTCCGTCCGTCCGTCTGTCACCAGGCTGTATCTCACGAACCGTGATAGCTAGACAGTTGAAATTTTCACAGATGATGTATTTCTGTTGCCGCTATAACAACAAATACTAAAAACAGAATAAAATAAAGATTTAAATGGGGCTCCCATACAACAAACGTGATTTTTGACCAAAGTTAAGCAATGTCGGGAGTGGTCAGTACTTGGATGGGTGACCGTTTTTTTGCTTTTTTTTTTGTTTTTTTTTTTGCATTATGGTACGGAACCCTTCGTGCGCGAGTCCGACTCGCACCTGCCCGGTTTTTTTTAATAAATATCGATGATATACCTGCACAGTATACCTAATAAATAATGATATTATAGAAAACTTGCAGTCATTAATTTGTTTAAATATAAACTGTATTTACCCTTATAATTAAATATTATTGAAATAAGAGTTGACTTCATTAAAATGAATATTTAATTTACACTATGTTTCATTTATTTTTCCATTTTAACTTTTAACGCCATCTATGAGATGCAGCATGCTTTTTCAGTATTAAGTAATACGTTTTACAAATCAGTGTCCTGTTAGTTCATTTCAAGTCGCTACTTCTTGCGTGGCGCTGTTGTATCGTCATTGTATCTAGGGGCGGGACGGGTGGCGTGAGGGGAGCCTCGATTGTAGATTTCATTTGGGTACGGGAACGGCCTTAATATACCTACTTATATAAAACATTTCGAAGTTTAGTTCGTAATGTTGTGTGAAAATTGCCTTCGTTTAAAACGTGGGCCTCAAACGTTGGGTCGGTTGGTACGTTATTCAAAGGTGTTTCTAAAGGGAAGGGATAGCCCGAGCAGGCAAAAACTTTACACCGAAGGTCCCCGAAACAATAATCACACATAATGAGCACAAGAATATCACCATGTTTATTTCTGAATAAACAATTTTTAATTTTCCCCCTATGCGTGTTTAATATATCTGAATAAATATTTTATCTATTTTTCGGGTCCGTCCGTCCGTCCGTCTGTCTCTCACCAGGCTGTATCTCACGAACCGTGATAGCTAGACAGTTGAAATTTTCACAGATGATGTATTTCTGTTGCCGCTATAACAACAAATACTAAACACAGAATAAAATAAAGATTTAAATGGGGCTCCCATACAACAAACGTGATTTTTGACCAAAGTTAAGCAACGTCGGGCGTGGTCAGTACTTGGATGGGTGACCGTTTTTTTTTTATGGATTTTTTTTCCGTTTTTTTTTTCATTATGGTACGGAACCCTTCGTGCGCGAGTCCGACTCGCACTTGCCCGGTTTTTTTTAGGCTGCACACACATATCACTCATTGTCAGTCCTGCGTGGGCCCTAGCTTCCAAGTGTGGAGCAAACGAGTATCGCCAAAATATTTCGTTTAAGAAAACAAATGCCAACGCAAACACGCACCCGCCGCCGCCGCCCGGAGAGCTCGGCCAACATTCAACAATTGGGGCACCATGGCATGCAAAACAACCTGTTTGTGTTGGTGGAACTAGTAGCCTATGGATGCACATTAGAACGTACAGTTTGACATCAAAATTATATCTAAATGATGAAATTTAGTCATCAATTGCGCGTGTATTTCGTGCTTGTACTTGTCCGTACATGTATTGGCGCAACAAGACGCATTGGTGAATGAGAACAAAATGACATCATTAGATATCATTTTGATATTAAAATAAAACTTTGATTTGGCCTCCTAGTTTTTAGAGCCTGTTCTCATTGGTGGAACCAGCGGTGTATGGCCTCTGAAAGACTTAAAAATATCTCGTGTGAAAACCTTTTGCTTATAAAATTAATATTCATAGAAAATATTCCCTTTGATTAGAGAATCGATATCGATAGAGCAATCAACTCGCCCTGGCTCGACTAGCGATCGGAACCCTCGTGTATAACCTTCGGCCAAATTGGATCGTGTGGCGACACCTTTATAGTGGACTAGCGGAGGGATAACTTTGTAAGCCCGCGATTTACTCGGTTCTTTCGAAATGGAACCTTGTTCGTTGTGGGATAAAGTTAAATATTGGATGTTGTTGCAAATTGTGTCGACGTAGGATATAATCCTAAAGTTATATTGACAGCCACATGATTGGTCAAAAAAGAAGCCCATTACCAAATCGATACTCGAATAGTAAATTTAAATTTTAGTAGATCCTGGACAAAATTATATTATCATATTGTGTGTTAAAACACGTATCTATGAAAAATATAACGTTTTGTATCTAAAAATACATAATATATGTTGCACTGATAGTCCTATCCCTACCTATATACAAGAGTACAATAGCCGCTAAGATATAGATATTTTGTGACGACACTGGGCTGAACTGAAATGAAGATATCGCATGCTTAATGGATCTTCAGGTACATTTAAATAAAGTAAAATCAGAATAAGCTACAAAGCCGCTATCAACGCTGTCATGCGGCCGCCGGCGCCACCGCTGCACGTGACGTGGCTAGCTCGCTGCTCGGTTTAGATAACAAGCTTAGACAAGCATACCAAAGCGAAGTTTTGACCCCATCTCACATTTATCAAATCTTTTTTTAGAAGATAATTCAACATCTATACCTAATTGTTAGAATCCGTCAAGAGCTACAAACACCGCCTTTGGTAAAAAATATTATAACTTTATTCTGGAATTCGCTGACTGTAGGTATTACTTATTTAGGATATGCACGCAATGGACAACCCCACGAATGTACAAGAAGGGCTACAGTGTGGGCTACAGTATGGAAAGAATGGCGACAGATTGTGAAGCTTGCCACCGGCCCTGATATGACGACCACGGCTATTCTGACATGAGTGTGACGACAAACAAGAATATTTAGGTTGAAACTGATTTGAGATTTACGTTTGCACGTTTTCGAAACTATGTATAACTATAGTCTCATGCCGCCAAGAATGTACAAAAAAGAGCCACCAGCAATCAAGATCGGTTCTATCCAAGGTGAACCGTTGAGGTTGAAAACCACATGTATTGGAAGCGATGGGTGTAGAAATTCACGATCGTATCTCGCCCTACACGTTTCTAAAGCCGCAAGCCTTTGAGCCTAAACACGACGCAAATCAGGCGGCAATTGGTAGCCGTTACAAAGCTACCTATAGGCTTATAGGAGGTATATTGGACTATACTATCAACTTTCCGAGCTGAGAGTGGGATGTGGACGGGGCAACCACAGCTAACTTGCGACCAATATCAGCCGTCCGCCCGCGGGACACTCATACATTAGTGGCCATCGTCCACATTATTAATCGACAATTTGTACCTAAACCTTATCTCAAAGATATAACAATTTCCGCGGCTTTTACATCCAAAAAAGATAAATAATTAAATATTCATAACATAAGGAACAAAATATTCCTGCTTATAATGTATGTATTACCTAGTATTGAATACCCGATGGTTTAGGTTTTAAAGTTTTTAAACTACAAGTGATATTTCTATTTCCAATGTTTTTTTTTTAATAAAATACCTGTTGATGAGATTTGTCTTGAATCTGAATGTTTAAAATGTTCAAAACTTTTACTCTGTGCTGATAAAATACAACTAATTAACGTGTTATGTATGGTCAAGGTCGTTCAGGATAGCAATCGCTGAAACCATCGTTTCCTTTAAATATATTTTGTTGAGATGTACCCGTTTTGCAGGCATCCTAATAATAATTATGATTATGTCACCGGTTCCAAGAGCGTCATCTACAAACAGGGCGCGAAACACCATCCCGAGCTCACCGGGCACCGGGTGACCAGTTCGAACTTATATTTCGACGTCAACATGATAATTATCTAAATGATGGCATTTCGTTCTGACCCCTGCCCTGACATTCCACGTGTGGAATAAACGATAAACCAAATAAGTATCGCCATAACATTTTCCTTCAGCAAACAAGTGCCCAACGCGAACGTAAACCCGGAGGATCAATTCGAACGTACACTTTGACATTCAAATAATGTGAATTTCGCTCGGACTTGTCTGTGTAAGTATGGGTAAGAAAATGACATCATTTAGATGTTTAAAATACTCTAAATATAGAAGTAGGTTAGCACTTTTGTATAAAAACAGGTTCGCATAAAATTTACAGAAATTGCACAAAGGCGAACTTATCCCTATAAGGGATCTCTTCCAGCTAACCTTAGAGTAGATGTGTGTTTTATTTTTTATTATACGAACATGGATGAGAAATGCGAGCCCCATTCACGAAAGTATTTTTGTCCAGCCAAGCTGATTCAGAGACCTTTGCTTCATGTATTTTGTCCGTCAACTTGTGAGGCTTACGCTCTAAAATAACTATTTTAGTTCCCAAAACTTGAGTAAATTTGATTAAACATCTTTGAATTGAATAGCCCGGTTTAGATAAGTTAAGTTTGAGTTGCGATCCCTTGCAGATCGGAAACAATGTTGACAAGGTTTATTATGCGGTGCGGTGTGTAGTTTGGTCATTTGGGTATATATGTATATAGCAGCAGATATTAATCACTTCAGTACAGTTTACATCGGCGGAATCTCGAGAAACTTGTGTTTGAAGTACGACACCTATAGGTACACCCATCAGATACAATCTAGACACGCGGCAGCGTGTCAAGCCAAGTTCAAGCAAAGGAACTGGCTAGCCAGCGCCAAGTGTAACCATTTGGTGCCACTCAAAACATCTTTAACGTAAACACATAAAACTACGTGTGTTTAATTATATCCATAAGGACATCTAGAAGCCCAAATTTCATGAAGCTAGCTCAAACGGTTATAAAGATATGAAGGTCAAAAAGTCGTCAATTTTAAGACTGGCTGACTGACTTATACTACCTAAACCTAACCTACTTCCAGATGACCTAGAAGGATGAAATCTGGAATCCAGCTCAGTTATTGTGTGAAAACGTAGGAAAAAATCTAAAAATAATAAAGAATTTAAAAAATAGGGGGGGTCCCCATACAAAAAAAAACCATTTTTTATTGTGACTGACATATAAGTACCTAAACCTAACCTACTTCCAGATGACCTAGAAGGATGAAATTTGGAATCCAGCTCGGTTATTGTGTGTAAGCGTAGGAAAAAATCTAAAAACAAAAAAGAGTTAATAAATAGGGGGGGTCCCCATACAAATTTCTTTTTTATTGTGACTGACATATAGTACCTAAACCTAACCTACTTCCAGATGACCTAGAAGGATGAAATTTGGAATCCAGCTCGGTAATTGTGTGTAAGCGTAGGAAAAAATCTAGAAATAAAAAAAAGTTAAAAAATAGGGGGGTCCCCATACAAAAAAATATTTTTTTATTGTAGCGTTGGAACCGTTGCAAGCAGATATTTGAAACTATCCCAATATATGTATTATTATATTTGCTATATAAAAGAAATATAAAAATAAAGTTAAGTCAAAAAATAAGTGGTGTCCCCATACAAAAAACTTGTAATACGCGCTAAACAACCGGCCAACGGTGTGTCGTTGGCGGCGCGCGGCACCACATAATTAATACAAAGAACAGGAGTAAAAAACATGCAGCGGAAACACAAGAAAAAACATTAAATCTCAATACCTGCCTAGTTTTCTTTACAAAAAGTATTGATATCCCATCAAAAACATAAACACAACAAATTAACATTATAAACAAGTATTAAACTCTATTTCTTTGCTTTATTGGATACCTATAACAATTGCTGTTATTTAAAAAAAATGCGAGATCTTAAAGCAGGTTAGATTTGACTTGGCCAGTTTTCATTAAATCAGTCATTTTATAAAGTAATTCTGATAAAAACTGGCCAAGCCAAATCTAACCTACTTTAAGATCTCACATTTTTTTTAAATAACATCAATTGTTATAGGTATCCAATAAAGCAAAGAAATAGAGTTTAATACTTGTTTATAATGTTATTTTGTTCCTATAAATACATATTTGGATTTTGCATAGAACTTGGCACTCATTTAAATCTCCATTCTTTTTGCGGCGAACCCCACAGCCAAGCATAATTTTTGTATTGAACTTGGCTCTCCTTTTTTACATTTATGTTTTTGATGGGATTATGTAGTAACTTATCTCTTTAACAAAAATTAAGGATGCTTTTGTTATACTTGCTGCAAAATTAAATGGCGAGTTGAGTCAGGTCGTAAATCATCTGACTCGCAAAAGTGGGACCTGGCTTTTATTGCCGGACTCGCCACTGGGTGCTGCGGCAAGTAGGTACCTCAACGCACGCAACGCAAACGCATGACAATGCATGCATATTTGGAAGTGCGTGCGAGCGACGCGTCTTATTTACTAGATACTAGCTGTTGCCCGCGATTTCGTCCGCGTGGAATCTTATCTTCAACATTTTACATCTTTAGTACCTATCTATAATTTTCATATCCAAGCAATGTTGAAATTAAGTACTTTTCTTTTTTAGCAAGTATGAAGTTTTATGTCAAGTGGATTTTGATGTTGGTTGCTGAAATTACTTTTCTTGTATTCTCATAATAGGTACCTATGCCCTTATACAAAGATTCAAGTTCCGCACTCACAAAATATCTGATCTCCATACAAACTTTCAACCCCTTTTTTACCACCTTAGAGGATGAATTTTGAAAAACGCTGAAATCAGTTTTCTTATATTTTAATTTTAAACGTTTTAACAAAGTTTCAAATTCCTTGCTTAAAATAAAATTTGCACCCGCAGACGAACTTTCAACCCCTTTTTAACCCCCTTAGGGGTTGTAATTTCAAAAACGTTGCAATTACTTTTTTTTGTAATCGGCTATTATGCCTTTCTAAGAAGTTTCAAAACCATTGCAATGGATTCAAATTTTCAACCCCTTTTTAACCCTGTTAGGGGATGAATTTTACAAAACGCTGAAATTACTTTTCCTGTCTTCTAATAATATCCCTAAATACAAAGATTCAAGGCCCATACTCGAAAAAATTTTTGATATCCATACAAACTTTCAACCCCTTTTTCATCACCTTAGGGGATGAATTTGCAAAAACGCTGAAATAAGTTTTCTTGTATTTTAATAATATATCTTTTAACGAAGTTTCAAATTCCTAGCTCAAAAGAAAACTTTAACCCCATACAAATTTTCATCCCCTTTTTAATGTTTTGGGGAAATGCCACTGATCGTGAAATGGTGTTTTTGAGTCAAAAGAAATGTTTAAGATCAGTATGCGGTATTCGAACCTTGGAATCATGCAAATAATTTTTTATTAAACTTAAAATATTGACTTTACCATGTTTGTATGTGTATGAAATTTCAATGTATGTCAAATGTAATATGAACCAGTTCACCACATTCAATAGTTTGCGGCAACAGGGGAAAATTAATTATAAATCATCCAGAACAGCTTTTGTATCAAAAAGTAAGTATATTTGGTATGGCACCACGAATATTCAATAAATTGCCAATTAATATTTTAAGACTGGAAAGCGTTAGTGAATTTAAAATTGCATTATATAATTTTTTAGCATCTAAGGCCTACTACACCATTCAGGAATATCTTAGTGACGATATATATTCATAGTTATAGGATTACCTAGTTAGTAAGTACTAAAATATTAATTTAATTTAAATATGATGCATGCGACACACATGACATCACACAATATTTGCATGTCTCTATGACCAAACATGTAGCTCTATTGTATTTGTATTTAAGACCTATTGTAAATACCATGTTTAAGCAAATAAAACTCTGAATCTGAATCTGAATCCTTTTAGGGGATGAATTTAACAAAACGCTGAAATTACTTTTATTGTCTTCTAATAATATCTCCAAATACAAAGATTCAAGTCCCGCGCTCGAAAAATTTTTAGATATCCATACAAACTTTCAACCCCCTTTTCACCACCTTGGGGGATGAATTTTCTAAAACGCTGAAATTAGTTTTCTTGTGTTTAAATTCGATACTTTTTTACAAAGTTTCAAGCTCCTAGCTTAAAATAAAATTTGCACCCGTAGACGAACTTTCATCCCCTTTTTAACCCCCTTAGGGGTTGAATTTCTAAAAACTTTGCAATCAATTTTTTTTGTAATTATCTATTATGCCTTTCTAACAAGTTTCAAAGCATTTGTAATGGATTAAAATTTTCAACCCCTTTTTAACCCTGTTAGGGGATGAATTTTACAAAACGCTAAATTTACTTTTCCTGTCTTCTAATAATATCCCTAAATACAAAAATTCAACTCCACCACTCGAAAAATTTTTTGATATCCATACAAACTTTCAACCCCTTTTTCACCACCTTAGGGGATGAATTTTCAAAAACGCTGACATTAGTTTTCTTGTATTTTAATAATATATCTTTCTACGAAGTTTCAAATTCCTAGCTTAAAAAAAAACTTTAATCCCATACAAACTTTCATCCCCTTTTTAACCCCCTTAAGGGTATAATTTCTCAAAATCGCTTCTTATCTCTTGTGCACTTTATAAATGCAATCTGATGTGCAAATTTTAACTTTCTGGCTTTTGTAGTTTCGGCTCTGCGTTGATGAATCAGTCAGTCAGGACACTTGCATTTATATATATAGATTGACACACATTTAATATAAAAACGCTAAGGTGACTTAGGTGACACGTGAATTTAAACTAGATTTTACTTGAAATATGTTTGACACTGTTTATGAACACTCAACGATACTAAACTACTTATAAAATTACCCTTGTGTGACCTCTTATTTACTAATCTATTTTAACCCGCACATAATTTACAAGAACCCAATCTTTCTAAAATAGCAACAACGCAGAACAGAAACTTTCCTATTGTCGGGTATAAGTTTTAGACTTATTTAACTTACAAATGGCGCAAAAAACTCCGACCCGAAAGAACTTCTATAACAAAGTTGAACTGCTGATTGCGCGCGGGTAACGCAAATTTGAATACAATGAACTTTGTTTGGGGACTTATTCTGACACTGACTCTTCTGTAGCTCAATGATTAAGAAATCGCTTTAGGCACTTGTCCCACCGCCGACGATGAGCGATAAGCGAGTAGAACGATAAACTAGAAACGAGTGGGCGAGCGGCGAGAAGCGAGTGTTAGCTCCAATAGTTTTGTCGCTCGGGTATAGGCGAGTCTTCGAGTGCGACGGGCTAACTCGCGTCACTCGCTCGGGCGGTGCAGCGTAGCGGAACACGCAGACGTCACAGACTTGTTCAAACTACGAAGCGAGCATTGCCGAGCGAGTACCGCTGAGCTAGTTTTATCTTATCGCGGCGATAAACTAGTAGAGCGAGTGTTCTCGCTGGCAGTGTGAACAGCCAGCGATGAACCATTAATATATGTGTCTCTTTTACTAACACAGGATCCTAATCTTTTGTTCGTTTCTTGGGCGAGAAAATCGCCGACAGTTAATCGCTTACTCGCTCTTGGTGGGACAAGTGCCTTAGTGTAGGTAGGTATGTAGCAGCAGAGCAGCCCTCTGTTTTCATAAATTCCTCACAAAATGTTTCTTCACAGAAAACTAGTGGTAAGTATCAAATGATATTCCGTACACAATATTATAAGATATACTAATTGTCAGTTAACAGTGCGGACGATGGTACAAACGCGATTACAAATATAATCAGTAAAATCATTTGTGTCAGTTTTAAAGGTGAAGTGAAGAAGAAGGGGAGTGATTCTCCGAGATTCATACCCATCACCGCCCCCACCGCACCCAGCCTCTGTCAAAATCAAAACCCTACTCAGTTTAAGAAAGAAATGTAGAAATGGTCGACCGCAGACACGAAATTCGAGATTGACCTCGCATTGTTCAAATTTAATGAAAACAAACCGAAGGACGAAAGGTTTTAAATAACTTCAAGTTCACGAGAGATTAAGTATTCAAACAAAACCAAAACGCACAGTGTATCTTCGGTAAGAAGAAAATGGTTTTTCAATACCTAATGAAAACTCAAAAGTCAATCCGTTCGTGGTTATACAAAATACATAGTGCTACGTTCATTGCAGCGCACTTGTATATTTGTATGATGATTGTAAAAAGTGTAAAATAAGTACATTTTAATTAATTAAAAAACTCCTTACTTAAAACACAGAATTTGAACTCACAAATTAATTGAAAAAAATTATAAACAGAAAGCAACTAACAAAACACGTAATAAAAGTGGTACGTTGTATAATCATTGTTTTTGAAAGCAATTCTTTAATGATGTGTCTAATTGAGAAAGATGTCTATAATTACGTTGTTTCCTTTAATTTGCCCGTTTGATCTTCGGTCCCTTTTTGACGTTTCATTTAGGTAATTAAAGTGTCAAGTTGCGCCGAGGTCTCGGGCGGGAGGGCAAAGTTGGCACGCTTCGTTTGAGTTAGTCGCGTCGCACAGCGACTCCAGCCCGGCCTCGGTTGAGGTCGACATGTTTCCAATAGTTTAGTTTGACCACGTCAACTTCTCGTTTATCGCTAACTTCATTCTGTTCTTCAGCGGCAGTTTGCTAAGAGAGGGGTGTTCAATATGATCTGAGCACAGCTTTATTGATATAGACATTAACATTTAAGTAACATATACTCGCATCTCATCATCATTATAAATACATATATGTAAATATATAAAATATGTAAGTAATTGGGTGTAGTGAGTAGTGCCAGACATAACTGTTTTGTACAATGACAGTCATGTCGAATATCGTGTGAAATAATACAATGTTGTCCCTGTCACACGATGTTATATAACGTTATATAACAGCCAGTGTGGGACCACCAATAACGAGTTCCTCCTTTATCCCGTTGGACCCCACGAGACGGGATGCTGAAGATTGACCAGAAACCTGCAGTACAGTGGCAGTAAACAAGCCCTTACTTCGTCTTTGTGCTTACTTATATAGGCTCAGTTGTACAACTTACTTTATCAATAAACCTATTTGTACGCCGAGAACTCCAAGAAAAACTCTATAAATTAGATTACGGACCTTGTTGCACTGCAATAGAAACTAAAATAGATGAGCAGGGTTCAAAAGGATATAATTGACTCGCCTTTATATTATTAGTTAACCCAGTTTATGGTTACTGAAATTCGAGTTAAATTTGATGGTACAACTACGTTACGACTGTTTCATCTTGATGTCTCTCATACAATTTATCCTTCTACATATAAGTAACAGCAAAACATAATCAATTTAAAACCTCCTTTTAGTGCTATCCATAATCAGTTTATACTTGTCAACAGCAAAACATAATCAATTTAAAACCTCCTACAGTTGCCTCCAGAAACTCGCGAACTAAATTGACATGAGTTTGACAAATAAAATGATACCAGGAATAGCAAAGAAAAAATAGTCAGGGGTAATATATATGTCGATAAAATGATATCGATAAGTAAGATGCACTTACTACCCATGTGATAATTAATTATAAAGGGGTCACAAACGATTTCGACTTGTATGAATGTGACGAGAAAAGTGGTTGATTCGATTGTAAGATTGTGACGTTACCAATCAAATCAGGAGGTGCGGATGTGAAACTGACAAATTTCAATGTTAAGACGAAACAGGAGCTGATTTTAGGTAAATATACACATCTCGCTAACGGAAGCGGCTCCTATAACTAGTGCGATAAGAACAAGGCGAAAAATCCTTCTTAAAAATCTCTAAAATCGAGGTTTTGTACTCGAGTGTATATTATACCTAAGAACTGATGTAAAAAGTAATGAAATAAATGCATTTGTATTTGTATTTGAAAATAAATGTAATAAAATATTTATTTAGTTACCTACAATATGTTTATCCAGTATTTATTACTATAAAATTGCACAATTTTCGAAATACCAAGTAACATTTGTAAAATAATTTAAATTACTTAAAGATACATTTTAACTGACCGTGACCGCGCAACAGTAGCGCCGCTAGCGGTGGATTCTCGCGATATTCTCTAATTCAAACTTTTTTGAAAATATCGATACGAACAGCACTGGCCAAACTGTGGTATCATTTGTGCATATTGACCTGTCAATTTAGTTCGCGAGTTTCTGGAGGCAACCTTAGTGCTATCCAAAATCAGTTTATACTTGTCATTTCTTCTTAAATTCACCTTTATTACCTCTACTATTTAGGTACTTATAGTTCGTTTTTTTAGCATTAGAAAGAACTTGCAAGAAGGTAAGTCAAGATTGCCATGTCTTTTAATTGAAAAACGCTTTTAAAGAATCACTAACTATTACTTATGAAAGCAGAAGAATATAAATGATCGTATTACATTCATAATTGTTATATATTTGCCGAAGCTTATTTTTAAAATATGTTTTTCAATTAAAAGACACATCAAGATTGTTTACCTTATTTCTAATGATAAAAAAACGAACTATAAGACTAAAGATTGTAGTGAACATTTTTGCACATACATATTTAATAGTACATAGCTCTACCTCATTGATTAGCAAAAACAATGAAATAGCAAATAGGGAAATATTTGTATAAGTAATCCTAATTAATAATTATGTCTGTATTAAGTTGTCTTCAACCAAAGTCGACCAGGATCACGCTCGACTCCAGAACAAGCTCCGCTAAAAACTGAAATGAACCAAAACAGTATTTCACGCGACCCGCCGGGCGACGGCCACACCGACTATTAGCCACCACAGGTCACTTGTGTTGTAGGTACTTATACTTTGTACTTGTGGCGGAAAGTTCCACGAAATTTCACATGAAGTTGGAAAAGATTTTTAAGAAATTTCAGGAAAATGTAACAGGAACCAAAGAAAAATGTCATGTTGGAAACGGACAATCTTGATTATTAATACAAAAGTATGACACATTTTCGATATAATATTTCCAAGGCACATCAGTACTTATGTACACTGCTGTGTTTATAAGGAACCTCGGAGGCCCGTAGGGTCCGCTTTTTCGTTGGTCAAGATTTATTCGTAAAAGCAATAGTAAAGTAAACAAACCAAAAGGCTGCTGTCAAACACCGAGTCTCCGCGCGTCTATGTAATTAACACGAAATCCTAATTGGTCACATAATTAAATTTGTGCTTGTATTGTATTAGGTAGAAATCTCTAAAACCCATTATTATCTGAACGCTTTTGTTGTTTCGTGAGTAACATTGAGTTTTGATTTAATTGCATAACAGTATGAAAACATCGCCCGTACCGTGTGTACGACGTATTTACGTCTCGTTTGCTTGCGCGAATAAACGTATGAACAAGTATGAGCAAAATGCATGCCCGAATGATAACAAACTGACATCATTTAGATATGAATTGAATGAACCTCTTGATTGTATTTCGTTAGTAGGAAGTACTCAGCTCAGCACCAATCAATGTGAGCCGTTAAAGCTGATTATTGGTGCTCACGATCAAGATCCTATCAAAATAAGATGAAACGCATATCAAACATCAAACATCAACATTTATTCAGCAAATAGGCCACAAGGGCACTTTTACACGTCAACATTGAATTTACATAAAAGCAAAAATAATAACATCAACAATTTTATAAAATAAAACTAACAATTCAATCTAACGTATTACAATTACTAAGAGATGTATATGGTCTCTTAATGTCGAATTACATACAAAATACAGATAAAAAAACACACAAAAAAATCTATAATATTTAGAGGTGTAAATGTCTCTAGGTGTCAGAACTATAAGATTATATAGTTTATCAAGTTATCCTTAGAGATGTATAAGGTCTCCAAGAGTCAATATCCTGTATAATTAATACATTCATTAAAAGAAAAGAAACATACGAGAACAGAATGAGGCGTCTCACTGTAATTAATTAATAAAAGTTACTAAGTATAATAGCTCGTGTTAGCTTAACAGACCAGTCTCCACAAACAGCACCCGTTCACGAGTATGACGCGTATCTCAGCCATCGCCTCCCTCAACCTTCATTCGGGAAAGTGGCGACCCGATCAACAACGCCACCGTAAGCAAAGACTTTTAAGCGAGCATGACATGTTCAAGCTACCGGCCTATATTAATATTAAAATAGTAATAACATGTAGCTGTAAGACACGGCATTTTGTGCTCATATGTTACATAAAAAGACAGTAATATAGCTTCACATAATTACTAGCCTAAGTTGACTTAGAGATGTAAAGGTCTCTAAGTGTCAGAAACATTAAAAATATAGGTAAGTATGTACAATCAAAAATAAAAATCTAATAAATAAATATGTACTTAGAGATGTATAAGGTCTCCAAGTGTCCAAAACTAAAATTAAATTAAACAATATAATCAAGCGAGAACATCATTGTCTCATGTGTCAATTCTACTGGACACTAGCATATTTAATTCACAATGTAAAAAAAACAATATTTATTTAATTCTTATCATACTAATGAAATCAAGCTACCGGCTTAAAAGCATCTCTATCGTTTATAAAATCATTTACAGTGTAGTACGCCTTACGTAACAAGGAGTGCTTAATGTGCGACTTAAATTTATGAAGTGGTAAATTCACTACATCAGTGGGGACTTTGTTATAAAAACGTGTACAGTTCCCGACGAAAGACGTACTAACCTTACGGAGGCGGTGGGCGGGCACAGCAAGTTTATGTTTGTTTCTAGTGTTATAGTTATGGATATCACTGTTAACCTTGAATTCGTGGATGTTTTTCCGAACATACATAATATTCTCTAGTATGTATTGAGATGCAACGGTAAGAATGTTAACTTCTTTGAATTTCTCTCTTAGGGATACTCGAGCGCCCAGTCCATAGATGGAACGTACAGCTCGTTTTTGCAGCACAAATATTGTCTGAATATCTGCCGCTTTTCCCCACAACAGAATTCCATAAGACATAACACTATGGAAGTAACTAAAGTATACCAGCCTGGCCGTCTCTACGTTTGTCAGCTGTTTGATTCTCCTCACTGCATAGGCTGCTGAACTAAGTTTTCCGGCTAGAGTGCCTATATGTTGTAACAATAAAATTTTAACTCTGCATTTTTTCAATACTGTTTTGTACGTGACCCGTCTTCGTTTGATACCTTTACCGCCATCTAGCGAGCCTAGTCGATAACAACATGGTCCGGGTTGCTAGATTAAAAATAATTTCGGTGCCTTCCTACATTTTTGTTTATTTTTTTAATCGAAAGGGGTTTGTAAATTAAAATTGTCTTCATATATTGTTTTTTCTTTCTATTTAATATTAGTCCAAATAAAGTAAAGAAGAAAGGTAATGTTTTCTTTTCAAAGTCACCTAGGATCGCACGAATCCAGTTCGGCCTGTGGCAACTCTGCCATTTGGTCTGTCATTACTCCTGTCAAAATGGAGATCGAGGATCGTTTTCTTTTGCGGTGTTTCGCCGTATGAAAGCTGTTTTATGGCTATAATAACTTCCATCGGAAGACATCTCCTTTTTGAGTGAGTATTTTGGTGATTTCTGCAGTGGGTTTTGTGCATAAGATTCCATTTAATAGCGTGGTGAATTTTATTTCACAGTCCCGGATTTTTATCCTATATGGAAGTCCTGTGAGACGATGGTGTGTTGGTGCCGTTGGTGGAGGCCTCATCGAGTCGACATGCTGGTCAATCCCGGCCACGTATGCCGCTTCTCCTCGATGGGTAAGTTAATTACTTGTTTTTGAATTCGTAATCCTTACGCCCATGCGGGGGTCCGCTCTTTAAATCATGAACCGATTTTTCTCCTTTATTTAGGTTCCAGCTTGTCAAAAGTCTGTGAACCCTGTCTTACTACCTGTAACTCGTTACAGGGCCTACCACTTAGTCTACAGTTTGGCTGTAAGGCAGCCCCCAGCCAGCTTGGTGTACCGGCGGTCGGGGCCTGTTCGCTATTACTACAACTACCATGGATGCAGAGGCACTGCGACATGAGTCACCATTAGTGTGTCGGCAGTGGTACCTTCCTTCTAATGTCACTACTTAAAAGGTCAGAGACAACCAATTTATTATTTTCTCCAAGGCGCCCAACTTACTTTAAATAATTTTCCTTATTTTTTATACCACATACCCAGAGTGCCCAACCATAAGAAATGTAGCCGCCAAACCCACATTTGCTCTCATATTTTTAGTTAAGTCTGTAGTAAGCTAGCCGAGGCTATTTAATATATTATAATGTCATAAGTTAACATTTGACACTTCTAAACTTAGATATTTGTCGTTTAGTCAAATAAATGTATTATAAGTAATGTACTAGTTTCCTTTATTCCATTTTAATTAGCCCCCTAAAATAATAATGGTTACAGTGTCACCCATCGCGGGGCTTTTCTTTTGGCGAGCCCCTTTAGTCACATATAAGTTAGCTAAAGGAACTTATGGTTGGACATCCTGTTTGCTTTATTGTACCTACTTTTGTTTACTGCAATATTCAAAATAATTACTATTTAATTGTGGTTAGGACAGCCACATGTTGTCAATTATCTACTTATATACTTATGTTGTACTGTAAAGGAGTTGTAGTCTAATTACTTATTCATTTGCTGGTATTTAAACTCCAGATGTTATTAACTTAAAGCAATTTTAGACAATTGTCATAAACACAATTTATTTTATAGATGTATTTCCTTAGTATCTCTTAATGTTAAAAGTTTTTACTTCATAAAAGACGTTGTAGTTTACCGGATAGCAGACACACTATGTTTTGACTATTGTATTTTTTTTTGTGATTTATATCATGTTTTACCGGAGAGTCACTCACAAAAGGTTAAACCCTTACCGGGTAGTGAGGTACTTAAGTGCTTAAACTTTAATTTATATTTTTTTCTTTCAATTTTTTTTTGGTGACTTGTTTTCAAACAAAAGTTTATAATTTACTGGAGGGTTAGTAGTAGTGTTAAAAATGTAATACCTAATTTCCATTGTTTTTTTTTATATACTTGATGTGAAGGATTAGTTACTGGTAATTGTACTACTATGGTAATCTTGTTTGAAAGGATGGACCGTATTATAAATTTATTACATAATGTAAAGGGAGCAAATTTGGAGGTTATAGTGAAGTACAGTCAGCAGGAGTTTACATTTATTAAGTTTATTACGGGATGTTTGGAGTTGAAGTTTAAAATAAATAAAATTAATATTAAATAGTTTCTTGACGTGGTTGGGTACAGTCAGTCACAATTATTGTTGTTGACTTACGTTTTTTTTTTTAAATAACTTACCGATATTCAAATAGCGGTTTACCTTTATTGTTGAATCTTATTGTAGTTGTTTCGTACGGGAGTTATGTTAATTACCTACTTTTCCTTATCTATTATCTCGACTTAAATCGAGTTTTTCCTTATTGTTATTACTTTAGATGGAGTAAATATTTACTTATTAGTTAACTATCGGTGATTGCGCGTTTTTTTTGTTGATGTTCGGTAGGAGTTTTTTTTTTATGGTTGCGTGCAGGAGTTTTGTTTACGTATTACTTTCTTTCGATCGTGTCTGAGCAAACGTAACTCAGGCACGTGGTTTGTTTGTTGTTGGTGGGCGGAGAGGACGATTTAAAGACTCTTCGCGTGTTTTACCGGGGTGCTGGCGCTTTAAACCAGCATTCCAATCGGCACTGGCTGGTCGGGTTCTGGCGGACTTTAAACCGTCAGGCTCTTAATAGCAGTGCCATCTTCTTTGTTAACGCTTTGCGGTATGACTTAAATCATATGCGTGAACGTTAATGTTGATGTTAGGGGGTTGTTATGTGGTACACGCCTTAAAGCGTTGTCCGCAAACATCGGATTTTTGTGTGTCAGACTGACAGACTTGCATTGCTTGAAATGGAGCCTGTACAGTCGACTTCCTTGTGTGTCTCGTGTTGTTTCGAACGTTACCGTCTGCCTGTCGTTCAGACACAGCTGGTTAACGTATCGTTGTGTTGTGTTTTTGTCTCGTTTCCGCGTTCAGACCTGTGTCGACTTAAGGCACGGCCTGATAAATGCGAGTTACTTGAATGGTGTAAAGTAGCAGTCACCGATATTAGTTAGTTAAATTTCATTGGCTATAAGGTTAATATACGCTTAGGGTATCATAGTATATATTACAGTACAGTAATATTATAGTTTGTAGGTGGTAACTTGTGCACAGCTCGGCTGTGCTTATTTTTTTTATTATAGTTTAATGCGTGGGTTCGAATTGGGTGGTCGTTGCTTTCCTTTATGCCTTTAGTGTCGATTTTTTTTTGGGACTTCTTCTAGAAAATAAGAGGGTGGTTTTGCGAGCTGGGGGCCAGCTCAAAATTTTGCCGTAGTCAAAATTTTCTTCGGGTAGGGGAGCACTGTAACAATAAAATTTTAACTCTGCATTTTTTCAATACTGTTTTGTACGTGACCCGTCTTCGTTTGATACCTTTACCGCCATCTAGCGAGCCTAGTCGATAACAACATGGTCCGGGTTGCTAGATTAAAAATAATTTCGGTGCCTTCCTACATTTTTGTTTATTTTTTTAATCGAAAGGGGTTTGTAAATTAAAATTGTCTTCATATATTGTTTTTTCTTTCTATTTAATATTAGTCCAAATAAAGTAAAGAAGAAAGGTAATGTTTTCTTTTCAAAGTCACCTAGGATCGCACGAATCCAGTTCGGCCTGTGGCAACTCTGCCATTTGGTCTGTCATTACTCCTGTCAAAATGGAGATCGAGGATCGTTTTCTTTTGCGGTGTTTCGCCGTATGAAAGCTGTTTTATGGCTATAATAACTTCCATCGGAAGACATCTCCTTTTTGAGTGAGTATTTTGGTGATTTCTGCAGTGGGTTTTGTGCATAAGATTCCATTTAATAGCGTGGTGAATTTTATTTCACAGTCCCGGATTTTTATCCTATATGGAAGTCCTGTGAGACGATGGTGTGTTGGTGCCGTTGGTGGAGGCCTCATCGAGTCGACATGCTGGTCAATCCCGGCCACGTATGCCGCTTCTCCTCGATGGGTAAGTTAATTACTTGTTTTTGAATTCGTAATCCTTACGCCCATGCGGGGGTCCGCTCTTTAAATCATGAACCGATTTTTCTCCTTTATTTAGGTTCCAGCTTGTCAAAAGTCTGTGAACCCTGTCTTACTACCTGTAACTCGTTACAGGGCCTACCACTTAGTCTACAGTTTGGCTGTAAGGCAGCCCCCAGCCAGCTTGGTGTACCGGCGGTCGGGGCCTGTTCGCTATTACTACAACTACCATGGATGCAGAGGCACTGCGACATGAGTCACCATTAGTGTGTCGGCAGTGGTACCTTCCTTCTAATGTCACTACTTAAAAGGTCAGAGACAACCAATTTATTATTTTCTCCAAGGCGCCCAACTTACTTTAAATAATTTTCCTTATTTTTTATACCACATACCCAGAGTGCCCAACCATAAGAAATGTAGCCGCCAAACCCACATTTGCTCTCATATTTTTAGTTAAGTCTGTAGTAAGCTAGCCGAGGCTATTTAATATATTATAATGTCATAAGTTAACATTTGACACTTCTAAACTTAGATATTTGTCGTTTAGTCAAATAAATGTATTATAAGTAATGTACTAGTTTCCTTTATTCCATTTTAATTAGCCCCCTAAAATAATAATGGTTACAATGTGCATGCCATTGCAGTTTGGAGTCTAGAGTGACTCCCAGGAAAACAGTTCGGTCCTCAAATTCCAGCGTATCACCTTTTATTTTAATCTTGCTGTTATTTACCTGCTTGACGTTAGGTAGCGTAAACTTGATGCATTTGGTTTTCTTGGCGTTCAAAAGCAAATTGTTTGCCGTAAACCAGTTTACAATGGTAGATAGCGCGTCATTAATGCTCTCGAAGCTATTTTCCTTTCTGTCCACTTTAAATATAAGGGAAGTGTCATCTGCAAATAACACTATATCATGTCTATCTTGCACAACTTTTGGTAAGTCATTAATGTATACCAAGAACAGGAAGGGACCAAGAATTGAACCTTGAGGCACTCCGAGGGCTACCGGGGACCCCGCCGATTGAGTTCCATTAATAACTACTCGCTGAGTTCTATCCGAAAGGTACGATGAGACCAGGTCAAGGGCACTAGCTTTTATCCCATAGCGGCTTAATTTTCTCTTTAAATTTTCGTGATCAACGCAATCAAATGCCTTTGACAGATCACAGAAAATTCCAACAGCATCTTGAGCTTTTTCCCAAGCATCAAAGATGTGTTTTAGAAGTACCGCACCGGCGTCAGTAGTTGATCGACCTTTGGTGAAACCAAATTGATTGCTGTCAAGCAGTTTGTTTCTGTTGAAATGTGACAATAGTTGATTCAGAATAAGTTTCTCGAACACTTTGCTTAATGCCGGTAGTATTGAAATCGGTCTAAAGTTCGTGGGATCTGTTCTCGTTCCTGATTTAAACAGAGGGATAATTTTGCTATGTTTCATAATATCTGGAAAAATTCCAGCATCAATGCATCTGTTGAAAATCTCAGCTAAGTATGGTGTAATTGACTCAATGATGGAATCTAATACTTTGACAGACAGGCCCCAAAGATCTTCTGTTTTCTTTAAATTTAAAGACCTAAAAGTCTTAAGAACTATATTCGATGAGACATACGAAAATTTGAAGATTTCTGTACATTCTGCCACATTTGTCTTCAAAATTTCTTCAGCGACGTCTGGCGATGAATTAAGGGATCTTGTTGTTTCTACCGGGATATTCGAGAAAAACCGCTCAAAATGATCTGCCACTTTACGGTCGGAACTTACTAAAGTGTCAGCAATTCGTAGGTTGTAGTGCGGATCCTTCAGTTTACGTTTTCCAGTTTCATTACTGATAACTTGCCATACAGTTTTGACTTTATCGCTGGAATTTAGGATCTTTTTCGACAAATAATCGGCTTTAGCGGCGACACACAACATTTTAAAAGATTTAGAATAATTTTTGACGTACTCCAGAAATTCCGGTCTTTTATCAGTTGCCTTTAAATCATATAAGTCGTAGAGCCGGCGTCTTTTCTCGTGAATATCCGGTGTAGCCCAGTCGCTAAATTTAGTCTTAGCCTTGCCTTGCACCTTTTTCTGAATGAAACAGGCATCAAATTCCTTTTTAATACAATTAAACAACTCGGAACTCAAACAGTCAGGGTTTTCCTGGGTACATGAAAGACAACTTAATTGTTTAGTAATATTACGATTGAATAAACCTAGGCGACTTTCAGAAATCGGCCTACACAAAGTGTCTTGAGGAATTTCTTCAGTTTTCCCGCTGAAAGAAGCTTTTAGTCCACAGTGGTCAGAACTTAGGTTGTTAATAACAGATTTACTAATCGCGTCATTATTACTAAAGATGTTATCTATACATGTAGCACTGGTTGCTGTGACTCGAGTGGGTTCACAAAATAAATTGACTAAATTGAAGGATTTAAAAGTATTTAGTAACCTTCCACATAATGGTGAATTTTCTAGCAAATTAATATTGAAATCACCACATACAATTATATTTTTGTGACTTCCAAAAACACTACTAAGTACTTCATCTATGACCGATTCGAATAAGTTATAGTCTGCCGATGGGGGCCTGTACACGCATATAATTATAAATTGTTCCAATTCAACACAAGAAAGTTCTATAAGGCGTTCCACAGACATGTCAACAATGTCTTTACGCTCCTTACTTTTTAAATTATGTTTTACCATTATCAATGACCCGCCGCGATTGCAAGATCTCCTAAAAAATGAACTTACTATACTATGATTATTGAAATTAAACATAAATTCATGACCTTTAAGCCAGTGCTCAGTTATACAGAGAATGTCAATATTCGAGTACTGTATAAACAAATCAATTTCGTGTTCCTTACAGGTAAATCCTTGGATATTTTGATGAACTAAGTTCAATAAATTGGTTTTACTAAACATACTAGCATCACAGTGATCAATATGAACGGAGCCGGCTGGTGCACACGTTGTCGTAGCGATTAGTTTAAATTCAAATCACCAGGCGGCTCCATCTCAAACCCTACGCTACCAAGGCGTAAAATACTACGCGACTTAAGGTTATTAGACGCCGTGCTAGCCACGACGGGGTCTTCAATATTATATGCTAACAGGTTAGCACACTCTACAAGACATCTTCGCGGTAGGTAGGTCCTCTTATGGGGCATAACAAAATCTTCTATAAATTTATTCGTATCAAAATACGAAATCGTACTACTGTACAAGGAAAGGTTATACAATAAAGAATTGTAATGAAATACCCTCTTATTTACCTTGCTCGACATTCTATAAGGGAGCGCACAGATAATTATTTTAGCAACCTCTCCCCGGTCAATCGCCGACAGCGTAGCGGATAATTTTAAGATATCTCGCTTAGTACAGTCTAAACTATTTCCTAATAAAACTACAAGCGTCGAGTCGCGGTCAAACTCGCCCGCAGAAATAGATTCGATCAAACGATCGACAGAGGCGCCCGGGTGACAATGGTTGACGACGCCCTGCGACAAGCGCTGCGCCAGCAGCACGCCCAGGCCGGCGCCCACCTCGTCCGAGTACAGCAGCGTGCGGCGGCCGGCGGCGCGCGGGCGGCGCTGCGGCCGCGGCGGGGCCGCCCCGGACCCGAGGCGGGGCGGCGCTGGTGCTGGCGAGGGGAGGCCTGGCGGCGATGGAGCTGGCGAGACAGGGCTCGGCGGGGATGGCGCAGGCTCGACGTAGGTCAGCAGCGACAGAGCCAGCTTGACAAGGCTCGGCGGTGAAGGGGCCGGCTCGACGAGGCACGGCAGCGACGGAGTCGGCTCGGCTCGGCCCGGCCCCGATGGAACCTGCTCGGCTCGGCTCGGCGGTGACGATGGCGGCGGGGGCGCCGGATCCGCGACGCGAGGGGCGGGCTCGGAGTCGCCGCGCAGCTCGGGCGCGCGGGCGGCGCGCGACGCGAACAGGGCGCGCAGCGCGGGCGAGCCGGGCGCGGCCAGGGCGGCGCGCAGCGCGGGCGAGTCCGGCGCGGCGGGGCGGGGCGGGGGCCGCGGCGAGTCCATACGCAGAGTGTAGCCGCTCCCCGGTTCTAGAACATTATTCATAAAGGCTATGTATTCCTGTAACGCTTTACTTGACAGTTCGTCTCTATTATTTAAGTTTTTCAACTTTAATTCTAATTTTTCTAGTTCATCGGAGCGATGACTCAATTCTTCTACTGTCCGGTCTAGTTGGTATTGGCAGTTTAGAAGTTCATCGCTTAAGGCGACACTGTTACATTTGGATTGTATCGTTTTGAATATTGAATTATGGCGTTTTAGCAAAAGTTTAGATTTCTTTATGAATCTACTGAGTTTTAAATATTTTTTTATTTTTTTGGATCCTTTCAGTGCGACTCTAATATCACTACTGCCTTCAATGTGCACAGAACTTTTTAAATCTACTGTTTCTACCATTGGGGAGAACCCTATGCTATCATCGACTGAATCTACATCAAAGCTATTAATTTCAGCAAAAATACTTAAATTATTGTCTCGCAGTCCGGAGTGGCCGGAGCAATACTTGCAACTATGTTTTGACTCTGACTCCTCCAGCTGCTGTTCTAAGTCCTGGATGCGTTGTAATGCCTGCTCATGTATCTCCTGACAATTCTTGAACTGATCAACGGCAGCTTGAAGTTCATCCCGCTGCCCCTGCATGTCTTCGAACTCAACATCCTGGTTAGCGAGCTGAGACTTGAGGGTTGTGTTTATTCTAACAACTTGCTCAAATTGCTCTGCACTCTCTTCCTGTTCTTGAAGGAGTCTTTTGTTCAATTCATCGGCTGTTTTCAGTTCTTTCTGTAATTGCTGCATTTTAGCAACCAGGACATCCCTGCGTGTAGTCATCTTAGTAGTTTGAGCTGTAAACATATTGGTAGTGTATGATATCTGAGCAAAATAGATGAATGAAATTCAATGCTTCTAACAGAATATAGTGATTAAAAAAAAAAAATGTAAACTACAAATGACTTGATTTGTAAGTGATAAGCTTCTTAGATTTTATACAATAAACTTTATAATTTGCTGTTTTGTAAGTTAACTGCTTACCGCAGGGTATGATTTAATGGTTCTTGAGGTGATTTAAGAATGAATTAAGATATTTAGGTATGTTAAAATCCTGTTATGTTTTAAACAAAGTTCTCCTCAAATCGTATGAAAGTAGCAAAAAAAAAAAGTATGACAATTAGAAATCCTGGACAAATAAACTAAAAACTAGGCTTATAAATTATGAAAACAATACTCATCTGTAAAATCTTCGGTGAAATACAGGCAAAAACGGTGTAATTTTTAAATCTGGAACGTTACATCGTTGACAGTTTCCATGTTTTTTGTCGTCAATATATTTCTTCTTATGTTAATGTAACACTTTAGATAATGATACAGCACTATAATTGCGACGTGAAGGTTCTATTTATCACCATAACTTGTTAATTATTCCATTATAATAATTATAATTACTTATTTAAATACGCAGAGCTAATTTGACGTTTGGTCCCGGCCAGTGTTGCCAGGTCATCCTCCATATCATTTTTTAAATCGAATTAGCCTCCAGGGTCCAATACCTACGAGCATTCATATTGTTGCTTTGATTTTGATTGGTGAATCGGATGAAGGCATGTGATTGGTTGGCAAAATTGTGCGTAAAAAAATGTTGACCTTTTATTGGTGAAACCGATCTCGCTTATTAATTACGAAAGTGTACACTCGTACACTATTATGCGATCAACCGCATTAAAACTCACACCACAGAAAACGCTCTGTGACTCATATTAACCCGCCGTTAAAAAGCCGCCCCCATACAATCGAAGTTACGCTTTTATTTTAACACGGATTTTAATGGGCTTTTAGGCGGCGGGTTCGTGTGACTCTTAAGAGACAATCTAACTAACACAGATCGACCGGGTCCCGCAGTCAGCTCTCAGGAACAATAATGCACACCAAGAAGCTTTACGAACACGTTTTTATCTCGCCGGGCGCGGCGCGGCGCGGGCGCGACTACAAATCCACTTTAGTGTTCTAAAAGCTGACGTTAGTGTTCTCCCCAAGAAAGTTTTCGAATAAAGAACATTTAAGCTGCTTTTTAGGGTTCCGTGGCCAAATGGCAAAAAAACGGAACCCTTATAGATTCGTCATGTCTGTCTGTCTATCCGTCCGTATGTCACAGCCGCTTTTTTCCGAAACTATAAGAACTATACTGTTGAAATTTGGTAAGTAGATGTATTCTGTGAACCGCCTTAAGATTTTCACACAAAAATAGTTTCCGTTTCCGAGATCCTTGTTCGATAATGTTTTTTTTTGACATGACGCACGAAAATTTATGCAAATATTTTTATATGTGTGTATAGTGGGTATTAGTGGCTACTCATGCATATTTTTTTTGTAGGTGTACCTCCGCGAATAGAATAAAAAATAATGAAAGATAAATAAAATGTTTTTTTTTTTTATAATGAAGTATAAGGACATGATGCAGGTTAAACATATTCATTTTGTAGTCTATTTTATTGTTGTCAAATATAATTTTGTTTGGTTAATCTAACTTGAACGGTTTACAAAATATGACACTTTCAATGATACACTGATGATTTTACATTATCCTGAATATAGTCTATTTTGACAGACGGGTAACTACGGAACCCTACACTGAGCATGGCCCGACATGCATATGGCCTATTTTTTTATATTTTATCAGCAGGTTGCTTAGCTTGCTTACTCTAAGCTAATTTTTTTATTTGTGATGAACAATTACAAAAAAACGACGTTTTCTTAAACCGTCTATTTTTTATCTCTTATTTAACTTTAACAGCCTGTAGCTCCTAAAGTATTGATCGCAGAGTAAAAATAAACATAACCAAATTTGTAGTAAATTTTATGTTAAAACTTTGGTCCGAAGTAATTATAATGCAATTCGTACACATTTTCGAGATATGAGCAAAAATATGAAAAAAGGTACCTTCAACCCCCCTCTACACCCCCAGCACACCCCCTACCCTCGAGGACTATTAGTATGTTTATCTAGACACCACAAGGTATACCTGTACCAATTTTCAAAACTACACGAATTATTTCCGCAGATTTTTCTAATTTGCTTAGGCTACAGGTGGTGTACTGGCAGGTCCTAAGAACTCTCTATGCTCAATATCAGTCCTCGATCTTCTTTTGTTTTCGAGTTATTCAGGATAATGTAAAATCATCAGTGTAAATTCATTCATTGAAATTGCTAAAAAGGCAGTTTAGGTTAGTTTAGAGCTGCACCCCTAAGAAAACGAACCGTTGCTGGAAAAGTGGGTTAGGTTAGGTTAGAACTGCGACCCCTAAAAAATGTATTCTTTCCAGAAAAGCAGATTACGTTAAATTAACGACTCTATAAATAAAATTCGACGGAATGACTATTCTGTATCTTAAGTTTTGGTAAAAACCGTATTTGGTCCATGATTCTGTGAAATTAAATTACATGAACAAATTGTCCTTGAAACTAAACCAATGTTTTAATTTTTTGGTGAACCATAACCATTTGAAACACTTGGTATTTTTTCTGTCAAACAAAAATCTATAGAAAAATTGCCGACAAAACAAAGCTAAACCATATAAGTATAATAATTTTAACAATTTTTATGAACCATAATTTACTTAAAAAAGGGTAATATTTTATTTTATCCTTTTCGATGTGGGTTTCCTTTATTTTTGCAAAAAGTCTTTTTTTCCAAACGACTTATATGTATGTAAAATGTAAAACGTTATTCGACTAAACATTGCTTAAACGTAACGATTACTCTGCTAAATGGAAATCGTCCAATAATAGTTACTGCTAATTTACACAGAAGCGAACTGAACGGTATGTGAACCAAGAGTATACGTAACGTTAGTCGACCAAAAGTTACATTGACAAATAAATGACTCTGCGAAACGATGTTCGGCGAATCGTTGTCGGCGAATCGATGATCTGCTAAAAGTTTCTCGGAGAATCATTAGGTACCCCCCTTTAAACATTGGTTTAGTTTCAAGGACAATTTTTTCATGTAATTTCATTTCACAGATTCATGGACCTGTAGAAAAGTTACTTCTTATAAATACGGTTTTTACCAAAATTTAAGATACAGAATACCAGTCAATTAGTCGAATTTTATTTATTGAGTCGTTATTCGTCAACTAACGCAATCTGCTTTTCTGGAAAGAATATTTTTTTTTAGGGGTCGAAGTTCTAACCTAACCTAAGCAACTTTTCTGGAAAAAGTTCGTTTTTTTCGGGGTCGTAGTTCTAACCTAACCCAATTTTATGGCAACAGTTCGTTTTCTTGGGGGTCGCAGTTCTAACCTAACCTAACCCACTTTTCCAGCCACGCTTCATTTTCTTAAGGGTGCAGCTCTAAACTAACCTAAACTGCTTTTTTTAGCAATTTCAATGAATACTACGAGTATGTGAAAGTTAATTTAGTGAAGTAATAAATTAGAGAAAAGTTTTTCTAGTCAATATTAATGCCAAATGAACATTCGACCTATTGTGTTTCGACCAATGGTTTCTCGGGTAATTATGACAGTTACTAAATGATTATTCTACGAATAGTAAATATGCGTATCAATGTTCTGCTTATTGACTACTCTCGCAAACGACTATTATGCGTAATGAGATTCGGCCAATCGTTACTCTGCCAAAGAACCCGTCGGCGAATCGTTGTCGGCGAAACAAAAATCGGCGTAAGTTTTTCGGAATATCAATAGGGCACCGAAATAAATATACATACTTAACAAAAAATATTAAGAACAATATACCTACCTAGAGTCTGGCTAGCCAAAAATTGTTGACAGATATTTCGTTGTTGTATCACCAATTTTCTATGATTAAAAAAAGTTAAAAGTCAGTTGTCAATTTATGTCATTCATAAAAAAAATTTGCGGTGTATTCTATCACTTTACTCTCTTGATAAATGTATAATGACACTCTTCCATCCCCTACAGTGTCCCTTTTAATTTTGCATGAAGCCCATTAGGCAATATTTTCATTACTTGTAATCCGGGACGAAGTTTAATCCCCTGATGTCTGCCGCGGGAAATTATTTACAATATTGGTTTAGGCTGCGAGTTCAGGAGGAGCAGACAATACTCTGGATACAATACTTATTACATTTTCAATTAGGTACGGAGGAAATTTGCAACATTAAGGGGACAATTTTTTAACCACCTTCAAAAAAAGGAGGAGGTTATTGTAGAAAACCTACTCATCAGACAGAAGTTTTTGTGACAAAAACGAGTGTTTGAGAAAACAAACATCGATAAATATGTTATCGATAAGTCATAGGTAGATTCATATTTAAAATGTGTAAGTAACTTCTACTTACTGTAGTTCAATAATGCAAATCAATCACAAAACGGTACATAATTTCTTTATTACTTATATTTAGTACTTAAAAATTAAAACGTAAATTGTAGTATACAGTGCCAAAAGAATAGAAAACTACCAATATATCAAAAGAGAAGAAGATATCGAACGTGTTGTGTATTTCGCGGTAGCTATTTCCTTATAAAATGTAATAAATATCTAAGTATAACGTTACGGTAACATCGATAACAGACATGTCTATATTTCATTTTGTCAATCACTTTATTTTGCCACAATAACTACACAATAACTATGAGTAGCAGACATAGATGTCTGCTACTGATATTAGGGAGTTTAAAGCATTTAGGGAGAGCCGACTTCCAAAACAAACATCACTGACGCCTCTTAAAATAAAAATGTCACTTTTGACACTAACATATCTAATCCATATCGTATCTAGCCGTAATATTTGACGTATCTTAAAGTTCGAATCGGGCCGTGAGTCGAGTCTTAATGCAGAGGACTCAAAGAACTCGATTATTATATTACTCGAGATAAATATGAAGATTCATAACGTTTACAATAGATTTTTTGAAATAGGTTTGTAGGTCATCCCTTTATCGGGTTCCCGTGGCCGAAAGGGATTGCATCCTGCCGTGATATATCAATAGGTTGTAGGAATTGTTTGATCATTCAAATGATCGCGATCCGTCCCTTTCGATAGTATTGTGATCGGCTTATGGATTCCCCTATATAATAACTAATAACCCATTTAATCAAGAATAGTTTAACTAATCGATATATCAAGGAATCGCTTTATGAAAAAATAGCCGAAAATAATATCGGAGTGGTTTCCACAAGATGGTCAAAGGCAGCAAGGTGGTCAGTTTAAAAGAGAATAGGGAGAGATGATACTTATCAAGAAAAATGTTATCGACAGGAAGGAATGGAATAAACTTGAAGAGGCGAGAGAAGAGGTGTCACAAGATGTAACAGTTGAAATCAGCTCCACTGGTACTTCACCGGGTCGCAACAACGTAGGCATGAAACTGTTAATATTTAACCTCAGGGCGCCTTTACTGGGTTGTAATGTAAATGAAAAGAAGTAGAAATTCTGGAGAAAGTCTTTATTCACACTGGGTCACACAGCTACACTTTTATTGTCCACTGACGTTGAGTTAAAGTTCAAATTAAGTTTTTAACTAACCTGGATTGTTCCTAAAGCACTTGCGAACACTCTTTATTTATTACACATACGGAATCCACTACGCAGACGCCGATGCCTCCAGGAAGCAGGTCCAGGGTTAAGTGGTGACGTGGATGACCAGCTCGGACACCAGATGCCGGCCGGAGCTCATCCCTCGAAATCGTTGTCAGGTCAACCTAAGGACCCCTACAACAAGGCAAAACCCAGCTGTAGAACCAAAGAAATCTTGCAAAGCCAACGTGTGCTAGACATTTGAGGTTATAAAACAGTACTTACAGTTTTGGGATTTTAAGTGTTCATGAATGCGACGACTTCTCCAGTTTTATTTTATATTTAACATGCTAACTAACGTTGAGGTAACTTTAAATGCCAGGTTTGCGGCCTACAAATATCTTTTAACTTCATTTTGGAATTTTATAATTCAGCGCTCTTCTGGTCACCTCGCCGTTCGTATCGAAAAAGGCAGCATCCTCTGTGATGCGCCCCTATCACGGTTGCGGGTTACACCTGAACTAATTACTTATCTAATTCGCTAAATTCGCTTGCGCACGAGTTGGGTTCATAGGTGAGCCTAACCGTTTTGTGAAGCACACAGAGAGGGCGTTCTTATCAATAACTAAATTTGTTTATATTTATTTAATTTATGTATTTATCTTAAAGATTGTAATATTTATGTTACACATCCGTTCAACTTGGATTAAAAAGTTTTTCGTAATGAATAAACTTTTTACTTAAGTTGTTGTTTATACCTATATATTTATATTTATTTAAGCTATTCTATGTATTTATTTATTTCTAACATTACCGCTAAAAGTCTAAACTTATTGTAACCTAATGGTTGTGTTCGGCAGACAGTGAACATGCGATACCACCCGCCTGAACGCGATACCTATCACTAATATTTATTTTCGTTAACTAAATATTTAAGAACAGTATTTATTCTAATCTACTAATTTTAATAAATACTTATTTATTTATCTATGACGAGTACCAACCCATTTTGAGTGGTTGGGCTCATAAAACTCTATAGTTGTGTACCTACCAAGGGTTAGGTACAGAAACTACACTCGACGGTCAATATAAGGAAACAAGCCTTACCTTACTTACACATCCTAGCATTGTGTATAAGTATTTACCGAGATTAATTTCTTCGTTAAGTAAAATTGGATCCAATAAATTAAAGTATTAATTAAGGGTAACACGTGTTTTTTAATTAAGTATTAAGTTTTGGTAACCTTATCGGTACCTATTTTTAAGTTAAGAATTATCGTAAAGTACCTACTCACTCCATTTCTGGTACTATTACTTCAAAGGTTCTGCATAAACAAATATGTCTAGTTATATGCACACAAATGTGGCATGTTTACGTCTTAAGCTAACTGAATCAGCTGTAGTCGATAATAACAGATTGCATTCCATTCTTATCTCTGTCACAGCTTACTATTTACCAAAGGGTTCACTAGTGATTAATTTGGAAAACACATTCATACATCATATCTTTCAGTCTGCGTCTATTATTATATTCTACTTATGGGATGTCATCTTGTTTCAGAATATCTTTGACGTGATAATCTCCCAGATTTTTACCATCCAGTGTTTTTAAAGTGTAAACTAGTGGTGATAATTTTGCAGTGATCACACATTTTTGAAATTTAGGTGCTAATTTAGCCGTAAAATTTTTTGGTGCACTAGATAAGTAGTGAGTACGTTTGTAAACTATTTGACCTATCTTGTACTCAACATGGCGTTTTCTAAGATTGTAATGCCTAGAGTTTTTGTCATGGGATTCTTGTATATACTTTTGTACTTTTTTAAATATGGTTTCTAATTCCTTTAAGCTTTTACCGTACGCATCAGGATCTCCCACTGTAACTTCTGACCTAAGGATGGGCTGTTCATAGTTTAAGTGATGTAAATTACCTTTACTAATGAACTGTCTGCCGTGAACGAGAAAATAAGGTGTGTGTTTTGTGGTTTCGTTTGCTGCGGTATTAAGTGCACATTGTAATTTAGTTATGTTTTCATCCCATCGTCTATGATCGTTACCTACATAACATGCGATACCACATACCACGTTCCTTATCGCTCTTTCGGCCGCATTTACCTGAGCATGGTATCTAGGATTCGCGTATATATTAGGAACTTCGTAACGGTGTAGCAATTGTCTAAATTGAGAACTTACAAATTGTGGGCCATTGTCAAAGTAAATAGTTTTACAAGCACCATGAACTAGAAATATTTTATCTTCTATATACTGAGCTACAGAAGCGCCTGTTGCTTTCCTTATAGGATGCAACATGACATACTTGCTAAAGTAGTCGGTACAAACTATTAAGTAGGTATTTCCTTTTTTTGAGGGTGGAAAAGGGCCAAGTAAATCTACACATATGGATTCCCAAGGTTTACTGCATTCCTTAGGATTTCCCATTAAGCCTGGTCTCGCCGTATTTACGGGTTTATACATTTTACAAATCTCACAGCTACCGACATAAGATTTAACATCTTTATACATATTTGGCCAGTAATAATGAAGGCTTAAACGTTTGTGAGTTTTAAAAATTCCTAAATGGGCACTAGTGGGATCATCATGACATTTTTTTATGATATCTAATCGATCCTCTTGAGGTATGACTAGCTTCCAATCGTACTCGCTCGTCAGCTGGTATTTACTTTTAGTGTGTCTAAAGAGTTTACCTTCGGTAAGTAGGTAGTTAGGATGAGCGCGCGGGTTAGATTCACATTTACTGACCATATGATTATACCAGCTGTCGCTCGAGGTCACCGACCCTATCGCTTCAATCTTAATACGACTAAGTGCGTCCGGTACTACGTTAAGTTTTCCTTTACGGTGTTCTATATCAAAGTGAAATTGGCTTAGACGCATACTCCACCTTGCCAGTCGCCCAGTGGGATTAGTAAGTTTATAAAACCACAAAAGCGATGCATGGTCTGTAACGATTTTGCATTTTTGGCCTTCGACGTATTGACGGAACTGTTCCAACGCAAATATGACCGCGAGAAGTTCACGCTCAGACGTACTGTAGTTGACCTCGTTTTTATTGAGCGTTCGACTGCAATATGCAATCGGGTGTTCAACATCATCATATGTCTGCGTTAGAACGCCACCTATGGCAAAAGAAGACGAATCACTGTGGATTGTAAAAGGTAAATTAAAATTGGGACACTTTAGTATAGGAGCAGTAACCAACGCGGTCTTTAAGTGGTTGAACGACTCCTCAGCTTCCTTCGACCATTCAAATGGAACATTTTTGCTTGTTAGTTTACTCAGTGGTCTAGCAATTTTAGAAAAATTATTAATAAATCGTCTGTACCATCCTGCCATTCCTAAAAAACTATGAACCTCTTTCCCCGACGACGGGGTTGGGTAATTAAGTATTATGTCAATTTTTGAAGGATCCATGCGTAAGCCATGTCTATCTACGAGGTATCCTAAGTATTTTAGCTCTTTCCTACAAAACTTAGACTTATCCATGTTTATAGTGAGATTCGCATTTTTAAGTTTATTGTACACTCTATGCAAAAACTCGACGTGTTCTTCAAAAGTGCTCGATATTATAATAATGTCATCTTGAAAACAAAACACTTTATTGTCGAATTCGGCCCCGAATATTTTATCCATAAGTCTTTGCATAGAGGCCGACGCTCCTACTAGACCAAAACACATTACATTAAATTGAAATAAACCTCTTCGAGGAACCGTGAAAGCTGTTTTTTCAGCTGAAGTCTCACTGTCGAACGGTATCTGCCAATATGCAGCTGAGAGATCTATAGACGAGAGATATTTCGCATCTCTGAGTTGATCTAATATGCTCGTAATGTATGGTAATGGATAGGCATCAGGCTTAGAAATGGAATTGAGCTTCCTACAGTCTAAACACAGCCTTAGATCGCCGTTCGGTTTTTCAACCATAACTACCGGGCTATTCCAACCAGACTGAGATGGTGATACTACCCCTAAACTAAGCATTCTGTCAAGTTCTTTTTCTAACGCTTGTTGTTTGACAGGAGACAAAGGATAGTACCTCTGTTTGATTGGTTTACAGTCACCTGTGTTGATTGTATGAGAAGCTAAGTTAGTGCGACCTAATCCTACTTTAGTAGTATTAATTGAGTCGAATTTCACTATTAAGTCGTCTATTATCCTCTTTTGCTCTGCTGACAGAGACTCGTACTCTTCTAACCCATTGTTTGACGAAATTGATTGGATGCATGAGTCTACATTTGACCCGTAGTCTAAGTCCGATTTAAGCTTTTCGATTAATTCATCTGCTAAGTGAAATTCTAACCAAAAGTCCCATCCCAATATTATTGGAGTTGTTATCGTTGGCATTACGTGAAAGTTAATGACCTTAAACATGTTATTGAATTGTATAGGCAGAGACATATAGCCAATACGATTTAAGTTCGTACCGCAGGCAGTACTAGCATGATTTTCAATTTTAGAGGGATTAAATTTAAAACCATATTCTAAAAAATTTAAGTGTGAGTTTGCCCCTAATACGGAGCCAAACGAACCTGAATCAAGTAATCCATAGGCCTCTAAGTCCAATATATTAAGTTTTAAATGCGGTCTATTATCACTAATACGTTTTTTAAACAGGACCTCCTCAACATATTTCGCACGCGTATTCTTGTTATGTACGGTCGAGGTGAGTAGTCCCGGTGTAACTAGTTTTTTGGACTAAGGCTACATTCACACTGCGGGCGTTTCACACCCTTTTTACCACACTTGAAACATACTATCTCCCTAGATTTACATTGATTAGTGAAGTGATTTGCACCATTACATCTAAAACATTTTTTTGAAGACTGATTTGACGTTTTTGGCTCGTTAAGTGCAGAAACTTGTTTACTAAATGACTTAGATGCCGGTTTAGTATGCATATCTGATGTAATTCGGAAATTGCTGAAGTTAGGTTCATCAAATTGGTCCGCACGTGCGCGTGCTAGTTCCAGTTGTTTACAATAGTACTTTAACTCCTCTATTGTAGTTATGTTGTGGAGTGCCAGGTGTTTAATGTACTCCGGGCGGATATTATGCATAAGTATACCTAATTGTTCGTTACTAGATAAAGGTGTAGTAAGCCTCGCAAACATTCCCTGCATGATAGACAAATAAACCACTATTGTCTCTGACTTAGACTGAGTGCGCTGCCTAATTTCCTTGCCTAACTGATAATCTAAATCAGGTGTATCGAAATCCCTCTGTAGGGCTTCTAACAGCTGTTTATAAGTATGAAAGTTACTTTTGTTGTTTCTATACCAATAAAGCACTGATTTGTCAAGTAAATCCGAGAAAGCTACAAGCATTTGCTTTTCTGTAATATTCCTGGCCTGCCTAAGTTCTTCTAATCTTTCAACAAATACTCGCACACATGTGGTTCCATCGTATTTTAAGTTGAGTGTATTTAAATTAATCGGCTTCTCCCTAACGTATACGACTTTATTTTCCTCGCCCTCGTTCGAACGGGGCATCTGTGTATCCTCATATTCACTGTCTGCCTCACTATCATCAGGATCTACAATACTTAGAATTTTTACTAACCTACTCCGCAAATTTTCTAAGTCAGTATTGCTTTCTGAAATCCTAGCCAACCTATCTATGAGGTAGTTAGCACGTCGTGACAGCTTTACAAGAAGTCTTCGGTCACCTACCTTGCTGGGTTCCGGAAGCTCTGATTCTAAACGCGTGACCTTCGGTGTGCAGAGTTTGAGCTCCGACGCTGCATCTGGCGTTCCAGCCGGTTCACCTTTCATGCTCCCCCTTCTGGCTAGTTTGAAGACTTGGCGGATCTGCTTCCTCAAGGCATCCACGTTCACATCACTATCTGTGGATACACCAAGAACACCAAGTTCATACACCAATTCATCTTTATGCAAACAGTCAATATACTTTTGGATAGACATTTTATATTAAATCTAATACAGTTGTTTCTTAGTCAAAGGTATGTAAGGAAAAGAAAGTTAAGTTGAGATTAAGTATTTAAACAGTTAAAAATGTAGAAAATAATTACCTTATATACCTGAAACTATTATATTGTTACTATACTTATTATACAACAGTAGTACTTTGTTTCAAATCAAGACGAGTTACAGTTCCTTCCACGTGGCTAACCTCTCACTATTAAATTTAAGCGCGTTATTTTAACACTTGAGTCCAATATTTGTAGTTAATCATTTATCATTACAACACAGTTTTTAAGGCCAAACGGTGGGCAGCCACTTTGTAACAGTTGAAATCAGCTCCACTGGTACTTCACCGGGTCGCAACAACGTAGGCATGAAACTGTTAATATTTAACCTCACGGCGCCTTTACTGGGTTGTAATGTAAATGAAAAGAAGTAGAAATTCTGGAGAAAGTCTTTATTCACACTGGGTCACACAGCTACACTTTTATTGTCCACTGACGTTGAGTTAAAGTTCAAATTAAGTTTTTAACTAACCTGGATTGTTCCTAAAGCACTTGCGAACACTCTTTATTTATTACACATACGGAATCCACTACGCAGACGCCGATGCCTCCAGGAAGCAGGTCCAGGGTTAAGTGGTGACGTGGATGACCAGCTCGGACACCAGATGCCGGCCGGAGCTCATCCCTCGAAATCGTTGTCAGGTCAACCTAAGGACCCCTACAACAAGGCAAAACCCAGCTGTAGAACCAAAGAAATCTTGCAAAGCCAACGTGTGCTAGACATTTGAGGTTATAAAACAGTACTTACAGTTTTGGGATTTTAAATGTTCATGAATGCGACGACTTCTCCAGTTTTACTTTATATTTAACATGCTAACTAACGTTGAGGTAACTTTAAATGCCAGGTTTGCGGCCTACAAATATCTTTTAACTTCATTTTGGAATTTTATAATTCAGCGCTCTTCTGGTCACCTCGCCGTTCGTATCGAAAAAGGCAGCATCCTCTGTGATGCGCCCCTATCACGGTTGCGGGTTACACCTGAACTAATTACTTATCTAATTCGCTAAATTCGCTTGCGCACGAGTTGGGTTCATAGGTGAGCCTAACCGTTTTGTGAAGCACACAGAGAGGGCGTTCTTATCAATAACTAAATTTGTTTATATTTATTTAATTTATGTATTTATCTTAAAGATTGTAATATTTATGTTACAAAGATACGCTAGACACTAACACAGCAAAATTAATGTATGATAAATAATAATTATCTTGGTCTGCAAATTTAAAAAACAACAAAACATTTTGATCAATCTGTTTGGCAGATGCATGTCTATAAATATAATGTCAGTGCCACTTTAAGTTGATATGCGTGATGGAGCAGATTTTCAATATGGCAAGAATTTAACGTGTGAAAAATTTGCACTAGAAAATGGCAAAAAAGATGCTCCGCCGTGACAGTGACATCTGTCACTGCCGTGACCAGGATTCGAACCTGGGTTACTACGGCCACAACGTAGGGTCCTAACCACTAGACGATCACGGCTGTCGGAGCTGTGGTGGTACCATCGAAAAACCCAACTGCTTTCTGACTTAAGACGACTTGTCCATTAAAAACGTTATTTATTTGCATTGAATTAGGGTACATATTGATTCGTTCGCACTTTTATTAAGTTCCGCGTAAATTGGAGCACTTTCATTCTCGTTGTCCAAGCGCAGCACTTGCGAAGTGCCGTGGTCAGCATGCGCGGGCGCGGGCCACTTAGTACTCTGTCACTTGCTTTTTTTATGAATAGGTACTATAGTTTTATTAAACTAATAAACAATAATTACAAATTATTTAATAAAATTTAATCTTAATCTGAATAAATCTAATCTGAGCTTATCAGGTACGACATACTCCAAATAACTATAAATTAATGTAAATGAATGTAACTGATATTAGAAAGAATGTAACAATAGCTACTACAGTCGAAAGTTTTAATTTATGACTTATGACCCATTTTGTACCTTGTCACGGTAGCATGAGGTCTCTAGCGACTTTATTATTGATTGTCAGTTGTCACTCAGTGTGAGAAGGTACGATATGGGTCATAAAATTAATACTTTTGTCACTGCGGCACTTGCAATAGTTGCAATAGGATTATTTGTCACCAAATACATTGCATAATGATTTGAAAAGTGCTCTCATTGTGAGTGCGACGGTTATTTTCGCGGTGTCGGTCACAGCTCCGACAGCCGTGATCGTCTAGTGGTTAGGACCCTACGTTGTGGCCGTAGTATCCCTGGTTCGAATCCTGGTCACGGCAGTGTACACACTGTCACGGCGGAGCATACTCTTAATTTTATTATTGATGATTTATTCAAACCCAGGTACATAAACAACAATCCGGCCATAAACTGTTTAGACGACAATGGTCCACTCACTTGAATTTTTAGTCGCTATTGGCGACATGTTTCGGGCCCTTCGGGGGTCCTTCCTCAGGCTCGAGTGCTCGAGGTGCGAGTGTTGTCGTCGAAACAGGTAAAATTTGTCTCACGAAAGATTAATATCGATTAATAAGGCCATAAGTTTGCTGAGACGCAGCTATTAGGCGAGACAGTTCCGTGCAGCGCAAGGCAGAGCTGATTTTGTATGTGTACATATAGTATGGAACGTCCTGTAGCTAAGCACAGTCGCACAGTGCGTGTAAGTCGAGTCAATACCTACTTCATTTTAGTACTAAAAGTAAAATCAATCGAAGAATATCTTAACTAAGCGAATACAAAGGTTTAAGGTGCGACTAACCTTACTTCATAATGAAAAATAACGAAAAAGTAGCATGTATTAAATGAATGAGAAACAAAAAGAAAAAATGTCTAGACGAAAATATGAAGTTGAAAGCGCGAGAAGAACCCAGCGCACATTGGACAAAGTTAGCATATTTCGTGAAACTCCGAGATAATAAGCGGCCCGTAGCCGTGGAGCTATCTTTACTGCGACCACAGTCAAATATAGAATAACCAGTACTTTTAACATATTTTTTATGCACAACAACGACAATCTATATAGCGTAGGGCGGAACTTCTTATAAACGGGCACCGCAGATTATTTAGCCTGCAAGTCCAGCAACTCAAGTTCGTTACCGACCCTATGAAAGTAAGGATTTACCTACTGTGCTCACAGGTTAAGGGACAAGTGTAGTGTAGTGCAGGCCCCTCACAGCCAACATTATAATAATAATAAATCATTTATTCCAGACAACATCGATCCATAGGTATACATTTAAGATAAAATTAAAATATATTTAAAAAATTAGGTATAGGTATAACATAAAGATTCTTGACTAGACATTACAATTAAATTAAACTTAGCATTTGATAATAAATAATAAAATTCATTGATTATTAAAAGATTAAAATGTAATACTATAAAAAACACTGTAAATCTATGCGCAGTCCAATTTAATTAAAATGTCAAAACCTAAAACTAAAATCAATAAAAACAGGTATATAATTTATAGATCCATGACTAGACATTAAAAATAAATTAACCGAGCATTTGATAATTGATAAAAATAAAATAAAATTAAAAATAAAATTGATAAGCAATAATAAAATATAATAAAATAATAAAATTTATATCTGAGATTTCATTTAAATATTAAAATTATGCGCAGTCAATTTCAATTTAAAATGTCATGACATAAAAAAAAAAAAAAAAAAACTATTCTTAAGTTAGGATAAAGTGGGAACATGGAGACTATCCCAGTGCCTTGCTATAGGACAATCTAGCCTATTAGCCACCAGACTTAGGATGCTGTTGGAGCTCTCACGTACGCGGCGCATAAGGGAGGCGGTTCGTTTTCGTATTATGGCATGAAAACCATCTACTCGCGTATCCGCAAACATACCCGAAGCGCTACAGAACTTAGGAAGACCCAACAGCATCCTAAATATGTTATTATACTGAACGCGCAAGGCGCTGACTGCCCTCTGGGTATAGTTGACCCACAGGCTGCAAGTGTAAAAGGATTGGCAATATGCCTTAAACAGAGTTATCTTAACTTCCTTTGTACACCGAGCAAACCTGCGAACCACCATGTTACCCCGGACAGCCAACGCCCTGCGCTCCCTCTCAACGTCTAGATCATCCGAGAGGTATTCCGTGACCCAATGACCCAGGTACTTGAAATTCTTGGTCCTATTCAGAGGTATTCCGTACAGCGCGATTTCCGGTACCCTGTCCACCTTATGCTCACGCGGCTGGAAAACAACAACCTCACTTTTAGCCACATTGTACCTAAGTCCGTGAGTCACAGCATACTCCTCGCACTTACTCAAAAGTTTTCTGATTGCACATACAGAGGGCCCCAGCAGCACCATGTCATCCGCGTAACTAATATTGTTGACCATTTCCCCGGCAATCGCACATCCAACTCTGGTACTGCTGAGATCCTCTATGAGCGCATTGATGTACAAGTTGAAGAGACGCGGCGAGGTTAACCCCCCCTGCCTCACCCCGCACCTCAACCTGTACTCATCAGAAAAGGCATTGCCCCACTTGACCACATTTGTTTGGTTGTTATACCAATAATCAAAAACACCTATTACATCCTCCGGTACGTCTGTCTCTGTACGAAGCTTATGCCAAAGAAGGTCGTAAGACACCATATCAAAAGCTTTTGATAGGTCAAGAAAACAAGCGTAAACTGGCGTTTTCCTATCGGTGTAGTATCGGACAGTATGCTTGAGACAAAGGATTGCTGTTTCAGTTGATAACCCTGCTCGGAAGCCAAACTGGGCATCGTGCAGCTTAAGGTATTTACACAATTGTCGATCAAGCAAACTGTCCAACACCTTAGCTACCGTGGTCGCTAATGATATGGGTCTATAGTTGGCCTTATCAGACGGATCCCCTGTTTTGTTTTTGATTATTGGTACAACCACCGTTTTCATACACTCCTCAGGCAAATACGAGTGACGCAGAGCCAGGGTGTAAAACAACGCCAACACGCGCGGCAGGTGCACCCCGGCATGCTTAAAATGCTCCACACTAATACCGTCATGGCCAGGAGATTTACCTCTGGTCATATTTCGTATGACCGAAGCGACCTCTGACGCATCAAACTTCATGGGCGTCCCAGCCCCACCGGCGACACCTGCCCTTGCCTGAGGAACATTAGAAACACAATTTAGCGGCTTAACTAAAAAACTGTCCCTAAACATATTAGCCACGTCAGTGGGCTCACTAAGACCATCGACATTGAGAGGGATACACGGTCTGGGGTTAAGTTTGTTGGTCTGTTTCCAAAAGTTTCGAAAGTCTTTCTTTGCATGCTGACAGGCTAGAACATCCATCTTTATCCGATCAGCGTTGTCCTGGCACCACTTCAACCTGGACTTAAAAATGCGCTTGGTTTCCGCCATCCGCTCATATAAGTGCCCATTCGACGGCTTACCATGCGAGACCCATAGCTGAAATTGGAGCCTGGCCTCTTTGTGATAAGGATAAACATATTTGTTCCAACCTACTACACACTTTCTTTTTATTTTGCTGTTACTACCAGACCCACACACACTCTCTTCGGCCGCATACTTCAGCGCGTTAATAATATCATTATACATTATACATTATGTACCTCTCTTTGGGAGTATTGGCACTCTAAGGTAATCGTCATCAGAAATGCTTATGTACATATAGATAACCAAAGTATACAACTTAAGTAAAGTCATATATATTTTTAAAATAACATCACTCCACCCTGTGGAGTTATTTCATCCATAGAAAACCGACTTCAAAAACCGTTGTCCGCTCCGATATATGTAGATGTAGTGGCGACGGTGCCCTATTGATATTCCGAAAAAAATTACGCCGATTTTTGTTTCGCCGACAACGATTCGCCGACGGGTTCTTTGGCAGAGTAACGATTGGCCGAATCTTATTAACGCATAATAGTCATTTGCGAGAGTAGTCAATAAGCAGAACATTGATACGCATATTTACTATTCGTAGAATAATCATTTAGTATAGTCATAATTACCCGAGAAACCATTGGTCGAAACACAATAGGTCGAATGTTCATTTGGCATTAATATTTTCTCTAATTTATTACTTTACTAAATTAACTTTCACATACTCGTAGTATTCATTGAAATTGATAAAAAAGCAGTTTAGGTTAGTTTAGAGCTGCACCCTTAAGAAAACGAACCGTTGCTGGAAAAGTGAGTTAGGTTGGGTTAGAACTGCGACCCCTAAGAAAACGAACTGTTGCCAGAAAATTGGCTTAGGTTAGTACTACGACCCCGAAAAAAAACGAACATTTTCCAGAAAAGTTGGTTATTAGGCTAGGTTAGAACTGCGACCCCTAAAAAAATTATTCTTTCCAGAAAAGCAGATTGCGTTTTGACGAATAACGACTCAATAAATAAAAATTTTGGTAAAAACCGGATTTATAAGAAGTAACTTTTCTACAGGTCCATGAACCTGTGAAATGAAATTACATGAACAAATTGTCCTTGAAACTAAACCAATGTTTAAATTTTTTGGTAAACCATAACTAATCCGAACTAAAATTATTTGAAGTAAATATTGTGTTAAAGATTTTGCCATTTGAAATAACTTGAATTTTTTTCTGTGAAACAAAAATCTATAGAAAAACTTGCCGGCAAAACAAAGCTAAACCATATAAATATAATAATTCTTATAAACCATAATTTACTTAAAAAAGGATAATATTTTATTTCATCCTTTTGGATATGGGTTTTCTTTATTTCTGCTATTTTCTGCTTATTTCTTCTAAAAGTTTTTGTTTCGAAAATAACGACTTATATATAAAATGTGAAACGTTATTCGACTAAACATTGCTTAAACGAAACGATTACTCTGCTAAATGGAAATCGTCCAATAATAGTTACTGCTAATTTACACAAAAGCGAACTGAACGGTATGTGAACCAAGAGTCTACGTAACGTTAGTCGACCAAAAGTTACACTGACAAATAAATGACTCTGCGAAACGATGTTCGGCGAATCGTTTTCGGCGAATCGATGATCTGCTAAAAGTTTTTCGGAGAATCATTAGGTACCCAGTGGCGACTGTACAACAGAAAGTTTGTGTATACACGATACCTCAAAAGCAAAGCATCTTATGTCACTTTTCTATTTGTCATTCGACTTCAAAAAGGATAAAATAAAATATATAGCGATGCAAAAGCTATGCTATAAATTCTCTACTCTACGATTGTAGCTACTCGTACAGATATGTATGAAATGCAAGCTGTAAAATATTCTTGTTTACCAATTGAATTTGGCTCTTGGATTGAAAGATTTGTGTTGTGCGAAATAACGGTACGAGTATTATTGAGGCCTATTTTAAAAATATTTTAAGGTGTGGAATAAGTTTGACCGCTATGTGTGTCTGTACTGTCTGTCTGTAACACCGTAGTTCTCAAACTGGAAAACCTAGCTTCTTAGGCGCTTTATGAAAATAAGTTCATCCGGTCATTGTGTTGGGGTTTGTTTAATATGAAGTTGAGTCACATTCATAGAAAGAGACCTACGCAGGTTTTCCAAAACACAAGTTTGATGAAATGGTCTAGTATGTTGCTACAAGGCTATCTTCATATAAAAATAAATTTAACGTTCTCAAACCGCATCTCAGACTTAAAATACTGGTTCAACTAACAGTTTAGACCTAACGTAGTGTAATACAATGAGCGCTGGGTGTGTTGGTGTGGGTGATATGACTGGCAGCTTTTACGACGTTCATTTGTTTCCCCCTTATTAACGCCCCGCCACCGCCACCGCTGGCCTAGACCCCTCTGTACTACGTACCTACGTCCGTGGATGTTACTCGATAATTAATCATTTTTACGCAAATTACTACTACGTTGAGATTACTTATCACATGACGTAGAGTTTTAGGCGCGCTATGGACTCTGGATTAAAGTCCGAGACACATACATATCATAAACCGTATACTTATATTACTTATGCGTTAAAAACCCGCAAATTACAACAAGGATAACTACTATGCGATAGCTCGTTTCTGCGAAAATGTTATTATTGCGTAATAATAACGATATCAGTTAAATGATAACCAGGAATTCGTACAAATACCAAAGATTATGTAGGAATTAGCTATTTAAACAAAAAAGCAAATTTATTATCATTTTTAATTTTAGAAACATGCTTTTTAAAAGTAATGCAAAATATATGGCCATAATAAGATGATACCTAATTAACCCCCTATTTTTATTACAAAGGATTAATCACTGTTCTTTTTATTTTACAAACGGTTATAAACAACACCATTACCTTACCACCACCACCTTATACCATTACCTTGATTGATCAATAAACCATTATAACCTGGCGGGTTTTCCCGGGCACCCGGCGCCCGGCCCCCGGTGTTCAGAACTGAAATCAAAGAGCCCCTATTGTCCGTCACGGATATCGGTAATGAGGTAGCCCTTATGTACAGATAACAATAGATTGCTATAGTCATTGCCCACGTATATGTATGTAGATAACAATTAAGATTGCTCTATAGTCATTCGAATATTTGTTTGTGGCAGTTCATGAGGCTTGTGTTACTTAAATGCAAATTTTCTTAATTTTGTGTAGGTACTTATTGATCGTTTGCGTCTCACTATTGACCAAACGAGCGCGAAGCTTCTTCGTATCAGCTTAGGAATGTCTGATGGGGAAGCTGTCTGGTTCCTCTATATTGTTGCATATCTCGACCAATTAGCACGTTCGCGGACGCGGATTGTATAGCATCCGTTTTTGCACTACTCCTGGTGACGCGCATGCTATAGCATCCGTTATTCGTTTTAAATTTCTGCATTGAAATGCTTATCAATCCGCTTTACCACAGTATAATATTATTCACCAACTTTTCCTCTACCAGTCACCAGATTCAAAGTTTGCATACTGCCATTTTACATAGTTTTATCGAAGTTAAAAATTATCCTGTGACGTCTCCAATTGAGCCCCCCTTTCTGTGACGCACATGCTATAGCATTCGTCTTTGTATGGCAGCTCCCTTAGTAGCCCGGCAGGTGCGTCTGGGAGTAGACACGTGCAATTTGGGTGAATTTCGTGCGCGATACCCATTTTTACGGATTGTTTATAACATCATAATTAATGTTTTTCTTACAATTTCTTTAAGTTTTTCAATGTGTTTTAATAAACAAACATGTTTACTCGTGGTTTATTGTGCTACAATCAAATTTTGATAACGGTAAATGTGAAAAAGTGAGGCATGAATGTGTATACCTATCATTCAAGTAATTACGTTACTAGTCATAGTTTTGATGATATTACTGTGAATTGTAAGCCTGCTGGCGCTCGATTATCACCTCTTACAAGGTAAGAACGTTTATGACAAGTATTGTGGCATAATTCTTGTATATTTCACGCCTTATGTTTGGTGTAGATGCATCCGAAAAAGAATATAAAATTGGATGAATCATCGCTTGACAGGAAAAGTGGTGGACGCTTTACGTCCAGAACTTAAAGCGGCGGTGACTTACAGGGAACTCAAAAAGTGTAATGCAGTAGAGATTGACGATTTTGAAAGTGGTGGTGGCGTAAATGCTGCGTATACCTTGGACAGCTGGAAGAAAAAACCTCTCTCTTTTACGAGAGCTCAACCGGCTCCACTCGGCTCTCTGCAACATGCCATGAGTGGGCATTTAGATTCTTCAGACATATTATGCGGTCTCCAAGACATGATGTGTAGTATCACATAATTTTAGGTCCAATGAATGACGAACGTGCTTGGGATGGGGCATGTATGAGAAGGACATAATATTACATTGATAAGAAATGAGGGAACAAAACAGAAGTAGAAAAATGTTTGAAGAGGTCAGTAATGAGTCTTTAGAGCAAAAATCTCGCCTCTAGGAAGTCAGAAGTCTCAGCCATTAAGTCCATCAAGTACGATGAATGAATGCTATAACATGCGATGTCATATAAGATCACATCTTGACTACGTCATGTGACGGAGATGCTTATGCATCCGAATTGTATAGCATTTGTTGTCACATAGCGTATAAAAAATATACTTCATATTGACGCGGATTGCATATATAGCATCCGCCTTGCATAGCATTACGCGTCATATACAAACCTAAAAGATATATTTGTAGTGACAGATATGCTATAACAGTCGCAAAATTTCCATACAAAATTTAGGTGTCCAAATGGTGTGACTGAGCGTCCGCGAACGTGTTAGAGTGATTTTTTTTTAGAGCTGGTTCGATAATTATAGGTCCGCATCTTTGTAGCTTACAGATACATATCTCTTTTTAGGGTTTCGTAGTCATCTAGAAACCCTTATAATAATTATGTAGTTTCGTCATGTCTGTCTGTCCGAGGCTTTACTCCGTGATTGTTAGTGCTAGAAAGCTGCAATTTGGCATGGATACATAAATCATGCATTGCGACAGAACGGTAAAAAAAATGTTTTTTTAAATATTTTTTGCTAAGTCCCTATAGTGTGTGGTATCGTTGGATAAGTGTCTCCAAAAACCATTTTTTGATAAAGTTAATATTTTCGGAAATAATCGCTCCAAAAAAAATGTGTCTCTCCCCCTCTAACTTTTGAACCATGGGTCCAAAAAATATGCTTTCAATCCAAACGGTTGCAAATGTGTTGTCGGCAGTTAAGATGGGAATCTCTTTGCCTGATAGTTTGAAGGTCGTATCAGTCCGGAAATACTATTATAAGTATATCATTAATTACAGTAGCCCTTCCCTGCCGTATTCCGTTTAAAATTTCTCGCTAATAGATAATACCTACCTCCCAAGTGTCACAGTTCACTCTCGCGAACCGGAACGAGTCGATCTATCATTCGCGAACAAAAGACTCGAACAATTCCCGCGGGTGGTTGGGAGAGCGGTGCGTGACGCATTAGTATCTACACAGTGTTCGTGATTTATTTTTACTGTAAATCCGTGTTAGTGCAAAACTAAAAGTTTTCTGAGACACTAACTCGTAAAGGAACTCATGTTCGCGAAATAAATATTGTAAGTACAATACGAGTACGTTTTAAACAGGTCCAATCACTTCAATAAGTATACCCCTCCATTCCTAATGTCCAAGTGTCCACGACTCCATACGTTTATGATTTGGAAATACCGCAGGCGTTCATTTCACAGTTTAGCAGTGCCATTCTAGGCGAGAAGTTTATGGAAAAGCGGGAAGCCAACCATATGCTAAGTGGTAAAGATGGACCCCTATTGCAAAAACACACACAAAATGGTCAATCAAAAGTTATCTTGTTAGTTTACTGAAGCGGTCAACCATTTGCTACCTGTTATAATGAACTTAATGAATCAAACTTGCGAAAATTGCATGTCGAAATCCGTCAGGTTCAAGATCAAGCAGCAAAAACTCGCTGTGCAGGGATTAAATGGTTGCGGTTTTGTCGTCTATAATAGGTACCTATATTATCCTACCATGCTTCACTCTCGCACTTATATAACTGTTAGAACGTGACCACTAATACGCCAGATGATAACGGCAAACCATTATTGACCCGCAGCATTTGCAACAATATTATTTGTCACCAAATGAGTTACATAATTATTTGGAAAGTGCTCTCGTAGTGAGTGCGACGGTTATTTTCGCGGTGTCGGACACAGCTCCGACAGCCGTGATCGTCTAGTGGTTAGGACCCTACGTTGTGGCCGTAGTAACACAGGTTCGAATCCTGGTCACGGCAGTGACAGGTGTCACTGTCACGGCGAAGCTATCTTTTTTAACATACACACATTTAACTACCTTTTCTCTGAAGATGTTCCGCAACAAAAGGCAAACAACAAAAAGACCCGGATATTCAAAATTATGAATTACTCGTATGTTAACTAAAATAGGTAAATTTAAAAAACCTGCCTTTCGACTAAAAAGTGGTAATTGTGAAAAAGCTACTCAAATTTGGAATTTAAACAGCATTCATCTAATAGCCATTAAATTACTGATTACGTGAAATAAAAAAAGATTGCCAAAACTTCCCAAAATTTTCCAAAAAAACGGATTTGTAGTCACAATTTTTTGTAATTTTCCCCAAACTTTGTAACATTTTAAGGCATTACTTTAAAAACAAGTATGACACTTTGCGTACAAAACCCAGATATTAGTTCCTCAGTTCCTCAGCTTTCCAAAAAAGTACAAATGTCGACATTTTCTCTTAAACTTTTCAAAATAATAATAATAGCAGAGCAGGCGGAAGACTTGACCTAGCGTACGTGATGACCATTAATCGGTTTGTTTGTGTCACTTTATTATCTCCATGGGCTTGTTGACCTACGAGTATTCTCAAAAGAGTTTCATCCGTTGGTTGCAGTTTGTTTGTCTTGCAGGCAGGAATCGGTTTCACATAAAGACTAGGTACTGAAGACGCAGCAACCAGCTGTTGTGTAAGTTTTTTCTAGTATCTCCCTCTTGTTGGACGATTTCTATAAATTTATTTGTTAACTAGGTATTTCGCAATTACCTTTTATTTTCTTCTTCCATTCGAACAGAGAGTTTGTTTAACACAAAGCTTGAATAAAACGTCAACCAATCTGTGCTCTTGGGCTAAGATTGCCGCAGGCACGGCTGTGTCCATTGAGAACTGTCGCTGTCTCGCTCGAGGCCACTTAACGGAAACAACACCGTAAAAGCATAAAACGAGCTGAAACGAACCGTCCCGTCTAGACGACGATAACGCCGTTTAACTTCTTAAGGCTAAGATCTTCGACACTGTATCACCTAAAAACTTTACAGGAAATGTCAAGAATGTCCACCCTAGGCTAAAAACACTAATGCCTGGAAGCGTAAAAACACTAATGGAAACTTAAATATTTAATGTATGGCAATAGTCACGTGACTTTTTGTAGCATCTGTCATCTCGGCATCGTTTGACCAGACCATCGGTTCACCTTGTTCAGAGCTTTTGTAAGCTAACAGATAAAGCACGAGCTTTTAAATAGACATTTAGAGCCCCCCGCGTAGAGAAGTTCAAACAATATTGTGCAAAAAATTAGTATCCGTCTTACTTCGGCTGAGCACTCTAATATATAATTACACGCGTGGCTACTCGGCTAGGTCCTTTGTCCCAGATTTATGGCTTAGTGATTGAGCTCATAGAAGTTTCCCTAGAAATGTTTGGATGCATGTAATCCTACTTTGCTTAATCCCAGGAAGTGTGCTCGATTTTTTTCTCTTTCTCAAGTTTTGCTTGTAGCTAAAAAACGGTACATTCGACAGAAAATTGGCTCCAATCATGATAAAAGTTGATATCTGAGGATCCGAAAGGTACCTGAATGAATTCGTAGTCAAAGTTTGTAAATAATGCCGCCACTTTGAATTTCGTGTTTATATTGGTATAATCACGTTTAAATATGAAAACTATTTTTCATCAGTGTGTGATCCACAAAACCTTGCTGGTAGTGACATTGTAATTGGCAGTTTTTTCAATCCAAGGAAAAATGTATCTCCCATCAAGGCTCCCAAAATGTATGCACACCTCATGGGTTTGAGCAAACTCGGATTACACGCATTTAGGAACAAATGAGGTATTAAAACGATTGCCAGCTTGCTTAATCCCTCAAATAGCGATTTTTATATCTAATTTGATTGGCATATGAATACGTTTATAAGTTGATTTTAAGAAACCTGACCTTAAAAATTCAAACTCCGCATGAAGCCATGAATGAAAAAGAATAAGATTACCAATTAAACCTCTTTGAAGACTCGATTGTTACGAAATGAGTTTTTATTATAAAAGAAAACCTAATATCAGACACCATTATGGAACAAGGGATTGAAAAAGTATGATCGTTAAACTTTTATTAATGTTAAACTTAGTATGATATTGAATTTTTGAATAATTTTGGCGGATGGCTTTTATCTATATATGTATGATTTAAATTTAAATTCATACCTAGTACATTTTTTGGAAATAATTAAATTACTAAAGGTTTTTTTTATTAATGACTGATAAGTTTCAATGTTTTCTCAATACCTATATAAACAGTTATATACCTAATAATCATAATCTTTTTGTTCAGAGCTAATAATAATAATAATCTTTTTGTTCAGAGCTTATCTTTATTTTTTTGTAATAGCCTTAATAATTAACTAACTAGATATATTAAATGTTTCGTGTACCTTTTTATTTAGAGTCTACTTTGTAGGTACGTGTATTATAATATCCCATCAAAAACATAAATGTAAAAAAGGAGAGCCAAGTTCAATACAAAAATTATGCTTGGCTGTGGGGTTCGCCGCAAAAAGAATGGAGATCTAAATGAGTACCAAGTTCTATGCAAAATCCAAATATGTATTTATAGGAACAAAATAACATTATAAACAAGTATTAAACTCTATTTCTTTGCTTTATTGGATACCTATAACAATTGCTGTTATTAAAAAAAAATGCGAGATCTTAAAGCAGGTTAAATTTGACTTGGCCAGTTTTCATTACATCAGTCATTTTATAAAGTTATTCAACATATATATTTTGTAATTCTGATAAAAACTGGCCACGCCAAATCTAACCTACTTTAAGATCTCAGATTTTTTTTAAATAACAGCAATTGTTATAGGTATCCAGTATAAAAGCAAAGAAATAGAGTTTAATACTTGTTTATAATGTTATTTTGTTCCTATAAATACATATTTGGATTTTGCATAGAACTTGGTACTCATTTAGATCTCCATTCTTTTTGCGGCGAACCCCACAGCCAAGCATAATTTTTGTATTGAACTTGGCTCTCCTTTTTTACATTTATGTTTTTGATGGGATATCAATACTTTTTGTAAAGAAAACTAGGCAGGTATTGAGATTTAATGTTTTTTCTTGTGTTTCCGCTGCATGTTTTTTACTTCTGTTGTTTGTATTAATTATGTGGTGCCGCGCGCCGCCAACGACACACCGTTGGCCGGTTGTTTAGCGCGTATTACAGGTTTTTTGTATGGGGACCCCCCTATTTTTTAACTTTTTTATTTTTAGATTTTTTCCTACGTTTACACACAATTACCGAGCTGGATTCCAAATTTCATCCTTCTAGGTCATCTGGAAGTAGGTTAGGTTTAGGCACTATATGTCAGTCACAATAAAAAAGAAATTTGTATGGGGACCCCCCCCCTATTTATTAACTTTTTTTTGTTTTTAGAGTTTTTCCTACGCTTACACACAATAACCGAGCTGGATTCCAAATTTCATCCTTCTAGGTCATCTGGAAGTAGGTTAGGTTTAGGTACTTATATGTCAGTCACAATAAAAAATGTTTTTTTTGTATGGGGACCCCCCCTATTTTATAACTTTTTTTTATTTTTAGATTTTTTCCTACGCTTTCACACAATAACTGAGCTGGATTCCAAATTTCATCCTTCTAGGTCATCTGGAAGTAGGTTAGGTTTAGGTACTATAAGTCTGTCAGTCAGTCTTAAAATTTACGACTTTTTGACCTTCATATCTTTATAACCGTTTGAGCTAGCTTCATGAAATTTGGGCTTCTAGATGTCCTTATGGATATGTCGTAGTCAGATCGTATAATCCGCCGTATTACATTACGGCTAGCCGTTTTCAAAAACAGGGGCGTTTTGAAATGCGGCGGTTCGACGATTAGCCGGATTGTCACTGCGATACGTTCTTCAATAAGGCGGCCCACGTTTAGCCGCATCGTACATTGTAGAGTGACCAGTTCTTTCGGTCGCCTACGTAACCGGAGTTTGACAATGTTTGCAATTTAATTTATTTTTACCATGGTCCCACCGCACTACATGAGTTTCTTTTCCAAAACATTTCCTTCACAGCTTAAATAGACAGAGCTCGGAGCCCCGCAAGCGGGGCTCCTATTTCTGGGCGGTTTGCCCTTCGGGCATCTGAAGTTACCTAACGAACCTAACCTAATTACCAGAGCTCGGATAGGGTGAGCTATTTGCCTTATATATGACATAAGACATGTCAAATTATAAGGCAAATAGCTCACCCTATCCGAGCTCTGCTAATTACCTACCTACGCTTTTTTCCCCAAAGTGTAATGTTTTCACGGACGTCTCACTTAATCAATAGGTAGGTAGGTTAGGTTCGTTAGGTAGCTTCAGATGCCCGAAGGGCAAACCGCTCAGAAATAGGAGCCCCGCGAAGCGGGGCTCCGTCTAGTTAAGTTGCGAAGGAAATTTTTTTTTGAAAAGAAACAGTCCGACACACTCCAGATTTGATGGACACCCCAGCGTTTGTCAGGCAGCGCCACGAGTGTTAAAAATGGGAACTAAAAACTGTCAAAGCGGCGGCTAATGACTCGCTGTATTACATTACGGCTAGCCGTGTTGAAGAACGTATGGCGTCGAATACATTCCGGCGGATTCTCATTCAGCCGCATTCAATACGGATAATCGTTAAACCGCCGCATTTCAAAACGCCCCTGTTTTTGAAAACGGCTAGCCGTAATGTAATACGGCGGATTATACGATCCGACTGCGACAGATATAATTAAACACACGTAGTTTTATGTGTTTACGTTAAAGATGTTTTGAGTTATAGAAGGGTCAAAAGTGGCACCAAGTGGTTCGTGTAATATTACACTTGGCGCTGGCTAGCCAGTTCCTTTGCTTGAACTTGGCTTGACACGCTGCCGCGTGTCTAGATTAAAAGGGCATCCTTTTCATCATTCTTTTAACATCTAATGGACGCCTAATAATGAAATTACCTATTGAGTAGGTAGGTACTCTACGAGGGAGTTTTAGGATAAATTCAAACATAATTTTCGTTTGAGGCCGAATTAGGAAAAACTCAATTTCCCTGCTGATGTGAATAATTGAAGATTGATTGAGATTTTATTGAAGTTTCTACCTATTCTACTTTATACTGGAGTTTGAAAATAGAAAAAGTATAAAATAAAGGCAGCGCTGTGATTCAGTTTTCTGTATAGTTTGAAGCGCTGTGTATTTAACATCATAAATAAATAAAAATCAAGGAATTATAGAAAAATTCACCACTTCCGGCAAATTACGGGTAATTTCTCCATTGTTGCTTAAATAAAAAAAAATATATACCCTGTTTAAAGTACGTTGGTTTCAAATAGATATAAAATAATGACAGCCAAAATGACCAAATATAACGACGGATGTTAAATGTACACTAATAGTGTTACGTGAAGTACACTCTAAAAAATGAAGACCAACTAAGAGCAGTTTCTTCTTAGTTGACGTTAAGTTAATTACAACAATTACGATCTTATATAAATCAACGAAAGCTGATTACTTAAAACAATAAGTGTATCTGTGATTGAACTAATAAAGTAGGTATTGATTAATCCTAACAATTGTATACCTTGCATCTATTATTAACTTGTTGACATAATTATGTAACGTAGGTTGATTCAATAAATATCAAGCTTAGTTGATCTTACTAGGGTCAATTAGTTACCATAATTCTTTTTCATGTATATATTGAACAAGATCTTAGTTGGCTCAGTTACATAGCAATAGTAAGATCAATCAGAATTACCTTATTTGAAATGTCGAAGTCCTTGTTAGGCTCGTATGGAATCAAGATGCTTGATTACGACTATCAAAATATTGATAGGGCCAACCAAATTTTTTTTAGAGTGTATGTATGGCGTGCCGCCGTGGCGTTGTCATTGAGTCCCAACCAAGTCGGTGCAAACTTAACGTGGTCCAGCAAAGGTGTGTTGCAGATATTTATTACATACTTACAAATATCACAAAACATTACATACAAATTATGACATGATTAGTTGTTATCGAGGACAGCTCCAATATTTTAAACTTAACTTTACGATAACCTTCTTTATTGTTTTGTTGCAGGCAGAGATGCGCGATGTACAGTAACGAGAGCTCGGGCGCGTGGGAGGATGGTCACACACAAGCGCACACGTCGCACGCTCCGCTCGCACCGCTCCTGGCGTTCTACGTGCTCGTTAGTCTCCTAGGAGTCATCGGTGCGTTCAAACTTGTAATAGCAGGGCTAGTACGAGAGTGGTCACACACAAGCGCACGCGTCGCACGCTCAGCTCGCATCGCTCCTGGCGTTCTACGTGCTCGTTAGTCTCCTAGGAGTCATCGGTGCGTTCAAACTTGTAATGACAGGACTAGTACGAGAGTGGTCACACACAAATGCACGCGTCACACCAACTCGCCCCGCTGCTGGTGCTCTACGTAACGTGCTCGTTACTCTACTAGGAGTCATCGGTGCGTTCAAAGTAGTAATAGCAGGGCTAGTACGAGAGTGGTGACACACAAATGCACGCGTCACACTATTAACAACTCGCCCTGGCAGCGCTGACGCTCTACGTGCTTGTCCGCCTGCTAGGAGTCATCGTTGCGTTCTGTTTACACTATAGTTGTAATAGCCGTGGTAGGATAGACTCCTTTAGAAATGTGCATAAAGTGGATGATCAATAGACATCGTAACTTTTACAGCATTTTTGGTGCAGCGGAGTGGTGTTAACGGAATCGGAATAGATAATTCTAACTTAAAGGTAAATTAAGGTTAATATTAACGTAATTAATGCTAATTAATCATTAGGGTTGAAATTGTTTATACCGATTCCATTAACAACCACTCCGCTGCACCAAAAATGCAGTAAAAGTTACGATGTCTGATGATAAATATAATACCTACTGTAATTAGTATTCTTGTGCAGGTAATATAAGTCTAATGGCGGCGCTGGCGTCGGGCGGCGCGGCGCGGCTGCGCACGCCGCAGCTGCTCAGCGCATGCGCGGCGGACCTGCTCGTGTGCGCAGCCTCGGCGCCGCTCGCGGCCGCGCGCGCCGCACGCCTGCACGAGGACACCTGCCACGTAGGATACTACGTCGAAGTGAGTCATTCCTGACAATCCTAGCTGACTAGTAACGCCGGCGCGCCGACCTCCTAACATACGTATAGGCAGAGATATATATAACTCCGTATAAGATAAATAAAGTCTAAGAAAAAAACGTGCCTCGGATGTCAAGCAAAAGTCACTGTCGAATAGATGGCGCCATATACCTTTGGCCTATTGTCGTTTAGATGGCGTTGGCGACACCGTTTGATATTTAACAATTTTAACACGTATCAGTGAAAGAACATGGGTCATTGTGGAACAATAAAAATTAATAATCATATATCCGTAAACATATTTTAATTAATTTATACATTTTCAATTTTATTTTAAGTTTTAATCGTGTGTCGATAGATGGCAGTAAATGTACCGTGACTACAAAATTTACTTTGACAGGACCCCTCTATACTATCTATTCTTTTTGGTATAGGTAATAACCTATAATTTAAAAACAGGGCTTATAATAGGTACAGGGTGGAACATTTCCAGAGACTGAGCTGAAAGGATAAGTGTTATCTAAGTGATCTGCAATCGAGTTATTATAATCGTAAAGCTGGAATTAAAGGTAAAACAAAATCATTAAAATTAAATACTTTTATATCAGTGACAACCCTATAAAGCTTTACATTTTCAATTGACACATGTCATGTCATTCAATAGGATCTACTTGCTAGGGTTGAAATATACAGATTTTCGCACTAATGTTTATCAAACTGTATCTGAAAAACGGATAGAAATATTAATAAGTGAAAAATAAAGTACGTAGCCTGAACAATTCCCACTTTGCGTAAAAGTCCTTTTGTTCCACCCGATATTAATGATGGAACCTTCTGTAGCTTTGTATATATCTTGATCATGAAAATGATTATCAATTTTACCACTAAACTTATCGTATCTAATTGCATTACGAAAACGTGATGTTGCGAACGTATCTTGACTAATAACAACAAGCGCCCGACAAATCACACCAATTCGACCCCCACGCCACGCCACGGCTAGCGGCTGCAACAACATAAACAGAGAACGAGCGCCACCCCGACTTTACAATTCTTGATAATTATAACTTTCGCAGAAGTCGGAGGGCATTTTAAAAGGGTGCTTTTGAAGCACCCATAAAGAATAAATATAAAAATAGTTTATTATTCGAGTAGGCCTATTACAATGCGCTTATGAACGTCAAATAAAGCTACGCCGGCTCCAACCCTATACACCTCTGCGACGAGAAGATATTTTAAATCCTCCTCAATTGGAGGAGGGTATCCCAATATGGGACAGGCAGCAAACTGGGCGGGACACATCTTATAATTAACATGTATTACGGGTAAATAAGAAAAAAATACAATTTAAATTACACTCATCAACTTTAAATACTGCAGCTACAGCATAATCTTCCCTCTTCTCTGCCCAAATCCAAAGTTTTAGCCAGCTTGTAGTGCTTGGTTGTGATTTCCCCCGCAATCCTGACAAAGGACCAAAAATCCTGACAGCCCTAACTGAAAGTAACATCAGAACAATATCCACCAAAATGACGATCTCTAAATTCGAATGCCGCTCCTACGTGGGTGTATTAGGAAGGCTTGCGTGGGTGCAGTTCAATAGTTCCCCAAGTGTAAACAAGTCTGAAGTAAGAGCTAATCTTTACCAGGATACACTCCTTCAAAGGTGATTGCATTGGATTTGAGAGCCTAATTCGGTTACGGGCGGATACAAGCCATATGGCCATTTACCACTAAAAATACTAAAAAAGGATTTTTCACCACACCAGCTCGGAAAGGCTTACTTTGCACTTCAAAAACTGATAGCAAAGTTGCATTTTATTCACATGTGAGGCAAAGTAATCAAATGCAAAATTTGAGTTGTTTTCTTATGTTTGCTGGTAGAATTGACTTTTAAATGATGATTTTGGATGATAAATATTTAATAACATTCATTTGGATTTGATTGGGTTTGATTCTGTTTGATATTTTACATTTAATATTTGCTTCGGGTTGGTGTGGTGAAAAATATTGTGTTTCACTCGAGGGCAAATTTTGTTTAACCCTCGTGCTTTGAAACCCTCGCAACGCTCAAGATTCCATTTTTCGAACCACTCGCTACGCTCGTGATTCAATTTTGGAATCTTTCACTTCCTCGGGTATCAATTTTAGCACGAGCGGTTGAACAATAACTTTGCCGCCTTATAAAACAAATAACTATTGTTTGTTTCCAGTGTTTCCCGGTGGCCGCCAGCACTTTGAGCCTGGTGGCGATGGCGGCGGAGCGCTGCGGGGCGGTGCGGCGCGGCCGGGGGGCCTCCCCGCGCTCACGGCCCTACTTGGCAGTGTCTGCCGTGTGGCTCAGCGCGCTGCTGCTCAGTAAGTCTACTGTCTTTGTGCCTGATGGTGATCACGAACAAGTGGTGTAGGGCGGTGCGGCGCGGCCGGGGGGCCTCCCCGCGCTCACGGCCCTACGTGGCAGTGTCTGCCGTGTGGCTCAGCGCGCTGCTGCTCAGTAAGTCTACTGTCTTTGTGCCTGATGGTGATCACGAACCAGTGGTGTAGGGCGGTGCGCCGGGGCCGGGGGGCCTCCACGCGCTCACGGCCCTACGTGGCAGTGTCTGCCGTGTGGCTCAGCGCGCTGCTGCTCAGTAAGGCTACTGTCTTTGTGCCTGATGGTGATCACGAACAAGTGGTGTAGGGCGGTGCGGCGCGGCCGGGGGGCCTCCCCGCGCTCACGGCCCTACGTGGCAGTGTCTGCCGTGTGGCTCAGCGCGCTGCTGCTCAGTAAGTCTACTGTCTTTGTGCCTGATGGTGATCACGAACAAGTGGTGTAGGGCGGTGCGCCGGGGCCGGGGGGCCTCCCCGCGCTCACGGCCCTACTTGGCAGTGTCTGCCGTGTGGCTCAGCGCGCTGCTGCTCAGTAAGTCTACTGTCTTTGTGCCTGATGGTGATCACGAACAAGTGGTGTAGGGCGGTGCGCCGGGGCCGGGGGGCCTCCACGCGCTCACGGCCCTACTTGGCAGTGTCTGCCGTGTGGCTCAGCGCGCTGCTGCTCAGTAAGTCTACTGTCTTTGTGCCTGATGGTGATCACGAACAAGTGGTGTAGGGCGGTGCGCCGGGGCCGGGGGGCCTCCACGCGCTCACGGCCCTACTTGGCAGTGTCTGCCGTGTGGCTCAGCGCGCTGCTGCTCAGTAAGTCTACTGTCTTTGTGCCTGATGGTGATCACGAACAAGTGGTGTAGGGCGGTGCGGCGCGGCCGGGGGGCCTCCACGCGGAAGCGATGGTTCCTATCTAGGTGTCTGCTGTCTGCTGTGTGGCTGAGTGCGCTCACGTTTATTGACTTAAAATACGTGAGTGACCCGATCTTAATATACTTATATTTTAACGGGTATCGTAGTAATAATAATAAATTTCTGAAACGGATCAATTATTAAAACCCAAAGGTACCTTACGAGGTATAAGCCGGGTTTATATAAAACTTTTTATATCCAAAGGAGTCTAAGCGCCTGAGTGAACAGTTGATTTAAGCCATTCTTCCATCATAGTCAGCAGAGCTCGACCGGCGGCCGCGGGGCACGGATTACCCTCGGCCTCGCGGCGACCTGTTGAGTTGCCCAACTTTACACCCATTAACAACTTTTAAATGAGACTCCCTAACTTTTATTTTGTCCCGGAGAATCATTTCGGACGATTCTTTAAAAATAGGCACAGTTTCGGAAGCGCGCCGAATCGGATTAAACTAAAAGTTTTGAGAGCGACGTATTTTCGTAAAATAATAGTGCTTGGAATAATTACATATTTATAAACCTAATAACTTTTGTTAAATAACTTCTTCATAACTACACCCATTTCCAGACATTATTATTATACAATTTTTGTGTCCTTACCTATGTAAGTTTTTTGCAGTGTAAGGTGTATTCGGGTAATACCGAATGTCGGATAATTCCGAAATTCAGATGAAAATCACCCTTAATTCCATCATAATAAAAGTCTCCTTTTGGAACTATCCGACAGTTATCGACATTCGGAATTACCCGAGTAAACCTTACTAAGTTTTGTAATAAACTAAAAAACATAACTACACGATGGGCCAGCGCCGGCCACTCGAAGGGACGCATTTATGCGTTCGAGGGAGCAAGTGATATTGCTATCTCATTCTACCGCATGGCTGCGTCCCTTGGAGTGGCCGGCGCTGGCCCATCGTGGAGCCATAACAGTGTGGTGTGGTATGGTACCTAAATATACATTAACTTCGCATATTATTCTCCGTCCATTAATGTTGATGGTTACTGCACCGTGCACAAAACAACTAGATACCATTACGCAATGTTATCTATTTCTTGCCTATGGCCAGGTGTGGCGGCGGTGACAGCGAGCTGCGTATCCTGGCGGCCGCTGGCGGCGGCGCACGCGCTCGTCACCTACTGCTTCCCCGTGCTGGCCGTGGCGCGCTGCCACTGGGCCGTGCGCGTCAAGCTGACAGCTCTGTCGCTCACCGCCCGCGCCGCGCACGGCGAGCTGCCCCTGCCCGTGCCGCTCATGCGCCGCCCCACGCACGTCATCATCGTCGCCGGCGTCGGCCCGCGCGAGCGCCGCGACGCCGTCGACGTCGGCGACGTGCGCTCCAAGAAACTTCAGCCGAGTCTGCTGGGTCCTCAGCCGTTAACCTCGACGTTACACGCGCGCCGGCGACTCGGCAACGTCCTCGTCGCTATAGCGGCGATTTTCGCGGCATGCTGGTGCCCGCATGCGGCTATAGTCATTTGCGGGGCGTTCGGGCTCCACGCGCCGCTGCTTCTGCAGCAGTACGCGCTGCTATTCGGGCATACGCATTCGGCTCTCAATGCGGCGGCTTACTGGGTGTTGAATAGACACGCGTTGACGTCGGCGTGCGCGGCGTGGCGCCTGCCGCAGCTGCGGGTGCGGGAGGAGCGGCCCTCGTCGACCAACGAGGCGGCGCTGGGCGCGTTCCACCCGCGCCTCGCGCGCCCCGCGCCCTCGCCGCGCCCGCCGCCCTCCAGCTACCTGTACTAGCTCCGTGCCGTCGCAACTACACTTTGTTAATGGATAGATAAGTGTCTATGAGTGGTTAATGTGTGTTGTTCTAACGCTGCTGCGCTTACGCCGAGGCAAAGATCTTTCATATGACCTATGTATATATTTACGTATCAAATAAAATTTGACACCGACCACAGAAAACACGTCAAATAGAATCTGCCATTCCTGTCCGCGTGTCCGTTGTTTTCCTCGGTACAAAAAGAAAATGTTCTAGAAATCTAAGTAGGTATTTCGAAAATTTCCTCAAAAGAAAAACCACAATTTCAAAGATTGTAAAGTCTATGATATGATAAAACTCCTGAGCTGAATATCTCAAAGCATTAAATTGAAGATGATTGAAGTCCCCTTCCCCGGTTGTTGTCCGAGCCAGCAGAACTTTAAGCTCCGTAATCCGCCGCTTAAAAGATTTCTTGTTGAGCCAAGTGGAGTTTACAGAGAGTTAAATCATAGAAACGACTGTAACACGACTATGCAATTTTCCAAGTGTATGTCTTTGAAGTCGACTCCTTTCGAACTCGACTAAAAGTTGGATAGCATGAATTCAACCTCAGAAGCAAATCTATTGGAGAATAGCCTGTTTCTTACTCGGATGACTAGACATAGACACTAATATTAAAAAGTTTATAAACACATTATGGAATGTTTATAATTATAAGTTGTTATTTGAAGTCTTCTTCAAGAAAAGAGGAGGTTTATCAATTCGTGATGATATTTACACACTCTATTACCCAAATTGTGTACAGATTTAGCTAGATCTAAGTATAAAAATATGTCGTTTTTTGCAGTGTCTTACTGAATTGTATGTATGTATGTATAGGGAAATGTTGCCCCGGCGTAAGCGAGCCCTCACGGCCTGGCCACGACATTGGTCTAAGGCGATCGGCGGCGGCGACCGGCGGTAAGTCGCAAAAACAATAACCCGGCGACGCATAATGCATGCCACGAGCCTTGTCGCTGAGCGGCAACGCGCGCGGCGTGCACCGGGCGACCGGCGGCGGCGGCGAGCGGGGAGGGGCGCGACTCGAACACTTGTATCGGGCAGCGCAGGCGATGCCACGACTTTAGAGCGGCGCGACCGGCCTAGGCGGCGCGACGGATCGAGCGGGGCGATACGGAACAAAACATTTTGTTTTTTTTTCGAGCGACATGGAGACGGAAGGGTTTATTATTGAAATTTTAAATGTACTTTCGCGTATTTAAGTATGTTGTGACGTCTCCACACTTATTCTTGTGTAAGTACTCGTTTTTTTGGGTGCTTTATATATACAATTAAAAAAATACTAAACTAGATGTAAATAAATTTGTCGTCCTGTATTTAGCCCATGCACCCATTGACAAACAATGAAATATATTCTAGGCACTTGTGAAAAAAAAAACCATGATTTTAAATACGTCTACGTCCCAGCCGCTCCTATAGTCCGTTTTTTTTAGCATTAGAAAGAACTTCGCAGAAGTAAGCTTGTGGTTCCAAATATGGCACTTTTAGCGGTAATAATTTGAAGTAAATTATATGTATTGACCATGCTACATTAGATAATTCATTAATTATTAATAATTAAAGAGCCTGATAAAAACTGCACTCTTCCTTCTGTGGAGTTCTTTCTAATGCTAAAAAAAACGAACTATAGTCGCTGCCGCCGCTACTGAAAGTACGTGGCATGCCTGGCGGTCGCTCGCGTTTTTCGCCCCGCCCGCCGCCCCGCCGATCGCCTTAGACCAATGTCGTGGCCAGGCCGTCAGTTGTATGCGCGCGGCGCGGCGCGGCGCGGCCCTATCCCACAGGAGTAAACAAACGGAACAGAGTCACACTCGTCTCTTTACTCCCGTGCCTATCTTCTAAGTTCTGTCGATCTGTGATTCCTGTCTCTCAGTGCCTCGTTAGTCCCTCGCGGGAAAAAGCCCAGGCGACGGGGTCTGGCCCGACTATTAATAATGTCCTCACGGGATATATTTTATACAAGTGTAAGATTTAGTATAATTGACAGCTACTGTCCTAAGGGTCAAAGCATTGAGTTGACATCAGACTTAATTGACAGTAGCTGAACTGGGAAGTGTATTGAAATATCGCTCAAACTTGATATGGCGCGGCACCAGAAAGTAGTTCTATGTAATGACAAGAATTATTATATGAATTTTGTTTTTATATCTACGTACTTATTATATTATGTAACTTTTTGCTGAAACCTGTTTTTATTACGCAATTAACACGATCATCAAGTCCGTGGGTACAATCGAAGCTTATCTATTCTCTACGACAGGTAGGGTTGCCAGATCGTAAGGCGCTATTATCGGGAAAAAATATAAATTTTTCGGGATTTTGGGACTTAAGTCAGGAAAAATAATCGTATTAAAAACAACGATATTTTACATTATTGGCACTACTTTAGCTGCTCTGCCCATAGATGTTTTCATATAAAAATAGTATAAATTCTTTGAGATCTTGAACAGTCTCTCGCTCATCGCTCGACGCGGGTTGCCCGCGCTCGCTGAATTAAATTATTGTTTTATAACGTGAAGATGTTTTTCGGGACAATTTTCACTTTATCAGGAATCGGGAACACATGCTAAAAATCGGGAGAATCCCGCCAAATCCCGACCATCTGGCAACCCTAACGACAGGTCAATCTGAAGACTTAAAAAGAGACGGGACTATTAATTGTCGGGATAGCACGAAAATATTCTTCGTCGCCTGGGTTAAGATTTCTTCGTTATAAACGTGGTTGTTTGAATTTTATGGAGAATAATATCCGTGAAGCAATAAAGTGTATGAAACACTTACTCTCGTTTTATTTTACACCCTGTTCAAGTGTTCACACAAAACGATATACGCGTAACAAAAACAGTCATAAATATGTACAAACTTTTCTACTTTATCTAATTGTAATAAGGTGGAGGTTTGTATACTAATTTATGACTGTTTTTGTAGGAAGACCCTGGTGTTTATGTCTTTTTAAAAGGCAGTATAATGATCTATTATTCGTTGTCATTTCTTCACAATAAAGAGGACATTATTTTACCGACCATTATGGCCGTAGAAAATGGGTGAAGCGTGCAGGCGTGTGTAAACAATGGAAGAAGTTTACGCAAATGAGCACACAATTATCACAATCCAAGGGTTGTAAAGACGTGTCATGCTCACGTGTTATGTTAGAGGATATAGGACACCTATAAAATAATGCAACTCCAAAGATACAACAGAATTATAATAAGTAATATTAATGATAGTAGGGCAAAGTACCGCTTGTGACCACTGTATGTACTCTTTGTGGCCATTTATTGTCTAAATTTAAATGCATGTATCTACTGTGGGTAAGTTTGGGTAGGCTGTTCTAAATTAGCGTCAGAAGTCAGAACTATAATACAGGGAACATTATAGTTCTGCCTACTGTAATACTCCCTGTATTATAGTTCTGACCCCGTATTACAGTACCTACTAAGCCAATTTTGTCGAAAAAAATGACAATCGATTCACTTTAATGAAGTGAGTCACACAGGTTTATATTTTCAACAGACTCCGAAGGAGGAGGATAAATAGATAGGTATCGAACATTTTGCTTGTTTTAAACCGATTAAAAAATATCGACTCCTTGTTTATATTCGAGCCAGCGAGGATCGAAAAAAAACAACACTTGCTGCGAACGATGAGACTACGGGGAACAGGAGACGAGGAGACGGTACCACTTCAGCTTGTGTAGACAGTAGGTATAAATTATGTGTTGGTGTTTACTAAATCCATACACTTGCCTAATCACGACAATAGTCTCAGTGGCAAATTAGTTCAGAAGCTGTGACACACTAATTACACTAACCTAGTTGAGTGTGGACATTTAGCTGCTGTTTACCCAAACTAGCTTGAAGCTATTTTGTACTCCAATGAGTCAGGCAAGAGCGACAGAAATAGTTATTATTGGACAAAATGATTTGTTTTAATTTCAATTTCAATTCGTCAAATTAAACATTCAAAATACAAAAGAATGAAACGCCCTTTTATTGATCTCTATTAGACTACTAAAGGATAGAGGAGGTAAGTATTTCATATAGATAGGTCATAAGGATAGAGGAGGTGAGTATTGCAGGTAAGTATGTACCTACTACATTTAAAAAAAGCCACCGACCGCACGACCAACCGACCGACTGTCCAATCCCTGGTCTCAATTTTATAATATGCGTCGGCAATTTCCTCATTATTAACCGACTTCCAAATCCCAAAGGAGGAGGTTATCAATTCGGTTGTATGTTTTTTTTTTTTTTTTTTTAATGTTTGTTACTCCATATCTCCGTCATTACTGGACCGATTTTGAAAATTATTTTTTTGATTGTATGTATATGCATACAGATTGGTCCCGTTTTTGTCAAAATCCAGTTCTGATGATGGGATCCATGAGGAATCGACGGAACTCCTCAAATCTTAAAGGCATACATATGGTGATTTTTGTGTTTTTATCAACAAATCAAGCATATACATTCAAAAACGTGACATTTGATGAAGTGGAACTGCTGATGATGATCAGAACGGAACTCTTCAACGACGCATAGTTCACCTTTGGCGATTTGTCCTCTTCGTTATGTTTGTTAAGCAAGTTAAGTTTTTAAGCCACAATTTTATCAAGCTTGAGTTCTGATGATGGGATCCATGAGAAATCGAGAGAACTCCTCAAATTTTAAAGGCATGCGTATAGAGATTTTTGTATTTTCATCAGAAAATCAAGCATTTTCATTAAAAACTGTCGCATTTGATGAAGTGGAACTGCTGATGATGATCAGAACGGAACTCTTCAACGACGCATAGTTCACGTTTGGCGATTTGTCCTCTTCGTTATGTTTGTTAAGCAAGTTTAGTTTTTAAGCCACATTTCTGTCAAGCTCGAGTTCTGATGATGGGATCCATACGGAATCGAGGGAACTCCTCAAATCTTAAAGGCATACGTATAGAATTTTTTGTATTTTCATCATAAAATCAAGCATTTACATTAAAAACTGTTGCATTTGATGAAGTGGAACTGCTGATGATGATCAGAACAGAACTCTTCAACGACGCATAGTACATGTTTGGTGATTTCGAATTTCGATTTTGACTTGGACTGGGACCCGGACTCATACCCGGATCCGGTTCGGACCCGGACTCGGACTCGGACTCGGACCCGGACTCGGACCCGGACTCGGACCCGGACTCGGACCCGGACTCGGACCCGGACTCGGACCCGGACCCGGACTTGGACCGGGACTCGGACCCGGACTCTGACTCAGAGACCCGGACCTTGACCCGGAAAACCACTATGATACCTAAACTAAATAAACCACTATGATTACCTACCATAAAATGTGGGTATGATGATGCCAAACCCCTCCCGCTCAAACTCCCGTACACCGCACCGCATGCGCCGTTAAGTGGGTTAGGTTAGGTTTGAACTGCGATCCTCACAGAACCGAACAAAAGTGGGTTAGGTTTGGTTAGAACTGCGAGTCTTACAGAAACGAAATGCTACTAGAAAAGTGGGTTTGATTAGGTTCGAACTGCGATCCTCACAGAACCGAACTGCTATCAGAGAAGTGGGTTAGGTTAGGCTAGATAACTACGACCCTTACGGAAACGAAATGCTACTAGAAAGTAGGTACTGGTTTTACCTCCTTTTCTACATAGTGCACCATCTACCATAATCTTTCACCGGGCCCCATAGAAGTCGGTTCTTTTTTCTTAAAAAATATTTTGTAATACGTTAGTTTCCCTGTTAATCCAGATTAATTCCCCAATCGCAAGCTGAACACGGCTTTAGTCTAGGTAGTGGGAGGGGCGCCATTAACAAATTAAAATGGAACGACGCGACGTTAAAGGTTGAGAACTAAGAGTGGAAAACTAGTTATTTTATATTATGTAACACTAACTTAATCCACGATTTTCCGCACCCATAGAGTCCATCTAAGCTATTATCATTACACAGGCTTGAACAGAACAAAGCGTGGCGTGTCATTATAAACCTCATATAAATTTGACATTACCTCACCGTTCACCTCGCCTCGCCTCGTTTCACCTCGTTTTTTTGGCATTAGAAATAAGGTATACAATCTCAGCAGTCTATGTGTCTTTTAATTGAAAAACACATTTTAAAAATAAGTTACGGCAAATATGTAACATTTATGAATCTAATACGATCATTTATATTCTTCTGCTTTCATAAGTAATAGTATTTGGTTTTTAAAAAGCGTTTTTCAATTAAAAGACATGTCAAGATCGCTTACCTTCTTGCAAGTTCTTTCTAATGCTAAAAAAACGAACTATAGTAGTAGGTAATCACTTTATTGTACACAAGTCACAAAAATAACTAAAATAATTTTGTCGTTGCAAATGCCATGGAGAGCTAGCTAGATACTGATTGTAAATAACAAAATAGTTTTTGTAGTAATTTTACATCAAGCTGTCTTTCAAACTATCTCAGATACCCACCAACATAACTGTTCGATCAGACCTTACATATTAGGTACCTCATCATCTTGTTTGGACTCATTTTGTACTAGGTACCTACAACGATCGACCTACCGATCGACAAATTGGGACAATCGTACTGTTATATTTGTATTTAAATATATAGGATAGGTTTACACGGAATTTAAATATATAGGATGGATAGGTTTACACGGCATTTAAATATATAGGATAGGTTTACACGGAACTTTTAGGTTTAGGTTTATAGAACTTTATTTTTTCTCAATAAAATTATACATTTCACTTAAGAGAAACGTAACTACAACAGAACTAAATAAATATAAAAAATCAGTAAATATTTTTTTTAGTTTAAAGTTAAACATATCTGAAACAGCATTACAGTTTGACAGACCTTAATTGGATTTATTTTTCAGATAAATATGTTACGTCACGTCAATAGTTGCGCTTATACGTCAGACTGGTCAGAGGTAACGCCGGGAACTATTTATAAACTTTGATGCACACTATAGAGGTGATTGATGAGCAGACATAGGATTCTATGGGGCAGAATTTATTGACAGCTAGGGAGTTCCTATATCGATAAATTAAACTACTAGTGATCGCCTCCAGTTTCGTTTGTAAATGTATTTTATTTGTAGTATTATTTCGGGGTCGATGATAAAGTTTACACAAAGCCTATTATTATATGACCGCTAGGTTAAAAAAAATACGATAAGTGAAGTTTCAAAAATCACTTTAAAATAAAGAAGAAGGGAACATAGTTATTATTCTATTTCATGTTAATATACTTTAATAAAAAGTTTATTTTTACAAAAAAAACTTGGAGCGATCACTAGTACATGAGAGAAGCATCGATTATTGAGTTTATCGATATAGGAACTCCCTAGCTGTCAATAAATTCTGCCCCATAGAATCCTATGTCTGTAATGATGGGAATTAGGTACAGTTGTAGTACATAATTGTTTTCTTTCGTATTTTCTCGGAAACGTTCGTATCTGTCATGTTCTTATTTTTGTACCGCGACTGACTGAAATTGCAAGACACGGTTGTACGTTTCCGTGGTGAAAATACGAAGGAAAATAACTGTGCACCACATCTGTAATTCGTTGATTTCAGTGCCGAGAAATCAATAATAATTCAACTTTAACACAGTGATTAAGAAATTATTATCGCTTTGATTACAAAAGTCGAGTATGCTTCGATCGGTATCGTTAGTGCTCTTTTTGCTCACACTGCAAGTTACTCAATTACCTGCGGTGAAAGTGCTCCAGTTTTTGAAAGTGCACGACAATTTCGCCGTGTCGTGCACAGCTCCGACAGCCGTGATCGTCTAGTGGTTAGGACCCTACGTTGTGGCCGTAGTAACCCAGGTTCGAATCCTGGTCACGGCAGTGTACACACTGTCGCGGCGGAGCTATCTTTTTGGGGAAATTATTTAAAACTGCAGCACATGTGGCGTAACTTGTTATAGGTTTTAATACCTAATATGTTTTTGTTGCCAAACTAACAATTCATCAACAGTTACTGATTAATATTATGTGCAGTTTTAAAAATAGAGTTCAAATTAAAGAAACGTATGAATGAATTTCGTAATTTCGTTGAAAACTAAATAATAATATACTAAATAATTTTGTTAGAGTTTAGGTTAAAAACCAATTATGAATATTATTATACATTTTAAATTAATACACTGTCACTTCATCGAATATTTCAAATTGAAAGTTTTATTTAAAAAACGAATCAGATTTTATAATTAACTTTGCGTCAACAAAACCATTCAGTGATAACTTTATCCATCGGTTTCTGATTTGCTGATTTAAAAATAGCCGCATGCCGCCCCCGCCGCGCCGTTAATAGATAAAACATTCAATTACTTACTTCAAATGAAGTTTACTCAACTGAAGCGTGACATAATTTAAAGCCAAATTACACGACAGCATTTAGAGATAAGCCGCAATCAAAGAGGAGTAATTAAGATAGAGCAGCGAGTACACGCACGCAAACTCAATCCAAGTTGCACCAAGTGCAATTAGTGCAAACTGATGCCGCGGGCGCCCGCCCGAGGCTGTCATGTGTCTCCGCTCCGCTCCGCCAGAGATACGTGAGAGGATACCTACGTACAAGGAATCTGTTTGTTAAGAACCAATAGAATGTAGCCCACTGGAGCCGTGCTAAGCGAGGATTGGTAAATAAAGATCAGAATTCTATTGGTTCTTAACAAACACATCCCTCGCTACGCATCCTCGCACATTTATGATGGAAACGCAGCCAAACGCTAAACGCGGTTAGCAATAGCTGGTCCAGTGTGTAGGCGAGACAGCGCTATGCACGTTTATAGCTGTGTCCTGCTCACAAAACGGAGCGGTGTGCTGATCGAGGATCCGATTCTAATGTGAAGACCGCCTAAGCCGAAGAAGTTTAGTTACATTGCAAGCTATGCAACATGGAAACAGGATGTGTTCACCGACAGTACGTAGAGTTCTCAGTTGTTTCCTGCACTTTTTTTTTTTTTATAATAAACTGATCGGCGATTGGCTCTAGTCACACCTGATGGAAAGTGAAGACAGAGCCTAAGATGTAGCTCACCGGTTCAGTAATAGCCTATTCACTCTAGCTTTAAAGAGACCGAGGTCATATTTTTCAGGGAATACAGATGCCGGGAGCGCATTCCATTCCTTAGCCGTCCTTACCAAAAAAGACGAGGCAAATCGTTTTGTGCGGACAAATGGAATACTAACCACGAACGGGTGCATTCGCTCCCCGCGCCTGGATGTCCGATGATGGAAAGGGGATGGTGGGATCAGGTCATGCAGCTCTTGTGCGCACTCTCCAGAATGTATCCGATAGAACACCGATAGACATGCGACTCTTCGGCGATGATCGAGGCTCTGTAACTTCGATTTGACAGCTGGGTCATCGCCTAAAAGTCTATGAGCCCGGCGCTCTATTGAGTCCAGGGCCGCCAGCTGATACTTGGCGGAACCGTCCCAAAGGTGGCAGCAGTATTCCATGCACGAACGGACCTGTGCTTGGTATAAGGAGAGAAGCTGACTCGGCGTGAAGTACCGCCTCACCTTAAATAGGATACATGTTAGCAGTAGAAGTCATTGAGCGACCCAAGTGCTTAAAATAATCACCACACGCTCTTATCTTCTTATAGAAATATAAATGTGTATTTGCCAGCATACGTTACAATTAGGTCTTAATACAGTTTTAGTATTAGGTACAGTCAAGGAATTTAAATTCCGACCCATTTCGTACTTTGTCACAGTGACAACCGTATGAGGTCTCTAGCGGCTTTCATATTGATTGTCACTGTGACAAAGTACGAAATGGGTCGGAATTTAAATTCCTTGACTGTACAATACAACAAAGTCTTAACAATAAAGTCGTCTTAAAATAATTTTGAATGACTCATTACAGTAAATTTAGCTTAAAAAGCTTTTCAGCAGTTAGAGTGTAGTAGGTATTTAATTCACACGCAACCGAAACAAAAAATCCTTAAGAAGCTCAATTGCTGGGCGTTTTTTATGGTACACTTACTATGGCTTCAACCATCCTGGTGTTCATCTGTGTGGGAACCCGTCTATGTCACTTCCCTTTCCTTCCCCCAAAAAGTGAATATAATATTAAAGTGCTTCCTCAGGGCTTAAAGCAACGATACATGGAAAACGCAGGCGTGCAGCTGCAGGGGCTCCATGCAACGTTTTGAAAAGATCTGTGAAGTAGTTAAGGTACGAGTAACAGACAAACATAGTTCTTTACTTTCACACTTATGGTTTACTACCTATTTCTTAATATGGCAGTAAATAAGTACGTATAGGTACCAAGAATATTGAAACCTAATTACAACTTAAATATCTTAAGAACAGGTCACTCACGTATTTGAAGTCGAAAAATATATGTCTGTGTCTCACGGAAGTTTTGTTATTAAAATTACCTAATTACATCGTTTGAAACAGATAGCTAGCTCGGCAATGATACCGAGTTGACATTTCTATGAAACAACCTCATTCCTGTATGGCTGTATAATTCACAAAACAATACAACCCACAACCCTGTGAGAGCAGCACATTAAGATGGCTACTGGAGCAGCGTCACTATTGCAGCGTTGCTGGTGCAACTTTGCGGCAGCGGGAAATGAGAGATGTCGTTGTCGATTTAAGTATGTGATCAATTGAGTGATGGAGTTCTAATCGCGCAAGCAATGCGGCACGACAACGCAATTCATCAAACAAATTGACACTGACATTAACCGTGCAGCAGCAACGTTGCTGCTGCATTCCAAATCCGAATATAACCTGTATTACTTAGATGTTATACATATATAGGGTTATCATAGGTGTAGGTAAATCTGGAGGCCAACTCGGACTTAAATTTTGATAATAACATCTTATAGTGATATCACTTGTTGCGCGCATACATTTTGTTCGTAATAAAAGTATATATGATCAATCACGATCGACGTGTTGCCTCTCTGTCGCACTTGTAAATTCGTACGTAAGTGTGACAGGGAGGCAACACCTCGAACGTGGTTCGCGATAGGCCCTCTGGTTTTCCCAGAACGCTCTCTCAGATTGTTTTGAGAGGCGCTGAAAGTTTGGACAAACGATGGATTTATCTGGGTAAAACATGGTAAAACAAACGAATAGTCGGTCGGTAGGTAACTCCCTGACTGACATGACTATCCCTTGTTAACTGGGTTTTGAGTCCCAGAAGGAAACGATAATTGGATTATGATTACTAATTGATAATACAAGCTTTCATTATCTTATTTAGTTCATGGAACTTAGATTCGTCACTTTGACATTTATTGAAACGAGACAGCAGGATTCAGACATTGAGGTGATAGTGACGATTAAGGGTTTTACAATAGGTAATAAAAAATAGGTCAGCATCAATACTAGCGGATGAAACAACGCGCCAAAAGTAAATGCCTCTCTGGAATACTTTTCCAAATAGAGATAAATCAATACATTTCGCGTTACAAAGTACCTACTTATCTATTACAGTGTAATTAGGTATTCTACATTGTAGAAACATGTCACGTTTTGTTAAGCTGTTAAATAATGGTTGTAATAAATGAGTTATGAATAAGAATGTTAGATACTTTTGAAGCAGAGTCCGATCCGTTACTTTTGATACTGACTGTACAAATATTCTTTATTGGTCACCATAACAAAACAAAATATGCGTGAAGTTAGTGGGTAGGTACAATATTCACTATTCACAATAAATAGGTACCGTAATGATAATTATAGCTTTGTAGTTAGCCGCAGCTGGCGGCGCGGTGATACCAGTCCACTCACATGCGCGCAATGTCAAAGGTTCTGGCCGTTATCTTCCTCGCAGGCGTCACGCTATACTCGGAGGCCAGAGGTACGTACTACTTATTCATTATTATTTTAAATGTTGATGGTTGTACTTTTGTCATTTATAATAATATGAGTATAATATTTGTATCTAGTCTAACGTAGCCATTGTCCCCACTGTTATCTGACATCATTATAGTAACTTTATTATCTAAATAGCATCGCCGTCACAGTTCGCTGATCATTCGCAAACATTATTATACTAAATAAGATCTTCGCAAAAAAACTTCGTCGTGTCTTTGTTTGTTTTGCGGTGCAAGTAATGGGTGAATTAATGAAATGCTCTTGAGTTTGGTTGATTATATACAGTTAAGTTGATTATATACACTTTGACACAGAACAATAATACAGGTAAACTTTTAATTGGCTTTGGCTAGTGTAAAACATTCCCGCACCGAAAACCCCGATGTATCATCATCATCATCATCTCAGCCATAAGACGTCCACTGCTGAACATAGGCCTCCCCCTTGGACCTCCATACGTGCCGGTTGGAAGCGACCCGCATCCAGCGTCTTCCGGCGACCTTAACAAGATCGTCTGTCCATCTTGTGGGTGGACGTCCTACGCTGCGCTTGCTAGTCCGTGGTCTCCACTCGAGCACTTTTCGACCCCATCGGCCATCTTCTCTGCGTGCAATGTGGCCTGCCCATTGCCACTTCAGCTTGCTAATCCGGTGGGCTATGTCGGTGACTTTAGTTCGTCTACGGATCTCCTCATTTCTGATTCGATCACGTAGAGAAACTCCGAGCATAGCCCTCTCCATAGCTCGTTGAGCGACTTTGAGTTTTGAGATGAGGCCGATAGTGAAAGACCACGTTTCGGAGCCGTAAGTCATCACTGGTAACACACATTGATTAAAGACTTTCGTCTTGAGGCACTGAGGTATGTCGGACGAAAAGACATTACGTAGTTTCCCGAACGCTGCCCAACCGAGTTGGATTCGGCGGTTGACCTCTTTCTCGAAGTTGGACCTACCTAATTGGACTACTTGTCCTAGGTAGATGTACGAGTCAACAACTTCGAGTACCGAGTTCCCAACAGAGACTGGGATGGGCACAACATTGGCATTTGACATAAGTTTCGTCTTGTCCAGATTCATTTTCAAGCCCACCCGTTGTGAAACTCGGTTGAGGTCATCGAGCATCATGCTGAGTTCCTCCATCGACTTTGCCATGACTACGATATCGTCGGCAAACCGAAGGTGAGTGATGTATTCGCCGTTGATGTTGATGCCAAGTCCTTCCCATTCCAGGAGCTTGAAGGCGTCTTCCATTACGGCAGTAAACAGTTTCGGAGAGATAACGTCTCCCTGCCTTACGCCTCTTCGCAATGGAATCGCCCTCGTGCTCTGCTCCTGTACTCGGACCGACATGGTGGCGTTACTATACAAACACTTCAACACTTCGATGTACCGATAGTCAATATGGCATCGCTGAAGAGACTCAAGCACCGCCCATGTTTCCACCGAATCGAAGGCTTTCTCATAGTCCACAAACGCTAAGCATAATGGCAAGTTATACTCTTCGGTCTTCTGTATAACTTGCCGCAGCGTATGGATGTGGTCTATGGTACTATAGCCTTTTCGGAAACCGGCTTGTTCGGGAGGCTGGAAGTCATCAAGTCTGTGTTCGAGACGGTTCGTGATGACCCTTGAAAACAGCTTATAGACATGGCTCAGAAGCGTGATGGGTCTGTAATTCTTCAATAGGTTGTTATCACCTTTTTTGAAGAACAGCACCACCTCGCCTCTATTCCATGTTTCAGGCGTTATGCCCTCGGACAAGACGGAATTAAAGAGCTTCTGGAGGACTTTAAGTACCGGTGTTCCACCCGCTCTCAGAAGCTCTGAAGTGATTCCGTCTTTGCCCGGCGCCTTGTTGTTCTTAAGCTGCTTCAGGGCCATCCTAATCTCGTACAGACTGATGTCCGGGATATCTTCGGTATAATGTCGGGACAGCTTGGCTCTTGGATCTCCTACCAAGCTGTCAACGGGCTTTGCGATCGAAGTGTATAACTGTCCATAGAACCTCTCGATCTCACCTAAAACCTCCGCTTTGCTCGACGCTATGCTGCCATCTTCCCGTTTCAACTTTGTCAGCTGGCTTTGCCCAATAGACTTGTCCTTTGCGAACACTTTGGAGCCTTGGTTTCGCTCAATAGTCTCTTTAATACGGTTAGTATTAAAGAGACGCAGGTCATGTCGCAAGGACTTAGATATACGTCTATTGAGCTGCCTATATGACTCCGCGTCATCAGGAGACTGCAACTGTAGCGAGCGTCGTTCAGCCATGAGGTTTAAGGTTTGCTCGGTCAATTTCTGAGGTCTATCTTTACGGCGGGGTCTAAAAAACTTAGACCCTACTGTGTGGACAGTTTCCACTAGCCCGTCGTTGATTTCGTCCACTGAAGCCAAGTTCTCTAGGCAAGCAAAGCGGTTAGAGAGCTCGAGCTGAAAGCTTTCGGGGTTTTGAACATGGGCTCGAGTAGGTCGGAGCGTAGACTTCATCAGGCTGGACCTTTCAAGTTTAATATTGATATTCAGTGTGCCTCTTACGATTCGGTGATCACTACCGGTCTTTACCCTGTTGATCACAGAGACATCACTGAATATCCGTTTCTTGTCGGTCATGATGAAGTCTATCTCGTTTCTCGTGGAACCGTCAGGACTCATCCAGGTCCATTTCCTGTGAGGCGGCTTCTGGAAGAAAGAGTTCATCATGAAGAGTTCCTCTCTCTCCAGAAAGTCGGCCAGCCTCTGACCCCTAGGGTTCCGTTGCCCATACCCAAATTGCCCCACTCTCAACTCATCCCCGCTTCTCTTGCCCAACTTTGCGTTGAAGTCCCCCATAACAACAGTAAAGTAGGTTTTAGAAGTATGTATGGCCCTACTTACGTCCTCATACATAGCTTCTACTTCATCATCGGAGTGTGACGAGGTCGGTGCGTATACCTGAATGACCTTCAGCGAATATCTTTTGGATATTCTGAGTATTAGGTATACCACCCTGCTCGACACACTGTCGATGGTTATTATGTTGTTTACGAGGGACTTGTGAACGAGAAACCCGACACCACCTTGGGACTGTTGGTCGCCCTCCCGGTGGTAGAGCAAGTTACCAGACTTCAGGGTTGTCGTGTCCTCCCCCTCTCTACGGACTTCGCATAACCCTACAATGTCCCAGTGTAACCTGCTCAGTTCCTCTTCCAGCTCGCAGATCTTTTCGTCAGTCCTCATAGTGCGTATGTTGTGTGTTACCAGGGCCAGTCGTCGTCGGGGCGGGTAGCCGGATCTTTGCCGGAGATTCTTAGCACCCCTGACCCCGCTAATGCCCTGACCGCTACCATAGCTAGAGCACCGGGGGTCGCCGGAACCTCGGGGCCGTGGTTTTATTGTGCTCATCATGATGGGGGGTGAATGCCATAATCGCCACGCTTGGCAGGCGGGTTGGCGATCGCAGTCGAGTACACCGAATTTGAGTGTATATATGATTATAATTATATAATTATCTTATTGTTTAGTGTCGGAAGCCCAATGCAGGCAGATGCCGTCCAAAAACAAACACTGCCATTTGGAATACGGGACTTGGCAGCGAGAATCCGACCACGTCATTAGGTAAATTACATAGTTACAGGTAATTTAAGTAAGTAAATTATATTTAGGCAGTTAGCCAGGCAACCGCGTTGCGATAAATTATCTTTAAACCTTCCGTGTAGCCGTGTACTTCAAACATCTCATACTTTGCATGTTTTCGTGACTAAATTACTTGAACCCGAGGCAAGCATTTAATTTTAAAATGCCCTTTAAGGGGCCCACTGATTAACAGTCCGCCGGCCGGTATCGGCCTGTCAGTTGTTCGGAACTGTCAAAATTTTGTTCTAACTGATAGGCCGATACCGTCCGGCGGACTGTTAATCAGTGGGCCCCTTAACATGAAAGTCGCGGGGCGGGATGCCACGTTTAAATACAAATACAAAAACCCATTCCTCCAAAGACCCAGTGTACAAAATGTATCTATCCTCTTGCAAAATGTATGGACCCAAATTCAATGGAAATATTGATTTTGGATCTCCAGGCCGCTGTTTAACTTCATTAATTAGAACTAATCCTCGTTTATTAAAGAAACTTTTGTAAAGAACGTCACGAGTCGTAGTGACTCACGACCATAAGATCTACTACTAGTACGGTCAGCCGTCTTGCTGTTAACCCGCTAACCTGCAATTAGCCTCATGCATGAAGTTTATATTTGAACGAAATACTTTTTAGTCGGATTTTTGTTGCCGTTATATCATGTTACAAATGCATTTCCCTAATTATATAGACAGTTTATATTATTATTTTTAAGCTTATTTAATGTTTTATGTTTAATTAATTGTGTTATATTATAATACATATTTATATTTATATTTTGACGTATCTTAAAGTTCGAATATGGCTGCTAGAGTCTTACCCCCTTATTCATAAACGTTTACTAAAGTTGACAAGCCGATAATAATCGTTTGTCCCTTTCCGCCGTATTGGTATGATGGAAAGGGACAAACGATTAATATCGGCTTGTCAACTTTAGTAAACGTTTATGAATAAGGGGGTTAGTCAGTAAAAACTTAATAAATCCATCTTTGCTAATTTAAATTTTTAAACTTTCTTGCTTTTTAAGTTCAAGTTGAAAAGTTATAGTTGGTGAAACCAAATTGTCAGTTTAATTGCTTTAAATAATAAATAAAAAATACAAACATTTGCCGGCGAAAACCTAATGAGCGAACGCCACGTGACGTCATCGTTTAAACATTGTTAAGACCAACCAATAGTGAAAGAGATGGCATTATTATGGCCTGACTCGCCACTAAGTAACAAACGTTAGTTGCGTCCACACCGAGTGACGTCATTAGTTTTGTCGAATTCGCGCCAAAAATTATGAGCGTTTCAACCCCTCAAAATATTTCATTATTTTAAATATTTTTTAATAATATTATGGGAAGGTTTATAAAAGTATTTGTATTAACCTTCCCATAATAAAAAAAAAGAAATGCATGAGGCTAAAGCAATGAAACATGCAAAAATAATATAAATTAACACGTACGTTTGCGTATTTATTTTTGCGGTGGGAGAGTGGGAACATTAATTGCATGTAAAAAATACGCATAAGTATAACGGGTTAGCACTGATTGACTAGGAATTTATCTTTTCGCGGATTAGCAAAGTAATATGTTGGTTTTAATTAAATTAACATGGCTCAAGTGTTAGGTATTATAAAAGTTCGAATTTATTAAAGAGTCACTAAGGGCAGAGGCCAGATCCCATTCTCTTAATCCAAAAACGGTCTTAATCATCATCGTCAAAGATCTTTGACGTCTACTGTTGCCATTTTCGCGACGTTAGTGCTGAACGCCACGCCTCGCGCCTATCGCGACGAGCGTCCCGTCATCATGAACCTTGTCCGCATGCACGAAGGTTGATATTGGGTTGTAGCTAAGTGCACCATCTGACGTCTTTGACAGTCAAACAGGTAAAAAAATCCTTCCTGTAGATAATGGAAGATGAAGCTGTCGGATGATTCCAGATACATCTTCGACTGGGGCGGGCAGCGCTGCGTGGCGTGGCACTGGTGGACCGACCCGTCTCGCTGCTCCTTACCGGTCGACGAGAACAACTTTGCGACCGAGAGGGAATGCCTCGCCGCCTGCACGGGCTGGGCGTAGCGCGTGCACATCACGCCTCACATCAACAAGTGACGGCTACCTACCCGCATGCGTGCCAGACAGACGAACCGACTCTCAAGCCATGACGATGGCTGACGCGACACATACATACACCAGCGGCTGCTTGCAGGGACAATATTACTATTCGACCCAAGTCATCTTGTCTAACTTCTCGAATATAATATTTTGAAGTTATCATTACAAATGCGTTTTGCGCCATAAAATGTTCATTGTTATTATTGTTTATTTGTAAGTATGTAGCAGGCAATAGGCATATTTAAATATTTTCGTAAGCACAGTCACCACACGAGATTGTTATGCCATTTAGGGTTCTTGCTAAATTGTAAGCGTATGAACAACCAATTTATGTTCAGTAGCTTAACCAGGTTGACATTTGAATCTCCATTGTAGGACACGTCCCGTATTTCGTATTTCAGAACCCGTTTCTATGTACCTACTTACTTACCTAGTATCGTTTAAGCGCTCGCCCTCAGTTTACCCGGATGTGTTTGTCGCCCTCACCACGCCGCTGTAGTGTAAGTCGTTGTATTTGCCACAGGATGATACAATAGCACATGTCGAACCCTACTTCCTTCCGTTAGGCGAGGCAGGCGGTAAAGCTCTGTAGCGTAGTTAGACTGAACTTAGATTGAGTTTCAAGCGCTTTATCTTAATTACTCTCGTTTCATGGGAGCGTACCTGCTGACAATTGTGTCAATGTAAGCCAACACACAAAGCGAGTCATTTAAACGAGACAGCGAAAAGGTGAAAAGAGAACAAACAATGCTACTCTATCCTATAAAAATAAAATATATATATAAATTAGCTCCGCCGTGACAGTGACACCTGTCACTGCCGTGACCAGGATTCGAACCTGGGTTACTACGGCCACAACGTAGGGTCCTAACCACTAGACGATCACGGCTGTCGGAGCTGTGTCCGACACCGCGAAAATAACCGTCGCGCTCACTACGAGAGCACTTTCACCGCAGATAATTGAATGACAGTTACTGTAACAGCATGCGCCGAGCCGCGAGGCAAATTGCAACAACCACTATCACAAGATTCCGTTCAAAAAGACGTAACTCATGTAGCTTCCGGCTCGATTCAGGAAATTAATAAGAGATGCACTAGATATGAAATAGTAAAGTTATGTGACGTTCCACGACAAAAGGTATCATATGGCGGCTGGCGCTTACGTCGCATAGCGCCGCAATAATATTGGAGCGACGTTAATAATCGTAAGCGCCAACCGCCATAAGGTACCTTTATCCGTGGGACGTCACATATCTTCGTATCTAGTTAATCTCTAATTCACTTTCCGGATCGCGCCGTACGTGTCTTGACATACGATCAATGTAAATTATGTTGCAATTAATATACCATTGATAACCTCCAATAGTCGAAGTAATGTGTACAGTTGTACATAGCATATACAATAATTAAAACAGATTAGATAGTCAATATTCAGTCCATTATAATTTTAAGCGATAATAATTAGTACCTAATAATTAACTAAGTTGGTCCATCGAATAAAATACCATGTCAGTGACACAACTAGATCAGTGACATAAATAGATACATAATACGAGTATCAATGTGCTAATTATCGCACCAAAGACGCAAACCCAAAGGCCACTTGCGAGTTGCCAATGGACTGTACGAAGTACACACAAGTAGAGTCATATGGACAGCTTAAAGGGTACACTCTAAAAAAAATTTGGTTGGCCCTATCAATATCTTGATGGCCGTAATCAAGCATCTTGATTCCATACGAGCCTAACAAGAACTTAAACACATCAAACAAGGTAATTCTGATTGCTATTACTATTGTTAGGTAACTGAACCAATTAAGATCTTGTTCAATATTTACACGAAAAATAATTATGCTAACTAATTGATCCTAGTAAGATCAACTAAGGGCTTGATAATGAAAACAAACAAGTTAGTTTAACTAAGATGTAAGTCAATGTTAACATGAAGAATTACTGTATTAACTATTTGACCCAAATAAGTTCAACTAAGAACATGATTACATCGACTTATGCATCTTATTAGCCTGAACTAAGATATTGTTCAATTTGAATTTTAATTGTTTAATCATTTCAACTATGAAGCTTGTTTAGTACAATACCATTCTTGTTCAATTGTACTATGACTTACTTTGTCGCATTTACTAAAACATTTCTTTCAGATCTCTAGTTTTTATACGCGCCGTGCTGAATAATGCTGGTGGTCACTACTTATTCGTTTAAATTTATAAAATTTAAACGAATAAGTAGTGAATAAAATATAACAACAAAGAAAGGGATAAAACATAATTAAACTAAATCAAGCCCGTAAAGTTTTATAAAAAGGGGGTAAATTAATAAAACAAAAAAATATTATAATAAGATGTTATTTATTCATTTAATCATTTTGAAAGTAAACGTTTTGCATTTAAATTCACACGCTCGGATCCGTGTCTAAGCATACGAGGGGTTAACACTCGTTGGTCCAATCACGTTCACACTTGTTGGTCTATCCAAGCACACTACACTCACAGTGTCACTACGCGAGTTTGATTCGGATGTCACTGGTTGTTTTTTAGTCAAACAAATCACAAGATTCCACACATTTGACAGTTTAAAAACCCATTTTCACGATTAAAATTGTTGTATTTGTGAATTAAGGCTTCTCTTACCAATCTTGGTACATAGTGGCGTGCTGTCGAAATGACCTTGGGACTATGCAGCTCGATCCAGTGACTTATACCCGACTCAAGGTGACACTGAGCAATAGCTGACTTGCGAGCGTCGTTGTTCTTGACCGCAGCGATGTGGTCTTTAATTCTGCAGGCAATAGTGCGTTTGGTATGCCCACTGTACAGTCAGCAGCAGATATACCTGAGCGGGCAAGGTGTCTAAGAAAACATATACACTTCAATCGTCACAAAAATAAGGACATCTAAGTTGTCATTTTAGCGTAGGCTTTCAGTTCGTCACATATATCTTAACTTCTGAGTTTTTCTTTAACACATACGCCCTTATTTAATCACAATGACAATAACGGTTAGAAACTCAGTGGTAACTAAGCACTCAAATTCAAGCTGCTGTCATTAATACCTACACGCACTGCCAATCACGTACGTCAGCAGCCAGGGTGCCACCAGTTGCTAAGCAGTTGTTATTTCAATGGTAACTAAGCATCAACATTTTATCTGATTAACTTTTTAAAAAATACTGTAGCAGCTACGAATTGACACCTCCTTTCTTAAAGAGTATTTTATCGACAAGTGTCAAACTTAGATAATAAATAAGTAGGTTCTACGAGAATGATCGGTTTTTTATTTTAACTGTCATAGGCGGCTTTTCTTCCAAAACATAGAGCTTATTATATTTTAATATATTTATTTAGCCCGCTTATTGTACTAAAATATACTATATAGTACTAAAATACGATGCTCCGAATCGATCAAAGAACGAAGGAGAAAATAATAGAATTGAAACTTAACACGTTCACTGTCCCAATCTGACATGTAAACCTTATGGCTTTGTAATAGAGGCTAGCTGTGACCCCACGTGAGGAGCTCGGGCAGTAAAGGTGTTAAGCATATCCAACTATGACTCCTCTCTTTATTTTGTTGGTTGGACTCATGATCCGGAAGGACGGTGCCTCCTCTTCTATAGATGTACCTATGCGATAAAACCATCACTGACATGCATATACCTACGTAATATGCTAACTGTTGACCATAGGAATGACGAATTTTGTTTTTACAACTTAGCAGAGAGAATAGAGTATAACCCCGAAACCCTGGAAAAAAATTTACTCTCCCATAGAAAATTTCAACATCAGACCAGCAAAATCTATGAAACTTCCAATTATTTTTCCGCGTTTTCGGGGTTGGTCCCATAGTTAAAGTTGCTCAGTATGACCTAAACATTAATGGGTCTCTTTCTTGGCCTTTCGTTCTGATACATACTGTATATCTTTGAACTTATTGTTAGTATAACTTAGCAGTAAATATCAAATGGCATTCCGCACAGGAGTAATCTAAGGAACGCCCACTGCGGGTTCAAACCTACAACGTCCTGTTAGAAAGTCGTACATACGCTACATGTGACATATCTTCAAAAAACATATAATACACCGTGTTTTTTTTATTTCCGTCAATTTCAGGGGTGCATTCCTGAGCTTAAATCTAGTAACTTTGTCAAAGACACCGATATTCTAATTAACTCCATTTCGGAGATAATCTATAATTTATTTTTTTCCTTAAGGCCTTTACAAGCGTATACACTTGCCTTAGGGCCGGTTTACATATTGATTAGTGTTTAGAATGAGTTCATGCATTTGCTACTAAACTTAAATACAATCTCGGTCGCTCGATGTTCGAAATGACATTGATATGTCACAGATTTCAATTGTTTGGTTGAGTTTAATGTAATGCCCGTGTTACAACAACGCTATATGCTACATTTAATTACTTTTAAAACTTTTTTTTTTTCAAAAAAGCAAAAAAAAAATTTTTTTTTAGAAAATTAACTATGCCATTTAGTTCTCTTAAACGTACTTAACCATACCCCGAAGTTAACGGAATTCAATAAAAACACGGTGTATAAAACCACAAAATTAATATAAAACCACAAATTAATAATAGAAATGAAACCCAAAAAAAAGCTGTAATCTCTAGGTGCTTTCCCGACTGAGATTTGAACCCGCGGTCTCTGCTTTGAAAAGCAAACACCTTAGTAACAAGACCACAACGTGCCTTGACAATTGGTTCTAAATTCGGCTTCTGTTACCTTTCGCTATGTGTCACTTATTCGTTTTGATGATTTTATTATATAAAAGAAATAGTTTGCAGTGGTTTGCAGTAAGTTGACTGACAGGCCCCTGTCAATGGTTGAAGGGCAAAACGTGAGATAGATGTATGTGATGACAAGACTGTACTGCTTTCGATGATTGTCAAAACGCTTTACCTGAAATTAGCATAGCTATTATTCATTCAATATACGACCATACATGTATGCTTTAAACGTCTATTTTTCCATATTGTTCAGATATATTTGACACGTTGACCGCTTAGATACCAGTGGTTTTTTGACAGCTAAGGTATCAATGATTTGTTATAAGTGTAGAAATTAATTAATAGCGACTGTTAAGATATTTGTGACATGTTGAGCGCTCACAAGTAAATGCTATCATGACAGTCAACAACTTTTTGACCGTTTAAACGTTTACCTCTCTTTGAGCACCTGGAGTGTATAGCGACTTCTGCTGCTGACTGTACGAACTACCACAACTGCAATCAACTTTGTACACACCAGGTTTTTCCAGAGGAATAAGTAATTGAATGAGCTTAACGCAACTGCGTGCTACAGAGACTGACTGCTCGGTCGCACGCGCCACGAGAGGGGCGCAGGCGGGGCGGAGAGCGGGTGTACAGGCGATCCCCCTACTTATCTCTTGATTGATCGGATTAACCGATTATTTAATTTAATTATTAAGAAAATCGATTTAACAAATAATTCTTAGTAGAATGGAATATTAGTTTCGTAATCAATACAATAACTTGATCATAATGGGATTGAGTGTTTTATCTTCGTTGTTCTAAATATTATATGTTTAGTTGATTCAACTAGCAAATCTTATGTAAATCAACAAAGACAAAATAATCAAATAAACTATTAAAATGTTCATAACTATTAACATATTTATCTGTTTTAATTAAATTGTTAAGGATTGAATTAACCTACGTTACATAATTATGCCAACAAGTTAATAATAGATGCAAAGTATACAATTGTTAGGATTAATAACATACCTACTTTATTAGTTCAATCACAGATACACTTATTGTTTTAAGTAATCAGGTTTCTTTGAGTTATATAAGATCGTTATTGTTGTAATTAACTTAACGTCAACTAAGAGAAAACTGCTCTTAGTTGGTCTTCATTTTTTAGAGTGTATAAAACACGGATTTGCAATCTTTTACCGTCACCAACGAGTCCAGTACGTAACAAGAGACTCAGGTCGTGTGTTCAGGACGGTGCCGCGTGTCGTCGACGCGGCGCCATTTTCCTCTGAAGGAAACTCCGCGACGACGCGCCAGAAACGACAGGACGGCAATTTGGAAACTTCTTGTATCAAACGACACCGCCACTTTGTTCGCCGATGGTCGCCGTGGACAACTACCCACCTACCTACTACAGTGGAAACAGTTTTAATGGCACCTGGATAAATGCGAAACCTCAATAATTGCAACCAAAGGTCCGGTCCCTGACCTTTGAAACTATAAGGCCTATATAATTGTAATTTTGGTACCTCTGTAATTGCAAAACACTAATTTAAACATTCACGATTTTTACACATTATCAAATTGTACAACGGGACTTAATCGCGTATTTAAGTTTTAAGATTTACCTCCGACGTTTCGAGGACGGCGTTGTCCCCGTGGTCTCGGAGAAGATTGGATCAAGTCGACATCAACATCTTCTAGCTGCGCGAGTTGCTCGAACTATAATTGCAATTTAATTTATAGTGCTTTTCTTAATTTTACCTCTGTTATTGACCACATCACAACTATTTATGACCTCTCCTCTCTCTTACTCTCATCTTATCCATATCGTTTCTAGATCTATTCATTGACGTATCTTAAAGTTCAAATAGTGCAGTCTGACCCTTAGCCTGAAATATACCTACCTACTGTAATTTGGAATCAGAGGAGTGGACATCATGTTGTGGCCAAATATATACCTGATTTGGATAACAAAAAGTGTATTGTAGTTGAATGTAGCTACTTATAGATTACTAACACTTACAATTTAAGCTAAGCTAACGCAGAGTTAGCGTGGTCTCACTTTACGAGTACGACTTTACCACCAACTTCAGGTGACTGCTTCGTATTTTAGACATAAGTAATTTACTTAACATTATTTTCTAAGCCAGAATAAGGCAAGCATTAGAAAATATAAAATAATACCTAAGTTTATTTAACACTAACTCGATAAAAATGGACTTTATGTGATATGAGCGACAGTCTATAATTGATTGACTAAGGTAAAATATTTGAAACTACAAAATGCATTCTACTTACTCGTACTACAACAAAACGGCTGGCAATTTCAGGTTAATTAACAAAGTAGTCTATTCGCAGAGTAGTGAATAAGTAGCGCATCGAGCGACCGATTAAATGGTTCGGTAAATTCGAACTGAGCTTACTGTGTTTACGTAATGAGACGTACATACATAGGTCTATAAAGTTATAAAAACAGAACTTATTTCAATAAATAAAAGGATAACACTTTTAAGTAAAATGCTAAACGTAGTTTTATTGGGAAACAAATTGAAAACGAATTTAGAATAATTTAACGGTTTAGTTAGACTCAATTGTTTTTAGACACTCGCGCGACATGTTACCGTAAAATTATTCTATGTTATTATGCCACACAACAGTTTAAATTCGAGAATTTCGAGAAAACTAATTTGTGTTTGCAATATTATATAGCTCCAGGGTGCCTGCTTCATTATAACTCCGCTTTTAAAAGTTATGAAATTGTTAACGGAGTCTTATCACATAGGGTAAAAGTGGGATAGTTGCCCCATTTTTTCAAATGTCCAATTATTTTGCAGAAGATAAGCTTTGAATAGCCTCAAACATTTTTTATTATTAGTCTATGTATTAACGAAGAAACTTATTAAGATAATTTGATTCTGTGCATGTTCGTTGTTAAATAATGAATGTAACAAAAAAACCTCACGTGAGAGGATACATGCCTACTGTATGGGTTAGATGCCCCAGATATATTTTGATCCGGGGGGTAGTTGCCCTAAGAAATGAATGAAAGAATATTTTGATTTTTTTAATACTTTATTCAACGTTAGCTGAATGGCACCATTAAAAACTTATTTTGTTTAAGGTCTTAAAGTCCTACATGGAATTCAGCGTTACTTCTGGCTGGCTACTTCATTTATGGGACATTTGTTATATTTAAGGTCTTGAAAGACGGCTTGAATCATTATAAAAAAAAATATTACAATACAATGAGGGATAGATGCCCTTAAGAGTAGGATAGATTTCCTTAAGGGCATCTATACTCACAAAAACTAGGGCATCAATCCTGTAACGATGGGATAGACGCCCTATACTTAAATAAATAAATCATTCATGGGTAATTGTGTAAGATTTTATAATAAACTTCCAAACCATATTACTGAATTATCAATTAATAAATTTAAAGATTATGTAAAGCGTAAACTTATTTCTAAAGCTTATTATACCACACAAGACTACATGAGTGATAAAACAACGTGGGATTATTGGTGACTCGAAATAGATAATTCAATGTATGTACTTCTTTGTTAAGTTTTATTGACATTTGTTATTGACATTTAGATTTTATTCTAGAAACATTCTAGACTAGTATTTTTTATACAATTTTTTTTATGTTTGACGATCTTTTTGTGAAATTCTTAGTATTAAATTTGATCTGTATAATTCCAATATTACTATGGAATAACTTCAATAAATTGCTCTGATAATTAGCTTAAGATAATATATTATTATGTAAAACGTTCATAAGTGCTTGTTACTACAGGCCTACATGAATAAAGTATTTTTGACTTTGACTTTGACTTTGATCGTGTTAAAAAGTACTTAATTAACATAAGAAAATAAATATTCAAGACAAATACAGACCACAATAACAAAAATATAAATACTTACCCTATCACATCAAAAGTTCCGGGCGCGCAAAGATTTAACGTAATGCAAATCCACGAAATTTTCGTCGTGTAATATGTTTCCCGCGTCATAGCTAGCAATATGTCCCTCCGCTCGGAGCGCTCGGCACTGACCGGCGGGAGGGAGGGGGCAAGCTTGCATTTGAACTAAAAATCGCCGACTTATTGTTCGCACAGGTTGCTACGTGAAAAGTGAGGCATGTATCCCCCTTCGGTATATATCCCACTTTTACCCTACATATGATATGTCGATGAAATTAATTGCAGCACGTTTGCGTTGCGTGCCTAAATCGTGTTTGATTGATCACCTTCATAACCTTACATCCTAGACTCTAGGCAGTCTGCAGATGAAAAAAAAGTGGCTAATGAATACCTACGCGAGTTTCATTTTAATGATCTAGAAAGCAACGTTATTGTTAAAGAATAAATCTAGACACGCGGCAGCGTGTCAAGCCAAGTTCAAGCAAAGGAACTGGCTAGCCAGCGCCAAGTGTAATATTACACGAACCACTTGGTGCCACTTTTGACCCTTCTATAACTCAAAACATCTTTAACGTAAACACATAAAACTACGTGTGTTTAATTATATCCATAAGGACATCTAGAAGCCCAAATTTCATGAAGTTAGCTCAAACGGTTATAAAGATATGAAGGTCAAAAAGTCGTAAATTTTAAGACTGACTGACAGACTTATAGTACCTAAACCTAACCTACTTCCAGATGGCCTAGAAGGATGAAATTTGGAATCCAGCTCAGTTATTGTGTGAAAGCGTAGGAAAAAATCTAAAAATAAAAAAAAGTTATAAAATAGGGGGGGTCCCCATACAAAAAAAACCATTTTTTATTGTGGCTGACATATAAGTACCTAAACCTAACCTACTTCCAGATGACCTAGAAGGATGAAATTTGGAATCCAGCTCGGTTATTGTGTTTAAGCGTAGGAAAAAATCTAAAAACAAAAATAAGTTAATAAATAGGGGGGGGTCCCCATACAAATTTCTTTTTTATTGTAACTGACATATAGTACCTAAACCTAACCTACTTCCAGATGACCTAGAAGGATGAAATTTGGAATCCAGCTCGGTAATTGTGTGTAAGCGTAGGAAAAAATCTAAAAATAAAAAAGTTAAAAAATAGGGGGGGTCCCCATACAAAAAACCGCTACGCGCTAAACAACCGGCCAACGGTGTGTCGTTGGCGGCGCGCGGCACCACATAATTAATACAAAGAACAGAAGTAAAAAACATGCAGCGGAAACACAAGAAAAAACATTAAATCTCAATACCTGCCTAGTTTTCTTTACAAAAAGTATTGATATCCCATTAAAAACATAAATGTATACATAATGAAAACTGGCCAAGTCAAATCTAACCTGCTTTAAGATCTCGCATTTTTTTTAAATAACAGCAATTGTTATAGGTATCCAATAAAGCAAAGAAATAGAGTTTAATACTTGTTTATAATGTTATTTTGTTCCTATAAATACATATTTGGATTTTGCATAGAACTTGGCACTCATTTAGATCTCCATTCTTTTTGCGGCGAACCCCACAGCCAAGCATAATTTTTGTATTGAACTTGGCTCTCCTTTTTTACATTTATGTTTTTGATGGGATAAAAGGATATACATCATTTTGAATAGCTACTGTATTCGACTGTATGTAGGAACAAAAGTTCGAAATACAAGAATGTGACCTCAAAGTGCAAGTAAGTAGTTTTATTTTTTAAAACCATAAACATACTTAAAAACAAACTTAGAATAAAAAGTAACCTAAAATTAAAACTACCTACAAAACTAAAACTAATACCTAAAAAAAAATAAGAAACGTATAATATAATATATTGTGATTGTGACCGAAGGCGTGACCGGTGACGTCGTCCTAGAGCGCGCTAAAGCGGCGACCTCACCCGGGCATTCGTTATTGTTCCGCGGTAAATATCGCCGTTCGGAAGACATGAAATACCGGCGCAGCGGGGCGCGACGCGACTAATAGAGGCTCGCCTGTTGCCCAGAGTACCGACGCACAGAGACTTCTGACTCTCTCGTCACAACATCATCAAAGGGGGACCCGGTGACCTACACCTAGGAAACGCTAAATAGTGATCAGTGAAGTGACTGATAGTTTACATACTCTCGTTGCACTCATGTTGTGCTTGTAAAGTCCGCTATGCGATCCGTAAAATTTTCAGAAAAGAAAACCATTTGTAATACTTAGTTTTCAAGTAAGAGTCCTTGTCGAAATTTACAACGACAACGCAACGCAACGACGGTACACCGTTGTTCTACATCCCCTGTCTTCACCGTTCCCAATCCGAGTACAGTACAGTACAAACGGGGAGACTCACCTGTTGCATAGTTCTAGTTCCGAGTAAACAAATATGGAATGCTAATTCCACGCGTACCTACATATATACTTACGAGTCTCCTCCTGGCGATTGGAAGGTTCGTGCTGACGAAAGTCTGCGTCCGAATAACTATAAGTATAAATTTGCATATATACACTAGGTACCTACACCACAACACAACCGCAACAAACTTGCTGAAATATTTTTATTTAAACATATTTAATTATTTCCTACACTGACATTTCTGACGTAGGTACCTGACAGTTTACGAACGTCATATTTTTTCTTATTTTTTTTCTGTAATTATTAATCAAGTTTAAAGCTAGGCTGCATATCGGCTCTCACCCTTGCAGAGTTCGCAGGTCCAAAAGGTCCTGGCCGCTCACCGTTCCTGCTGGTCTACCAGCACACCTAGCTAACTTGTGCCGTACCCGATATAGATCTACCCTTCTGAAGGACTGGAATACATCTGGCCACGCTAGCTTTGCACACACTTCCTATTAGGCTTGTGTCGGTCATGAACTAAGAACTGTTAAGAATGAAATCCCGTCAAGGACCGAAAGGAACTAAATCTTTTTGCACGCTCTTAATCGGTCTTTAGGTCCTTTAGTTCAGTGGGATTGATGAGCGCTTGACATGAGTGAAACAGAAAATAGACTGAACGAAATGGTTCACAATGACGTTGGCGCGAGTGCGAACGAGATAAAAGTGTGACAAACAGTCCTAAACCTGAAAAGTATGAAAAAAATCAAATATTTTTTCTATATTTTTTATTTTATTGTGTCTAGACACAATTGACCTAGTCTAGACAAAATTAAAATTTTTGATGTTTAACCGTCATATAGTATCGTACAACTTGAATCGTAATTCAGTTGCCAAAAATTTAGAAAAAAAACTAAGGTAAAATCGATTCATACATTCCCAGCTCTCAAAGACCGAACTGAACTAAAGGAACTAAAAGACCGAACTAGTTCGTTTGACCGAATAACCGAGAGAGGAGCGCTCTTTGTAGTGACCGAGCAGGCACAAGCCTACTTCCTATCAGCTCCATAAGTACTTGACGTACAACTTGGCATTCAAACTTAGCGTGGTCCGACTCCAATTGATATGAGTGCCACCGCGGCGGCGCGCTCATTCTTTTTTCCGTAGTGCCACCATAGTATCATCCTTGCAACCGATTTTGTACTGATACCTTATCTGACTTACAAAAAGTAAAAAAAATTGCTCCGCCGCGACAGTGTATCATCACTGCCGTGACCAGGATTCGAACCTGGGTTACTACGGCCACAACGTAGGGTCCTAACCACTAGACGATCACGGCTGTCGGAGCTGTGCCTGATACGGCGAAAATAACCGTCGCACTCACTACGAGAGCACTTTCACCGCAGATAATTGAGTGACACCGTCGCGCGGAAAATAATGCTACAGCGTGTTAACCATTATGCCAACATTTTGCTCAAAATTTACAAAATGGATTGAGTTTCTTTAAACAGTTATCATTGTCATGTCTTTTTCAGTATTAAAACACAAATTTACACTTTACAATGTAGATGCAGTGTATGCAGTTGTATTTTCATAACATTGAATTACTACGTCTCCTAAATTGACGATTTATTTTTTGCGATTAACGTTTTTGCATGGTTGGTAAATGAACAATGCAGTACGAGTTTTTTTTTTATTATCATCAATATTAACTACGCCAATCGTGCAACTCTCTGCGCGTTACTCTATGTCAGGCGCACCCTAATTCGCGCTTGCCGCCTTAGTTTTACTACGGCCCCGACGGCAACAGGCTGCCCGCTGTCACCACCACTGCTCCACCACTACACCACCGCTACATCGCCACTATAGCGAAACACAAGCCAGTTATAGGCTACACCGTCCTACTGTGAAACAACAACGAGCGACACAACACACGTGCCGCTATAAGGAGTTAACACACACGTTAACAAGTGATCAGGCTTACATAGCTGCCGTTATAGCGACAGAATTACGAAGGACACGAGTGGGACATGGGGAACAAGGTGGTTACCTTTACGGAGCAACAGCTCGAGGACTATCAGGTATGTGGCTCATTTGTTCCATGTTCACATGGAAACTTGTAAAGTGTAAACAGTAGTTGCAAAAAGCGTGCATCCCATGACATGGGGAAGGACGGGATACGCTCGGTGTACCCCTTACATTTCATTGTCTCTTTCAAAGTGTCTTTTAAAGGGTCTCTACGAGCTGGATTCCGCTCTGCCCACGCCTCCCAAAGGTCCGAAACACCATTATTCCGTGATAGGAAAGACATTATATTCGTATATTTAACTGACTTCGGGAATAGTTTTGAAGCACGAGTATGTATGTATTTTATGTATTAGGAACTCACGTTGTTGGTGTCCTGTGTAAGCCGGTTTTGGTAAATGTGTTTTCCTGTGGAAGAAACCGCAGACGATTATAAGTTATTCAAATATTACGTTTTGTACAATAAATAAGAAAAAAGGCTGAAATTATCTCTTCGAGTAAGTTTTTTGTTCGCCATTACCGTGCCGCCTCGGCGCGCGGCGCGGCGCGGCGGCGGCGCTATAGCGTCAACAACGTGATGTAGGTACTTGCTAAGTTGTTCTCTTTATTTTATACTGAATTAACTACAAAGCATTTTGTTCAGGACTGTACATTCTTTACAAGGAAAGAAATTCTAAGGTATGTAAGTCGTAATTTTCTGCTATAGGTAAAAGCAATCCTTGGAGATTCAAATAAGTCGATCAGCTTGAAACTAAACAATATACATACCTACCTAAAAAAACAGTTAACTCGGAATGAAGAAAGTAAAACGGAAAGGAAAACAGATAATTAAGATCTTTGGTAAATTTAGTCATAGTATGTATATTTAGTACCTACTTTATAGATATTACTCGTATTAAACACAGCAATACTTGGTTACTAAGTGTAACATAACTCAATACCTACATATTTATGTCTCCATGTTCATGATTTTAATTTATTTATTGTTTATTGTTCATTAAATTAGAATATTATCTCTTTGCCTGAGATACAGGATTATATTCCTAGTTCAGGCGCACGTAAAATGTAAAAGTTCACGCACAATGTAACATTAGCAATAAGGTTTTTCTCAATAAATTATTCTATTCTATTCTATTCTATTCTATTCGTTCTACGTGCACCTTGCATTTAATCTGAGAACTACACACACAATTAATAACAGTAGGGCATTAGGGTAGGGTAAGAGAGAGACCCTAGGCAATTAGGGCATAAAAAATAGCGCATATAACGGCGTGTTTAAAATATACGCCACTCTAGTTGTCTCCCAATGGGGAAGCCTCTGGCTATTAACAATCGATGTTTAACAGCAAAAGGTCACATTTATCCCTGGCGCGTGCTACGTATTCTCTGGGCTTGCAGTGGTTTATATGGTGGTGGTGTGGCATTCAAGCTTAAGGCTCGGCCGCCAGCCTCAATTTCCTACAATTATATAGGCGGTGTGTTGACGTGCCCAAAATGCGCTCGAGTATTTAGCAAAAAGGTAGGGTAAGTGAGCCACCTAAAGGCGCACCAGAGAGTGGAACTCATGGTATAATAATATACTCCGCCTGGTACTCTCTTCCCGTCTTTTCTAGGTCACCTGACTGACACAAGCCTACGTCATCATGCGACAGCGCTATATGATAATATGCCATAGCGCTATATATAGCGGCCATGTTATTGTGACGTAGGCTTGTGTCATTCTGGGAAGAGAAGACCATGTTTTATTAGACTATGGCTACACTCTAATAACACGAGTTAAAAATTGCCTACTCGATCATACACCGTGAAAGTGAAATAAGGTTGAGTTGACGAGATAAAATTTCACTTAGTGAATGTTAGCCACAAATTTCATTTTTGGCTTGTCCAGTTTGCATTTCTAGGTTTGTAAAACTTATTTATGTGGAACGTCGTGTTAGAAGTAGGAAATGCGATGTCGCGGACTCTCGAGGGTAGGGTGAATGTGAAAGCACTCCGCTTCTTCTATGTACTTACATTTTCCTCTTCGAATTTCTTTGCCGCACCACCCAAATAGAGGATAATGTAAGCGAATCAGCCCGTCAAACCAGTAATAAACTATTAGCTACAGAGCAGTACGGTTATTTGCTTTCCTACCCGGCGACACGCCAGTATTCCAACCCCTGATAAAAGTTGAAAAAACAAACTTTCGGAGTATTCAGGAGCAAACGTATCACGAAAATACAAGTTGGTAATTAACAAATGAATCCTAATTAACATACGATGTAATTAACATTCGGCGGCACGAGGCGTGAATGAACCTCGGCCCGCGGCCCCTGTAGGTGTGTACTTGCCCGCCTGTGTGTTTGTATGTACCTACATACTGTACTGATGTTGGCGTAGATAAGTAGCATCCCCCGGGGATGCAACATCGTTAATTGGCACTTGATTCGACGGGGGGCTTCGCGACCCTGACCACTAGTTAATGAAAATATTGTGCCACTGTCAACCTGATGTCAATCACATTATTGACTAGCTATGTATACTCATAATATGACGATTACGACAGTTTTGGAGCACATTACATAGCTATTTGAGTGAGGAGTTGTTACTACTGTTGCAGAGTGTTCAAACGGTTCCGCGAGGTGAACCCCGAGCTGATCCCCAAAAGCATGACCGAGAACCAGGCGCACACCATCGTCGTGCCCGCCCACGAGATAGAGAAGCTGCCGGAACTCAGGGTCACTCTCTACTACTATAGTAGCTATACCTACTTAAACTATGTTGCTTCTAGCATTGCCAGATTGGATACCTACATAAACGAAACGAAAAAAAGGAAATTATAATATTATTAGTAATCGAAACTGTAATCAGTGAAATGTGCCTCTTGCACGGTGCCCATAGCTATACACATGTTCGTATAAATACTTAAGCTTGCATATCGTAATAGTTTTCATCAAGTAGTATATAGATAAAGCCGCAGAAGTGTAGTTGGCGTGGAGCCGTTATCGCGGGACATGACGGCGGCACGTGACGGTGCCCCCCCGCCCCCCCCCCCCCCGCCCTGCCGAGTGCTAATTACTTACCATTACGGCTCATTTATTACTTCTGCTTCTGACTTGACACGAGAGACGACAACCACTAGGCTAGCTGCTGATTTTTAATTACTTAAACTTGGTACCAAGATATTAGGTACATACATAAGAGACCTTTCAGAGAGTTGAATGCTCTATTTGTAAAATACCAACTTATTACATGTGGGTCACATCACATGCCATGCTTTAAAAGCTTTCACTCACACGGACGTGGATCCGCTGTATGAGCGGGGCAGTGCTATGAAAATGATCTGGCGATGTTCCATTAGCACACCGCCGCGATGCGCGGATCCGCGTCCTCGTGTCCGTGTCCAGGTAGATGAGGGGAGTGAAGGTTCGTGTCGTGTTGCAGGAGAACCCGTTCAAGCGGCGCATCTGTGAGGTGTTCTCGCACGACGGCTCCGGGAACCTCACCTTCGAGGACTTCCTCGACATGATGTCCGTGTTCAGCGAGGCTGCGCCGCGCGACATCAAGGCTTGGTAACACATGCCAACAAATACCTACCTGTCTATATGCAACAACAAGTATGAACATGCAAACCCTCTACCTATGCGAGTCAGTTTACAAGCAGTCAGTTGATTGCCGCTATTCAGCTTAGCGTCTGCTTATTGCAAGCGAACTGCTTTCAGCGAACAAAGATAATACCCAGCTGAGTTTATTTAGTGCGACTCACATCATATTTTGTTAGAAACTTTACAGGTAAAAAACCACCTTCATGTGACTGTAGCCCGCTAAATAGATGCCCTTATCGAGTCGACACAGAAATGTGTGGCGACATGAAATAGCACAACGTAGGTACCTATGTCGAGCAGATGTCGGGACACAAATGTTCAAAGCGATTATGAAATAACATACTGTATATTTCTAGCTGTCACCGTCGGGGGAGCCTCGTTTACGTGGTTTATTTAAAATACCTTAGCAGCGAGATCACTGATCCCTCGATTTTCTCGACTTCCTGACGGACGGAGTATTTATTTGAGCGTAGATTCCGATGATAAACGATCACGTAGCTTCATTAGAGTTGATTCATTGCATTTGTCGGCGGCGGCGGCGACGGCGGCATACGAAAGTGAAAGCAACTCCCACAGATACCTAAGGGGTGCGCCAAAGTTCATATAAAATTGCAAATTCGATTATTGAAACTCCGAAAATGTATCTCATACAATTTTACATCCTACTGATCATTACTACATTTTCATTTTAAACAATACTCATTGGAACTTCGAATTTATTATATTCATAATGTCACTCTACATAAATATCTCTATTACTAAAATTTATGCATATATTATTACTCGACATATCGATTTCGACATATTTGATTTTATTTATAGCAGCATGCTCCTGCAATAGTAAATGCTAAATAAGAAAAAAAAAGACAAAAATAAACAGAAAAGTAGGTCAAATCAGGTTAAAATCCTGCCAGAAAGGTGGGTTAGGTTAGGTTAGAACTGCGACCCTCACAGAACCGAAATGCTGCCAGAAAGGTGGGTTAGGTTAGGTTAGAACTGCGACCCTCACAGAACCAAATTTCTGCCAGAATAGAGGGTTTTAGGTTAGGTTAGAACTGCGACCCTCACAGAACCGAAATGCTGCCAGAAAGGTGGGTTAGGTTAGGTTAGAACTGTGACCCTCACAGAACCGAAATGCTGCCAGACAGGTGGGTTAGGTTAGGTTAGAACTGCGACCCTCACAGAACCAAATTGCTGCCAGAATAGAGGATTAGGTTAGGTTAGAACTGCGACCCTCACAGAACCGAAATGCTGCCTGAATGGTGGGTTAGGTTAGGTTAGGTTAGAATTGCGAACCTCACAGAACCGAAATCCTGTGACCCTCACAGTGAGCGAGCGTAGCGAAAGCAAATGGAGCCTTAGTCTTCGAGAAATTCTTACAAACAACATTATGGGCACAGATACATTCTCACTGACAACATTATGAGTAAAAAAAAACGGAATATGTATCGTTATGAATAATGTAGGTAGTAGTACAAAAAACTATAAAAAAAATATATGAGTAACAATTTTCGGAGAAACGATGATTATGACTACAAAGCGGTATTATTAGAAATATTCGAATAATAAATTGTATATGAGCCAATATGGACCCATACCTAAGAGATACTCCGAGCTGCTCAAATTAAATAGACCGACACGTGCTACGGTTACTGCCACGATTTATTGTCCTTGCCTTTTAATTCACTAGGGACAAACAAAGGTAGATAATTCGTCATTTTAATGGCCACTTAGGTCATCAGACATTTGACACTTTTCATGAATAAAACGGTGCATACTTATTAAGTTCAATTCGATTTAAGTCAACGGCAAGTCATTACAGTAATAATTATTCTGTTTGAATTTGTTCTACTTATTTATTTAATGCAGTGATTTCATGTTGCGTTATATTTTACAAATTCATAATCATAATCTAAATTTAACTGCTAATATATTAAAATAACCGCCACGCAACAATTCAACGAACGTTCTTATAGAAACGTTTCGCTTGTATGATGTTTGTCTATTTAGCAACAGCTGTCCACATTGACATACTTACGTGTTCAGCTCTTCATAACTAAGTAATACCTACCTATCTTCGTTCAATCGATGTGAGTAGTTGCAATGACAGTGGGTGGTGGATGTTGGCGCAGGTACGCGTTCCGCATCTACGACCTGGACGACGACATGTACATCGGGCGCGGCGACCTGCTGCAGGCGGCGCGGCTGCTGACGCGCGGCCAGCTGACGGCGCGCGAGCTGCAGGACGTAGTGGCCAGCGTGCTGGACGAGGCCGACCTCGACGCCGACCAGCGCCTCTCTTTCATGGACTTCGAGCACGTCGTCGTGCGCGCCCCGGACTTCCTCTCCACCTTTCACATCCGCGTCTAAACCCCGCCCCACACCTGACTAACACGCTACTTATATGATGGGGGTCGATCATCATAACATTTCATTCGATTTCTGATTTGAGCAGAAGTGCGATTTTTCATTGCGATGCTAAACTGTTCGATCATGATAAATACATGCTTATCTGAAATCAAATAAGTATCTATCTGAGGGCCTAGCCAAGATAACAATCGTTGATAGAAAATGCAGATCGGGCCCTAAATAATGCATCATTATTAATTACTTTTTGTAGCAGTTGTTATCACAATTTTTTTTTTCGTTTCGTTAGGCGTTTGTCGATGTTCGATTGTCATCTTGGCTCGGCACCCTGGTGGTTTTATTTCAAGTGATTATTAACGTATTCAAATGTTACAATCGTCACGAGATCTCGGCTCATTGGCAACTATAAACAAATATAGTAAAAGATAATAAACACGACGGTTTAGTTAAGTACTTTAAGAAGTAGTTTTATTTAATTTAATTAAATTTATTGTATTTGGTATATATGTAATGTAACTATAAAAATGTATGGATCTTGTTATCCGAAATAAATATATTAAATAAATAAATTAAATAATAGGTTTCAAGTTGTGAAGGGGTCAAAAGTAGCTCGAAATGGTTCGTGTAATACCTACCATCAAAAACATAAATGTAAAAAAGGAGAGCCAAGTTCAATACAAAAATTATGCTTGGCTGTGGGGTTCGCCGCAAAAAGAATGGAGATTTAAATGAGTGCCAAGTTCTATGCAAAATCCAAATATGTATTTATAGGAACAAAATAACATTATAAACAAGTATTAAACTCTATTTCTTTGCTTTATTGGATACCTATAACAATTGCTGTTATTTAAAAAAAATGCGAGATCTTAAAGCAGGTTAGATTTGACTTGGCCAGTTTTCATTACATCAGTCATTTTATAAAGTTATTCAACATATATATTTTGTAATTCTGATAAAAACTGGCCAAGCCAAATCTAACCTACTTTAAGATCTCACATTTTTTTTAAATAACAGCAATTGTTATAGGTATCCAATAAAGCAAAGAAATAGAGTTTAATACTTGTTTATAATGTTATTTTGTTCCTATAAATACATATTTGGATTTTGCATAGAACTTGGCACTCATTTAAATCTCCATTCTTTTTGCGGCGAACCCCACAGCCAAGCATAATTTTTGTATTGAACTTGGCTCTCCTTTTTTACATTTATGTTTTTGATGGGATATCAATACTTTTTGTAAAGAAAACTAGGCAGGTATTGAGATTTAATGTTTTTTCTTGTGTTTCCGCTGCATGTTTTTTACTTCTGTTCTTTGTATTAATTATGTGGTGCCGCGCGCCGCCAACGACACACCCACAGTATAATAAAGAGTACTAACGTACAGTATGGACACTCCCTGCCTCCCGTTGAAAGTGCCGCCCACCCGCTCTCGGTTACCTCACAGTTACCGGCTGGCAAGGACGCGACGACGCGATGCGCAGAGCGGAGACCACGTAAAATATTCAAATATTAAACAAATATTTACAAAACCTATCAGATCACACTGAAACCAATACAATATCTATATGAACAAAAAATCATGTTTACAACTTACGTAATATGTTGGTGGCCTGAATTTCCTTACGAAATTTTCGTTACTTTGTTTATACTGATTCAAAATAGGAAACTATTGTATAAATTGAGCTTAGATACCCACCTTACAACATAATACGATTCTTATTTCTTCCTAATTCGCGCAATGAGTTTTGAGTCATTGAGGTCATCGAACTTGACAACAAACTCGCGAGAACCCTCGCACGTCTTATCTCACTCACACAAGCATGGTACGCGTTCACCTACACGAGCTTCTCTGTGTGCGTAGGAACGCGTTTGTTTCATACATTTGATCGCCAGTGTCCGGGGTGTGACACACCGTTGGCCGGTTGTTTAGCGCGTATTACAGGTTTTTTGTATGGGGAGATTGGGGACCCCCCCCTATTTTTTAACTTTTTTTATTTTTAGATTTTTTCCTACGCTTACACACAATAACCGAGCTGGATTCCAAATTTCATCCTTCTAGGTCATCTTGAAGTAGGTTAGGTTTAGGTACTTATATGTCAGTCACAATAAAAAATGTTTTTTTTGTATGGGGACCCCCCCTATTTTATAACTTTTTTTAATTTTTAGATTTTTTCCTACGCTTTCACACAATAACTGAGCTGGATTCCAAATTTCATCCTTCTAGGTCATCTGGAAGTAGGTTAGGTTTAGGTACTTATATGTCAGTCACAATAAAAAATGGTTTTTTTGTATGGGGACCCCCCCTATTTTATAACTTTTTTTAATTTTTAGATTTTTTCCTACGCTTTCACACAATAACTGAGCTGGATTCCAAATTTCATCCTTCTAGGTCATCTGGAAGTAGGTTAGGTTTAGGTACTATAGGTATGTCAGTCAGTCTTAAAATTTACGACTTTTTGACCTTCATATCTTTATAACCGTTTGAGCTAGCTTCATGAAATTTGGGCTTCTAGATGTTCTTATGGATATAATTAAACACACGTAGTTTTATGTGTTTACGTTAAAGATGTTTTGAGTTATAGAAGGGTCAAAAGTGGCACCAAGTGGTTCGTGTAATATTACACTTGGCGCTGGCTAGCCAGTTCCTTTGCTTGAACTTGGCTTGACACGCTGCCGCGTGTCTAGATTAGTTACACACGGTTGCTGCGTCGCCAGTTCCTTTTTCTTTGAACTTGGCTGGACACGCTACCGCGAGTCTAGAAACGACAAGGTATTGAAACCGACCCTGTAAATATAATACTTAAGTAGGTAGTATTTAGCTGTAGGTACATATTTAAACACACAAGTCTGGCTTTACGACATTGATAGCTCATAAAAAATATTTCCATAAAAGGCGACGCGAATCCTCTACTAGTACCAACCACTACACAATATTAAACAAATTTCTGAGCTCTCTTTTTTAATAAAACCGGAGAATAAACCATGCGACAGCGGCAGGTAGGCAGGTTACGTTTAATATAACGTGTACCTGTGTCCCGTGTACCAGCCGCCGCCCGAGGTTGTTTATATTAATCTCCCGTCTTTCAGGGAAGTTGCATTTCGCCCGGATTTATTATTTTACTTTCGTTTCGGAAAATAGGCTGAAAGATTCGAAGTTAATTTAATAATTTTAACTGCACACTGACATAACATGACCATATGCGCATTTCCAATTCAGAATGGGCACCAAATATATTATACATATAAGGTAAACATACTAGTGCTCGACGCGGTCCCAGTACATGTCATCTTGAAACTTAAGTCATTGTCAATAGAGGTGCCAGCAAGGTGGCATTTATTGGGCATTAGCATGTCGAGCACTAGTATGTTTACCTTACGATACACTAAATTTGTAAAGGCTGGCGATGAACTCAACTTAGAAAACATTACAGTTATTTCAAGAAGTTTTGACTGTGTTAGTCTGTGTGGCTAGGTGTGTGCTTGCTACGTACGTAGGTACCTGCGATGTATCGTATCGTAATATTCCCAGACGTGATCAATATTTATCTCGTTATCTTAATAGCCTGTTCACTGTCGCCAGGATTGCCTATTACGGCGATAATACGTCAGGTGTCGCTTACAGACCTGACGTGATGCCTTGGTTAGAGGCCAACGTAGGGCCTGATATCTAGGACGGTGCACTTTGAAGAGATACAGTAATCAGACGTTAACACGATGAATTATATCGTACCTTATTTATTTAATAACAAAAAATATATATTTAACCTTCAGAGTGGTACTAACATAATCCTTATATAATATAATTATTTAACTTGTTACTTCTAATAAATACATACTGTCGTATTTCTAGCTCATCAATACAACAACTTTATGCATGTACCTAACAATAATCCCGCCAAAACCGAGTCACGTGGATTTACCGTGTACTACTATAGACATCTAGCGACACATTAGCTTATTTTATACCTTTGAATGTATACCAGTTGCCAGTCAATAAGGCTACGTTTATTTAGCTAAATATGTACATAGTCTCTGACGTAAGAAATCAAGCGGCCTTGTTTTGAGAGTTTTAATTAAATCTATAAACAATTACTACTAACGCTATATAGAGACAACAGTAGACACTAAAAGTTTAATTGGATGATTATTTATTTTACTTATAGTGTGTATTATTTACGTAACATAGACGTCGCATCCTTCTATTTCTATGGATATGTTGAACTGTATATTAGTTTTATTAATAAAAAATAAAATAATTCAGCCTACATACATACGTCCCACTGCTGGGCACAGGCCTCCTCTCATTCGCAAGAGGGCTTAAGTTAAGTTTTATTAGTTTACTTAAATTCTAGGAACATGAATATTATTATGGTAATTGGAACTATCATTATGTTTTTGAGCACGAAAAACAGGAATTATTATTTATGACGAGTATAAATTATGTAGTTTACATACAGTACTACTAGCGCCATCTGTGGACTTAAACTGAAATTACAATATTTAAGTAGTAACTTGTGACCCAGTAAAAGGCAAGATTGCAGCCATAGCAAAATTCATTTTTTTTTATGTAGTTGCGAATCACTATCTAATCTTGCAAGTTTTATCGATGTATTAATTAAGCTATCGAACTACATACTTATACGGGAGGGCTTCAACCAATTCAATTTCACAATACGAACATGTAAGTTTGTAAATAAGGCGGTGGTACAAAATCTTGTTTATTCGACAAAGACATTCATGAATTCATGAATGTTTGCGCTTCGTGTGTGAGTGCCGCAGCGCGGGATCCGGGATACAACGCCGGGCGAGAACCGCGTGTGACGCGAGGATGTGCGGGGGGGAGCGCTGTTTACCAACAACATGGAAATGTCAAGGCTTTCACATCTGCCCATTTTAGCGCACTAGGAAGGTGCATTTTGCCGTAACATTATCAATTTTCATGTTTGGCCTATTCTAATATGTCATGAATGAAAAAATTCATGTCACATAGATACTCGTATATATTTTCATGTAAAATGGTGCCAAGACGAAACCATAAGGCTCGCACTGACAAAAAGTTATCAGATCTCTTGTAGAGCCAGGCTTCTAACTCTACAAGCCCTAACTTCACAAACTCTACAATAAAAACCTTGTTGTTTTCATAAAAATCTTAGCATCATAAAAAGCAGTTTCGTAATTTTAAAGGTACGGGAAAGGTTTAGTTAGTGTTTACATAGATATATGCTACTACTAGCGCCATCTAGTTGTCTTAAGGCTGCATAATGTTATATTTATGGGCTAATAAGGGCCAATTGATGTATTAGGGAAAATTTCGCATTACAGCATCACCCACTTCGGTTCGTCAATGGGTGTCGAAATCCAACCAGTGGATTCGGAGAAAATTGGCAGTAAAACTCACCAACAATATAATAATAATTTGATAAGTGTTTTACAAAACCGGCAGATGGCTCTTGACAAAGGACTCGGACACAGATAGATCACGCTGTTAAGATTTTTCTACAAATAGCCAGGCAGTTAAACACATACATTGGTTAGGTAAGGTTCGGAGTTAGGTTGGGTTTTGAGTAGGGCTCGCGGTCGAGTCCGTGTTTCGTTTACACGTTTCGAATACCCGTTTCCGAATAACACGTTACACGGTTTTCTGGCCCGTTCCGCACGTGTAATTAAGAAACGTGTAATTAAGATCCGTTTCCACGGATAAACGGGTATTCGAAGAAACGGATCTTATTTACCCGTGGCTCCGGACACGTCCTTGACGAGTAGCGAAGGAACGAACCGGCGTACGAGCTACAAATGAATAGACAAAAGATTTATGACTAGTTTTTGTCATATTTAACCTTAATCCGTGGTTCATAGAGTCGAAATTCAATAAACGGTTTACAAACATTTTCTGAGCAGGTAGTTTTTGCTTGCAATGTTGCATTGCAATACGAGTAGAAAATTAGAAATACTATACCTATAGTATGCTACTTATCAAAAATGTATTTCATATAAGACTTCAAATAAGTACTAATAGGTAGATAGGTACTTTATGGTTTATTATAATTATAGCTTGATAGCAATAAATATAAAGTGCTAGTAATAAAAAATAAAAGCAATAAAGAGTAAGTATAAAGACAGTACACGATAAAACCTGGCCATGCATGATCTGGTAGGTATACAATATTCTTACCAATTGCACATTTTTAAACATTTCCTATATTTTTAATAAGCTGTAAATATAAGTTCTATAAGTATGTATACCTATGTAGTAAAAATTCAATCAATTGTCAATCATATTACTGATATTACCTACAATGTATGTGTGAGTTTTGTCGAATATGTAGGTACATTTCATTGAATGTATTCTGTCAATAAGAAATGTATATTTTTTAATCTAATTATTTTTTAACTTACGTAAGCCAGACATCTTAGTATGTATTGTTATAGTAAACCATGTAAAAATTAAAAATTATCATGTGTATCTGCCAATAAGAAATGTACCTACAACATTTAATATAATTAATTTTGAATTTACGAAAAGTCTTACATCTTATTATCATATAAAATGAACTTTAACCCTTATCTTGGCATCGTAACACCCGTGATACATGGAACTTAAAAAAATCTAGCAAGTTCACTTTATTACCTAACAAAATAATTCTGCCATCGATATGTCGAGCTACCCTTCTTACTTATAGAAAAAAATAATAGACACGAGTGTCATTGTAAATTAATTAGTAATAATCAACATGGCGCCGCGGAAACAATAGATTTCGGTTCGTACTGGAAGTTTTGCATTTATTTCTTATGTTAGTATATATTTTTCCATAATCTATATTTTGATGTCTTTACTGTCTCTTAGTGCATACATATTTACAATGGCTTTGAATTTAAAAACATTTAATACACAGAACCTTACATGAAACTGTTATGTATTATATTTGATACAGTGCCAATGTACATATAGAAAGGATTGTATTACATTTAATACATTGCCAAGTTATCGTCAAAATAGTTTTACATGATTTTTTTATTTTTTCGTTTTTGTGGGGTTACAAAACATGCTTCAATTATTGAATATTAGTGGTCGTATTATTTAGTTATTAAACTTTGTTTTTTTTAAGAACTAGATGTTATTTAACTATATATTCGTACGCTGTAGCACTATTGCTACGCCGTAGCCCGTAGCACGGAAAAATATGTGTATGGCAAAAAATGGCCCCAAAGTAAAAAAAATTTTTTTTTTTTACTTTTAATTATTTGTTTACTTTTCATATTTTACTCAACTTTTTGCTGACGACTTTATTGAAACTTTACGGGATCAAATTTTCCGCCCATGTGATCAGGTATTCGTAGATATAATTCATATTTACAGATTTAATAGTCATCTGATGCTTTAGATTGCGTTTAATTAGCAGTAAAAGCTAATTTTTGTAGCATTACATGTTTTATTTTTATTAAAATCTACATTTTTCTACTAAAAAGTAGGTAACTATTTTGTCGAGTTATTGGCACTGTATCAAATATGATACATATGATTTTCCGAAACTGGAAAATCCTGGATTTTTTTCCTTATTTTTTAATAGTCTAGTATGCTCAATAGGTAACAAAAAACTAAAAAAATGTTTATATTTAAGATATTTTGAGCCTTGCCAAGATAAGGGTTAAGACTGTACTAATAAATATTATTTGCAATATTTAGCAACAAAACAAAAACGATTTTAAATTAAGATAACTTGGAAATACTGTATTTTACGAACTGACGGACTAAGTGGCGAACTGGAGTCATACTTAAACAAAATATTTTAAAAATCATATTTATTTCTTGTTCATTCTAATTGTTTTTGATCTCCCTCTTATCATATAAAATGCTTTTTATAGTATGGTGCGGGCCGCAGCGGCTATAAAACAATGGGAAACATTTTACTTCTTAAATTTTTGCCGCTGCATTTGTTACAATATCTTGTGTAGACGTGTTCACGTTATTACACCGACATAAAGCTTATAATTGGCGGTGGCAGTTCTGATAATGGTTTGGGAACCTACTTGTTTTTAGCGATATCAGACAAAAGGGTATTGGAAAACAACACGTTCTAATTCTAATGAATGGAACACCACCGGCCGGCATTTATTACCTGAACACTAGTGTGAAAGTGACCCAAGTGAACATGAATGATTACCAATTTTGAGATCTATGTTAATGTATTTAACAATATAATCGCAAGGTAACCAAGGTAACATGGGTTTATAAGGTTCTCGCGTGAAATCCTGCGCTTCGAATGCCGCTTGTGTGTACTTTTTTTTGCGTCGTTGGCAGATTTGCTGTTTTACGCGCAGCAGAAAATTGATAAAAATAACAAATAACCACAAAGTAATTCATAATTATTTTCTAATTGTTATTTTTAACTAATATAGGTAGTATTTGTCTGCACATCTAAGTATTCTTCACGAAACTATACTACTTAAACCATTACCATTACATATATATAAAATGTGTTTCTTTGATTGAAATATAATTATGTAATAAAACTAGCCTACTAGCAATCATAGTAAAAAAAAGGTATTAAACTAGGGACGAGTAGGTATAAAATTAAAAATAGTAGACAATAATATAGAATAAACCTCATGGCTGAACGACGCTCGCTAAAGTTGCAGTCTCCCGATGACGCGAAGTCATATAGGCAACTCAATAGACGTATATCTAAGTCCTTGCGACATGATCTGCGTCTCTTTAATACTAACCGTATTAAAGAGACTATTGAGCGAAACCAAGGCTCCAAAGTGTTCGCAAAGGACAAGTCTATTGGGCAAAGCCAGCTGACGAAGCTGAAACGGGAAGATGGCAGCATAGCGTCGAGCAAAGCGGAGGTTTTAGGCGAGATCGAGAGGTTCTATGGACAGTTATACACTTCGATCGCAAAGCCCGTCGACAGCTTGGTAGGAGATCCAAGAGCCAAGCTGTCCCGACATTATACCGAAGATATCCCGGACATCAGTCTGTACGAGATTAGGATGGCCCTGAAGCAGCTTAAGAACAACAAGGCGCCGGGCAAAGACGGAATCACTTCAGAGCTTCTGAGAGCGGGTGGAACACCGGTACTTAAAGTCTTCCAGAAGCTGTTTAATTCCGTCTTGTGCGAGGGCAAAACGCCTGAAACATGGAATAGAGGCGAGGTGGTGCTGTTTTTCAAAAAAGGTGATAACAGCCTATTGAAGAACTACAGACCCATCACGCTTCTGAGCCATGTCTATAAGCTGTTTTCAAGGGTCATCACGAACCGTCTCGAACACAGACTTGATGACTTCCAGCCTCCCGAACAAGCCGGGTTTCGAAAAGGCTATAGTACCATATACCACATCCATACGCTGCGGCAAGTTATACAGAAGACCGAAGAGTATAACTTACCATTATGCTTAGCGTTTGTGGACTATGAGAAAGCCTTCGATTCGGTGGAAACATGGGCAGTGCTTGAGTCTCTTCAGCGATGCCATATTGACTATCGGTACATCGAAGTGTTGAAGTATTTGTATAGTAACGCCACCATGTCGGTCCGAGTACAGGAGCAGAGCACGAAGGCGATTCCATTGCAAAGAGGCGTAAGGCAGGGAGACGTTATCTCTCCGAAACTGTTTACTGCCGTAATGGAAGACACCTTCAAGCTCCTGGAATGGCAAGGACTTGGCATCAACATCAACGGCGAATACATCACTCACCTTCGGTTTGCCGACGATATTGTAGTCATGGCAAAGTCGATGGAGGAACTCAGCATGATGCTCGATGACCTCAACCGAGTTTCACAACGGGTGGGCTTGAAAATGAACATGGACAAGACGAAACTTATGTCAAATGCCAATGTTGTGCCCATCCCAGTCTCTGTTGGGAACTCGGTACTCGAAGTTGTTGACTCGTACATCTACCTAGGACAAGTAGTCCAATTAGGTAGGTCCAACTTCGAGAAGGAGGTCAACCGCCGAATCCAACTCGGTTGGGCAGCGTTCGGGAAACTACGTAATGTCTTTTCGTCCGACATACCTCAGTGCCTCAAGACGAAAGTCTTTAATCAATGTGTGTTACCAGCGATGACTTACGGCTCCGAAACGTGGTCTTTCACTATCGGCCTCATCTCAAAATTCAAAGTCGCTCAACGAGCTATGGAGAGGGCTATGCTCGGAGTTTTTCTGCGTGATCGAATCAGAAATGAGGAGATCCGTAGACGAACTAAAGTCACCGACATAGCTCACCGGATTAGCAAGCTGAAGTGGCAATTAGCAGGCCACATTGCGCGCAGAGAAGATGGCCGATGGGGTCGAAAAGTGCTCGAGTGGAGACCACGGACTAGCAAACGCAGCGTAGGACGTCCACCCACAAGATGGACGGACGACCTTGTTAAAGCCGCCGGAAGACGCTGGATGCGGGTGGCTTCCAACCGGTACGAATGGAGGTCCAAGGGGGAGGCCTATGTTCAGCAGTGGACGTCTTATGGCTGAGATGATGATGATGATGATGAATATAGAATAGGGACACCTACTTTGATTCATATATTGTATAGTTGGCTAAATATGTTATATCAACACAGTTACAAATAATTAAAAAAAAAAATCGTACGCCAAACGAATCAGTTCATCTGAAGTCAACATTCAATATTAGACCTTGCATACGCAGACCTAGAGCATTGATTGGGTCAAACTGTTTCGGATACGTTCGGGCCGGTTTTAAGTACCCGTGTAAACGGAGATACTAAACGGAGATACGTATCTGAGAAACGTTTCTTGGATACGTATCCGGATCTCGGCGGTTCCGTGTAAACCGTGTTCTTAGCACCGCCGGTCTTAAGAACACGGGTATCCGTTTCGGCGTGTAACACGGATACCGGGAGCCCTAGTTTTGAGTTAGGTTGGGTTTTGAGTTAGGTTGGGTTTTGAGTTAGGTTGGGTTTTGAGTTAGGTTGGGTTTTGAGTTAGGTTGGGTTTTGAGTTAGGTTGGGTTTTGAGTTAGGTTGGGTTTTGAGTTAGGTTGGGTTTTGAGTTAGGTTGGGTTTTGAGTTAGGTTGGGTTTTGAGTTAGGTTGGGTTTTGAGTTAGGTTGGGTTTTGAGTTAGGTTGGGTTTTGAGTTAGGTTGGGTTTTGAGTTAGGTTGGGTTTTGAGTTAGGTTGGGTTTTGAGTTAGGTTGGGTTTTGAGTTAGGTTGGGTTTTGAGTTAGGTTGGGTTTTGAGTTAGGTTGGGTTTTGAGTTAGGTTGGGTTTTGAGTTAGGTTGGGTTTTGAGTTAGGTTGGGTTTTGAGTTAGGTTGGGTTTTGAGTTAGGTTGGGTTTTGAGTTAGGTTGGGTTTTGAGTTAGGTTAGGTTAGGTTAGGTTAGGTTAGGTTAGGTTAGGTTAGGTTAGGTTAGGTTAGGTTAGGTTAGGTTAGGTTAGGTTAGGTTAGGTTAGGTTAGGTTAGGTTAGGTTAGGTTAGGTTAGGTTAGGTTAGGTTAGGTTTTTTTTTTTTTTTTTTTGCGGTGAGGGAGGAAATACTCATGTATACCGCCGGCCCGTACCGACGGTTATGTCCGACTCAGCTGGGTATGGTACCCAGCCGCCTACGGACTAAAACCTCCCCCACTTCATGTTGAGTGTAATGTGTTTTTATTAGATGTGTGTTGAGTGTAACTGGAGTGTTTGTTTGATTTTAATTTAGGGATAACTGGCCCTCGCTAGAAATACGGGCGACCAGCTATCCTAAAAAGAAGTTTTGGGGGGACAAGTTCTGCCGCCCGACCGCCCGCCCCATGACAGAGTACAATGAGTGCGGGCGGCCGCCCGGCCACTGTCCCCCTGCAAGAGATTGGATATTACTGAGCGAGTAATTTCAATTGATAAGTTAGTGTTCATGTGATAAAGAAATAGATGCATAGATAGTTTTAAGGGGGGGCGCTAAGTGCCGACCGACCACCCGCCTCACGACAGTCAGTGAGTGCGGGTGGCCGTTAGGCCACCGCCCCCTTGCAAGAGATTAGAGAGTTTAATTCTAAGCTTTTGACAAAATTAGTGTTTATATGTTACATATGTGATGAACAATTAACTGCAATATTGATCAGCGTAAGCCAGTCAATATTACAGTTCTCATGCAAAGCAAAATGGTGTAATAATAATAATAGTTTCAATAACAAAGATATTTTACAGATAGGATACACTAAAGTTACAAGTGTTGTCGTCAATAAGCCATTACCACAAAAGAGTTACTGTTTACAAACTTATATAATTCGTTAAAGATTAAAGTTACATTTGAGTGAAATTTTAATATGTTAAATATTAATTAGATTGATAATCAATGCGCGATTTTATTCTCTGTAACATAGATCGCATTCGGGGGCAAAAAGTTGATGTTGCGCTATGTGCTGTGTTTAGCTTGTATTGGTCTTCAGTTACTTGTTTATTAAATACATCACAATTGTGGCACTTTGTTTTGGTCTGATCTTTTTGGTTCGGGCATGATTTATATTCATGGTCAGACGATGCGCAATGTGAACAGATGATTGTGGTAGCCTTACAATGCTTTCGCGTATGGCCATACTGCATGCACTTAAAACAATGCAAGATAGGTACGTGCTCCTCTGCATGCACCCGTTGGTGATCTATGTTGATTTTACCTAGTTGAATAAAGGCCTTAAAAGTGGATGGCGTCGTCATAAGTACAGCATTATACAAACGAGGATTTTTGTTGCCTTTTTTATAGTGGAATGAAATCTTATTGCTTTCATTAATTACATTTTTGAGCGGTTGATTTTGACTTATTATAATGTCAACAAGATCCTTTGTTGGAACATCTTCGGATATACCCTTTAAAGTAATCGGTTAGGTTAGGTTAGGTTAGGTTAGGTTAGGTTAGGTTAGGTTAGGTTAGGTTAGGTTAGGTTAGGTTAGGTTAGGTTAGGTTAGGTTAGGTTAGGTTAGGTTAGGTTAGGTTAGGTTAGGTTAGGTTAGGTTAGGTTTTTTTTTTTTTTTTTTTTTCGAAGGTGAAGGAAATCCTCATAGGATACCACCAGGCCGGTCCTGGTGGCATGCCCGACTCGACTGAAGATGGCATTCCGCCCTAGGATGGAATGCCATCGCCAGTCGCCTACGGACTAAAACCTCCCCCTTTGGGTGTAAGGAACTTTATTATTGGACACGCAGCGCTAACGGTGTACGCTTTGTGTACAACATATGGATGAGCGAGGAGTTAAGATTTGTTTGCAAGGAGAAAATTGATATGACTAATGATGGATCGGGTGATTGAGGTAGTAGGACTTTATAGTTAGGGCGATATTATTTTACCGACTTGAGAAGGTGAAAGTTTAATTGAAGATTTGATTAGTAATTGCAGTCTGCTCGCCGGGACACCGGAAGAGCCGTGTTCCAGTCCGGTGCCCCGGCAAACGGACGCAGGCGAGTAGACGCAAAAACCTTTTACACATTACATGAGATAGATAATCAGTACACGATATTAATAACAATAATCAGCATTCTTATTAAAAAACACATTTCAATTAACAGTAAGATTTTATATACAACATTATATACAACAATTAGTTCTGACGAGGTGTCCGTTCAAGTGCCATTGAAGTGCTTCAGTCTTGTTATGATGCACTTCAATAGCGAGTCAAAGCTTTCAGCCAAAGATTCTCTGCTAGTCACACTTACAATGTCCAGTGGATCTACGCCTAAATTTTGACACATGATAATGTGATCCTGTGAATGTACAAAGAATCTAGGGCAGTTATATATTAGATGAGCTAACGATTGGGTGATTTGAGCGTCTGGGTCACAAGGGCAATGATCATTTGTGGTAATTTTAAATCTAAAAAGATATTCTTTGTGGAACCCATGATTGCTGAGATACTGAGTCGAATGAAAGTTTGGTGTATATTTTGTAATGTATTGTTTGATATGATCATACGTAGGAAAGATGGTTTTGGTGTATTTGCAGTGATCTGGGTTATTGTATAAAAGTTGTGCAGCTATTGATAATCTGGATTTATTATGATGTTTAACAAAGCTGATAGGCACAAGGCTGTAGTCCGGGCTCTTATGCATATTAACTGCCGCCTTAGCTGCCGCATCTGCCATTTCATTGCCGGGTATGCCGCAGTGGGCCTTGCACCAGAAGAAGTGCGTATCTGTCTGGGCTTTGCTGTTAAATATAAGGTTGTGTATGTTTACCACTGTTTGGTTATAGTTGTTTGGATCAGATATTGCCATGAGTCCTGATTTGTTGTCAGAAAAAACTAGCAACTTGTTGATAATGGGTTTTATTTGATAGCTGTACTTGAGGCATTCCTGTATTGCAAATAGCTCAGCCTGATAAACCGAGCAGCAATCATGCAGTTTTAATTTTTTGACTATAATGTTGCCATTAGGCTTGATAATGACGAAAGCTGCCCCGACTTTACCGTCATGACGGCTCCCGTCAGTATAAACTCTCCATGCTTTATAGTTGCCCCTGGAGAAAGCTAGTAATGCGTGTTCAGTGCGATCATTTATATCTTGGTGCGGAATGGATACCCTGTCAGCGGGGTGAAGCAAGGAAGACGGGGGGGCGAGTTTCTCGATGTGGAGATCTGAGGGCAAAGTGGAGGTGTGCCCCTGTAACCGAGTGTCTTCGAGTTCAGCTACGCATTTAATTTTGTCGGGTAGGGGAGCTAACCTGGCCAGCGTAATAGCTAGAGCAGTATTCAATGTTTTGAATCCGCGCGCTATCTTAATGGCGCAGAGCCTTTGTAAGGACAACAGTTTGTCATTTACGCATTTATACTGGAGTGCACTTGCCCATATAGATGCAGAGTATGTGATCACCGGTTCCATGACATGTTGATAAATGGTTCTTATATTTTCTGGATGGACTCCCCAAGTGGGTCTAATTAGGTTCTTAAGTTTGTTATACAGTTTTTTGGTCTTTTCAATGATGTATTCTACGTGTTTAATGAACTTTAACTTGCTATCAATGATGACTCCTAGATATTTTATATGGTTTACAAAGGGTATGGGGGTGTTGTCGGACGTGATAGATATTTTATTAGCTTTATTAGTGAACGCTATAGCCTGAGTTTTCTCGCTGCCAAACTCTAGCTTCACGCTGCGTCCCCAGTCAGTTATACGCTTTATCGCATCATTAGTTATGTTTTGTAGTTCGCTGGTGGTCTTAGAGTGGCATATTAGTAGTACGTCATCTGCGTAGGCTTGAATATGGCATCCAGGGGGCATGTCAGTCACTAAAAGTTCATCTATTATCAAGTTCCAAAGAATTGGCCCGACGACTGATCCCTGGATACAACCTCTAGTCATTCGTTTTTCTGAGAACAGCTCGGCGAAGCCAACCCGTACGACTCGGTCAGTCACGTAACTGTTTAAGATGCGGTAGATGTTCTTGGGGCAGTTATTATGTTTCAGTCTGCGGAAGATTGCCGGCCACCAGGCATTGTCGAAAGCCGCTTTTATATCCAGTGATACAGCAAGGGTATGTTCAGCTGAGCTTTTGGCATTTCTTACAATGCCGAGGGCGTCCCGGATAGCGGCTGTGGTACTGGTTTGTAGTCGGAATCCATATTGTTTGTGAACAATCTTGCCATTACAGTACATGTGATATGTGAGTCGGTTCACTATAAGCTTCTCTAGAAGCTTCCCAAAGACATTGACCAGTCCAATAGGCCGGTAAGAAGATGCTTTGCTGTAGTCAGCCTTGTCTGGTTTAGGAATTATCTTCGTTATTGTGACCTTCCACGAGTCCGGAAAGTATTCTAGCTGAAGGCATCTGTTCATGATGGATGTGATTGTTTCTGGGAACATTTTGGTTATCTGTAAACATATGTCAGCAGTGAGATGGTCATTTCCTGGGGCCCTTTTATGACTGATTGTTTGTAGAGTCTCTAGTATTTCTGTCGATGTGAAAGGGGGCTCGTCGACCTGATCAGGGGGGATAGCCATTTGCTCTCTGATAAGAGCTTGCTGTGTTGTGTCACTGCTTGCATCGTCATCAGGGTAGAAAATTCTTAATAGGGCATCAGCAGTGTCCTGGCTGTCTACGGTGTGCCTGCCGTCAGGGAGAAGGAGGGTTGCAGGTGGTTGTGGAGCAGGTCGTGAACGTACAATGCGGTTTGTTACAGCCCACACGTCCTCCTTTCCCTGTCTTTCACAGAAGTTCTTGAAGGCGTTGGTTGAGGCGGAGCAGCAGGCACTCGAGTATTTCTTGCGAAGCTCATCCCGTTCCTTCAAAATTTCCTCTATAGGTAGTTTCCTCCGGACAGCCTTGCTTAATCTGCGGTGGTTTTTGACGACCGCGGCTTTTTGGGACTCGAGGTCATCGTTCCACCAAGGCGGACGTTGGGGAAAAGGTTTCGAACGCGGCAGAATGTCGTCGCACATTTCTGTAATGTCTAATGTGAGAAAAAATATAACAGAGTCTAGTTGGTCCTCGTCGCAGGTTTTGATATAATCTTCAGAGGGAAGTTTGTCAACCAAGGCTTCCCTTATGTTGTCAGTCAGCTCTTCCCATTTTATACTGGACGTGTCGTAGCGATAGGTTGATATCTTTGTTTTGTGGCGAAACTGTGAAGACTTGTGTGTATCAGTAGATATTTTAAAAGTGATTGCATGGTGATCTGATGATGGGCAGATAGTAGGGTCGACCTTCCATTCTATTACCTTGGTGGAGAGGCGTTTCTGGTGCGTTCTATCTTCATATAGAGTGAGATCGACAATAGAACTGCGTAATTTACCATTAGTGACTGTTTCGAAGGTGGGAGTGGTGCCGGTGTTACATACTGACAAATCATTGGTGATTATGATGTCAGCTATTTGGTTGCCTCTTCTATTGTTGACAGCGCTGCCCCATAGGCTGTGCCAGCCGTTGAAATCGCCGGCAATTATATGTGTGGATCCTGCAGTAAGGCTGAGAAAGTTTTCCAATTTAGATATAGTATTATGGGGGTCTTGTCTTGGTTCAATGTACACGCATGTGAGATACGTTTTCTTTCCTGATTTATCTGTCAGTTGTATGACACACATGTTAGTACTGGAGTATTTTGTGTGTCCCAAGGCAGAGATGCCAGAGTCCTTGACACAAATGGCAGCTCTTACAGGATGATCAGGAGACGGGAACTGAAATGTTGTGTATCCAGGCGGGGATTTCATTATATTGGTTTTGGCCTGTAGGTATGGTTCAGTAATAAAGGCAAATGCTATTTTATTTTCTTTGTTGGCAAGGGCAACGGCCGTCTCTTGATAGGCGTTACGTCCATGTCCTTGATTTATTTGTAAACAACTGTATATGTGTGGTTTGTGTGGAGCGGTTTGGTTGTTATTGTTATTAGACATATTCAATCTTTTGTCTTAGGTTAATAATCGCTGCCTTAATCAAAGGGCAGATGGGGTTGATTGCTGTGTGGTTATCATTATGATTGGTTGAGTACTTTTGGTTGTGTCCAATACAGTTGTAGCATTGTGGGGTCCGATTTTTATTCGGACAGGTTTTGTAAGTATGGGTGCAGTCAGCACAGTACGAGCAGGGCTTGACTGTGGATCTACAGTGCACTCTGGTATGTCCAAATTGAAGGCAGCTTAGGCACTGTTTGAATGGTGAGTGTTCGCTTACATGTACTCGTTGATGCTCTATGTTAATTCTGCCGAGATGCATCATCGCGCGCCAAGTCCCCGGCGAGCATCTAAGTACGACATTGAGTAGCTTAGGATTTTTATTATTCTTTGTATACACAAGTTGAATAGCCTCATGACCCGTTGCAGCGTCTCTCACGGTAGGGTTTTGTGTGATGATGATATCCACGAGCTCTTGTGAGGGGGTATCTTTGTGAATCCCTTTCAGTATTATCATGGGTGATAAACGTCGAGCAGGTTCCGCCTTGATATTCAAGGTGTTATTGATTCGCGTGATCGTCTCGTCCAACTGTTTTTCATTGTGAAACTCGATGCGAAGTTTGTTGTTAGAAATCGGTCTGATTTTCTGAGGGGCGTAGTTTGTGTTCTTGAAGGAAATCTCGTTCCTGAACGTGGAAAGCGCCTCCAATCCGGTTTGAGCGTTGGCAACCGTGACCACCATGGCCGGGTTGTTTCTAGGGACGTCCAAAGTTGGCTTTTTGGCTATTTCACTATACGTGGGTCTTATTAGGCGCTCATCGGGTCTTCCCGGAGCAGGGCCGCTGAGGTCAAAGCCGAGATTGGTGTCAAGCCGTCGGTCTGCGCCACCCGTCACGGAGGCAACCAGGGTTCCAATATAGGTTTGTTCTTGCCTTATCCTTGTTAGTTCTTCTTGTATGCAGGCAATCGCACTGTCGACTTTATTAGAACTACAGTTTTCAGGATTTGAAAGCCAGGTGGTGGTTCTAGTTGTGGAAGCGGGCCCGACTAGGCGTTCTGCGCTCATTATTTCGCACTCCTGACTGTACCTGTTCACACTTTCCTGCATTTCCTTAACACATTCAATGATTTCAGCCTTATTACCCTTGGTGACACTTTTGTTCTGTTTGAAAATGCTGTATATTCTTTCAGCTTTTTGTCTAACTATTGTCCTAAGCCTGCCACTAGAACTCCGAGTGCTAGGGCTGGCAACGGATTCGCCGCTCAAGAGAGGCCCGTCCGTTTCGGAGGGCTCAGTAGTACTTGCCGGTTTTGGCGCCGGGGTTTGCAACTGTGACTGTGACAGCTGCTGCGGCTCTTGTGCCGCAGTCGAACGAGTCGAGTTGAGTCGACCGCCCTGAGAAGGTAGGCTGATAACAGACTCACTGCTCATAAAAAGTCTTTCCATTTCAAAGGACTCGGTGGTGATTGGGGCATCCGGTACCACTGTCGGGGTATCCGGTTCCGCCCTCGAGGCCGCCGGTCCTGGTGCAGGCAGCGGCGTTGATGCATGAGCCGTATGCGTTTGTTCATGAATCTCCGCACGCGTTACCACGAAAGTTTTGTTTTGCCTATTATTAGTTTCCGATTCTGAGTCAAAATCGATGAGGGGGGTGGGGCACTGTTCATTATTTGCCACTTCCTTATTTTCTGCTGTTTGTGCTTGCTCCGCAGGAGCAGATCGCGCTTTTTTAGGCGAGTTGGGAGGTGTGTGAAACATTATTCTCGGTTGCAAAAAATACAGATAAAAAGAAAATTATAATTTATGATCTAGAAGAGATATCAACACAAGTTTAATACTGAAAAATTTAAATACTTAAGTGCTACTAACATACAAAATTTGAGTTTTTTGGATGAAAATTAGCGAAATTACAGATAAATTAAATTTTAAAAGAAATGTTTTATTTTGAGGCTCAAGGAAAGATTTTTGAGATGAATTTTTAAATAAAATGTTAAAAACTATAAAGTCTATCAGACAAATTTGAAACAAGAGAAATCTACCAGCTAAAAATGGAGAAAATTTAGTTTAAAACGATTGCCGTTATATTTCTTACAGGCACCGCAAAAAATCGAGGGAATTTTAAAATTAGTCTATGAAGTTCTGGTTAGGTTAGGTTAGGTTAGGTTAGGTTAGGTTAGGTTAGGTTAGGTTAGGTTAGGTTAGGTTAGGTTAGGTTAGGTTAGGTTAGGTTAGGTTAGGTTAGGTTAGGTTAGGTTAGGTTAGGTTAGGTTAGGTTAGGTTAGGTTAGGTTAGGTTAGGTTAGGTTAGGTTAGGTTAGGTTAGGTTAGGTTAGGTTAGGTTAGGTTAGGTTAGGTTAGGTTAGGTTAGGTTAGGTTAGGTTAGGTTAGGTTAGGTTAGGTTAGGTTAGGTTAGGTTAGGTTAGGTTAGGTTAGGTTAGGTTAGGTTAGGTTAGGTTAGGTTAGGTTAGGTTAGGTTAGGTTAGGTTAGGTTAGGTTAGGTTAGGTTAGGTTAGGTTAGGTTAGGTTAGGTTAGGTTAGGTTAGGTTAGGTTAGGTTAGGTTAGGTTAGGTTAGGTTAGGTTAGGTTAGGTTAGGTTAGGTTAGGTTAGGTTAGGTTAGGTTAGGTTAGGTTAGGTTAGGTTAGGTTAGGTTAGGTTAGGTTAGGTTAGGTTAGGTTAGGTTAGGTTAGGTTAGGTTAGGTTAGGTTAGGTTAGGTTAGGTTAGGTTAGGTTAGGTTAGGTTAGGTTAGGTTAGGTTAGGTTAGGTTAGGTTAGGTTAGGTTAGGTTAGGTTAGGTTAGGTTTTTTTTTTTTTTTTTTTTATATAAACTGTAATTTATGGGTGAATGGCCCTCGCTTACAATACGGGCGACCAATCACCCTGCAACTGTTTGTTATATTCCTCTGAATGTGTGGCTGAAAGCAGGGACTCGGTTGAATGAGCTCCTGCTAGACAACCTTTTACTGTTGTAAGAAATAATGCCCCCGCAAAGAATACGGACAGCATTATCTCATGTTATGTTTACTTTAATTGATTATTACGTGTTATTAAATTTCTTTAAACTATTAACTATGCTATTTATATATTTTGAAAATGACTCAATTGTTGATTCTTTAGTGATAATACTGCTTAAGTTGTACGGGTCAACGTTGACATTTTGGCATATAATTTCATGTTGAATCCGAGAGTAATCATACTTTGGGCACTGCTTCAGTAGATGCTCGATCGTTTGAGGAGTAACATTATCACATGGGCATGTATTGTCGTCAATTATTTTAAATCGTTGCAAGTATGTTTTATTGTAACCGTGGGCAGTTAATATTTGCGTCAATTGAAATGAGATTTGCATAGATCCACGCAGTGCCCTAATAGAATCTATGTCAGGCAGGTACTTTTTCACGTGCATCCCAGTCTGACTCTCCATGTACCATTTGTTGTGTAATGTGTGAATATTCTTTTTATTATGTAGTTTGTGATAGGACAGTGGAAAGAGGTCGTAGTCAGGAGGCTTATGTGAAGATGCTGCAGCTTTAGCGGCCATGTCAGCTCGTTCGTTGCCGTTAAGGCCGACATGAGCTTTGATCCAGCAGAAATTAATTACTGTTTTCCCCGACTCCTTGATCCTGTGGAGAATTTTGTGGATGTTATTAACAATTCTATTGGTACTACTGCGGTTTGAAATCTCCATTAAAGCAGCCTTAGAGTCCGAGAAAACAGTGACTTTAGGTAATTCCCGTACGTGGCATTCGTGGCAGGCTCGTTCTAGGGCGTAGCACTCAGCCTGAAAGACGGTGCAGCTGCTATGTAGTTTGAGTTTTTGCATATAGCTCCTACCATCAGGGTAGTCAATGATAACAGCTGCACCAACCATACTATTGTATTTGCTACCGTCTGTGAATACTCTATGCATATCAACATCATCATAAAAGGGTTCCAGTTGTTCTTGGTTTACTACCTCGGATACCTCTATGTTTATCCTTTTAGCAGGGTGTAGTAATTCCGTCACCGGGACTCTCCTGTCGTATCTTATGTCGTCAGGTAAGTATTCTGATATCTGACAGCGTTTGACCAGCTCTGTAGAGGCCACCTCTTTTACCTTTAGGTGCAGTGGAGTCAAGCCAGCTAGTGCAATTGACTCCACTGTTGGTAGAGTACGAAATCCGTGAATAATCTTTAGGGCGAAACCACGCTGGAGACTAAGTAATTTATTTGATACCTTTTTGTAGCTCGTGGCAGTATGCCAGATTTCTGCGGCGTAAGTTATGATTGGCTCGATGACTTGCCTGTAAATTGTATTAACGTTTCCAGCGTGGATTCCCCAAGTTGGCCTTATATAAATACAGAGTTTTTTATAAATTGTCTGGGCCTTTTTGACAATATACTCGCTGTGTTTTATGAATTTCAGATTCTCGTCAATGATCACTCCTAACAGTTTGAAATCACTGTCAGGCTTTATAGTGACGCCATTCATATAAATCCGAGCAGCCTTGGCCTTCGGGGTAGGAGTGATCATTTTCGTTTTCTGTGGTCCAAATTTTAGTTTGTTGCTTACTCCCCAGTGATGGACTTGTTGGAGTATTCGGTTGGTATTATGCTGTAATTGTTCAACGTTATCCCCGGTGCAAATAAGCAGAACATCGTCAGCATACGCTTGGATGTAGTTGCCCTGAGGCAGCTTCTGGTCCAGCAGGGAGTCGATAATTGTATTCCAGAAGATGGGTCCAAGGACTGATCCTTGGACACATCCCCTGGACTGCACTTTTGTTACTGTTGCATCCGCGTAATTTAGTATTACTACCCGTTCTGTGAGGTAGCTGTTCACTAATTGATATATATTTTTGGGACATTTGGCCTTTTTTAAACCATTTAGCAAGGCCGGCCACCAGGCATGGTCAAAGGCACCTTCAATGTCTAGCGAGATAGCCAGTACTAGCTTTTTATTTTCTTTAGCTTCTCTAATACAGTTTATGGCCTTAGACAGCGCATCAGTAGTAGACCGCTGTTCTTTAAAGCCATACTGGTGTTCGCTACATGTTCGGGTTTTTTGAAGAAAGTACGTTAGTCGTTTTGCGATGAGTTTTTCAAGTACTTTGCCTAGAACATTAATTAGACCGATCGGTCTGAAAGAGGATAAGCTATTGTAACTATCTTTGTTGGGTTTAGGTATGGTCTTTATATAGGCTGTTTTCCAGGGTGTAGGGAAATGGTTGAGTAAAAGACATCTGTTATATATATTTCTGATTAAGTTGGGGTAATTATTTATGAAATGTTGGCATATATCGGCAGTTAGATTATCTAAACCCGGTGCTTTTTTGGAAGACATATGCTGAATAGCTTCTTGGACCTCAGCAACTGTGAATGGGATATCATTGTCTGCGATATAATTAACATCTAGGGCTGAATTTCTTACTTGTGTGTGGCAGTCAGTGTCCTCATTTGGGTTATCATCCGGGAAGAATTTATTTGTTAATTTTTCTGCTGTTTCTGTGGAGGTTTTAGTATAATTATGTGCGTCTATTTGCAGTGTGGCAGGTGGCTGTGACTGTGGTTTTGATTTTAGGAGTCGGTTTGTTACTGACCATACATCATCCTTTCCTTGTTTGTTGCAGAAATCCCGGAAGGCGCTTGTGGACGTTTCTCGCATCTTGTCAGCGTATTCGTTCCGCGCCTCCGTGAGCTCCACAACAATACAGGTTAAGTCTTTATTGCCACGTTTTAGGTCTTGTAAACGATGATGTAGATAAATAACTTTCTTTTTAAGTATGGTAAGTTCAGGTGTCCACCATGGTATGCGTATGAAAGGAGTTGGTTTTCTGAATGTTGAGTGACAGGTTTTTGAAATTGTTTTTGTGATGTTGCTTATGTAGTTGTCCAGTTGTATTTTATCTAAGTCGTCAATGTTAATATTGTGCAAGCCGGATGCAGTCATGTTTTCTTGTAGCGTGTTTTTAAATACTTCCCAGTCAGCATTTTTAGTGTTGTATTTGAAGGTAGTAGATGAGGTCTTTTTCTTTATTTTGTTGCTAAGATTTATATTAAATTGTATCGCGTGATGGTCTGAAGATGGTGTGATTGCATGATTGATTTTCCAGTCTTCAATGTTGTGGGCATAAGTTGCGGATGAAATAGTTAGGTCGATGATAGAAGTCCTAATTCTATTATGGGTGATAGTTTCGAAGGTGGGTTCACTGCCTAAATTACATGTGACCATATCGCAATTGAAAAGGATTTCGTAAATACATTTGCCTCTGTCATTGTTTATGGAGGAGCCCCATGACGTGTGCCAGCCATTGAGATCTCCACACACAATGTGCGTCTGGTCTTTATATAATGTAATAACTTCCTCCATATGATGAAGTGTTCGTGCCGGGTCATCTCTAGGCTCAATGTAAACAGATGTCATATACATTTTCTTATTGTCTCTTGTTACAATTTGTATAGTGACTAAATTGGCAGTGAAATGCTGTATCATGCCAAGGCATGCACCCAGCCCACGTCTAACTGCAATGCAGGCCTTGGTTGTGATGTTCTTGTCACTCTGTTGATAGATGTCATACTCCGGTATATACTTCATTTTCATGCTATTCCCAGTGTAAGGCTCGGTAATAAATATTACATCATATTTTTCGCTAATTGCACATCTTATCAGTTCTTCGGTGGCGTGTTGGCTGCGTCCTAGATTGACTTGCACAACTTTTAGCATTATTTTGTCAATAGTTCTAAGCGGCGCGATGGTTCTATGTGAGTTATTTTGACTGTGTTGTTGCATCTGGCTGCCCTTAGCAGTACTGGACCGATAGCCGAGCTATCCGGTCCCATTTTTGCCATTCTGGGCAGTCTGAGCGGTAGGCTGGGTGGTCATGTTCTTTTCCTAGCTTTTTACAGTTAGCGCAGCTCGGTTTGCTGATTTCCCTCTGTGTACAATTGCGCGTATCATGTTCTAATGCGCAGTGGCCGCAGACGTTTCGGTTTGCACAATTAAGCGCTCTATGTCCATATTCTTGACAGCGGAAGCACTGTATAATCGGCGATTGATCGTATACAGGTATCACTTGGTACCCTACTCTAATCTTATTATCTTTAAGCGTGGCCCACATAGAAGGGCTAACCTCAATGATAACGTTATTCGTCGCGTCTGTCCTGCCCCTAGAGCGACGAACGACTCTGATCAGTCGGTCCGCTTGCGGTATATCGCCGATCATGCTCTCATTCTGTTTTAGCACAGCCTCTGGCACTTTCTCATTTGTGACATCTGGCGTGACACCAACAAGACGCAGCAGAGGTTTCCGCAGCTGAGGCGTGGTGACTGTGAGTCTCTCTGTATTTTCCTTTAGAGCTTCAGCATACTTTTTGCGGTCGCTTTCAGTGTTACAGGTCACTGCAACCTTTTGCTGTCTTGTTACACGGACATTGTTGATTGCTATTCCCATTTGCACGACGTCAACTTTCTTTTTTATTTCCTTCACAATCTCATCACCGCCATGCCTAGGATCAATTGATTCTATCATAACGGTGTATCTTGGTTGAGAAGGAGTATCAATTTGCCCTATTGCCGAGTTTGTTTGCTGCTGCTTTTGCGCTCGCCTCTGTCTCTTTGATAAAACTGGGGTGAAGTCACTTTCCCCTTGCCGTACGTCAGTTTCTACGGGCGTTCTAGTTGTGGCGGGTCGCGTAGTCTGATTTGCCGCACGAACTGCGTCATCACAGTCATCTCTAGTGTATCTTTGAAGATTCTGTATTGTCTCTTTTATGTCTCCAAGCTCTTGACGAATGGTATCCCTTATTATTTGTTCCGTTTCATGTTTTTTCGGAAGTTCCTGAATCTTTTGTGTGAGACCGTTTAGGCGCTCAGTTACTCCAGTCATGCCCATCTCATTCGGCCCCTCATAGGCGTCTGTTCTACTTGGGGTTGTCGGATGGTCTGTCAGCCTAGACTGGTTTCGTGCGGGTGGAGGGCTCCTGGCATCTTCGAGCACCTGTTGGATCTCCTTCAATCTAGATGGCTGCATATCGTACTTCATAATGTGTTTACCTTTGTCGAGGGCTTTTAGTATTTCGAAAGACGCCCTGGTTATGGCATCTTTATTTAATCTATTAACGCTCTTCTCCTCGTTAACCGCCCTGTTGGTGAATTTAGCCAGGTGGCCAACAACGGAGAAAAATGAGTCCATATCAGAGACATCGGATGCACATGCTCCAATATCAATTTGCTCCTCTGGCTTGAGTTTCTTAGACTGCTTAGTTTTAGGCTTAGCAGTTTGAGTTGGATTTTGTGACTGCAGGTCCGACAGCGGCTGCTGCGAATGTGGCAGTGTGAGAGTTTGCGGCTGCGACTGTTGCTGTGGCCTCGGCTGTCGCTGCGGTTGTGACTGCAGACGCTGAAGGAATGCAGACAAATTAGTAACGTCAGTGTCTTTGTCGAGTCGATCGCCCTGCGTCCCAGTTACGTTCAGTGTGTTAAGCGGAGTTGCAGAGTCGTGACTGAATTGAAGCGGCTCCATCTCGCCAGAACTGTCAATGTTAAATGCCACAGCTGGCCTGCGAGCGTCAGCAGGTTCTTTGTCAGCTGTTACCTCTCCGGCGCGTGCAAGCGAGAAGGTCGCATTTAAGATATGGCTATTTAGCTCAGGCACGTCCATGTCAATAAGGCTCACTTCGCTAGTGTTAGCTAGAGCGGTGTCACGCCCATTGACATGTTGCAGGCTAGCCTCTGTCAGTGATTGGGGAGCCTCCTGCGGCTCTGGGGCGCCATGCTGCTGTTCTTGGTGAGCTTCCTGATGCTCTTGTTGCGCAGATCGTAGGCGATTTTTCACTGGCGAATGAAACATTATGTTAATGTTAATGTTAATAAGAAGTTAAAGAAATTACGATTAAATTTTAATATTAGGTGAAAGGTTGATTTTATAGGACAACAAAGAGTTTACGAGAAAAGTTTATAGAAACGAAATTAAAAAAAAACTAAAAGATCTATCACATAAAATAATAAAAAGAGAAATCTACCAGGTAGAAATAGAGAAAAAATTAATTAAAATGGATTGCCGCGATAATTCCTGCAGGCACCGTAAAATAGCAAAGAAATTAAGAAATTAAACTAAAAATTTGTATAAAAGCTAGTATTTATTATTAAACTGTTTTAAAGGAATACCAAAGCGCAATTTTATAAAGAAAGAAAATTATTAAAAAGTTGAAAAACGGCTGAGAATTGAATTTTTGAAAATTTGAAAAATTTGAAGAACACTAAAAAATTAATATATCGGTAACCAGAAGGGCTAACGAAATAAAAAGGGTACCAAAAAATAGGGCTTAGTTAGCTTTAAAATTATATTAAGTTTGAAAATTTTAAGATAAGTTTCGTTGAACAAATAGTTGAAAAATGTGTAAAAGTTAGGTCAGAAGACGACGGAAGAGAACTTAGAAGTTATTAGAAAAACTGTAAGAGATACGAAGTTGTATGTAAGACAAGAATAGATGGAAAAAATTCACTCTACTAAACAAAATAAAAACTAGAAAAATCTATCGGATGGATTCAGAGATATTAGTGTAAATGTAGATTGCCTGTAGGTTTTTGGCAGGTGCAATTAAAAAGTATAGAAAGTTGAATATTTCTAAGTGTAGTTGTATAAAAAGAGTCTATTTTTAGAATGCAGTTATTTAGGAATTACAAAAAGTGATTTTTATGAACAGGAAAAATTATGAAAAGTTGAAAAATGGCTGAGATATGAATTTTTGAAAAAGTGAGTTTTTGAAAAGAAGTTAAAATTTGAATATTTATGGAACTAGAAGGACTATGAAAATGAGTAATATATCAAAAAATCGGGCTCGTCGAGTACTAAAATTGTGCTAAAAATGAATTTATTCGGGTACTATTTAGTCACTTTTAAAAGAGCTTGGTTAGGTTAGGTTAGGTTAGGTTAGGTTAGGTTAGGTTAGGTTAGGTTAGGTTAGGTTAGGTTAGGTTAGGTTAGGTTAGGTTAGGTTAGGTTAGGTTAGGTTAGGTTAGGTTAGGTTAGGTTAGGTTAGGTTAGGTTAGGTTAGGTTAGGTTAGGTTAGGTTAGGTTAGGTTAGGTTAGGTTAGGTTAGGTTAGGTTAGGTTAGGTTAGGTTAGGTTAGGTTAGGTTAGGTTAGGTTAGGTTAGGTTAGGTTAGGTTAGGTTAGGTTAGGTTAGGTTAGGTTAGGTTAGGTTAGGTTAGGTTAGGTTAGGTTAGGTTAGGTTAGGTTAGGTTAGGTTAGGTTAGGTTAGGTTAGGTTAGGTTAGGTTAGGTTAGGTTAGGTTAGGTTAGGTTAGGTTAGGTTAGGTTAGGTTAGGTTAGGTTAGGTTAGGTTAGGTTAGGTTAGGTTAGGTTAGGTTAGGTTAGGTTAGGTTAGGTTAGGTTAGGTTAGGTTAGGTTAGGTTAGGTTAGGTTAGGTTAGGTTAGGTTAGGTTAGGTTAGGTTAGGTTAGGTTAGGTTAGGTTAGGTTAGGTTAGGTTAGGTTAGGTTAGGTTAGGTTAGGTTAGGTTAGGTTAGGTTAGGTTAGGTTAGGTTAGGTTAGGTTAGGTTAGGTTAGGTTAGGTTAGGTTAGGTTAGGTTAGGTTAGGTTAGGTTAGGTTAGGTTAGGTTAGGTTAGGTTAGGTTAGGTTAGGTTAGGTTAGGTTAGGTTAGGTTAGGTTAGGTTAGGTTAGGTTAGGTTAGGTTAGGTTAGGTTAGGTTAGGTTAGGTTAGGTTAGGTTTTTTTTTTTTTTTTTTTTTTTAATATATAACTGTGAATAGTTCCAATGGCCCTCGCAAGGGATACGGGCGACCGTTGGACTTTAACTGGATATTTAGGTTCCCGCTAATGATACGGGTAACCTTTAATCAATGTTATTTATTACTATTAATAAGGATTTAATCAATGTTATTTTTACTATTAATACGAATTTTACATTTGTGATAAATACTATTATAAATTAAGCAGGTTTGTTGATTTAATGTTGTACTTTAAAATTTAAATTTACGTGTTATTGAACTTTTTGAGTGTATTTACTATGTGATTAATATGATTTTTAAACGAGTCAATTGTTGTTTCTTTATTTATTATCTCTTCTATTTGGTAAGGCTGTATGTTGTTAATATTGCAGAGTGTTTCGTGTTCTATACGCGATTTCTGGTACCTCGGGCAATGTTCCAGGAGATGTCTCATGGTTTGCGGAGTGACGTCGTCACATGGGCACTCATTGGAGTCTATTATATGGAACCTTTTTAAATAAGTTTTATTGTATCCATGACCAGTGAGCATTTGGGTCATTTCAAAGGTGAGTTCAAAATATTGCCTGAATTTGTTTATATTTTCTAGGGTGGGTAGCCATTGCTTTAAGTGTGCTCCGGTTGTGCTGGTTTGATATATTATGTCTGTATTTTTGGCTGCATCTATTCGAAAGTTTCGTTTGTGATATGACAGAGGGAACTTTGTATAGTCTGGGATTTTATGTTGGGAGGCAGCGGCTTTGGCAGTCATGTCTGCCTCCTCGTTACCGAGGAGGCCGGCATGCGCCTTAATCCAGCAGAACTGAATGGTTCGTCCCTGCTCCCTGATGGCTACAATGCTCTTATGTGCACTATTTATTGTTGCGTTAGTGCTGCTACGGTTTGATAATTCATGTAACGCGGCCTTTGAATCTGAAAAGATGGTAGCTTGTTCCAATCCGAGTGCGTGACACATGTTGCATGCCTCTTTAATAGCCAAGCACTCGGCCTGGAACACAGTACAACAGTTATGCAATTTCAGCTTTTTAGTTAAGCTACGGCCATCCGGAAAATGTATTACAACAGCAGCCCCCACTACTCCATCGTGCTTACTACCATCAGTGTAGATTCGGTGCATTTCAGTGGAGTAGTAAGGTTCTAGGTCATTCATGTTGTTTATGTCTTTCAGTTCAATTTGTGGGCGTACGATGGGATGTAATAGATCAGTAACTGGCACTCTCTTGTCGTAAAGTATATCATGTGGTAGGTATTCGGTGACTAAGGATCTCTTAACACGCTCAATTGATGCAACTTCACGTACCTTATCAGGTAGAGGTGTCAGTCCCGCCAGCGCGATTGAAGGAATTGTGGGCAACGTACGAAAACCATGAAGGATTTTAATTGCGAAACCGCGCTGGAGGCTAAGCAAAGAAGTGCATACTTTCTTATAATTGGTTGCCTGTCCCCAAATTTCGGCTGCATATGTTATAATTGGCTCTATTACTTGCCTATAAATTGTGTTAATATTTGCCGCATGAACCCCCCATGTGGGCTTAACAAATATGCATAGTCTCTTATATATAGCTTGCGCCTTTTTAATTATGTACTCCGTATGACGGATAAATTTCAGGTGCTCATCGACAATGACACCTAGCAGTTTGAAATGTGTATCAAAGGGTATAAGTACATTGTCCATATAAATTTTAGCGGCTTTAGCCTTCGGTGTGTAGGCAATCATCTTAGTTTTTTGGGGGCCAAACTTTAATTTATTATTTGTGCCCCATTCGAAGACAGTTTTTAATAAGTTATTAGCGTTTCGTTCGATTTCTTCAGTGTTCATGCCTGAGCAGATCAGCAAAATATCGTCAGCGTAGGCTTGGACATAATTGCCATCCGTCAGGTCTTTCTCTAATAGGGTGTCAACAATAGCATTCCAGAAGATGGGTCCCAGTACCGAGCCTTGGACACATCCTCTGGTCTGCTCTTTTGTCACTGTAACGTCAGAATAATTTAATATTATCTTGCGATCAGTAAGGTAACTGCAGATTATTTTTAGTAAGTTATGTGGACAATTTATATCGGAGAGTCTCTTAATCAATGCAGGCCACCAGGCATTGTCAAAAGCTCCTGCAATGTCGAGCGATATGGCAACTACAAGTCGATTATTGTTTTTGCATTGCTTTAGTTTATTGATGGCATCATTGAGGGCATCCGTGGTGGAACGCTGTTCTCTGAAACCATATTGTTTATTACTGCAAGCATGGTTAATTTGCATATAGTAGGTGAGTCTTGTGGATATGAGTTTCTCGAGTATCTTTCCAAAAACATTTATTAAGCCAATGGGCCGGTAAGCAGATGTTTCTTTGTAATTTGTTTTATTCGGTTTTGGAATTGTTCTTATGTATGCAGTTTTCCAGGAGGCAGGAAAATACTCGAGCGTTAGGCATCTATTGTATAATTTGGTTATAGTTTCAGGGTAGCATTCGATAGATTGTTTGCAGATGTCCGCAGTGAGGTGGTCTATTCCTGGTGCCCTATTAGGGCTCATGTTTTTTATTATGTCCAACACTTCTTGCGTGGTAAATTGCGGCTCATTATTTCCTATTGCAGGTTCGTTATTTACAATATTATTGGCAACTGTTTCTCTTATTTGCAGGTGGTGTAGAGTATCGTCAGCAGCGTTGTCTTCTGGGAAGAACTTTGCAGCGAGCTTTTCTGCAGTATCAAGGATAGACGTCGTGTACGTACCGTTATCTGTTTTTAGTGTAGCAGCCGGTTGCGGTTGCGGTGAGCTCTTAAGAAGGCGGTTAGTAACAGACCACACGTCATCCCTTCCCTGGCGACTGCAAAATTCTCTAAAGTGATCTGACGACGTTGTTCTTATTTTGTTGGAGTACTCTGCTCTTGCATCGTGGAGTTCTTTTATGATGTTAGTAATGTCCTTTTTACCCCGTTTGAGGTCTTGTAGGCGATGATGCAGTGATATAACCTTTCTCTTTAATTCAGTCAATTCTTGTGTCCACCATGGAATCTTTTGTTGGGGTTTTTTAAGAGTAAGCGTTGCGTCACAAGTTTTTAATATCACATTGGTCATTTCATTTATATAGTTGTCAAGTCCATTTTTGTCCAGTTCGTCTATGTCAGTCCCAAGTATATTGCTAATATCAACATTTTCTTTAAGTTTAGTTTTGAAGTTGTCCCAATTTGTTTTGTCAGTTTGATATTTGTATGTTGATGTAGATTTCTTCTTATTGTTACGTATGTTATCCGATTTGATTTTAAATTCAATTCCATGATGGTCAGATGATGGAATGATTTCTTTATTGACCTTCCAATCAAAGATATTGTTTGCTGTGCACGGAGTAGCCAGGGTGAGATCGACTATGGAATGCCTGATTTGGCCGTGTTTATTTATTTCTGTCTCAAACGTTGGTTCGTTACCTATATTGCAGCTAATTAAATCAAAGTTGATAGCCAAGTCATGTATTTCCCTCCCTCTATCGTTGTTTCTTACAGATCCCCATGTGGTGTGCCACCCGTTAAGATCCCCACACACGATGTGCTCTCTATTAGCATACTGTTGGAGGAATTGGCCCAGGTGCATCATCGTATGTGAAGGATCCTCACCCGGCTCTATATAGACAGAGGAGATCAGTAATTTCCTGTTATTGTCAATCGTAATTTCGACGGCAATAAAGTTCGTGGTATCGTATTGAGTTAGCCCGATATAATTTACGAGCTTTTTCTTTACAGCAACGCATGCTTTGTTTCTGCAAGTAATATCGTTATGTTGATACAGGTCATACCCGTCAATACTCTTAACTGACGTTTTATTCTTACTAATGAACGGTTCTGATATGCAAATTATGTCGTATTCATTGTCTCTAGCACATTGTACCAATTCTTGAAAGGCATTATTACCACGACCTAAATTACACTGAACGATATTAATGTATTGTTTTCTGTTAGTGTTTACTGTTGGGACGCCCTTAGGAATAACGGACAGAGATCCTGGCTATGCGATCCCACTTGATCCAGTCCGGACATTTTTGGCTGAACGCAGGGTGATTATATTCTTTGCCCTGGCCCTGGCAGTTGGTGCAGCAAGGAACTGTTGAGCTTCGTGGGCAGTTACGGGTATCATGCGCATCAGCACAGAAACCGCATTTACTGCTAGATGTACAATTAGCCGCGCGATGGCCGTAGCCCATGCACTTGAAGCATTGCATAATCGGCGATTGGTCAACCGCGAGGACCGACTGATAGCCGACCTTAATTTTTTGTAAAAGCATTTGCTTGTACAATTGTGGACTAACTTCGACCACTACATTTTTTATCGAGTCATTGCGCCCTTTGATACTGCGTATGTATTTAACTTGTTTACTTTCTGCGCTAACACAGCCCATAATTCTGTGGTTCTGCTTTATAATCGCGTCAACTATTCGTTCGTTTGCGTTGTCATTTATTACGCCCAGGAGTTTTATGCAGGGGTTGCGTAGTTTCGGGACTCCGACTGTAACTCCTGTAGTATTGTGCTTGATAGCAGCGCTAAGTGTGGTCCTGTCACTTTCCGTCTCGCAGTTAATTACAACTTTATTATTCTTGGTGTGACGTACGCTCTTTATGCCAACACCCAGCTCTACTAAATCTACCTTCTCCTGCACTTCGATCATGGCGTCCTTACTCTCCTTTCGAGGATCCAACGTTTCCAGGATAACAGCATAGTTGGTGTCCTGGGTGATTTGGATGATATTTCTATTTTTCGGGATTGCGGCGGTCTTTCTTGTAGCACCAGAAGATGTTGTACTCGACGTCCCGACTCTAGCTTCTGTGCTCGTTTCTACGCGAGCTCTCTTCTTCTTGGCTTTCTTGCTGAGAACTTCGGTAAAGCCATCGTTGTTTTCCTCCTCATTCTCTTCATCTATCGGGCGTGTTAGGCAGAATACTACTAGTTCATTGATTTTCTTTTGCTCATCAACGAGCTTTTCAATTTCTGCCTGAACCCCTTTTATTTCTGTTTTAAGGTCAGTATTCGTAGAATTGCCCGTAAATGCCGCTATGTCCTCGCTAACGTATATGTCCGTCTGTGTGGCGAAGCTTCTCGTTGCCGATTTTGGGGGCCAGTCAGTCTTTCCAGTGCAGGTAGATACTGCCAGGCGTTTTGCGCTCAATAGTTCACATTCCTGGCTGTATCTATCTACAATTTCTTGCATTTCCTTGACACAGTCGATTATTTCTATTTTATTGCCTTTTGTGACGCTTCTATTTTGTTTAAAAATACTATATATTTTTTCCGCTTTTTGTTTGATCATAGTCCTGAGCCTGCCACTAGAGTTCCGTGTGCTTGGGCTGACAACGGACTCGCTACTCATAAAAAGTCTTTCCATTTCAAAGGACTCGGTGGTGATTGGGGCATCCGGTACCGCCATCGGGGTATCCGGTTCCACCCTCGTAGCCGCCGGTCCTGGTGTAGGTATCGGCGTTGATGCATGAGCCGTATGCGTTTGCTCATGAATCTCCGCACGCGTTACCACGAAAGTTTTGTTTTGCCCATTATTCGTTTCCGATTCTGAGTCAAAATCGATGAGGAGGGTGGGGCACTGTGCATTATTTGCCACTTCCTTATTTTCTACTGTTTGTGTTTGCTCCGTAGGAGCAGATCGCGCTTTTTTAGGCGAGTTGGGAGGTGTGTGAAACATTTTTCTCGGTTGCAAAAAATACAGGTTAAAAAGAAATTATAATTTTTGATCTAGAATAGATATCAACATAAATTTAATACTGAAAAATTTAAATACTAAAGTGCTACTACAAATACAAAATTTGAGATTTTTCGGATGAAAATTAGAGAAATTACAGATAAATTAAATTTTAAAAGAAATGTTTTATTTTGAAGCTCAAGAAAAGATTTTTGAGATGAATTTTTTAATAAAATGTTAAAAACTATAAAATCTATCAGACAAATTTAAAACAATGAAATCTACCAACTAAAAATGGAGAAAATTTGGTTTAAAACGATTGCCCTTATATTTCTTACAGGCACCGCAAAATATCGAGGGAATTTTAAAATTAGTCTATGAAGTTCTAAGAAGACTGTTTAATATTATGATAAAGAATTATACAAATGATTAAGGCAAATTTTATTGTAAAGTAAGAGTATGAAAAAATGAGAAAACAAACGAGTTACGAATTTTTAAAAACTAAGAAAATTTCAAGACTACTAAAAATTAAATATCTCCAAAACCAAAAACCGTACAGACTAATAAATAGTACCAAAAAATAGGGCTTCTTGAGCTTTAAATTTATGCCAAGTTTCAAAATTTTAGGATAAGATTCGCTAAACAAACTATTGAAAGAAGTGAAAAAGTTAGGTTGAAATACGACGGAAGGAAACTTTTAGGTTATGCAAAAAACTGTAAGAGATGCAAAGTAGTATATAAGACAAAAATAGATGGAAAAAATTTACTTTACTAGATAAAATAAAAACCAGAAAAATTTATCGGTTGGATTTAGAAATATTAATGTAAATGTAGATTGCCTGTAGGTTTTTGGCAGGTGCAATTAAAAAGTATACAAAGTAGGATATTTCTAAATGTAGTTGTATAAGAAGAGTATATTTTTAGAATGCAGTTATTTAGGAATTACAAAAAGTGATTTTTATGAACAAGAAAAAATATGAAAAGTTGAAAAATGGCTGAGATATGAATTTTTGAAAAAGTGAGTTTTAGAAAAGAAGTTAAAATTAGAATATTTATGGAACTAGAAGGACTATGAAAATGAGTAATGTATCAAAAAATCGGGCTCATCGAGTACTAAAATTGTGCTAAAAATGAATTAATTCGAGTACTATTTGGTAACTTTTAAAAGAGGTTGGTTAGGTTAGGTTAGGTTAGGTTAGGTTAGGTTAGGTTAGGTTAGGTTAGGTTAGGTTAGGTTTTTTTTTTTTTTTTTTTAAATATAAAACTGTGAATAGTTCCAATGGCCCTCGCAAGGGATACGGGCGACCGTTGGACTTTAACTGGATGTTTAGGTTCCCGCTATTGATACGGGTAACCTTTAATCAATGTTATTTATTACTATTAATAAGTATTTAATCAATGTTATTTTTACTATTAATACGAGTTTTACATTTGTGATAAATACTATTATAAATTAAGCAGGTTTGTTGATTTAATGTTATACTTTAAAACTTAAATTTACGTGTTATTCAACTTTTTGAGTGTATTTACTATGTAATTAATATGATTTTTAAACGAGTCAATTGTTGTTTCTTTATTTATTATCTGTTCTATTTGGTAAGGCTGTATGTTGTTAATGTTGCAGAGTGTTTCGTGTTCTATACGTGATTTCTGGTACCTCGGGCAATGTTCCAGGAGATGTCTCATGGTTTGCGGAGTGACGTCGTCACATGGGCACTCATTGGAGTCTATTATGTGGAACCTTTTTAAATAGGTTTTATTGTATCCATGACCAGTGAGCATTTGGGTCATTTCAAAGGTCAGTTCAAAATATTGCCTGAACTTGTTTATGTTTTCTAGGGTGGGTAGCCATTGTTTTAAGTGTGCTCCGGTTGTGCTGGTTTGATATATTATGTCTGTATTTTTGGCTGCATCTATTCGAAAGTTTCGTTTGTGATATGACAGAGGGAACTTTGTATAGTCTGGGATTTTATGTTGGGAGGCAGCGGCTTTGGCAGTCATGTCTGCCTCCTCGTTACCGAGGAGGCCAGCATGCGCCTTAATCCAGCAGAACTGAATGGTTCGTCCCTGCTCCCTGATGGCTACAATGCTCTTATGTGCACTATTTATTGTTGCGTTAGTGCTGCTACGGTTCGATAATTCATGTAACGCGGCCTTTGAATCTGAAAAGATGGTAGCTTGTTCCAGTCCGAGTGCGTGACACATGTTGCATGCCTCTTTAATAGCCAAGCACTCGGCCTGGAACACAGTACAACAGTTATGTAATTTCAGCTTTTTAGTTAAGCTACGGCCATCCGGAAAATGTATTACAACAGCAGCCCCCACTACTCCATCGTGCTTACTACCATCAGTGTAAATTCGGTGCATTTCAGTGGAGTAGTAAGGTTCTAGGTCATTAATGTTATTTATGTCTTTCAGTTCAATTTGTGGGCGTGCGATGGGATGTAATAGATCAGTAACTGGCACTCTCTTGTCGTAAAGTATATCATGTGGTAGGTATTCGGTGACTAAGGATCTCTTAACACGCTCAATTGATGCAACTTCACGTACCTTATCAGGTAGAGGTGTCAGTCCCGCCAGCGCGATTGAAGGAATTGTGGGCAACGTACGAAATCCATGAAGGATTTTAATTGCGAAACCGCGCTGGAGGCTAAGCAAAGAAGTGCATACTTTCTTATAATTGGTTGCCTGCCCCCAAATTTCGGCTGCATATGTTATAATTGGCTCTATTACTTGCCTATAAATTGTGTTAATATTTGCCGCATGAACCCCCCATGTGGGCTTAACAAATATGCATAGTCTCTTATATATAGCTTGCGCCTTTTTAATTATGTACTCCGTATGACGGATAAATTTCAGGTGCTCATCGACAATGACACCTAGCAGTTTGAAATGTGTATCAAAGGGTATAAGTACATTATCCATATAAATCTTAGCGGCTTTAGCCTTCGGTGTGTAGGCAATCATCTTAGTTTTTTGGGGGCCGAACTTTAATTTATTATTTGTGCCCCATTCGAAGACAGTTTTTAATAAGTTATTAGCATTACGTTCGATTTCTTCAGTGTTCATGCCTGAGCAGATCAGCAAAATATCGTCAGCGTAGGCTTGGACATAATTGCCATCCGTCAGGTCTTTCTCTAATAGGGTGTCAACAATAGCATTCCAGAAGATGGGTCCCAGTACCGAGCCTTGGACACATCCTCTGGTCTGCTCTTTTGTCACTGTAACGTCGGAGTAATTTAATATTATCTTGCGATCAGTAAGGTAACTGCAGATTATTTTTAGTAAGTTATGTGGACAATTTATATCAGAGAGTCTCTTAATCAATGCAGGCCACCAGGCATTGTCAAAAGCTCCTGCAATGTCGAGCGATATGGCAACTACAAGTCGATTATTGTTTTTGCATTGCTTTAGTTTATTGATGGCATCATTGAGGGCATCCGTGGTGGAACGCTGTTCTCTGAAACCATATTGTTTATTACTGCAAGCATGGTTAATTTGCATATAGTAGGTGAGTCTTGTGGATATGAGTTTCTCGAGTATCTTTCCAAAAACATTTATTAAGCCAATGGGTCGGTAAGCAGATGTTTCTTTGTAATTTGTTTTATTCGGTTTTGGGATTGTTCTTATGTATGCAGTCTTCCAGGAGGCAGGAAAATACTCGAGCGTTAGGCATCTATTGTATAATTTGGTTATAGTTTCAGGGTAGCATTCGATAGATTGCTTGCAGATGTCCGCAGTGAGGTGGTCTATTCCTGGTGCCCTTTTAGGGCTCATGTTTTTTATTATGTCCAACACTTCTTGCGTGGTAAATTGCGGCTCATTATTTCCTATTGCAGGTTCGTTATTTACTATATTATTGGCAACTGTTTCTCTTATTTGCAGATGGTGTAGAGTATCGTCAGCAGCGGTGTCTTCTGGGAAGAACTTTGCGGCGAGCTTTTCTGCAGTATCAAGGATAGACGTCGTGTATGTACCGTTATCTGTTTTTAGTGTAGCAGCCGGTTGCGGTTGCGGTGAGCTCTTAAGAAGGCGGTTAGTAACAGACCACACGTCATCCCTTCCCTGGCGACTGCAAAATTCTCTAAAGTGATCTGACGACGTTGTTCTTATTTTGTTGGAGTACTCTGCTCTTGCATCGTGGAGTTCTTTTAAGATGTTAGTAATGTCTTTTTTACCCCGTTTGAGGTCTTGTAGGCGATGGTGCAGTGATATAACCTTTCTCTTTAATTCAGTCAATTCTTGTGTCCACCATGGAATCTTTTGTTGGGGTTTTTTAAGAGTAAGCGTTGTGTCACAAGTTTTTAATATCACATTGGTCATTTCGTTTATATAGTTGTCAAGTCCATTTTTGTCCAGTTCGTCTATGTCAGTTCTAAGTATATTGCTAGCATCAACATTTTCTTTAAGTTTAGTTTTGAAGTTGTCCCAATTTGTTTTGTCAGTTTGATATTTGTATGTTGATGTAGATTTCTTCTTATTGTTACGTATGTTATTCGATTTGATTTTAAATTCAATTCCATGATGGTCAGACGATGGAATGATTTCTTTATTGACCTTCCAATCAAAGATATTGTTTGCTGTGCATGGAGTAGCCAGGGTGAGATCGACTATGGAATGCCTGATTTGGCCGTGTTTATTTATTTCTGTCTCAAACGTTGGTTCGTTACCTATATTGCAACTAATTAAATCAAAGTTGATAGCCAAGTCATGTATTTCCCTCCCTCTATCGTTGTTTCTTACAGATCCCCATGTGGTGTGCCACCCGTTAAGATCCCCACACACGATGTGCTCTCTATTAGCATACTGTTGGAGGAATTGGCCCAAGTGCATCATCGTATGTGAAGGATCCTCACCCGGCTCTATATAGACAGAGGAGATCAGTAATTTCCTGTTATTGTCAATCGTAATTTCGACGGCAATAAAGTTCGTGGTATCGTATTGAGTTAGCCCGATATAGTTTACGAGCTTTTTCTTTACAGCAACGCATGCTTTGTTTCTGCAAGTAATATCGTTATGTTGATACAGGTCATACCCGTCAATACTCTGAACTGATGTTTTATTCTTACTAATGAACGGTTCTGATATGCAAATTATGTCGTATTCATTGTCTCTAGCACATTGTGCCAATTCTTGAAAGGCATTATTACCACGACCTAAATTACACTGAACGATATTAATGTATTGTTTTCTGTTAGTGTTTACTGTTGGGACGCCCTTAGGAATAACGGACAGAGATCCTGGCTATGCGATCCCACTTGATCCAGTCCGGACATTTTTGGCTGAACGCAGGGTGATTATATTCTTTGTCCTGGCCCTGGCAGTTGGTGCAGCAAGGAACTGTTGAGCTTCGTGGGCAGTTACGGGTATCATGCGCATCAGCGCAGAAACCGCATTTACTGCTAGATGTACAATTAGCCGCGCGATGGCCGTAACCCATGCACTTGAAGCATTGCATAATCGGCGATTGGTCAACCGCGAGGACCGACTGATAGCCGACCTTAATTTTTTGTAAAAGCATTTGCTTGTACAATTGTGGACTAACTTCGACCACTACATTTTTTATCGAGTCATTGCGCCCTTTGATACTGCGTATGTATTTAACTTGTTTACTTTCTGCGCTAACACAGTCCATAATTCTGTGGTTCTGCTTTATAATCGCGTCAACTATTCGTTCGTTTGCGTTGTCATTTATTACGCCCAGGAGTTTTATGCAGGGGTTGCGTAGTTTCGGGACTCCGACTGTGACTCCTGTAGTATTGTGCTTGATAGCTGAGCTAAGTGTGGTCCTGTCGTTTTCCGTCTCGCAATTAATTACTACTTTATTATTCTTGGTGTGACGTACGCTCTTTATGCCAACACCCAGCTCTACTAAGTCTACCTTCTCCTGCACTTCATTCATGGCGTCCTTGCTCTCCTTTCGAGGATCCAACGTTTCCAGGATAACAGCATAATTGGTGTTCTGGGTGGTTTGATTGATATTTCGATTTTTTGGGATTGCGGCAGACTTTCTTGTTGTTGTAAAGCCAGAAGATGTTGCACCCGATGTCTCAGCTCTAGCTTCTATGCTCGTTTCTGCGCGAGCTCTCTTCTTCTTTGCTTTCTTGCTGAGAACTTCGGTGAAGCCATCGTTGTTTTCTTCCTCATTCTCATCATCTATCGGGCGTGTTAGGCAAAATACTACTAGCTCATTGATTTTCTTTTGCTCATCAACGAGCTTTTCAATTTCTGCCTGAACCCCTTTGATTTCTGTTTTGAGGTCAGTATTCGTAGAAATGCCCGTAAATGCCGCTATGTCCTCGCTAACGTTTACGTCCGTCTGTGTGGCGAAGCTTCTCATTGCCGATTTTGAAGGCCAGTCAGTCTTTCCAGTAGTGGTAGATACTGCTAGGCGTTTTGCGCTCAGTAGTTCGCATTCCTGGCTGTATCTATCAACAATTTCTTGTATTTCCTTGACGCAGTCGATTATTTCAATTTTGTTGCCTTTTGTGACGCTTCTGTTTTGTTTGAAAATACTATATATTTTTTCCGCTTTTTGTTTGATCATGGTCCTGAGCCTGCCACTAGAGTTCCGTGTGCTTGGGCTGATAACAGACTCACTGCTCATAAAAAGTCTTTCCATTTCAAAGGACTCGGTGGTGATTGGGGCATCCGGTACCACTGTCGGGGTATCCGGTTCCACCCTCGAGGTCGCCGGTCCTGGTGCAGGCAGCGGCGTTGATGCATGAGCCGTATGCGTTTGCTCATGAATCTCCGCACGCGTTACCACGAAAGTTTTGTTTTGCCTATTATTCGTTTCCGATTCTGAGTCAAAGTCGATGAGGAGGGTGGGGCACTGTTCATTATTTGCCACTTCCTTATTTTCTACTGTTTGTGTTTGCTCCGCAGGAGCAGATCGCGCTTTTTTTGGCGAGTTGGGAGGTGTGTGGAACATTATTCTCGGTTGCAAAAAATACAGATAAAAAGAAAATTATAATTTATGATCTAGAAGAGATATCAACACAAGTTTAATACTGAAAAATTTAAATACTAAAGTGCTACTAACATACAAAATTTGAGATTTTTCGGATGAAAATTAGCGAAATTACAGATAAATTAAATTTTAAAAGAAATGTTTTATTTTGAGGCTCAAGGAAAGATTTTTGAGATGAATTTTTAAATAAAATGTTAAAAACTATAAAGTCTATCAGACAAATTTGAAACAAGAGAAATCTACCAGCTAAAAATGGAAAAAAATTAGTTTAAAACGATTGCCGTTATATTTCTTACAGGCACCACAAAAAATCGAGGGAATTTTAAAATTAGTCTATGAAGTTCTAAGAAAACTATTTAATATTATGATAAAGAATTATAGGAATGACTAAGGCAAATTTTATTGTAAAGTAAGATTATAAAAAAGTGAGAAAACGAACGAGTTAAGAATTTTTAAAAACTGAGAAAATTTCAAGACTACTAAAAATTAAATATCTCCGAAATTAAAAACCGTACAGACGAATAAATAGTACCAAAAAATAGGGCTTCTTAAGCTTTAAATTTATGCTAAGTTTCAAAATTTTAAGATAAGATTCGCTAAACAAACTATTGAAATAAGTGAAAAAGTTGGGTTAAAATACGACGGAAAGAAACTTTGAAGTTATGCAAAAAACTGTAAGAGATACAAAGTTGTATATAAGACAAGAATAAATAGAAAAAATTTACTTTACTAGAAAAAATAAAAACTAGAAAAATCTATAGGGTTGTTTCAGAGATATTAATGTAAATGTAGATTGCCTGTAGGTTTTTGGCAGGTGCAATTAAAAAGTATAGAAAGTTGAATATTTCTAAGTGTAGTTGTATAAGAAGAGTCTATTTTTAGAATGCAGTTATTTAGGAATTACAAAAAGGGATTTTTATGAACAAGAAAGATTATGAAAAGTTGAAAAATGGCTGAGATATGAATTTTTGAAAAAGTGAGTTTTTGAAAAGAAGTTAAAATTAGAATATTTATGGAACTAGAAAGACTATGAAAATAAGTAATGTATCAAAAAATCGGGCTCGTCGAGTATTAAAATTGTGCTAAAAATGAATTAATTCGAGTACTATTTAGTCACTTTTAAAAGAGCTTGGTTAGGTTCGGTTAGGTTAGGTTAGGTTAGGTTAGGTTAGGTTAGGTTAGGTTAGGTTAGGTTAGGTTAGGTTAGGTTAGGTTAGGTTAGGTTAGGTTAGGTTAGGTTAGGTTAGGTTAGGTTAGGTTAGGTTAGGTTAGGTTAGGTTAGGTTAGGTTAGGTTAGGTTAGGTTAGGTTAGGTTAGGTTAGGTTAGGTTAGGTTAGGTTAGGTTAGGTTAGGTTAGGTTAGGTTAGGTTAGGTTAGGTTAGGTTAGGTTAGGTTAGGTTAGGTTAGGTTAGGTTAGGTTAGGTTAGGTTAGGTTAGGTTAGGTTAGGTTAGGTTAGGTTAGGTTAGGTTAGGTTAGGTTAGGTTAGGTTAGGTTAGGTTAGGTTAGGTTAGGTTAGGTTAGGTTAGGTTAGGTTAGGTTAGGTTAGGTTAGGTTAGGTTAGGTTAGGTTAGGTTAGGTTAGGTTAGGTTAGGTTAGGTTAGGTTAGGTTAGGTTAGGTTAGGTTAGGTTAGGTTAGGTTAGGTTAGGTTAGGTTAGGTTAGGTTAGGTTAGGTTAGGTTAGGTTAGGTTAGGTTAGGTTAGGTTAGGTTAGGTTAGGTTAGGTTAGGTTAGGTTAGGTTAGGTTAGGTTAGGTTAGGTTAGGTTAGGTTAGGTTAGGTTAGGTTAGGTTAGGTTAGGTTAGGTTAGGTTTTTTTTTTTTTTTTTTTTCCGGTGAGGGAGGAAATACTCATGTATACCGCCGGCCCGTACCGACGGTTATGTCCGACTCAGCTGGGTATGGTACCCAGCCGCCTACGGACTAAAACCTCCCCCACTTCATGTTGAGTGTAATGTGTTTTTATTAGATGTGTGTTGAGTGTAACTGGAGTGTTTGTTTGATTTTAATTTAGGGATAACTGGCCCTCGCTAGAAATACGGGCGACCAGCTATCCTAAAAAGAAGTTTTGGGGGGACAAGTTCTGCCGCCCGACCGCCCGCCCCATGACAGAGTACAATGAGTGCGGGCGGCCGCCCGGCCACTGTCCCCCTGCAAGAGATTGGATATTACTGAGCGAGTAATTTCAATTGATAAGTTAGTGTTCATGTGATAAAGAAATAGATGCATAGATAGTTTTAAGGGGGGGCGCTAAGTGCCGACCGACCACCCGCCTCACGACAGTCAGTGAGTGCGGGTGGCCGTTCGGCCACCGCCCCCTTGCAAGAGATTAGAGAGTTTAATTCTAAGCTTTTGACAAAATTAGTGTTTATATGTTACATATGTGATGAACAATTAACTGCAATATTGATCAGCGTAAGCCAGTCAATATTACAGTTCTCATGCAAAGCAAAATGGTGTAATAATAATAATAGTTTCAATAACAAGATATTTTACAGATAGGATACACTAAATTTACAAGTGTTGTCGTCAATAAGCCATTACCACAAAAGAGTTACTGTTTACATACTTATATAATTCGTTAAAGATTAAAGTTACATTTGAGTGAAATTTTAATATGTTAAATATTAATTAGATTGATAATCAATGCGCGATTTTATTCTCTGTAACATAGATCGCATTCGGGGGCAAAAAGTTGATGTTGCGCTATGTGCTGTGTTTAGCTTGTATTGGTCCTCAGTTACTTGTTTGTTGAATGCATCACAATTGTGGCACTTTGTTTTGGTCTGATCTTTTTGGTTCGGGCATGATTTATATTCATGGTCAGACGATGCGCAATGTGAACAGATGGTTGTGGTAGCCTTACAATGCTTTCGCGTATGGCCATACTGCATGCACTTAAAACAATGTAAGATAGGTACGTGCTCCTCTGCATGCACCCGTTGGTGATCTATGTTGATTTTACCTAGTTGAATAAAGGCCTTAAAAGTGGATGGCGTCGTCATGAGTACAGCATTATACAAACGAGGATTTTTGTTGCCTTTTTTATAGTGGAATGAAATATTATTGCTTTCATTAATTACATTTTTGAGCGGTTGATTTTGACTTATTATAATGTCAACAAGATCCTTTGTTGGAACATCTCCGGATATACCCTTCAAAGTAATCATGGGGCGAAGTGACTTTGAAGCTTCAGCGGCAACCTCCGCATTGACGTCGTTAGTCTTAGATAACGCAATGTCACGCTGTTCTTTTGTGTTAAATTCAATACGGACTTTACCATTCGATATAAACTTTGTAGCGGTTGGGGCAAAGTCCGTATCACGGAAGGAGACCACTTTTCTCCATGTCTGTAAAGTTTCGGCAGCACCTTCGCCGGCCTTCTTAGAAGTGATGACAATCGCCGGATTCGTGGTCATCTGTGTAGGTTCCGAAGATACAGCAGCAGGCGCCTGTATTGCGGACCTACCCGTCACGGTAGCGTATGTAGTTTTAGTCGATGCTGTAGTGGGTTTTTCGGTCAACGAACGTATATCACGCTTGAGAGACAAAATTTCCTTCTTTATTAGGTTGGCTGTGTCATTTTTTATATTATTCATAAGCGTTTCAATATTAGGTGGTGTTAACGGCAGCGGCACCCGCAGCGGTGGTGGCGATGGCGGTGTTGTTAGCAGCTGCTGTGCGGGCATGAAGTCCGTCTGCGTTTGGATGGTGCGGTTATCTTTGCGAGTTGTAGTGGTTAGGTTATTGTTATTATTGGTGACGTTATCAGTTGTGATTGTAGTATTAGCTAAGCCGCTGCACTTCTCTATATGCTCTTTCGCCCAAGAACTTGATATGGATGATATTTTTCTTCCCGAAGTGTGTATATTCTTCTTGTTCTCGACCGTAACGCTTTTGTGCGAGCGATCGGAAACAAGATTCCTGTTAATATTTAGGATTTCCGCCTCAATTTTGCGCAGGTAGTCCTCAACGCTATCTTTAATTTCCACTATGAGATTACGAGGCGCTAAGACATTAGTTTGCGTTTCTTTCTCTCTTGTCAGTATGTTTATATTTACATCGAGGGAGTCAAAATTAATCAAATCATTTGTAGTATAAGATGTTTCAAGCAATTGGGCCGAGCCACCGTTCTTTGTCGCCGGCTGCAGCAGCGGCGACGGCGGCAGCAGCGGCGACAGTGAAGGCTGATCTTGCAGTGTGACATTAGGGTCTGTTTGAACCCCTTTCGACGAACGGTCGGTAGGTGTAGGAGTTTGTGTTAAGATGCCCCGGATTTGTGCGCGCATCTGCTTTGCATAACTCGCAAATATAGATGGGATATTTTTGGCGGCGATCTTAATTTGCCTCTTGTTCTCAACAGTTATACTGCGGTGGGTTGTCGTAGTTTCGAGGTTTTCGAGTATCTGTTTAGATTCGAACTCGAGATCGCCAGCGAGCTCGTCGAGCAATCCAAGCACCGGATGGATGTTAGTGTCACGCATAGGCGACGGTGAACGTTCTCGCTGGGCAGGTGTGCCCGGCGGTGTGGTGAAGAGATTGTCAAACTGCTCTGACATGTTGAGGCTATTTACACTTTCGCTACTCATTTTCTAAGCTATATACAAATTATAAATTATAACGAAAAAGTAGAAGTAGGTAGGTTATACAGTATTATATACAAACAATTAGTAGTAAGTCTGATTTTAAAAGTAAAAAGTTCAGTTTACTCTCTGAAAATTAATATCCTATTTGTGGTAAAACTAAAAGGCTTACATATATCAAAATTTATGCAAAAACTAGTTTTTAACAACAATAAACAAGAATAGAGCTAAAAATTTTGGAAAAAGTACATAGGAAAAAAGTCAAGTTTCAACTTACGTAATTATATATATCGAGAAATAAGGAGATAACAAAATATGTTAAAAATATTAATTTTAATGCAACGAAGAGTTTTTAAGAAAGGGTTATCTAAAGAAAATGTTAAAAACAAAAAGATCTATCAAATGAATTTAAAACAAGAGAAATCTACCGAGTGGAAATGAAGATAAATAAGTTTTAGAATGATTGCTATTATGGTTTTTGCAGGCACCGCTAAATTTCGAAGAAATTATTAATTTAAACTATGAAGATGTAAGAAAACTATTTAGATGTATTAAACTATTTTATAGATATAACAAAGACAGATTTTATTGTGAAGTAAAACTATGAAAAACTTGAAAAATGAGTGAGTTATGAATTTTTTAAAATAAGAAATATTAAAGGAACACTAAAAATTTAATATCTCCGTAACCAAACAAAATACGAAGATAGAAATGATACCAAAAAATGGAGCTTAATGAACTTTAAATATGTACTAAGTTTCAGAATTTTAAAATAAAATTTGTTTAACAAACTATTAATAAGTGTGGTAAAGTTAGGTCAGCAGACGACGGAAGTGAACTTCGAAGTTATTCAAAAAACTGTAAGAGATACGAGGTTGACTTATATAACAAAAATGAATGAATAAAATTTACTTTACTTAATAAAATAAAAACTAGAAAAATCTATTGGGTGGATACAGAGATATTAGTAAAAATGTAGATTGCTTGTAGCTTTTTGGCAGGTGCAATTAAAAAGAGAAGAAAATTGGATATTTTTATGTGAAGTTGTATGAGAATATATTATTTTTAGTATTGAATTATTAAGAAATGACAAAAAGAGATTTTTAGGAAAGGAAAAAATATTGAAAAGTGAAAAGATGACTGAGTTACAAATTTTTGAAGAAGTGAGATTTTGAAAAGTAGTAAAAATTTGAATATCTACAGAACCAGAAGGACTATGAAAATAAGTATAGTATCAAAAAATCGGGCTCGTTGAGTACTAAAATTGTGCCAAAAATCAATTTATTCAGGTAGTGTTTAGTTTGGTTTTTTGTTGGTTGGTTAGGTTAGGTTAGGTTAGGTTAGGTTAGGTTAGGTTAGGTTAGGTTAGGTTAGGTTAGGTTAGGTTAGGTTAGGTTAGGTTAGGTTAGGTTAGGTTAGGTTAGGTTAGGTTAGGTTAGGTTAGGTTAGGTTAGGTTAGGTTAGGTTAGGTTAGGTTAGGTTAGGTTAGGTTAGGTTAGGTTAGGTTAGGTTAGGTTAGGTTAGGTTAGGTTAGGTTAGGTTAGGTTAGGTTAGGTTAGGTTAGGTTAGGTTAGGTTAGGTTAGGTTAGGTTAGGTTAGGTTAGGTTAGGTTAGGTTAGGTTAGGTTAGGTTAGGTTAGGTTAGGTTAGGTTAGGTTAGGTTAGGTTAGGTTAGGTTAGGTTAGGTTAGGTTAGGTTAGGTTAGGTTAGGTTAGGTTAGGTTAGGTTAGGTTAGGTTAGGTTAGGTTAGGTTAGGTTAGGTTAGGTTAGGTTAGGTTAGGTTAGGTTAGGTTAGGTTAGGTTAGGTTAGGTTAGGTTAGGTTAGGTTAGGTTAGGTTAGGTTAGGTTAGGTTAGGTTAGGTTAGGTTAGGTTAGGTTAGGTTAGGTTAGGTTAGGTTAGGTTAGGTTAGGTTAGGTTAGGTTAGGTTAGGTTAGGTTAGGTTAGGTTAGGTTAGGTTAGGTTAGGTTAGGTTAGGTTAGGTTAGGTTAGGTTAGGTTAGGTTAGGTTAGGTTAGGTTAGGTTAGGTTAGGTTAGGTTAGGTTAGGTTAGGTTAGGTTAGGTTAGGTTAGGTTAGGTTAGGTTAGGTTAGGTTAGGTTAGGTTAGGTTAGGTTAGGTTAGGTTAGGTTAGGTTAGGTTAGGTTAGGTTAGGTTAGGTTAGGTTAGGTTAGGTTAGGTTAGGTTAGGTTAGGTTAGGTTAGGTTAGGTTAGGTTAGGTTAGGTTAGGTTAGGTTAGGTTAGGTTAGGTTAGGTTAGGTTAGGTTAGGTTAGGTTAGGTTAGGTTAGGTTAGGTTAGGTTAGGTTAGGTTAGGTTAGGTTAGGTTAGGTTAGGTTAGGTTAGGTTAGGTTAGGTTAGGTTAGGTTAGGTTAGGTTAGGTTAGGTTAGGTTAGGTTAGGTTAGGTTAGGTTAGGTTAGGTTAGGTTAGGTTAGGTTAGGTTAGGTTAGGTTAGGTTAGGTTAGGTTAGGTTAGGTTAGGTTAGGTTAGGTTAGGTTAGGTTAGGTTAGGTTAGGTTAGGTTAGGTTAGGTTAGGTTAGGTTAGGTTAGGTTAGGTTAGGTTAGGTTAGGTTAGGTTAGGTTAGGTTAGGTTAGGTTAGGTTAGGTTAGGTTAGGTTAGGTTAGGTTAGGTTAGGTTAGGTTAGGTTAGGTTAGGTTAGGTTAGGTTAGGTTAGGTTAGGTTAGGTTAGGTTAGGTTAGGTTAGGTTAGGTTAGGTTAGGTTAGGTTAGGTTAGGTTAGGTTAGGTTAGGTTAGGTTAGGTTAGGTTAGGTTAGGTTAGGTTAGGTTAGGTTAGGTTAGGTTAGGTTAGGTTAGGTTAGGTTAGGTTAGGTTAGGTTAGGTTAGGTTAGGTTAGGTTAGGTTAGGTTAGGTTAGGTTAGGTTAGGTTAGGTTAGGTTAGGTTAGGTTAGGTTAGGTTAGGTTAGGTTAGGTTAGGTTAGGTTAGGTTAGGTTAGGTTAGGTTAGGTTAGGTTAGGTTAGGTTAGGTTAGGTTAGGTTAGGTTAGGTTAGGTTAGGTTAGGTTAGGTTAGGTTAGGTTAGGTTAGGTTAGGTTAGGTTAGGTTAGGTTAGGTTAGGTTAGGTTAGGTTAGGTTAGGTTAGGTTAGGTTAGGTTAGGTTAGGTTAGGTTAGGTTAGGTTAGGTTAGGTTAGGTTAGGTTAGGTTAGGTTAGGTTAGGTTAGGTTAGGTTAGGTTAGGTTAGGTTAGGTTAGGTTAGGTTAGGTTAGGTTAGGTTAGGTTAGGTTAGGTTAGGTTAGGTTAGGTTAGGTTAGGTTAGGTTAGGTTAGGTTAGGTTAGGTTAGGTTAGGTTAGGTTAGGTTAGGTTAGGTTAGGTTAGGTTAGGTTAGGTTAGGTTAGGTTAGGTTAGGTTAGGTTAGGTTAGGTTAGGTTAGGTTAGGTTAGGTTAGGTTAGGTTAGGTTAGGTTAGGTTAGGTTAGGTTAGGTTAGGTTAGGTTAGGTTAGGTTAGGTTAGGTTAGGTTAGGTTAGGTTAGGTTAGGTTAGGTTAGGTTAGGTTAGGTTAGGTTAGGTTAGGTTAGGTTAGGTTAGGTTAGGTTAGGTTAGGTTAGGTTAGGTTAGGTTAGGTTAGGTTAGGTTAGGTTAGGTTAGGTTAGGTTAGGTTAGGTTAGGTTAGGTTAGGTTAGGTTAGGTTAGGTTAGGTTAGGTTAGGTTAGGTTAGGTTAGGTTAGGTTAGGTTAGGTTAGGTTAGGTTAGGTTAGGTTAGGTTAGGTTAGGTTAGGTTAGGTTAGGTTAGGTTAGGTTAGGTTAGGTTAGGTTAGGTTAGGTTAGGTTAGGTTAGGTTAGGTTAGGTTAGGTTAGGTTAGGTTAGGTTAGGTTAGGTTAGGTTAGGTTAGGTTAGGTTAGGTTAGGTTAGGTTAGGTTAGGTTAGGTTAGGTTAGGTTAGGTTAGGTTAGGTTAGGTTAGGTTAGGTTAGGTTAGGTTAGGTTAGGTTAGGTTAGGTTAGGTTAGGTTAGGTTAGGTTAGGTTAGGTTAGGTTAGGTTAGGTTAGGTTAGGTTAGGTTAGGTTAGGTTAGGTTAGGTTAGGTTAGGTTAGGTTAGGTTAGGTTAGGTTAGGTTAGGTTAGGTTAGGTTAGGTTAGGTTAGGTTAGGTTAGGTTAGGTTAGGTTAGGTTAGGTTAGGTTAGGTTAGGTTAGGTTAGGTTAGGTTAGGTTAGGTTAGGTTAGGTTAGGTTAGGTTAGGTTAGGTTAGGTTAGGTTAGGTTAGGTTAGGTTAGGTTAGGTTAGGTTAGGTTAGGTTAGGTTAGGTTAGGTTAGGTTAGGTTAGGTTAGGTTAGGTTAGGTTAGGTTAGGTTAGGTTAGGTTAGGTTAGGTTAGGTTAGGTTAGGTTAGGTTAGGTTAGGTTAGGTTAGGTTAGGTTAGGTTAGGTTAGGTTAGGTTAGGTTAGGTTAGGTTAGGTTAGGTTAGGTTAGGTTAGGTTAGGTTAGGTTAGGTTAGGTTAGGTTAGGTTAGGTTAGGTTAGGTTAGGTTAGGTTAGGTTAGGTTAGGTTAGGTTAGGTTAGGTTAGGTTAGGTTAGGTTAGGTTAGGTTAGGTTAGGTTAGGTTAGGTTAGGTTAGGTTAGGTTAGGTTAGGTTAGGTTAGGTTAGGTTAGGTTAGGTTAGGTTAGGTTAGGTTAGGTTAGGTTAGGTTAGGTTAGGTTAGGTTAGGTTAGGTTAGGTTAGGTTAGGTTAGGTTAGGTTAGGTTAGGTTAGGTTAGGTTAGGTTAGGTTAGGTTAGGTTAGGTTAGGTTAGGTTAGGTTAGGTTAGGTTAGGTTAGGTTAGGTTAGGTTAGGTTAGGTTAGGTTAGGTTAGGTTAGGTTAGGTTAGGTTAGGTTAGGTTAAGGGTACGTCCTTCGGTAGATTTGGCTCAAACTCGGTATATAAGGGTTTCTTAAGGAGATCTAAAATCTGAACCCCCCTTTAGGGGTGGAAATCCCCCCCCTTCTGGGACCTCCCATACAAATTTTTCAGTTTTTATTTTTTAAAAATTAAAGTTACAAGACTATATGATTGGATTTGGGGTTGAACAAAAGATATTAAAATTTTACAGAAACGGTTTTTTTTTCATCTCTCTAGCTCTAAAAATAAAGATTTTAGACCCGGGTCAAATTTTTATTTTTCATTTTTTGATTTTTTTTTTTGTCCAAATCGGTCCCAAAAAAGGTCTATGTATACGGAAATGCATTAATCGCTAGTACTTTGTACTAGCGACAGCTCAAAACTGAAGTCCATTTTGCTTTATCTCTTACGGTTTTCGAGATATATCGTTCTGAAGGTACGAATTTACGAAAAAACTTTGCTATTAGCTCCATCAGGGGCTGATGACTTTTTGTATGGAAATATTGAAATCCGATTCGCACTTGACCGTTTTACATACATTAATTTTTTTTTTTTGTAATTTCGGGTTAGTAAGTTCGGGTCATGATTTATATGGTAATCACCATCATCATCATCATCATCATCATCATCATCATCATCATTTTCGCTTTCAGTCGCCCACTGCTGAGTATAGGCCTCTCTTCGTGTACGCCACTTATATACATGCATTTATGTGTATGGTAATATTTAGTACAAAGTGACATGGCATAATGTATATTGACATAATCTGTCAAACTGTCAAATTGGTTTTTTTTTGTCAAATTTAGTGTAGAGTATTATATTTTGTCATAGTTTAGTACTAAATGTCAATGTTGGGTAATTTTTTGTAGACTGCATTTCTCATCTTAAGGGCCGGCAACGCACTTGCAGCCCCAGTGATCGCTGTGCGTATGTATTTTTGGGCGAGTTTTTGGGTTTCGTATGGGAATCTTTGGTACAAAGGGGCATGTTACAGTGTCCCAGTGTATATTGACATGATCTGTCAAATTGTCAAATTTGACAGTTTTTGTCAAATTTAGTGTAAGATCATATTTTGTCATGGTTAAGTACAAAATAAAATTACTTAAATATTATTATTGAATAGAATAGAATAGGTAATTATATGGTAATCATCATCATCATCATTTTCGCTTTCAGTCGCCCACTGCTGACCTATAGGCCTCTCTTCGTGTACGCCACTTATATACATGCATTTATGTGTATGGTAATATTTAGTACAAAGTGACATGGCATAATGTATATTGACATAATCTGTCAAACTGTCAAATTGGTTTTTTTTGTCAAATTTAGTGTAGAGTATTATATTTTGTCATAGTTTAGTACTAAATGTCAATGTTGGGTAATTTTTTGTAGACTGCATTTCTCATCTTAAGGGCCGGCAACGCACTTGCAGCCCCAGTGATCGCTGTGCGTATGTATTTTTGGGCGAGTTTTTGGGTTTCGTATGGGAATCTTTGGTACAAAGGGACATGTTACAGTGTCCTAGTGTATATTGACATGATCTGTCAAACTGTCAAATTTGACAGTTTTTGTCAAATTTAGTGTAAGATCATATTTTGTCATGGTTAAGTACAAAATAAAATTACTTGAATATTATTATTGAATAGAATAGAATAGGTAATTATATGGTAATCATCATCATCATCATTATCGCTTTCAGTCGCCCACTGCTGACCTATAGGCCTCTCTTCGTGTACGCCACTTATATACATGCATTTATGTGTATGGTAATATTAAGTACAAAGTGACATGGCATAATGTATATTGACATAATCTGGCAAACTGTCAAATTTGTTCGATTTTGTCAAATTTGGTGTACCTAAATCTCAATACCTCCGAAACCAGCGAAATAAGTTTTCTGAATTTTTGGCCATTTAATCTATAAACATATCTCAAAAAGAAAACACTCTTATGGTACTGACACGACTATTTGTCGAAATAAGCCACACTTATACAGAATTAAAAATAAGTCTGTTGAAATCATAAAATTTTAAAACTCTAATTACAAATAATCTATATGGACAACAAGCGTCAAAAGTATTCTTAAACTATTTTTTAATGGAGTACATCAAGTAATCAAGATCAAAAAATGTGGAAAAAAGTGCAAGATAAAAAAGTGAATTTTCAAATGATATTTACGTAAGACCACGCTGTTTTAAGGAGTGGCGCGACTTGATATTACTTTACACAGAAACTAATCTATAGAAAATTCTTAAATTTTGTGTGATTATTGTCCAATAACAGATACATCAAAGCAGTATGAAATAAGTGTGCGTCGTCTTTCAAAGTTTTGAGAAATTAAATGTCAAAGTAACAATTTTCTTGAAGTAAGCTTTTTGGGTTACAAAATCTTGAATATCTCAAGAACTATTACACTAATCAGAGTTCTATTTGCTGCTATATATTAACAATAAGTTTTAAAATCGAATCCTATTATCAAAATTAGCCACACTTATACGGGATTTAAATTAGTCAGTTGAAATCATAAAATCTTAAAACTCTAATTACAGATAATTTAAATGAACAAAAAGCATCAAAATTATTCTTTAACCTATTTTTTAAACGGGGTCAAGTAATCAAGATCAAAAAATGTGTCAAAAAGTGCAAGACAAAAAAGTGAATTTTCAAATGATATTTACGTAAAACCACGCTGTTTTAAGGAGTGGCGCGACTAGATATTACTTTACACAGAAACTATTCTATAGAAAATTCTGAAATTTTGTATGGTTACTGTCCAATAACAGATATATTAAAGCAGTATGAAATAAGTGTGCGTCGTCTTTCAAAGTTTTGAGAAATTAAATGTCAAAGTAACAATTTTCTTGAAGTAAGTTTTTTAGGTTACAAAATCTTGAATATCTCGAGAACTATTACACTAATCAGAGTTCTGTTTGCTGTTATATATTAACAATAAGTTTTAAAATCGAATCCTATTATCAAAATTAGCCACACTTATACGGGATTCAAAATTAGTCAGTTGAAATCATAAAATCTTAAAACTCTAATTACAGATAATTTAAATGAACAAAAAGCCTCAAAATTATTCTTAAACCTATTTTTTAAACGGGGTCAAGTAATCAAGATCAAAAAATGTGGCAAAAAGTGCAAGACAAAAAAGTGAATTTTCAAATGATATTTACGTAAGACCACGCTGTTTTAAGGAGTGGCGCGACTAGATATTACTTAACACTGAAACTACTTAATAGAAAATTATGAAATTTTGTATGATTACTGTCCAATAACAGATACTTTGAAGAAATGTGAAATAAATATGCGTCGTCTCTCAGAGTTTTGAGAAATTAAATGTCAAAGTTACAACTTTCATGAAAATAAGTTATTAGGTTACAAAATCTCGAATATCTCAAGAACTATTACACCAATCAGAGTTTTGTTTTCTGTTATATGTTTTTAATAAGTTTAACAATCAAATCCTATTATCAAAATCAGCCACACTTATACGGGATTCAAAATTAGTCAGTTGAAATCATAAAATCTTAACACTCTAATTACAGATAATCTAACTGGACAACAAGCGTCAAAACTATTCTTAAACCTATTTTTTAATGAAGTAGAAGTAATCAAGATCAAAAAATGTGGAAAAAAGTGCAAGACAAAAAAGTGAATTTTCAAATGATATTTACGTCAAACCACGCTGTTTTAAGGAGTGGCGCTACTATATATTACTTTACACTAAAACTAGTGGATAGAAAATTCTGAAATTTTGTATGATTATTGTCCAATAACAGTTACATTAAAATTATATAAAAAAAGTATGCGTCATCACTCAAATTCTCGAAGAATTAAATGTCAAAGTTGAAAGTTTTTGAAAATAAGTGTTTAGGTTAGTAAATGTTGAATATCTCGAGAACTATTACACCAATCTGAGTTCTGTTTTCTGCTATACAGTCCTACTGGATTCAGAAATCCAATTCTAATATCAAAATTAGCCTCACTTATCGGGAACTAGATTTTTCCAAAACACGTGGTTTTAGTTTTTCTTCGAAATCTTCGGGGTTTTCATCAAGAAAATTATGAAACTTGCACAGATTATAGAGTTTATATAGTCGCTTTGGTTAATATATAGAAAATAGTATGTAAAAGATCTACTTTGCGAGTAATAGGCGATTAAGTCACTTTCCTTCCGACGGGTGTCATTCTGAATCCCTAACAACGTTTGTCCTAAAGTCACTTGCTCTAACTGGTTTGTACTAATGGGCACATGCCCTAACGATCAATTGCCATAACGATTATTTTCCATAATGTAATGGTTAGCCTAAGAATCATTTGACCTAAGCATTTATACCATAACTATCAAGATCCCTAAAGTATTTTACCATATTTTCGAAATGCCGAACAATGTTTGGCATAAAATAACATGCTCTAACTGTTTTGACCTAATGGCTATTGCCCTAATGATCTATTATCATAACAGTTACTTTTCCTATTGATCAATTATCATAACAATTACTTTCCATAATGAATGGTAACGAACTGTTGCCACAAAAGTGGGTTAGGTTAGGTTAGAACTGTGACCGTCGAAAAAACGAACTGCTGCCACAAAAGTGGGTTAGGTTAGGTTAGAACTGTGACCCTCAAAAAAACGAACTGCTGACACAAAAGTGGGTTAGGTTAGGTTAGGTTAGGTTAGGTTAGGTTAGGTTAGGTTAGGTTAGGTTAGGTTAGGTTAGGTTAGGTTAGGTTTTTTTTTTTTTTTTTTTTCGAAGGTGAAGGAAATCCTCATTGGATACCACCAGGCCGGTCCTGGTGGCATGCCCGACTCGACTGAAGATGGCATTCCGCCCTAGGATGGAATGCCATCGCCAGTCGCCTACGGACTAAAACCTCCCCCTTTGGGTGTAAGGAACTTTATTATTGGACACGCAGCGCTAACGGTGTACGCTTTGTGTTCAACATATGGATGAGCGAGGAGTTAAGATTTGTTTGCAAGGAGAAAATTGATATGACTAATGATGGATCGGGTGATTGAGGTAGTAGGACTTTATAGTTAGGGCGATATTATTTTACCGACTTGAGAAGGTGAAAGTTTAGTTGAAGATTTGATTAGTAATTGCAGTCTGCTCGCCGGGACACCGGAAGAGCCGTGTTCCAGTCCGGTGCCCCGGCAAACGGGTTAGGTTAAGTTAGGTTAGGTTAGGTTAGGTTAGGTTAGGTTAGGTTAGGTTAGGTTAGGTTAGGTTAGGTTAGGTTAGGTTAGGTTAGGTTAGGTTAGGTTAGGTTAGGTTAGGTTAGGTTAGGTTAGGTTAGGTTAGGTTAGGTTAGGTTAGGTTAGGTTAGGTTAGGTTAGGTTAGGTTAGGTTAGGTTAGGTTAGGTTAGGTTAGGTTAGGTTAGGTTAGGTTAGGTTAGGTTAGGTTAGGTTAGGTTAGGTTAGGTTAGGTTAGGTTAGGTTAGGTTAGGTTAGGTTAGGTTAGGTTAGGTTAGGTTAGGTTAGGTTAGGTTAGGTTAGGTTAGGTTAGGTTAGGTTAGGTTAGGTTAGGTTAGGTTAGGTTAGGTTAGGTTAGGTTAGGTTAGGTTAGGTTAGGTTAGGTTAGGTTAGGTTAGGTTAGGTTAGGTTAGGTTAGGTTAGGTTAGGTTAGGTTAGGTTAGGTTAGGTTAGGTTAGGTTAGGTTAGGTTAGGTTAGGTTAGGTTAGGTTAGGTTAGGTTAGGTTAGGTTAGGTTAGGTTAGGTTAGGTTAGGTTAGGTTAGGTTAGGTTAGGTTAGGTTAGGTTAGGTTAGGTTAGGTTAGGTTAGGTTAGGTTAGGTTAGGTTAGGTTAGGTTAGGTTAGGTTAGGTTAGGTTAGGTTAGGTTAGGTTAGGTTAGGTTAGGTTAGGTTAGGTTAGGTTAGGTTAGGTTAGGTTAGGTTAGGTTAGGTTAGGTTAGGTTAGGTTAGGTTAGGTTAGGTTAGGTTAGGTTAGGTTAGGTTAGGTTAGGTTAGGTTAGGTTAGGTTAGGTTAGGTTAGGTTAGGTTAGGTTAGGTTAGGTTAGGTTAGGTTAGGTTAGGTTAGGTTAGGTTAGGTTAGGTTAGGTTAGGTTAGGTTAGGTTAGGTTAGGTTAGGTTAGGTTAGGTTAGGTTAGGTTAGGTTAGGTTAGGTTAGGTTAGGTTAGGTTAGGTTAGGTTAGGTTAGGTTAGGTTAGGTTAGGTTAGGTTAGGTTAGGTTAGGTTAGGTTAGGTTAGGTTAGGTTAGGTTAGGTTAGGTTAGGTTAGGTTAGGTTAGGTTAGGTTAGGTTAGGTTAGGTTAGGTTAGGTTAGGTTAGGTTAGGTTAGGTTAGGTTAGGTTAGGTTAGGTTAGGTTAGGTTAGGTTAGGTTAGGTTAGGTTAGGTTAGGTTAGGTTAGGTTAGGTTAGGTTAGGTTAGGTTAGGTTAGGTTAGGTTAGGTTAGGTTAGGTTAGGTTAGGTTAGGTTAGGTTAGGTTAGGTTAGGTTAGGTTAGGTTAGGTTAGGTTAGGTTAGGTTAGGTTAGGTTAGGTTAGGTTAGGTTAGGTTAGGTTAGGTTAGGTTAGGTTAGGTTAGGTTAGGTTAGGTTAGGTTAGGTTAGGTTAGGTTAGGTTAGGTTAGGTTAGGTTAGGTTAGGTTAGGTTAGGTTAGGTTAGGTTAGGTTAGGTTAGGTTAGGTTAGGTTAGGTTAGGTTAGGTTAGGTTAGGTTAGGTTAGGTTAGGTTAGGTTAGGTTAGGTTAGGTTAGGTTAGGTTAGGTTAGGTTAGGTTAGGTTAGGTTAGGTTAGGTTAGGTTAGGTTAGGTTAGGTTAGGTTAGGTTAGGTTAGGTTAGGTTAGGTTAGGTTAGGTTAGGTTAGGTTAGGTTAGGTTAGGTTAGGTTAGGTTAGGTTAGGTTAGGTTAGGTTAGGTTAGGTTAGGTTAGGTTAGGTTAGGTTAGGTTAGGTTAGGTTAGGTTAGGTTAGGTTAGGTTAGGTTAGGTTAGGTTAGGTTAGGTTAGGTTAGGTTAGGTTAGGTTAGGTTAGGTTAGGTTAGGTTAGGTTAGGTTAGGTTAGGTTAGGTTAGGTTAGGTTAGGTTAGGTTAGGTTAGGTTAGGTTAGGTTAGGTTAGGTTAGGTTAGGTTAGGTTAGGTTAGGTTAGGTTAGGTTAGGTTAGGTTAGGTTAGGTTAGGTTAGGTTAGGTTAGGTTAGGTTAGGTTAGGTTAGGTTAGGTTAGGTTAGGTTAGGTTAGGTTAGGTTAGGTTAGGTTAGGTTAGGTTAGGTTAGGTTAGGTTAGGTTAGGTTAGGTTAGGTTAGGTTAGGTTAGGTTAGGTTAGGTTAGGTTAGGTTAGGTTAGGTTAGGTTAGGTTAGGTTAGGTTAGGTTAGGTTAGGTTAGGTTAGGTTAGGTTAGGTTAGGTTAGGTTAGGTTAGGTTAGGTTAGGTTAGGTTAGGTTAGGTTAGGTTAGGTTAGGTTAGGTTAGGTTAGGTTAGGTTAGGTTAGGTTAGGTTAGGTTAGGTTAGGTTAGGTTAGGTTAGGTTAGGTTAGGTTAGGTTAGGTTAGGTTAGGTTAGGTTAGGTTAGGTTAGGTTAGGTTAGGTTAGGTTAGGTTAGGTTAGGTTAGGTTAGGTTAGGTTAGGTTAGGTTAGGTTAGGTTAGGTTAGGTTAGGTTAGGTTAGGTTAGGTTAGGTTAGGTTAGGTTAGGTTAGGTTAGGTTAGGTTAGGTTAGGTTAGGTTAGGTTAGGTTAGGTTAGGTTAGGTTAGGTTAGGTTAGGTTAGGTTAGGTTAGGTTAGGTTAGGTTAGGTTAGGTTAGGTTAGGTTAGGTTAGGTTAGGTTAGGTTAGGTTAGGTTAGGTTAGGTTAGGTTAGGTTAGGTTAGGTTAGGTTAGGTTAGGTTAGGTTAGGTTAGGTTAGGTTAGGTTAGGTTAGGTTAGGTTAGGTTAGGTTAGGTTAGGTTAGGTTAGGTTAGGTTAGGTTAGGTTAGGTTAGGTTAGGTTAGGTTAGGTTAGGTTAGGTTAGGTTAGGTTAGGTTAGGTTAGGTTAGGTTAGGTTAGGTTAGGTTAGGTTAGGTTAGGTTAGGTTAGGTTAGGTTAGGTTAGGTTAGGTTAGGTTAGGTTAGGTTAGGTTAGGTTAGGTTAGGTTAGGTTAGGTTAGGTTAGGTTAGGTTAGGTTAGGTTAGGTTAGGTTAGGTTAGGTTAGGTTAGGTTAGGTTAGGTTAGGTTAGGTTAGGTTAGGTTAGGTTAGGTTAGGTTAGGTTAGGTTAGGTTAGGTTAGGTTAGGTTAGGTTAGGTTAGGTTAGGTTAGGTTAGGTTAGGTTAGGTTAGGTTAGGTTAGGTTAGGTTAGGTTAGGTTAGGTTAGGTTAGGTTAGGTTAGGTTAGGTTAGGTTAGGTTAGGTTAGGTTAGGTTAGGTTAGGTTAGGTTAGGTTAGGTTAGGTTAGGTTAGGTTAGGTTAGGTTAGGTTAGGTTAGGTTAGGTTAGGTTAGGTTAGGTTAGGTTAGGTTAGGTTAGGTTAGGTTAGGTTAGGTTAGGTTAGGTTAGGTTAGGTTAGGTTAGGTTAGGTTAGGTTAGGTTAGGTTAGGTTAGGTTAGGTTAGGTTAGGTTAGGTTAGGTTAGGTTAGGTTAGGTTAGGTTAGGTTAGGTTAGGTTAGGTTAGGTTAGGTTAGGTTAGGTTAGGTTAGGTTAGGTTAGGTTAGGTTAGGTTAGGTTAGGTTAGGTTAGGTTAGGTTAGGTTAGGTTAGGTTAGGTTAGGTTAGGTTAGGTTAGGTTAGGTTAGGTTAGGTTAGGTTAGGTTAGGTTAGGTTAGGTTAGGTTAGGTTAGGTTAGGTTAGGTTAGGTTAGGTTAGGTTAGGTTAGGTTAGGTTAGGTTAGGTTAGGTTAGGTTAGGTTAGGTTAGGTTAGGTTAGGTTAGGTTAGGTTAGGTTAGGTTAGGTTAGGTTAGGTTAGGTTAGGTTAGGTTAGGTTAGGTTAGGTTAGGTTAGGTTAGGTTAGGTTAGGTTAGGTTAGGTTAGGTTAGGTTAGGTTAGGTTAGGTTAGGTTAGGTTAGGTTAGGTTAGGTTAGGTTAGGTTAGGTTAGGTTAGGTTAGGTTAGGTTAGGTTAGGTTAGGTTAGGTTAGGTTAGGTTAGGTTAGGTTAGGTTAGGTTAGGTTAGGTTAGGTTAGGTTAGGTTAGGTTAGGTTAGGTTAGGTTAGGTTAGGTTAGGTTAGGTTAGGTTAGGTTAGGTTAGGTTAGGTTAGGTTAGGTTAGGTTAGGTTAGGTTAGGTTAGGTTAGGTTAGGTTAGGTTAGGTTAGGTTAGGTTAGGTTAGGTTAGGTTAGGTTAGGTTAGGTTAGGTTAGGTTAGGTTAGGTTAGGTTAGGTTAGGTTAGGTTAGGTTAGGTTAGGTTAGGTTAGGTTAGGTTAGGTTAGGTTAGGTTAGGTTAGGTTAGGTTAGGTTAGGTTAGGTTAGGTTAGGTTAGGTTAGGTTAGGTTAGGTTAGGTTAGGTTAGGTTAGGTTAGGTTAGGTTAGGTTAGGTTAGGTTAGGTTAGGTTAGGTTAGGTTAGGTTAGGTTAGGTTAGGTTAGGTTAGGTTAGGTTAGGTTAGGTTAGGTTAGGTTAGGTTAGGTTAGGTTAGGTTAGGTTAGGTTAGGTTAGGTTAGGTTAGGTTAGGTTAGGTTAGGTTAGGTTAGGTTAGGTTAGGTTAGGTTAGGTTAGGTTAGGTTAGGTTAGGTTAGGTTAGGTTAGGTTAGGTTAGGTTAGGTTAGGTTAGGTTAGGTTAGGTTAGGTTAGGTTAGGTTAGGTTAGGTTAGGTTAGGTTAGGTTAGGTTAGGTTAGGTTAGGTTAGGTTAGGTTAGGTTAGGTTAGGTTAGGTTAGGTTAGGTTAGGTTAGGTTAGGTTAGGTTAGGTTAGGTTAGGTTAGGTTAGGTTAGGTTAGGTTAGGTTAGGTTAGGTTAGGTTAGGTTAGGTTAGGTTAGGTTAGGTTAGGTTAGGTTAGGTTAGGTTAGGTTAGGTTAGGTTAGGTTAGGTTAGGTTAGGTTAGGTTAGGTTAGGTTAGGTTAGGTTAGGTTAGGTTAGGTTAGGTTAGGTTAGGTTAGGTTAGGTTAGGTTAGGTTAGGTTAGGTTAGGTTAGGTTAGGTTAGGTTAGGTTAGGTTAGGTTAGGTTAGGTTAGGTTAGGTTAGGTTAGGTTAGGTTAGGTTAGGTTAGGTTAGGTTAGGTTAGGTTAGGTTAGGTTAGGTTAGGTTAGGTTAGGTTAGGTTAGGTTAGGTTAGGTTAGGTTAGGTTAGGTTAGGTTAGGTTAGGTTAGGTTAGGTTAGGTTAGGTTAGGTTAGGTTAGGTTAGGTTAGGTTAGGTTAGGTTAGGTTAGGTTAGGTTAGGTTAGGTTAGGTTAGGTTAGGTTAGGTTAGGTTAGGTTAGGTTAGGTTAGGTTAGGTTAGGTTAGGTTAGGTTAGGTTAGGTTAGGTTAGGTTAGGTTAGGTTAGGTTAGGTTAGGTTAGGTTAGGTTAGGTTAGGTTAGGTTAGGTTAGGTTAGGTTAGGTTAGGTTAGGTTAGGTTAGGTTAGGTTAGGTTAGGTTAGGTTAGGTTAGGTTAGGTTAGGTTAGGTTAGGTTAGGTTAGGTTAGGTTAGGTTAGGTTAGGTTAGGTTAGGTTAGGTTAGGTTAGGTTAGGTTAGGTTAGGTTAGGTTAGGTTAGGTTAGGTTAGGTTAGGTTAGGTTAGGTTAGGTTAGGTTAGGTTAGGTTAGGTTAGGTTAGGTTAGGTTAGGTTAGGTTAGGTTAGGTTAGGTTAGGTTAGGTTAGGTTAGGTTAGGTTAGGTTAGGTTAGGTTAGGTTAGGTTAGGTTAGGTTAGGTTAGGTTAGGTTAGGTTAGGTTAGGTTAGGTTAGGTTAGGTTAGGTTAGGTTAGGTTAGGTTAGGTTAGGTTAGGTTAGGTTAGGTTAGGTTAGGTTAGGTTAGGTTAGGTTAGGTTAGGTTAGGTTAGGTTAGGTTAGGTTAGGTTAGGTTAGGTTAGGTTAGGTTAGGTTAGGTTAGGTTAGGTTAGGTTAGGTTAGGTTAGGTTAGGTTAGGTTAGGTTAGGTTAGGTTAGGTTAGGTTAGGTTAGGTTAGGTTAGGTTAGGTTAGGTTAGGTTAGGTTAGGTTAGGTTAGGTTAGGTTAGGTTAGGTTAGGTTAGGTTAGGTTAGGTTAGGTTAGGTTAGGTTAGGTTAGGTTAGGTTAGGTTAGGTTAGGTTAGGTTAGGTTAGGTTAGGTTAGGTTAGGTTAGGTTAGGTTAGGTTAGGTTAGGTTAGGTTAGGTT